>NC_085841.1:326600901-327990901 GCF_035594765.1 Anolis carolinensis | reverse complement strand
GTGAGGCAGTTCTCCCTAATGTCCAGGTAGAATCTCCTTTCCTGTAGTTTAAAGCTGTTGTTTTGTGTCCTAGTCTCCAGGGCAGCAGAAAACAAGCTTGCTCCCTCCTCCCTATGACTTCCCCACACATATTTATACATGACTCTATTCATGTCTCCTCTCAGCCTTCTTTTCTGCAGGCTGAACATGCCCAGCTCTTTAAGTCGCTCCTCATAGGGCTTGTTCTCCACACCCTTGATCACCCTTCTCTGGACGCTTTTCAGCTTGTCAACATCTCCCTTCAACTGCAGTGCCCAGAATTGGACACATTATTCCAGGTGTGGTCTGAACAAGGCAGAGTAGAGGGGGAGCATGTCTTCCCTGGATCTAGACACTATACTTCCATTTATGTAGGCCAAAATCCCATTGGCTTTTTTAGCTGCCACATGACATTGTTGGCTCATGTTTAAGTTGCTGTCCACAAGGACTCCAAGATCTTTTTCACACGTACTGCTATTGAGCCAGGTGTCCCTCATTCTGTATCTTTACATTTCATTTTTTCTGCCGAAGTGGAGTATCTTGCATTTGTCCCTGCTGAACTTCATTTTGTTAGTTTTGGTCCATCTCTCTAATCTGTTAAAATTGTTTTGAATTCCGCTCCTGTTTTCTGGAGTATTGGCTATCCCTTCCAATTTGGTGTCGTCTGCAAACTTGATGATCGTGCCTTCTAACCCTTCGTCTAAGTCGTTAATAAAGATGTTGAACAGAACCGGGCCCAGGATGGAACCCTGTGGCACTCCACTTGTCACTTCTTTCCAGGATGAAGAGGAACCATTGGAGAGAATCGCCCTTTGGGTTCATTTGCTTAACCAATTACAGATCCACCTAACTGTTGTTTTGCCTAGGCCACATTTGACTAGTTTGTTTGCCAGAAGATCATGGGGGACCTTGTCAAAGGCCTTACTGAAATCCAGATATGCTACATCCACAGGATTCCCTGCATCAACCCAGCTTGTAACTCTATTTAAAAAAGAGTTACAAGCTGGCATGACTTTTTTTTTGATAAATTCGTGTTGACTATTAGCAATGACCGCATTACTTTCGAAGTGTTTGCAGACCATTTCCTTAATGATCTTTTCCAGAATCTTGCCTGGTATTGATATGCTCTTGTTCTTCTTTTTCTTTTCCTCCTCTTCCTTAAATTCATTTAAATTAGTATCAAAGGCAATCATTATTCAGTCTGACCACAGTTATATTCACACTTGCCCGGGATTAAGTGCCATGAGAAAGCTGAGACTTATTTCTGAGTTGACATGTACAGGAACATTCTACTCAGCTGCATTCCCATATGTTCTTAGACATGAGTCACATTCAACTCAATCTTATTTGATTCTGAATAAATATTTGTAATATTCCCTTCAATGTACATAGAAACCATATTTATTTCATATGCTCGTAATTCTATCGCTCTCAAACACTTTATATTAAATACTTGATTGATTACTATGGTAAATTAATTTCATTTGTCCAAAAAACTACACAGTCCCCTCCCACCATATTTGCCATCTCTGACATTCCCCTGCCAAAAAAACTGTAGAAGAAAATGTCCATATCCCATTTTTTGATCACACATCACTGTAAGGGCCAACCAGCATGCAGTCAATAAATGCTGCCATCTTGTGGAAGATCGAAAGGGTAATTGGGAAATATAATATTTTTGGGTTGCTGTGAGTTTCCAGGCTGTATGGCCATGTTCCAGAAGCAGTGTTTCCTGATGCTTCGCCCTCATCTATGGCAGGCATCCTCAGAGGTTGTGAGGTACTTATATTGGAAACTAGGTAAGGGGGGTTTCGATATCTGTGGAAGGTCCAGGGTGGGAAAAAGAACTCTTGTCTGTCGGAGGCCAGTGTGACTGTTGCATTTTATCACCTTGATTAGCATTTTAAAGCCTTGCAACTGCAAGGCCTGGCTGATTCCTGCCTGGGGAAATCCTTTGTTAGAAGGTGTTAGCTGGCCCTGACTGTTTCATGTCTGGAATTCCTCTGTTTTCAGAGTCTTGTTTTTTTTAAAATTATTTATTTACTGTCCCGATTTTAGAGTTTCTTAAATATAGGAAGCCAGATTTTGTTCATTTCAACAGAAAGCAGGAGATCATGAAAATGAACAAAATCTGGCTACTGGTATTTAAAAAATTCTAAAGTCAGGACAGTAAATAAAGAACAATACTAAAAAAAACAGGGGAATTCTTACAATTCTCTGTTTTATAACTTTTAATGAATAAGCAAAATTGTATTGCCTCAGTTGCTTTCTTCGTTATTAGTGTAGTTTACCTTAAAGCAGCCATTTTTAGCTTGCTGCTCTACAGATGTGTTGGACCACAGCTGCCATCATCCTAGATGGCATCTGCACTGCACCACCCTGGGGGAAGGCTGTCTTAAAACTTCTTTTACATACATAGTCCCAGTGAAATTAGCGGACATAAAAAGTAGAATGCACACTCATAGATGCCAACTGTCTTCTAGCAAAACCAACTGGAGTTAACTGAACTAAAGAATTCCCTATCATAGCATTATCAGATTGAATCTTTTAAACTCATGTGAATCAGATTTTATGTTGCTCACATTTTGATATGAATTATTGGACCCAGCTATATACAGATATCTATATATCCAGATGATGTATCTTTCCACCTAGCTATTTGCCCTCTTCCCCTTTATATATGAGTAGTGTAGCCTGAAATAATCAGGCTATCACCTTATTGCTTTTTATTCCCAATTCCCTGAGCTTTTATTGAAAAGGAGTGCCTGACCTTTCTCAACTCCCACAGGATTTCTAATGAAGAGGCAGTCATGAGGTAGAATCCTAGTAATTAGATGTTATGGAAGAAAAGTATATAGAGCAAGCAAAAAGGAAAGTCCATTGATTCAGAATCCTTCTTCGGAATTTTTTTAAAAGAATAGTCTCCAGTATCTACTATATAGTTTCTTTGAAATTATTTAATTAATCCACTTCCCTTGGATCCTGTAGTGGGTAAAAGACAAGGTATAAATCTATCTATACACATAATAAAAGTGAAAATATGTATATGTGTATGTGGCTGGGCTGTCCCCTTACACAGACAAGGTCTTGCCTCCACACACAGCTATAGCTCCCACTGCTCAGGAGACACCAATGGCCTTCTCTCCAAGGACATTGCAGGTTACAGCAAGCACCATGAACATGTCCAAGAGCCCTGACAATGTCCTCCACAAACACTATACTGCCCACCACCCAAGAGAAGGCTTTCATAAGGGACAATTTCATCCTTGATTTTATGTGTTTCCTCTACTACAGACATCCCAGTGTTTCTTACTCTCTCAATTGGTGTGGAATTTGCATGGCCCCGCCCACTGCCTCTCCCTTAACCCTTTCCCATTCTTTTCTACAGCACACAGCAGAGGAATTGATCCACAACTGAACATACTAGAGAGGTTTGGGGAGAATTCACCATGATTTATAGGAGTTATAGGTACAGGGATATATAATTCACCTGCAATCTAAGAGCACTCTGAACTCCACCAATGATGGACCTTGAACTAACTTGGCACACAACACCCCCATGACCAACAAAAAAAAAATACTGGAGCTCTTTGGAGGGATTTATAGGAGTTGTAGTTCACCTACATCCAGAGCGCACTATGAACCCAAACAATGATGGATCTGGACCAAACCTGGCATGCATACTCGATATGCCCAAATTTGAATACTGGTGGGGTTTGAGGGGAATTGGCCAGGACATTTTGGAGTTGTAGGTACTGGGATTTATAGTTCACCTGCAATCAGTGAGTACTCTGAACTCCAGCAAAGATGGAATTGGACCAAACTTGGCACACAGATCCCCTAGCAAAAAATACTGGAAGTCTTTGGGGGAAATTCACATTGATTTGGGGGAGTTGTAGTTCATCTACATCCAGAGAGCACTGTGAACCCAAACACTGATGGATCTGGACCAAATTTGGCATACATACCTGATATGCCAAAATTTGATTACTGGAAAGGTTTGGTGGGAACTGACCTTCCTTTTTGGGAGTTGTAGTTCACCCACAAACAGAAAAACTGTGACCTCCACCAATGATGGACCTGGACCAAACTTGGCACACAGAAACCCCATGACTAACTCAACCTACTGGAGAGGTTTGAGGGGACTGACTCATATAGCGGCAGTCATAGTTTACCCTACAGCCAGAGAGCACAGAGATGATGCATCGACAGCAAACTTGCCCAACATAACAAACTTTAAGTACTGATGGAGCTTTTCAGGGTTAACCTAGAATAGTGTAAATTGTAGTTCACCCACAACCTTAGCATTTAGTACAATTAAAAAAACTGATTTTTTCAAATAACCCAGGCAATGCAGGGTACCCAAGCTAGAATAATACCATCACACCCATATTACAACGAGATGGAAGATTATCCTTCGCCCCCTCTTTTTTACTTGCTTTCACTGTTATTTTAAAGTAAGTTTTATTACCTTACTCTGGTGACCTATCAGATTATTGTACCAAACTAAAATTTAAGGAAAATTCAGAAACTGCACTTCCACAATGACAAGAATAGTAACCAGGCATTGGACATTATTATAATATTAGTAACTATACTTTTACTATGTCATGTGAACCACATGCCATACTCTGGGGGGGGGGGGGAGCACAATATGGGTACCATGTAGGATCAAAGGTTTCTTGATGGGAGCAGTTTGAGTGCATCAACACTGAAGAATGAATGCAGTTTGACATCACTTTAACTGGCATGGCTCAATGTTATGCAATCTTGGGATTTGTAGTTTTAGTGAGGCACCAGTAAAACTTGGAAGAGAAGGTTAGAGACTTTATAAAACTGCAACTCCCATGATTCCATAATATTGAGCCATGGTGTCAAACTGCAATCATTCTACAATGTAGGTAGTCCCCTCGGGAAGAAGGGCGGGGTAGAAATATTGGAAATAAATAATAAATAAATAGGTATACACCTATTCGTCCACAGCCTTTTCCTGGATGTAATTCAGAGAGAAGTACCAATGGCTGATCAAGCGAGGTAAAGGTAAATGTTTTCCCCTGACATTGTCTAGTTCTGTCCAACTCTGGGGGTTGGTGCTTATCTTCATTTCTAAGACAAAGAGTTGGCATTGTCCGTAGACACCTCCAGGTTTATGTGGCTAGTATGACTACATGGAGCACTGTTACCTTCCCACAGGAGCAGTACCTATTGATCTACTCACATTTGCATGTTTTCGAACTGCTAGGTTGGTAGAAGTTGGGGATAACAGCAGGAGCTCATCCTGCTCCCTGGATTCGAACCGCCAACCTTTCGGTTAGCAAGTTCAGCAGCTCAGCCGTTAAATTTTCTGTGCCACCAGGGGCTCAAGCAAAAGGTCCCCATATTCTGATCAAGCAAAAGGTTCCCATATGCTATGATGATTACTTCTATATTTGAAATATTGTTAAATACATAGTGGAGAGCAGCAATGGACACTATTAGCAATTATATTGTCACGGGAAGAGAAAGGAGTATATTTGAGTAAAGTGTGGGGTTCTAAGAGAGAGCCTGGCCTATAGGTTTCCTATGCACATGGATATAAATTGCTTTTTGTATCAACTGATGTTATACAATTTCACTGCAATTTGAATTTTTCAGGGGCACAAATGTTCTTTTCAACCTGCACATTTCCCTGCCGCCCCAAGCATCACCATTTTTATCTAGCTGCACATATTTCAAAGCTCTGGCATCAAATAATGGGAACAAACATTTCCTTTGCCCAAAGAAATGTGCTGTAGCAAGATGTACTGTGGCAAAAAACCAGACAACAGCCATAATGTAATATGACATGATATGATTGCGTTATTTGATACAGCAAGGCGTTTAAATGTTTGGATGAAAGAAGTTACACATAATTTGAAGGTTATCACGGCAGCTCAATTATCTATTCAAATGGTAAAATCAGTTAGATTTGACATATGCTCTCCTTTCCTGTGACTTACGCACTTTATAAATGCACTAGCTGTGCCCGGCCACGCGTTGCTGTGGCGAAGTATGGTGGTATGGGAAATAAAGTATTGAGGAATTGGTGGTAGTTAAGGTCAAGGGTAAAGGTTTTCCCCAGACATTAAGTCCAGTCGTGTCTTACTCTGGAGGTTGGTGCTCATCTCCATTTCTAAGCCGAAGAGCCGGCGTTGTCCGTAGACTCCTCCAAGGTCATGTGGGATGACTACATGGAGCGGCGTTACCTTCCCGCCGGAGCAGTACCTATTGATCCACTCACATTTGCATGTTTTCAAACTTCTGGGTTGGCAGAAGCTGGGGCTAACAGTGGGGGCTCTCTCCGCTCCCCCAATTCAAACCTGTGGCCTTTCAGTCCAGAAGTTCAGCAGCTCAGCGCTTTAACACGCTGCGCCATCAGGGGATATTATTTCCTAAAGGTTGTGAATATACAATATTTCTGATTGTTTTTTGTTTGTTTGTTGGAGGCAAGTATGAATGCTGCAATGAGGAAAAATGATTAGGATGTAATGGCCTTGCAGCGTTAAAGCCTGGCTGTTTCATCCCTGAGTGAGTTTTTTGTTGGGAGGTGTTAGCTGGCCCTGATTGTTTCCTGTCTGGAATTCCCTTGTTTTCAGAGTGATGTTGTTTGCGATATTTTATGTGCTTCTACTGTCTGTGGCCCTGAGAAAACAGGATTTGCCAGACTTTGGTGATGGGAATACTTTGTTGGGAGGTGTTAGCTGGCCCTGATTGTTTCCTGTGTGGAATTCCCCTGTTTATTTACTGTCCTGGTTTTAGAGATTATATTGTTCTGCATTATTCTATCCCAGTAATTATTTCATATTAAAGAAGAATCTCACTTATCCAACATTCGCTTATACAATGTTCTGGATTATCCAACGCTGTCTGCCTTTTCATAATCAATGCTTTTGTAGTCAGTGTTTTAAATTCATTGTGATATTTTAGTGGTAAATTTGTAAATACAGTACAGTAGAGTCTCACTTATCCAACATAAACGGGCCGGCAGAACGTTGGATAAGCGAATATGTTGGATAATGAGGAATTAAGGATAACCCTATTAAACATCAAATTAAGTTATGATTTTACAAATTAAGCACCAAAACATCATGTTAGACAACAAATTTGTCAGAAAAAGTAGTTCAGTACACAGTAATGCTATATAGTAATTACTGTATTTATGAATTTAGCTCCAAAATATCACGATATATTGAAAGCATTGACTACAAAAATGCGTTGGATAATCCAGAATGTTGGATAAGCGAGTGTTGGATAAGTGAGACTCTACTGTAAATACTACATAGCATTACTGCGCATGGAACTACTTTTTCTGTCAAATTTGTTGAATAATATGATGTTTTGGTGCTTAATTTGTATAACGATTACCTAATTTGATGTTTAATTGGCTTTTCCTGAATCCCTTCTTATTATCCAACATATTCACTTATCCTGCCGGCCTGTTTAAGTTGGATAAGTGAGACTCTACTGTATATTTCTAATCTTATATTATCTGCTCAGAACTGGATTATATGAGGCCCCTTCTTCACAGCTGTATAAAATGCACACTGAAGTGGATTATATGGTAGTGCGGAGTCAAGATAATCCAGTGCAAAGCAGATAATATAAGATTATAAATGGGTTATATAGCTGTGTGGAAGGGCCTTGGGTCTACACTGCCATATAATCCAGTGCAAATTAGATAATATGTGGAAGAAGCCTAAGTGAGGCCTAAACCTGCCTGTCCCCTAACTGAAACCTGGCTGTCCCTTGGTTGCTAGGCAACCAAGTGGGCAGAGATTAGCCCTCTAAACTGGCAGCAATTGGATAAAAAAAAAATTATTGCTCTCCCTCTAATTAGGACTTTATTTTTCTTTTCTTTTTGTTGTATCAACCTTGAGGCGTGGATGATGGGTTGTGTTGTCAAATTTTGAGGTTGGGGGGCCTGTACTTTTGTTGTTTTGTGAATTGCCGTGATGCCATCACTCTTTTATATATATAGATTGGCATAACATACTCAGGTAATTACTGACTCCATCACCAGCACAGCACAGCAAAAAACATTAGATGTTAATAGGCATCTTCCTAGAAACACCACTTTTTCAGTGAGTGGGCTGTCTTTTCCTCCCGTGTTTCTAATGGGACCAAATGCAATAATGGCTTATAAAGGCAGAAAATAAACACACTGGTAGTGGGCACAACGAGGATAATATGAAATTCTAGGAATATAATTACAAGAGTTAAAGAAGAGCAAGTACAAACCATTTTGTTATCTCTAAATGAAACATTTGACTTGATGGATGAACCTGAGCCAGATTCCAGTTTAGTTTTGTGTCTCTTTGTAATTCATTCGTGAACATCCAGGAATTCTTTTAGAATGCTGTCATTCACCTATAAGCATTATTTTATTTTATTCATTTTCCACCTTTCTAGATTGTAACTTCCCCAAGCTGGTTTAGAGTATAAAAAGAATACAGTTCAATAGAAGGCATACAGATTCATATTGTTGGAATCCAATATTAGGACAATGGAAAAGATACCGTGGAAATGGTACTCTTCCAAGCAAACTACTAACATAAAAACTATATCTAGCATAATGAAATCATAATATGTTGAATCAAGGCTATGTTAAATGTGCTTGCAGTCCAATTGCATGCATACCCAGTGTAATACTGTTGTAGCAATCTTTTCTTGCAAATAACAATTTTGTGTCAGCCATTTGATTTTTTAATGATCAGAACCCTGGAAATAAGCTTGTGTTTGTTGCAAAGTTCTCCTTTTAACATTTAGATTTGTAGGTCCTTTGAATATCACTATATGTCTGCCTCCTAGCATATGTTGCCGATTTCTTTTGGAACAGCACTTTAGGCTTAATTTTGACAAAACTGCTTTAGCAGATGTTACCCTGACACTTCCTTTGGCAAGATTAAAGTGTTGCCTTTCTAGCCTGTAGTGCTAATGGTGAAATAACGTAATTTGCAAAGTGAAGCAACTTAAGTTTAACAAAGGAAAATTAGCGCAAATGAACATTTGCATGAAAAACAATATTTTATTCATATAAACACCGAGAGGCAACCTTTCCTTCTGTGCTTGGATTCTGCTTCCCAGTGCTTGAGTCTCCCCACCCTGACCCCAATCAAGTGAGCCCAGAAATTAAATTTACATGCTGGAGGTTGAAAGTGCTAGACAAATTTCATCACCTGTTTCACATGCAGTATCACCTACAGTTTGGAGAATAGGTGAGTAACAGAACTTGGCAGGCAATAAGGTCTGAATTCTATTTATTGCCATGCACCAGAATAGGTCTCATTAAAATCAGTCACCTTCATCTAGAAAGAGCAGAGTTTCAGATATTTAAATGTGCTATGGTGGGAAGAAAATAACCCACCAGCACATCAAAAACTAGAGTGTGCATATGCACACACACAACTCCGCCTGCTTCTGCATCATGAGTGCAGTTCCACATTGTTAGATGTTGTCAAGGCTTGTGGCAGATTGCATTTCTGCAAGGGCTGGGGACCTTCATCTTCCCGGCAAGGGATTGCTGTTCTTCTCAGGTCAATACTTGCTAACATTTCTGTATTGAGAAAGCCAATGACTTTCAAAGACCTCTCTGCACACAATCTACTTTTCTGCAAAATAGTGTGTATTTGGTATTCATTTGTTGCACTAAATAACTTTTTCTGAATATAGAATACAATACTGAATTTGGGAAAATGTTGGACCTAGGCATTCAGCAATGCAATATGTATTCATTACTGAGTTGAACAGGTGATTCAGCGAGGAGGCTGCTGAGTTATAATCAAAATGCTATCTTTTCCACTGTTTGGATGTATCTACATTGTAGAATTGATACAGTTTGACACCACTTTAACTGCCATGGCTCAATGCTATGGCATCCTGGCACTTCTAGATTGATGAGGCACCAATACTCTTTGACAAAGAAGGCTAATGACCTTGCATAAATATGCTGTTGAAGCTTTAATTTTACCAGCATTAAAAAGATGTCAGTCTTTAAGTCTCCCAGTGTGGCCATAGACAACTGAAAACATGTGTGGACATAGTCATGGTCTGAGATCCTAAATTTCAGATCCTGTTGTAAAGGGATCAAATCCCCCAGAGCTGTTAAAACTTGTGAAAGAATAAGGGCTTCAATGTACAAGAAGGCCTGACATACTGGCAATTCATTTCCAGTATCAAACTAGATTTAGGCCTGATTTTAACTAAACATTTTAGGAATGAGAGGAGAAATTAGATGCAGGATTGCTCTGTATCTGATATAATTATCTATCTCTACACTACTCCTTATAGTAGGACAGCCTGTTCACATGGTGAAAATAAAACAAAGGCGCAATGAGTGGAAAGATGGCAAAAAATTGTGCTTTAAAACAATGTTAAACAACCTACATAGATGTATTTGATTTATTCCAATGTGAGTGGATGCTCATCCAGCCTATATAATTCCTATATTGTGTTTGACACTGAAAATATTACTATGGGAATATGGGGGGGGGGGGGGAACGATCTGTCTCAATTATGCAGATTTATAGGATTTGGTGATGGCCCAAATGGCAGAACAATAAGGCTTTTTTTCTCTACTGTTGCCAAATAGAGCTGAAACCATCTTTGTCTCAATTTCAAGTCTTGCATATTTCAAGGGCAGCATATTGCCAACTCTGTTCTCAAGCACCAGGGAGGTGGGGTGAGATGTCCATCTAAGAAAATTAACATCTGAACATGTAATTATATTTCTGTCTCAAAGAACATAATGAATTAACAGTGAGGCAGAGGAAGCCTACCCTGTAAGATATTAAAAAGATATAAATTAGAAAAATGTAACTATACATAGGAGATAAAATCTTTTTAGGAGGTTTGAAGACCATCTAACAAGTGTTAAGGGTGCAAGAGAGAACTCCCTGCTTAAGGTAAACCCCATGATTTTTGCCTTATCCTGGGCACTGGTCAAGATAATAACACCAGCACATGTAACACACAAGGTAGGTGCTGACTGAGGTCTGAGCTCCAATTCTATCTCCTTATTTGCTTCCAAGTCATGTCCAAATATACTGGTATTCTCTATTTTCCTGCTTCAGGTGTGATGAATTGAAAAGTGGATGGATTTTTCCTCCATGAAATGAACACCTCCCCTCATGCACCTTCCACATTGATTTTTTTTTGGGGGGGGGGGGGGATTCAGCCATAGTGCTAAAGTGCTATCAAGTTAAAGAGTTACCCTGTCGCTGTAGAAAAACAAAAAATATATATCAAAATTTAAAATCATACTGTGAATGTAGGAAGTGTTTAACCTAATACGTAACTGGAAATATAATGAGGGAAGGATGTTCAGAGGAAAATATCCATAGCAGAAGTCACACCTCCATTCCACATATCATCAATAGGAGCGTGCAGAATTAAAGTAGAAAATAATACAAAAAAACCATGAGAATGTTACCTGTATCAGAAACTCCCAGGAGAAAGGAGGAAAACAGCTCCTGCCATGAATGCAAAAAGATAGGGCTAGCCCCAGAAATTCATAAGAAATAGATTTGTCATATAGATATTTAAAAAAATAAAAATAAAATTCCCAGCAAATCCCAAGGCTTTAGGCCAATCTGGATAATCCATTAATTGCTTGCATAAGTTGCTAACAAGCCACTTTTCATTAGGTGCCCATTGTACCTTGTTCAGGTTAGTTGACATTGGACGTTTCTGCACACCTACTGCAAAACTGTTGCCTTTATAGAATCATATAATCATAGAATAGTAGAGTTGGAAGAGACCTCATGGGCCATCCAGTCCAACCCCCTGCTAAGAAGCAGGAAATCGCATTCAAAGCACCCCCGACAGATGGCCATCCAGCCTCTGCTTAAAAGCCTCCAAAGAAGGAGCCTCCACCACAGTCCGAGGGAGAGAGTTCCACTGTCAAACAGCTCTCACAGTGAGGAAGTTCTTCCTGATGTTCAAGTGGAATCTCCTTTCCTGTAGTTTGAAGCCATTGTTCCGTGTCCTAGTCTGCAGGGCAGCAGAAAACAAGCTTGCTCCCTCTTCCCTATGACTTCCCTTCACATATTTGTACATGGCTATCATGTCTCCTCTCAGCCTTCTCTTCTGCAGGCTAAACATGCCCAGCTCTTTAAGCCGCTCCTCATAGGGCTTGTTCTCCAGACCCTTAATCATTTTAGTCGCCCTCCTCTGGACGCTTTCCAGCTTGTCAACATCTCCCTTTAACTGCGGTGCCCAAAATTGGACACAGTATTCCAGGTGTGGTCTGACCAAGGCAGAATAGAGGGGAAGCATAACTTCCCTGGATCTAGACGCTATTCCCCTATTGATGCAGGCCAGAATCCCATTGGCTTTTTTAGCAGCCGCATCACATTGTTGGCTCATGTTTAACTTGTTGTCCACGAGGACTCCAAGGTCTTTTTTGCACACACTGCTGTCAAGCCAGGCGTCCCCCATTCGGTATCTTTGATTTCCATTTTTTCTGCCAAAGTGAAGTATCTTGCATTTGTCCCTGTTGAACTTCATTTTGTTAGTTTCGGCCCATCTCTCTAGTCTGTCAAGATTGTTTTGAATTCTGCTCCTGTCTTCTGGAGTGTTAGCTATCCCTCCCAGTTTTGTGTCGTCTGCAAACTTGATGATCGTGCCTTCTAACCCTATCATGTTGCCGATTCATTAGCTGCAGAACAGACTCACCATTAGTGCATCCATTTTATCACTAAAAGTCGCCTGCAGGAGAGATAAAGCAGGGTACAAATAAATATTATTATTATAGTACAATTAAAACAATTAACAATAACCTTCATAAAATATATCAGCGGGTATCAGAACAAAATTTGGAGCTATTAAAAATTGCAAGGGAAGGCAGGCATGTGTCTTAAACATCAAGAAGAACTTTTTAAAGAGCTGTTCCACAGTGCAACAGATTGCCTTGGAGGATTGTGAACTCTGCATCTTTGGCATTCTTTAAGCAGAGGTTAGGCATTATTTAAGAGTGCTTTAGTTATGTATTTCTGAAAAACAGTTGTTGCACTAGATGACCCTTGCAGTGCCTTTCAATTTTATGATTCTATGGTTCACATTAGGAGGGGGGGGGGGGAATCAGACTTAATACATGCACCACTGGTGATTAGTATTATAGAAAGAACAGCATTTCTTAATCAGGTTGGATAGCATTAGCATGTATTGATTTATAATGGTAGCTAGTGTACATTCCCAGTGCATGGAAAAAATAGGATACTAATTCTTGCAAGTGTTTTCTGAAACTGTACTTCAACATTAATCAGATGTTCCCTTGGCACTACTACTCTAAATAATCCCTGGAGATGAGAAAGAACTGGGTTCATTAAAAATGAGTGATAACCTACAAACTTTCCAGAAGGGTAATTGGTTCTGTCTATGCGGAACTTGGACTATTTCTGTTGAGAGAGAAACCTGGCCCTTTTTTTAGATCTTCAGACACTTGTCCCCCATCCAACCCCTGGTGAAGGTGACTTCAATGCTTCAAACAACTAATGTCAGCTTGTACAAACTGGCTGTATGCTGGCAGTTTTCCATCTTCATAATAAAGTTCACCAGTCAAGGGTTGCGAACATCTCATTTCAAGCCACCCAGAAAAAGTTGGCTGTTATTCATTGTTAAACTGGAAAGCGAGGGTGAAGAACAACTCAGTGAAGGACAATTTGAAAATATACCTATTTGGGGCTGATGAAACTTCTGGTATTTTTCCTATGAAATCTATGCACTAATAGTCTCAGAAGCACCAAGCCAAATCTGTAGAGGGGTTTTTTTTTTTGGGGGGGGGGGCTGTTCTTGAAGTTCTGTGTTCTTTAGGGCAAATCTAAAAAGGGATATAGAACAATTTTGCCAAGAGGGCATGTTTGGCAGGAAATGAAAGGATAAGGGAGTTAACGTCAGGGGAAACTTTACCTTTTATTTAATAATTGATATATTTATTATAATACAACATACTGTTATTTATATTGCATTTATATTAACATTATTTATATGTATTGTGTGTGTGTGTGTGTGTGTGTGTGTTATTGATATCCCTAACCCTGGAATTCCAGGTGGTTTATCAAAATTAAGGGTTCAGTCAAACTGCCTAAAATATTAAGAATATCTAGGGGTTTTTTTGTTTTGAATGTACCTGTCTGTTCACAGGTTTTTCTATTTTTCCACCCTGCCCTTGCTGAAAATAAGCTGGGCTTCCTGATCACATGCTACATTCAGTATTGTGCAACATTAAGATGATGATGATGTTGATTATCATCATCATCATTATTCAGGATTTGTAGTTATTATGCTGAAGTGCTTTTGCAATAGAGTAATCTATGATATCATCAGACAGGGGTAAATTCAGCTGCACGCTTTATTTCGCCTTTTCTTTAAGCACGGAGTTTGCCGGCTCCCACTACACAATACACAACTACTTCCGGCGGGGTTTTGTGCTTAAAGAGAAGGCGAGTGGAGATGCCGCTGCTCCAGCAACACGGGAGGCTTCCTGGGTTCTGCCAGGGGCAATGGGGGGAAGCTGGGCAATCTGGTGGCCTTTGTGATGAGGACACTAGTTTTAATACTAACATTTTTCTTCCCCTTCCTTGATTTCTGCTGAATCTGTGTCTTGGGGTGCATCAAAGGAGCTATAGTTTACAAGGTCTTTATACTTCTTTGCCAAAGAGTGCTGGTGCCTCACTTTGATTCCATAGGACTAAGGCACAGCAGTTAAAGTTCTTTCAAACTTCAATTCAATGGGGTAGATGCATCCCTGCAAACATCAGCTGTGCTTATTCAGAGGGTATCTGTATTGTAGAAATAACTAGCTGTGCCCAGCCACGCGTTGCTGTGGCGAAGTATGGTGGTATGGGAAATAAAGTATTGAGGAATTGGTGGTAGTTAAGGTAAAGGGTAAAGGTTTCCCCTGACGTTAAGTCCAGTCATGTCTGACTCAGGGGGTTGGTGCTCATCTCCATTTCTAAGCCGAAAAGCGGGCGTTGTCCGTAGACTCCTCCAAGGTCATGTGGGATGACTACATGGAGCGGCGTTACCTGCATTATTCTATCCCAGTAATTATTTCATATTAAAGAAGAATCTCACTTATCCAACATTCGCTTATACAACGTTCTGGATTATCCAACGCAGTCTGCCTTTTCATAATCAATGTTTTTGTAGTCAGTGTTTTAAATTCATTATGATATTTTAGTGGTAAATTTGTAAATACAGTACAGTAGAGTCTCACTTATCCAACATAAACGGGCCGGCAGAACGTTGGATAAGCGAATATGTTGGATAATGAGGAATTAAGGATAACCCTATTAAACATCAAATTAAGTTATGATTTTACAAATTAAGCACCAAAACATCATGTTAGACAACAAATTTGTCAGAAAAAGTAGTTCAGTACACAGTAATGCTATATAGTAATTACTGTATTTACGAATTTAGCACCAAAATATCACGATATATTGAAATCATTGACTACAAAAATGCGTTGGATAATCCAGAACGTTGGATAAGCGAGTGTTGGATAAGTGAGACTCTTCTGTAAATACTACATAGCATTACTGCGCATGGAACTACTTTTTCTGTCAAATTTGTTGTATAATACGATGTTTTGGTGCTTAATTTGTATAACGATTACCTAATTTGATGTTTAATTGGCTTTTCCTGAATCCCTTCTTATTATCCAACATATTCACTTATCCTGCCGGCCTGTTTACGTTGGATAAGTGAGACTCTACTGTATATTTCTAATCTTATATTATCTGCTCAGAACTGGATTATCTGAGGCCCTTTCTTCACAGCTGTATAAAATGCACACTGAAGTGGATTATATGGAAGTGTGGAGTCAAGATAATCCAGTGCAAAGCAGATAATATAAGATTATAAATGGGTTATATAGCTGTGTGGAAGGACCTTGAGTCTACACTGCCATATAATCCAGTGCAAATTAGATAATCTGTGGAAGAAGCCTAAGTGAGGCCTAAATTTGCCTGTCCCCTAACTGAATCCTGGCTGTCCTTTGGCTGAATTGGTTGCTAGGCAACCAAGTGGGCAGAGATTAGCCCTCTAAACTGGCAGCAATTGGATAAAAAAAATTATTGCTCTCCCTCTAATTAGGACTTTATTTTTCTTTTCTTTTTGTTGTATCAACCTTGAGGCGTGGATGATGGGTTGTGTTGTCAAATTTTGAGGTTGGGGGGCCTGTACTTTTGTTGTTTTGTGAATTGCCGTGATGCCATCACTCTTTTATATATATAGATATAGTCTAACATCACTTTAATTGTAATTGATCAATGCTATGGAATCATGAGAATTGCAGTTTTGCAAGGTTTGTTAGCATTTTCTACCAGCTAATGTTGATGCATCACCAAACTAGATCTCCTATGACTTCTACCTTATCCTTTAAAATAAAACCCAAATGGACTAATGTGTTTCAATGTGAATAAAATAGCAAAGATGTGACCCTCATTGATTTGGAACTGCCCGATTACCATGCACCCTCACAACCACTCCTGTTGTTTTGTTGGTACATGAGGGTTCTTTGTGGGTAAATCTTGAATTTCCCTCATGCCTGTTGATATTTCACTCTAATTTTTTTGTTACATAAGCAATGACATTCGTAGCTGGAAATTAGAACTAGAGGTTTGGATGAACTACCAGCTAGGAAATATCATCTCAGGATACATTTTATTTATTTATTTATTTACAGTATTTATATTCCGCCCTTCTCACCCCGAAGGGGACTCAGGGCAGATCACATTGCACACATATAAGGCAAACATTCAATGCCTTAACATAGAACAAAGACAGAAGACAAACGCAGCATTCCTGTTTGTAATGTCACTGCGTTGTAAATTCTGAGTTTATCATTTCAGGCACTGGCAGAATCTGGTTTCCATCAATGCTCTCATTATTGTTCCTCTCATAGGAACTAAATCCTAAGTAGTGGCCCAGCTAGCCTAATATTCCAATCAAGAAGCAACCAGTCAAGCATGTAATTAAGAGGAAAGTTGTGCTCAGGTTTTTGGATCATAGGCAGGAAAGGGCACATAAATGAACAAAGACAACTTTGATAATTGACTTAAACACAGCAGTTCAGCTTCAGTGGATGCTGCCTGTAGAAACTCCAGAGATTTCACAAATCAATACCTTACATCCCCAGTAAACCCACAGATTCCTCTCTTTTGAACCAATTTTTCTTTGGCAAAACATTTCAGGTGCAAGGGGACATATTTGCTTGCATTTCTGCAAAGAGTGACAGCTATATTCTACTCAAGGCAACAGTCTAGTCTGGGAATTTGCCAGGGGAAATTCAGCTCAATAGCTTTACTTGGGAAATTGAGCTGCAAATCTTGTTTCAGCAGAACAAAGATGGGTTTATGGAGATAGGAATGAAGGAAGGCAGAAAAGAGTAGCAGTTTCTCCCAGACTGCTCTTTGCTTTGGAAAAATGGTCTCAACTCATCATCATCCACTCACACCCGGCTTGAAGCAGCTCAGTCTGAAGCCAGATACACAAGAGTCTTTGTTTGCAAGAATCAAGGACATCCATGTGATGCACAAAATTGTTTGTGTTTGGTATAAGAAATCTGGCTTATTTCGTTAATTACCTTATTATTTTTTAGAGAGATGACAATACACTAATAGTGACAATGGGATGGGGTTTTTTTTCCATGTCAGGAGCGACTTATGAAACTACAAGTCGCTTCTGGATGGGTGAGTTGCAGGCAAAAGCACGCAGTAGGGGATGTCCAATGGGTGAGTATGGGATAGATCTTAGTTCTAGTGCTCTAATTGTACCAAGTGGGATGGAATTTGCTCTATGATCCCCACATCTTCCTGCTGCTGGAGCAGAGTTTATAGCAAAACAGTGTAGAGATTAGGGCTTCCTTAATTTGTTATTGAGCCATTTACCCCCCTCCCAAATTAATCTAGACCTGTAGAAGACTGCACATGAATGTATATATTTTTCTTTTCTTTTTTAATGCTTCACTGCAGCTTGGCTATTGCAAAGAAGTCAGAAGCCCCAGAAAGACCCAGCAGCAGCTGTACCCCATCCTTTATCAGATTGAACCCTTAAGTAAATGTATTAAATGATTTTTGGTGTATGCTGTATTAATTGAAATAGTATAAAGTCAAATCAAATGTATTGTGAAGGCACCTTTTTACCTAGTCCCCTCTATTAACGTAAATCCCCGAGAACGGAGATTGCGGAAACATTAAGAAATATCCCTCGAGCCATTTCCCAAGCTTAAAGATAAAATCCTTTTTTGTGTTGGGGAAAGACAGATAATCCTTTATTGCTAGGGCTGTGTTTTGCACTGTTTACCTGACCAGATGTGTCCAAGGACTTACAATTCTCACAGAAGACAAGGCTAAGAAGTAAGGGATGAATCAGCCTATTGAATGGGTAACTGGGCCTTTGGATACCGGGCATAAACACCTTTTTCTTTCTGTGTTTCTTGCCATTGTCTCATTCAGAACTGGACATTAAGTCAATCAAGGACACATTTGCATACTCATGTCATCACATTGCTCAGTTTCACATCCTCTACTGGGGCATCCCCACAACAGACTGGATCTTTAACTCTACCAATGATCAGCTGTTCTTCTTTCCGACAGAGGGAACCCTGCCTCTTGCCTGTGACGTGGAGGAAACCCCCCAGCCAATGGCAGCGCAGATCCCAGCCAGCTTGTTTTTCAGCCAATCAGGGGAGGCGCAAGAAGTCTGAATAGCTATAAACATGTATTTAATGTCATGTATTTCTCTGTGTTGGTATGCTTGTACATTTTAGAGCACAGATTCTGGTACAGTAGAGTCTCACTTATCCAACACTCGCTTATCCAACGTTCTGGATTATCCAACGCATTTTTGTAGACAATGTTTTCAATACATCATGATATTTTGGTACTAAATTCATAAATACAGTAATTACTACATAGCATTACCATGTATTGAACTACTTTTTCTGTCAAATTTGTTGTATAACATCATGTTTTGGTGCTTAATTTGTACAATCATAACCTAATTTCATGTTTAATAGGCTTTTCCTTAATCTCTCCTTATTATCCAACATATTCGCTTATCCAACGATCTGCTGGCCCGTTTACGTTGGATAAGCGAGACTCTACTGTACTTGCATCCCTAATGGCCAAATGATAATAAACCTCTGTCTTTTGCCTTTGCACCCAATGTGCTTCATCCACTATCTTGGTCTATTTGGCAGAAGCTCACTGAGCATGGACATGCTATCCTCAGTTTCTGCTGTAAATCAAAACAATATTTCAATTTGTCTATACTGGAATATTCCAATTCCTCCCATACAACAAGAGATATGAGAATTTTTTTTAAAAAAGCCCAAATATTGATAGAGCAAAATTGGATTAAGCTGTTTCCGTTTATTGTTGTGCCAATGGGAATGCTCAACCCATATGGTCTTCTCACCATTGTGTATAGCTTGGCCTTTCGAGTCCACACAGTTTTTTTCTTGTTGCCTTTAGGTCCCAATATTGAAGGAGCAAGGGATGTGATTCTCCCGGAGACTTGGCTGTGAGCTCCCTCTCCAACTGATCTCACAAAAATGGACCACCAAGACACCTATGTAGTTGAGTCTCCTCAGGAATTAGCCATTGGGAATGTACAAAATATACATAATGGCATACAGCATGGAGAAATATGAAGACAGCAATTGTTATTGAGCTTTCCCAGAAATAATCATGTCTGCCCAAAATTTGTCCTATTAATTTTTCCTAAGGAAAAATAAAGGTTTCCCCTTGACATTAAGTCTAGCCATATCCAACTCTGGGGGATGTGCTCATCTCCATGTCCAAGCCAAAGAGCCAGTGTTGTCCATAGATGCCTCCAAGGTCATGTGGCCAGCATGACTGCATGGAGCACCATTACCTTCCTGCGGAAGTGGTATCTATTGATCTACTCACATTTACATGTTTTCAAAGTGCTAGGTTGGCAGAAGCTGGGGCTAACAGCAGGAGCTCACACCACTCCCCAGATTTGAACCACTGACCTTTCAGTCAGCAAGTTTAGCAGCTCAGCGGTTTAACCCACCGTGCCACCAGGGACTAAGCTATATTGAATATATGAGGGGTCCTTCTATGTGCACAAAAGACCTTGTATTTAAGAATGTTTCTATCATAGGGGATGTAAAAAGTATTTTGGTTCCTCCACCACAAGCATCTTCAAGTAGGCAAAATTAACAACAACCTATCTGTCAGAGTTGAGTCTCCAACTTCGCTGCCCCCCTCCCGACCCAATAAAAAAGAAATCCAATATCTCGGCCACTAAATTACTCCATTATAACACATAAATTACTGTTTGGGATTGTGAGAGGGGGCACTACTGACTTTCATGTAGTACAGCTTTAGTGGCCAAAAATATGACCATGAAAAATCATTATTTTTAAAATGATATGACCTCTGGTGATTTTAGAATTAGAACCGTTTCCTTCCCAATGTTGACTCAGTTCAAAACTCACCCACCCCATATTCTACAGCAAGGCGTCTCAGAGCTGCTTTTTTTAATGCTACATCTGTTTATTTACACAAATCTTCACAGAATGAAAATTCAGCTTTAAAACTTTTTAGATGTACAGTTTTAGGATTTGCTGCTCCCGCACAGCAAGAGAAAACCGGGGAGAATGAGATTAGGGAAAAAAATTGCAATTTCTTTTTTCAGTTCTCTTGGTAGGTTAGGAATTATGATGTTTGTCCCCAAGCTCACAGGGTTAGCAGGGTGAGAGAACAGCATGCACTGGCAAGAGCTTTGCATATATTTTTAGGTTCTCTCCTTTTTACTATTCACTTCAAGCCTTGCAGACAAATCAGAGTAAGACCATAAGTACTTCTAAACGCCATGGGCTTAGTCACAGAATTACAGATTCTTGGTGTCAAAATACCTACAGTTATACTTTCATGTAACTTCAAAATGGTGCTCTCCGGAATTTGTTGTGATGGTTTTCAAAGACTGACAGGCAATTCCAACCCAAACTACTGCAACAGCTATTAGTGTACAGTGTTCCCTCACTACTTCGTGGTTCACTTTTCGTGGATTCGCTGTTTTGCGGTTTTTCAATAAACTCTAAAAGACTATTATAAATCATAAAAAATTACAATTTACAGCCTAAGGAAGGGAGGAAGGAGATGCCAAAGGGAGAGAAAAGGATCCCAAGAGGCAATGAGGGGAGAAGGAGGAGATTTATCAACACACGATTGGTTGATAAAGACTTAAAATAGTGTATAACTACTAGAATAATGTATAAATATTAAAATAAATATAGTGTCCCTACTTCACGGATTTTCACTTATTGCGGGTGGTCCTGGAACCTAACACCAATAAATGAGGGAACACTGTATATCCTTCCATCCTCTATTATGAATCAATTTGCAAGCATGCTACATCTTCTGGATCTTTTTTTCTTCAGGAGTGTTGTTGAACACGATATCCCCCCAATGATTTATAGTTTTCCAAGGGCAACAGAATAAAAGTATGATGGACTTCCGCAATTGCAGAGAAGAACAATACCAGCAATGGACCAATAGCAGCTCCCAGATAAAGACTACATTGTTTCCAAACCCTCAATAAAATGTATCTTTTTTTTTTTCAACTGTTCTGCCTACCTTGTACCCTTGAATGGTATTTCTCTCCTTATATGTGTATATGGTATGTATGATTTATGCTAAGACAAACCTCAGAAGTCTTCACTATTCAGCCACACGCAGAAACATTTCCTGGAATAGGAGAGGCTGGGCTGATCCCCTGTTCCCGCTATCACTGGCAAGGTGATAATCAAGATCCATTGTACATGTAGAATAAAAGACTGTTTGTTTGTTTGTTTGTTTATTTCATTTATAGACCACTTTCCTCACCTCTGGGGGGACTCAAAGCAGTGTACAGCATTATACATGGCAAAGATTCAATGCCTCACATCCATATAAATATATAAAAACATTGCACATCTAAAAACGATCACATATGGCCATAAATTAAATCATTAAAACAATATATGCCAAACGTATAATGATAAAATATTAGAGATGAAACAGTAGGACATATAAAGATTGCATCACTCCCATATTTTCTTTAGCTGCTCGCATATTGGTGTTATTTGTCGAATGCCTGTTTACACAGCCAAACTTTGAGCTGTTTCCTAAATGCCAGGAGGGAGGGGCTCAATCTAATCTCACTGGGGAGGGAGTCCCACAGCTGAGGGGCCACCGCTGAGAAGGCCCTCTCTCTCGTCCCCACCAAGCGTACCTGTGAGGGCGGTGGGACCGAGAACAGGACCTTAACCATTCTTAATACTCTAACTGGTTCATAAAGGGAGGTGCATTCGGACAGGTAAGCTGGACCAGAACCATTCAGGGCTTTATAAAGCCAGCACTTTGAATTGTGCTCAGTAGCAGATTGGGAGCCAGTGGGGCTGTTTCCATGCCTGATCTGATAGAACCAGCCAATGTTTGTACAGCCAAGTATCCCACTTGGGCTGAGAAATAGCTGACTAAGGAAACAGAAGCTTAATGGAGGCAACACCATCAAGGCCATAAACACCTGGGCCATACCTGTCATAAGATATACTGCTGGCATTATAAATTGGACACAGGTGGAACTGGACAATTTGGACAGAAAAACAAGAAAACTCATGACCATTCATCATTCACTGCACCCTCGCAGTGATGTTGACCGGCTATATCTGCCTAGAAGATCAGGGGGCAGAGGACTCTTACAAGTAAAACAAGCAGTCAAAGAAGAAGAGCATGCCCTGGCAGAATATGTCAAGCAAAGTGAAGAACCTGTTTTGATTGAAGTCAAAAATCAGAAACTCCTCAAAACACAGCAGACAAAAAACCAGTACAAGAAAACCGCACTACAAACTAGAGCTGACAGCTGGCACAACAAAACACTGCATGGAAAGTTCCTTGACAAAATTGAAGGAAAAGCTGATAAGGAGAAGACCTGGCTCTGGCTCACGAATGGGACCCTGAAGAAGGAGACAGAAGGCCTGATCCTTGCAGCCCAGGAGCAAGCCATCAGAACAAATGCAATTAAGGCCAAGATTGAAAAATCAGCTGATGACCCAAAATGCAGACTGTGCAAGTAAACCGACGAAACCATTGATCATATCCTCAGCTGCTGTAAGAAAATCGCACAGACAGACTACAAACAGAGGCACAACTATGTGGCCCAAATGATTCATTGGAACTTATGCCTCAAGTACCACCTCCCAGCAGCAAAGAACTGGTGGGATCACAAACCTGCAAAAGTATTGGAAAATGAGCACGCAAAGATACTGTGGGACTTCCGAATCCAGACTGACAAAGTTCTGGAACACAACACACCAGACATCACAGTTGTGGAAAAGAACAAGGTTTGGATCATTGATGTTGCCATCCCAGGTGACAGTCGCATAGATGAAAAACAACAGGAAAAACTCAGCCGCTATCAGGACCTCAAGATTGAACTTCAAAGACTCTGGCAGAAACCAGTACAGGTGGTCCCGGTGGTGATGGGCACACTGGGTGCTGTGCCAAAAGATCTCAGCCGGCATTTGGAAACAATAGACATTGACAAAATCACCATCTGCCAACTGCAAAAGGCCACCCTACTGGGATCTGCACACATCATCAGAAAATACATCACACAGTCCTAGATACTTGGGAAGTGTTCGACTTGTGGTTTTGCGAAACGAAATCCAGCATATCTATCTTGTTTGCTGTGCCATACAACGTCGTTGTGTTGATAATAATAATAATATATTTATATTTCACCTTTCTCCCTGAGGGGACTCAGAGCGGATTACAACATATAAACAAACACAGGTAAACATTCAATGCCTTGTTACAAATAAAAGTACAGTGAAACACAAACATACAGCTAAAGGCAAAGGCTTCTCATTTCATTTCTGGCCCTGGAGGTGGTGCTCATCTCTGGCTCTGGGGGAGGTGCTCTTCATCGTTTCCAAGCCGAGGAGCCAGTGTTGTCAGTAGACACCTCCTGGTTGTGTGGCCAGCATGACTGCTTGGAGCATCTTTTGCCTTTTTCCTATTTATCTACTTCCATTTTCAAGTTTTGAACTGTTTGGTTGGCAGGAAATAGGGCTAATAGCCGGAGCTTACCCCATCTCATGGATCTGAACTGCCAACCTTCAGGTCAGCAGTTCAGCAGCACAAGGGTTTAACCCATTGCGCCACCATGGCAATGTTTACAGACTCCTTTTATTCCAAGTCCAAGGCTTGATGAAAATAGATCATCACCTTTTGTTCCTGGGGCCCCTCGCCTTTGTTTTCCAAAAACATTTCCCATCACGTGGATCTGGATGATGAAGCCACTCGGGAATTTGTTTCCATTTTTCTCTTCCTAGAGGCGGCAATGTCATCAGAGCATTGGTCAATCAGGGCATCGATCCAAATCAGTCTCTCTTTTGGCCAATCAGGGGAGGGAACTGGTAGTTTGAATGGCTGTCAAATGTACAAAACCTTTTGTCTTTGAATTCATGTTATGCTGTACATTTGAAAGCTTTTGCTTGTACACACATCCTTTCTGGCCAGATCAAATAAACCTCTGTGGCTTGTCTTCACCCTGGTAAGTGGCTTATCTGTCCTGGTCTATTTTGGTTTAGCCTGAACACACGCTGGGCACAGATCCTCTTATTCACGGGCCTGACCCTAAATCTGACTACAGGAGGACTTCAAATCCAAATATTAGGTTACTACAGCAACAGCCAGGCATTAGCTAAGAAAGCTCATGAATCTACTTTTCTTTAAAAGAACAAATAACCCTGTTTGCTGAGGTTCTTGGGTATCACAAATTCTCACTTGAGCCCACCAAGCAGCATTTAGGAAAGGCATTGGTTTCCTCAGACATGACCAAAAAGGAACTAACATGGTATAATTCTTGCCTTTTAATGTCTTTTTATACTTACTTATTTAAAAATCACATGCCTTTTTCACAACAAATCTAGACCACATTTCTGACACTGACATAGCTGTTTTTGTTCTATAATCCCCACATTAAAAAAAACTGAAAAGCAAGCCATGCTATAGTGGTACCTCATGGGAACAAGGGAACTTGTTCTTAAGAATATTAAGAACATGGTCACATTATCAAAAAAAACAAATTTATATCAGAACAATGTGGTAAGAGCCCACATGATGATGTGATTTGGGTCTACCACTGAGGCTGAGAGAGTATGACATGACCAAGTTCACACAGGGGGTTTGCGTGGCTGAGTGGGAATGTGAACCTTGGTATCTAGAGTCACAGTCCAGCTCTCAAATCACTGCACCATGCTTGCTTTCCAGGTTAATACTGCTTCAAGCAAGGAGTCACAACTCAAGAACAAAGCATGTACAGAGACCAATAAGTAGTCTAAAAGATTCACTACAATATAAATATGCTGAGATTCCAATACTATAGAATGCTAAAGCGAAGTATTGATGTTAACTCTGCCTGTCTGGATTTCATCATCATCACAAGTTGGGTGCTCAGATGGCTCAAACAAAATACAGATAGTTGAGAAATGGCAAAGTACTCTCAATTCCTCAGTCTGTTTAACAACCAGATGCCCTCACGAATGCTATGAGGGCAATGACACCTTCTGTCTTGATGCATAATTGAAAGATTTCTCCATTCAGAGCTCTGGATTCCAAGAATCATTAAGCTATTCCTTGTGTGTGTGTGCGGTATGGTGTGGGCGGGGGGGGGGGGGCAGCCTCTTGCTGATTCTTTCCTTGATAATAATGTACACTAATATTTATGTCATAGTTTTCCTTAGGGTTGCTATAAGTCAGAAGTAACTTGAAGATACACAACAACAAACAATGCTCCAAAAGACTGTTTGACTAACTCCTCTGGACAACTGCAAATTGGGATTTTATCCTGCAACTACCTTGCCTCAATATAGATTTTTATTAGGAAAGAGTAAGAGAACATCGTCCACTTGTAAATGCCCATGTTTTTCTACCTGTACTTCCACAAGGAAAAACATGGAAAGAGAGTTGGACTGGATGGTCCCTGTAGTTTCTTCCAACTCAAAGATTCTAAAAGCCAGATCATTGCACAATGCATTTTGACCAGGAAGCCTAAGAGCCCTCCATCTGAAGACACCCTGAAACATAAGAGGAAATTGGCTATTGTAGTGCTCCTAAGAATTAGTTTATGGGATGGGTTGTCAAAGAAGGTTTTTTTATTGTCACTCCCACAGTGACCATTCAAGAACATAGCTGCAATACTATCATGGCTTTGGAACAGAGGTTCAGGACTCCCATCTGCCTCATGAGCAGGAGGCTTCAGTAGAAAGACTGACTTATCAGGTAAGTGTGAGCACCCTGTAACCTGCCCTGCTAGACACAGATGCGAAGTTGACGGCATAGGAGCATCACTTCAATGCTGGTGGTCTTTGCTTCTTCCAGCACGCTGTCTTCCCAAGAGATTTGCAGGATTTTTCTGAGGCAACGCTGTGGAAATGCTCTAGGAGTTGAGTGTAATGTCTAGGAGTTGAGTGTGACTTCGCTGGACTGGCCACGTTGTCTGAATGCCCGATCACCGTCTCCCAAAGCAGCTACTCTACTCCGAACTCAAGAACGGGAAACATAATGTTGGTGGGCAGGAAAAGAGATTTAAAGATGGGCTTAAAGCCAACCTTAAAAACGGTGGCATAGACATTGAGAACTGGGAAGCCCTGGCCCTTGAGCGCTCAAATTGGAGTTCAGCTGTGATCAGCAGTGCTGCGGAGTTCGAAGAGGCACGAATGGAGGGCTTAAGGGAGAAACATGCCAAGAGGAAGGGGCGTCAAGCCAAACCTGACCGAGACCGCTTTCCACCTGGAAACCGATGTCTTCACATACAGATCAAGAACATGCAGATCAAGAATAGGTCTCTTCAGCCATCTACAGACACACCCCCAAGATGGAAGACAATCATCCTCGAACTACAAGGGATCGCCTAAGTAAGTAAGTAAGTAAGTAAGTAAGACACAGATGGTCTTGGTAAGCTGAAAGCTTGCCGGACTCTTCTCTGTCCCATTGACGTTAGCGCTAGCCTTGTACGTGGTGGGTTTGGGATGAATTGTTCCTATTTATAAGCAAAGAGAGGGTGCAGGGCAGAAGATACAGACCATGATTTGAAATTGCCTGATTGTCTTTTAACTAATTGAGCCTGACAACGATTGAGTGACTCCTCAAAAGGATGGCACATCTCTGTGAAACTATAAAATCAAATGTACTGTCACTGCTCAGGGTCCCTCCATTTTGAAGGCACCGCTGAGAGCTTCAGTTCTCTGTATTTTCTACCTTGTTTTGGTTTTTCAAAATAAAGCTTTTTTTCTGAGAGTGAGAAACACCTGGTTACTTTGCTGACCATGCCTTTAAAGCTGCGCCTTTTAAGAGATTGGGGCAACATAAGTGCATTACTATAGTACAAAATGCCATCTAACGAGCCCCATCACTACCACAGTCCAAACTACAGCTTTGAACTGTGTTCCACTATAAAAAACATCCCACAGGTGATTTTCGATGAAGCTTTTATTGTGAAACTATTCTGCTTCATCTGTGGAATTTTACAGGGTATCCAGAAGGTGTAATTTTCCATATGTTCCTAGAGAGACATGCACACAAAGAGAAAGACAGCAAGCAAGAAGTATCTCCCCACTGTCTCTTCCATCTGTTTGCTTACCAGTCATTAAGCAGGGGATTTTTTTAAAAAAAATTAAATTTCATTTTTTTAAATTCTTTTTAAAAAATTAAACAATGTGGTACCACTAGGAACCATCCTTTGAGAAGCACATCACATTTCATACACACTTGTTCCTCTCATGTGCAATGAAGACTCCTTGTGGCAAATTTTGCTTTAGTTGCTCATGAGCTCTGATATAGGAATTGTATCTTTCAATAAATAGAGGTTAGTTTGGAAACACAGTTAAAATGAAGATTTGAGTTGCAAAGGTTTCAT
Source organism: Anolis carolinensis (assembly GCF_035594765.1). Taxonomy (NCBI): domain Eukaryota; kingdom Metazoa; phylum Chordata; class Lepidosauria; order Squamata; family Anolidae; genus Anolis; species Anolis carolinensis. The sequence goes on along the minus strand of NC_085841.1, from coordinate 327,962,926 downwards.
TTCAAAGCCTGGGAAATATATGTGTCTTTCATAGGCTACAGGTGCCTGGAGAAAATCTTTAAAGGAGAGCAATCTGAAAAAGCTATAACATTGTTCCCATGCTGTATATCCATGGATATTATGGTTTTAACCATTCCATTTTATTCAGCTTGTGTTCCAGATTCCTCCAAGTTACATTGAGTATTTGGCTTGCCCTTGAATTTGACCCAAAGCCATTGATGCTTTGTTGCATAGATTCAAAGGATTCCAAATATTATTTACCTTATAATTTCGATGTGTGTTATAGGATGTGTGTTCTACATGAGAATGAAAGGTCTAGTTTTCTTTCAGTTCTTTTCAATCCATCACAGGTCCTAGGACAGAGCTTTCCCAGTAGCTGCTCCCAGGCTTCAGAATTCCCTTCCTCAATACATTAGATTGGACCTCTCTTGGTTTTCTTTTTGCCAGCAAGCAAATGCTTTTTTAATGAGTAACTTCTTGCAATGAGCCTTTTTATGGGATCCCTGGCCTCCATTTTTAACTATATAACTCAGTGTGTTAAAGCGCTGAGCTGCTGAACTTGCAGACCAAAAGGTCCCAGGTTCAAATCCGGGGAGCGTAGTGAGTGCCCGCTGTTAGGTCCTGCTTCTGCCAACCTAGCAGTTTGAAAACATGCCAATGTGAGTAGATCAATAGGTACCGCTCCAGCGGGAAGGTAACGGCGCTCCATGCAGTCATGCCAGCCACATGACCTTGGAGGTGTCTATTGACAATGCCGGCTCTTCGGCTTCGAAATGGAGATGAGCACCAACCCCCAGAGTCAGACACAACTGGACTTAACGTCAGGGGAAACCTTTACCTTTACCTTTATATATTTTAATTAGTTGTTTTAATGTGAGGATTTTAAATTGTGTTTTGATTTTTATTGTTAGGCTTTTAGCTTTTAGGCTTTTAGTTCATCTTGTTTTATTTTTGTGAAAAACTTTGGAGGAAAAGTAACATATACATGGAGTATAATAAATAAATAATGCCTTACAATCTTTCTTTACTACAGTCGAATAGCTTAGAGCTGTAAGATCAAAGTAAATTATAGAGGGCCAAATGAAAGAAGGTGAAAGTTGTCCCAAAATTGCATGAAAACAGAATTGTCAGCTCAAGACTGTCCTGAGTCCTGAAATGTTTTGGCCAAAACTTGAGAATGAAGGACCAGTGTTGTCATGAGGATGACTCCTGGTGATTTTACAAAGTGATTCTTGGTAGCCATGACACATTAAATATCAACCACAGTTACTCAGAGTATACCATTTAAATTAAAAACACCATGTATCACAAATGAGGAAAATACACACATACACTTTTCTTGCCATGAGACTCCATACTGAGTCTTGAATAATGGAGAAAGAAAGACCAAACTGTGGGATCTGACAAATCTACAAGACAGTACCTTTCAGGGGCGGGGGCATCTGAGCAATCATAAAACTTGTCTCCAGAGCATGAATATATATTTGTATTGCAACATCCAGAATCCCCACAAGGTATAACTAGTGGCACTCTTAACTGTACCTAATTAGTAATCCAGTACAATCTCCATACTCACAGACTCCATGGTTTCACCTACTTGCATCTAACAAAATATGTTCTCTCTAGATATTTTCTAGGTCCTCCAGGGCAAAGTGAAATCATTGCACTATAACCCCATAGTGTGAATATATCTCTGGATTTCTTAAGTAAAACGAACTCACTGACATCAATAGTATCATAGTGCTTGTTCAATCTTTTTTAGAACTGAATGGCCAATTTCAGTGTCTCTTAAAGGAATGTTGGGAAAGTTGGGTCAGCATGAATACGTTGCCTAAAAGCCTTGAGTAATAGTCACCCAAAAGTAGCTTTTCGATGTTTTGGGAAACCTCTCACTATAATGGCACTTGTTTCCAAATTAATTTGCTTCTCTTGCGTCTAAATATCCCACACATAGAATACCAATATTGCCTTATTATCTACAAACTTTGCTGACTTGGAAAAAAAGTCTTGAGTTACCAGTCTTGAAATCCATGAGGCTGTTCTTAAACTTCAAGTGACATTGTAAATGACATACAGACAACAAGCAGAAGCTATCATTTTTTTCATCAATATGCATTTCCTGACTTACAGGCCTTGTCTTAAAGGACACATCCATCCTTCCAGTGATTCTGATTTCCCTTGAGAGAAAAAATGAGACATTTGCAGACATTTTTTCTTTGTAAAAAATGTCAGTAAAGACACAGTATACAAGCCTATTGCAAAATGCAATCATTCTAGTTACACATTATAATGAATGTGCAGAATTGGATAGCGTATACTATCATTCTTCCCTATCTCCATACATTTAACTGACAGTCTATACAGAACTTATGAGTAACTGTATGTGTATGTCCCTCATTTTTGCCAAAAGGAACCCTGGAAAATCATGGTTCTGAAGTATTATCAGGAGAGGTATAAACATTTATTAATACCTTATGATACTCTTAGTTTCATTTATCAAACACAATATGCCCTCTCAAGGTATTTGGGGACTAGAAGTCCATTTCAATAGGATTCACTATTATTCATGGTTGGGCTATTCAAGTCCAGAAATGTGTCCTCTGTGCATATGGTGGGGGTGGGGGTGTGGGTATCATACCATAATAATAGTTATTAATTGGTTTTCTGCTAACCAGAGCCCAAAAAGCAATGTACAATAAAAGAGATCAGCTGGCATTCTGTTAAATGTTTGTATCATTGTAACCTGAATTATGATCATGTACAAGTGAATTGCAATATTGCGCAGTACTTATATTCTAGGGAATGAAGTGAGGGCCCACCTATATTTCTGGGACCATTACACATATGCAGCCTGCAATGTGGCATTTATCCAATGGTCCCACTGAACAACATGTTCTGAGGCATAATAGGACATGTAGTGTATTAGGATGCATTGTACAATGGGACATCTTACATAATGCTCCACTGGCATCATCCCAACTCACTAACATGATTGTGTAGCTGACATCAGTGACACAGCTCTGGCATCATAAAGTTACTCATCATAGCCTCTGACGCAGGATTTTGGCCATTACAAATACCAATACATTAAAAACAAATTTAAAGCCAACTTTAAAAAACCAAATGACTAGGAAAACAGTACATTTTGGACCATCTTCTGGAAGATTCATAATGCCAGAGCCAGACTGCCTTCCTTTGGAAAAGAGGTCCACAATTGAAATGCTGCTACAAACAAAGCTCTGTCATATGTACTGACCAGCCTTGACTTTAATGCAGTATGATACACAACAGGGTCTTGGTTACAGATCTCAGATTTGACCCTGGTTCACCTAGGAGAAGGGTCTTTCAGATTGCCTGGCCGATATGGGGAATCATACAGTATTTAGTTAAATTCTTTCTTCCTTCCACTCAGTCACTGTGGAACCAGGACTCACTCTCTGATCTGCATCTACCTTCTGTTTAGAAATAAGTAAGATAGATTAAAGTCCCTTATCATGTCTCCCCAATTCAGTGAGAAGGTATACATTTTTATTTCGCCTTGATCTGGGAACAATCCTGTTAGCTAAAATTTTTGTCTTGGTTAAATAAAATCCCTCTGTGTATGTGTGCTTGACTGACAAGCTGTGAACCTCTGTGGTTGGGAGCAATGTGTAATGCTTAATGACATTGCCAGGGGCCACCCTATGTTGGCCTGGAAACCTCTCAATTCTGAATTGACAGCCCTAATGTGAGATGTTCACTTTATAATGTATAGCTCAGGAGCTAGCTCTAGTAGCATCTGTCCCTACCTTGAATGTATTTCCTAAAAGTATTGCAACTTTTACTTTAGTATGAGCATCCATCCACGTTACTCTCATTTTGTATTTATACTTTGTGTACTCTGGTAGTATAATTCCTGTAGTTAGGATTCTTATTTTGTCAAAGGCACAGAGAATAATGTGTCAGTGCGGTAGAAGCAAAGTTAACCCACATGGTGCTATGTTTCATATCAGTTCAATATATGTGGGCTGAGATCTCATTTGAACTCCCTTTCTGGGATTCTATTCCAGAATTTTAGAAACCTTTGGAGTAATTAAGCTTTAGATTTTGGGAGAGATGTGCGGTGTAGTATGAATTATAGTACCCCCATAGTCCTTGCTCTCACAATTTTACAGCAATGTACATTAAAAAAAAAGACAGTCATTTTAAATTACTCGTTTTCACAAGGCTTCAATAAAATCCAGCCACGTGGCACACATCATGCAAACTTTGTCTCAGTTTTCAATGAAATTTCCCTTTAACTCTATGTGAATAATTACTGGTTACTTTTGCAACAGCCAATTTGCAGAACTGTAGTTTTTGTTCAGCAGCAATTAACTTTCCTTTAAGCAGATGGTGCATAATATATCATGGTACCTTGAAGACTTCTGTTATGCTACCCCTACCGAAATGGTGGTCAGCTTCATTCTGGTATCATTTGCCAGGTGGTTTATTGCTTTGGGGGGATTGCATTGGGTTATATGAATGCCTCCCCTCTGAATTATCCTATGATGTTTCTGCTCAGTAATGGTTTAAAGCTAGGGATGCACAGCTTGCTAAATGAGATACTGCTGTGTTCGTGCAATGAAAAGATAAAGAAAACCTTTTAACTTATTAATTACCAAAAGCTTAATGATTTTTAAAATTTATGTTATTCCATATGGAAATCCACCCCTTCTAAATTAAATTATTCACTTAGCATTTCTAAAATCCTCCAACAGCCAAAGCGGGAGGGTCATGAGTAGCTTAATCCCTTTTCTCTTGTTGGGGTCCTTCATTTGCAATCAAATATATTTGCTTGGGAGAATACACTGCTGATGTTACCCTGTGAGTGAGGAAAAACTGGGTTTAGAATTATCACAAGAATGAAAAGAGTTCAGAAATCCTGCTATTTGGGGCTAAACCGGATTAGCGTGACATAACTCATTGAAGGAAGCCATGACCCCGAATTTTCAGGACCCAAGTAAGGCTGTTGGCAACCCCTCATTCATGGGTCACTAGTAAGTCAAAGCTGACACATCAACACATAACACCGACATATTGTAGTGCAATAATGATTTGGAGCTAGTGTCATCAGTTTGTCAATCCTGGGCTGCCACCCAGGTTTCAGTCAGAATCAAGCTGCCATTTTGAATTTAACACAATGCTCCCATGAGAAGGAATTGCTAGAGCTTTGGAAAGTTATCTTTTTGAATTACTACACCTAAATCATCTCCAGCTAGTATGGCAACTAGACATTTTGGGCTCCAGAATTCTGGGAATTGTTCAAGCAAGTGCTGAAACATCTGCCAGTATGCTATGCTCAAATATCAACATTTTCCATTTATGATAGCAATGGATGCCCATTATAAATGTTTCTAACTATGCAAAAAAATGCTGCTAGATATACCCTGTTTCCCCTAAAATAAGACATCCTCAGAAAATAAGACCTAGTAGAGGTTTTGCTGAATTGCTAAATATAAGGCCTCCCCCGAAAATAAGACCTAGCAAAGATTTTGTTTGGAAGCATGCCCATCGAACAGAACACCAGAGCATGCAGGGTCGATAAATGCACGTACCATATACATGGAAATAATGGTAGTAACAAGAAATTATTGACAGGTTATTGTCTGGTTATGCTGGTTTGTGATGACAACTACTGTACAGTATATAATAAATGTTCATTTTTGTTCAACAATAAATGTGAATTCTTCTTCATGGAAAAATAAGACATCCCCTGAAAATAAGACCTAGCACATCTTTGGGAGCAAAAATTAATATAAGACACTGTCTTATTTTCGGGGGGAAACGGTAGCAAGATCAAGCAATGCTCAAACACATTAACCTTTGAAAGTCTGTGTGTTCACAGATGCCTGTTTGGAGATTTATGGTTACACAGCAGATGAGATAGTATTTCTTAATGGAGAAATGGCTAAGCTATATTGTATAAAATGACAATGTGTTGACTATTAAGAAGATTCAGGGAGACAGAAATCAGAAATTCTCTGAATTATCCCATGATATGCCAAGGCAGCTGTTATACTTTCATAGGAACTGAATGTATATCTTTCTATATCTTTAACAGGTTTTTTAATAGTCAACACATAAAACATTACCTCTTATGCAATATATTTCAGGTATTGTAACTGATTGATTGTAATGAAAACGTGATACGTTACATTTAATGTAATGTAGTATAATGTTATAAAATTAATGTGATTTTAAAACATTACATTTCATGATTATAGTTTTTCCCATATGTTTGTATGCAGATTGTTGCATGGCATAAATAGCTTAAAAGGTTAGTAGAGAGTCTGTTTATTCTACCATTAAAAATGCCAAGATCTTAAGAATGCTTCACTTGAGTGTTGATGTTACCTCTATCAGGATTTCACCATCATCACAATTTGGGTGCTCAGACATCCAGAAGGTGATAATGAGATTCAGGACAGAGCATAGATTAGCTGAGAAGTGGCAAAGGACTTTCAGTCCCTCAGTTTAAATAGAAAGGACATGGAACCATGCCTTTCCCACAATCAGTTGCCTATGGGAACCCCACAAAAATCCTGGGAGTACAATAACACCCTTGGTCTTGTTGCACAATTAAGATATCTCTCAGGATAGAGCTTCAAATTATGTATATAAAAATAAAACTAGTGAACACAACAACCTCTTGCTGATTCTTCTCTTGATAATAACATACACTCAAATTTACCATATGCCCAATATCAATACATTATTTATTATTATGGGTTTTCCACTTTTGCTCTATATCATTCATTATAGTTGTCAAGTCCAATAAAAATGTTCAGAACATAAGATAAATTGGACACTAGATGGTAGTGAATGGGGAAGGGGAATTCTCAACACATGGCTGCAGTGCTCAATAAAAATGCATTTTTTCTTACTGTTTTATTGCCACCTCTAAAGAAAAATACTGTCACATCCATCATCGTAGCCACAACTGAATATGATTAGTGTATTTTGATCAAAATTCCCCATAATGGTGCTTTCTGGATGTGTTGGATTACAATCTCAGAACGTAGAAATTATAGAATTGGAGTTGCAATCCAACATATTTGGATGATAGGAAGTTGGGAAAGGTCTAGATAAAGTGAGAAATTATTTTTAAATTTTAATTTAATTTTACTTATCAGAATTGGCTGTGACCAAGCTGACTGTGAGATTTTGGAAGCCATAGTCCCTACTCCTCAAATTATGTCTCCCTAGCTGTTATCTATTGATTATCTAAAAGATAGCTCATATAAGTGCAGGAGTCGGTAGCTTGCTAATAACCTCTTTGTAAATCAAAGATTTTAGGCCATCAACTAATGAACGCTCTGCTGAAAAGAAAGAAATGTTATGTAATAATGGAAATAAATACCTTTCTCCTATATATCAATAGCTGTGCTGGCATTATGCCCAGAACTCTGCTTCTTTCAAGGGAACAAAAAATCAAAAAGATACCATGCTCTTGCTCCTTGCTTCCACTGCTATTTGAAGACAAAGTCTGCAGGAATGAAATTGTGGATATTGCAGCAAGACACAGCTGTGCCAGCCCAAGAGCACAAACCTATTTCAAGCTATTACTGCTGGTACTTGGCATTTGGGCACCTGAAGGTAAATGTCTACATAAGTTGCCTCTTTCAGTACTTTTTAAAGCAGAAATTGATGTTAAAAGCCGAAAAATTATACCGCTCCTCACTCACCCCACCTTCACACATCATTCAAATAGGATTCTCGTTTCTTGAATAGACATATAATTCTAACATCCATATGCATATAAGGATGCACAAACATACATACATTTAAGTTGTATTAAGAAACAAAGTTCATAAACAGCTAATTTACAAAGAATTACTAAAGGTAAAGATTATCCCCTGACATTAAGTCCAGTCATGTCTGACTCTGGGGGTTGGTGCTCATCTCAATTTCTAAGCTGAAGAGCCGGCGTTGTCCATAGACACCTCCAAGGTCATGTGGCTGGCATGACTGCATGGAGTTCTGTTACCTTCCCTTATTGATCTACTCACATTTGCATGTTTTCAAACCTATAGGTTGGCAGAAGCTGGGGCTAACAGTGGGAGCTCACCCCGCTCGCCGGATTCGAACTGCCAATTTCAGCAGCTCAGCAGTTTAACTCGCTGCGCCACCAGGGCTCCTACAATATAGAACCTAGGAACCTACATTTGTGAGAGTTAGGGGTGAAGGGTTCTTGCAGAAGTGGAAAAAACATGAATGTAAATACAAATCAGAAATGCTTTTTTAATTTTAGAAAACATTTCTGTGGGCATTGTAGGTTCTTCAGGTCTGATGAAAGTTGACCACAGAATCGCACCAAATGCCTATGGAGAAAAGAATGTTCCTGATAGACCAACAGAAATCATTATGCTGCACGGAAGGGAAAGTGCAGAAGAGGCTGATAAAGGAGGGAGACATCATAATTTCTTTGACTCTTTGTACAAAATTGGGGATGAACACACACCCCAAAAGCGATGCTTTGCTGCTGGAAAGAGCACACCAACAAATGATTGGTATGTTGTAGTTTAAATTGAGTTTATCGCAGCATGAAATCTCTACAATGATGTTGGGAAATGAGACTGAACAAATAGGGACAAAGAGCACATTTCTGTTTGTCAGGAAACAAGATCAGTGTCCAGTGTGCAAGCAGCATTCACAAACAACATAATTACATACAAACTATTGGTCTGGCTTCCCTCTACATCTCTGAAGACATAATAAACTCCTTTACAATGATAACTAATTTATTCCCACATGTAAAAATATAAACACCAAGACCAATTATAATACAATTAGAAATAAGTTCCAAAAGTCTGTAGGTCAAGAATATTAAATATACATGTTACATATTATTTTATCAGTATTTCTGACTACATCGCTAGGGCCATGGTCCTGATTTATCAAACATGACTATGATGATGGTGCTCCATCATCATTGTTATGTCTGATAGCGATACCTCCCAATGCTTACCTTGTCAGACTGATAATGCTCCAGATGAAAGTGTCTGCAGCTCTCTCCCCGACTCAGGGCACATCAAGGGCAGGCCACTAGAGAGTTCCCTTGGGGCCTTAGTGTAGGTACTTGTCTCAAAGTCACAATAGTAGAGTGAATGCCCAGCAATTCTTAAGTCCAGCTTAGAATCCTGTCACTACTGAACTGGATGCCAGTCCATATTTTTAGATCCTATAGTTAGATGCCAAATGATGTAATGTAGAAAATAAGAGGTACATTCTTCTGAAATTTGATGTCCCCAAAATATTGAACATTAAGTAAATGGGTTCCTTGTTAGTACACACCAAACTAATATATACCCACAAGTACGGCAATATTCACTAGTAAATGGTCAATAAACAGGTAAAAAAATATAAACTTATATTGAATGAAATACAATAAGTACCAAATTTACAATTGTAATGTTAATGCTCTGTACATCAAAATGAATATATAACTGAACAATACCTGCTCTATACATAAGTTTTAACTTGTGAAATCAATCAGTTGAACTGAAGAGCATGTAGAACACACGACCGGTTTCGACTCTTAGTCTTCTTCAGGTGAGTTTATCTGAGAAAATTATAATGAATTAACAGGCGCATATAACATATCCACATAAATATAGTTATAAATCTGATATAAGTACTCACAATTGTACATTCACATGAAACACACTTTACATTCCTCTCTCAAGTTTGTGTTCTTATATCTTTTTCCAAAGGTGGGTTCTAAACAAAAGGAACAAACAGTGGCTATAACTCAATCAAAAGTTTTCAGATTTCAATTTAAAAAGTTAATATACATATCCGTATACTCAGTGTCTGTGAATTTATGTATTTCTATGATACTCTGCTGACTCTTTTGTTAATTCTTATAGCGAGTATGGAATGTTCTTTGGGATCCCCCACAATATATCGGAAAGTTTTATCATCAGGTGGGATGATTTCAAGTAACAGTAGGACTGTATGTATCAGTCCAATAAATGCTACAGTCTAAGCAACACTGAGTATTCCCACCCCAATAGTCAATGGCAGAACTAAAAACTGGTCACAGAGGGTTTTCCAGAATACAGGTATCTATTGTAATTATATCAGCCTAATAGGAGAGCTGATCAGGATCAGGCTTAGTCAGTATAGTACAACCTCATATTTGCGGGGAATACATCCCTGGACTTCGCATGGATATGCAGATACCATTATTTTCAGTGGAATGAACAGCAGAGGTACTGAGAACAGGGTAAGTATAAAAACGTGGGTAACTGAAACCACTGATATTGTTTCCGCAGATATGGGGATCGTGATGTACTTGGACAGGGGACCATCAGGTGCTATAGGCTATATTTCAGAAGAATACAATGGCTAAACAACCTCTGAGTATTCCTTGCCAATGCAAACCTAAAGGCACATACAAACTCACAGTTGTTACCTCCTATGTCCTTTTTTAATTTTTTACAAAAGTCAATCTGAGAGAGGAAACAGAACATTTTCCTTCACTCCCCAATATGAACAACTTTGAAAAAAGAAATGCAAGCTTTTTAAGAGCAGTTTGATCCACATAAATTTGCAGGTAAAACAAAGTTCTTGGGGAAAAGTATCGCCCTCTCCTATCCCCAGGTTAATTGGGAGCCTTTACTGACATGAGCAAAAGTACCTAGCAATGGTCAGGAGCTCTCTGGAGAGCCATGGCCAGTGTGACAAGCAATGGAAAAGGCGAGACTATTCAGCAGTGCCAAACCAGGTTTGGCCTGACTGGAAAGTCAGTCTGCCACAGTTCAGGAGCAAAGGGTATGAACAGCTCCTCAGAATTGGGAGCTGGTGCAAAGCAGAAGTGTTTCGGATCACTCCTAGATTTAGATGCCTGTGGCCTCAGATTGAATTGCTGGGATATGAGTGTGTTTTCACAAGACTAAGGACCTCATCCCATGTGAGAGGGAAAATGGGGGAATCATCTTCTTACCATTGTCTTTCGTTCCGTTGCATTTATAATGAAAATGGATAATATGCATATCTTCACCTGCATCACACATGATTTCCTTTTGTTCATTTCTACAGTAATCCTCCATGTTATCATATTGCCAAGTGTAGTCCCCACCCATACCACTTTCCTTCTTTCTTTCTTTCTTTCTTTCTTTCTTTCTTTCTTTCTTTCTTTCTTTCTTTCTTTCCACATGAATCAGCTCTTAAAACGATTGCACCTTGATTTCATAATCCTCCATTTCTACACACTTTTGAAACGGGTTACAGAGTCCCATGGGTGACCGGCAAAAGTAGTTTTGTGTTGTATGATGGGTTCCATGGGACTCTATCAGTAAACTGTTTCAAAGGTCTGTAGAAACATGGGGGAGGGGGACGCAACCCTGCACCTGATGAGGTCCTTAGTGAGGCATTCAGTGCAACTTGCATACTCCTTAAAACTGATATCCTTTGTTCTCCTCTATCTTACCCCATTGTAGTTCACAGAGCAGTTTAACGCCTTTTCTCTCTCTAGTCTTGTAACTGCAGCAGAGAATGGTTCCTATCGCTTACAAGAAGTATTACAGTAATTCTTGCTAGAGAGCCCTTATTTATTTTCAATCCCATTGAGGCTTTACTCACCTTAAAATGGTTTCTTTGAGCAGTAGCAGAGAGCTAAGATGTTAGCTCATGCTGTTTACAATCTCCTCTGTTCAGTGGAATGTGCTTTTTACTTTCACACAAGAGAAAGCTGTAATCTCTAATGCAATAAATGAAACCTTACCACTTTAACACGGGACATAGATTCACTAGTTTTCTTTCTCTTATGAAAGCTGCCTGCTGAAATAGAGTATTTGATAACACAGTGAAGTTTTGTTTATCTTAATGAAAAGCCAAATAGGAAATAAAAGTTTTGCCAATTTGTATTTATTATGTGATAGCTAGATGCTTCTTAAATATAATGCTATCCCCAGATAAAATTCACTAAATTAAATGTTGGAAGAGAATTTGATTTTTCTTTAAAATAAATGGAAAACAATTGCTTTCCCTCTTTTAATAAAAAATAATAATAATAGAAAGCTGAATGAAGGAAAATGGAACAAAAATAAATTAATTTGACTAGTTTGCATTGCATGTCTTGCTTTGGGCTAAAGAAATTGCTACAGTAAAATAATTAAAGATAGGAATTGTGGTCTGAATCTAGTTGTTAGTCCCAACTAGAGAAAGCCATTGAATTGATGGGATTTGTCCTATGTATTGATTTTAAAGGTGGTGCCCTCTAGTTGTGGCTTTGTATCTATATAGGCACATCACAGAGAGGTCACAAGAAGAAAGGAAGAATAATAGCAGTTAAAAAAAACAATGGATAGCTGTATTTAGTTTGTATAAAACTCAGTATAAACTCTAAAACTACAACTAAGATACTTCATTCTATCTATCTGAGGCCCTCCAAGGATAGTAGCGGAACTGTGAATTTCTTGTCTTTCAAAGAGAAAACACTATAGGAAGCAGAAGCTCAGCTTGGGTTTCCATTAAAATCAGTGGGAAATTAGCAAACCAATTAATGAATACAACTCAAACAAATAGAAAATAAGCACATTTTCCCTTTCCACAGGAAAATGTTTCTTATCTATTTTGACCATAAGTGCTAAAAACATTGCCATTTATTCTGCAGAAAAGGCAGCAGTCAGAATGGATGTTGCACTCTGAACTGATTTTGGGAGTGAAACCATGATGTGCTGCCCCTGTATTGCAAATAGAAAGGACATTTACACATGAGTAGCAGAGAGTGTGTCAAAAAATAAAGCCAGACCAAGACTGGATTGTGCCTGATCTCCATTCCGAGCTGCAACTGTAGTAATATCAAACAGAAGCAGCCAAGAGAATGGCTCAGGACCCAAGCAGAATTTCACAAGGATTACAGCGCTGAGAAAGAGCACCTATATGGGATTTATTGAATCATTGGATTAGAAAAAAAATCATATCCTTCTCACTTGGTGAGGATTACACAGATGGAGTTGCAATTGAAACTGCAAATCAATTTGGAAAGATATTTTAAAACAAATATATGATAGCAAGACACTTCCACCGGCTGATTGCTGTGATTGATAAAATCATTGATCACAGATTATAATTTAGTCCCTGTTTAATCAGTGGGATGAACAATAATTGAGTGTCATGAGATTGTTGAAGAGCTTGCCATTCTAAAGGCCCAAGAGATGAAAGTGCATCTTTTTCCACCAAATGTTGTTAGTGGCTTTTCCTCCTTTTGGAATCAAAAACAAAGACACTCCTTGAGTCAGACCTTGTGGCCAAGCCTCATAACCCTCAAATGATTACTCAGAAAGTAGCAGTTATAGGGGCAAAAGCAAACAGATTGAGTGTCAGCACCTCAGCTGTCCACCAGGGCTAATGCTGCTTTGACAAAGCATTTACTTCATTTTTCTCCAATACACATTTTATATAACAGTATTCGATAAAAACTAAATATATCATTTTGATGATATATAATAGGAATTATAAAGCAGCTAACTCATTGTTAATGTATTGGAAATACCACAGTTTTGGATCAAGAGTGATCTGCCATGGTGAGTAGGGAGGGGGCAATTTACTGTCCCTGGGTGGCACATGGACTTGTTGAAAATACACAGCCTTGTCTCTATCCCAAGTTAAAATTATCACTTCCAAAGAGGAGTGGAAATTTGCTGGGGGAGGACAAAAAGAAAGAAAGAAAAAGGTTGGTCTGGGGAATCTTAAGGTAAGCAAATGAAGCTTTGGGAATTACATGCAGCTTCAGGGTTTCATCCATGCCTGATGGTGATGATCAGTCTGATCCAGGGAATGCTGGGCACTGCTGATGGCCAGATGGAGCCACACAAGGCTGCTTGCGTTTCTTCAGAAGTGAATACTGCTGCCTCCAAAGGGAATGTCACATATGTTATATCAGTGCTCATTTCCATTTCTAAGCCAAAGAGCTGGCGTTGTCCGTAGACACCTCCAAGGTCATGTGGCCAGCATGACTGCATGGAGCGCTGTTACCCAATACTAAAAAAACAATAAATAGTGCAGTATGGTGAAGACAGATTAAAATATAACAAATACACGTAAAATATCCTTTACAACTCACAATTGCCCCCTCCCCCAGAATCCCACCCACACTTTCCCGGTAGCATGCCCCTTATCCCTCCCCAAATGGCTGCTGGCATGGGAAGGTCTTGAACTGCTTGTAGAAGGCCAGTAGGGATTGGGCCATCCTGGTCTCTCTTGGGATGGAGTTTCACAGTCTGGGAACAGCCACCAAAAAGGCTCTCTCCCGTTTCCCCACAAAATGTGCTTGAGCAGGTGGTGAGACAGAGAGATGACCCTCACTAGTAGATCATAGATGGCTATCAGGTTCATAGAGAGGGATATGGTCCTTCAGATATCCTGGAACAGAGAAATTTAGGGCTTTGTAGGTCAAAACCAGCACTTTGAATTGTGGCCAGAAATGTGTTGGCAGGTAGCGGAGCTGCTGCAACAGCAGAGTTGTGTGCTCCTTGTAACCAGTCGCAATTAGCTGTCTGGCTGCTGCTCTTTGGACCAACTGAAGTTTCTGAGCACTTTTCAAAGGACCATGAACCACTAATATCAACCATTAGAGTAAAGCTAAAGAAGAAAACTAAATCAATTGCAGTGCCAAAATGCAACCTGAAGAACATCCTTGTAGAATTCAAAAACAATGTAAAGTAGGTTTCAAATGTAAAATCTAAGAGGTAGAAGAACTCTGGACACTCTGTGCAGGCCAAAAGAAAAAGAAGCCTCACTGGATAATTAATCAAACTTTTCAAACAGTTAAAGACAGACAAAAAGCAGAGAAAGGGGAGACAAAAATAGGGTCAGAATCCTGAACACAATTATTTAGTAACTTGTGCATTGGAACAAAGAGATTACTGTAATAATAAATGCAGAGAGACAGAAAGACAACAAAGGGGCAACACAACAGACCTCAACTGAAAAATCCATGAAATTCAAAAGGGAAATTTAAATCAAGAGTGAGAATGCTGTAAGACCAGCTGGACACGATCATGAAGAAATAAAAAATGATGGAAACAATATACAAGAGATAAAAGGATGACAGATGTGTTCAAGAAAGAATCATTTGAAGATCAACCTACAATTTTAGAAAGTGAAGTGGAAACTACACTAAGAGCATTTTGGAGAAATAAATCACCAGGCACAGATAGCATACATAAGGAAAACTTTCATACAAGAATGCCTACATTTTTTGGGTAAATGCTTATGGCTACAATTTATGTGCACAAATTCATGGATTGATAAAGAAGCATAATGGGAAAAGCTTGTGGTTCAAAATACGTAAAACATTAAGCAAGTAAAGCAAACAGATTAATCCATCCCTACATGATAAGGTTGTTTTTTTTTAAGGTTGGCAAGTAGCAAAATTGCTTGTGACAATCCTTTCTGGCACAAATAGCATTTCTGCTGCCAGACTTTTGAGCAGACTTCAGCAGCACTGAAATTCAGTGAAATAAATCTTCTGTCAAGAGCAACCTAATAGAAGCACACACATTATCTTTTTATAGTAACTGAGATACTTCGCTGTCACAGAAAGCTCATTTCCTGTCATGCTTGCTTCCTTTGCTTACAACTGTCTATATACAGAAGCACCAAAATAATAGTGCTATATTCTGAATCCAAATGGGCCAAGAAGGAAGCCTTATGTTAAAAGTAACTTGAGTATTTTTTTAGCAAAAGAGTTCAGGTATCAAATTTGCTTTTCTGCTACAAAGAATCTGATTCTTCCCAAGGCCTACCTGGAAAAGAAGTGTTTGTTTAAAAATCTAATCCATAATATATATATAGCACAAGGGATATGTTCCTGAACATAATGTGAAAGCAGATTATGGATAATAGTGAATTCTATTTAAATCAATAATTTCTACCAGAAGTTACCACAGAATCATGCTGGAGGACTTAGCAAATGCCTAATGAAGTATCCATTCTAGGAATTTGCCAGGTCTCCAGTATGTCTCTATAGTAACTGATAGAAACACATCATAGAATCTTGTTGGAGGGCCCCGAGAGGACGTATTTTGTTGGATGCTGGTTGATGAAACTGTAAGTACTGTTCCCATGGGTATCAGGATCATCCTATATACACACAATTGCTAGCACTGGCTAACACACATGGCCAAGTATGATTGCCTTCCAAGTGTAAAGTCTTGGCAGTGGGTCCATAGGTGACTGTAGAGACTTATCCTGGATCTGCATGTTCTTTCGCAGTGAGGACATCGATTTCCAGATGGTCCACATTTGGGAGGACAATAGCTTTATAAACAAGCTTCTTGGTGTCCCTATGAATGTGCCAATCCTCTCTCTGCTTCATTAAAAAATTGTTGCACTTGCAGAGCTCTGGCAGTGTTGTAATTCATTGTCGATGTTGATTTTTGTGGAGATATATTGTGTTTTAGAAGTTTAGTTCCATTTGATGGACATAGAGGGTGTATGCCATGATTTGTTGGGCCATAGATTATCTTTATTTTTAGGGCTTCAACTTTCAGAGTCCCTACTGGAGGATTATGTGAGCTGTAATCCAAATATTAAGATACCACTTCTTTGATGAAAAAGGAAAAGGCAGTAAGGAGGAATGACTAGTCAGTTCATGAAATGTAAGGATGTGACAAATCGGATTCCTCAAATACCAGTGCTTTGTGCCAACATTGGGACTAGTGTTCATAAACAATCCATTTTTAGGGATGATTTATGAAATAGTCAGGTATTTTTATGGAACTGCATTTTTTAGGATGAAGGAAACAAACAAACAAAAAAGATTATGAAATGCTCCACAAGTATTTTCTAGATAGGGAGCAAGATGAAAACATGACAATAGGATACAATGTAAGCAAGTGTAAAGTGGTACCTATGGGGGAGAATTCAAGTTCTATATATACACTGATGAGATTCAAGCTGGCAGTTGCTGAACAAGAAAGGGATCATGGAGTTGTAGTTGACAGCTTTATGAAATAGCCTGATACTCCCCTCATGCAGCTGCTGTAATAAAGCTGAATTCCACATTAGGCATAATTAGAAAACGAATTGAAATAAAACTCCCCAAATTATACTGCCCATATATAAATCTGTAATGCTACTATATGTGGAATACTGTGCAGCACACCTAAAATGATACTATAAAGCAAAATGGAGCAGAAAGGGAAATAGGACATCCACATTATTATCAACAAAACTTGGAAAGAATCAATTTTGCTTTGGTCATTGAATAGTAAGGGGTTAAAGCTGTTACATAACTCTTTTGGTATGATTACTAACGGAAATTACTAATACCTTCATTTTTATTCTCTGTAAAATGGTAAGAATAGTTACATCATTTTGTTGTGAGGATGAATAGCTATATAGGTATGTATGAATGCAATGCATTATTAAAACTTTGCCTTTCCCTCAGACCTAGAATTCAAGCTGTTTGTTGGATACAGACTCCAATACTGCAGGGCCAAGTACTCTAAATGAAAACATTAAATGGAAAGTTTTTATAGAAAGAGGTGTGATCAGTCCATTTCAAGAAGATGTAGAATTATAGAATCATAGAGCTGGAAAAGACCTCATGGGCCACCCAGTCCAAACCCCTGCTAAGAAGCAGGAAAATCACATTCAAAGCACCCCCGACAGATGGCCATCCAGCCTCTGCTTAAAAGACTCCAAGGAAGGAGCCTCCACCACACTCAGAGGCAGAGAGTTCCACTGCCAAAAAACTCGCACAGTGAGATGTACCATGTTCTGTGGTTTTGGCCAATTAACTAGCACAAGATGTTGTGGCAGAAGAGCCTACAATGTGATGTGGCAGCGAAAAAAGCCAACGGGATTCTGGCCTGAATAAATAGGGGTATAGCATCTAGATCCAGGGAAGTCATGCTCCCCCTGTATTCTGCCTTGGTCAGACCACACCTGGAATACTGTGTCCAGGGTTGTTGTATGTCTTTCGGGCTGTGTGGCCATGTTCCAGAAGCATTCTCTCCTGACGTTTCGCCCACATCTATGGCAGGCATCCTCAGAGGTTGTGAGGTATGGAGAAAACTAAGCAAAGAGGTTAATATATATCTGTGGAAAGTCTAGGGTGAGAGAGGTCAGTGTGAATGTTGTGTAGTTAATCACTTTAATTAGCATTGAAAAGCTTATCTGCTGTCTTCTTCCTGCCTCTGGGGCATCCTTTGTTTAGAGTCGTTAACTGCCCTTGGTTGATTCATGTCTGGAAATCCTCTGTTTTCAGAGTATTGCTTTTTATTTACTGTTCTGATTTTTGAGTTTTTTAAAACTGGTAGCCAGATTTTGTTCATTTTCATGGTTTCTTCCTTTCTGTTGAAGTTGTCCACATGCTTGTGGATTTCAATGGCTTCTCTGTGTAGTCTGACATGATAGTTGTTAGAATGGTCCAGCATTTTTGTGTTCTCAAATAGTATTCTCAGCCCAGTAGTAGCAAATTTCTATATGGAATACTTTGAAAAACAGGCCCTAGAAACAGCACCAAAAAAGCCAACTGTTTGGTTCAGATACGTAGATGACACCTTCACAATTTGGAGCCATGGAGAGGAAGAACTCAGCAAGTTCCTGGACCATCTTAACAGCATCCACCCAAACATCCAATTCACCATGGAAAAAGAAAAGGAAGGAAAACTGCCATTTCTAGATGTTCTGGTCATCCGCAAACCCAATCAACAATTGGGCCACATAGTTTACAGAAAACCTACACACACAGATAGATACCTTCATAAAAACTCCAACCATCACCCAAGTCAAAAAAGGAGCACAATCAAAGCCCTGACAGACCGTGCACAAAGAATCTGCGAACCTCACCTCCTCCAAGGTGAACTCAACCACCTAAACTGGGCTCTACAGGCCAATGGATACTCCACCACAGACATCAGAAGAGCTGCAAGGCCAAGAACAAGCCATGAGAGTCAAGACAAAGATCCACCCAGAGGAAAGGTGTTCTTACCATACATCAAGGGAACTACTGACCGCATAGGGAAGCTGATGAAGAAGCACAACCTACAAACTATCTACAGACCCACGAAGAAAATCCAACAAATGCTACGGTCAGCGAAGGACAAGAGGGATCCTCTCTCTTCTGCAGGAGTCTACCGGATACCATGCAGCTGTGGACAAGTCTACATAGGGACCACCAAACGCAGCGCCCAAACAAGAGTCAAAGAACATGAAAGGCACTGCAGACTAATTCAACCAGAGAAATCAGCCATAGCAGAGCATTTGATGAACCAGCCTGGACACAGAATACTATTTGAGAACACAAAAATGCTGGACCATTCTAACAACTATCATGTCAGACTACACAGAGAAGCCATTGAAATCCACAAGCATGTGGACAACTTCAACAGAAAGGAAGAAACCATGAAAATGAACAAAATCTGGCTACCAGTTTTAAAAAACTCAAAAATCAGAACAGTAAATAAAAAGCAATACTCTGAAAACAGAGGATTTCCAGACATGAATCAACCAAGGGCAGTTAACGACTCTAAACAAAGGATGCCCCAGAGGCAGGAAGAAGACAGCAGATAAGCTTTTCAATGCTAATTAAAGTGATTAACTACACAACATTCACACTGACCTCTCTCACCCTAGACTTTCCACAGATATATATTAACCTCTTTGCTTAGTTTTCTCCATACCTCACAACCTCTGAGGATGCCTGCCATAGATGTGGGCGAAACGTCAGGAGAGAATGCTTCTGGAACATGGCCACACAGCCCGAAAGACATACAACAACCCTGTGATCCCGGCCATGAAAGCCTTCGACAACATACTGTGTCCAGTTTTGGGCACCGCAGTTGAAGGGAGATGTTGACAAGCTGGAAAGCGTCCAGAGGAGGGCAACTAAAATGATCAAGGGTCTGGAGAACAAGCCCTATGAGGAGCGGCTTAAAGAGCTGGGTATGTTTAGCCTGCAGAAGAGAGGAGACATGATAGCCATATACAAATATGTGAGGGGAAGTCATAGGGAGGAGGGAGCAAGCTTGTTTTCTGCTGCCCTGCAGACTAGGACGCGAAACAATGGCTTCAAACTACAGGAAAGGAGATTCCACCTGAACATCAGGAAGAACTTTCTCACTGTGAAAGCTATATATTCTCTCTGCCCCAGAGTGTGGTGGAGGCTCCTTCTTTGGAGGCTTTTAAGCAGAGGCTGGATGACCATCTTTCGGGGGTGCTTTGAATGAGATTTTCCTGCTTCTTGCAGGGGGTTGGACTGGATGGCCCGTGAGGTCTCTTCCAACTCTACAATTCTATGATTCTATCATGTTAAAAGGCAACAGTTATAGCAGTAAATTTGAAAGAGGACTAAGATGTATTTTGTGGCACTTTTGTGTCTTGGTCATTCTTACGTCAAGAAAGCTTGCTTTTGAATTGATTGGTTCACATAAAATACTGCATGTCCTCTGCTTTTTAGCAGATTTCCTATGAACTGACATGAAAGCACACACTATCTCATTGCAGTTCTCCAGTGCCCTTTTTATGCACACTATTTCTCACATTCCCACTTGACAGTATGTTAACCTTAAAAAATATAGAGGCTACAGAATGAGCTGCTAAATGTAGAAAGGAAGGACATCAGTACTTCAGGTTCTCAGGAACTTTGCTGTGCTCTCTGTCCCCTCTTTTCTCTCAGTCACTTTTGAGTCTTTTGTCCATGCTATTTTTATGCTTTCTGATAGCTGTTATTTAGCACACTATCTCTTTCTCTCTCCAACAGCGCCCAGAATCCTACAACCAAAAAGTGCATAAAGGTCCTTCAACACCTAACAGAGGAAAAAGTCATTAGGATTTTCTCAGTGCTAAAAACTAGCCTGGCTTCCCATCTTTGGAATTACCCAATGATAGTCCTGTTGGGTGGCTATTTTAAATACTGTAATGCCTCCTGCTCTAATACATCGTCAATCAATGCTGAAAAAATTACTACATATCTTCCAGTCAGCTTTGATTTATGGGATCCAATCATAAGGGTTTCTAAGGAAGAGAAAGACAATGGCAGTTTGCAGTTATTTTCCTCTTGGGCTGAGAGAGCATGACTTGCCAAATTTTCCCAGATGCTTTCCACAGCTCAGTGGGGATTTGAGTCCTGGTCTCCAAGGGTTCTAGCCTATGGAATATCCTCCCAAATGAAATTTCTTTCCGGAAAAGAGCGAAAACATGGTTATGGGACCAGGCCTTTGAGCAAGAGTAGCAGTAGAAATGAGATACGATAATTATACGACTCACTGATTGCCCCACTTGGACTTGAAACACGCCTGAATGTATATTTAGATGTATAACTATGTAGGTTTTTTTAAAATGTAAGCTCTCAATTTTAATGTAATTTTTAATCTAAATTGATTTTAAAATGTGATATAAGTTGTTTTAATGTATATGTTCATGTTGTAAGCCGCTCTGAGTCCCCTGAGGGGTGAGAAGGGCAGGGTAGAAATGATGTAATAAATAAAATAAATAAATAGTCCACCACTCAACACTACACCATACTGAAAATGTGTATGTGTGAGTAGTGCACTGGTGGTATGCATAGAGGTTTGGTTTCAGGACTCCCTATGGATACCACAATCCATAGATGTTCAAGTTTCATTAAATACAAGCGATGTGGTAAAGTGTCATCCCTTACACAAAATGGCAAAATCAGAACTTGCTTTTGGGGCTTTTAAAAAATATTTAAAAATCATTGATGGTAGAATCCATGGATGCAGAATTTGTGGGTACAGAGGGCCAGCCATATTTCCAAATTTTAAATGTAGCAACTACAGAATGTGGTAGAGCGTTTTCCACCTCCATGTAATCTCCATTAAGTCCATATAAGATAAGACTGAAGTCTTAAGGGGGTACCTTCGCATCATCAATGTAAGCCTTGTACTTGTAGTTTTATTTTGAGTAACTAGCTTTGCTGCTTTGGCATACATCCATAAGACTGCTGAGCTCTCTTGTGTTTCCAAATTGGCTGGCATCTTTCCGACCTGTGGGTAGTTTGTTCCTCCTGCTACGTCCCTGGTGATCTGTGGCTCTTACCCCTACTTCTTCCAATTATGAACTAATGAGATTCCTTCTATTTAGTATTCTTGTCTGCTGCAAAAACAGCCTGTTTTACTTTCTTCTTTTTTGCAGTGCTTAATTTCCACAAAAAGAATGGCCAAGGCCTGCAGGGAAATTCCACCTGACAGCTTTTCTTCCTAATCCTCAGTTTGGGAGTGGTAATGGTGGTGCCACCCAACATTAAGGAAATTTTACTTTGTTCATGTTTCAATGGCTTCTTGTTATCACTACTACCACAGCTCAAAACAGTCACTTCTTTGGATGGCAAAATGCAAAGCAGGAAAACACCTTTTATTGTTGTTGTTGTTGGGTGCCTTCAAATTGTTTCTGACTTTGGTGACTCTAAGGCAAACGTATCATGGGGTTTTCTTGGCAATATTTGTTCAGAGGGTGTTTGCTTTTGCCTTCCTTGAGCCTAAGATAGTGCGACTTGCCCAATATCATCCAGTGGCTTTCAATGGCTGAGTGGGGATTCAGACTCTGCTTTCTATTCTTCCTTCTCCTTAACTAGTAGTGTTCATGAACTGAAATGGTGGTGCAAATATTTTAACATGAAATGATGGAAAGAACACACACATATCCCATTTGGCCCATGACCTAAGTTTTAAGTTTGCACCAGTGCTCAGATTTCCTCAAGTATGAGGATTGAGGAAAGGGGGGGTACACAGACAAAGGAGGAAGAGGAGAAATAGGAGAAGTGAAGGAGGAAGAAAAGAAAAAAGGGGTAGGAAACTTCTCAATCCAATCATGCCACAGAAAGAGAAAGAGGCAAGAGATGTTGAAATTCCATGACTCAGAGGTGCCACAAGACACCATGCATATACACTTTAAAACTGATACAGGCTACTGTTATTACTAATGGCAATCACACCCCACTTTCACTATCAATTATTATTATTATTATTATTATTGTTGTTGTTGTTGTTGTTGTTGTTGTTGTTGTTGTTGTTGTTGTAGACCGCCCTATCTCCCTGATTGTTTTACATGGAAATAATGGCAGTAACAAGAAATTGTTGATAGGATTCAGTTTGTCTGGTTATACTGGTTTGTGATGACAACTACTGTACAGTATATAATAAATGTTCATTTTTTTCTTCAACAATAAATGTGAATTCTCCTTCATGGAAAAATAAGACATCCCCTAAAAATAAGACCTAGCACATCTTTGGGAGCAAAAATTAATATAAGGCACTGTCTTATTTTGGGGAAAACACAGTAAAAACATTTTTCAATGCATCCTCTATATATTTCCTTCTTGGTGGCATAATGATTTGTCTCAGCATATTCTTCTTCCAGCTGAAATACCAGCACACACTTTCAGTCCATAAATGTTGTTGTAGATGAGAGGAAAAACCTCACACTTGGCTAAATGACTTTATGATATATATTATTCCATTCCTAAGGAAGCTTTTTAATGCATGCTGTTGCTGTTGTTTGAAGTAAGAGTTTGTTTTTCAAGGTAGAGAAAAAGCGAACATATAGGCAGGCATATGTATATGGAAAATAATTTTCTTTAGGAAATCCTAAAAGAGGATTGGGACTTGACTTTATTATGCATACACATATTTCCATCTGTTTGCAATCCTTTTAAGCAAATTGATGTGCCCTGAGCAATTCCACACATAAAAGTTATGAGAGCCTGCACAATTGCTAGCATTGATTGGAGAACATTCTTTCTGAGCAGGAAATCATCTCTAAGGATCACAGCAAAGGACACCAAATTGAGTGTGATTCAGCATTGGCATGAGCAATTCTCTTAATGTTAGAGCCTTGTGAGATGTTGACATGGGGAATCATAGAATCATAGAACCATGACCACCAATACATTGTGATTTACATCAAGGCTAAATTGATGCCTGCTACGGTGGTTAAAAAATAAGAGTTGATCGAGTGGCAAGACTGGATGTTTCCAGGCCCAAGTACTAATAGTTCAGACTAATATACCTTTATATATATACAAACAGGCAACCATATTACTCCTCTTCAGTGATCAGTCATCTATGTGAAGAGCTATCCAAAGCACGAGTGGGAAGTTCCTCTCCCTCCTCAATGATGAGAAGCTCCTCTCCTAACTTGGTTAATGAAGCACCTGTAGTCTAAGTCCTATTTAAAGAAAAAAGAACTCCCAGAAGCCGTGTTTACTTTGCAACTTCCAATTTTCTTGCTTGCTTCTGGGGTGTCTGTCCCTAAGAGCTCATTTACACACTCTTGCCCTACTTCAGGTAAAGTCAAGAGATAATGTCCAAGAACTTGCTTGAAATTCTGGAGTATCCCACAGTTTCGGAATAGTGTTAATACAGTAGAGTCTCGCTTATCCAACCTTTGCTTAGCCAACATTCTGTATTATCCAACACAGTCTGCCTTTTAGTAGTCAGTGTTTTTGTAGTCAATGTTTTCAATATATTGGGATGTTTTGGTGCTAAATTTGTAAATACATTAATTACTATATAACGTTACTGTGTATTGAACTGCTTTTTCTGTCGATTTGTTGTAAAACATGATGTTTTGGTGCATAATTTGTAAAATCATAATGTAATTTGATGTTTAATAGGCTTTTCCTTAATCCCTCCTTATTATCCAACATTTTCGCTTATCCAACATTCTGCCGGCCCATCTATGTTGGATAAGTGAGACTCTACTGTAGCTGGATCTGATTCAGACTGGTTGGATCACATGGACTCCAACCTGCCGTTGCCCATTTTGGAAGGGTGCAGATGGCCAGGGCCAATTGAGAGCATTTCTGCTGTGGACAGTTTCAAACTGATCAGTCAGTGTAATCAGCCCTTGGTTTTCCTAGAGTCTTGGACATCTTGCTAATATTCCATCTGCTCTTGTTTGAGGCTCTCAATTAATTGTTTTTCTTTTCTTTTCCTGAGTATGTCATTCAATGCTTATAATAGAAGGAGTTCTCTAGTGCTTTCTTCATACAGTGATACCCTGTCTATGCAACCTGTCTCTCTGCTACTTGAGCCTTCCTATACAGCCCTTTAGTGGCCAGAGAAGGCAGCCAGGCAACATACATTTAACATTCAGAAATTATTCATCTCTAATCCATTTTTTTCTTCAAATATGCAAGTTCTATACAATTTGCCCAAGTAAGGGTTAAAATAAGACTAAAGTACATTTCGCTACCTTGATGACAACTAATACATCACAAACAGTTCAACATGATGAAAGGAAGACAACCATTGCTGCATATAATTCTTACTTCCGAAAAAATGTTTTCCCCAAAGTGCAAATGTTAATTATTAAACAACTAAAACGAATGAACACAGTATATGTTAAAATGGAATGTATGCGGCTCAAATCTAAATAAAAGGAATTAATTGTTTCATGTGAATATCTGCAGGAACATAAAGCCAGTGTATTACAGTATAGTGGTTTGAGCACTGGAGACTGAGATTTAAATCCCTGCTCAGCCGTGGAAACCCACTGGGTGACCTCGGACATGTCACATACTCTCAGCTTCAATAAAAGACCTTCATTGAACAAACCTTGCCAAGAAAACCCTATAATAAGTTTGCTTTAGATCACTGAAAGTTAGAAATGACTTGAAGGCACACAAAAGCAATCTGGAAGCAGCACATTATTATTACACACATAGCTGCTCATGCATGCTTCAAGTTAAAGAAAACTCAAAATATGAATTAAATATTGAGAAAAGGAGTTTCTATAAGGAGGCAATGCCATGATTGTGGTGCCTTCACAAAGAAAACAGTGTATCAAATGAATCTGACTTTTAAAAGAGGGGGGAATAGGGGTTGATTCTTTAAGGTGGAAAGTTTGAAATGGGTGAAGATGGTCCTTCAAATAACCAATCCTATGCAGATTAACATTTTGGAGCCTGACACTGTCCCCAGAGTTGATGGACTGCAACTTCCACCAACCCCACCTCAACTGCAATGGATGGGAATTGTTTTCTGGTAAGTTAGAGTATCCAAGATTAGGAAACATCTGTTTAGGACTTTAAAGGTCAATACCCCAGTGTTCCAGAAACAGAAGAGGGTGCAATATTTGTACTGTTCTAGATTAAACATCTCCTGAATGGTTGGATTTTCAGAAGCTAAGCAGGGCCATGGATATGGTTAGGAGTTAAGAATTAGGATCCTAAAACGCTATTACCAGCCACTATTGACAACACTGGACTAGACTGGGATGGCTCAGTTTCTTGTGTAACTAATGGCTCATTGTCTTCTGAGTGGCGACCAAGGCTTTCCCTTAATTTGCTGGCTTGATAGCAGTGTGTGCGAAAAAGACCTTGGAGTCCTCGTGGACAACAAGTTAAACATGAGCCAACAATGTGATGCAGCAGCTAAAAAAGCCAATGGGATTCTGGCCTGCATAAATAGGGGTATAGCGTCTAGATCCAGGGAAGTCATGCTCCCCCTCTATTCTGCCTTGGTCAGACCACACCTGGAATACTGTGTCCAGTTTTGGGCACCGCAGTTGAAGGGAGATGTTGACAAGCTGGAAAGCGTCCAGAGGAGGGCAACTAAAATGATTCAGGGTCTGGAGAACAAGCCCTATGAGGAGCGGCTTAAAGAGCTGGGCATGTTTAGCCTGTAAAAGAGAAGGCTGAGAGGAGACATGATAGCCATGTACAAATATGTGAGGGGAAGTCTTAGGGAGGAGGGAGCAAGCTTGTTTTCTGCTGGCAAGCAGACTAGGACACGAAACAATGGCTTCAAACTACAGGAAAGGAGATTCCACCTGAACATCAGGAAGAACTTCCTCACTGTGAGAGCTGTTCGGCAGTGGAACTCTCTCCCCCGGACTGTGGTGGAGGCTCCTTCTTTGGAGGCTTTTAAGCAGAGACTGGATGGCCATCTGTCGGGGGTGCTTTGAATGTGATTTTCTGCTTCTTAGCGGGGGGTTGGACTGGATGGCCCATGAGGTCTCTTCCAACTCTACTATTCTATGATTCTATGATTTTATGCTGGTAGATACCATTGATTAAAAGAGGTCACAGGAAAGGAAGGGAATTAATCCAATTAATGATAACACTTCATCTGAGAATCATGTTTGTTGTTTATGTCATATCCCAAGCAAACACTTTCTCTCTGGCATTTCCACAGTAATTTCCATTATATGGCTATTACAGTCCCAAAGTTTCTTTAGCTTTCTATCAGGACAGTAACTGTATAACTAAATGATGTGTCTAGAGTATTTTTTTTTAATTAGTAATGCCCCAAGGACTGCTCATGGCAGCTTTAATTAAGGGACTGGAGGCCATATTTCCACCTAATTAGAGCTTGCCTCCAAATTGACTCTCCTATGGAGAAAGTTGCCACAAGCTTAATGAGAAGAAATTACCTTCAAACATAAACACTTTACCTCTGTGGTACCTGGAACAAAATAGAATGTGCAGAAGAGATGTAATCACTCCCTAGACTCATTAGCTTTGCCATTTATGACTTTTTAAAGTTTAAATTGGGATCTGACCGCACAACTCTGTATTCACTCACCAAGTCAGAAATTCCTGTCTGCATAGTCATTTGGCCCTCTTTTTCACAAAATCCTGTCCTCAACACTTGATTTGCCTGAAATGGGAGCCCGTGCAAGCCCAATCTCTGAATGAAATACTAGGAAGTGCCCTTTCCATGTGAACAAATCATCAGTGATAGGCACTCCAGTTATCTGTTGCTCTTTATCTATCAGCTTATTTTTCACTTGTCTACTGATATCAAGCTACAACATTTAAATGTCATATTGTAAGATATGGAATTTAGGAGCTATAGTTGTAAGATATGGAATGTAGGAATGGGGAAATTGAGCTTCCCCACCCCCATTTTCTATTTCTAAAAATTGTAATGCAAAGATTCTATGGGATGGTTCCACTGATGGAACAGCCCCAGTGGAAACAGGAGAGGAGTAACCCCTCCCCCTTTCCTGCATGCTTCATGCACTTCCCCCTCCCCCAATTAACATTGACAAAATAAAATTACACATCTGGGGGGTTTATTTTAACTGTCATCTACTAGAGTACAAATTTCTCACGGCATTTAAAGTCAGGTTGCCTCACAGGTCTTTGTGTGTGCATGCAAGTGGGGAAGTGTCCTGGGTGTCTATTTTCAGATCTCCTTTCTGTGACAACATTTCGGTATTCAGACGCTGCTAAAGCTAAAAAAAAATGTCAGATCACATTTTTTTCAGAGGTTATCTAAGGGACCTTCCAGACAGGCCCCTCACTTTGGGGCCTGTCGGGCTTTTACCGGAGGTATCCATATGAATAACTGTGGTTATTCGAAATTAACTAAATACCCCATTAGACCCAGGCCTTCCTGGGACAACCCGGGAGTCAGTCCTCACAGCCATCTCACAATTTTGGGCTCCTGGAGCCTAAAGGTGTGAAATGCCCCCTGTTCCCCAAAGCCCCCCCCCCCTAAAATAAAATAAAAAACCTTACTGGGCCACCATTATGCTACTCTGGCAGTCCCCTCCTAGCGCATAGAAATTATGGGCCAGGAGGAATGCCAGAGCAGCTTAATGCTGCCCCGTTACTTTTAATGGTTTTAGAGGGAGGCTCCTGGATGCCCTCCTGATAGTTACAGAGAGGGCATTTAGACACCCCTCCTGGGAAGGTTGGATTTTGGAAGGAGGTATGGGGACAAAAATCCATGCTGAAGCGGATTTTTTAAACCCACTTTGTTGTGGGTTTTTCTCCTGGATATGCCCTAAGAGATCTAGGAAGAATATGCAACAAGATTTTGAGTACCAACAGTAGAGTTCTATTTAACTGAAATTCACTTAAGTTATTTATATAGATCATCAGCTCCACTGGAAGGGGAAAAGAACGATAAGTAGCTTTAATGTATTGTGGATGACAAGTTAATTTTTAATGAATTATTCCAAGGTCTGTTTGGTTTCTACTAAAGGAAGCATTTAACGAGGATGGTTTCCTTCCATATTAACCTGCCTGCTGCTCAAGCTATTTCTGTCCCATCACTATTGGAGTATGGTCAGTGGAAACATAGTACAGAGTCTTATTCTTCAGGGCTCTACGTATAGAATTCTTTGATTGGTTTAATCCGTGAAGTTGTTTCACTGCCAAATATTTCTGCTGTAGCATAATTTTTGTCACACAGTAACTTAATATTTCTACTGCAATATGACTTCGGCCTGATCAGATTTCTGGTTTTGAGTGCTGCTAATTATTCTATATTTTTCACTTTAAATTATTGTATTCCTGTTTTATCATTTTGAATATTAGCTGCCAGATTTCTCATTCAAATGTGAAAAGGTGGGTATGAATATTTATAACAGTTAATCTCTCAGGTTAATCTGCATAATAGGTAATAAAGGAACAGAATAGAAAGGCAGCAGGAGATGCTGTACACTGCCTGTAATTTTTTGGAGCATAAGTTAGGGAGCATCCAATTATGTCCTGGAGGATGACAATATTGTACGTGAATATAGCAGGGTGTTCCTTGGTTGCTCCTACTCTTGCCTGGCCACTTTATGTCTTTGTGCACAGCTAAAAGAGGAAGCGGAATTTTCTATGTTGGGGAGTGTATGAGAGTGCTTGTGAATAGTAATGGCCAGAAAGAGACATTTGCAAGTATAATAATAATAATAACAATTGACTTGTGATTTTGTGATACGAAATCCAGCATATCTATCTTGTTTGCTGTGTCATAATAAAATAATAATAATACCCTATTTTTCTCTCCACAAGGAAACTCAAAGCAGCTCACATTAAAAGCATTTCAGTACAATTTAAAATCTACAAATATATAAACATTAGTTAGATACTACATATGTCACTAAGAGGATGCCAACTGTTAAGTCTACTTCCCTTGTCTCTATTCCACGTTTTGTTTTGTTCTTTGTGTACAATTTGTTTCCTTTCTAAAACACAACTTTGGATAGTGGATCATGACAACTGACATTCAAGAAAGGATGATAATGATTGTTTAGCTCAAGGAAAAAGGAGTCCACATTTCATTTTCCAACTAATTTCTATTTGGCAATGATTAGATGTCTGTAAGAAGTCTAACAAGCAATTCATTAGGATGTCAGTAATATTGTAAGTGAATTAATATTGACATCCTTGGTTGCTCCAATCACAATTTCTATATTTGGGTGTCACTTTCGATATATGAAGAAGAATAAAAACAAGGTTGGATAAACTGGGCATTTGTTCTTTCTTTTCAGCTTATTTTTCCCATTGGCAACAGGTACCCTTTTGCAGGACTTGGAGCTCATCTATCCAGGGCAGTTTAGTCCCGGGAAAATGTGCCGTGGAGCAATCCTAGATCCAGCATGTCTGTGCTGAATTCAGGGCCACTGCTTACATGTCTGGGGAGTACAGCCATTCCTAGGGGCTGCTCACACTTTAGCTCCTCCATGTTGCCGCCACCACTCCTAGCTTGTCACAGAGCTTTATGAGAGGTGTGGCGAGTGCTTCTGCTTATATCACAATGGGGTACCTTCATGACCAGCATGAAGAAGAGGGGCAACCTCTTAAAGATCTCAAGATACTCACTGGAAGTAGCTGTATGTCATGAAGACAGTCAACCTTCCATTCACAGTGAATCCAAGCTTTTTGGTTTGTGAAAAAAAGCCCTCATTCAGGGAAACTTTCTAATAGAAATTAGAGAAATTAGTGTAGAGGTAATTAGAAGTTATATTCATGGATACACTGCTATATTAAATATAAGTGGTTCAAGCGACAGTGCAATAACATATAGGCGCATTGACACAAATATGTTTACATGCCATATATACAAATATACCAGAAACAAGAAATGTTTAAAGTGAATTTCTTAAGACTGAATCAGATGTTAATTCATTAGCACAGATGGTTTTAATGAAAATTAATAACAAATTAGTAATTAATTTGTTTTATTAATGAAAAATATTGAAATGGTCAAATGAAAGCCAAAGTACCACCACAATTAACAAAATATCACAAAATGTTAATCATTACACAACTGATTTATATTGTTGTCATTTAACAAATTAATGACCTTTTTACATCCTTTTAAGGGGGGATAACATACGGAAGCAGGTAATTAATCTTCATTACTTTTATCAAGCTCTGAAAAAACATATTACACAAATTTCCAAAACTTTTACTACTAAAATAATCACATCCTGGATTACTTCAATGGATTCAATAATTCCATTCATATTCAAAAGATGCACATCAACAATACTCCAAAAGAAAATTGACTGTATTTGTCATGTTACTTTTAGTGTCAAAAGGAAAAAAAGAAAAGCAGGGGAAATGAATGTTACCCCTTTAAGACCAAGTGATTTCTTTCAGCATAGGTTTTTGTAGATTACCATCAATTCCTTCAGCTGGCATAAGGGAGTACAATAATACAAACCATTGGTGGAGATTTGAATATTATACCATTTCAGTGCATTTGGGGAAGTAGATTATAATCCATGAAAATGTACCATGAAAATAAACCAGATAAATCTTAAATGGGCCAAATGACTCATCTCCATCTGCTATCTTTGTATTCATCGTTCTGGCATTACATCAAGAATAGTGGAGTCCAGTGGTTGGATAGGTGTACCAAACACTTGAGTCTTTTTCTCATTTGTACCAGACTTGGTTACTGTACATGTGTGTGCGCGCATGCCTTCAAGTCACCTGTCCACTTATGGTGACTGCATAAATTTCAAAGGGTTTTCTTAGAAAAGGATTATTCAGATATTTGCTAGTTCTGTCTTCTAAAATACAGTGTACAGCACCTGATATTTGTTGGAAATCTCACATTCAAGAACTAAACAAGACTGATCTTGCTTAGCTTGCAATTTCAGACAGAATATGGTGCCTTTGGGGTATTTGGGGTATTTCTGACTCTATTTGTGGTTTTAATGCCAAAAATTATATGTAGCTGTCAAAACAATATGCATTTATTTATTTTATCTAATGTAATGTGCATTATCCAAAAATGCATTTTTAAGCATAGTATCATGATTTCCAGAGCTGAGAGCACTGCAATATTTGAAGAAGTGTAAAATATGAAAAACAATCTGCACATTTGTCCAAGAGGTGAAGATTAGGCCAAGTATGTCAGGTGTGCACTGTGCCTTACAAATAAGAGAGAGGGGAACACATGAAAGAGAGAAGAGTGCAAACTTTCATTTCTGAATAAACGTATACAGCCATTTTCTAATGAGCAATTCACCTGACCTTGAATACACTCTCTACCCTACGAGATTTTCTTCAGTGTTTTAGATCCCAAGATATTCTCATTTCCTAATAGATATTCTAGACATAGCACAGTCCAAAATTCTAATTAACTGCTTGGTAAGTCTCCTGCTAATTGAATAAATAACTTTGTTTCTTAACAAGATTAGGGGAGGGAGCACATTTACATCTTCAGAATAAACCTGCTATCCTATATACATCTTTTCTAAATTAATCTCCTGAAAGTTTTATTTTCAGTGTGAGTGATGTAAATTGTTGTTGACATACAATCTATGAATCCGTGAATAATCCATAAAAGTCAAAACCCACAAATGTGAAGGGATGATAATACAGACAGACAGAAAGGATAGGCCCTCACCCTCATCTACTCTCGAAATGGCTCCTCCAAAGGCACAACTTTGCTTTTGGATCCCCATTACTCCTTGCAAGAGTCCTACTTTTAACGGCTCAAGAAAAACAAGGCAGATACCTGGATGGTGGGCAGTACCTGTTGAGTTAAGACCTCGGTCCTGCAAGGACAGAGGCCCAAAGTATGTAATTGTTGAATTATGGCATTGCTATGAATTTAATAAGGTTTTTACTAGATCCTTTAAGGAACTGAAGAAGGAAACCATAATAGGAACACAAATTTGTCCACATGGGTGGCTGAGATGGTGACACTTTTCCTTTCTAATGATTCAATGTACGTGAACTTGGTTTTATTCACAATACGATTAAAATGTTTTGTATAAAATTGCCTTCAGGATATCTCCTTATGTATACACAACGCTTCCAAAATAATTAAAAAAATCCAAAACATTGGGAAAATATCTGGCCCCAAGCATTTCAGATAAAGGATGCCCAATCTGTACCTGCTCAAACTGTTTTAATATGTCCCTTAAAAGTAACCAGAAAACAGTATTCATTCGCCCCCAAATAACCTTGTTCCTATGCTATATTCTTAAGTTACTTTTCAAATGTTACTTAACTACAGCAGTGTTGCAAAAAAGTATCGTTATAAAAGTATTTGTTAGCTATATTTCATTATTTCCAGTCTCTGAGTGGGACCAATACCCAGCTTTTCTTGTTCTTGTTATTCTGGGCACACTTTGAAAATTAAAGAAATCCACTGCAGTCGCATCAACAGAAACAAAATAAAATTCAAACTTCTGGAGATTTCAGTTCAGAATTATTTCCCATCCTTGTTTCCTTTTTTATTTGTAGTCCACTCTTGTGAAGGAATAACAATTACAACTCATATAGTATGAAATCAGATCAGTATATTAGTAATTGTGCAAGTGCTATAGTGCTTTCATGTCTTCATTTTTGGTAAAATTTAAAGTGCAAATAAGTTTATTAGAGAAGTTCAACAGGGACAAATGCAATATATTCCACTTAGGCAGAAAAAATGAAATGCAAAGATACAGAATGGTGGACACCTGGCTCGACAGCAGTACATGTGAAAAGAATACTGGAGTCCTTGCACAAGTTAAACGTGAGTTGACAATGTGATGCGGCAGCTAAAAAAGCCAATGGGATTTTGGCTTGCGTAAACAGGAGTATAGTGTCTAGATCCAGGGAAGTCATGCTCCCCCTCTATTCTACCTAGGTCAGACCACACCTGGAATACTGTGTCCAATTCTGGGCATCGCAATTGAAAGGAGATGTTGACAAGATGGAAGGTGTCATTCTTTGTCAGCCCCCCAATGTGGCCTTGTCGAGGAATTAAAGGTATCTAGAGGAGGGTGACTAAAATGATCAAGGGTCTGGAGAACAAGCCCAACGAGGCACAGCTGAAAGAGCTGGGCATGTTTAGCCTGCAAAAGAGAAGCCTGAGAGGGGACATGATCACTGCCATGTATAAATATGTGACAGGAAGTCATGGGGAGGAGGGAGCAAGCTTGTTTTCTGCTGCCCTGGAGACTAGGACACGGAACAATGGCTTCAAACTACAGGAAAGGAGATTCCACCTGAACATTAGGAAGAACTTCCTAACAGAGAGCTGTTCAGCAGTGAAACTCTCTGCCCCAGAGTGTGGTGGAGGCTCCTTCTTTGGAGGCTTTTAAGCAGAGGCTGGATGGCCATCTATTGAGGGTGCTTTGAATGCGATTTCCTGCTTCTTGGCAGGGGGTTGGACTGGATGGCCCATGAGGTCTCTTCCAACTCTATGATTCTATGATAAAGAACAAGAATTTGTTTCTTTCAAAATATATAAATATAACAGATATTTTCATTCATTCGGTATCCTATTTTCTGTTTTCATGGGATCCAACAACTATCTTCAGCAACAACTATTTATAGTACAAACAAAACTTAAAGAGTGCTACCTCTGCTTTTATGGTACAAACATTATACTTTATAAAACTACAGGAATAGAAATTCCATGCTGCCCTCTACAGGTAGTTCACTAAAATTTTGGTTTTTTATGATAATACTTGAAATCTTTGGTTTGACTCTGCTGAAAGTGAAAGTCAATGTCTTCATCACATACTTCTAGGTTTTATGAAGTTTTGCATGGGAAACATCTTCTGAACAAATCTTGCTAATCTCCCCATGATTGCTTCACCCTAGGGTCACTATAAATCAGAAAAGATTTGAAGATCTTGAACAACAACAACAACATATGTGGTCATTATGTTTGTTTTCTTAAAGTTCAACTGTAAACCTGCATTTGCATTTCTTCCTTGACATTCTTCAGTAATTATTCAAAATGTTCTAGCATTATGGCATATCTTAAATTGAATCTGCATTTCTTAAATAGTTCAGCAGAGCTTTCCAAACACTTTAGACATGCATCATGTCATGACAGTCCAGTCAACCCCTTATAAGATACTAGCTGTGCCCGGCCACGCGTTGCTGTGGCGAAGTATGGTGGTATGGAAAATTAAGTATTGAGGAATTGTTGGTAGTTAAGGTAAAGGGTAAAAGTTTCCCCCTGACATTAAGTCTAGTTGTGTCTGGCTGTGGGGGTTGGTGCTTATCTCCATTTCTAAGCCGAAGAGCCGGCGTTGTCCGTGGACTTCTCCAAGGTCATGTGGCATGACTGCATGGAGTGCCGTTACCTTCCTGCCGGAGCAGTACCTATTGATGTACTCACATTTCCATGTTTTCAAACTTCTGGGTTGGCAGAAGATGGGGCTAACAGTGAGGGCTCACTCCGCTCCCCCAATTCGAACCTGCGATCTTTCGGTCCACAAGTTCAGCAGGTCAGCGCTTTAACACGCTGCGCCATCAGGGGATATTATTTCTTAAAGGTTGTGAATATACAATATTTCTGTTTGTTCTTTTTTTTTTGTCTGTTGGAGGCAAGTATGAATGCTGCAATTAAGGGAAATGATTAGCATGTAATGGCCTTGCAGCTTTAAAGCCTGGGTGCTTCCTCCCTGAGGGAATTTTTTTTGGGAGGTGTTAGCTGGTCCTGATTGTTTCCTGTCTGGAATTCCCTTGTTTTTAGAGTGGAGTTCTTTGCGATATTTTATGTGCTTCTACTGTCTGTGTAGATGAAGAAGTACCCATATGCAGTGCTTGAGCGCACACAGTCCAAAAAAAAAAAAAAAGTCTGTGGCCCTCAGAAAACAAGAGGGTTTTGTGATGGGATTACTTTGTTGGGAGGTATTAGCTGGCCCTGATTGTTTCCTGTGTGGAATTCCCCTGTTTTCAGAGTGTTGTTCTTTATTTAGTGTTCTGATTTTTAGAGATTGTATTGTTGTGTTTTATTATACCACAGTAATTTTTATATATTCAGATTTTAGTGTTTTTGAATACTTGGAGCCAGATTGTGTTCATTTTTACGGTTCAGAGCAACACAATAATAATAATACGAATAATAATAATAGTAATGATAGTAACAATAATAACTTTGGTAATACACAGTGCTTCACTCCCTTTTCAGCTTCCTTTCTGAAAGAATCCTTTCTTGGGAGGTGTTAACTGGCCCTGATTGTTTCCTTTGTGGAATTCCCAATTTCCCTGCCTTCAGAGTGTTGGTGTTTATTTACTGTCCTGGTTTTAGAGATTATATTGTTCTGTATTATTCTATCACAGTAATTATTTCATATTACAGTAGAATCTCACTTATCCAACATTCGCTTATCCAATGTTCTGGATTATCCAACGCAGTCTGCCTTTTAGTAGTCAATGTTTTTGTAGTCAATGTTTTAAATTCATTGTGATATTTTGGTGGTAAATTTGTAAATACAGTAATTAGTACATAGTATTACTGTGCATTGAACTACTTTTTCTGTCAAATTTGTTGTATAACATGATATTTTGGTGCTTAATTTGTATAATGATTACCTAATTTGCTGTTTAATAGGCTTTTCCTGAATCCCTTCTTATTATCCAACATATTCACTTAGGCAACGTTCTGCCGGCCTGTTTATATTGGATAAGTGAGACTCTACTGTATATTTATAATCCTATATTATCATCTTAGAACTGGATTATATGAGGCCCCTTCTACACAACTGTATAAAATGCACATTGAATTATATGGTAGTGTGGACTCAAGATAATCCAGTTCAAAGCAGATAATATAAGTTTATAAATTGGTTATATAGCTGTGTGGAAGGGCCTTGAGTCTACACTGCCATATAATCCAGTTCAAATCAGATAATTTGTATTTTATAGGCAGTGTGGGAGAGGCATGATTGAAGAGGCCCTGGGCTGAGTGGGTTGTTAGGAGACCAAGTGGGTGGTGCTTAGCCTTCTAACTGACAGCAGACCCAGTGGGTGGAGCTTAGCCTTCTAACTGTCAGCAATTGGATAAAAACAATTATTCCTCTCCCTCTAATTAGGACTTTATTTTTCTTTTCTTTTTGTTGTCGGAACCTAGGGGCAAGGACGGTGGATTGTGCTGCCAAATTTCTAGGTTCTGGGGCTTGTACTTTTGTTGTTTACTCCTAAGGGGTGATTTCATTACTCTTTTATATATATAGAAGATATGGACACAAACATAAGTTGTAATATCAAAATGTATGGCGACACAACATTGCTTGTGAAAAACTTTCATTTATATTTTTTAAAATCCATGAGTTTTTGCTTATTTTATACAGACTCAGAGGTTTCACACAACATGCCTGCAACTGCAGCCAACACACTAACATGTCACAATTTGGCAAAATTAAGCTGAAAACAATTTCAGAATATCTATTGCTTAATATTAGAAGCACAAATACATAACAATTACCTACAATGTTATAGTAAACGAAGAACATATCTTAAGTAACATGTTTAGTAACTTATTTCACTAATGTTACAGGTACCAGACTGGTAGAAAGGGAAGGGGGATCTAAATAAGCACATACACACATGAATAAATATTGAAGTGATTCCTATTTTTGTTAATTAAATATTTATGCACTGACTTTAATCCCACTTGAAATACAGAAAGTTGTATAATAAATATTAATTTCAGAATACAAACTACTTGCATTCATTTTATGTAATATTCACTACTGAACTTGCAAACAAGGTAAGTACAGAACTATACATACAATTTAAACACTGTGACAAGAAATAACTGGATTAGTATATACACTACATAGCAGCAAAATACAGATGATGTTCTCCCTTGTCCTTGTAATGGAAGCCCTTATGTTGTGTTGAAAGATACCTTTTCACCCAGTACTGATAAGCTCCTGGATACTGATAGCTTTTCTGTAATCAGCAATTGCTTCCTTAATTAAACCCATTTTGCCACGAATATCAGCTCTGAGCTTATACATCAGAGAATCATAAGGTTGAATTGAAAGTGCTGTAAAAAATATTAATTCTATTAGGTTACTTTTCAGAAAAAAACAATAACTCATGCTAAAATACCACTGAAAATGCACAAATAACTTGGAATACATGTTGTTTCAATTTTGGGTCTTTATCTTCGGATCAAGAAATGGAATATGTCAACACTTAATCCCACTTACTAGACTGTAGAATGAATGCCATGTGACACGTTTTTCATTGTCAAAGCTCAATGATCTGTAGCCTGGTGAGGTACCATCACTCTTTGGCAGAAAAGTCTAAAGACTTTGTAAAACTGCAACCCCCAGGATTTCGTAGCATTAAGCCATGGTAGTTAAAGTGGTGTCAAACCACATAAATTCTACAGAAGATATACCTTGAGAGGTCCCACATTGCTTCCAGAGGATATCTGAGATATACTGTCATGAATCTACAGCAGAAGGATGCTCTGTAACATAATGCTGGAAACAAGTTAGGTATGGAAGACCTTGTATCATTTGCTGAGCTAATTATACTTCATGAAGTAACTTCTTCCAACACATTCACCCCCAAACCTGATGGAAATGCATTCACTTGCACTCCAATCACAGGCAGAATGGATCTCCATCTTCCCATGCAGTTTACACCTGGTAGAATAGGAGAGAGTTATGAGAGTTATGAAAACTCATCTCACTCGATCTTCCCTTTGTGTCCATGCTGTTAGCTGCCATTGCATGTTTTTAACCAAGCATTCATTTAGAAAGGAATAGTTTAAGAATTCCATCACTCCCATCTCCCTTTGTTATGTATAAAAAAATGAATTTGGATTTGAAGTTGAATTGGATTTGAAGTTTAAAATCAACTGGAACAGCTTTGAACTGGTTGTCCATATAACAGGCTCTGTTCTTCCTGGTTTACTTATGGTTTAGAATAACATGGAATCTAAATTACAGTAATTTCCTAGAGGAAATGATAGAGGTAGGCATTGCTTTATATCTGGCATTACAGCTAGATCACTAGTTCCATTATATATAAATATATATTGATGTATTTTAATTATGTTTTTAAAGATTTTTTAAAAAATATAATCCCTATAATAAAACAGTAAAATCAGGGTCGGGCCATTTTTGTTCCAGCATCCCCCTGGAAAGGATCTCACGTGAACGTTCTTGCAGTGCTTTGAATGTTTTTAGGATCATTATTGCCCAAAATTTCTTTTTACAAAATAGGGCTTAGGGGTTTGGGGAGCAGAATACTAGCAATTTCGGGACAGATTTTCCCCTATTACCTGCACTAAGTCTTGTTAACTCCATGTGTCCTTAGTTCCTAATTCCTTAAATAACCTCTCTTTCCTTTCCTTTCTATTGATCTTGAATATTTTTTTTGCTTTTGTATAGAGAGATACAGAGTTCACAATTCTATTTGTTTGTTTGTTTTGGTATTCTTTGGTGGGATTCACACTTTCATGTGTGTGTAAAGGACAGATTCAGGCTTTCAAGTCATAGCTCACGGGTAGGGGAACCGCGTTTCCCCCTATGAACCTGCACGATCTCTCCGATCATCTGGGGAGACCCTTCTCTCGCTTCCACCTCCATCGCAAGCGTGGCTTGTTGGGACAAGGGAGAGGGCCTTTTCTGTAGTGGCCTCCCCCCGACTTTGGAATTCCCTTCCAATTGAGATTCAGCAAGCACCCACCCTGTCAGCTTTTAAAAAGGAGTTAAAAACCTGGCTCTTCCACTGTGCTTTTGAATAATTAGTCCCCACGACTAAAACCCCACTTAAATGAAATCGCTATATTTTGCACTTTATTCTGCTCCTTGTTGGCAGTAACTTGAATTCCTACCTCACTCCAATTCTCTTAGAGAATGTTTTAGCACTTTGTCCATTTACACTCCCAAATGGCATTACAATACATATCTTTGCACTCTTGCCTAGACGACCCTCCCATTTTATTTACTTCATTGCTAAATGGTGGTCCTTTCATGTTATCATCTTATTATCTTAGTGTTTTTTATTGTTATTATATTGCATTACTATGGTTTTAATGTGTTTTTATCTGTTTGAAGATGTTGTTTTTACATGTATTTTACTTTGCTCATTACTTGTTCTTTGAGCTTGGCCCCGTGTTAGCTGCCCTGAGTTCCTGCGGGAAGATGGAGGCGGGATAGAAAAATAAAGTATTATTATTTATTATTATGGCAGTAGTGTCACAGCTATGACTAAGTAGCCATCATGAATATGGAAAATTTACCTATTTTTTTTAAATCCATACATAACAGTTCTGTTCTCACAACTTGTGTCACTATTGCTACAATTATAATTCCCCTCCTAATTACAGCATGGGGGAAGAGGTCCATTCCATCAGTAATCAGTATGGGTGAATGACATTTCTGCCAGATTTGGGAAGGCTTAGTCAGGAGATTACTTAGTGAAGTATTCTTAGTACTTTATACTTCACTTAGTAGCTGATACAAGATCCCAGGCAAAATAAATAAGCTGGAATCTTGTATCAGTCATTCTTGCAGGGCCTGCCCTAGCATTAGAGACAATGAGAGAAGGTGCCTCAGGCAGCAGTTGCAATCCCTATCTATTCTTCCTGCATTTGCCTTTTCTTCTCTTGGGGAATCAAGCCATACCTGCACAACCATAAACCATTCATCTGCTACCCTCAAATGTAATAAGAAAACATTGTCCTGTTATCAGTGCTAAAATAAAATTTAACTCCTAGTTTTCTTTACCTATGAATAACAGATGGAATTTGGGGTCGAGGTATTGAATTACTGTCTGTTTTAGACAGAAAAACCTCATGGGTCAACCTTGGGTGCCTGCACACAACATCTATCTAATGTTTTGATGGTACTGATTGCCTATTTGTGGATAAAACTAATCACTGTGCCTGTCACTATTGACATCATTGGCCAGTCATATCTGACTGGTACAGGATTACTGTACAGTATATGAACACACAGTATGGCCCCTGTGAGGGATACGCTCCTAAACTGTGGATAGGTGAAGGCACAGGTACCTGGTCCTACAGACACAGGTGTTTAGATGTTGGAGGAATTCACACTTGGATCTGCATCCATTTTCTTAGGTCTGAATCAATAGCCTGTCTGAATCAGAAAGACAGTTTCACCCATTCATTTCCTCTATTTAAATGAAGAGGAAAGGAAGTAACATTAGAACACTTGTGCATACTCCAAACACTAATACCTTTTGAAATGTCCTCTTCAGCTTGTTCATATTGCTGTAAAGTTTTGTGGAGATTTGCCTTGTTAAAATATATTGCTGCAGAAAAAGGGGAGAGGCAAATTGCATTCTCAAAATCCGCTTTCGCTTCTTCAAATTTCTTTAGCAGAGTATTAGTAATAGCACGATTCAGGAACGCAGACTCATTTTTAGGATCAAGTGTTAGTGCCTTGGAATAGTAGTTATTTGCCTAAAAAATAACAAAATGCATATTTATGTTTTCTGAAATTGGGAAATACAATGTATGATTATACTGTTTATATTTATTTTAGAAGTAATAACAGCACAAGAAAAATAGTTGAACAGGAAAGTTGGCTCTCCTCAACTCAAGATGTTTCTCCCTATTCTTACACTATGTGCTCATTCATTTATTTTTGAGAATTCTAACAGGCATCATTCCAAAATAATATTGTTTCTGTGTTTTGTTGTGTTGGTTTTCCCCAAGGTCTGATTAGTCATACATTTAACATTTCCAGTGCAATTACTGAAGAAGAATTGGGTGCAAATTGCATCATCATCAGTGATGGATAGGTGATGGCACAGTTGTTAGCCATTCATCTCACCATTACAGCTTGAACAGCATCAATTTTCTCCATTCCACTGCTATTACTTATGAACATAAAACAGTGGTGCTCTGACAAATGTTTTCCTCGTCAGTTGTGTACTTTTAGGAATTCCAAAAAAGTTGGCTTATCAATTGCCTTTGAAGGCTTTAACAAACAATGTTGGGCAAAAAGGTCACATTGCACATAAGCACTATGATTTACTTGGTTACAAAATTAGTGAATAATCCAGAGGCTAATTTAAATTAACACTGTATTGTTGAAGGCTTTACGGAGCGAATCACTGGGGTGTTGTGATGTTTCCAGGCTGAATGACAGTGTTCTAGCAGCACAGCCATACACTTAATTAATAGACATTGGTTCTTTCTCCCATCCTGGACATTCCACAGGTATATATACTCCACTTGCTTTACCACCATTGTGGCTGAAGATGCCAGCCACAAATGCAGGTGAAATGACAGGAGAAAATGCTGCTAGAACAAGGCCATACAACCCAGAAAGAACACAACACTCCAGTAAATCAACAGTGTTCTTCTCAGGTATTTAAAGCTGAATAATTAAGGAGTGTTTACAGTACACCAGTCTGTTTATGTAGTTGTTTTTTTTACCTTTTAAGATTTAGCGCTCCTAGAAGGACTTCCATAATATGTAAAAATAAAATATATAATCTGTCCTATATACTTAGAGAATAAATGCACACATTTGCACAGTCTATAAATCCAGTAAAACTGTCAAATTAACAGTAATACCAACAGGACAGTGTCATTAATAATAATAATAATAAACTTTATTTTTATATCTCGCCTCATCTCCCCGAAGGGACTCGGGGCGGCTCACAACAGGGACAAGCCTGAAACAACAACACAACATATTTGACAAAAACTTAAAAACATTCCAATGATAAACAAAATAAAATAATGGACAATACATTAAAATCCATGCAGATAAAATCAGAGTAATTAAAAGCAAACCAGCCGGGGACAGGTTTCATAAAATGCTGTGTCATGGAAATGAGTAACAGTGATAAAGTGCCATACGCTTTTAAAACAGAGAGAGGTATTCTAATCACAGTTCCACTGGGCCTACTCATTCAAACGCGCTCCGGAACAACCATGTTTTCAATTCATGTTTTCAAACCATGTTTTCAATTCCCAGCGGAAAATGGGCAGGGAAGGAGCTAACCTGATCTCCTTAGGGAGAGAGTTCCAGAGCCGGGAGGCCACTGCCGAGAAGGCCCTCTCCCTCGTCCCCACCAGCCGCATTTGAGACAAAGGCGGGAGTGAGAGGAGTGCCTCCCCGGATGATCTTAGGGTTCGTGTTGGAGAGGAGGCAATCATGGAGATAGGCAGGTCCTGAACCATTTCATTCCACTAAAGATCAATTCAAGTTATATCTAGTCTTAATTTCATTGCAGTTGGCTACATTGCAGTTTGTAGTTTGTTAGCATCCTCTTCAGTAGTTATATAACATTGGGCTTACAATCTTACAGTTGCTGAGGGCAGCCTTCAGCCCCCCCCCCCCCCCGAAATTCTCAGGGTGGTCCGCGAGAAGGTCATACATTTATTATTTAAATGATACAAAAGGTTTGCTAGGGTAGATCCTATCTCACTCAGACTCAGCCCCCACCCCCAAATCAAAATCCTGTCTATGGGGGATACAGTTTTATGGTTATTAACAATCCAATGTGACCCAAATACCAGCTTTCTAATCTTGGCAGGGTGTCAGCTGCAGGGTTTCTGAGGTGCTGCAGATCAGGGCAGTAAGAAATGACATCTTCAGGGCTCTCCTGGTTGCAAGAGTAATGATAAAAACAATTGCAGCAAGAGCCCAAGAGGTATGTCCAGCATCCCGTTCTCTACATATCCTACAGCTGGGGAGCATTGTTGACAATTGCTAGTATCTACATCAGCAACTTACTTAAGTATAAACTTAACTAAGTAACCCACTCTCCAAAACCTGAAGGAAACATCTTTCACATGTGCTCTGATCACCAGCAGAAAGAAACTCCTTCCCATACAACTGATGCAAGTAAAATAGGTTGGGAAGAAGGAGTTACAATAGTGAAAGCAGTGTCACAATTGTGACTAATTAGCAATTGGGATAAAGAATAGTTACAGATGATTTATCAAGTATGAGTGAATGACATTATGCATGCTTAACAAAACAGCTGATGTAGAATATTAACCATCAATTCACAGGGCCCTAATCTGCAGCTCATCAGAAGTCCTTCAGCTGGGGTGCTGCAGTCCGAAAAGATAATTGCTGGAGGGAACTGGTACCATTAGATGTAACTCTGATGACAGAGCTCCATCAGTGTAGTTACAATGTATGATGCAGGATCTTAGCCAGTATTTTTTTGTTTTAATGAAAATGTTACCTGATATAGGTGAGTCCTTACATGCTTTAATTTCAGTAACTAATATTACAGTAATCAAGGATAATTCTACACCCTCTAGATAAGAATGTTAGCAAGGCATTTTGATAGCTGGTTTCACAGCTAACACACATTATAGCTCTATTATTAGCTGCCAATTCATTTTTTTACTTTAAATTATAATGATATAAAAGTATTAATGACTTTGGCACACCAGGGGATGGTTAAATTATTTTGAAATAATCCTATGCAATGAACTTCCCAACTCTATAGTTATAGTTCTGTAGTTTGGAGAGAATGTTGAGCTGCTAAAACTACATCAGTGGTTCTCAACCTGTGAGTCCCCAGATGTTTTGGCCTTCAACTTCCAGAAATCTTAACAGCTGGTAAACTGGCTGGGATT
Organism: Anolis carolinensis; assembly: GCF_035594765.1. Lineage (NCBI taxonomy): Eukaryota > Metazoa > Chordata > Lepidosauria > Squamata > Anolidae > Anolis > Anolis carolinensis. The sequence continues at coordinate 327,918,410 of NC_085841.1, read as the reverse complement.
TCTGGGAGTTATAGGCCAGTTTGAGAACCACAGGGCTAGATTCTACATCTGCTGCTGCTAAGAGATTAACAGGCAGTGACATGCCAAAGAAATCCAGTAGAGGCAGTCCCCAGGTTATGAAGAAGATAGATTTTGTAGGTTTGTTCTTAAGCTGAATGTAAGTCAGAACAGGGTTCAGAAAATTTCACCTCACTTTCTGTTCCCGTGACAATTGGATTTTGAAAATGTTGGGTTGCCATGCTAACAAGGATTGGTGATAAAGCTTCAGTGGAGATATCCTTTTCCCTTGATAACTCTTACAGGAGTGAATTTTCCTTCCTAGGAGTAGATTTCTCTCAGTTTCTGTTGACTCACCCCCATTTGTAACTCAGGGACTGCTTGCATACTAATACAACATTTATCCTACAAGTTACTGCAATGCTACATAGACATTGGGAAAAATAGTCTGCAAATATTGCAGAATTCTCACTCCTGTCCTCCACCACATTGGGCCATGAGAAGCCTATCCTTGAGGGGTTTTCCCCCCTAAAAGCTCAAATGCTAAGTGGTATGACATAAATCTTTTAAAGACGTAAGTTTGCTTAGCTAAAATAGTTTCAGCAAAAGAAAATTTTTTCCAGAAATTTTTGGAGCATAAAATCTTACACTGACCTGTACAAACTGCCTGTTAAGAAAGTAGATATTTGCTGCATTGAAATATGCCAAAGCATAGTTGGGGTCAACGGTGATGGCTTGCTGATAGTCATTCATAGCACAATTTAAATATCCCATAAATTGGTTAATGACACCTCGGTTTGTAAGCAATTCTGCACTGGTAATTATCTGAAATGTGTGTCAGATATATACATTTGTAAGAATAAATTCACAAAAGAAATATTCAATAGAAAAAGAAAATATAGCATAATCTGAACAGTTAACTTTGAATACTATGTTCTTTTTGCTTAATTGTTTCTACGCTCCCTCCTTTTTTCTATGAATTGGAATGACTTTTAAAAGTAACAAATAAATGAATAAATATAAGATTTTTAAGTGTTAGCAGTATGAAATTTATTTTTGGAATTCACTATTAATGCACCTTCTCCCACTTTAATCTAAATTCAAATTGGTCTTGAATGCGATATAGTTCCCCTTCTCTGAAGTCACTTTCCTGAAAAAGGCATTTCTGGCATGTTCATTTGTTCACTGTATGCAGTTACTTTAGGTTACACAATCATAGAGGCTGCATTTTTTCTTCCCCGGAATGCATGTAAATGTATGTATATCCATAAAACAGTGTAGCAGGAACTTGTGTAACCAATGTCATAGAAAAGAGGAAAATGTAGAAATTTGAGAAATTATGGGAAGATGGTTGAGAAGAACAGTACAAATTATAAGCAGAAAGGCCATACTTTAAACATGATTAGTAAGAGAGTACATTGTTTACCTTCAATGCTGCATTTGTATCCTGAAAAGCAGCAAAGGTATCGCTCATCTGAAGACAGACTATTGCTCTCCCATCATAAGCAATGTGACATTTTGGATCAATAAGAATGGCTGCTGTAAACTGGGCCCAAGCTTTTTGAAACTTTCCAAGAGCCTAAAATAATTTAACATAATTAACAAAATGGTATATAATAATAGGCTACCTCATCTCCTTAAAGGGAGTTTCATAATGTTAACTACCTGCAAGGAAGACAGTGTGGAAATCAGTATACAAAGGCTTTGATACTAATTGAGAGAAAGACATTTGTGACATAAGCATTTGTAGACTTAAGTCTACACCAACTTCCTTCTCTCAGTATCAGAAGTGCTATAATATCAATCTGCATAGTGCATACTGATACAGACTAACATAGCTATGTCTTTTAATTCAATTAGTTTGCAAATCATTCTTACTTAATGAAGTACATAAAATGTGGTATCGATTCATTTTCCCTGTATTTTACAACAGATTACAAAGTGTGTGGCAAATCTATAATGAATGGGGGTCCTCAATACACATGTAATATCTGCCTACATCTGAGATTCGGAGTAAAACTAGCCAAATGTAGCAATTTTAGGAACTAAACTCATTGTAAGAATTAAACACCAGTAAAGGCATACCTGCAAAATTATTTTCCCACTGGAAGAGGTGCCATTTTTTAAAACAGAATTCTTCAGAAGACAGTATGAGGCCAGTGATAACCAGTAAAGAAAATCAAGAGGATGAGCTAATGTTGAAAAATACTGAATTGAGCTTTGATGATACATGTTTTCCTCCCTCATTACTGGAAAATTAACACCAGCAAGGGCACACCACTAGAATTTTTCCCATTGTGTGAATGGAAGTACTGCATTTAAATACAAATGTTGAGAAGGCAATATGAGGCCAGTAGCAATCAGTCAAAGAAATCAAAAAGATTAGCTGAAGTTGCAGAATTCCAATTTAAGATTTTATGGTACATAGCTTTGTTATAATTAGATTTTAATTAAAGGAAAGAGATTTTACAGTTGTACTGAGATAATCTAATCTTATTCAGAAAAAAGCAGAAGCATGTCAATTAGTGACTCATCTATTATACAGTGGAGAAAATGGAAACTCACAAAAGGTTACTTTTGTGAGTTTCCATTTTCATCAGGAAAGGTGACAAGCTTTGTCCTGTCACTTTCCCTGTTTTTCCCATTGTTTTAATATTTGCTTATAAGAATGGGTCTCATTAGCTTTATTGGGGTTGATAGTCTTATGACTACTGACAGCAATAGATAGACCTCAGCAATTTCTCTCCATTACATCACCTTCTTAGGTTTTTCACAGTCATATGATGCATGTGGAATAATCCAAGAATTTATGGATTGCACTACCTAATTCAACCTGAGAATCTTCCAATCTGCATATAGCTACATTGTTCAAGAATTCTACAAGACATTAGAATTGAAATATTAGTTTTGTCTTTGATCCAAAGATTTTAGAAATAGCTCCTATGTGTGGAATGGATCTTTAATCCAATGGAGAGTTCAGCTGACAAAAGAGTGCAGCAGGTATGATTTTCCCTGATTCCTCTTACCCTCTGCCATCCTCCACATCATTTCTCAAACTGTTTTATAGCAGATTTTAGGAGGCCACACAGGAAACAGGAATTGGAGAAAATTGCTCTGCTCATCCGACAGAGAACTGCTGCTCATAAAATTTCTAAAAATCCAAATTTGTATGAAAAACTATTCTATAGCTTTTGGAATTTTTTAAATTATTTTTTCCATTCCTCACAGTGGTTATTACTCTTCCTTTCTTTGAATGAATTATTTGTATCCCACGCGTCTCCTTATATCCTCCACACCTTTGCCTTTCTGCCTTTTTCTCCTAAATTGCTTTGCTGCATTACCAGGTGAAATAACAGGAGGTAAAGCCAACAAGCTGTTAAGGAATATTATAGGAGTGTTATTCTTTTATGATGAAAACAAATCTTTCTATCTCCATTTTGCCTATAAAAGGCATGAGGAAACAATACTGATCAACTTCAAATTGACTTCCTGTTTTTAGCAGGATAGGTGACAGAGTCATAAACACATTACCTGCAAATTGTATCCCAAACAAAGTCGAGCCTTTACAGAAATTGGATACATGTGTATTGCTTTCAAGAAGTCCTTCTGGGCTTGCTGAGTGCCTTCTATGTGACCATATTCCATATATGCATTTCCTCGTCCAATGTAGCCATCCACAGAAAAAGGATCTATTTTAAGAACCTCAGAAAATGACTGCACGGCTTCCTCATATTTCTGAAGTCTAAAATCAATATACATGCATTTTATAAGCAGAAAACAAACAGTGGTTTAAAACCTCTGACGACTTAAATAAGGTTACAGCCAGGACCAACAAGGATCCTGATGGGAGAAACCAGCAAAATTATTGGGGTCTGGCAGCCCAAAAGGTGGCTGGGACTCCACTGCATTGCATATGTTTTGTCTTTCTATGTGGTATCATTGCCTAAAAATAATGTTGCCATAAAATTCTATATTACAAAATATATTACAAAATCGATGGTTGCTGCAAGAGAGAGCAGGAGTTGGGCCAAGTGAGGGAAATATAACCATGAATGACAAAAGAGTATGTTGTTGTGTAACTGAGTAGGAGGAAGGAATTGAGAGGGGCAAGAAGTTGGAGTTATAAGAAAGCATATGTAAAGCACAAGACTTCTGGGGATAGGGGTGGTAACTGGAAACAGAGACCCAGAGGCAATTAGCCCACTTTGGCCTCTGCTGCCCAGAGGACGAGTGGTACCAGTTCCATCTCTGTGGCCCAGGTAAGCAGTACTCTTTATTCTTGGCCAATTCCTCTCCTTAGAGCATTTCCCAAATATATTTTGACTGCTATTGTTTGACCTTTTGCAACACCCTGGACAGTACTGGAATTAGGAGAAACAGAAAACCTGAAGCCACTAAGCCAGAGGGTACCAGTACCTCAAGAAGAACTAAGGGAATTTGTGGATGAGGGCTGGAACAAACATATCTACTGCTGATAAAGGACCCTCTTGTGGAAATCTCATGAAATATCGTAATCAAATTCTGTGATTTAGAATGTCTTAAAAACCATGTTCTAAGATTGACTGCATATACTTCTAGCTGAAATGGATGGGCTACCTCCCTGTAAAGCAACCTGCACCTGATGCTGCTGACATGCCTACTTTGATAGTTGTGCTATTAATTTTTATGATGACATACAGGTTTTGGAGTCAATTTACTAGGGCCAAAGAAGCTACATGGAGTTTCTGCCAGTGGATACCTGGATTTCCAGCTGACCATGATAATGTCCATAGCCCATCAAACTGGGAGATATTGACATTGTCCTACAGAATTTCTAACAGTGTGTTTCTTCAAATTAGTTCAGCTCATTCGTCAATGAAGAGAGTCCAAATCTTTCAAATATGGTGAAATTTGCCGGTAACCTCTGTTTGGGAAAGTTATCAGACACCTTGGTAGTGATCTAATGTAAACCTGGGCCCAAGGCACTGTGACAACCATAAGGTTCAAAAGATGAAAGTTCACTCTATGACTGGAATATGCCTGGTGAGCCTCCTGTAACATTTTTCCTTTGGCTTTACCAAGAGGAGTGTTTTGCTTACAGGGCCGGTTGAACGTAGAGGCCGCTGAGGTGGCCGCTTCGGGCGCACGCCAATAGGGGTGCTGTCGAGGCGTCAACAGTGCCCCTGTAGCGCCGCCCGCGTGAGCAATCAAAACTCCGTGCCCAACTGCACAGCACCATCGCCCAAAATGGCCGATGGTGCTGTACGCAGGCGCAGATCGGCCGAAATGGGCGATCTGCGCTGTGCGCATGCACCCATTTCTGCCGAGGCTGCTCAACGCCGGAGTAACACCACATTTTCCCTTTGGAGAGTGGGGACAGCTTCCCTTGCAAGAAGGGAGGCTGTCCCCACTCTCCAAACCGGAGTGACGCCGCATTTTCCCTTTGGAGAGTGGGGACAGCTTCCCTTGCAAGAAGGGAGGCTGTCTCCACTCTCCAAACCGAAGAAACGCCTGCGTGCCTCCTCTTCCTCTTCAGACATTGTGAGGTCTGCTGGAAACAAGGAATGTGAGGTTTATACACCTGAATAGTGCGTGTCTGGGGGGGGGGGTTGTGCCAAATTTGGTGGGGGGACCTTTCTGTTTGCCTACACTCCAAAATTGCCTTGGACCGGTTCTGTGTGCTTGTGCAACAGGTATTTCTTCTCCAACATGAGTCAGAACACAAGATAGAGAGGTGTGGCTCTTCTTAAAACGTATAAGAAGTCGGTGTGGTGGGAGACCACTTATGATACCTACTAGATCCTTCTTGATTTCATCCAGAGAAGGAGCTCTGAGCAGAAAGCTGTCTATGTACAAGTGTCTCTGTCAGTTAATGGAACAGAACCTCTGAGTTGCTAAAGTAGCTTTTCTATGTTACAGAAAGGTAGGCAATTCAAATCTTATTATTTGTTTTGAGACTAAAGGAAAAGGCAACACAGATGTAAATAATCCTTTCAGATTTTCTTGCCTTCAGTGAGAAACTGTGTCTTGACATATTGAGACATCTCTACAGAAAATAGGTCAACTGCCATAAGATCTTTTTGCTTTTGGGTATTTTTGCAAATGTTTTGTTTATAGGAAAAATGTTTTTCTGCAAACAAATGAAACATTTTCTGAACACAAGAGAGTATACTGCATGCAAACCAGAGGTTGTTTAAAAAAAAAGTTTGGAAATGATAAAAAATACCCTGGAAATACACAAAAGCCATGTACACACAATCCCCAAGTTATGAACAAGATAGGTTTTATATGCTTGTTCTTAAGTTGAATTTGTATTTACATTTTAAGTGTAATTCTAACCCTCCCTCTCTCTAATAGCTTTGGATAGCATAGGGAAGGGTTAACATCCCTGTGGTGTTTGTTTTGTTCTCTGTGCCTCTGTTCAGAACATTTCACATTTTTTGTCCCTATGATAACTGAATTTTGAAAATCCAGTTTGTTGTGGAAACAAAGATTAGTGATAAATCTTCAGCTGAGATATCTTTTCCCCACTGTAACTCTTTCAGGAGTGAATTTCCATTCCTAGGGGTAAATTTCTCTCACTTCCTGTTGTCTTGCTCCCATCATTTGTATATTGGATGTTTGTAACTCGGGAACTCTCTGTAGTTTCATTCAGGTTACTATGCCTGCCAGATCTGCCTGGACCATCTTGCTTATGGAATGAAAAAGTAGCCATGTTAGTCTTGTCTCTTAAAAGGTTTAGTGGGAACCTAACTAGAAGAAACTACAGAAAATACTAAACAATCGTTTTGTTTTGTTTTTTCAGAATAAGAGAAAGGATAGAAAGGAAACGAAAAGGAAACAGAGAGACAGCCTATTCAGAGCCAGTCTGGAATAAGACTGAACCACTAGTGGACTGCTGCCCCTGCTGGCTGGTATTGCAAAACTTCATTGTGCCTATCAAAGCAAAGGGAGGAAGTAACCCAATACTGAAGGCTTTCTGCCATTGATGGAAAATTGAATGTTTACTTAATATCATTACAAGGTGTGCATGATACTCTGGGGCATACCCTCATAGAACTGAGTCACTAATTTATTTATTTATTTGTCTTACTTCTACCCCGCCTTTCTCTACCCTGACGGGGACTCAAGGCAGCTTATATATGGCAACTATTAGATGCCTTAAAATGCATACAGAGATTTAAAATCAATAAAATTTAAAATTAATACATATTAAACATTTAAAACATTACATTCAATATTAAAATCACATCATCTGATAATAATCAGATCATCCGAAAATCATAGTCCAGTTCCTCCTAAACTGATAGCCTCTCTATCACTCCATAGTTAGGATAAAATTGTACAGCATTATTTGTATTGGAAGCTGTGCTTTTACATCCCAGGTATATTAATTCATAAAAATACTAGAGAAGGAGCTTTTAAAACATTGAAGGGGATGAATAAAACTGTGTAAAAATGTTCTACTACATTTTTATTGAAAGCAACTGAAACAGTACAATACAGATTGCAATACTATTAGCAAGTGTTGATTAATTGGGTCACATATAAACTTAAGAGATATCTGAAGTATTCGGTTCGTCAAAATAGTGTTTCAACATATTGGTTTTGTTCATTTTCTAATGTTGTTAGGAACACTATTCTACAGACAGCTTGTTAGACCTGTTCATAGATTTAAAAATTAACAGGATTGATATCAATCCTGTAAATGTTTAAATCTATGAACAGGTCTAACATGCTGTTTGTAAATAGTGTTCTAGCAGCATTTGAAAGTGAACAAAACCACTATGAGCCATATGTATGGCTCACGAGGAATAGGAAATCTCTTATTCTAATTTCAAGACTGGTTATGCAATGCAGTAGAGTGACATACCTGGCTTGAGGCACCACTGTGAAGGTAAAAATAGGAATTGGTGTATGCTGCAAAAAGACTTCTAAAACTGTTAGCTCAAGCATGGATTGAACAGACCAATTTCACTTGGATTCCATTTCAAAAAGAAAAAAAAGTATTTGGTTTTTACTATTTTCTAGTTCAACTCATCCCGCTTCAAATTTGTAAAACCTCACTGTTAACTTAATTATAAACTCTTAACATAAAAACATTCCAAAATCTTATTAATCAGCATTACCTGTGGTAGCACTGTCCAATAACTTTAAATAGTTGACTGTCTCTTGGTTTACTCAGCATTGCCTCTGTAAAGTCCTAAAAATAGAATAAAATGCTTCTGATACACACGACTGATTACATTAGCACTATTCAGTAGATGCTGTGACACTAGTACATTATTTGCCAACAGCTTCTGTGAGTGGTTTGAATGTTGATTAATAGTGTTTTTACCATAATAGTAGAGTTTGCAGTGTTGCAGAAGGATGGGAGCAGTGTTTTCTGAGTGGATCAGTGATAGCTGTATAGTTCCTAAACATTCACTACAGTTTTTAGATGTCCCCCACCATAGTGTGGTTTCCTTGTATATGTTTGGATTCTTTCAAAACATGTATGCAAATTACAGTAATCTAGATTGGAAATTATGCTTGAATTAGTTTAGCCAAGTAATTGCTGTCCCAGAAAAGTAATAGCCAGCAAATCAAATGAGAAAGACGAAAAGCTTTATAGAGAACCAAGCTCTCGAGTCCAAAGCAACAAAGATTAATTTAAGCATATTATCAAACTCTGCACCTGTTCAATGAAAGCTCATTCTGAGCTAGACGTTTACCCATGTCCTTGACCTGAAAACTACCAATTCACATAACCTCCATTTTTGTCAGTTTCAGTTGATGGAGAACTCTCTTTTATGTTGTTATTTATTTGTTTATATTCCACTTTTCTCTCATGGGTGGGACTCAAAGTGGCGAATATATGGAAAAAAGCAAAACTACATGATACAAAAACAACATCCCTTCAACCCAAGCATACAGTATAAACAAAAAGCAACACATTGAATAACCACATTACATAAATAATATAAATAGGCTTAAAAATAACATTTACCATTTTCATTAAAATCCCTGTACCTCAGGCCACTGAGGTTATCCTATTGTTAAATTTTGTACATCATCAGAAATAGTTATTTACAAGGATGTTCTATGTTCCATATTTTTCAGTTATTATGCCCAGCAATGAAAGTCATAAGTAAGAAGTCTATCCATTTCCATCCCTCTCACCAAGAAAAATACCTAACCTCTAGTGCAGCCATATACTGGTCCAATTCTGTATAGAGTAGTCCACGGTTGATCACGACTTTCAAGACAATATCTTTGTTTGCCTCAAGGAGAAGAACAATCCCATAGTCTTTTAGTGCCTACAAGAATGAAAGTCACATGGTAAGTGCAGAAAAATCTATATCATGAAATGCATTTGCTGGAATAAGGATTTCCTTCTTGTATAAAGATATTCCAGTCTAATTACCCAATTTCCTTTTCAAATGGGAATTTGAAACCAATTATTGCAGAGACAGAAAATGAGGTGAAATCTTCTGAACAGGGCACAGACAGCAAAACAGACATCACAGAGGTGTTAACCCTTCTGTATGCCATATAAAGCTTATATATGGGGCTGGAGTTACACTTAAAAAATGTGCCTGTTCCGAATTACAAACAAATTCAACAAGAGAAAATCTATAGAAATCATCTTGTTTGTAATTTGGGGACTGCCTGTACAATGACAGACTAGGACTAACAAATTCAATATTTGAACTGTTGCCATAAAAGTATGAATACAAAGTTAAAATTGAAAATGAAATAAGCTTATTCAGAAATTTGATCAAAACATGAAATCAATATCATAGAACTGCTCACTTAAAAAATATACTTACGTTTTTGTAGTCCTTCAGTAAGTGATAAGAAATTGCCCTGTTGTAATATGCCAACATGCATGTATTATCGAGGTCTATAGATGTAGTTAAATCTTGAACAGCCTGTTTGTAGGTCTTCAGAAAAAAATGTTACAGCATCAGTCATATTAAGTGAAACACAGAAATCATGAAAACTACATGCAATTGTTCTGTTTTTGCAGATGTTTTTGTTGGAATAAGCAGCAACTGTTCTTAATTTTTTTAAGTTATAACTCACATTTTTCCCAACGTGGAAACCAAGGGGAAAGCAAAATGGATTTACCCCAAGGCAGCATTCTTGCACCGACCTTATTTAACATCTTCACGAATGACCAGCCACAACCACCACTCACAAAGAGTTTTATATATGCTGATGACCTCACAACACAAGCAAAAGATTTTGAAACAGTTGAAAAGCAACTCACTAATGCCTTGAAAGATCTCTCCAGCTACTACAAAGAGAACCACCTGAAGCCTAACCCTGCCAAGAAACAAGTGTGTGCTTTCCACCTACGTAACCGTGAAGCCAACAGGAAACTGAAAGTTATTTGGGAAGGCCAAGAGCTCGAACACTGTTTCCATCCTAAATATCTTGGTGTCACCTTAGATCGAACATTAACATATAGGAAACACTGCATGAACACCAAGCACAAAGTAGCTGCATGCAACAACATCCTGCGGAAACTGACTGGCAGCTCATGGGGTCCAGACCCACAAGTAATAAGAACATCAGCCCTGGCCTTGTCTTTCTCAACTGCTGAGTACGCCTGTCCTGTCTGGCAAAAGTCTGCCCATGCGAAGCAGGTGGACATAGCACTAAACGAAACATGCAGAATCATCACAGGATGCCTTAAACCTACACCTGTTGTTAAACTCTACAAGTTAGCTGGCATTGCCCCTCCTGACGTGCGACGGGAAGTTGCTGCTAACGGTGAGAGAAATAAGGTTGAACACTGTGAAAGCCACCCACTGCATGACTATCAGCCTCCTCCCACCAGACTCAAATCAAGGAAGGGCTTCATGAGAACCACCACTCCTCTTGATGTTCCTCCAGCAACAGCAAGGGTGTCCCTCTGGGCAGCTAAACCTGGCAATTCTAACTGGATGGCCCCCCATTAGGGTCTTCCTCCAGGGGCAAACCAAGAATGGGCAACTTGGAAGTCCCTAAACAGACTCAGAAGTGGAGTGGGCAGATCTAAAGACAACTTGGCAAGGTGGCACTACCTGGAGGAATCCTCCACCTTGTGTGACTGTGGAGCAGAACAAACAACTCCGCATATGTATGCTTGCCCACAATGTCCTGCCTCATGCACGGAGGAGGAGTTGTTTAAAGCTACGGACAATGCGGTTGCTGTTGCCCGTTTTTGGTCTAAAACTATTTAGTTGCTTGTGATTTCCTTTTTTTTCATCATTTTAAAATGTATTTGTTATGCAATGCTTTTGACACGAAATAAAGCAAAATGGAACTATTCCCTTATAAAAAGCTATAAAACAGCTTAAAAGTATTTAAAGCAGAACAACATATAGAATGCATCATGGAAAATGGCCTCCTGTAATGACCACTTTACAGCTAAAAGCCTCTCTAAATAATAATATATATCTTTGCTTGTCAGCAGAAGAAAAGCAGAGAGGAGGCCAGTGTCCTGTGTGCAAGGTCTACAATTTTGAAGCCATCAAAAAGTCTCCTCTGCACTTCCACTGCCTGTAGCAATGATAGGACTGCTGGGGGATAAACCCTCTCCCAAGGATCTTCAACCTTGATCGAATTCATAAAGTGCAATACAATCTTCCAGATAGTCTTAAGCCATATAAGGCTTTTACGCTTATAAATGACACATTGTGGCCCAACACCAATGAAACTACATACCCAAGGCTATTCCTTATCTTTTAAAAGGATGGCTTTCTCCAGAGCTATTTCTTTTAAATTAAGATTGCCCCAGGAATTATAGTACATCCAAACCTACTGTATTTCCCAAGATAAATTAGTCATTAGTACTATTAGTCTATATGTTTTCATTTCTACTTCAATGACAGACACCAGTGGAAATTACTAGAGAAAATTCTTATGGAACTATTTTCCTAAAATCTCATTTAATTAATTGAATAATAATAATAATAATAATAATAATAATAATAATAATAATAATAATAATAATAATAATAAATTGTATTGTTTGAAGGCAATACAATAATAGTTGTATTTCTCACCCGCCTCTCCTCACGCTCAAGGTGAGTTACAACATAGCTAAAAACACATAATCATTATGTACAATACACAAAGTAAAACCTATTTCTACAAAATACATATATCAAAATACACCTAACAAAATTAATGAACACAAGACACAAGTTTAAAATTTATGATTAAAACTGGCTAGGTAGACCTGTCAGAAGAGAGAGATCTTTACATGTTTTAAAAATTTCGATAGCTGATCTAGCTGTCAAAGCTCTTCCAGCAGGTCGTTTCACAGTCTTGGGGTGGCTGATGAAAAGGTCCTCTGGGTGATGGTTGCCAGCCAGGTTCTGGCGGGCTGGAGTAGTACAGGAGAAGGCAATCCTGTAGGCAGCCTGGACCCAAAACATGTTGGGCTTTAAAGGCCAAAAACAAGACTTTCTATTTTGCCCAGAAACTGTATGATAATTAGGACCAATTTGCATATTGTTTAAGTAACCAGTAGTGAAACTCAAACATCTACCTTCACCTATAACAACATGGCATATGATTTCTCCCATCTCACCCATGCTAAAATAGCAATAGGCATGTTTACCTTGTTATAACATTTCAGTGTCCCTCTGTATAGGTAGGCTCTCACACTTTTAGGCTGTATTTTGATGGCTTCTGTACAATTCGCTATTGCCTTAGAGAATCTTCCTTTGCTCCCATAATAAGCAGCACGACTTAAATAAGCCTTTGTAGGTAAACAAAAATACATTATAGAACAAAAATGACCAATATCTGCATCATTTTGTCTTTATGTCCAACAGAAGAAGAAAAAACCTTAACATTTTCACACTCTTAGCTGCCAATAATTATTTGTAAGAATGAGAATCAGCTGTGTACTAATAAAGTCCTGTTCCACAGGAAAATTCTATATGTAGTCAGCATTTGGACAGTAAATGTAAATGAACGTATCATTTGCACCTGGCAAATGAACATTTGTTTGTTCCTCCAATAGTGCATTTAATGTTCTTGTAATTGGTAGAAGAGTGAATATAAAAATGTCACATATTACATACACATAAATGATTTATTCATAATAAAGTCATTTATGGCAGGTAACATAACCCCTATTCTTTCCATTATGTAAAAATGTTATTACAATATGAGTCACCATAATTTTTTTCAAGGTTATGTTTTCCCCACAATACAACCGGGTCACAGTGCAGTTCAGTTATTCCTCATCATCAGGTGCAAAGCTACATATCCCCTTCCTTAGTAAGAACTGTTATTTTTTCAGTCTTTCACTAACACTGGAGTAGGGAGATGTATAGTTTTGTATCTCCCAATTACTTCTAATGTAATCATGTTCTGAATAAAATAGTCAAACAAATGGCCAACCATATCCGCCAACCCTCCCCCACCCCCCTGGAACTTGAAATAACCTTTAAAAAATTTTGTTCCTTCTGATGTGGGGAGAGGGAAGCAATTTGGGTACTAAGAATGTCATCACAAGGAGCGGGGGGCGGGGGCACGACAACAGGTGAAGCGGGTGAAAGCGGAAGGAAAGTCTTACCCCATTTCCTCCTGTCTTTCCCTGTCTTGAGCGATGGCCAGCCATCCCATGTCCTTACCCATCTTTCCCTCACTTTCTCCTGTTTAAAGGCTATTTGGAGTTGAGTACACCTAATGTCAGAACCCTGCTACTAGAGCCTGGATGTGGCTCTGAGTTTCAGGGTCACTGACATTGATAAGACACCTGCGGCTCAGGACTCGGAGAAGAAACGGCTGCTGGACTTGGCGGGGAATTTGCGCGGGGTTTTACTGAGCGGGAAGAGACTTTTCAAATGAGGGGGAGGGTATATAAAGGATGGTTGGCCGGAGCCTCCCATTCTTGGCTTTTTTGATGTTCATGTTTCCTACAGTAAAAGTTTCTGGTGATATCACAGAGAGTCTCGTGTGTTCATTCAGGAGCGGCTGTGGTGAGCTGACACTAAGCCAAGAAAACGGACACCATCCCGCTGTAGCGGTGAGGTGTAACATGCAAGTGGAGGATGAAGAGCTCTTGGGCGCAGGAGGAGGAAGGTCGGAAAGGGCCACTCCCGAGCCGGACGCTGAGTTCCACCAGCTGGCGGCCCTGGCGTCATCCACCGCTTATGCCCAGCCAAATGGGGTAACCCAGAGGCGTGGAGTGGTGCGGGGAGACAGCACCGGAGGAGAGGAAGGTTCACCTTCCCCAGGCCCACAAAGGATGGTGTTTCTGGAGGAGAGGATGTCGGCGATGGAGACCACCCTGGCAGTGATGTCGAGGGCGATGGAGCGCCTGGCGTTTTTGGCGGAGCCAGAGAGAGGAAGGGAACTTCGGGCTGGCTCAATGTGGGACGTGAGCGTGGGAAGCAGCCAGGGCTTCGCAGACCTCCCAGCACCGAAGGGAAGGGAAATGCGAAAGGAGCCCGGCGCCCGGCCCAAGACCCAAACAAGCCTGACGCGGGTGGAGGAGAGTGACGACGAAGGGGAAAAACCTCCGAGAATCCCAGCTACGCTCCCAGCTGAGACCCTGGTGCCCCTGGCGAATGCCGGGCGTGGCACAGGGCCAAGAGAAGCAGCAGCGGGGCCCACTGGTCCGCAAGGGGGCTTGCGACGGGCGGAGAATTGGGGATTGCCACCACAGGGACCCCTACCAAGACGAGAGGAACTAAGGATCGAGTTTGGGGGAGAGTCCTCTGAACTGGATTTTTTCCTGACCACGGTGAGGGGCTATATGGAGGACAATGCTCACACTTTTAGAACGGAATCCAGCCGGATACGGGCCATTGGTGCAGTGTTGAAGAGGGGAGCGGCCAGCTGGTACGTTCAGCTGCACGCGCGGCGCGACCCATGTCTGGGGTCACTCCGACGCTTTATGGGGGCCCTGGAGACCCGTTTCCGAGATCCACTGGAGCAGATCCGGGCGAGGGAGAAGTTGAAGACCGTCTCCCAGGGGCAGAGGTCGGTATCTGAGTATGCGGAGGAGTTCCAATGCCTCGCCGAAAAGGTGCCGGAATGGTCTGCAGTAACAAAGATAGAACTCTTCAAAGAGGGTCTCAGGCGGGAGATCCTCTCCTGGGCGGTGCATCGTGATGAGCCTGACACACTGCGCGGATGGATTCAGCTGGCGGGGCGCGTCGAGACATCGCTGGCCCAGGCGAGGAGGCACCGAGGAGGGCTACAGCAGCGGCCGCAGATGAAAGAGGGGAGCCGGAAGGAGGGATCAACCCCAGCCGGGAGGAGAACGGAGCCGACAGGGAACGTGAGCGCCAGCAGGAGTGGCTGCTTTGTGTGCGGCCGGTTGGGCCACAGGGCTGCCGAGTGCTGGCAGAGAAAAGGGGAAGGCGGAGGCCCGCCCAAACCAAGAGCCGTGGCAGGGAAACGCGCCGAGGAAGAACCACCGATGAGGCACCACTCGGGGGGGTTGGTAAGTCAGGACAAAGCTATGATAGTGGTCCCCATTCAGCTTGAAAATGGCAGCAAACAAGCAACCTGCAAAGCATTTGTGGATTGTGGATGTTCCAGGAACATCATCTCCCCTGAATTAGCCGAGGGATTGGGATGCGAAAGAACGAACCTAGAATCCCCAATAGCTTTTTCGCAGTTGGACGGATCCACAGCATCGGGATCGTTAGCTAAGTACAGTGCCGAAGATGTAAAGTGTAAGATAGGGAGTTGGGAAGGAAAGGTGTCATTTGTGATATCACAAATAGCCAGCTATAATGTGATACTAGGCATGCCGTGGCTGGGGCAGGCCAACCCGCAAATCAACTGGGAGGATAAGAGCATGATCTTCAGGATGAATTTGGAAGAAGGGAGCCAGGAAGGGGAGAGGGAGCCAGGGAAAAGGGGGGAGGAAGACTCTATCAGAATAGCAGAACTGGCAGATAAATTACCCCCAGAGTATCGGGATTTTGTGGACGTGTTTGATGAGAAGGAAGCAGACAATTTCCCACCGAAGCGGAGAGTTGAAGTGAAAATAGAGCTAGTCCCAGGAGCAGAGCTTCCCAAGGCAAAAATATACCCGATGTCAGCTAGGGAAAAGGAGGAACTGAGAAAATACATTGATAAAAACCTAGCGAGGGGTTTCATAGAGCCTTCAAATTCCCCTTTAGGGGCGCCTGTGTTGTTCAGGCGGAAAAAGGACCAAACGCTGAGGCTCTGCATTGACTACAGGGGCCTAAATGCAATCAGTACTGTAAATAAATACCCCCTACCCTTAGTGAAGGACTTGATCGCCCAGTTATCGGAAGGACAGATATTCACTAAATTGGACTTAATTGAGGCCTACCATAAATTGCAGATCAAACCAGAGGACAGGTGGAAGACGGCCTTCTCCTGCGCATTCGGATTATTCAATTATCGTGTGCTCCCCTTCGGTTTGTGCGGGGGAGGGGCCGCGTTCATGCAATTAATCAACGAAGTATTGCATCCATTGTTGTACAAGGGAGTCTTTATTTTTTTAGATGACATATTGATAATGTCTCGGACTAAGGAGCAACACGTAGAACTAGTCAGGGAAGTCCTACAAAAGTTGAGGGAAGCGAAACTGTATGCGAAGCTTGCCAAGTGCGAGTTCAATAAAGACCAGATAGACTTTCTGGGGTATAGGATTTCCTCCCAGGGAGTGGCGATGGACCCTGCGAAGGTGGAAGACGTGAGGGGGTGGGAAGCCCCCAAAACACGGAAGCAGCTGCAATCCTTCCTAGGGTTCGCAAACTTCTATAGAACATTTATCAAGGACTTTGCGCGCCTCACTTTGCCATTAACGGATTTGTTAAAAACTAAAGGCAGGGGAGAAACAGCCAAAGTGAAGGCCCCAGGGGCCAAACTGACATGGACAATAGAATGCCAGGAAGCTTTCGAAGCCCTTAAAAAGCGTTTTACTGAGGAACCTGTCCTACAGCACCCCGATATGTCTAAGGCCTTTGTATTACATTGCGATGCGTCAGACCGGGCATATGGGGCAGTTCTGCTGCAGAAAGACGAGGGGGGGAACCTGAAGCCATGTGGCTATCTGTCAAAAAAGTTTAGCGATACAGAAAAAAACTGGCCGATTTGGGAGAGAGAAGCCTTAGCGATTCTAAAAGCACTAGAGTGCTGGAGACACTTTCTGGAAGGAAGTGGAACACCGTTTGAGGTGTGGACTGATCATAGAAATTTACAGTATCTAAGATCCCCTCGTAAACTATCAGCGAAGCAAATTAGATGGGCCCAATATTTCAGCCGTTTTGATTTCAGACTCAGATTCTTCCAGGGGAAACATAACATACTCGCTGACGCTCTCTCTCGGATGCCTCAGCACGGGGGAGGAATTCAGGAATCTGAAGGGAGCCTGTTCCTAGATAAGCAATGGGGCCTGGCAGTACTAACTCGAGCACAAGCGGCCAAAGAAAACAAACGTACTGCCATTTCCACGGGGGGAGGAGAAATATGGGAGGAAGAGTTGAAACGAGCGTATGGAATGGACAAATGGTTACAAACTAACAAAGAAAAGGGAGAATTGTGTGGGGATTTGGTGTTTGTAAATAAGAAATTGTATATTCCTGAATGTTTAAGACGAGAAATGTTAAGGAAGTGCCACGATAACAAGGGTGCGGGTCATCTAGGCCCCACCAGGACTATTAAACTGTTGGCCAAACAATGCTGGTGGCCCGGAATGAGGAAAGACGCCAGGGGGTACGTCACGCAGTGTGAATTATGTGCAGAGGGAAAAACACCACCGGGGAAGCCCCAGGGGCTATTGCAGAAGGTGGTGGAGCCCATGAGGCCATGGGAATGCGTGGCCATGGATTTTGTAGGCGAACTACCCCCCAGCAGAGGCCACAGATACATTTGGACAATATTGGACCTATTCTCAAAACAGGCACACTTTGTGGCCCTGCCAAAACTCCCCTCAGCTGAAAAACTTGCTGATTTGTATGTGAAGCATGTATATCGCCTACATGGGTGTCCCGACAAAATAATTAGCGACCGGGGAGTCCAATTTACTGCAAAATTTTGGGGAAAATTCTTACAGCTGTTAGGAGCAGAAAGGAACCTGAGCTCGGCTTTTCATCCCGCAACCAACGGGGGAGTCGAACGCACCCAACAAACACTGTGCCAATTCTTGAGGATGTACACCAATTATAGACAGGATGATTGGGCGGACCTTCTTCCGTTTGCTGAGATGGCTTTTAACGGGGCCGTACATTCGGCCACAGGTCGTGCCCCATTCGAAATAGTATACGGACAGGAGGTGGCACCTTTCCCCAGGCTACCCGAGTGGAAGGAAGGAGAGGGCCAGACCGACAAGGAATGGCCGGCCAAAATTAAGCAAGGGTGGCAGAACGTGGTGGAGGCATTGCGGGAAACACAAAAGAAGTACAAGCTCTTTGCAGATCGTAGGCGCCGAGAGGGGGACAAATTGGGCGAAGGGGATCTGGTTTGGCTGAGCACAAAAAACCTGAAATTGGGGTTCCCATCTAAAAAATTGGCTCCACGCTATATAGGGCCGTTCAGGGTAGCAAAAAGAATAAACGAAGTGACCTATGAGCTGAGGCTACCCAAGGACCTAGGAAAGGTACACCCGGTATTCCATTGCAGCCTGTTAAAAAAGTATAAAGGAACTCTGGACAGCGGAGAACAATAGTTGTGTTTAATCTTTTCCTTCCAGGACGAAGGGGAGGAGGACGCCATGTCAGAACCCTGCTACTAGAGCCTGGATGTGGCTCTGAGTTTCAGGGTCACTGACATTGATAAGACACCTGCGGCTCAGGACTCGGAGAAGAAACGGCTGCTGGACTTGGCGGGGAATTTGCGCGGGGTTTTACTGAGCGGGAAGAGACTTTTCAAATGAGGGGGAGGGTATATAAAGGATGGTTGGCCGGAGCCTCCCATTCTTGGCTTTTTTGATGTTCATGTTTCCTACAGTAAAAGTTTCTGGTGATATCACAGAGAGTCTCGTGTGTTCATTCAGGAGCGGCTGTGGTGAGCTGACACCTAATTCCTGAAGATGGGTGTAAGGCTGCGTTTCCATGCACTGCGGAAATGAAGTCAAATGGAGTCTTACCAGTTGTACCCTTACATCAAGTGTTGGCCTCCCTGGGACTCCCATGGGCCTCCGTTTCCGCAGCACATGGAAACTGAGCCCTACACCCATCTGATGAGGAACTATGACAAGTCAAGAGACATGGAAATATCCCTTATATGGCTTACTGTGATTTCTGGAGGTTTCTGAGCATGCAGCTGGTGACTTTTCTACCATGAAATGTCTTAGGAGTTTTCAGAAGACTACTCCATACCCTCCATTTTTAACTGATACTTATTAATTCATTCATTAAGACCTCAGGCTGTTGACTATGACCTCCAGATTTTATTTAAATGCAATATCCATGATCCCTCTTCACTAGCTATGCTAGCAAGACTCTGATGGACCACAGTTGCTCCCCTTCCTCTCATAGAGAATGGGAGCTTCTATTTTTCCTGCAGGGCAGCATATAACATATCTTGGCATATATTTTAAAGCAGGTACAAAACAAGAGCTATTTTGCATAAAGCAAAATTCTTTCCACTCAAATTCTGTTTATATGCAACACAGATAAAAATAAAACCTAGAGAATGATTTGGGAGAAATACTTCCAGTGATCATTTAGAAAGACTTCAAAAGCTTGTATTTCTCTGTGTTTGAAAGTAAATCACACAATGCATCTTATTGCAAAGTAAAGCTGAATCCAAACTAGAATGATACCCCAGCTCGAATGAGCACTATCCTGCCTAAGTTTGACCTCACTGAAAGCACATTCACGTTTTTCAATCGGAACTAAAATTGGTCTTGAAAGCCACATAGTTCCTCTCTCCTAGAAGCCACCATAATACAAAAGGGAGTTTCTAGAATGGTAAGAATGGTATGTAAGTTAATTTTTAACTGATTTATAGTGTATTGTACAGGTTTTATATGTGTGTTTTATTGTAAGCCGCCCTGAGTCCCCTGTTGGGTGAGAAGGGCGGGATATAAATGTTGTAATAAATAAATAAATAAGATACTCATTGCATTGGATTGCTTTAGGTCACACACCCATAGCATCTGTGGGGGTGTTATATTCCCGACATGCATAAACTTAACAAATAGCCTTTCTTGCTCTCTTGTTAATGTTACAACACACATTGCACTATCACTGGATCACTCTCCCACCAAATCCCATTCTCATAGGTGTGGATTCAGCATCAGTTTGAACATTATTCTTACCTAAGAATGAAAATGGGGAAAATACTATCTTTGATCTACAAAACCTAACTACTGATAAATGTCCATCAGAAGAATTGGAGCTCCCAGTGGCGCAATGGGTTAAGCCCTTGTGCTGGCAGGACTGCTGACTGACAGGTCAGTGGTTCAAATCTGGGGAGAGCGGGTGAGCTCTCTCTGTCAGCTCCAGCTTCTCATGCTGGGACATGAGAGAAGCCTCCCACAAGGGAGGCAAAACATCAAACATCTGGGCATCCCCTGAGCAATGTCCT
Organism: Anolis carolinensis; assembly: GCF_035594765.1. Lineage (NCBI taxonomy): Eukaryota > Metazoa > Chordata > Lepidosauria > Squamata > Anolidae > Anolis > Anolis carolinensis. The sequence goes on along the minus strand of NC_085841.1, from coordinate 327,897,923 downwards.
TGCAGACGGTCAATTCTCTCACACCAGCAGTGACTTGCAGTTTCTCAAGTCACTCCTGACAGGAGAAAAAAAAAATCAGAAGAATTACTTTAAAATGTACTGTAACTGTCTAGGCATTTCCACTCCGAGCATTTCCACCAAACTAGCATTCTGAAGCCTAAGTAAGAATCTTTACTCCCTTGTGTCATTTGATTGGTTGAGTTTACAGTTGTCTATATTGTAAGGTTAAAACCACATTTTGATGTAACACTGATGGTCATATGTTTAAGTGCATATAACAACTGCTGTTTGAATTGGAAGGAAACCTATTTTTTTTTGGCACTATGTGGTTTATTTCCAACAGATACAGAATTGTCAAAGGAGCAATTCTCAGGTTAAGTTAGCATCAACTGAAACTATGAGAATACAAGGAAAGAATGAAAAGAGATTCTATGAGAGAGGGTGCATAAGATTATCTTAAATCCTGCCTGCTGTCTTATGAAGCATCCTGCACTCTTCTTGCCTCAGGCACAACACGTGAGTGAGAAATTGGTAAGCCTTTTAATGCTGTAGAACTGCAACTTCTGCAACTTAACCAGCATTACTAATAGTGAAGAATTCTGGAGGTTATCCTAAAGATATCCTAAAGACAGAAACATTTTTACTCCTATCTCATATATATGAAAAATTGCTTGAGTCAAGAATAATGTGGGATACATCAAACAGGAGGAAGGAAAGAAGGAAAATGAGATATCAGACAAGGCATGTTAACAAGCCAGATATCTTATGCTGTTCATAGAAAATGGAATAGCACGGGAATGCAGGCTATATCTAGATAAGGAAAGCTGCATTTAGGAAACACCGTAACATTTTCTTCAGATTTCTATTTCCATCTTACTTACTTATTACAGACCTTGAACAGACACATTATCCATTACCTGAAAATGGTTTGGTGCAACAGCAAGTGTTTTATTGAAATCTAATATGCTTTTAGCTCGCTGGAGGTACATTCTGCATAGTCCGCGCTGATAATACGCATCTGCATAACGTGGATATAGCTTCACAGCTGAAGTAAAAGCCTCACATGCCTAAAAAGATAATATAAAGCAGTTTCACTGAGTACTATCCTTTATGAAATAGTAAGAGTATCAACATTTAAAATTTAGCTTTTTATTTTTGTTTTATTTTATGTAATGAGAAAAAGGAGAACAGAATTCTTTGTATGTTACTTGTTTATTTTATTTTATTTATCCACAAAGGATATCAGAGTGGCTTGCTTGTACCACTGCAGAATACTTATTAAAACAAGTGATTTTTAACCATATTTTCTTAGAATAATCACTTTTGTGATCATGAGCACTTTTTGGTTTAATTGAGAGCCAAAGATAATGCTGTAATGAAATAGTCACAACCCTTCAATAACCATCTGTCATTAATTGCCAAGGTGATTATCTAAATATCTTTTGGAGAATGTGGGAAGAAAGAAGTGGACCTTTGCCTTTGTGCTTAAGTTGAAATTTCCATGAGATGTACAACAAAAGTACTACTGCCCTGTAGTCCACTTCCCTCTCTCCACATCATCAATCCCATACGTTTCTTATTGGGATGGCCATAAAGGGGTCAATAGTCTTTAAAAAAAATCTCAGAAAATCAATAAATAATATTTTGATTGAGTTTGCCTTTTTTATCATTTCCATTTGTAGTGCTTAAAATCCAGAAGTTCAAAGTAAGGAATAGATACCTCTATTAAGCAGACTTGTTCCATGTAGCATTCTCCTATAAGAAAAAACATTTCCGCAGCTTCAAATGTATTAGGTGGACTTTTTGCAGAACCAGTAAGCAGCTTCAGAGCCTGTTTAAAACTGACCACTGCATCCTGAAACAAAATGTAAAGCTAAACATTGTCAATGTGTTGATAATCTATGATCAACTGCTCCTATTAACATGAAATCAAGGCACTTAAAATTATAGTTTATTTGTGTGAAAGACTGCCTGGGAAACAGACCTTAAGATGTCCCTCCCAGACACCCAAAAGTCCTTCCTAGATTTCAGAAATAGCCCTTAACTCCTTCAAATCCTTATCTATACATATATGAGAATGAGCTGCTGCTGCTCAGTCGTTTAGTCGTCTCAGACTCTTTGTGACCTCATGGACCAGTCCGCGCCAGAGTTCCCTGTCAGCCGTCACCGCCCCCAGTTCCTTCATGGTCAACCCAGTCACTTCAAGGATACCGTCCATCCATCTTGCTCTTGGTCGGCCTCTCTTCCTTTTTCCTTCCATTTTCCCCAGCATCGTGATCTTTTCCAAGCTTTCCTGTGTCCTCATGATGTGGCCAAAATACTACAGCTTTGCCTCTAATATCCTTCCCTCCAGTGAGCAGCCGGGCATTATTTCCTGGAGGATGGACTGGTTGGATCTTCTTGCGGTCCAAGGCACTCTCAGGATTTTCCTCCAGCACCAGAGTTCAAAAGCGTCTATCTTCCTTCGCTCAGCCTTCCTTATGGTCCAGCTCTCGCATCCATAGGTTACTATGGGGAATACCATTGCTTTGACTATGCGGACCTTCGTTGCCAGTGTGATGTCTCTGCTCTTCACTATTTTGTCAAGGTTGGCCATTGCTCTCCTCCCAAGAAGTAAACGTCTTCTGATTTCCTGGCTGCAGTCTGCATCTGCAGTCATCTTCGCGCCTAGAAATATCAAGTCTGTCACTGCCTCCATGTTTTCTCCCTCTATTTGCCAGTTATCAATCAGTCTGGTTGCCATCATCTTGGTTTTCTTGACATTTAACTGCAACCCAGCTTTTGCACTTTCTTCTTTCACCTTGGTGATAAGGCTCCTCAGCTCCTCCTCGCTTTCGGCCATCAGAGTGGTATCATCTGCATACCTAAGGTTGTTAATGTTTCTTCCAGCAATTTTAACTCCGGCCTTGGATTCCTCAAGCCCCGCATGTCACATGATATGTTCTGCGTACAAGTTGAATAGGGAGGGTGAAAGTATGCAACCCTGCCGCATTCCTTTCCCAATCTTGAACCAGTCTGTTGTTCCGTGATCTGTTCTTACTGTGGCTACTTGGTCTTTATACAGATTTCTCAGGAGACAGATAAGGTGACTTGGTATCCCCATACCACCAAGAACATGCCATAGTTAATTATGATCCACACAGTCGAAGCTTTAGAATAGTCAATAAAGCAGAAGTAGATGTTTTTCTGAAACTCCCTCGCTTCCTCCATTATCCAGTGGATACTGGCAATTTGGTCTCTCATTCCTCTGCCTTTTCTGAACCCAGCTTGGACATCTGGCAACTCTCGCTCCATGTATTGCTAGAGTCTGCCTTGCAGGATCTTGAGCATACCTTACTGGCATGGGAAATAAGTGCCACTGCACGGAAGTCTGAGCATTCTTTAGTGTTTCCCTTTTTTGGTATGGGGATATAAATTGATTTTTTCCAATCTGATGGCCAATCTTGTGTTTTCCATATTTGCTGGCATTTGGCATGCATCACCTTGACAGCATCACCTTCCAAGATTTTAAACAGTTCAGCTGGGATCCCATCGTCTCCTGCTGCCTTGTTGTTAGCAATGCTTCTTAAGGCCCATTCAACCTCACTCCTCAGGATGTCTGGTTCTAATTCACTCACCACACCGTCAAAGCTATCCTCTATATTAGGGGTCCTCAAACTTTTTAAGCAGGGGGCCGGTCCACAATCCTTCAGACTGTGGAGGGGCCGAATTATCATTTGAAAAAGAAATACGAACAAATCCCTATGCACACTGCACATGTCTGCACATTTGTAGTGCAAAACAACAACAACAATGAAAGAACAATAAAATATTTAAAAATGAAAACAATTTTAACCAACATAAACCTATCAGGCCAATGAGATAGTCAAGTTAATTAGGATTGTTGTTGTTGTTGTTGTTGTTGTTGTGTGCCTTCAAGTCAAGTGGGTGAGCCTAAGTCTAAAATTATTTATTTATTCATTTACTACATTGATTTACTACATTTATATCCCACCCTTCTCACCCCGAAGGGAACTCAGAGTAGCTGTATGTACATACAATATATTATATTATTAGCATAGCACAATATTAGCATTATATATTACTATATTGAACTATACCACCATACTGTAATATTATATGTAATATATAACATGCAATTAATATTATTATATGGTATTATTATTAGTATTACATTGTATAACATGATAATATTATCAATATCATATGTATATATAATGTATTATCTTATTAAAACTGATATAAAATATTATATTATAAATGAGGGTGGGGGCCAGGTAAATGACCTTGGAGGGCCGCATCTGGCCCCCGGACCTTAGTTTGGGGACCCCTGCTCTATATTATTATCCTTCCTATACAGATCTTCTGTATATTCTCGCCACCTATTCTTGATCTCTTCAGCTTCTGTTAGGTCCATGCCCATTTTTGCCTGAAATACGTCTCCGATGTTTCTGATTTTCTGGAAGAGATCTCTTGTCCTTCCTATCCTATTGTCTTCTTCCACTTCCATACACTGCTTGTTGAAAAATAGTTCCTTGTCTCTCCTGGCTAACCTCTGGAATTGTGCATTTAATTGGGAGTATCTCTCCCTATCACTGTTTCCTTTCACCTTCCTTCTTTCTTGGGCTACTTCCAGTGTCTCAACAGAATACCATCTTGCCTTCTTGGTTTTCTTTTTCTTTGGGACGTACTTTGTTGCTGCCTCCTTAACAATGTTGTGGACTTCTGTCCATAGTTCTTCTGGGACTCTATTTATTAAATCTAGTCCCTGAAATCTATTCCTTCACCTCCACTGCATATTCATATTTGTGAGATCATATTTAATTGTTCTGTGTATTTTCCCCATTCTCTTTAGTCTGATTCTAAATTTTGTAATAAGAAGTTCATGATCTGAACTACAGTCAGCTCCATCCAAAGGTGGATGTCCGCCACCTTTGGCTGCAAAGGATATAGTCAATCTGATTTCGGTGTTGACCATCTGGTGAAGTCCATGTGTAAAGCTGTCTTTTAGGTTGTTGGAAGAGAGTGTTTGTTATGCACATTGAGTTTTCCTGGCAAAATTCTATCAGCCTACGTCTTGCTTCATTTTGTCGTCCCAGACCATGCTTGCCTGTGATCCCGGTTATCATTTGACTGCACACCTTACCATTCCAATCTCCTGTAATGAGAATAATGTCTCTTTTTGGTGTGTTATCCACTAAGTGCTGCAGATCCTCGTAGAACTTATCTAATTCTGCTTCTTCAGCAGCTGTGGTTGGGGCGTATGTTTGGATCACTGTGATGTTAAATGGCTTGCCTTTAACTCGAATTGAGATCATTCTATCATTTTTTGGGTTGTATCCAATCACTACCTTCACAACTTTATTATTAACTATGAAGGCTACTCCATTTCTTCGGTGTTCCTCTTGTCCGCAGTAGTAGATCTGGTGGTCATCTTTTGTGAAGTGGCCCATTCCAGTCCATTTCAGTTCACTGACTCCCAGAATGTCTATCTTTAATCTTGACCTCTCACCAATAACCATATCCAGTTTGCCCTGGCTCATAGATCTTACATTTGAGGTTCCTATAGTGTGTTGATCTCTAGAACATCGGATTTGTCCTTCAACTCCAGCACCATCGGCCGTTAGCCTTCCTTTCATCTTTGAGCTAATTGCGTCATCACATCTAGGCCTACTTCGACTAGTCCTCTGCTCCTCCCCAGTAGCATTTTGACCATCTTCTGACCTGTGGGTCCTATCTTCCGATGGTATACTGACATTTCTCTGGTTGTACTGATCCATATAGTTTTCATGGCAAGAATACTGGAGTGGGTTGCCATTACCTTCCCCAGGGATCGTGCTTGGTCTGACCTCTGTGTCATGACCTTCCCATCTTGGGTGGCCCTGCACGGTATAGCTCATGGGTTCATCGAGGCAATCAAGCCCCAGCACCACGTCAAGGTAACGATCCAAGCACTTGAGTTAATTAATAATTATTTATCAGATTGGCTGGTTGTTGTTGTTGGATGCCTTCAAGACATTTCTGATTTATGGTGACCTTTGCCTTCCTTTGAAGCTGAAAAAGTGTGATTTGTGTTCTCTTCCAACTCTATGTTTCTATGATCAATAAACAATGCTCCAACAACTATCATGTCAGACAACACAGAGAAGCCATTGAAATTCAAAAGCATGTGGACAACTTCAACAGAAAGGAAGAAACCATGAAAATGAACAAAATCTGGCTACCAGTATTAAAAAACTCAAAAATCAGAACAGTAAATAAAGACATGGGAACCAAGGGCAGCTAACAACTCTAAACAAAGGATGCCCCCAGGCAGGAAGCCAGGAGATGAAACTATTCAATGCTAATTGAGGTGATTAACTGCAACATTCACACTGGCCTCCAACTGACAAAGAGTTCTTCTCTCACCCTGGACTTTCCACAGATATATATGAACCTTCCCTTGCTTAGTTTCTTCATACCTCACAACCTCTGATGATGACTGTCATAGATGTGGGCGAAACGTCAGGAGAGAATACTTCTAGAACATGGCCATACAGCCCGGAAAACATACAACATACATGAAAGCCTTTGACAACACAATGCTTCAGTTTGTGATCATGGGAATGTGCAGACAGGGGCTCTTTGGTACATATTCAGTTAAGCATCCCTTTCTCTTGGAGGTAGGCTAATAGAATGCCTGTACCCATAAAAGGCCAATACAATGGAGTACCTTTATTACCATTCAGCATTTCTTGAAAGCAATATTTCGTTAAAATAGGATGTTGGCACTGAAATGCTATAACATTATAATAAAATAATAAAATGCAGAAAAGATTCAAACAGGATATCTCTCAAAACAAGTAATGATATAACAAAAATACATTCAGCAAGTACAGGTGGATTATATGAGTCTACACTGCCATGTAATCCAGTTCAAAGCAGATAATCTAGATTTTATATGGCAGTGTAGAAAAAACCTCTGCCTAAATACACAGAAATTTCTTTGGAATCAGAAATATCCCACAACTCACACAGTGCAATTCTTATATTCTACAGTTTGAAAGCAAAAAAAAAATCCCCTTCAAATTTACACAGATGGAAAGAATGTTTAACCTTGTGTTTTTTGGCTTTCATTTGGATTTTTCCGAGTAGAACAAACATGGGAGGTTCAGGCTGCTTTTTGGCAGCAGCTTGAGCACATTCAATAGCCTTGTTATGATTCTGACAAAATGACTGAACAAGTGCTTCTTGAACAAGAGAACATTCAAAGAATCCTGTAAGGGATTTAAAGAGAAATCGTTCATGACCAAAGTATTTATTACTATGCATTTCAGAATAAATATAAATTGAACAAAACTCTAAAATAAGTAGTCATAAACATGCAATTTTAAGATTTTCCAATCTTAATATAAAAAGTCAAAATACTAAACAACTTTATCAATGGCCTTTATATTAGATAAAAAATAGGAAGTTTTCTAATATAAAGTCAGACCATAGGCCTGTTGGAACTCTACCAAAACCTGGCACAAGATTGTAGTCCTCATCAAGGACTGGCTGGATATCCAGATTATCGACTTTGAACTGGATTATATAAGTCTGCACTGAGATATAGTCCAGCTCGAAGTAGATAATTCTGGATTTCAAATGGCAGTGTAGAAGGGGCCTTGGTTGGCAGGGAAAAAACCTTTCCCCATTGGCCTCTGTGTCTGTCTTTCACTCTATTCTCTCCTCCTATCACCTTGCTGGTTAGACTGATACTTCTCAGGGATACGCCTTTTATCTGAGCACATGACAAACCCCTGAGTCCTTCATTTTGTTCTTCTCCTGTAAGCATGTCTGCTGTCAGTTAGTTAGTTTGATAGCTAGGCCCTGTTAACTTTTTTATCTAGTTAAGTAGTTTTTTGATAAAGTTTTTTTTATAACTTTATAAGCTTGACTCCACTTCTGAATTGCTTAAGCTCAGTCGTACTATAATAATATAATAACAATTTTATTCTTATACCCCGCCCCATCTCCCCGAAGGGACTTGGGGCGGCTTACACGGGGCCAAGCCCGAGCAGAACAATAAAAACAAAACAATAAAACCAATAAAACCAATAATCAGACAATAAAAGCAAGTCATAAAAACCTCATACAAGATAAAATGTTAAAATCATGGATTAGGTTCAAAGAATCTAGGCCAAAGTGCTAAAAGTGCAAATATATCATGTCATCAAGGGAAGGAGGTTACTCAGCTATGATAGCTATAAAATGCCATTATAATACTGGGGAAGGCATTCACTGTAATGGACAACAGGTCGATCATACAGAGATCAGTCACCAAAAGCCTCCTGGAAGAGCCAAGTCTTCAGGCTCGTCCGAAAGGAGAGGAGGGTAGGGCACTACTGCCAGCACTGGAAGCTTCTGATCTGCTGAACAGCTACTGTTGTTGCTGGTTTACTATTTTAAAAATGCTTTTTCCTTTTTGAAAACTGCCCTCAACAAGGCCTACTTCAGCTTAGTACTGGCAAGTGGCTGGTAATGGCAGGAGTTATAGGGCAAATATCCAATATCTGGAGAAATGTCACTGATACATAATTATGGCAGGATGCAACTGTACACTGGTCCTTCTACTAAAATTATGAAACTATATCTGCACTGGACAGGATACACATGAATTTGTTTAACTGTTATCATGATTCACTATAAAAGACAGTAGAAAATCACTGATTGTCATATATTAAGAATTACCTCATAGTATTTCATGGGCTGGATGCAAGTCCATGGCAGGGATACATGGCCTTGCACCCAGCCCATTGTATTTAGTATTGATAACACGTGAATCAAACATTGTAAATAAAATCCGATGAATGAGTGATTTTTACTTTAAATGAAATATGCACAGGATAAGGAGATAAAAATTGAAGAATATGGTCATCAGATACAGCACTTAATACTTACTATTATTATTATTATATTTATTTATACCCCGCTTTATCTCTCCTGCAGGAGATTCAAAGTGGCTTAACATAAAAGCATCAGCTTACAATTTAAAATCTACAAATATACAAATATTCAAACAGAATTAAATATCGATGGTATTAAAAATTCAGTTAAAATCCATAAAAACATATTTAAAGCTAAAAACCTTAGCACCTCCTGACTTGATCTTAAAAACCTTCTTTTTTAAAAGTTTGCCTGAATTAAAAAGGTTTTAGCTTACAGCTGGAAGGACAGCCAGGAAGGGCCCGTTCCGGCTTCCCTGGGCAAGAAGTCCCAGAGTCAAGGGGCAGCTACCGAGAAGGCCCTCTCTCTCGTTCCTACCATCTGAGCTTGAGATGGAGTTGGGACTGAGAGAAGAGCCGCTCCTGAAGATCTCAGGGCCTGGGCAGGTTCGTACAAGGGGAGGCGGTCAGCCAAATAGCCTGGACCTGAACCGTCTAATATCTTCTTTGTATTAAAACAGTTTCCTTAATATGTGACTGTATACCAGGAGCCAAAGAACAACATGGCTGAGTGACGTTTTGGCTTGCATTTCATCAAAGAAAGATTATGCCATGGTCAACCCAATTTTGAACTTGATGGGACTTCCAGAACGAAATTGTGATTGAACACAACTGTGATAGAAATATGAATAATGACAAAAGATATCCTTTCCATAGAAAAAAGGTTTTTAAAAAAACTACTGGGAATTCTTCAAGTACTTCTTTGAAACGTGGACCTTTTATATAGTATACTGTAGAGCACATACAACCAAACAGAAAGACATTCTACCTTTATCCATTTCTGCTACTTGATGTATGCAGAAACTTGCAAGTTCAAACTTCTTCATCTCCAGTAAATATTGTCCTCTGCAATAAAATATTTTAAAAAACATAGATTGCTTGGAATTTGTGTGAATTGTCCTTTAATGTAACACTATTCAAAGCTGTGGTCCCTTGATTGATATCAGTCCTTGAGCCTTTGGCTGCTGGTTCTTTGTATGTTCAGGAAAAAAAAAACAATTGTTTTAATGGATGGTGGGGTTAAGGTTCTCAGAGAAATTGATCAGATCTAGAAGGCTCCGTGACAGGCTTTCTGTATTTACGAAATCCATTCTATCTCATAGAGACCACAAATACAAAACCATCATTATCTTAACATGTATCAACATAGCATTCTCATGACACAGTGAAGCAACAGATCGTCCACCACATCCAATATTTCCTGATTTATGGAACAATTCTAACTCAAAAATATGCTGGTGGTAGGCCTTGTGCCATGGCAGTTAAAGTAGTGTCAAAATGCACTAACTCTGCAGTGTAGATGCAATAATAATAATAATAATAATAATAATACAGTAGAGTTCCAGTTATTTGACATAAAGGGGCAGGCCCAATGTCGGATAACTAAAACTTTTGGATAATAGGGAGGCCCTATTATCCAAGCCAGAGGCTTGGCAAGGAGGGAAGGACTTTGGCACCCCATGCATGGAGGAGCATGGAGGAGCCCCTCCAGGGAGTGCAGAGGGGACAGCCAAACTGGAAAGGAGCCCTTTGAGGAACTTTTGAAATGCGGGAAGGTGCCTCGAGGAAGGGAGGCAGGCTCTGAAGGAAGTTTTAATGGAAGGGTTGTTTTGGAAGGAACCCTGTGATTCCAGCCATGAAAGCCTTCAACAACACCGTTTTAATACAACTTTTCTTATCCTTGTTTGCTCACCTTTGAGGAGCTCTGAGGCTCCCACCAGCTGCTCTGAGGTGGCAGGCAGCGAGGCGGGCTCCATGCGGAAGAAGGCCTGGAGCTGCAAGAAGGCATGGGAGTAATCTGCCGCCGCCGCTGCCATCGCCACAATCATGGCTCTCCCAGGAAGATGCGAAGGAGGAGGAGGTGGCGGAGGGGGAGGCAGAGGCAGCAGCAGAGGCAGCCATGAGTGCGGCAGCAGTGGCTTCTTCCCATACCTCCTCGCAGCTCTGGGCCCTCTTCCGCATTGAGCCCCCCCCCCCTCCCCGCCTGCCACCTCGGAGCAGATGGTGGGAGCCTCCGAGCTCCTCAAAGGTGAGCAAACAAGGATAAGAAAACTTGCATTAAAACGGTGTTGTCAAAGGCTTTCATGGCTGGGATCACAGGGTTCCTTCCAAAACAATCCTTCCATTAAAACTTCCTTCGAAGCCTGCCTCCCTCCTTCGAGGCACCTTCCCGCGGCCTGTTTAAAAAGTTCCTCAAAGGGCTCCTCTCCGGTTAGGCTGTCCCCTCTGCACCCCCTGGAGGGGCTCCTCCATGCTCCTCCATGCATGGGGTGCCAAAGTCCTTCCCTCCTTGCCAAGCCCCCCAGCGGCACCTCGGATAATATGGAGTGTCAGATAACGGAAATTCCGCCACCATCTCACCGAAGGGACTCACAGAAAGCACTCAATAGTGCAACAGTATACAAATACAACAAAATACAGAAAAGTATAAATTAATAACAATAAAATTGACCCAATTACACTTAAAACACTAATAAATTTAAAAGATATTATACAACCCAGCAAGCTACAAAAATAGCAATAGTATACTATATCAGTTCCCATAAAGTGAATGTGAAAGAAATCACTCAGAGATAGGATGAAATGATAGACAAGGAGATCTGCATATTCAAACCTCCTCCAGCTCAGAGACACAGCATAAATTTAGGCCAGGACTGAGGCTAAGTAATTTCTAACATCACTAGACTGAAAAGCTGAAATTCAGCACAACTTCAGATGTTCAAGTGTTGAGTCACGCCTCTTCTACACTGCTATATAATCCAGATTATCAAATCAGATAATCCACATTATCTGCTTTGAATTGTCTTATATGAGACAACACTCAATTTAGTTCAAAGCAGATAATCTGGATTTTATATGGCAGTGTAGAAGGGGCCTTAACTCGCCCTCTGATATTCTGGTGAGTTAGGAGTGCAACTGACTGCTTTTCTTTTTCTGGTGTTTTTTAAAACAGAGGGAAAAAAGAGAACAAAACAACATGAAAAAAGATCCTGGAGGAATAAACTGCTCAGTATCTTACCTTATTAAGCATAAGTGGGCTGAGTTGGGGTAGAGATGAATTGCTCTGTTTATATCTCTAACTGCATACTTTAAGTCATGAATCTGTTATTTTCAAAAAGATAGGCATTCATGATTTCTAATTTTTGGAAATTGGCATGCAGTACATTACCACAGCATAGTACTATTATTCAACTTGCTTACACATTTTAAACAATCAATCAATACGTAAAGCATGGCTTGTATAAAAACAAGAGCCACCATGTTTCCCATTGGCTGCTATGATATCTAGCAAAATTCTAGAGTTGAGTAGCTATGCACCAACCCTATAGTCTAACATGCAATTAGAGATGAATGTGCAAAAATACGTAGCTGGAGGGGTTATGTAAATGTACAGAAAATCACTCTAAGAACCTCAGTTATAGGTAAGCAAATAGTGATGGGGTAGGTGAAACTGATATGAAAGACAGTTGCATCTTGACAAAAGCTCCATCTGCCCATGATCGGCAATCCAGTTAGGAAGGGTAAAAAAGATAAACGAGTAAACAATGTGGCTGTCTGCACAAATGAGGAAAAGATATGCCTGCTAGGCAATTGACACTTAACTAAACCAGCACAGGTTGCTTAGCTGACTAATAGATCAACTTTATAGCTTGCACAATAAAGTTTGAAAATTTCTGAGATCACATAGAAGTGGCCTTTTTGTGTATTCTGTATTCTGTAATAAAGAAACAAATATGAAGATTATCTGAAGCCTTTACAGGGGAATCTTTACAGCTATCATGGGGAAACGTAGTAGTTCAAAAAGTAGTTCAATACGCAGTAATGCTATGTAGTAATTACTGTATTTACTGTATTTTTCTGGCAAATTTGTTGTCTAACATGATGTTTTGGTGCTTCATTTGTAAAATTATAACCTAATTTGATGTTTAATAGGCTTTTCCTTAATGCCTCCTTATTCCAACATATTCGCTTATCCAACATTCTGCCGGCCCGTTTATGTTGAATAAGTGAGACTCTACTGTACTGTATTTAGCACCAAAATATCATGATATATTGAAAACATTGACTACAAAAATGCGTTGGATAATCCAGAACGTTGGAAAAGCGAGTCTTGGATAACTGAGACTCTACTGTAATTACTACATAGCATTACTGCGCATGGAACTACTTTTTCTGTCAAATTTGTTGTACAATATGATGTTTTGGTGCTTAATTTGTATAACGATTACCTAATTTGATGTTTAATCGGCTTTTCCTGAATCCCTTCTTATTATCCAACATATTCACTTATCCTGCCAGCCTGTTTATGTTGGATAAGTGAGACTCTACTGTATTTTGATAATCTTATATTATCTGCTTAGAACTGGATTATATGAGGCCCCTTCTTCACAGCTGTATAAAATGCACACTGAAGTGGATTATATGGTAGTGTGGAGTCAAGATAATCCAGTTTAAAGCAGATAATATAAGATTCTAAAGGGGTTATATAGCTCTGTGGAAGGGCCTTGAGTCTACACTGCCATATAATCCAGTGCAAATTAGATAATCTGTGGAAGAAGCCTAAGTGAGGCCTAAGTCTGCCTGTCCCCTAACTGAACCCTGGCTGTCCCTTGGTTGCTAGGAGACGAAGTGGGCAGAGATTAGCCCTCTAAATTGGCAGCAATTGGATAAAAAAAATTATTGCTCTCCCTCTAATTAGGACTTTATTTTTCTTTTCTTTTTGTTGTATCAACCTAGAGGCGTGGATGATGGGTTGTGTTGTCAAATTTCGAGGTTGGGGGGGCCTGTAATTTTGTTGTTTTGTGAGTCGCCGTGATGCTATCACTCATTTATATATATAGATATTTGGCTGGAGTTAGATCTTACAAACAAATTCATCTTAAGAACAAACCTACAGAACCTAACTTGGGGACATCATTTAGTCCTATAGGCTCCCCATACATAAAGGGAGTGAAATGCCCTTTTCAGCTGTGAAGGAGGAGTAGGAAAAATGTTGGTAAACAAATATATTGTAAATGGAGATCTGGCACTACTCTCATGAGGAAGATGACATTAGGTCTTAACTCCATCTTATCTCTATGGAACATGAGATAAAGGAAGGCATTTCAACCATAAGGCAGTCTTGCAATCGAGGAGATGTAAATCCACCAAAACAAAATGTTCAAACAGTGCTATTGTGAGCTGTGAGAGCATAAAGATAAGGACCACAGAAAAGCTGGATGAAATGAAAGAAGATTTTTTAAAAGACACATCAGATAAAAAGATTTAAAAAAAAACAAAAGGTCAGAAAGAAAGTGAGAATATAAAGTAGCTATTCAACAAACTGTAATACTGGAAGAATTATCTGGGAAGAGTTGCCTGAATAGTGGATGAAAAAGAACTGTGGAATAACTTTGGCATCCTGAAGTATGCACAACAGGAAGGAATAGCAGGGTTTCCATATAAGCTAATCAGTTCTAAAACGTTCCAAATGGGGTCTGCATAGGTACAAGGCCCAATTGTGTGATGCACTGTGACTATAATACAGACAAATGTAGGATATGCAAAAAAGAAAAAAAATTAAAAGATGAGTTTTAGAACCCAATTGAGAAAAGACAATAATATAGCTCATGTAACAGTTTTCATCTTCAGTTTACTTTTGAAAGTTCAATCTCTACTTATAAACTATAACAGCAAATTAATAAATAGCCATTTTTAAAAAATATCTTCTTAGAATTCGGCTACACTGAAGACATTATACCCAACTTGAATATGCACTGGTCGCAAAATGCAGTTGTCTTTTTAAAAATGAGAATAGAGCAGGGAAGGATGCTAGCAACATATAAGACCTATACCGTTTCAGCTTAATTGCCTGTCCGTTGGCTACTTTGTCAGAAGGGAAACAGTTGGACAACAGTGTAGACAAATAATTAAATTATTTAAATTAATATCACTCACTGAGTCACACATCAAATATACTAGTTAAGATATGAAAGGCTTTGTACAAAATTCTAAAGTAGAATATGGAAAAATAGGTACCTTCTGATATGCTTGAGCTCTGCACAAGTAAGGTCTAATATCTAAGGGATCGAGCTTAATGGCATGAGTGAACTGTCGAATAGATTCAAAAAAATGATCCAGATGCAACATCATAATCACTCCAATGTTTATATATGCTGCTGTTAGAGTCCTAAAACACAAACAAAATTTTATTATCATGCAATATGTTTGTCTTGTGTGTAGAATAACAAAGAAGAATCATAGAATCACAGAAGCGAAAGGGACCACATGGGCTATCCAGTTGAACCCCCTGCCATGCAGAAAAAGCACAATCAAAGCATCCCATTCAGTCCCATTCATCCCATAGCCATTCAGTCTCTGTTCAAAGACCTCCAAGAAAGGAGCTTCCACCACAGTCTGATGCAGAGAGTTTTACTGTTGAACAGCTCTTACAGTCAGGAGGTTCTTCCTAATGTTCTGGTGGAATATCCTTTCCTGTAATTTGAACCCATTGCTCCTAGTCCAAGTCTCCAGAGCAGAAGAAAGTAAGCCTACTCCCTCTTCCATTAGTATTCACTGCATTGAAATATGGGTACATACAAGTTTTTAAAAAACTTTCTTAATGATAGATACCTGAATGACAGACAGACCATTCGTATCAAAAATAGAACAAATGTTCCAAATTCCATCACTGCTTGGCAATGAAGCTACCTATATGTTAACTGGACCAAGAGATGGACTACTGTAATGTAAGAAATCTGAAAGAATTCCATTGCATAGACATTTTATCAAAGTCAGTTGACATAAATGAATCAGATAATTTCAAACGGTACTCAGATTATGCCTTAAAAATTAACCAAGAGAAAATGAGATCCCTGTTGTAGAATTTATTATTCCTTTTCCCACTGCCCCCTGCATGCTTAGTACTTTCCATTTGACCACAAAAGTGTCACTTAACAGGCACCACCAGCAACAGTGAAGACAGAAGGACTGCATGATGCCACAGAGCTGTACCATAAGAGCACTGGCAACAAATTTTCCACCTTCTGAAAAATGAAATTACAAGAAATTAAGCAAACAAGACCGCAAATAAACAAAGTGTACCTGTCCAATTCTAACGCACTTTCAAAATCGCATATTGCCAATGCCCATTCTTTCAGCTCTGCATATAAGATTCCACGGTGAAGGAGCGCACCAAGATTGTCATAGCTGTAATTGAGAAGAACTGGGGGGGGGGGGGGGGGGAATTCAGGTATGAAACTGTTTATATTTACAGCACACAACATATCTCCTCCCAGAACAACAGACCTATACAGAATGGGATTACATTCCTCTGAAGACACAGCCTCGCAGTCTGGGTGTACTTTTGAACTGAGGTTTGAGCTTGGAAGCCCAGCTTTTTGTGCTGACCATAAGTACTTTTGCAAGTGAGTACAAAACGCAATGACTTCAACTTCACCTGTTACTGGAAATGCTGATGTGGCCATTTTTGGCACATATCTTTATTACAACCCATTTGGATTATGGAAACTATGGCAGTGGTTCTCAACCGGAGGTCTCCACATCTTTTTGGCCTACAACTCCCAGAAATCCCAGCCAGTTTACCAGTTGTTAGGATTTCTGGGAGCTGAAACATCTGGGGACCCCAGGTTGGGAACCACTGTGCTATGGAGATGGCTTAGGAACTCAGTTGGAACAAAGAGCTACTGGTTGAGTTTTTAACTGGGGCTGGATAGAGCTATTATACAACCTTTGCTATAGAAGCTCCACTAACCTATGAAGCCCTATATATTTTAGGTCCAGGCTATCTGACATATCTCCGTGAAGTCTTGAACTCCTCAGGACAAGGTCTTCTCTTCAGTCCCATAAATTTCATAGACATGGCTAATAAGGGTGCTAGATAAGGTCTTCTTGCTGGTTAGCTCTAGGCTCTGGAAATTCCCTCCTAGAGAAGCTAGAATGATATCTCTTGGTGCATCTACACTGTCAAATTAATGCAGTTTGACACCACTTTAACGGCTATGACTTTATTCTGTGGAATCTGGGAGTTATAGTTAGGGGAGACATAAGCAGGTTTGGCAGAGAAGGCTAAAGACCTTGTAAAACTGCAACTCCCATGATTCTGTAGCACTGAACCGTGGCAGTTGAAGTGGTGCCAAACTGCATTAATTCTGCAGTGTAGGTGCACTACTTGTGCTTTCAGCAGTAAGAAAAATCTTTTATTCTGATAGCCTTTGGAAGATGAATGTTTTAAAGAAATGATTTTAAGAGGCTGTTGTATTATTCTGAATGTGCCTTTTATTGTTTTTAATTTCTAAAATTGTATAATGTCATAGATCGTTTTCATTTTAATGTTGCTCTTTTATATATTTTAACTATATTGAATTGGAATTCTGGTTTTAGGGAAAATGTGGGGCTTAAATAATGTTCATAAATCAATCATCTTCAAAAAAAATACTGAAGGGATTCTATGACACCCATATATCTCAAGCAGTTTTTATCTAATAAGAAAAAAAAACCCTGGAATAGGGCAGTAATTCTAAAATACCTAAGTGGGCTACATGCAGAAGATTTGTTCAAACCCGTGCCCCTTCTCTGCCAGCTACTTTATCTCTTCCCCTCTAATTGACTTCCAAGGTTATTTTCAAAGGAAGTGAGATATCACAAAATCGGCACATTACAGGTCTGTCTCTCTTGGTGTGTCACTGGGATCCCTAACAGAATCAAATCAGGCAGAGGCCAAACGCAAACAAGAAAAAATATTAAAAGTCATCTTTATAGCATAAAGTCAGAAGGTTCACTTGTTTGAATCCCTAGGTGACAACTGCATCTTTAAATAAACTTTTATTTACTCTCATCTTTCATCTTCCTCTTAGTCCCATCATTCATCTTCCTCTCAGTTGTCAAAAACTGACACTTTGTATATTGGGATGGGAATCAAAAAGCCTTCGGATATTACAGAACTGCAGCACTCAGCATTCCTTACCATCAGCTATGCTATCAAGACTGCTGGGATCTGCAGCACAGTAGCATTTGGAGAGTTCCTAGACTAAGTAAGCAATCTAAACCTTTTCTCAAACTAACTCACTTTTTCACCTTCCTTGCTTTTCCCTTGCTTATCTAAGTCTTTCCTAAGTGTCTTCCAACTACCAAGTTGTTTTTCAATTCCTCCCTCTTTTCTCAACACCCTCTCCCCACCACAGCATCTCCTCTGTCCATTACGCTTATCTATTGTGATTTTTTTCCTTTAAAGTTCCCTGAAGCAACTATTGTGATGGATGGAAAAGAACTGAGCATGAAAGTGGTGAATGTCCTGCAGAACTTTAGCGTAGCTATAGAGTTTTGTTGAATAGGAACAGAAAACACACAGTATAGGACCACACAGAACACACAAGGAAGAATTAGTGCTTGTACAAGGTCATAACTCTCTTAATATCATCTGAAATAAAGTGAGGTATCTCTTTATTTACAAATTCAATATTAAAAATCTTTAAAGGGGGACAAATGTTTGATAATGGAGAACTAGTTCTTAAAAACTCTCAAATTTAGGAAGAAAGAAAAGAGCAAGTTCATATAATGAAAAATGAGGAACAAGCAATAGAAATGTCAGGAAACACTGAAATACTGGTATGTGGAACCTTAATTGAATGTTAAAACTATAGTAGTCAGAGGCTGCTAAATAGAAACTAATCATACTTACTTTAAAATACTCATTTTTACTTTAAAATGTTGAAGAGCTTACAAACACATGAACTATGAATTCATAACATCCATATATGAAAGTTAATCTCTTGTTAAAAATTGTTTAAATTGCAAGAACTTTAAATGCAGTTTAGCCTACACATGAAAATTATGGGAGAAATACCGGAAACACTGAAGTCTTGTAAGGCTTGTTTTGGATGCAGCTTTCGCAAAATGCAACCTCTGTAGTAGTAGGCAATCCAATTACAAGGATTCAAGTGAATTGCAGCACACAAGTCTTCAGCTGCCTTTTCATATTTCTCTAGTTTCAGATATGCTCTTCCACGATAGGTTCTAGAAAGATTTAAGTACAGAATTAAAGCACAATACTGATGGGAGAGTAAGCAATAGTCACTTAGATAAATTTTAACTCTAACTGGAAGACAACAATAGGCAGCCAGTTCTAAAACCATTAATTTCCAGCACTATATCTGTTGTGATACTCTGTAAAACTTCATAGAAATTAACTGGCCCCTCCCTCCTATCCTTAGCATCCCCAGAGCATCTAAAAACCACTTTCAAAGGTCTAAATATGCCCAGAAATGTGGCAGCCATATCACATGTGTATGCCATCCAGATATACACACGCATGTTTGAATACTAGACAAAGGCACCTTTCATGAGCAGGTGTTCTGTTAATTAGCAAAATTTCACCACTGGATACAATCCAGAATTCTTAAACTGTTTCCAAAATTGCACTCAGTATATCCTTTGCCCATTGTATTTCCCTTTCACACTGTATTTATTAGGCTTTTCCGATCGATGGAAAAAATGTTTCAATTCTCGTTTCTAAAGTAGGGGGTGCCGGCTCTTCGATGTAGAAATTATTTCTAAATGTTTCACCCAAAATTTTCGGATGTTTCCGAAAATTCGTAATGTTTCTAAAATGGCGGACGCGCATGCGCAATCGCCAAAAAACAGGAAACCGGGGGGGGGGGGTACTTTTCTGGGGGTCTCCCGCCCTCATTTCTTGAGCTATTCTCATCAAATTTGGTACAGTGGGAGAACACATTCCACACTCTTTGCTCAACAAATTGCAGAATGTTTCCTGTCTCCTATTATTTTTGGCAAATTTTCATAACTTTTTATAATACACTATTTTTCAATATTTGAAGAAACCTGTTCCTGGTTTGAAAGTCTTATTTCCTGTTCAATTGGGTTCTTATCACTGTAAAAGTCCCTCTTCTACTTGTGTAGACTTTGGATTAGAAATGCAGCACACGCCAAGCAATGCCTTGACAGGATTGGCAACGTCCTTTGGAAACTATAAATTGCCTTTGAACCTTTTGATCAATGGTGCCACTGGCTGACCTTGTGATTGCAAAAATGAAACTCTGGCTGAGGACTTTGGATTAGAAATGCAGCACATGCCAAGCAATGCCTTGACAGGATTGGCAACGTCCTTTGGAAACTATAAATTGCTGTGGACCCTCTATTGAATCAAATCAATGTCTGACTTTGTGATTGCAGAAATAAAACTCAGCCCAAGGCTTGGGAATAGAAATGGAGCGTGAGGGAAGCAATGCCTTGGCGGGTGCCCCACGTCCTTTGGAAACTATTTCTTCCAATGTACCCTTTAGGTTTGAAAACAATGTGTGTCTTTGTAATTGATGCAATAACACTCAGCCCGGGGGCTTGGGATTATAAACGAAGCGTGAGGGAAGCTCAGCGCTTACAGGGACGCAGACGTGCTTAGAAAACTATAATTTTCAAGCTCCCTCCTTTTAAGGCTTGGAAAGCAAGGCTTATGGGGTGATTGCTTTATTCCAGAAAAAGTAAAAAAGGAAAGGCTAAAGTTCTCCCTCAGGAGCTCAGCGCTTACAGGGAAGCAGACGTGCTTAGAAAACTATAATTTTCAAGCTCCCTCCTTTTAAGGCTTGGAAAGCAAGGCTTATGGGGTGATTGCTTTATTCCAAAAAAGGAAAAATAAAAAGGCAAAAGGTCTACCTCAGGAGAAGGAACCAACCCAAAGCTCAGCACTAGCAGGGAGGGACGCAGACTCCTTTGGAAAAAAAAATTCCCAACATCCACAGCAAGGATTCTGCCCCAAGCCCCAAGCCAATTTCCCCCCAACACAATATCTAAGCAGCAACAACTGTCTACCCCCAGTCACTTTGCCCTCTCAGCTTCACGGCGCACGCGAACCACCCTCTCTCCTCGGTATCCCAACCCAGAATCGCTTGGCTCCGTGCGGAGGCGATTTTTATAGCGATTCTACACGTGCACGCGGAGGACGCTAGCCCCCACCTTTTTTAGCCATCGTGGAAGACTCTGCTTGGCAGGGAGCGGGAGCCATGTTAGGCTGCGCTAGGCTCCCGTTCATGTTAGGTTGCAGAAACAAAACAAAACAAAAATAATACACAATTACAGAATGGGCCAACGATGGATCGTATTACATTGCCAGTTGCGCCCAGGGAAAACGTTTCAATACTCGTGTCAAAAAACGGGAACAATACGAAATAATTACGGTAGGAGAATTTTTACGAACATATGGACAACCCTAGTATTTATATCCACTTGCTAACGAAGTAGGAGGAGACATAAACAAACAGTAGAAATTACAAAACACAAACACAACCCATCACCGCTGTGGACAGTTAACTGAAGATAGAGCTTTTTGTCTCATTCCCAGGTCCTCTCCATATCCATATGGAGAACAAAGAAACGGGAAATGCAGAGACATTATATCTCCTTCTTTTATAGACCTATACACAGAAATAAATACAAACACTGATACCTTTACTCATTCTTATATACTATGTAGGACATAAACTCAACTCAACAATTCTTTCTATACATTATACCCCTAACTGCATTACTAGAAGTTAACTTTGTTTCCTTGCTGAAACAACTACAATTGCTCCAGTCCATAAGATGCATGTGCTTGTGCTTACCTTGCCTCAGCATGGTTTGGATCTTCTTCAATCACAGTTGTAAAATCATTAACAGCTGCATTCCAAGCAGATTTGTTGAAATAATATATTCCATGCTTCATAAGTGCATCTGTTCTTTTCGGATTATAGTAAAGACACTACATTGAAATAAAACATACATTTCCACAATTCTTATTATATTAGGCTTACCACATTATTTGGGCTTAAAGCATATCACAAATGAGTCTATGGACAATCCATACATTATAATACATTCATTATTTAACTGAAAGAGCAAAGGCTGCAATCCTATATGTTTACATTTTTCCTGGAAATTCATCCCATCGGCATAATAATGCTTACTTCTAGTAAATTTGCAAATTTTGAATTATAATATTTGATTTGAATATAGCGCACAGTACAGACAAACCCAAGTTACAAACAAGATAGGGTCTGTAGGCTTATTCTTAAGTTGAGTTTGTTTGTAAGTCAGAACAGGTAAATTTCTTAAGTGTAACTCCAGCCAAACGGATATGTTTTTAAACTTTGGATAGCAAAGGGAGGGGTTAATATCCCTGTAATATTTGTTTTGCTGTCTGTGCTCCTGTTTAGAAGAGTTCACTTCACTCTCTGTCCCTGTGGCAATTGGATTTTGAAACATTTGGCTTGCTGTGGAAACATGATTTAGGGCTTTGTAGGTCAAAACCAGCACTTTGAATTGGGCTCGGTAGCATATCGGCAGCCAGTGGAGCTGGCTTAGCAGGGGGGTTGTACGCTCCCTGTAAGCCGCTCCCGTTATTAACCTGGCTGCCACCCGCTGCACCAGCTGGAGCTTCCGGGCTGTCTTCAAAGGCAGCCCCACATAGAGTGCGTTGCAGTAATCCAGCCGGGATGTGACCAGAGTGTGGACCACCATGGCCAAGTCAGACCTCCCAAGGAATGGGCGCAGCTGGCGCACGAAGTGGAGTTGTGCGAAGGCTCTCCTGGCCACCGCTGAAACCTGAGGCTCCAGGCTCAGCGATGAGTCCAGGATCACCCCCAGACTGCGAACTTGCGTCTTTAGGGGGAGTGCGACCCCCATCCAACACAGGCTGTAACCCTATTCCCTGTTCAGCCTTGCGACTAACCAGGAGGACCTCTGTATTGTCTGGATTCAATTTCAATTTATTGGCCCCCATCCAGTCCGACACAGCGGCCAGACACCGGTTCAGAACCTGGACAGCCTCCTTAGTGACAGGTGGAAAGGAGTGACAGAGCTGGACATCATCTGCGTAGAGATGACATCTTACCCCGAAACTCCGGATGATCTCTCCCAGCGGCTTCATGTAGATGTTAAACAACATGGGGGACAATATCGACCCCTGCGGGACCCCACAGGACAATGGCTGTGGAGCCGAGCAGGTGTCCCCCAGTGACACCATCTGGGATCGTCCCTCCAGGAAGGACTGGAGCCACTGCAGAACAGTGCCTCCAATGCCCAACCCGGCGAGTCGTCCCAGAAGGATACCGTGGTCAACGGTATCGAAGGCCGCTGAGAGGTCCAGCAGAACCAGCAAGGACACACTCCCCTTGTCCAGTTCCCGGCGAAGACCATCGACTAAGGTGACCAAGACTGTCTCGGTACCATGCCCCGGCCTGAAGCCAGACTGTGCCGGATCTAGAATATCAGCATCTACCAAGAATGCCTGGAGTTCTGCCGAAACGGTTCTGGTCCTGCCTATCTATCCGAACGTATCTCCTCCTATGAGCCCGTTAAGAACCTTAAGATCTTCCGGGGAGGCCCTGCTCTCGATCCCACCTGCATCGCAGGCGCGGCTGGTGGGGACGAGGGACAGGGCCTTCTCGGTGGTGGCTCCTCGGCTATGGAACTCCCTCCCCAGCGATATCCGGCAAACCCCATCCCTCCTGGGATTTAGAAGAAAATTAAAAACTTGGCTCTGCGCCCAGGCATTCAGCGAATAAGCTCATTGGCTGATGTAATTGGGTCACAAATCTGTAATTGTAGCAGTAGTGAATGACTTAGGATGGTGCAATATCGCTGCCTTGCAGCGTTTTAATTTTTGTATACTTTTTATCATGTTTTTATCATGTTTTATCATGTTTTAATTGTTTTGTTTTATAGTATATTTGTTGCTGGCCCTCGTGGCAGAATGTAAGCCGCTCTGAGTCTCCTCGGGGAGAAGGGCGGGGTATAAATGCATGTAATAAATAAATAAATAAATAAATAGTTTGGTGATAAAGCTTTGGTGCAGACCCTCCCCCCCCCCCAATGATAAGTCTTCCAGGAGTGAATTTCCCTTCCTAGGGGTTGATTTGTCGCACTTCCTATTGTTTCACTTTGTTCTTAACTATGAGTCATTACTAAGTAGGATGTTTGTAACTCAGGAACTGCTTGTACTGTAATCTAAGAAAAAAAATCCTATTTTTATTCTGCTGCATTCTGTCAGTATTACATACACTTTGACTTATTAAAGCTGAAATAACAAGATGTACTATGTCACCCATTTTATATACCTGTTTGCCAAATGCCTAAAGGCCTTTTTTCCGGAATATCTTCAAAAAGAGGCTGGCTATCTATAGCTGGAGTCTCTGCATTGAGTAGGGGGTTAGACCTGATGTCATCTGATTGGACAATTTCCAGACAATCTTGGGGGCTGCAATAGCTCCCCAAAGAAACCTACAGGAATATACACCTAGATGTCATGAAGAACCATTTCTAATTTTTAAAAAGGTTTTTTGATCCAAGATAAGTAATAATGCCAAAGCAACCAGGATCACAACTACAACATAGTGACCAAAGAGAAATCCCAATTTGAGTTGGTGGGACATCAGAAGAATTTAGATCACCCTTTCAGAAACCACAAATAAGTATCCCATCCAGAAATCCTGAACAGAATTGCTAATGTGTGGAGGATTGACATTAAGGCCACACACAATTTGGGTATTGAGTATATGTATATGTGTGTAGTTGGGGCGCACGGACAATGCTGAGAGGGGATTAAAAGATTGCACCCTGTACTCAACTGAAGCATTGTGAACTATATCTTAGTTCTAAGCCTGCTAGAGAACAAGGAGAATTAAGGTTGGATATTCACATTTATTCTAAAGGACAGAAGGAAAAATGCTTGGCTTTCATTCTGTTGGGGTATGGCACCACTTCAGAAATTACTACTAAATTACCTCAAGTAACCCTATTTAAAATGGGTGTATGCTTCCTCTGATTTTTTTTTTAATCAGGGCCAGACTAGGCATTTTTTGAGATACAGAAATGGCACACTAACTTTTCTCAAGTGAAATGCCCTTTAAGAGGCTCCAGCCAGGAGTAGACATGGGAAGGAGTGAATGAAAAAAAAAATTACTCGGTAAGACTTACTTTGGTATAATCATCTATTGCCAATTGTAGGTCTCCTTCGTCTTCATGGGCTTCACCCCGCTTGTAATATATTTCATCATCTGTAGGTCTGCTTTTTGCAGCAAGAGTGTAGTTAATAATTGCTAAGGAATTATCTCCTTGCTTTTTGTATATATCTGCTCTTGAGAGATATGCATCTATATATGAAAATTAAACAAAACACAACTTTAAACATTCCCTTGATCCATACTGGCTTCTAAATATGCATTTTTTTCTAAAGAAACCTTTAATTTTATTTTTAAAGCAAACCTGAGAGGCAAATGTGCAAACACATCAACCATCAATCCTCATTAGAAATTGAGAATTTTAAATAATTTCCTCATCAATATTTCAACTTTCCAGTTGATATGTCCAAAACCTCCTAGGGCTCCTCCTGACTGTCTAATTGTTCAAGTGAATGTTGTGGCATTTTGTTTCGGGGCTCTAAGCATTGTGGGCTTTTTAATATTCCCATACCCAATTATATCCTACATATGCTGGGGTTTCAGCATTTGTCTGTTGCTGGTTATACCAGATTTTTGCACTACCCCATCTGTACACTATTCTTTTCTTTCACTTACTGTGTCATTAAGCAGTGACATGCATATAGTTTTCCCTCCACCCCTACCACCTCTTCCACAAACTCCTTAGCTCTACTGAGTACACTCTTTGCCCAGTATCAACATTCCCAGAATTGCATATTATTTCTGTTTTCTATTTCAAGTTTTTTGTATAACAGTGGTCCTAAGGTAGTATAAGATCATACTGCTTGTGCACTAAAAGTCTAAAAGAAAGGAGAAAAGAAATAAATCTGATGACTATTTTTTTCTATTTATTTCATTATAGTAATGGTGGGGTTTTTTGTAAACTCATGCTGCTAAACCAATATAAAGCTATACCACTTAAATATTACAATTCTAAAAAGAAGTTGGGATGAGGGATTAAATCTGGTAACCAGAAATAAAACAAGGGAATAGCTGAAAACCTCAATCACAATGGTTATACCTCCATTAAAAATGTCATTTACAAGGCTTTCACAAATATAAAGCAGAAGAAAGTGAGACATTGGATGCATATACTCCAATTGTTTTTACTCCAGCCTATATTGGGATATCCTCTTGAAATGGATATAAGCCATTATGGCTAGTAATAGAATTTCAGGGAGGGAGGGATAACAGGACAGGAAGAACATCACTAAAAAAAACTCAGTGCATATAGCTCCTACTCAAATTAATCTCAAGGTGTTTGTCCAGTCTGGAGAAACTTATCAATAATGTGCCTTTTATTAGTTAAAAAAAGTTTCAACTCTGTTAAATTGTATGGCCTAATACTAAGTAAGGTAAACGGTAAAGTTTTCCCCCTGACATTAAGTCTAGTCGTGTCCAACTCTGGGGGTTGGTGCTCATCTCAATTTCTAAGCCGAAGAGCCGGTGTTCTCCGTAGACACCTCCAAGGTCATGTGGCCGGCATGATGGGATGGAGTGCTGTTACCTTCCCTACTGATCTACTCACATTTGCATGTTTTCGAATTGCTAAGTTGGCAGAAGCTGGAGCTGACAGCAGGAGCTTACTCCGCTTCCCGGATTCGAACCACCAACCTTTCAGTCAGCAAGTTCAGCAGCTCAGTGGTTTAACCCACTGCGCCACCGGGGGCTCCTACGTCCTCATACTATGAAGGCACAAAATCCTGTCTGATCTTAAAAACTAAATGGGGTTAGGTCTAATGATGAACCACCAAGGAATATCAGATGTCAATGGCTATATTTCAGATGAACGCAATAGAAAACCATCTTCGAGTATTCCTTCCTCAAAACGGAAAAAAAATCCAGTCACCATGTCAACAGGCAATTTGGAGGCGCACACGCATATAAACAAAAATGTCTGTATGTGTACTTCCCAATAAACGGATATCATGGTATGCTAGCGATCTAAATCATGGTCAATACATTTTATGCATGTTTAATGGAACTACCATAGGACAAGACCTTTTTTAAAAATTGAGTCTTCTGTATGTCACACTATCTTGATACAGAGAATGTACAAGTCTGAGGATCAATTTTTATATAACAGCTCTTCAACTATACTTACCTGCATGGGTTTTATTGTACTTAATTATAAAATTTAGATCCTCCAATGCTGGAAGTGTTTTGTTTTGGTAAAGAAAAATTAAATGCCTGTGCCAATAAGCATCAATCAATGCTGGTTCTAAATTTATTGCCTGAAAAAGCAATGAAACAACAAAAAAAAGCATGATGTTTAGTTGTACATTCTAGTGAGACAGAGTTACCTTAGGCTTTTTGTTAGAAGATGCATTATTACACTTATAAATGACTAGCTTAATCTAAACTCAAATTCCAACTCTACCAAATCAACTGCACAGCTGTTTAAAATAATTCAGTGAAACAATATATGGTTATGTTGAATAAGTTAATCTTCTTTAAAGTATTTCTATGTACAGCAAAATTCTTTGTAGCCCCATCATAAAATTTGGATATATGTAATCCTAATGATTTAGCGCTCCTAACGGCGCTCCATGCAGTCATGCCGGCCACATGACCTTGGAGGTGTCTACGGACAACACCGGTTCTTCGGCTTAGAAATGGAGATGAGCACCAACCCCCAGAGTCAGACATGACTGGACCTAACATCAGGGGAAACTTTTACCTTTACCTTTTTTAACTATTTAGCAGACAAAATCACTAATGACACATATCTTTCAGATTTTTTTTAATACTAATGCTCTCATTTGTTTTGGGACCTATGAACATAAAATACTGACTCCCCTTATCAATCTGTCCGTGCACTGAGATCATCCACAAATGCCCTTTTCTAGGTGCCTCTGCCATCAGATACAGTTGACAACCAGAGTGCTTTGCACCATGGCAGCTCAATTGTAGAATTCCCTCCCTAGAAGGATACGACTGACCCCCCTTAGGCGATCCCTCGACGTTCGAGGACGATGGTCTTCCAACCTTGGTATCTTGGGCGTGTGTTCTTAGGTGACTGAAGAGACCGATTCTTGACCCGCATATTCTCCCGCAGTGAGGACATCGGTTTCCAGGTGGAAGGCGGTCCCGGTCGGGGTTAGCTTGACGCTCCTTCCTCTTGGCACGTTTCTCCCTTAAGCCCTCCGTTCGTGCCTCTTCAAACTCCGCAGCACTGCTGGTCACAGCTGACCTCCAATTAGAGCGCTCAAGGGCCAGGGCTTCCCAGTTCTCAGTGTCTATGCCACAGTTTTTAAGGTTGGCTTTGAGCCCATCTTTAAATCTCTTTTCCTGCCCTCCAACATTCCGTTTCCCATTCTTGAGTTCAGAGTAGAGGAGCTGCTTTGGGAGACGGTGATCGGGCATTCGGACAACGTGGCCAGTCCAACGGAGTTGATGGCGTAAGAGCATCGCTTCAATGCTGGTGGTCTTTGCTTCCTCAAGCACGCTGACATTTGTCCGCCTGTCTTCCCAAGAGATTTGCAGGATTTTCCTGAGACAACGCTGATGGAAACGCTCCAGGAGTTTGGTGTGACGTCTGTACACAGTCCACGTTTCGCAGGCATAGAGCAGGGTTGGGAGGACAATGGCTTTATAAACAAGCACCTTGGTCTCTCTACGGATGTCCCGGTCATCGAACACTCTCTGCTTCATACGGAAAAATGCTGCACTCGCAGAGCTCAGGCGGTGTTGTATTTCAGTGTCGATGTTGACTTTTGTGGAGAGGTGGCTACCAAGGTAGCGGAAATGGTCAACATTTTCTAATGTTGCACCGTTAAGCTGTATTCCTGGCTTTGCAGAGGGATTAGCTGGTGCCTGTTGGAAGAGCACTTTGGTTTTCTCGATGTTCAGTGAGAGGCCGAGCTTCTCGTATGCTTCTGCGAAGGTGTTTAGAGTGGCTTGTAGGTCTTCTTCTGAACGCGCACAGACTACGTTGTCATCAGCATATTGGAGTTCTATAACAGATGTTGTGGTGACCTTGGTTTTGGCTCTCAGTCTGCTGAGGTTAAATAGCTTGCCATCTGTCCGATAGATGATTTCCACTCCGGTGGGAAGCTTCCCATCAACAAGGTGAAGTATCATAGCGATGAAGATGGAAAATAAGGTGGGGGCAATAACACATCCCTGCTTGACACCTGATTCAACCTTAAATGGGTCACTTTGGGAGCCGTTGCTGTCCAAGACTGTTGCCATCATGTCATCATGGAGGAGCCGCAGGATGTTCACAAATTTGTCAGGGCACCCGATTTTTTGGAGGATGGTCCAGAGAGCGCTGCGATTCACTGTGTCGAATGCCTTTGCAAGGTCAATGAATGCCATGTACAGAGGTTGGTTTTGTTCCCTGCATTTTTCTTGGAGCTGTCGAGCAGTGAAGATCATGTCCACTGTTCCTCTGGAGGGGCGGAAGCCATTCTGGGATTCTGGGAGGGTGTCTTCTGAGACAGGGAGAAGGCGGTTTGCAAGGATTCTTGCGAGGATTTTCCCGGCGGAGGTTAGAAGGGAGATACCACGATAGTTCCCGCAGTCTGTTCTGTCCCCTTTCTTGAAAAGGGTGATGATGGTGGCATCCTTGAAGTCTGCTGGGATTTTCTCGGTCATCCACACCTTTTCAATAAGCTGGTGGAGTTGTTGCATCAGCTCAGGTCCACCCTCTTTGAAGATTTCAGCGGGAATCCCATCAGGTCCGCTAGCTTTGTTGTTTTTTTGTTGGCTGATGGCATTGCTGACTTCTTCCAAACTAGGCAGTGCTGCAAGCTCATCCCTGGTTTGTTGTTGCGGGATTTGTGAGAGGGTCTCTTCGGCCACATTGGAGCTGCGATTCAGCAGGTTCTGGTAGTGCTCTTTCCAACGTAGTGCAATTGATGTTTTGTCCTTCAGAATTTTGGTTCCATCTGATGAGCGTAGGGGCTGTATGCCATGGTTTCTTGGTCCATAAATGATCTTTGTGGCTTTGAAAAATCCCTGAGCGTCATGGGTATCTGCAAGGTGTTGGATTTCTTCAGCCTTCTTTGTCCACCAGATGTTCTTGAGTTCTCTGGTCCTTCTTTGGACCTCGGCTTTTGCACTGGCATAGATCTTTTTCTTGGCAGCACAGTTGGTGTCTCTCTGCCATGTTTGGAAGGCTTTCCTTTTGTTATCAATCAGCTGTTGGATCTCTTTGTCGTTATCATCAAACCAGTCTTGATGTTTCTTAGTTAGGTATCCAATGCTTTCTTCGCAGGCTGTGATGATGGAGGTCTTCAGTTTGTTCCAATGTTCCTCAACATTTTCGGGGTGTTCTGTGGGTAGATGATCTTTGAGTGTTGTTTGGAGAAGGGCTCGTTTGGAGGGCACCTGAAGGGCTTGGGTGTTCATTTTTCGCCTTGTTTTCCTTCCTTGGAGTCTGCGTTTGGGGACGATCTTGATAGCCATCGTGGATCGGATTAGCCTGTGGTCTGTCCAGCAGTCATCAGTACCTGTCATGGCTCTTGTGAGAAGCACATCGCGGCGGTCTCTGGCACGTGTGATAACATAGTCCAGGAGGTGCCAATGCTTTGACCGAGGGTGCTTCCATGATGTCTTGAGCTTGTTTTTCTGGCGGAAGAGCGTGTTGGTGATGACAAGGTTGTGCTCTCCGCATTTGGTGAGAAGCAAGATGCCATTCGAGTTGCTGTTTCCGACCCCGTCTTTTCCTATGATCCCTGGCCACAGGTCAGAGTCCCTTCCGACTCTTGCGTTAAAGTCCCCCAGGAGGATGATTTTGTCCTCCTTAGGTATCTCCGATAGGATGGTATCCAGCTGACAGTAAAATTTTTCCTTGATGTCTTCGTCAGCATCTAGAGTTGGTGCATAGGCGCATATGATGGTTGCCTGTTGGTTTTTGGCAAGGTTAATTCGGAGGGTTGAAAGTCGTTCGTTGATGCCAGTGGGTGCTTCAGTCAGGTGCTTCACCAGGTCGTTTCTGATAGCAAAGCCAACTCCGTGTATTCTTCTTCGCTCTTCTTCAGGTAGTCCCTTCCAGAAGAAGGTGTAGCCTCCCTTTTCTTCCTTCAGCTGCCCCTCTCCTGCTCTCCGGGTCTCCTGAAGGGCTGCTATGTCGATCTTGAAGCGTCCCAGCTCTCTTGCAATGAGAGCAGTCCTGCGTTCGGGGCGCTCGCTGTCAGTGTTATCTAACAATGTCCGTACGTTCCATGTTCCAAAGTTCATTTTTCTTTTTTGGCCGCAGAGTGGTGACCCCTCTGGACGCGGCAGTCCAGTCAGGGTAGGAGAGGCAGACTATGTTTAGGGCACCTTTTCTAGCCCCTTCCCCGTGTGGGGTGAGCAGAGCGGATCCTAAAAAGGGCTGCTCAGTCATGGATACAGCTGCCGGACTACTCAACTGCCTCGGTCCTTGAGGTAGAACGACTGAGTCCATATCCACCGCCCATGTGCCAGTCTGTGACTAGGGGCTTCCAGATTTCACAGTCCTGCCCCCGTCGCCACTCGCTGATCGCCATGGGACTTTTGTAGGTTTGTTTTTATTTTTGTTGGAAGACGCCTGTGCGTGATTTTTTTTAATGTGTGGAGGTCGGTGCACGGCCGGTCAACACACAGTCTTCACAGAGTGAGGTTCCAGCAGTGGTGTGGTTAACACAACGACAGTGGCTTCTCAGTCTGTTGCAGCCTTCTTCCGCCTTCACAGCCGTTGTAACATGTACCATGTTATCCTCCGCCTGCTCCGCCGTTGAGGTCTTTGGGTCTTCGGATTGTGCTTGGTCTGGAACCTCCCCTGCGGCCACTCCTGGGAGTGCATCACTCCAGTGCCCACAGGTTCATCGGAACACGCAAGCCCCCTCACCACGGCAAGGTGACAATCCATCGAGGGGGGATACGACTGACACTGTGTCAATTATCATATAACTGCCAGCTTAAGACCTAATTGTTTACTCAGCTTTTTTTAGAGATGTCATTGGTTTTAATTGACATTTCTTGTCTGCTGTTTATACATAATGGCATATTTATAAATCATTCATTTGCTCAAAGAATACTCAAACGTATATGCAAAAAGTATAAAATGAACAAAAAACACTCAAGACATAAAAAGGCAGAGATAAAATTTTCAATTAAAAATAAAATTAGAGGACAGTACTGAAATCAGAAAGAAACATTAAACTTTTATTTTTATGATATGATCTTGATATTTTCTAAATTACAAACCCCATTATTCCATAATGTGGAATTATAGTAATTAAAGTGATATCAAACTGCTATAATTGTATAATGTAAAAGCTCACAAATTAAGGTAGCACATATTGTTGTGATTGAAAATTCACAGCCAAGTTATCTTGCATTATAAGCTTTTTAAAATAAGACTTTATTTATATGCTTTGGCTAACATCCCTTTAGTATAGATGCATAGTGGGTCCTTGATATCCGCTGGGACTAGGTTCCAGGACCTCTACGGATAGTCTTTGAATACTCAAGTGCTGTGTATACATTACCAAAATAGCATGGTGCACCTTATATAAAATGAAAAAAAAATCCAAGTGTTCTTTTTGGATTAAAAAAATATTCTGAAACCATGGATGATGTAATCCCTGGATGGAAATCTACGGCTGTGGAGAGCCAGCTGTATACATAAGCTTCCAATGGTCCTCAAATTCTTAGCTCTGTATCAATATGTTATCCAAGTATGTGTATATCCATACAGTTATTAGATGTGTCATTATTATTTGCTAAATCAGTGTCCTTTAGAAGTTGTTGGATCACAAGACCCAGCAGCCCTCGTCAATGTAGTCAATGGTGATAAGTGCTAAGAGCTGCAGCTCAAGCAGAAATCAAAGATAACTTGATCTCCACTCCTGTGCTACATGAAGATTCCAGATATCTACTTATGATGGATGCTCTCCCTTCTCCTCATCCAACATGAGACTATAGCAACTGTCAGGGTGAACACAGCAGTGCATAAAATAATTTACCCTACAATGAGGTCATATGAAAAAAATACTTATCCTTAGTTTTTAACCTATTTGGCACACTTAAGGAGTCATAGCTATTCAAAGTTATAAAAAGGCATTAGTAGCTAGCAAAATCAGTTAATATTTCTTTTTAACTAACCTTTTCTAAGTCATCCATGGCTGCTTGCATTTTGCCTAGTTTCCTATAGATTGCTCCACGCCTACAATAGTTGAATGCAGAAGAAGATCCTTCATTTATCTGTAGGGTTAGTCTATCAATCTCAGATTGACACCTATCATTTTCATCTGTTTTCCCTCTTAACAGAAGAGGATTCACTGTGTCTGCTAGTTCTTTTCCCTTTGTTTCCTCTTCCTTCTTGCTTGATGACTCCCCATCTTCAATAGCTAGTGAACTGAAGGGGTACACCTCATCAAACCACTTATTCCAGATTACTCTGCACCAATCAAATTCATCGTCTTCGGGTGGTCTACCTTTCTCTTTTGCAAATTTCTCAAAATCTAAGTAACAAGGCAGACTTGGACTTCGATAAAGGCGAACTACTCGAGACACTTTAATACTACATTTACTATGTGCATGAAGCTTCCCAAGAGATGCAGACCTGACAGAGGAAAGTAAAGCAAAATTCTAGTCAATATGGTCATCACTAATATAGTGAAATAAGAACAAACTGTTGCAATATATTATTTGAAAGATAAGTTATTCAATATAATACTTAAACAACTGTAATCATGAGAATAAATTGTAAGAACACATTGCTGAAATAATTTAATAATATACTGTGTTTTGGTAGATAACACTAAAATTTTGGCTCATATCTGAAAGTTTCAACCAGAGGTGATCCTATGTACATTTTGAAAAATCCAGAAAGAAATGTGGTGAATGTCAAGAAATCTTAACTCAAAGTAGTGACTTCAAAATATGATGGCCCAATATATTTCATGGATAAAAAATCCAAATGGCACCATCCTTTCCTTTTGCTTATCTTACAGCACAAGGGACCTGATGGTGAAACTTTTAGAGACCGGGTGTATGTAGGGAGGGATACTCGGGGGGGGGGGGCACGGGGGTGAACTCAGGTGAGCGAGTGGGGAAATGAATGGGGGAAGGGTGGGCAGGCAAGCTGTGACGGGATGGGAAAGTGAGTAATCAAGTAGGAGGAGGGCGGGAAAGCAAGTGGCTGAGCAAGCAATTGCAGGTGAGCGAATGAGTGGGCAAGTGGGTGGGCAAATGGGTGGGTGAGCGAGTGGGAGGCAAGCGAGAGGTGAGCAAGTGAGTGGAGTGGGCAGGCAGGCAAGCCAGCAAAGAAGGTGCTGCATGCCCTCTTCAGCACATGCGTCATAGGTTCACCACCGCTCTACTACGGAAATCCAATGCTACAAAAGGTAGCATATACTACCCATGTATAAAGGACCAAATACTCAGATATGCAAAACTGGACCAATTTATGTGCATACAGCATGCCCTCTCAGGTCTCAGTGATACACATGAAGCCTACTCACTCATGCACCTCTTCTTCAGGCAATGCACTTTAACTGATTTTCCTCATCATATAATTATTTCATGACATGGTACTGAACCATACATAAATAACTAGCCATTTGGGAGCATTTAATGGCACCCTAAACCCAACATCAGTTTTGTACTTAATAGCACATTTAGCCTATGTTCAGGAATATGACACCAATGAGCCGACAACTCATTACCAATTTACTGTTACAAGCACTCCTTCAGCACGTTCTGTTGGAAGGGAAACAGCATTGATTGCTGTATAGCAACTTTGTTATGCAGTACTTTCTCACTCAGGAGTATGCAATGTTTCTTGGGATATGGGTATGAATGGACGAATGTAGCATTTCTCCTACATCCCACCAGTGGAGCCAATACATTATTAGGGATCCTGGAAAGTGGCCTTCTCTACTGTGGCCTTCTCTCTTCCAGTTATGGAATGCCCTCCTCCAGCTACGCACAATTCATGCTGACTATGATCCTATTTCAGTCCAAAGCCAAAGCACAGCTTTTCATTAAAGAGTTCAAGGACTAACTGATGTATCCATATCGGCAAATGGGAATGAATCACATTCTTTTTAATGGTTTGAACTGGTTTTAAATTGTCTAACATAATAAATATTTTAATACTTTCTTATTGTACTCAAGTGTTTTAAACTGATTTTATTCTGTACTGCCTAGGGAATCCTCCCATATAGAAGATTAATATATCAATGAGTAAATAAATAAAACAATAAATATGTGGGAAAGACTCATTTAAGGAGGAGAATTGGAATGACAGCTCACACTAGTCATAGTAAGAGACGTTGATAGTTTTTCTTGTGAATGATTTCACAAGAAATTTGTAATAAAATTAATTCATTTCTCCATCCATGCCTCTTAGTTTCAATTGGGGTTGTCATCACTATTCCAGCTGGCCTGCTTCAGGAGGCCAATTCTGGTGTCTCTCAAATGAAATTAACCCAACAGATCCAAGTATGTCTTTGACCAGATGTGAGTTTTTTTTCCAAACAAGTTTACAAATGATAAACACACTGCGGGTGACAAATCTATATCTGTGATCCCTTCCAAGGCCTGTGAGGGTGAGGAGTGTCATCCTCACTTAAACCCATTCTAGGCAAGAGATTGCCAATTTCAGAATGCTCTGCCTGGGGACTGAAATTAATTCCATAGAAAAATATTAATATTGAAATTATAATTACATCTTCTCCAAATGTTAGTGATATCACAACCTTTTAAGAGTTCTTGGGAATTCATTTAATTTCTCACGTATATTTTCTAATACACGAGGAGAAACACTTTTCCCTGATTTCCTCCTTCCTTGTCCTTTCTTTGGAAAAATAATATATGTGAGCCCAGCTTTTCGCGATGCTTCGGCAAGAGAACTGTCATCCAGAGACACGGAAGGTTGAGATGGCTCTTCAGGCTCTGGGGTGGAGGGGAAAAGATTTTTTCTTGATTTTTTCTTCAGTTTTCCAGAAGCTGAATCAGACCCTTGATTTGTAATAGGAAAAAGATTTGTAAGACTACGGAGATCCTCATCAATAGGAGGAGGAGGAGGGCTGTGCTGAGGCTTTGCTGGAGAAACTTTAACTTCTGGAATCAAAACCCGAATATCCTTTGAAGACATGTGTTTCTTCATAACACTTATTTGTTCCATAGTGGTTTTGAAATCTGCAGAAATTTTTAAACCTGTTGTGCCTCTGTATAATGACAATTCTGGTGCACTATTTGATCTTGTAAATGGCTCTATCTGAAAGAAAATTAAATGCCAATTAATTTAGTATTTTTTGTGGAAATATTTGAAGCAGCAATCAGTTAATTAATCAAACTATACATCAAATTCCAATGCATGTTAATATATTTTAATGAAAAATTAACATAAATTAAGGAAGTACCTTGATCTAGAATTTCATATGTACATCCGAGCCAGGTCTGATTGCTAGATCAGCGTATGGTTTTCCAGTCATTTTCAGCGCTACACAAATGGATTACCATGAAATCATTCCCATTAATAAAAGTCAGAAGAGACTAATTTATTCTTTAAAACCAAGAACCATAAGTTGAATGCCAATATAAAATAATCTTAAGAGATGAAAGGTAGGTGTTTGGTAAAGATGTTCTGTTTGCAGAACTGCTTCTGCCAGCAGAAGACGGCAATTGTACTACCTCCTTTGCAAATCAATATGGGAAGTTTGTTTCCAAAAGGTACCAAATCTCCCCTCAAAAAGTTGAATAGTTAGTTATAGGAGGCAGCACATTGTTTGCTAGGAGTAGAATATTATGTACAGATCAAAACTATCAAAATGTATCAAATCACTTTGGTCCAGGACCTGGAAAATTGCATTTTATAGCAAAAGAATGCATATAAGTACTTTTTTTGATTCCTTTAAAATCTGTTCAGATGGATTTGGTACTTTTTGGAAACAAGCTCCACATATATGTTCCAAATTATGAGGAATCTCCAAAGCAGAACGGAGAACTAGCAGGGAGACCAGACCAAAAAAATTGGCTATTTTGATTTCCAAATGTGTCCATTCAGACTTAGATTTTAAAAACCTTGGGGGGAAACATACTTGTGTTTCTCTAGTTAATCACGTCATGAATCTAAACAAAACTAATGCACATGGTTTTTAGATTCCACCTGTTTCAATGTATTCTTAACTCAGGCTGAATAGTTCTACTGTTAATACACAATGTTAACATCATTTGATGACTTCACTTATCCTGCTTCTGTGGATTTGTATTTTAAAGAACAATTGATATCATGACTAAAATTATGAATATTTATTAATCCAGGTAATAGTCCAAATTACTTCAAAGCATTCCCATGAAAAATCAAACAGCAAACTCAAAAAAGAGGAAGTGTTATCCTTTATTCCTGGTAAGCATACTTGAGAGTCAATATGGTGTAGTGGTTCGAGTGTTGGATACTAATGAGACTGTGGTTCAAATCCCTACATGGTAATGGAAATCCACTGCATGACCTTGGGCAAGTCATGCTCTCTTAGCCACAGAGGAATGCAAGGAAAAATCTCCTCTGAGCAAAAGAAGACCCCATGAGAGGCTTACTTTAGAATTGCCATATATGAGGAATGACTTGAAGGCACATACAAGTAAGACTTGGGTTTTCAAGTTTCAACGTACATATTCTGACTTCATATCTCCATATCAGACAGCCCTTTATTGTTAAAGTGAACATATTCCTACTTTGTTTTTTCTTGCTAGGTGTAAACCCTCTAGTAAACTGTGAAATGGTGAACAGAGACTATATTGTTAGCAATATATATTCACCCACCCTTCTGGTCATAACAGCATCTAATTAGTATAGATCAGGCATAGGGAAACTTCGGCCCGCCAGATATTTTGGACTTCAGCTCCCACTATTCCTGAAAGCTGAAAAGCTGGCTGGGATTTCTGGGAGCTGAAATCCAAAACACCTGGAGGGGCAAAGTTTGCTCATGCCTGGTGTAGATGCTATAGAACAACAGGTCTATTTTAATCCAATTCAGTCCAACTTTGCTTTGAATTCTGATTTTTAATATTGTCAAACAGTGCAATGTTATGTAAGCAAAGTCAGAGTTCCACTGACTCTTATTCCCAGGCAACTATACAGATATATCTCAATTTAAAAAGTAGATATGTTCTTCAGTATTACTGTGCCGTCCGCCGGACAATAAAAAACTATAAAACTGAAACGTGCTGTCCTTTATCCGGGCGAACTGCAAATCCCTATAAGCTGTCCTATAGATATTGAACGACTGAGTCTGGATAACTTCAAAAAAGGATGTTTATTCATACAAGGTTGTAAACCTGGCACAGATCTTAAAGTTGCAGAAAATGAAACAAATTTCCATAGGTTTTAGTTGCAGAATTATCCCTGGTTCCAGAAGGCAAAAGTGATTATAAAACCACTATACCCTAATCACGCTGCCTATATTAGAAGGAGAAACTCTTTCCTTCCCTATCTTTACAGCAAAGATTAGTTCTAGAAGCGATGGAATAACTTTGCTCCTCTAACTAGATTTCCTATTCCAGATCAATATAATTCAATACTTATCTAATTTGGATAGGCTTAGATTGGCCTGGTTTTGAGGATGATTTGTCCCAGTTAGCCTTGCACAGCTGCAGCACGTTGGAAGACTATAGCCAGAATGAAGCTCCAAAATGGAGACTAGACCCTGGTAAAAGGGCGGTCCTAAGATGTTGCACTCTTTGACCAATCACTGCAAAGAAAACTGCAGCCAGCTCTTGCAGATTCCAAGCCACCTTTCCTAGGCCTTTGCAGCCAGAGGCTCAAACAAAATGTAAAGGAGGGAAAACAAACAAACGACCAATAGGTAAGGCAAACCATCGTCCTGGGGGACGGAACAATTACTTTATCAACAAAAAAATGATACCTGAGGCAGAAATAACATGTAAAGAGGAGAGAGAAGTGTTTCCACCATAGAGAAATAACATCACCAAAGAAAAAAAGAAAATCAGTTGAACATATTAAAGCAAGCCTTTTACTTAGAACTAACAATATGAATCTGTGAGAAGAAACACCACGCTCA
Organism: Anolis carolinensis; assembly: GCF_035594765.1. Classification (NCBI taxonomy): domain Eukaryota; kingdom Metazoa; phylum Chordata; class Lepidosauria; order Squamata; family Anolidae; genus Anolis; species Anolis carolinensis. The sequence continues at coordinate 327,858,989 of NC_085841.1, read as the reverse complement.
GGTACATCTTGCATAAGTCAACAAAACAGACTGAACTTCCTAGAGACCAATTGAAAGCGCCTTTCAAAATGTATCCAGGAAGGATTCTCCCACTGCCACCACTTCTGTCCTCTACACGTCTTTTGATACCCTGTTTCCCCGAAAATAAGACAGTGTCTTATATTAATTTTTGCTCCCAAAGATGCGCTAGGTCTTATTTTCAGGGGATGTATTATTTTTCCACAAAGAAGAATTCACATTTATGGTTGAATTTTTTAAAAATGAAAATTTATTATCTACTGTACAGTAGTTGTCATCACAAACCAGCGTAACCAAACTGTGAATCCTTTCAAGAATTTCTATATTATATTTTATTGCTATACTGTTTTTAAATTACTGTTTTAAATTTCTGTTCGTATGAAAATTTATGTTGTTGTTGGGCTTGTCCCTGTGTAAGCTGCCCTGAGTCCTTTCTGGGAGATGGAGGTGGGATACAAGAATAAAGTTATTATTATATTATTATTATTTCTTGTTACTATCTTTATTTCCATGTACAATGATCTATGGTATGTACATTTACCGATCCTGCATGCTTCCAAACAAAAACTTTACTAGGTCTTACTTTTGGGGGAGGCCTTATATTTAGCAATTCAGCAAAACCTCTACTAGGTCTTATTTTCTGGGGATGTCTTATTTTCAGGGAAACAGGGTATCTATATTGATGGTTAAATCAACAGAACTATGTTTAACTAATATGTTGGGGTAGGAGGAATCTATTGAGGAGGGTTTGGCTGCTCTCCCTTGTCTCCTTGTGTTTCTGTTTACACAAACCTCTTGGTTTGGGGGTAGGGGCTGTTTTCCTTGCCCACTGTAAACAGGCGCACATGACTATAGCAAAATTGACTAAAACAAGATTATGTTCTTTCCCTGCTCAAACTTTGGTTATAGTGTTGTTTATTACAAATGTGCTGCTGCAACTCAATACCAAAAGAGTTCCCTTTTTCATCCTTCTCTCAATGCTCATGTTGCTAGAAAATAAGAGGTTGATACTTACCATTAATGGTTATCCTAGGAAGGATAAAGGAGCAATCCACAATCAGTGAGTTACTATCTCAGGTCAGCTAATTGAAGCAGGAATCCAAAGTTCTATTTCATTTCATTTGTTGATTCCTCTTCCTTGCCACTTTTTATATTACTGATTTGCCAACCAGTCAATATTACTTTACTCTCCTCCTCTTTTCTATTATTTTCTATTATTTACTAGTTATATCTGGACTAAAGTAGGGCAAAATATGGCATTGACAAATGGTGCACAAAACAGAAGTTACAAGATTCAGATGCTATAGAGATTAATACTGTTTGCCTTCACAGAAAATCCTGAAATTAATGGCCATTATGTGTTCCCTCCTTCATCATCTTACCAATGCTGATGTGCTAGAAAATGTCCAGCTAGAGAGAGAAAGGAGGAAATGTGGAACTCTGTGAGGTGTTTGAAAGAGCTATCAAATGCTTTGCTAGCTGAAGTATGTCTGTATAAGACAGATGCCTGTGTTGTACTGATATTTAAAATGATTTTCTAATGAACGTATTCTAGCACACTGTGTAACTTGGTGCTAAGGAATATAAATAATAAAGATGACAATACCTCTATGTCCTTTGGAGAGGATGAAAGCTGTGGACAGGAATTACTCCTTACATCTTGTGTAAGACTCTACAAAGAAAAACAAAGCAGATGCTTTTAAAATATGATCAACATGTTTTATTACTAAACTTGTATTTGGTATGTGAATATTTATTAAGGCTATGTTAACTTCACATCAAAAATTTAAATAAGCACATTTGACATCAAGCTATACTTCAATTATGTTGGGAGACAGCAATAGTGTGAATTTTCTTTCTAATTTATATCATCTTTTTCCTAACACTTGCATATAGAAAAGGAAACTGTATTCTACATAAAGACAATTATTCTGCATTTTATTTTATTTTCCTGTACAAAAACACTGTATCTAGCTGCACACATGAAGCAATGTTGGATAGAATGGAGTTTAAATCATCTTTTCCTAGTTTGAACACTTCCTTGCTTTAGCCTGTCACATTATTTATTTTCTTCACCTGTACAAACTTGTTATTTTATCTTCTTGGGAATTTTTAAACAAAGGCAATATTCAATAAGGAAATGGTTTTCTCAGTATTTCATGGGCACAGGTAAATGCATGTATTCATGATATATATATCTGAAATATTCATTGGTGGTATAATTTCGTACAGAGAGACAGATAATCCCTTCTGTATTGCCTTATGATTCTACTATAATTTTAAAATAGTGACTAGAAGCAAACTAATTCCTGCTGAAAGGAGAAGCCTTCAGTAACATGCCTCTTCTCAGGTGCTAGAATAAGATAAAGTAATAGGTAAACAAAAATATTTAGATAGTGAGTTTATGATTATATCATTTGATAGTAATTGTTTTCATTTCTGGCTATGGAGCCTCCAATATGGCCTACAAACATAATATGATAATGTCATAAAAATGGTTGCCTCTTAGAATTTTAAGAGTGTTAAAGTTTGCTAGGAAAATAGTGGGGTAAACCCTGAAAATAAAGAATATACTTGTTTAAAAATAAAAATACTTTCCCTTAGAACTGCCTTGATGTTTTCATTGGTCAGGACAAAAGTCTTGCTAGCTAATAATAATAATAATAATAATAATAATAATAATAATAATAATAATAATAATAATAAAACTTTATTTATACCCCGCCACCATCTCCCCAATGGGGACTCGGGGCGGCTTACATGGGGCCATGCCCAGAACAAAACAGTATAACAAAATATAAAAACAACATATCTTAGAGCAATTAAACAATACAATAAGTAATAATATACATTACAACACAAGTCAAAGAAACAGTAAAAACAGGGGCGGGCCGCATGAATACAAAGATAAAAACTCGGGGTGAGAGAGATAAAGGAATAAAAACCACAGGGAGCAGGGACATACGAAAGTGGAACAATCTAGAGGAAAGATGTTGGAGGGGAGCAAGAAAAGGAATAAATAGCTAAAGATGTATGAAGCAATGCTCAGCTTAACTCTATGGTGTCGTAGCATTAAATGGGTAACTTTCCAAGACACAAGAGTCAGTCACACACATCCTATGCCAAACCAGGAAGGGCACACACACACACAGAAAACATCTTAAAAATTAGAAAAAGCTCCTTGCAACATCAAGATGATCTTTTTTAGCCACAAAGGGTTGAGAAATTAGGTTTAGAAAAGGGACATGGTATCCCATCTTTCTTCAGCTAGACCAGTGATTCCCAAAGTGGGCGCTAACACCCCCTAGTGGGAGCTGCAGCAATCCAGGGGGGCGGTGATGGCCACGGGTGCATTTTTTTGAATTATCTTTCTATTCTGTGTTCAAAAAATAGTTTCATAATTTCAAATTTCAATATTTCTAATTTACACCTTTCTTTACTATATTTTACAAAAAAGGTAGAAACATTAATACATATATCTTTCTGTTTAATTGCTATTAAAAATTTTAAAAATTAATTTCCAGGGGGCGCTGAGTAATATTTTTTCTGGAAAGGGGGTGTTAGGCCAAATAAGTTTGGGAACCACTGAGCTAGACCATTGAGCTGTCTTCATATGGAATTGATAACTGCTCACAACTAGCATTCATAAACTAGGCTGGCACAACAACTAAGTGAAATCCTTTCACAAAATGATTTTTTGGCTTAGAAAATATGCTAATATTATCATGTGACCAATACAGTATGATGTCATCCCAAAGTGATTGATATAAAACACATAAAATCATTAACCAAATACAAAAAAAACAGCAGCAGATTACATAACATACAAACAACAAAATACATACCTCAAACAAGCTGTCAAAGTCTTCATCTGATTCCAATTCGTCTATATCACGAAGATCACAAGAAAAGTCTTCACAAATAACCCCATTAATTACATTACTCTAGGAAGAAAACTGAGTTTGTTTCACTATTAAAACAACAGGAAGTTGAAAACTATAACCTAATTTCTGTTTGACCTGATGAACTTGATTTTTTTTTAAGTTACATTTTTCCTGTCTCACAATTCCCCTGTAGTACCATACAACAAGACTACTAGAGTTATTATCTATTTTAGACAAATTGTATTTGACATGTCATACACAACCTTTCCACAAACCTTACAGTCAAGGTAGAGCTGATAGATCTTATGTGTCAGGGTTTAGTGATAACATATTCCATGTTTGCATTCCACGTCTGCAAACATATTCCACATCCCCAATTTTTTTTAAAATGGAACAAAAATAGTTAGACGTCTGCAAAAGTTCAAAAGAAGCAGTTTTTTCCCTTGGAAGTATAAAGTCTAGCCAATAGCAATAACCAAAGCAGAAGCAATATTAGTTGTTCCGTATAATCTGGTGAATGCATCAGCCACATATCAGGGGTTTTTCTCCATTACTGGTAACTTTCCAGAAAGTGGAAGCAATTTTCAGAGATATCTAAATTACACCTCTCATATAAAAGTGAGCCTATAATAAACATTTCTATGGTTTGTACTGTTATCTACCATATATATTACTCCAGAAATTCTATCTGGACTAGTTTTGGATTTAATAATGTGTGAAAGGTGCATACTTCAAACACAATTCAGAATTTTTACCTCATACTTTGGAAATAAAGTTTTCTTCATTAGAGACAGAGGAGCAGAGAATTTTTGTGGAGCTGGTGTCCAAAACATTTTGAGGGAGCCTGGCTGAAGTTTGACCTTCAAATTAATTGAGGGGGAAGGTTATTCAGTATGATGTATTACAAACATTTGGTCCTAAGCACATTTTTCTTAAATAGAAGACTGTACACAAGTTATTATGCTGAAGGATTCCAAAGCAGTGACTGTAAATTCAATCAACAATAACACCATTAAAATACCAAAACTGTCCTTGCCTTCCAGAGAGTTGTACATTACAGGTTGTCGCATATAGAACCCTCCATTCCCACTCATCTGACTATATGGAATGTTATAACGCTTGTCTGGGATGCCCATCAACACATATCTAAAAACTATTCTTCATGTTAAAGGAAAATAAGCCCTTCCAAAACACGAACAATTAGGGGAATTTCATTCAGGTGCTAAGAATCCGTCTCTTCACAACAACCCTGACTCTGTTTTGATGGAGTAAAGCTTACTCTCTGCTTGGTAGAGCTGAACCAGAAATTCATACATTTACCTATACATATAGGAGAATAATGTGTGTAATTCTGGGTAGCAATCTACTTATAGATTGCACAGGAGCAACACAAGTTCAATCAGCCAGTCTTATTGAGGAAACATGAAAGTTTTCCTGGAAAAGGGGGGAAAGGAAGATTAGAATGTGAAGAGACAGTAAGCCAAGGAGGTATCATGATGTTATATATGTTAATGTGGGATTTGTGTATAGATAGTGTTTAAATGAAATTTGTGTCTTGCCTGTATTGCATACTGATTGCATCATCCAGAGTGTGCTATAGTCTGGAAAGAGTTAATTATTAAGAAGCTGTGATGACCTTGATGTGTGGCTGGAGCTAGGGAGTGTCCAGACACAAGTGTGTGCATTACTGATTGCATTAGTTCTGTTCTGTTTTGAGTTGAGTGCTATCTGCCTAGAGTGAGAGTCAAGTCCTGTGTTTGTCTGCAAGTCTGTTTGTCTTGATTATTACTGCTTACAGTAAAACTTTGTATATAGTTTTACTAAGGTCTCTGGGTGTCACTTTGTTCTGCATTACACTGATTCCATCCAACTACTGTTGCACTGCAATTACTCTGATATTTGGTTATGGACCCAGACTGACCAATTCCTAGATTGACCAGTTCCTAGACTGGAACAGAGTACAGACTGGACCTGATTCTGGAGTTTGGAGTGGAAAAAAAGTTGAGAAGCAGAGCTGCAAGATGGCCAGAAGTGAGATGCATGGAGCCATAAATCTTGAAGTTTGAGGGGGACCTGCCAGAAGCTGCTGAAAGTGTGGCTGGGCTGAAACTCAAGAGCGAGGGTCTCCAGAAGGTGAGATAATGGCTGCCTCAAACTCATTAACAACAATTGAGAAGTTAAATGACCATAACTACAAAGAATGGTCCGTGTAGATGCAGCATTTGTTGGTGAGAGAAGGGCTGCAGAAGACGATCTTAGGCACAGAAGCAGACAGAGAGAAAAATGAGAGAGGGCTGGTGAATTTGATCTTAAGTATAATGCCAGATCAATTAGTGCATGTACAAAATTTCCAGACTGCCATAGAAATGTGGGAAGCTCTCATGAGTGTTCACCAGAGAGAAAGCACACTAGGCAAGATGATCTAGACAAAGAGGCTGTACAGAGCAAAACTAATTGAAGGCGGAGATGTAAGACAACATATGAAAAAGATGAAGGAATTGTTTCTGGAATGCCAAGCCAGAGGTGTTCAAATAAACAAAGAGCATCAGGCATACATCTTGATGTCTAGCCTGACTAGTGACTGGGACCATCTGCTGTATTCATTGCAAGCCGTGCTGTCACAAGATCTGACTTTGGATCTGGTGTGTGTGAAAGTACTTGAGAAAGAAGATTGGCGTTTCTTCGTGAAGAAGTCGGCTGGAGGCTGCAGGAGCGAGGGGGAGTTGTCCCAAATGGAGCCGAAGGAGAAGGAGCCCGTGTCTGCAGATGTGCGTGTGTCGGATGTGAGGAAGTGTTTCGTTTGCAACAAGCCAGGCCATCTAGCCAGGGATTGCCGAAGCAAGAGTCAACAAGCCAGAGGACGAGGACATCGTTCCAGAGGTTTCAACAGGAGCAGAGGTGCATCTAACAACTTCTCTGGACATACGGTAATGATGGCTGCAAACGAAGATATGGACAATAGGCAAACCAACAAGTGGGTGCTGGACTCAGGTGCAACTCACCATATTACGAACAATATTTCTTTTCTGAGAGATGTGCAGTCAACAGAAGGAGCAACTGTTACTTTAGCTGATGGGTCATTTAAATTGTTTTCTCAATTTGGCACTTGTTATATTCCTTGTTTGAAAGTATATTGGGAGAGAGTTTTGTATGTACCTGAAATGAAATCCAATCTGTGGAGTATTGCCACCTTAACAGATCACCAGTATAAAGTGAGTTTTAGAGGAATCTATTGTTATGTCCATGACAGAGAAGGAAAGCTAGTAGGCAAAGTAGTGAAACGGAACAAGATGTATGAAATGTTTGATAAAGTAAATAACATTGATGATGAAAACGTAGAAATCATGTGTGTTGGAGGTCAGATACAACATGATCATTGTGTACACTTGTTCCATAGAGTCATGGGTCATGCAAACATGGATATTCTAAAGAATACACTTGATTTGAGCCCAGAGTATAAAATGGAGTCTTGCCATTATGAACTAGATTGTGCCATATGTAAACAGGTGAAAAAGGTACCTGTGAAGTTTTACAAAAGGTCAAAAATAAAGGCAACCAACTTGTTTGAAAAGGCACATGTTCAGATTGAAGGGCCTTTTGAGGAAAGTACTGATGGATCAAATTACATGATGTTATTTGTAGAAAGATTGAGCAGATTTGGCTATATATATTTCTTCAAAGAGTTATCTGAAGCAACTAAAAATTGTCTAATTGGCTGAGTTTGATTGAGAATGTATATGGTAAGAAATTGGATACACTCATAATTGACAAAGGGGCAGAAGTTTGTAGTGATGAGTTCAAGAAGCTATTGAGGTCAAAAAACATTGATTGTTTAGAAATTGGGCAGTTTAAAGCTGAAGAAGGGATTGCAGAGAAAAGAGTGAAAGTCCTGAATGAAATGAAAACATGTAATAATAATAATAATAATAACTTTATTTTTATACCCCGCCTCTATCTCCCCGAAGGGGACTCAGGGCGGCTTACATGGGGCCAAGCCCGAATAAAAACAGTAGCAGTATAAAACACAGCAATAGACAACAACTTGCACAATAAAAAATAAATAAAATAAAATAAAACATTCGCCAATAAAAAACAAAAACTAATAAAACATGGATTAAAACTGAGAGATTGTAAAAGTAGACTGGGTAAGGTGCACCATATAAATATTGTAGACACAAGGTGACTGATAAAGTGTATGTTTAAGGATAGCCATATTTCTAACAGTTATTGGCCTGAGGTGCTTCATACTTGCAATTACATAACAAATAGGTTGTGGGATGAGTGTGTTCAAGATATTCCATTCCGTAAAGTGTATAATTATGTACCTAATTACAAATTTCTCAGAATTTTTGGTCAGAAAGCAAATGTATTAATTTCGGCAAAAGAAAGGACCCGGGCTGTGGCGCAGCTGGCTAGTAACCAGCTGCTATAAATCACTACTGACCGAGAGGTCATGAGTTCGAAGCCCGGGTCGGGTTAAGCCTCCGACCATTAAAACAAAAATAGCCCCGGCTTGCTGTTGACCTAGCAGCCCCGAAAGACAGTTGCATCTGTCAAGTAGGGAAAATTTAGGTACGCTTTATGCGGGAGGATAATTTAACACCATAAAACTGCTCACGAGGAAAAGAATGAGGAAGAACAGCCACCAATGGACGGTGAAGCAACAGCTCCCCCTGTGGCCAGAATCGTGAAGCTGGAAAGATGTTAAAAATGCCTCTGTGTCTGTCTAAACTTGAATGTTGTTTGTCTGTTGGCATTGAATGTGTGCCATATATGTGTTCATTGTAATCTGCCCTGAGTCCCCTTTGGGGTGAGAAGGACGGAATATAAATACTGTAAATAAATAAAGAAGCAAAGACATAGGGAAATGGTTTTCATTGGATACTACAAAAGATCTTACAAGTTTTTAGATACACCCCAGACAGTCAAGATATCCAGAATAGCTTATTTCGAAAGGCCTAGTGATTGGAAGTAAATTCATTCTAATACAGAACAACTGCATGGTTTCCAGAAAGCCAGAGACATTGTTTCAAGTGAGAAACAGCATTTAGTTAAATCTGAGTTTGAAACACCTAAGAAAGTTACATCAGGTAGTGAACATGAGATGAGTACACAAAAGAAGGCTAATATTGGAACAACAAAAGGTAAAGTAACAACTAAGCAAATAAAACAAGAGACAACTGAAAATGTACAGTCAGGACACATGAGTGTAGGAAAGAAATAAATAAAAAGATGTGCGCTAGTACCTTATAAATCTGATCTAAAGAAGTTCCACAAAACACCTGTTGGAAAAGACTATGTTGGTAGTGGTGGATATAAAATAGTTGATTGTTATTGATCAAGTGTAGCAGCAAAATCTTGAAAGAATGTGTCTGAAGTAGAGATTTGGGTTTATGTATAATAGTTTGAAAGTCATGAGATGTTCCCTGTGTATATGGAGTGTAAGAGACAACTGTATAAAGATTGTATGTGATTGCCTAGTTTAAAGAAAAGTGTTATAAAGACATTCAGTATGAAAAACCATGAGATGTAATGAATGTACAATAAGTTGATTCATATGTGCTTAGGTGATGTATATACTTAAGAAGACAAAATTACATTTAAAGAGAGGGAATTGTTAATGTGGGATTTGTGTATAGATAGTGTTTAAATGAAATTTGTGTCTTGCCTGTATTGCATACTGATTGCATCATCCAGAGTGTGCTATAGTCTGGAAAGAGTTAATTACTAAGAAGCTGTGATGACCTTGATATGTGGCTGGAGCTAGGGAGAGTCCAGACACAAGTGTGTGCATTACTGATTGCATCAGTTCTGTTCTGTTTTGAGTTGAGTGCTGTCGGCCTAGAGTGAGAGTCAAGTCCTGTGTTTGTCTGCAAGTCTGTTTGTCTTGATTATCACTGCTTACAGTAAAACTTTGTATATAGTTTTACTAAGGTCTCTGAGTGTCACTTCATTCTGCGTTCCACTGATTCAATCCAACTACTGCTGCGCTGCAATTACTCTGATAATATAGCACTTGGACAAAGTGAGGTGAAAGAGAGTTACATTTTCTATCCTTACAATATATCACAGCAATTTAGCCAAAAAAAAATTTTTTTTTAAAGCACACATTTTACCCCTTAAGATATGCCAGGTCAGACAGTAGCATGTTCAATTTCAAAGGATAGAAGTTTATCAAAGGTTATTATCAAAGCCACACAAATACATCCTTACTTTCTTTCCTAATAATTCCAGTTGAGGTTTTTCAACATAAAGTTCAGCTGCTCTTTGCCACTCTGACATAGTTTTTAGTGCAGGAAAAACATTAATTCCATCTTCTTGGCTGTCCTGGTATACTTCAGAAACAGGGAGCCCTTCATTACAAATTCTGTAACAAAGTAAATACTGGTTAAACTACTGACCTGTTTCTAATGCACATAATATAACTATGCACTAATGCAGCTCACAAAAGGTCTTTCCCCCCTGACCAGTGTCCCTACTTGCTTGTGAAAGGATAGCATGATGGATACCATATCTATAGGAAGGGAATTCCAAAACCTTGGAATAACCACTGAGAAGGTCCTCTCCTGTGTAGGGGTGAGACAGAAAGGTGTTCCCAAACTACTGAAGCCCAGGGAGTAGACATTCCAACTATAATATTTATAAGGAGATATGGAGTGGGAAGATAATATTGTCTCTGTATCTGAGTACAGTAGAGTCTCACTTATCCAACGTAAATGAGCCGGCAGAACGTTGGATAAGTGAATATGTTGTATAATAAGGAGAGATTAAGGAAAAGCCTATTAAACATCAAATTAGGTTATGATTTTACAAATTAAGCACTAAAACAATATGTTATACAACAAATTTGACAGAAAAGTAGTTCAATACATAGTAATGCTATGTAGTAATTACTGTATTTACAAATTTAGCACCAAAATATCATGATGTATTGAAAACATTGACTACAAAAATGTGTTGGATAATCCAGAACGTTGGATAAGCGAGTGTTGGATAAGTGAGATTCTACTGTACTGTGTCTACAGAGAGAGCAGAAGGTGAGCTGTGTTCTGAAGATTATTGTTGATGCTTTCACTGTACTTGCTTTTTGAAAATGGCAGAGTGATGTTTGTTAGACATAGCCAAAGGCAGTGGTTCCCAACCTTTAATACTCATGGAGTCCTTTTTAGAATCAATCTCGATTACGTTGCTCCTTAGGTCTACCCTATGTCTTACAAGTAACTGGTGTTTAGGAGTAGTGGTCCGGGGGGAGGAAGAGGGAATAGTAAAGGAATGTAAAGTAAGGAGGTATCTAAATAATCTTGCAATGTCAATGTAATGAAATTATATTTTAAAAAAAACTTTGAAATTTACCATAATATCTCAATTTACTATCAGCTACTACCAATACATATCATATTGTCAAAACCTGGCCATACATAAATATTCTTCCAAAGTTCAATAAATCAACCATTGGCATTACAACAGAAATAGAGTGTTCTGGATGTATAGATAGTTGAAAGAAGTCCAGAGGATACAATGTTTGCTCCAGCTTGTATTGTCTTACTAAATATACAATAGCATTTTGATTTGTGAAGGCTGAAGATGTGGGAAGGATTCTGGGAAAGGAGAAGGCCACGAAATGTACACTGGACTCTTACCCTTACTAATTTATAAAAGTACAAATTATATGACTGGCTGGGTGGGTTAATGGGAGTAGTGTATTCCTCACTGCAAGATGGCAGAGTTCCATCTTGTCTAGCTATTGTGAGGCTTCTACTTAAAGGACCCACCTGCAGTGTAAAACTACCAGCAAGTCTCCAGTGTTCTTTAGGACGGGGGGGGGGGGGGGAAGGTTTTGGAGCATGTGATGGCCTCCCACTTTTAGGGGTTCCTGGATAAAATTGATTGTCTAGAGCCAAGCTGACTAGAGCTGGTCTGACTATGGGACAAAACCAACTTTCATCACTCAAAGGGAACTGAATAAAGGAAGAATGTTCATGCTAATTCTCCTGGATTTTTCAGTGGTTTTCAGTATCATCAACCATGATATCCTTCTGAGCCTTCTCTCTGGGATGAGACTTAATGGCAGTAATTCTGCAATGAATCCTGAACTTCTTCAAGAAATAACTCAGAAATTGGTGCTATATAATGTTCCTCAAGGATCAGTTTCGCTCCCTGTGCTATTGAGCATCTATATAAAACCTCTAAGAGAGACTATCTGGAATTTTGGGAGTGGGTGTCACTAGTATACTCTGTCTTTAACTCTAGCCCACCTTTCCTAGAATTCCAAGAAAGTAAGCTCAGTGATAAACCAGTAGCTGTTGTCAGTAATGAACTAAATAAGGTGAAACAAAGTGAAGCTTAATCCAGACAAGACAGAGAATCCTCCTGGTCACTCAAAAGGTAGGTCAGGGCATAGGATTCAGCCTATGTTGGATGCAGTTACATTCTTCCTGAATTCTCAGATGCATAGCCTGGGCATATGCCTGTTCAGATCTGACACTCATGCTCAGGATTTTGCAGGGGTCATCAGTGTGTTTGCACAGCTAAAACTGTTGGCACCAGCTGTGCCCATTCTACAAGACATGGGAGATAGTTATGGTGACACATGCCCTGATTACATCCTATTTGGATTACTGCAGTGCACTCTATATAGGTCTGTCTTTGAAACTGTTCAAAAACTTGAGGAAGTCCAAAATGCTGCAGCTAGGTTGCTAACCAGGACAGGTTATATGGAGCATATAACCTTCTTGCTGAAACAACTCTGCTGGCTACTGATCCATTCCAAGGCAAAATTCAAAGGGACAGTTCAAACCTTCAAAGCCTTATAAAGCTTAGACTATCTGAAATACCATCTCTCCTTATATGAGTCAGCCCAACCTTTAAGATGTGTAGGAGAAGACCTTTTTGAAAAAGCTTGTCGAAGACATATTAATAAACAAGTAACACGAGCTGAAGGTCGAGGCTACTGGAGAGACAAGTGGCCAGAGAATGTTGAGGTCAAAAACAGAGATACAACAGATCCGCAGGTAGAGAAACAAGACACATCAAAAGCCAAGAGATCAAACCTTATCCAGTCAAAACAAGTGAAAAGAGAAGTGAAAGTACAAGCAGAAGAGAGCCAAAGTTTCTAACAACATTCCTGCTATGCAGACAAAAAGGAACTGGGGGTTTAGCAGCAACTATATACCCTTCTTATAATCCTGTCTGGATTACTGTAATGTGTTTGAAAAGTGCTCGGACACTTCAGCTAGTCCAAATAGCTGCAGCCAGGTTGGTAACTGGGGCTGACTACAGGGAGTGGACAACTCCCCTGTTGCAGCAGCTCCACTGGCTGCCAGTTTGTTTCTGGGCACAATTCAAAGTGTTGGTTATGACATTTAAAGCCTTCGGTGGCTCAGGCCCAGGCTATTTGCCAGAGCACAGCTCCTTCTATGATCCTGCCTGGGCCTTGAGATCTTCAGGAGAGGCCCTTCTCTCGGTCCTAACTCCATCTCAAGCTAGATTGGTGGGAATGACTGAGAGGACCTTCTCTCTCAGTGGTTGCCTCTCGACTCTGGAACTCCCTGCCCAGGGAAGTCAGAATGGCCTCCTCCCTGCTCTCCTTCAGGCAGGCCTTTAACGAAAAAGGTTTTAAAGAGCAAGTCAGGGGGTGCTGGGGTTTTAAGCTTGGAATGTTTTTATAGGGTTGTTGTGAGTTCTCCGAGCTGTGTGGCCATGTTCCAGAAGCATTCCCTCCTGATGTTTTGCCCACATCTATGGCAGGCATCCTCAGCGGTGTGAGGTCTGTTGGAAACTAGGCAAGTGGGGTTTATATATCTGTGGAAAGTCCAGGGTGGGAGAAACGTCAGGAGAGAATACTTCTGGAACATGGCCATACAGCTCGGAAAACACACAACAATTCTCTAATTACAGTCATGAAAGCCTTCGACAACACGTTTTTATAGATTTTAACTGTGATTTTTTAATAACAATATTTAATTCTGTTTGAATGTTTGTATATTTGTATATTTTAAATTGTATTGAAATGTTTTAATGTAAGCTGCTTTGAGTCTCCTTGTGGAGACAAAAAGCAGAGTATATACATAATAATAATAATAATAATAATAATAATAATAATAATAATAATAATAATACCACCAATAGGGAGAGTGAGAGGGATTACCATCAATAATGTATCTTTAGAGCTCTAGAAATTTCTAAAGATGTACTGTGCCAGTTTTGTGACTGCGCCTTCGGGGACTGTGGATGATAGTGGTGGGATCAGGAGAGGAAGGAAAAACCCTCGCGAGGAGGGCTCGTTGGAGGATTTGCACCGAAAGAGAATTAGGGACCTCAATGGGGAATCTTCTATGGAAGATTCAGATGGAGAGTCTGTGGAAGAAATGGATGCTGGGGAACAGGTGGTGGCTGAGGAAGTGGACACTGACTGGGCACGGGCACCGGAGATGCCTGGGGAATTGGGGCCCATGGATACTGCTGAACCTTGGGTATCTTCAGAAGCAGATCCCACTTGGTCTGTTTGGAGGAGGGAGGATGGATCCTCAGGTGTGCATGGTGTTGGGCATGGGCAGGATGATTGGAATTCTGATGAAGAATTAGGCACGCCCGATCCACGAGCTTTAGCTGTGTGGAGTTCTGATTCAGATTAAGGATTTGGGACACCTGCTCTTTGGGTGTTGGTGTTTGGACACTCAGGGAGAATTGGGATAAATTGGGAATGTTTGGTCACTTCACTTTGCATGTGGCAAGGTGTTGCTGGGCGCCACTGGGATTCCTGTACGTGTTAAAGAAGACTGGACTGGGACTTTGCTTCAGATGTAAGTTTATCTGGGTTGCTCTACAACGGAGGGCTGGAACTGTGTGGGTTTTCCTGGACTGCGCTGTTATTACTATTTTTAGCTGCTGTAGCCTCCGTTGCCTTGGCTCTTTGTGCCATTTCGTGGACCTTGAATTGATGACTACAACCTCTGGACCTTGGACTGGAATTCGACCCTGTTTCTGCCTTCGCTCTCTGATTGGTCTACCCACGGCTCTTGACTTCTGGCTTGCCTCCTGACCCTGCTGCTGTCTCCTGTCCTGACCCTGGATCAACCTGACGACGTCTCTTCGCTTTGTCCCTTGAGCTCCTGGCATTACCTGCACTCTCGAAGCGGTTTGCTGCTGTTCCTGCTATTTCGACTCCGGACCTGTTTGACGACATCTTCTTGCACTGTCCCTTTAAATCCCCAAAGCCTGTTGCTTGCCGCAGTAAGGGCTTGGAGCCGTACCTTCCCTTTTGCACTGGCTCCAAGTTTGTTTACAAGCTCCTTTGCCCGGTTTTGGTTTCTGTTTAGAGCTTTGTGTTAAAACCGCTAGCTTGTGACTCTTGGGAGTTTTTTGGGAGTTTCCAAGTCTTTGTTTTGTTTTGGCTGTTTTTCCAAGCCAACTTAGTTTGTTTAGAGCTGAACTGAAGCACCTTTTGTTTAATCTGGATTATTTGCTTGGATAATCCGGTTTGTTTGCTAAAGCATACTTTTTGATATATTTTTGTTTGGACTGCTTTAAAACACTGAAAGTTAAGTGTTTAAAGCCATCTTTTGTGTTTGTGTCTATTTTTTGGGCTATCTCTTGAATAAACTCTGTTTTGCTCTCAAATTGGCATCTGACTCTTGACAGCCAGTGCAGTAAAACCATTTGTGTAATTCACAAAGACCACGAAGAACGAACTAGTCACTATGTAGGCATTGAGAATATGTATAGTCACTAGTGCAGTGATGGCGAACCTATGACACGCGTGTCAGCACTGACACGCCTAGCCATTTTTGCTGACACGTGGCCGCATGCCACATTTCATCCTTGACTCCTGCATGGCCAGGTGCACTAGACGAGGATGAAACATTTGCTGTAGTGTGGCAGCTGCCGCTAGTGAACAAAAGGGGCTCCACAGGCCGGGCCATTGCCTCAGTTCCGGGGAGGTGGCTAAAGCCCCAGATGAGGGAGGAGAAAAGGAGGGGGAGCATCGTCCAGGCTGAGAGAAGGAAGGAAAGAGAAGCTGAGAAAAAGAAGTGAGCCGCCACCAGCCACTGCGGCTGGGCAGGGCACAAAGAGAAGCCACTGCTGTGGCTCTGAGGAGAGTTTTTGTTCAGTCACATCAAGCGGCGCCAGCAGTGCAGGCCACGGAGGGTGCCAGGTAAGCTTGGCCTGGACTTGACGGGAGCACCCACTTGCCTGATGTCAGCCAGAGGTGGCTTTGGTGTGCCAGTTGAGCTCCCTCATCCAAGTACGGCTTGCTCCAAATCCCTGGGGCAGCAACGGGGATAGCACCATGTGGAGGGACACCATCCCAACTGGGTCCCCCGGGGATCCAGCCAAGGCAGGGAAAGAAAGAGAGCTGCCGCTCAAGGGCCTGCACCGGCTGAGCGGCGGGCACATTGCTTGGCCAAATCCACTCTTCTGCTCCCTGTTGCCATGGCAACCCATCCCTGACCCTCTTTCTCTTTCCACATGGATCTTCCCTGCAAGAGTTTTCACCTCTTATCCATTCCTATGCGATGGCGGGCTTGGAAGGGCATGGCTCCGAGGGCCTGCACCGGCCGAGTGGCGGGCCACTTTCCTCCCCTGCTGGATCCCTGAGGACCCAAGTTGGGATGGCATCCTTGCACATGGTGCTATCCCTGCCGCTGCCCCAGGGATTTGGAGCAATCCATACTTGGATGAGGGAGCTCAACCAAAGCCACCTCTGGCTGGTATCAGGCAAGTGGGTGCTCCCCTCAAGCCCAAGCCAAGTTTACCTGGCACCCTCCGTGGCCTGCACTGCCTGCACCGCTTGATGTGATTGAACAAAATCCCTCCTCAAAGCCACAGCAGCGGCTTCTCTTTGTGCCCGGCCCAGCTGCAGTGGCCGGTAGCAGCTCTCGGTTCCTTTCCTCAGCTCCCCTTCCCTTCTCTCGCTCAGCCTGGATGACGCTTCCCCTTCTTTTCTGCTCCCTCATCCGGGGCTTTGGCCACTCACCCCAAATTGAGGCAGCGGTCTGGCCTGTGAAGCCCCTTTTGCCACACTAGTGGTGGCCACCATATTCCCTGATGTAACAGGAGGGAGCGGCTTCAAGCAATACGGTACATTAAAAGAGGTAGGGAGGGAGGGAGAGAGGGAGGGATGCTATATTTATTAAAATAAATATAGTGTTCCTACTTCATGGATTTCCACTTATTGCAGGTGGGCCTGGAATGTAACCCCTGCAATAAGTGAGAGAGCACTGTATTAAATATAGTTACAATTATCCATTTTTGTTATTAAATTATAAATATAGCAATATTATGGGGGTTTTCTCGAAGTGACACACCACCTGAGTTAGGCTTGGTATTTGGCAAATTTTGACACACCAAGCTCAAAAGG
Source organism: Anolis carolinensis (assembly GCF_035594765.1). Classification (NCBI taxonomy): domain Eukaryota; kingdom Metazoa; phylum Chordata; class Lepidosauria; order Squamata; family Anolidae; genus Anolis; species Anolis carolinensis. Next base: position 327,841,727 of record NC_085841.1, on the reverse strand, counting down.
TTGCCCATCACTGCACTAGTGCATAACTCTAGGTTATACATTTCTTACTTCATACTGAAATGGTGAATTTTAGCCACCATTTTTATCTTATAGATAAATGATCTATAAAAGAAGGGCAATAACAGTCTTCTTCAATCCTAGGTATTTCAATCTCAGAGCAGTCAATTAAAGTACGCCAGAAAACTGAGAGACGAATTACATGTTACATATACTCATATAAATAATATATGTATAATTAGGTCCCAAAAGACCTACAGCAGAAGGAGCAAATTTGGGGGGGGGGGGCGGGATAGAGAAAAAAGAATATGCTGCACTCCTGTATTCATATTGTTGTAATGAGCCTTCAAGTCATTTCTGACATATGATGACCCCAAGATGAATTTATCATGGGGGTTTCTTGGCAAGATTTGTTCAAGGAGATTTTGCTTTTGCCTTCCTCTGAAGCTGAAAGAGTATGACTTGCTCAATATCGCCCAGTGTTTCCATGACTGACACTCAACTCTGTGGGACTCATTTTTGAGATGAGAGATATCTACACAACTGAGCATTACAGAATCACAATATATTACATGAACAGGATTCCTAGTAGAGGCAAGTACTTTCTTGCAACTATTCATTTCTGAAAGAAGCGTTAATCCACAGAACACAGATTTCTGATGTCATCCTCCCAAGTGGATGGATATTGGTGTACAGTGGAAATTAGGTGTGCTGTGCAAGGCTGTGTGGGTTATCTGAACATGCAAAACAACCAACTACCTTAATGAGAAAAAACCTGAAATAAAAAATAACAGGTTTTCCTATAATTTGGAAACTTCTTTTAAACTTGGTAAGATGACACATAACAATCGTTCTCCATTTATGTTAGTGTTGACTCTGAAATGAGGGTTCAAATCCTTTCTCAGCCACTGGTTAGCTTTGGGAAAGCCATAGTCTATTAATATTTGAAAAATGCAATGAAAAACCTTCTCTAAATAAATTTTGCCAAAAAAATCCAATAATATGTTCCCCTTAATATCATCATAAATTAGAAATGACTTAAAGACATGTAACAATTATAATATTTTTAGCCATATATTTCAAAGATATCCTCTTAAGTATTTCAAAGTCCAGTGAAAGAGTAGTTCAGTGATAGACCTTTGCAGGGTTGATGTTATTGTGTGGAACAGAACTTTTCATGATGAATTCTACTTTTAAACAATGAATCAAACAAACAAAATGTGAACATCATGTAATTAGAAAAATACTGTTGAGTCTTTATGGCGATGATCTTATATTCATTTACCTGGGAACAAGCCCCTATAGGATTTCAATGGTAGAAAAACTATCTTACCAATGCTTGTTTTCATCAACACTTCTTTATGAACAGTGTAATATCTATATATATAAAAGGATAAAATTGTTTGTACAGTGACTATAACAACAAAACTAAACGTCCCAGAAATACGAAACTTGGCAACACAATGCAAAAACCTTGCCTCCCGGTTATAACAACACAACCACACCACAAAACCACAATCCAGACCCACAAAACTCACAACGCATCATGACTATAATAACACAACTAAACGCCCCAGAAATACAAAACTTGACAACACAATGCAACAGCCTTGCCTCCCAGTTATAACAACACAACCACACCACAAAACCACAATCCGGACCCACAAAACTCACAACAACGCCTCGTGACTATAACAACACAACTAAACGCTCCAGAAATAAGAAACTTGGCTACACAATGCAAAAGCCTTCCCTCTCGGTTGTAACAACACTACCACACCACAAAACCACAATCCAGACCCACAAAACTCACAACAATGCATTGTGACTATAACAACACAACTAAACCGGATGGCCATCTGTCTGAGTGGTTTGGATGGGGTCTTCCTCCATGACAAAAAGAAAGAAAGGGGTTGGACTGGATGCAAATTACAAATCCCAGCACCCCATGGCATGGAGTCCATGCATTTCAATTAGAGGCCTCTTCCTTTTCTCTTTCCTCGCCATCCAACCCACTGACCCAGTTCCAAGGCTCTGCAGGCGGTAAAGGCTGGAACGGATAGAACGAAGGAGGGAGGGAAGGGAAGCGAAGGAACGCCAAGGACAAGAGCCTTCCCTCTCTGCCTGGAAGGCCAAGAGCAAAAGGGAGAGAAAGACAATTGATCCGGTTATATTTACCCTCCTTTCTTACCAGTGTGTTCTTATCAGCGAGCTCAGGATCAGAGCAGAGAAAGGGAACAGCATAGGAATAAAGGAAACAAGGAGAGCACCCACTCTATCCATCCACTCACCCACTAATAATAAAAACCTACACAGGCAAGAATCAGCCATGCACGGAGGCTACAAGGCCATTCAGTGCTCATCCACCTCCCCAATCCCTAAATTCACAGTTGGCCTCCAAAAAACAATTACAATAATAACAATGACAACAACAACAATAAGAATCAACACCATCACAGGCAAGAAGCAGCCAGGCACTGAGGCTGAGAGGCCAGTCAGTGCTACACTGGGCCTCCAAAGAAACAATACAGTAGCATCTAACTTATCCAACCTTCATGACCACTACAACAACAATAATAATAAACACCTACACAGGCAAAACAAAAAAGAAGACTATTGTACCACAATAAAAATATAAACCACGCTCAGCAGAATCAGACATCATGATTAACAACAAACCAAAGACAACAGAGATCTCAAACAATTATCAATCAACACAAAAATTGAAGAAGGTAACAGACTTCAAATACTACTACTAATGTGAGTATAAAGAAGGGTGGAGGTCACAGCATAAATACAACCTAATATAGACTGACCAACACCACCAGACTAAGCCACCGCAACGCGTGGCCGGGCACAGCTAGTATATATATTAATGTGATGCCTCATGGGCCTTGTAGTCCTGTTCCTAGTGCCATCGTGGCAGATGAAGACGAAAACATGGGGTTTTCGCCGGCTCAACAAGAGCCAGAGTCTTTTCACCTGCCGGATGTTGATGTTTGTACCCAAGAATTCAGTAAAACAGACCTTGGACATTCCTCGCCTCCGTTCCCTAGGAGAGAATCCTATTGTGCTGACAGAGGAGTCAGGGAACAGAATCGCAGGAGTTTACGGATTGCAGCCAAACAACAGGCTGATTAGACCTGCTTCCCTTGGGAAATTCTAAGGAGTCTTGCATCTGGACAAAGTTGGGTTTCGCTTCCCGTTCTCTAGGGAAAGAGGTTGTTGGCGGGAAAACGAGACCCAATATAGGTGCCTGACACGGGAGAATCTTTGCGGAGTCAACAGAGCTGCTTCAGGAGTAAGATCGTGTGTGGACTTCGTAACCCCAGTTCCTTGCTTCCCGGATCAAGAATTCAAGTACTGCCTTGCCTTGCTTTTAACCACGGATCTAGTTCCAAGAATCACTGTTTGCCTTGTTCCTAGTCACGGACCTTGTTAAAGAACCAAGATTATATTCAGCCTTGTTGTCAAGTTGCCTTGGACTCCTAAGACTCTGACATTTCCCCACACTATTGCTTGGCAATAGTGTGTGTTTCAGTATTGGATTTAAACTTTGAACTCTAATATCATTTATTGGACAATACATTTTTGGACTATATTTGACCTCATTTGAAAGGTCTGCTTCTGAACTATATTCTTCACTTGTTTTTATTACTTTTATACATTTCCTTAATAAAGATATTAGATAGAGATTGGCCTCCGTGTATGGTTCTTGGTGCCCTGCTGCCAGGGGTCTGACAATTAATGAGGCACTTTATTATGGAGTAAACAACAAAACCACTGAACCCAATCACACCAAATTTGGCCACGAAATACATAGTCATCCAAGCTATGTCTTTCAAACAAAAAAACCCCTAAAAATATAAAGCCCAAATTAGAGGAAGAGAAAGAACTGTTTTTTCCCCTTGCTGCCAGTTAGAAGGGTAGGCTCCGCCCACTTCATCTCCTAGCAATCCACTAAGCCCCAATGGCGCCTGGGCCTCTTTACTCAGGCCACTGTCTATAAAATACAGATTATCTGATTTGAACTGGATTATATGGCACGATTGGTTGATAAAGACTTAAAATAGTGTATAACTACTGAAATAATGTATAAATATTAAAATAAATATAGTGTCCCTACTTCGCGGATTTTCACTTATTGCGGGTGGTCCTGGAACCTAACCCCAGCGATAAGTGAGGGAACACTGTATATAATAATTACTGTGGTATAATAATATAGAACAAAATAATCTCTAAAATCAGGAGAGTAAATAAAGAGCAACACTCTGAAAACAGGGAAATTCCAGAAAGGAAACAACCTGGGCCAGCTAACACCTCCCAACAAAGGATTCCCCCAGGCAAGAAGCAGACAGCCTTTGAAGCTGCAAGGCCATTAAATGTTAATCAAGGTGGCTAATTGCAGCATTCATACTTGTCACACTGAAACTATTAATTGCTATTCAACCTGGCCAACCAAGAATTCCACAAGGTAGAAAACCCCCAGGCTTTGAAGCCATGAGGCTATTCCGTCCCATTCAACCTGGCCAACGAAGGATGCCGCTATGTAGAAAGCAGCTAGGCTTGCAAGCAGCAAGGCTATTCGGTGCTGTTCAACCTGGCCAACCAAGATTTCCCCTAGATAGAAAAACCTCAGGTTTGGAAGCCCCGAGGCTACTCTGTCCCATTCAACTTGCTCAAGGAAGGATGCCCCTATATAGAAAGTGGCCAGGCTTTGAAGCAGTAAGGCTATTCAGTGCAATTCAAATTGGCCAAAAAAACTATTCCCCTAGAATGCAAGAACCCAGCCTTCAAAGCAGCAATTCTATTCCATTGTATTCCAGCTCACCAAAAAAGGATTCGAATAAGAAAAAAATGGCCAGGCTTTGAGGCTGGAAGGCTATTCACTGCTATTCCACCTGGTCAACAAATGATTCCCATAAGCCACAGCAACGCGTGGCTGGGCACAGCTAGTAACATCTATAACTCAGTTTCACTGTAAATCAGCTCTTCTGGCACTGCATTTTCCTCTGATGTTACTGCTCTTAACACTCTATATAACCAAGTGTACATGTAAATGTTCATATATGTGTATGTGTACTGTACACACAAATGCACACTCTTGCCAAATGAGAGAACCCTCCTTGGAAAGCTAATGAAATGTATTCTAGTCCTAATTATATAATTGAACTTTGGTCTTGTTTGGTTCTAAATGCTAAAAATTACAAAACAAAACAGAAAAAACAGATCAAAATGCCAAAAAGGGTGAATTTATCCTAAAGAAAGAAAAACAATGATAGAAACAAGCTCTAACTTTTCTGAATACTACATTTAAATCACACTTATTTTCCTTGATGCATGCTGACAGTGACATCTACTGGTGTTTCACAAAATCCTCTTACTAGGAATTATAGGCAAATGTGCTCAGCTTCTGCAAGTAAATGATTCTAGATCAATATGGTCAAATATAATGATTATGCATTGACTTGATAGATTATTCTCAACAATAAGGTCCCTTATGACAGCTTTACAATTATTATTTCTGTGTCTTTGATTATTCTTGTGCATTATTTGCTTTATCCAGAAATCCGAAATCTGAAAAGCTCCTAAATCCAATTTGTCTACATGAATGGCTGAAATAGTGACACCTTTCTTTTCTGATGGTTCAAAGGACACAAACTTTGTTTCATACACAAAATTATTTAAAATATTGTGCACAAAATTATTTTCAAGTTAAGCGTACTCATATAAGGTATATGTGAAATATAAATGAATTTCGTACTTAGAGATGCACTATCTCCAAGATATCTCATTATGTATATGCAAATATTCCAAAATCCCCACAAAAAATCTGAAATCCAAAATAGTTGTGGTCCCAAGTATTTCGGATAAGGGATACTCGACTTGTAAGGCAAGTGACATTATGAAACAATACAATCAAAACTTTGCATTAAATTATTGATTGGAAGTAAGCATGTTGCATGAAATTGGATTCTCTGCAATCAATGAAAGTGATAATCTCCAGTCATTATTCATTCTACATGTACTGCATCTTGACCCCAGGCTTATGTTCTGCAACTTTTGTAACCATCAATTCATGTCGCTAAAAGTCATTACAGAACTTGTTGTTCATGACCCAAAATAGTGGCAGAAGCTCAACATTCTCCAATATGGCAATCCAGTTTTTAGCAAAGTATGTTTTTTAGGAGTACCCCATCAGTCCTCCTGAAACTCTCAGCATTTTTCAGCTTTATGGTTTTGTTAGCAGTCTTGACAAATATACAAAGATAATAATGAACATCTACAGACAGGAAATAATACACCAGCATAAGAATGATACTACCACGGGCATGGCTCTCCAGACTCTACAATTAGATATAGCTGTCTACTAACTAAACAACTTTCCATTGTTCCAAAGCTATAGTAATGTCTGTATTACAGGGGACATTAAGTACAAGGGTATCTTTTGCCAACAAATCCCTAAGTACAGATTAGCTCTTAACATGTAACTGGAGAGCAATGACTAGAATAACCAGTTCTATTTATGAAACTAGGCAATCTGTATCAGTTGTCACTATTCATGACTCATTCTTCTTTGCAGGATATCAGCCAGAGCACATAGACCAGAACAAACAGAAACTGCAGACAGACACAATGGCAATGAAACTCCCTTCACTAAACAGTATTTATTATATTATCACCCCCAAAAAGGGTCAAGCCCAAAACAAAATTTTAATAAAATTCCCAATGGGATGTAGTGAGCAACACAAGAAATGAAAGTCAGGGATGGACAACATAGAATCTATGGGTCACATGTAGCTGCACCACCATCTATTTTGCAGTCCCTGTGGCCACCAGCATGGCTTCATTTTCTGCTGCACAAAGATCAAAACTTCCCCCTTTAAAAAAGGCATGCTCCCCATAGATCGTGTTTTAAAGGGGAAAGTTATTGTTCTAATAACATAATAATAATAATAATAATAATAATAATAATAATAATAATAATAAAAGGTAAAGGTTTTCCCTGACATTAAGTCCAGTCGTGACTGACTCTGGGGGTTGGTGCTCATCTCCATTTCTAAGCCGAAGAGCCGGCGTTGTCCATAGACACCTCCAAGCTCATGTGGCCGGCATGACTGCATGGAGCGCAGTTACCTTCTTGCCGGAGCGGTACCTATTGATCTACTCACATTTGCATGTTTTCGAACTGCTAGGCTGGCAGGAGAATAATAATAATAATAATAATAATAATAATAATAATAATAATAATAATAATAATAATACATTTTATTTCTACCACACCACCATCTCCCCGAAGGGGCTCCAGCCAACTAACAAAATACAGCAATGTGTTGCATATAGACAATACATAAATATAAAACAATCAAACCATAGAATTAGAATCACATATATACATAATTACAATGTAAAACATTAAAATTTATAAAATGCAGTCATAGCTGTGGCTAAAACAAGTTGTTTTGATTGACTGTTCTACCCTTATAGCTGATTTTAAAAGAATTAACAACTGTCAGTGCTTTTAAAAAACCTATCTTTTACTTTAAATGCAAACTGAAATGAACTTTTGGTTCAGTCTGAAAGCACCAACTTTTATTATACAAAACCCAACCTGAACAGTTCATTTTAAAAAGCTATGGAAGCATTTCAACCAAAACATAAAGTGAGACCTCTGCTGTCACAAAACATGCAATGACAGACAACATAATCAATGCCACATAGACAAATTCTCTCTCTCTGCAATATGTTGCATTTGTTATGTTGTATGCTACTTTGAGGCCCGCTCTGGAAGAAAAGCAGTATAGAAATAAATAAATAATATTGTTTCAAAATTCTAACATTCATATAGTAATCTGAGAATTAAAATATTTTTCTTTAAGTACTGAATTCTGGATAAAAATCTACATATTAGCTTGGATCCAAAACAAATTGGATTTATCTGACTTCATACTGTATGAGAAGGTGGCATCTCAACCAGATCAGTACTGCAATGAGCATGTGAACCAGATGGTTATGTTTCTATAACTATACTGCAAGCTGGATGAATTATAAAATAATTAGGCAATCTGTTCATGCTACTCACCAATTAAAATATATATTGAACTACTTTAATACTGTTCTTAACTACCATTACGTCAACACTGACTTGTAGTAATCCAATGACTTCAAGTCACTCTGTCATCAGTCTCTCTGCTGAGGTCTTACTAATTTAGGGCTGTGGATTCCTCGATTGAGACCATATACCTGTAATAGAAACTTCATCTTTTTCTGATGCATTCTACCTTGCCAATCTCTACTGTCTTTTCTAGTGAATCATGTATTCTCATGATATGTCCAAAGTATGACAGCCTCATCTTTATCATCTTGACTTCTAGGGAGAGTACAGCCTTTTTCAGCTGAATTATTTTAATAGACTCTTTGAACTAAAGGGGCAGATTCTTGTCTCTATCATGATGGTGAGCTTTTAAAATCTGGAATCTCAATGCAAAGGTAACCTGCTCTATCCCATACAACTGTTCAACTGCAAAGTCAAAAGAAAGAAGTTCTCAAAATTTCACTACATTCGCAAAATACAGTACCACAAAAAGAATTCCCAATTCTTTTCTTGATTATGGATCTGAAGGTGAAATACTGCTAATGTTTTTTTTCTCCTCCCCCATCTGCCTTCAACATCTTTACCAGCATCTTTACATCATCAGGCAGCACTCAATCTGTTGCTGCCTTGCAGTTGGTCTAGGACTGGACAAACAGGAGTGTGACAGAGTCAGAAGTGGCCCACGCACTGAGCAACAGCTAGTTCTGAGAAGACAAAAATGCTTTAAAGCATTGCACAAACATGTGCTTGAAGGGGATGACGTAAGCCACTGCATTTCAGCATTAGGCACCAGGATGGAATGGAATGGGCACATATATGTGAAATTCATCCAGCTGCTCAGCAGATAAAGAAAAGTGCATGAACTTGTTGTCTGTGCATAAGAGAAAAATTTATATATAGCTTTATTACAATACTCTGCTACCCTTGAAGGGAATCTTAGCTATTCCTACCTTTCTCTTTCCATCTCATCCTCAAGAGCAGCAGCAGCTGGGAAAAGCTCTTCTGATTTGTAGTTGACAAGATTAAATGGTGGTAATAAAATATTATGGCCTCTTTTGTCTAGCGTATGGTGTACTCTAGACACAAACTGCAGATCAACAGGCAATACACATTCAGGACAAGCTGTACATAGAAGATGAATAAGTGGGTAATCCACATCCCTGGAAAGAAAATAAAGTTCAAGTTAATATTTTACACATGCAAATATTAACTATAAAGGTATGGTACTGCTAGATAGTTCAGTCTTAGAAATATTAGTTTATTCGGAAAAGAATCTCAACTGTAATTATCTTAAGGCAAGTGTCCATAGGACTACTGTTTCTGTGTGTCTTCATGTCATTTCTGACTTATAGCAGCTATAAGGCAAAGCTGTCATGGGGTTTTCTTGGCAAGATTTGTTTAGAGGGGGGTTGCCCTTAGTGTTTTCAATAATCTAACTGCAACATCACGCTGCTTGTCCCAAAAATTTAACACTGTTACAAATTAGAATAACTCTTGAAGGCCTCTCTGCACATGTATTGACAACATGCTTCTAACACACATTAGATTTTGCACACTATTTCTGCAATTCCCACAGTAATTCAACATTATTTTAATCTAGAATCATTTCAGACTCAAAGTCTATTAATTTTCTTATCAAGATTTTCATGATAATGAACTGTATACATTGTGTAAAAATCTACAGTAAATCATATTCTACAGAAAGATTCTGCATCAGAGAGTTGTAATGCCACTTGACTGATCATCTATTATTTAACTGTGTGTTGTTCACATTGTCAAATATTCCATGAAACCAATAGGTTCCTTCAGTGTAACTGTCAAGAGTCAGACGCCAGTTAACATACAAAATCAAGTTTATTCCGAAGATAAGCCAAAAAATAACATAAACACAGGAAATATCCTTGAAACACTTCACTTTTCAGTGTTTCGAGAGTAGATTGGACAATAATAACTCAAAAACGAGCCACGCTAATTTCCCATGCTGGCATTCAATAAAAAACTAAATAACGCTTCAATTCAGCTTTGGAAAACAAATAGAGTTAATTGCTGGAAAATAAACAAACTAGAAAAGCAGTAAAGCTGCTTCCACGGTGCAGATAAGCCGAGAGCCTCAAAGGGATGATGAATAGCCGTCGTCAGAAGAATCCAAGGTCAGGTCAGGAGGCAGCAGAAATTCTGAAAGACAAACCAATAGTCAGAAGCCGGGAGTAGCCGTCAGTCAGAGAGCGTAAACAGAAGCCAGGTCAAATTTAATCCAAAGTCCGAAGAGGGTGCAGTCATCCAAAACAGGTCCACGATAAGACACAGCGAAAGCCAAGCTAGATGATATCAGCAGATTCAAATCATAGTCCAAGTCCAGTCTTCATGGAAACACAGAGATCCCAATGGCGCCTCAGCAACACCTTGCCACATGCAAAGTGCAGTAGCCAAACATTCCCATTTTATTCCCCTTCCTCCTGGGTGACCAAACACTCACACCCAAACACCAGGTGTCCCAAATCTACTCAGAGTCTGAACTCCACACAGCTAGAGCTCGTGGATCTGGAGTACCTAGCAATTCGTCAGAGTCCCAATCATCCTGCCCACACTTAGCCCCATGAACACTTAAAGAACCATCCTCCCTTCTCCAAGCATCCCAATTGGGATCAGCTCCTGCAGAAACCCCAGGTTCAGAAGTATCCATAAGCCCCAAAGGCCCAGACATCTCGGTGGCTGTGCCCATTCAGTGCCCGCTTCCCCAGCCACCACCTGTTCCTCAGCATCCATCTCCCCATCTGAATCTTCCTCAGAAGATCCCCCATATAGCTCTCTAAGTCGCTTCCTGCGCAACTCCTCCAGTGAACCCTCATCACGAGGGTTTTTTCTTCCTCTTCGAATTCCATCACCATCAACCATAATCCCCGAAGGCGCAGTCACAACAGTAACATATCTTGCTTTTAAAAAAAATTGCACTTTGATAATAGCTGACAGGAGTGAAGATAACTTGGTTCTCAAATACAGCCGTAATTTCAGAGCAGGAACTACAAACATATATATTTCAATTTTTTTTGTTCTTTAGAAGTGGTAACTTGTGGGCTGAGCAAGAGGGCACCTCCTCTCCACAAATGCTGGAACTGATCCCTTGCTTGGCCTCTGAGTCACCTGTGTTTCCTTCTGTGTAAAGGTTTTGTGTGCATGCTTTATTTACTTGTTTATTTTATAAGTTTTCAGTTGTTTGGACTCTCATTGGAGTTCTGGCCTAAAAGCCAAAAAATATAATCTGTTCAGTATCACTGGCCTGCATTTATATTTATGCATCATTATTAATAATAATTTTATTTCTTACACGCCTCTCCTCATGGTTCGAGGCAGCTAAAAACACATAATCATTATATAAAGTACAGATATTAAAATATTTCTACAAAATACATATATTAAAATACACATAACAATGATTAAAATATAGTGAACACAAGACACAAGTTTAAAATTCATGATCACAACTGGCTGGATGAGCCTGTCAGAAGAGTTGGGTCTTCAGTTGTGTCTTAAATTCTGACAGCTCATCTAGCTGTCAGGGCTCTTCTGGCAGGTCATTCCACAGTCTTGGGGTGGCCTATGAAAAGGTCTTAATGATGACAATCGTTAGATGGTTTCTGGCAGACTGGAGTAGCCTTCCGCCGCCAAGAGGACCTCAGTGTGCAGGGCAGATTGTATGGGAATAGGTGATCCTGTACTCAAACCATATAGGGCTCTAAAGATCAAAACCAACACTTTGTACTTTGCCTGGAAATTAATTGGTAGTCAGTGGTGTAACCTTAGGATAGGTGTAATATGCTCATGCCTAGATGGATGCCATATTTTGAACCAACTGGAGTTTTCAAACTTGGTACAAAGGTAGCCCAATGTAAAGTGCATTGCAGAAATCCAACCTTGAGGTTACCAACATGTACACTACCATCTTTAGGTCCTCCAAATCTAGGAAGGGGCACAGCTGGCGTATCAGCCGAAGCTGGTAGTAAGCAGTCCTGACCGTTGCATATACCTGGGCTGACATTTGGAGAGATGGAACCAGGAGCACTCCCAAGCTGCGGACAGTTTTTCAGGGGGAGTGTAATCCTAACCAGTATTGGTTGACATTCCTCCATCCCCAGGTTAGGACCCTTGTTAGTAAGCATCTCTGTTTTGTTTGGGTCAGTTTCAGTTCATTTGTTAATTAATTACAATGGTTGAGAATGTTATCATTTCAAAATTGTAGTTAAATATTTAGGGGTTATGATCTAGTTCCCATCTGAATCAATCTGTGAATGTACATTACACATTGTCTGTCTATGCTAACAGCTTCATCTTCCACTACCAAGAGATTCATAAAGTAAGAGTTTGAATATTTAAACAATATCTGACAGATTTCACAGTTATAATGTGAGGAAAAGATGCTCATATATGTTATAGAGCTACAAGATTCTATTTATAACAGTGTAAAATATATTCTTATACTACGTTGAATAGTATTCTGGTTTGGTTATTTGTGGTTGGTGATCAAATTTACTTCATTAAAGGTTGTTACAGAGTAGAATGCTAAAAGGATATACAAACAAAATGAAATACAGGTAGTACTGAATATATGCAATGAAGAATCAGTATCAAGTAGTTGATGTTTAAATTAAAAAACAAATTTGAAAATCTAAGATGATACATAAAGTAAAATTTATACTAAATGATAAAAACAATAATTTCATTCCTTGCAGCACACTTATTACTTTAAAACACAATCTTTTAGCCAATTTCTTTCAAACAAGAAAAATTACAATTCTTCACTTCTCTAAATATAGTATATTGTAGTTGAACAAATTTAATTATACATAGCTACCCACTGAAAAGCTGCCCATCATGATTTGTTAATAGTTTCTATCTAACTATCTCTGTTAAAACATATCATTCTCTGTCACCAAGTCTCAGAAGAATCCATTTATAACAGACAAAAAAAGGAAAAATTCCTAACAAAAACTAAATATTTAGAGCATGTTGCAAGTAAAGGTGTGTGTTTTTACAGCATACACTCTCCTTAAGCAGTCTATTTATCATCCTTTGAAATAGAAGACCAGAAAAACCAATACTATGTGTGTGGCCTACATTAACCTCACTTAATGCACTCAATAACATTACCCACCACAAAATCATGCTTTTTCTGCACCATTCATAAACTGACAGTAACATTTTATTGAAGTAAAATATTCATTGTCTGTTGTCATTATTTGTTTTAATATATAATCTTGCTAACCAAATGAACTTAAAGCAATGCAGATAAGCAATGGTATGCACAGAGTCACTTAAATGCCAATTTGACTGTTTCATAAACTTTGGCATTCTTTTCCTGTGAGTTTACTTTCTGTTACTTAATTGAAAGTAATATCCATTTACAAACTTCAGCCCTGCCATAAAAAGGCTCTCTTCCATGTCCAAGAAACCTTTAAGGACTTAAACCACAACAAAAGCTAATAATTAAAGCTTTTATTCTCTACCTCAATAAAGTAATGAAGCGTAACTTGGGATAGTTCTGGCCAAGCTTTACTATAAGATGCTGCTGTGCAGAAAGAGTGCAAAATCAAATGAAAACTCAGCATACAGAACACTCTACCAGGCAAACCATATACGGGTAAGCTAACAGTCCATACATTTAATTAAATGACTTCCACAGATTGCAACAAAATGCACTTCCAAGCAAACATCCTAACTAGCGGACATCTTTAAAAATGGATTTAAAACAGATGCCCAGAATGAACACAAGAGATTTTACACACACACAACAGCCTATCAAAAACAGGAGAAATATCTGGGGTATTTGGAACTTTTCATAAAATTGAATTAATACTTCCATATGTTTTATGGACTACAGCATAATCAGTAAGACAAAGAATGGGCAAAGAGCATTCCTCCAGATGACATTTGTCTGTAACTTCTAATATTCCTCATTATTAACTGTGTTGGATAAAGCTGCCGGGGTTACCGTCCAGTAACATCAGGAGGGCTACTTTGTTCATACTTGCACTAAGAAGAGAATAATTTCCAGAAATATTTACAAACAGACAGAGAGAGAGAAAAAAAAACATTTATTAAGATTTCCAGGCAAATGCTTTGTGCTGGAATCCAAACTACTGCCAACATCCACACAAGCTTGAGCTTGCCCAGTGGAATATTTGACCTCTTTCACTTTGAACATCATTCTTATTTCAAAAACAGTTTAAAATGTTGCATGGGGCCTGCTGTTCAAGAAATAAAATTTTGAAGCCTTCACAAGGTCATGGAAATACTTCTGTGGCCTTTGAAATCTTGTTCATTTTTTCAGATAACAAATATACACAGATGAACTCAAGCTGCATAACAAAGCATTCTGTGGTGATCAAGCACCAAGTGAAAGCTGAAAAGGCAACCAATCAGGACTACAGCTAACAAAAAATAGGTTATATTATTATGTTATCTGGGAGTATAAATTTTATATAGATCAGGCATGTAGCCGGGGGAGGGGGGGCTCGTGGGGCTTCACCCCTTCCCCCCGAAATTCTCAGGGTAGTCCGCGAGAAGGCCTTACATATATTATTTAAACTGTTATGTTTATTCATATCATGATCTGATCACCATGCTCAATATATCTCATATGCATGGGGGTATTGGGATAACGATATAAAAGGTTTGCTAGGGTAGTGTTGTGACTCAGCTGGAACTTCAGAGTGACTCTGTTGGGGATTATGGGATTCAGGTTCAAAATGACTCTGATGGGAATTATGGGATTCAGGTTCAGGGTGTTCCTGTTGTAGAAGATGAGGAACAGGGAGTTTTTCCCACAGCAGGGAATGATGTTGATACTGAAACTAGCCAGGTGAAAATTGACTCAGAAAAGGAGGACAGCTTTCAGCCTGATAGTTCTCAGCCTGATAGCTTGCAGACAGATGCTAACGAGCTGGCTGGCCTTGATGAAACAAAATCTCTAGATCCAGCTGGCCGTTTGGAATTCAGGATTCGAAGGAGTGTAAGAATAGCAAACAAGAAGGAGGTCAGAGGCCAAAGAAAGGCTTTCATGCTATGCAAAGGGTATTAAAACAATGTGTTGGGAGACAAACCTTTGTCAAAGCAACTTCTCGCTCAAGTCAAGACGCAAGTTCTTGTTTCCTGGATTATCTTGCAGCCTTGGTGTATTCATGTTCATGGGACTTTGTCATGCTCTCTTGGGACCTTGTGTATTTCTTATGATTTCTTGGATTAATAACCTTAACCTTGTTTTGTAACAATCTTTTGGAACTTTTGCTTTTAAAGAACTATTTATCTTCTATTTCCTAATAAACTACAAAAGACTTCAACCTTGTGTTCAGCCTGGTGTATATTGCAAGGTGAAACTAGCCTGAGGTGCGGCAGGTAGATCCTCTCTCACTCAGACTCAGCGCCCGCCCCCCCCCCCCGAACCAAAGTCCCACCCCCCACCCCACCCCCCACCGAATCAAAATCCTGGCTACAGGCCTGATATAGATTATACATTTTATGTAGGGAGGGATAAATAAACAAAAGAAATAGTGCTAAGAAAAAGAGGTTGTTTACTTGGAAGAAGAGTTTTCTTAACTATAAATGGGTTCTTCAAGGTGCCTTCTGTGCATTTACTGGCTTGGAACCTTCTACAATGCAAACTGTGATAACTTCACCCCTCCTCTCTTATGAGCATGGCCACACCTCCACCTTCTGAGTTAAAATAATTGCTCAACACAGTGATACTCAAAATGCATCCACCAATGTGCTACAGAAAGAGGAAGGACGGGTTTCATGAATGTACAGTTGTCACGACCCAGGCTACAGAGCACCAATAACCATACGCAGAGGCCAGAGTCTATCTAATATCTTTATTAAGGAAATATATAAAGTTAGTAAAAGCAAATGTAAAAGTTAGTCCAGAAGTAGACCTTTCAGGGAAGGTCAAAATTAGTCCAAAGAAACAATGTCCAATATGAAATATTAAGGTCCAAAGTTGTAATCCAATAACCGAAACACTCACTTTGCCAGGCAAAGTGAGGGGAGATGACAAGGTCCTTTAGTCCATGAACTTGAGCAAGGCTAGGAAATAACTTGATACTTGAAACAAGGCTTGAAACGTGGGACAAGGTAACGAGGAACAAGAACAAGGTCCGTGGAATAACTTGGTAAAATCCGTGAAACAAGGCAAGGTTTAGTCCTGGGAAAACAAGGCAAGGTCCGTTGGTAAACAAAGGCTGGGAAACAGGAGCGAAGGCTGGAAACAAGGCAAGGCTTGAGCAGGAACGAGGCTAGAGACGGAGCGCGCTGTCCAGACACAACTCGCTCCGGAGGCTGACGAATTGACTCCGCAAAGTTACTCCGCGGGGAAAACACCTATATAGAGTCTCACTTTCCCGCCGAGAGCAGTTCTCTGGGAACCAGAACCGAAAGCTAATCTCTGAGACCAGATGTTTGACTCCTTAAAGATTCTCATGGAAAGTAGGCTTAATTGGCAAATTCTTAGCAATTATTCTCGCACTCCTGCGCGAGGCTGCTTCCAAGCCTCTCTGTTGTTTACAAAACTCATGGCGAGAAAACACTGGAGATGTAGCCTCAGTATTTGTTTGACATACTTCTGGAACATAATCCTCTTGCAGGTGCAAGGTTCCCAGATCTGGCTGGGAAGAATCTGTCTGGGAAGAATCCAGTTCTGACTGGGAAGGTAAAAAACCCAAGTTTTCTTCTTCATCAGGCATCACAATGTCATGAGCAGGACTACAAGGCCCATGGGTCATCACACTATCCCCCTCCTCAAGCCCCCTCCCAAACTGGGACTCTCTCCCCGAGGCGCGAGGTCGTGGCTTGGCGGGATAGGTCTGATGGAAGCGACGGGTTAGATCAGGAGCGTGAACTGTGGAAGCGTCTTCCCAAGAGCGTTCCTCAGGGCCAAAACCCACCCAGTCAATGAGATATTGCAGGCGGCGGCGGTGAAAGCGAGAATCCAAAATGTCCTGAACCTCGAACTCGTCCTCCCCATCCACCAAAATAGGGACGGGGGCCGGCCGGTCTACATCTGGCCGCACACCATCCGCCGGAAGGAGCAGGGAGCGGTGAAACACTGGGTGAATGCGCATTGAGCGCGGAAGTTGGAGTTTGAAAGTCACGGGGTTAAGTTGCGCCACCACTGGATAGGGGCCAATGAAACGGGCATCTAACTTCCGGCAAGGGCGATGGGAGGGCAAAAAGCGAGTGGACAGAAAAACCCGATCTCCTACCTTGATTTCGGGGCCCGGCTGGCGATGTTTGTCCGCGTGACGTTTATAGTCCTCCTTGGCTTGTTCCAGTTGCTGGAGCAAAAGTTGTTGCACCGCTGTGAGTTCCTGCAGCCAATCTTCTGCTGCGGGAACTTCTGAAGTTTCAATGACAGGGGGAAAGAAACGTGGATGGAAGCCGTAGTTTGCAAAGAACGGCGTTTCTTTTGTAGAAGCCTGGACTCCATTGTTGTAGGCAAATTCCGACAGTGGTAACAGAGAAGCCCAATTGTCCTGTTGGTAGTTTACATAACAGCGAAGGTACTGTTCCAAAGTGGCATTGGTGCGCTCCGTTTGCCCATCCGTTTGGGGATGATGAGCTGAAGATAAACGAGAGTCTATGCCCAATAGTTTTTGTAGTGCCTTCCAGAAACGAGAGGTGAATTGGGATCCACGGTCTGTGACCAAACTCTTGGGCAATCCATGTAGTCTGAAAACATGTTGGAGGAATAAATCTGCAGTCTCTTGGGCTGTGGGAAGACCTTCACAGGGAATGAAATGGGCTAACTTGGTGAAAAGGTCCACCACCACTAGGATCGTGGTGAATCCACAGGAAGGTGGTAAGTCAGTGATAAAATCCGCAGAAATTATTTCCCATGGGCGAGATGGGTTAGGAAGGGGGTGTAGAAGCCCTGAGGGCTTCTCCCTTCTTATCTTGGAGCGCTGGCATACTGGGCAGGTGTTAACATATTTTTCCACATCCTTGCGGATCTTGGGCCACCAGAAATCTCTTAGGATCAAATGCATGGTTTTAAATAGTCCGAAATGCCTGTGATGAACCATGGGCCTTGTAGTCCTGCTCAGGACATTGTAATCCCTGATGAAGATGAAAACTTGGGTTTTTTACCTTCCCAGTCTGAACTGGATTCCTCTCAGCCAGATCCTTCCCAGGCAGATCTGGAAACCTTGCACCTGCAAGAAAGTTGTGCCCCAGAAGTATGTCAAACAACCCCAGAGCCTACTTCTCCCGTGTTCTTGCGCCGGGAGTTTTGTAAACAACAGAGAAGTTTGGATTCAGCTTCGCGCAGGAGTGCGAGGATAGCAGCTAAGAATGTTGCCAATTAACATTGGTTCTCGTGAGAATCTTTAAGGAGTTTAACATCTGGTCTCAGAGTTTAGCTTTCGTTTCTGATTCCCAGAGAACCGCTTTGGTGAGAAAGTTGGACTCTATATAGGTGTTTTGCCCGCGTAGCAACTTCGCGGAGTCAATTCGTCAGCCTACGGAGCGAGTTGTGTCTGGACAGCGCGCTCCGATTCAAGCCTCGCTTCAGCTCAAGCCTTGCCTTGCTATCCAGCCTTCGCCTTGCTTCCCAGCCTTTGTTTACCTACGGACTTTGCCTTGTTTCCCAGGACTAATCCTTGCCTTGTTTCACGGATTTTACCAAGTTATTCCACGGACCTTGTTCTTGTTCTTAGTTACCTTGTTCCACGTTCAAGCCTTGTTTCAAGTATCAAGTTATTTCCTAGCCACGCTCAAGTTTTATGGACTAAGGACCTTGTCATCTCCCCTCACTTTGCTTGGCAAAGTGAGTGTTTCGGTTATTGGATTACAACTTTGGACCTTAATATTTCTTATTGGACATTGCTTTTTTGGACTAATTCTGACCTTTCCTGAAGGGTCTAATTCTGGACTATTTTCTATACTTGTTTTTATTAACTTTATATATTCCTTCAATAAAGATATTAGTTAGATTCTGGCCTCTGTGTATGGTTATTGGTGCCTCTGCCGCCTGGGTCGTGACAGTTTGACTCCGCCTCCCATAAGCACCAACTAACCGAGGCCAGGATGTCTACCGGAGCCGCGCCGGCTGGACAGCCGCTCAGCTACACCATCAGCAAGGACGAAGTGGACCGCATCCGTGACAGACTCAACGCGCAGGATGGAGAAATAAAAGGGTTGAGGGAGCGCGGAGTTCGCCTCCCGGCCATGGCGTTGCCTACCAAGTTTTCTGGAGAAGCTGCTAAGGTTCATGTTTTCCGCCGCCAATGTCAAGCTTATCTAGAGGCCCGTGATGCCGAGTTTCCCCAAGAAGACATCAAGGTGGCGTGGGTCTACAGTCTTCTAGACGGACCAGCGGCTAGCTGGGCGACGGCCCTGTTTGATCAAGCCTCCCCCCACCTAAGTTCAGCACAACGCTTCTTGGATCACCTTAAGGAGACCTGGGGAATCGAGGACAATTTGGAGGCAGCCGGTCACAAACTCCGGCGCCTCCTTCAAGGAGACAGACCCATGTCTCAGTACATAGCCGAGTTCCGCGTGCTGGCCCACAACACCGGCTGGAACGATGTAGCCCTCAGAGGACAATTTCGGGAGGGTCTCAACATTGAAATGCTGGAAGAAATCTCCAAGGTGGATCCTCCCCAGACCCTCGAGGCACTCATTGATCAATGTTTACGGGCTGAAGTCATGATTGCCAACAGGAAACAATGGGTTCGAGGCCAGGGCGGTAGAGCCGGGGCAAAACCCCCCGCTCCCGCCAGTGTTCAGCCACGTCCGGTGTGGAGACCCCCGCCGCCAACCCCATACCCCAGAGGAGGCGAGGAGGTGCCGATGCAGTTGGGCAATGTGCGTCCCAGACTAGATGCCGCCGAGAAGGCCCGTCGTCAACGCTTGAACCTCTGCTGGTACTGCGGGAACGGGGGCCACTTCGCCAGAGAGTGCCCAGCCAAAGGGAAGCCTGCCGCCCGTCTTGCGGCGGCGTCCTCCACGGAGTCGAAGGCGTCTGAGCCGACTGGCACACAGCCGGCGGGGGAAGCCAACGACCGGGTGTAGAGAGGCTCGCCAACCCGGTCAAAAAATCCATCCAAGAGCCGCCAACCGGGGTCCTGTTCCTTCTCGTGGTCACATTATGGTCAGCAAAAAGGGGACCCGTCATGATCCACGCCATGATAGACTCTGGAGCTACCAACAATTTCATCGATAGAGAGTATGCCGACTCTCTGGGATTACAATATCATGATTTCAAGAATGCCCGTGTGGTGCAAGCCATAGACGGCCGTCCCCTCAAGACGGGCCCCGTAAGCCAGTGGTCGGAACCCACCAGGATGTGGATAAGGGAACATATGGAAGAGATTTCCTTCTTTGTTACCGAGGTTCCCCATTTCCCTGTGATTTTGGGAATTCCATGGCTGACACTCCACGACCCTAACATCTCCTGGTCCAACAGAGAACTGCAGTTTGCTTCACCGTACTGCCAAAACCATTGCCTCGTAGCCAAGGTATGCCATGCCACAGACTCCGAGCCCATCATCACCTTGCCAAAGAAGTACTCCGAGTATTGGGATGTATTCAATGAGAAAGAAGCCGAAAAATTACCCCCACATAGACCTTATGACTGTGCCATTGACTTGGTGGAGGGGGCCCCGATCCCGCGAGGGCATCTCTACTCCCTGACTGAACCAGAGCAAGAAGCTCTCAGGGAATTCTTAGAGACAAACCTTCGCAAGGGGTTCATCAGGCCCTCTCAATCCCCAGCCGCCTCCCCAGTGATGTTTGTGAAGAAGAAGTCAGGGGAATTACGCTTGGTGGTGGACTACAGAGCATTGAACAATATCACCAAGCGGAACAGCTATCCCCTGCCCTTAATCTCGGATCTACTGGACCGACTTCGAGGAGCCAAGGTCTACACCAAGCTGGATCTTCGGGGGGCTTATAATCTAGTTCGCATCAGAGAAGGGGACGAGTGGAAGACCGCCTTCCAGACTAAATTCGGATTATTCGAGTCCCGAGTTATGAATTTCGGTTTATGCGGAGCTCCCGCAACGTTCCAGCATTTTGTCAACGATATTTTTCAGGACTATCTAGACAGATTCTTGATAATCTACCTGGACGATTTTTTGGTGTTTTCCAGATCACAATCAGAACATGAGAACCACGTCAAAATGGTGTTGCAACGACTGCGGGATCATGGACTTTATGCCAAGCTAGAAAAATGCGCTTTTGATCTACAAGAGGTAGATTTCCTTGGCTACCGCATCTCGCCTCTAGGGCTTTCCATGGATCCAGCCAAAGTTTCAGCAGTATTGGAATGGCGGGCGCCAACTAACAAGAAAGAGGTGCAGCGTTTCTTGGGGTTCGCGAACTACTACCGCAAGTTCATTCCAGATTTTGCCCGCTGGTCCGACCCCATCACTAGCTGCATCCGTGGAAAGCAGCCTTTCCGCTGGACTGATCAAGCAGAGAAAGGGTTCCAGCAACTGAAGAAACTATTCACCTCCCAGCCAATTCTACAGCACCCAAATCCTGGAACCCCTTTTGTGGTGCAAGCGGACGCCTCTGATGTGGCAATTGGGGCTGTACTCTTACAACCGGTGGGAGATCACCTCCACCCCTGTGCCTTTTATTCTCGTCAACTAACCACACCAGAGAGAAATTACACCATTTGGGAAAAAGAACTACTGGCCATAAAGGCAGCCTTTGAAACTTGGAGACATTGGCTAGAAGGGGCCAAATTCCCCATTGAAGTCCACACTGATCATCGTAATCTAGAACATCTAAGAACTGCCCGCAAACTAAATCAGAGGCAGCAACGTTGGGCTTTATTCTTTGAACGTTTCAACTTCCAGATCCATTATGTGACCCCAGCTCAAACCAAGCAAGCAGACGCCCTGTCACGTAAACCGGAATACGCTGCAGGACGCAAGGAGACCTTTGAATCCCAACTGCTACAACCTGAGAACTTTGCCACGCTCACAGTGGGGAACACCAAATCCAGTCCCATTGGTTCAACTTCCCCTACTCCAGGACCCATCTGTGCTCAAGAAATCAGGGCTAGTCAGCAAGCAGATGCCTGGGCGCAGGACCAACTTCGCCAAGGTCTGCATTTTCCCTTTTCGCTTAAAGATGGGCTGCTCTGCTATAGAAATCATGTTTATATCCCACCCGGACCGGGCAGGGAAAAAGCGCTTCGTCTGTGTCATGACTGCAAACCAGCAGGACACTTCGGACTATTTAAAACCATGCATTTGATCCTAAGAGATTTTTGGTGGCCCAAGATCCGCAAGGATGTGGAAAAATATGTCAACACCTGCCCAGTATGCCAGCGCTCCAAGATACGAAGGGAGAAGCCCTCAGGGCTTTTGCACCCCCTTCCTACCCCATCTCGCCCATGGGAAATAATTTCCGCGGATTTCATCACTGACCTACCACCTTCCTGTGGATTCACCACGATCTTAGTGGTGGTGGACCTATTCACCAAGTTAGCCCATTTCATTCCCTGCGAAGGCCTCCCCACGGCCAAAGAAACTGCGGATCTATTTCTTCAGCATGTTTTCAGACTACATGGATTGCCCAAGAGTTTAGTCACAGACCGTGGATCTCAATTCACCTCTCGTTTTTGGAAGGCACTACAAAAACTACTGGGCATAGACTCTCGCTTATCTTCAGCTCATCATCCCCAAACAGATGGGCAAACGGAGCGCACCAATGCCACTTTGGAGCAGTATCTTCGCTGTTATGTAAACTACCAACAGGACAATTGGGCTTCTCTGTTACCACTGTCTGAGTTTGCCTACAATAATGGAGTTCAAGCTTCTACAAAAGAAACGCCGTTCTTTGCAAACTACGGTTTCCATCCACGTTTCTTTCCCCCTGTCATTGAAACTTCAGAAGTTCCCGCAGCAGAGGATTGGCTGCAGGAACTCACAGCGGTGCAACAACTTTTGCTCCAGCAACTGGACCAAGCCAAGGAGGACTATAAACGCCACGCTGACAAACACCGCCAGCCGGGCCCCGAAATCAAGGTAGGAGATCGGGTTTTTCTGTCCACTCGCTTTCTGCCCTCCCACCGCCCATGCCGGAAGTTAGATGCCCGCTTCATTGGCCCCTATCCAGTGGTGGCGCAATTAAACCCCGTGACTTTCAAACTCCAACTTCCGCGTTCAATGCGCATTCACCCAGTGTTTCACCGTTCCCTGCTCCTTCCGGCGGATGGTGTGCGTCCTGATACAGACCAACCGGCCCCCCCTCCTGTTTTGATGAATGGGGAGGAGGAGTTCGAGGTTGAGGACATTTTGGATTCTCGCTTTCATCGCCGCCGCCTACAATATCTCATTGACTGGGTGGGTTTTGGGCCTGAGGAACGCTCTTGGGAAGACGCCTCCACAGTCCATGCTCCTGATCTAACCCGTCGCTTCCATCTGACCTATCCCACCAAACCGCGACCTCGCGCCTCGGGGAGAGGACCCCAGTTTGGGAGGGGCCCTGAGGAGGGGGATAGTGTGATGAACCATGGGCCTTGTAGTCCTGCTCAGGACATTGTAATCCCTGATGAAGATGAAAACTTGGGTTTTTTACCTTCCCAGTCTGAACTGGATTCCTCTCAGCCAGATCCTTCCCAGGCAGATCTGGAAACCTTGCACCTGCAAGAAAGTTGTGCCCCAGAAGTATGTCAAACAACCCCAGAGCCTACTTCTCCCGTGTTCTTGCGCCGGGAGTTTTGTAAACAACAGAGAAGTTTGGATTCAGCTTCGCGCAGGAGTGCGAGGATAGCAGCTAAGAATGTTGCCAATTAACATTGGTTCTCGTGAGAATCTTTAAGGAGTTTAACATCTGGTCTCAGAGTTTAGCTTTCGTTTCTGATTCCCAGAGAACCGCTTTGGTGAGAAAGTTGGACTCTATATAGGTGTTTTGCCCGCGTAGCAACTTCGCGGAGTCAATTCGTCAGCCTACGGAGCGAGTTGTGTCTGGACAGCGCGCTCCGATTCAAGCCTCGCTTCAGCTCAAGCCTTGCCTTGCTATCCAGCCTTCGCCTTGCTTCCCAGCCTTTGTTTACCTACGGACTTTGCCTTGTTTCCCAGGACTAATCCTTGCCTTGTTTCACGGATTTTACCAAGTTATTCCACGGACCTTGTTCTTGTTCTTAGTTACCTTGTTCCACGTTCAAGCCTTGTTTCAAGTATCAAGTTATTTCCTAGCCACGCTCAAGTTTTATGGACTAAGGACCTTGTCATCTCCCCTCACTTTGCTTGGCAAAGTGAGTGTTTCGGTTATTGGATTACAACTTTGGACCTTAATATTTCTTATTGGACATTGCTTTTTTGGACTAATTCTGACCTTTCCTGAAGGGTCTAATTCTGGACTATTTTCTATACTTGTTTTTATTAACTTTATATATTCCTTCAATAAAGATATTAGTTAGATTCTGGCCTCTGTGTATGGTTATTGGTGCCTCTGCCGCCTGGGTCGTGACAATGCCCTGCTGGTTTGCAGTCATGACACAGACGAAGTGCTTTTTCCCTGCCCGGTCCGGGTGGGATATAAACATGATTTCTATAGCAAAGCAGTCCATCTTTAAGCGAAAAGGGAAAATGCAGACCTTGACGAAGTTGATCCTGCGCCCAGGCATCTGCTTGCTGACTAGCCCTGATTTCTTGAGCACAGATGGGCCCTGGAGTAGAGGGAGTTGAATCAATGGGAGTGGATTTGGTGTTCCCCACTGTGAGCGTGGCAAAGTTCTCGGGTTGTAGTAGTTGGGATTCAAAGGTCTCCTTGCGTCCTGCAGCGTATTCCGGTTTACGTGACAGGGCGTCTGCTTGCTTGGTTTGGGCTGGGGTCACATAATGAATCTGGAAGTTGAAACGTTCAAAGAATAAAGCCCAACGTTGCTGCCTCTGATTTAGCTTGCGGGCAGTTCTTAGATGTTCTAGATTCCGATGATCAGTGTGGACTTCAATGGGAAATTTGGCCCCTTCTAGCCAATGTCTCCAAGTTTCAAAAGCTGCCTTTATGGCTAATAGTTCTTTTTCCCAAATGGTATAGTTTCTCTCTGGTGCGGTTAGTTGACGAGAATAATAGGCACAAGGATGAAGGTGATCTCCCACCGGTTGTAGGAGCACAGCCCCAATTGCCACATCAGAGGCGTCCGCTTGCACCACAAAAAGGGTTTCAGGATCTGGATGCTGAAGGATTGGCTGGGATGTGAATAATTTCTTTAGTTGCTGGAACCCTTTCTCTGCTTGATCAGTCCAGCGGAAGGGCTGTTTTCCACGGATGCAGCTAGTGATTGGGTCAGACCAGCGGGCAAAATCTGGAATGAACTTACGGTAATAGTTCGCGAACCCCAAGAATCGCTGCACCTCCTTCTTGTTAGTTGGCGCCCGCCATTCCAATACTGCTGAAACCTTGGCTGGATCCATGGAGAGCCCTAGAGGCGAGATACGGTATCCAAGGAAATCTACCTCTTGTAGATCAAAAGCGCATTTTTCTAGCTTGGCATAAAGTCCATGATCCCGCAATCGTTGCAACACCATTTTGACGTGGTTCTCATGTTCTGATTGTGATCTAGAAAACACCAAAAAATCGTCCAGGTAGATTATCAAGAACCTATCTAGGTAGTCCTGGAAAATGTCATTGACAAAATGCTGGAACGTTGCGGGAGCTCCGCATAATCCATAATTCATAACTCGGGACTCGAATAATCCGAATTTAGTCTGGAAGGCGGTCTTCCACTCGTCCCCTTCTCTGATGCGAACTAAGTTGTAAGCTCCCCGAAGATCCAGCTTGGTGTAAACCTTGGCTCCTCGAAGTCGGTCTAGTAAATCCGAGATTAAGGGCAGGGGATAGCTGTTCCGCTTGGTGATATTATTCAATGCTCTGTAGTCCACCACCAAGCGTAATTCCCCTGACTTCTTCTTCACAAACATCACTGGGGAGGCGGCTGGGGATTGAGAGGGTCTGATGAATCCCTTGCGAAGGTTTGTCTCTATGAATTCCCTGAGAGCTTCTTGCTCTGGTTCAGTCAGGGAGTAGAGATGCCCTCGCGGGATCGGGGCCCCCTCCACCAAGTCAATGGCACAGTCATAAGGTCTATGTGGGGGTAATTTTTCGGCTTCTTTTTCATTGAATACATCCCAATACTCGGAGTACTTCTTTGGCAAGGTGATAATGGGCTCGGTGTCTGTGGCATGGCAGACCTTGGCTACGAGGCAATGGTTTTGGCAGTACTTTGAAGCAAACTGCAATTCTCTGTTGGACCAGGAGATGCTTGGGTCGTGAAGTGTCAGCCATGGAATCCCCAAAATCACAGGGAAATGGGGAACCTCAGTAACAAAGAAGGAAATCTCTTCCATATGTTCCCTTATCCACATCCTGGTGGGTTCCGACCACTGGCTTACGGGGCCCGTCTTGAGAGGGCGGCCATCGATGGCTTGCACCACACGGGCATTCTTGAAGTCATGATATTGTAATCCCAGAGAGTCGGCATACTCTCTATCAATGAAATTGTTGGTAGCTCCTGAGTCTATCATGGCGTGGATCATGACGGGTCCCTTTTTTGCTGACCATAAGGTGACCACTAGAAGGAACAGGACCCCGGTTGGCGGCTCTTGAATGGGTTTCTTGACCGGGTTGGCGAGCCTCTCTACGCCCGGTCGTTGGCTTCCCCCGCCGGCTGTGTGCCAGCCGCCTCAGACGTCTTCGTCTCCGTGGAGGACGCCGCCGCAAGACGGGCGGCGGGCTTCCCTTTGGCTGGGCACTCTCTGGCGAAGTGGCCCCCATTCCCGCAATACCAACAGAGATTTAGGCGTTGGCGGCGGGCCTTCTCGGCGGCATCTAATCTGGGACGCACATTGCCCAACTGCATCGGCACCTCCTCGCTCCCTCTGGGGTATGGGGATGGTGGTGGGGGTCTCCACACTGGACGCGGCTGAACGCTGGCGGGAGCGGGGGGTTTTGCCCCAGCTCTACCGCTCTGGCCTCGTACCCACTGCTTCCTGTTGGCAATCATGACTTCAGCCCGTAAACATTGATCGATGAGTGCTTCCAGCGTTTGGGGAGGATCCACCTTGGAGATTTCCTCCAGCATTTCAATGTTGAGACCCTCCCGAAATTGTCCTCTGAGGGCAACATCGTTCCAGCCGGTGTTGTGGGCCAGCACTCGGAACTCGGCTATGTACTGAGACATGGGTCTGTCTCCTTGGAAGAGGCGGCGGAGTTTGTGCCCGGCTGCCTCCAAATTGTCCTCGATTCCCCAGGTCGCCTTAAGGTGGTCCAAGAAATGTTGCGCTGACCTTAGATGTGGGGAGGCTTGGTCGAACAGAGCCGTCGCCCAGTTAGCCGCTGGCCCGTCTAGGAGACTGTAAATCCACGCCACCTTGATGTCTTCCTGGGGAAACTCGGCATCACGGGCCTCTAGATAAGCTTGGCATTGGCGACGGAAAACATGAACCTTAGAAGCTTCTCCAGTAAACTTGGTTGGCAACGCCATGGCCGGAAGACGGATTCCGCGTTCCTTCAAACCCTTTATTTCTCCATCCTGTGCATTGAGCTTATCACGGATTCGGTCCACCTCATCCTTGTCGATGGTGTAGGTAATCGGCTGGCCGCTCGGCCCAGGTACGACTCCGGTAGACATTCTGGCCGAGGTTAATTGGTGCTTAGGGTGGCGGAGTCAAACTGTCACGACCCAGGCTACAGAGCACCAATAACCATACGCAGAGGCCAGAGTCTATCTAATATCTTTATTAAGGAAATATATAAAGTTAGTAAAAGCAAATGTAAAAGTTAGTCCAGAAGTAGACCTTTCAGGGAAGGTCAAAATTAGTCCAAAGAAACAATGTCCAATATGAAATATTAAGGTCCAAAGTTGTAATCCAATAACCGAAACACTCACTTTGCCAGGCAAAGTGAGGGGAGATGACAAGGTCCTTTAGTCCATGAACTTGAGCAAGGCTAGGAAATAACTTGATACTTGAAACAAGGCTTGAAACGTGGGACAAGGTAACGAGGAACAAGAACAAGGTCCGTGGAATAACTTGGTAAAATCCGTGAAACAAGGCAAGGTTTAGTCCTGGGAAAACAAGGCAAGGTCCGTTGGTAAACAAAGGCTGGGAAACAGGAGCGAAGGCTGGAAACAAGGCAAGGCTTGAGCAGGAACGAGGCTAGAGACGGAGCGCGCTGTCCAGACACAACTCGCTCCGGAGGCTGACGAATTGACTCCGCAAAGTTACTCCGCGGGGAAAACACCTATATAGAGTCTCACTTTCCCGCCGAGAGCAGTTCTCTGGGAACCAGAACCGAAAGCTAATCTCTGAGACCAGATGTTTGACTCCTTAAAGATTCTCATGGAAAGTAGGCTTAATTGGCAAATTCTTAGCAATTATTCTCGCACTCCTGCGCGAGGCTGCTTCCAAGCCTCTCTGTTGTTTACAAAACTCATGGCGAGAAAACACTGGAGATGTAGCCTCAGTATTTGTTTGACATACTTCTGGAACATAATCCTCTTGCAGGTGCAAGGTTCCCAGATCTGGCTGGGAAGAATCTGTCTGGGAAGAATCCAGTTCTGACTGGGAAGGTAAAAAACCCAAGTTTTCTTCTTCATCAGGCATCACAATGTCATGAGCAGGACTACAAGGCCCATGGGTCATCACAACAGTTGACCACAGGTGATCAGTTATAGATAATCACCCTATCTACTTCATTATAGTGTGTACACATAACATGTATGACTAGTAAGCTTACCAGGAAAGACATGTGGGAAAGTACATTATGACACTTACTTTACTTAGGCAATCCCTCACTGTCTGAGTATGATGGCCCTCCAAGTGTTGTGTCTTGGCGATGGATACGTAGGTGACTGTAGACGGCTATTCTTGATCCGCATGTTCTTTCACAGTGAGGACATCAGTTTCCAGGTGGAAGGCAGTCCTGGTCAGAGTTGACACACCTTCCTTTTGTCACATTTCTTCCTTTTGCCCTCCAATGAGCCTCTTCGAATTCCACAGCACTGCTAGTCACAACTGACCTCCAGTTAGAGCACTCAAGGGCCAGGGCTTCCCAGTTCTCAGTATCTATGCCACAGTTTTTAAGGTTAGCTTTTATCCCATCATAAAATCTCTTTTCCTGTCCACCAATACTTCATTGTCCATTATTGATTTGGGAGTACAGTAACTTCTTTGGAAGACGGTGATCAGGCATTAGGACAACATGGCCAGTCCAGCGGAGTTGATGGCGGAGGATCATTGCTTCAATGCCGGTGGTCTTTGCTTCTTCCAGCATACTGACATTTATGTCTACCTGTCTTCTCAAAAGATTTGCAGGATTTTTCGGAAGCAACACTGATGGAATCGCTCCAGGAGTCGAGTGTGACGTCTGTAGACGGTCCATATTTTGCAGGCATGTAACAGGGTTGGGAGAACAATAGCTTTATAAACAAGCACCTTGGTATTCCTACGGATGTCCTGATCCTCAAACACTCTCTACTCCATTCAGAAAATGCTGCAGTCACACAGTTCAGGCGGTGTCAGTATTTCAGTGCTGATGTTGATTTTTGTGGAGGGGTGGCTGCCAAGGGAGCAGAAACTGTCAACATTTTTTAATGTCACACCATAAAGCTGTACTTCTGGCATTGCAGAGGGATTGGTTGGTGACTGCTGAAAGAGCACTTTGGCTTTCTTGATGTTCAGTGAGAGGCTGAGCTTCTCATATGCTTCTGCAAAGGTGTTTAGAGTGGCTTGTAGATCTTCTCCTGAATGAGAACAGACTACTTTATCATCAGCATATTGCATTCTATAACAAATGTTGTTGTGACCTTGGTTTTGGCTTTCAATCTGCTGACGTTAAATAGTATGCCATCTGTCCGGTGGATGATTTGCACGCCAGTGGGAAGCTTCCCATCATCAAGATGAAGTATCATAGTAATGAAGATGGAAAATAGTGTTGGGACAATAATACATCCTGTTTGACACCTGATTTACCTTAAATAGGTCACTTTGAGGCCAATGCTGTCCAAGACTGTTGCTATCATATCATCGTGGAGGAGCCACAAAATGTTCACAAATTTGTCAGGGCATCTGATTTTTTTGGAGAATGGTCCAGAAACACTGCAGTTCACTGTGTCGAATGCCTTTGCGAGGTCAATGAATGCCATGTACAGAGGTTGATTTTGTTCTCTGCATTTTTCTTGGAGCTCTCGTGCAGTGAAGATCATGTCCACTGTTCTTCTGGAGGGGAGGAAGCTATTCTGGGATTCTGGAGGGTGTCTTTTGAGGCAGGTAGAAGGCAGTTTGCAAGGATTCTTGTGAGGTTTTCCCAGTGAAGGTTAGAAGGGAGACACCTTGATAGTTTCCACAGTCTGTTCTTTCCCCCATTTGGAAAGGGTGATGATGGTGGCACCCTTGAAGTCTGCTGGGATTTTTTCAGTCACCCACACCTTTTCAATGAGCTGGTGAAGTTGTTGTGTCAGCTCAGGTCCACCCTCTTTAAATACTTTGCCTAGTTTCCAACAGACCTCACAACCCCTGAGGATGCCTGCCATACATGTGGGGAAAACATCAGGAGAGAAAGCTTCTGGAACATGGCCATATATCCTGAAAGACTCACAGCAACCCAGTGATTCCGGCCATGAAAGCCTTCAACAATACATCAAATAGCATTGACTTTTTAACTACCACATCAAACTGACACAGTCAGTTTGTGATCTGCTAAGAGTCTTAGATCTTTTTCACATGTACTGTTTTCAAGGCAGGCATCACATATCCCATATCTTTGCATTTCATTTTTTCTGCCTAGAGTGTCATACCTTACATTTCTCCATGTTTAAATTCCTTTTGTTAGTTTTGACCCAGCTAATCTGTTAAGATCATTTGGATTCTGATTGTGTCTTCTGGTGTATTAGCTATCCCTCCCAATTCGGTGTCATCTGCAAATCTGATTAACATATTCTCTAGTTCATCATCCAAGTCATTGATAAAGGTGTTGGGCAGAACCAGGAATAGGGCAAACCCATGTGGCACTTTACTAGTTACTTCTCTCCAGGATGAAGAGTAATAACCCCTTGGGTTCAGTGTGTTAACCAATTACCAATTCACCTAACAGCAGCATTGTCTAAGCCCGTGGCTTCTTAAATTTTTCTCACTTGTGACCCCTTTTTGTCTGAGAAATGTTTACATGACCCTAGTTATATAGGCATATAAAATAGGTATAAGAATCAAACATTTACTGATAATAAACCAGCATTTGAAAGGCTTCCAAAACAGGATGATTTTCCTTTTGATGGAGTACAGGTGAAGCATCTTTTGAAGAACCTACTATTCACATTACATGTTGTTGCTCATACATTTGTGTTAATGAGTGATAGTGTCAAAATTTTACTGTCGTCAAATTTTTCATGACCCCAACACAGAGTTAAGGGGACCTCGTTTGGGATCAGATTTAAGAAGTAGTGGTCAAGTCCACATTTTACTATCTTCTTTGTGAGAATACCATGGAGGTCATTCTTCAAGGCCTTACTGAAATCAAGATAGGCTACATCCACAGCATCCTCTTCATTTAAGATAAAGTATGTCAACCATCTCATATAAAAAGAGAATGGTCTTACTCAGGGGTCCCCAAACTAAGGCCCGTGAGCTGGATACGGCCCTCCAAGGTCATTTACCTGGCCCCCACCCCCACCCCAGTTTTACACTTAGGTTCACCCAAAGTCTGAAATGACTTGAAGGCACATAACAATAACAATCCCAATTAACTTGACTATCTCATTGGCCAGAAGCAGGCCCACGCTTCCCACTTGAAATCCTGATAGGTTTATGTTTGATTAAATTGTTTTTATTTTTAAATATTGTATGGTTCTTTCAGTGTTGTTGTTGTTGTTGTTTTTGCACTACAAATAAGACATGTGCATTGTGTATATGAATTTGTTCATTTTTTCAAATGATAATTCGGCCCCTCAACAGTCTGAAGTATTGTGGACTGGCCCTTTACTTAAAAAGTTTGAGAACCTCCGGTCTTACTAATGCTTTGGATGTAGTAGAATCAAACAGAATGCTAGGAAGGAGGGATGGTTTAACTTTTTAAAAGATTCCAAGCTGTTTCTTCTACTGCTGATGCACAGAAAGCACAAAGATTCTCTGAAGAGTTACACATATTATCCCATACTTGTGCAGGGCCATCTTTAGGTATATTCTAGCACTCAAATGCTAAGGTCTTGTGAGATCTTCTGCACATAAAGTAGGCAAACTGCACTTATGGCACTTTTAATTATTAATTATTAATATTTGACATAGAATCTTATGTGAATTCCTTATATAAATGTATAATTGCAATATCTCTTTCATTTTTAATTTAAAATATTCTGAATAGGATATGTTGCTATAATGCAGCAAGCTGTTGTGTATCAACTAAAATTCTAACAACTCTGCTGTGAACCCATTAGGTGGCTTTGGACAAATCAATATTCTTTCACCACCTGCTATGTAAAATGTCTGAAATTGGAGATAACCTGAGGATTACAAGAAGAAACAATTAAAATGCTCTAAAACATCTCAATGTTATCATTATTCAATAGTAGTAAATAAATTTTATAAAGCTTACCTGATCGTTGTAGTCCATGTGGAAAGTACAGACACAGACTGTGGTTCAGAAAGTTCTTCTAAACCTTTCTGAATTTCAGCTGGTTTAAGTTTTGTAAATGCTTTTCCTTTTATTGACAGGCCCATGTATGGTGGCAGAAACTCCTATATAGATATAAAACTCAACATTAAAACTAACATATTTAAGAATATGAAAATACTACTAAAAGTGCTTTCAGAAGCCACTCAACGTCTTGTTTACACTCCAGAAATAGCTAAATTTCATGGGTTTAGTTACTCCAGTGCATTCCAGTATTGGATGAGGCTAAAGACAAAATGGTGGAGCTAAAGCCAGCTTAGTTAGCTTAAAGCTCTTACTACAAGTAACTAAATCTTAGGACAGACATTTCAAAATTTTAACAATGAGGAAAAGTCAAAGAATCAGAACACATGAAATAATGCCACCACTGATAAAATGGTATAACTAATAATAATTATCATCATCATATTTATTTCTATCCTGCCCCATCTCCCCGAAAAGGACTGGGGGCGGCTCATATCATGAGTAAAACACAATAAACAATATATACCAAGTAAATGACAAACAAATAAGGAAAATAAATAAAACAAAATAAAAATTAAACAATAAACAAGAAAAACATGAATTAGGCAATTTAAAACATAATGGTTCCAAGAGATTTAATTAATTAATTAAAAGCCAAAGTGCCCAAGTGTATCCATAAAAACAAAGACCTCATTCACATTAAGGGTTATTAATCATTTTCAAAGGTCTGCTTAAATAGCCAAGTCTAGGCAGGATCTGAACCATATAACTATCTGAGGAACTAGCTGGGCAGCCTTCATTCCCAAGGCCTGATTTTCCCCACCCTGATCAAAAAGGGAAAAGACGTGCCTATCATGCTAAAGGCTGTTTAAAATCCACACATGAGCAATCCTTTTATTGAGCAATGAATATACATAAAACATGACACTAGCGCTACTGGATTCTTTACTTTCCCCCCAACATTTGTTGTTGTGTGAGGCTTCAAGTCATTTCTGACTACAGTGACCTAAGGCAAAACTATCACAGCATTTTCTTGGAAAGATTTGTTCAGAAGAGGCCTTTCCTCCAAATTCAGTTCTCTTGCCCCAGCTTAAGTGCTGGCGAGTCTTAGCTAGATTTCCAATACTGATTAATTAGTTGATATATTGACTAACTGTACATAAAACAGTTTAGTTACCTCTGATTCTTCTTCAGTGATCTTCAATGTTTCTGATATCGAAGACGTTGACTCTAACTCTTCAGCCTCTGAAAATGAAAACTCTTCACTTTCTTGTACCTTTGGTCCCTCTTGAGAAGGTGTTCTTGACACATGAATTATTTTTCCTTCAAGTACTTCAGTAATTTGTTCTAGTGCCTATTGAGAGAGATTTTAGTCTATATATAATTCAGATTTATATGAGTTACAAAAAAATAGAATAAAAACAGCTTATCAATCTAGCCAAGTAGCAAAACCTATAATCTACATCTTTAACTTTTAAATGATGACCATAAGAAGACTATAAAAAGTGAAGAAAAATTTCTAAAACCTTCAGATCAATTATCTTAACTAAGAGAACATAGTCCTTAAATGCGACCAAATAACACAATCAAAATCTTTCTACACAGAATGGGATGAAGAATATTAACTAACTTTGGATATCAGATAAAAGCAACATAGCAGAAAATATTTTGGTGCCATAGTCACTAGAATTTTGCTTGAGAATGGTGTCCGATCTTTCATTTGGTCCTTTCTCCAGTGAGAAAGACAGGATTTATTTTTATACCATTAACTACAATAGACTCATAGTTACCTGGAATTCAAACAACCAAATTATCAAGAAACTGGCAAAAAATTTGAAGAAATAAGAATTTAAATAAAAATTAAAATAAAATCAATTACTATAATAGTGCAAAATCAGTTTTTATAATATAGCTAATTTTTAATTACTGTATTTCAATATTAATATCAAGTCAAAACAGAGTTTATGGTATGCCACAGTATGGGGTATAGTATTTTTTAGGCATATGATGAATTGTAACTCTCAGGCAACCAAAAACTACATTTATCCAGCATGTGCCATGGGTGCCGGTTAACTGAGAGTATAATATGTATGTTATTTTTCTGCAATACAAGAAATAAAGCTTGCTTGCTTGGCTTTAACTGTGATAATAATGAGACAAGTAAGGCAACTGCAACACAGATCTTATTTTACAGAAGAATGATGTAAGCATTTTTATTTGTATTTTTATGTGATTGATAATAATTGTAGTACATCCTGGAAAGCATAATTTATCATAACGGTTTAATGACTGTGTGATATTAGTAGGGTGCAAATGTCACATAATCCATATAACTGTAGGATTTGATATAGAAAGATTTATCTTTCTATATCAAATCCCACAAGGTATATAGTGAGTTTAGCTTCTTGGCCAAGAAGGCAGAGTCTTTTTTGTTAAATGATAGAATTGAAATATGTGCTTTGGTATGTACCAACCGAATAGTTGTCACTTCTATCCATTACTGAACACATAAACAATGTTGATTTGCACTTGACAATACATTGTTTATCATTTTCTTTTATTCTATGCAGGGAAGACCATCTATATATATAAAAGAGTGATGGCATCACGGCGATTCACAAAACAACAAAAGTACAGGCCCCCCCAACCTCAAAATTTGACAACACAACCCATCATCCATGCCTCAAGGTTGATACAACAAAAAGAAAAGAAAAATAAAGTCCTAATTAGAGGGAGAGCAATAATTGTTTTTTATCCAATTGCTGCCAGTTTAGAGGGCTAATCTCTGCCCACTTGGTCTCCTAGCAACCAGCCAAGGGACAGCCAGGGTTCAGTTAGGGGACAGGCAGATTTAGGCCTAACTTAGGCTTCTTCCACAGATTATCTAATTTGCACTGGAATATATGGCAGTGTAGACTCAAGGCCCTTCCACACAGCTATATAACCCATTTAGTATCTTATATTATCTGCTTTGCACTGGATTATCCTGACTCCACACTGCCATATAATCCACTTCAGTGTGCATTTTATACAGCTGTGAAGAAGGGGCCTCATATAATCCACTTCTAAGCAGGGAGAAGAGCGGTATATAAATTAAATAAATAAATAAATAAATAAATAAATAAATAATATAAGATTATCAATATACAGTAGACTCTCACTTATCCAACATAACCAGGCCGGCAGGATAAGTGAATATGTTGGATAATAAGAAGGGATTCAGGAAAAGCCGATTAAACAAATTAAGCACCAAAACATCATATTATACAACAAATTTGACAGAAAAAGTAGTTTCATGCGCAGTAAAGCTATGTAGTAATTACAGTAGAGTCTCGCTTATCCAACGATCTGGATTATCCAACGCATTTTTGTAGTCAATGCTTTCATTAATATTTTGGTGCTAAATTCATAAATACAGTAATTACTACATAGCATTACTGTGTATTGAACCACTTTTTCTGCCAAATTTGTTGTCTAACATGATGTTTTGTGCTTAATTTGTAAAATCATAACTTAATTTGATGTTTAATAGGCTTCTCCTTAATCCCTCCCTATTATCCAACATATTTGCTTATCCAACGTTCTGCCGGCCCGTTTATGTTGGATAAGTGAGTCTCTACTGTACTGTATTTACAAATTTACGACAAAAATATCACAATGAATTTAAAACACTGACTACAAAAACATTGATTATGAAAAGGCAGACTGCGTTGGATAATCCAGAACATTGTATAAGCGAATCTTGGATAAGTGAGATTCTACTTTAATATGAAATAATTACTGGGATAGAATAATGCAGAACAATATAATCTCTAAAACCAGGACAGTAAATAAACAGGGGAATTCCACACAGGAAACAATCAGGGCCAGCTAACACCTCCCAACAAAGTATTCCCATCATCAAAGTCTGGCAAATCCTCTGTTTTCTCAGGGCCACAGACAGTAGAAACACATAAAATATCGCAAAGAACACCACTCTGAAAACAAGGGAATTCCAGACAGGAAACAATCAGGGCCAGCTAACACCTCCCAACAAAAAATTCACTCAGGGAGGAAACAGCCAGGCTTTAAAGCTGCAAGGCCTTTACATCCTAATCATTTTGCCTCCAACAGACAAAAAAAACCAATCAGAAATATTGTATATTCACAACCTTTAGGAAATAATATCCCCTGATGGTGCAGCGTGTTAAAGCGCTGAGCTGCTGAACTTCTGGACTGAAAAGCCGCAGGTTTGAATTGGGAGAGCGGAGAGAGCCCCCACTGTTACCCCCAGCTTCTGCCAACCCAGAAGTTCAAAAACATGCAAATGTGAGTGCATCAATAGGTACTGCTCTGGCGGGAAGGTAACGCCGCTCCATGCAGTCATCCCACATGACCTTGGAGGAGTCTACGGACAACGCCGGCTCTTCGGCTTAGAAATGGAGATGAGCACCAACCCTCAGAATCATACATGACTGGGCTTAATGTCAGGGGAAAACCTTTACCTTTACCTTAACTACCACCAATTCCTCAATACTTTTATTTCCCATACCACCATACTTTGCAACAGCAACGCATGGCCGGGCACAGCTAGTATATACTATAGCTGTGAAATGAGAAGGGAAAGGCACTGTGTACGTGACCAAAAGGAACCTTTCATATAATTCATGCTTTCTTTAAAAAATGCTTTGGATTTTCAGTCACAACTTATGGACAACTGTGTTTCACTTTATTTAAATGCTGGTGAGTGAACAGCTCCCACATCTCTTCACTGTATTCTAAGAGTATTCCAATCCTCCTTACTACCGCAAATTCTCATTTTCTTTTTTTTCTTTTCTTTTTCTTTTTGGTTGTGAAACACAAAACCACATCCATAAATCTTGTGCCATGTGTGACTGGTTTATACTCCATACCAGTATTTCTCAAGCTCTGCTCCCCCAGGTGTTTTGGACTTCAGCTCCCACAATTCCTAACAACTGGTAAGCTAGCTGGCTGCAATTTCTGAGAGCTGAAGTCCAAAAACCTAGAGGAGCAGAGTTTGAGAAACACTGCACTATACAAATGATAGTTGATAGGTTGACTTATATTTTAACTTTTAGCAAAGAGGAATAAAAAATTACTATTTCAAAATGTTTCCAGCAATACAGGCATCTTGGTCTATGCTGCAGTAGCGTTATGCATATTACATGAATGTGGGTCCCAGTGAAAATTGTGTGCTTACTTTTGAAAAGATATTTACTGGATTGCATTGCAAAAGTAGCACATTTTCAGTTTGTTAAGTGGTCTAAGACTTTGATACTCCTGTAAGTCAATTATAGAGCATAAGCATAAATGGACTGTTACTGGGCACCCTATTGAACAAATAATTACAAGATTGTGTTCATGATGATAAACAAAATGTATGGCTTGTGAATTTCAAGAATAAGAAAAAATATGCCAAACACAATTAACTTGGGGAAAATATAACAGTATGAACAAAAGTAATCAACAGAATTAATTAACAGAAATTAGAAACATTTGCAATTTTGAAATTTTCACCTTAACTTTGACAGTATCTTCTATTTCTTGCTGTGCTTTGGAAAGAATACTCCCCCTACGTAGGATTTCTGGTATGTCCTGTGGAAAGTAATAAAATATAACTTAATACTTTCTGTGGTGGTATGGAAGATTCTAGGGGACAAGATTGTGGAAGTCTGATTTGAGGGAAATAGGATCATTTGGATAGATATTCAAACATCCAAGCAACAGCATAT
Organism: Anolis carolinensis; assembly: GCF_035594765.1. NCBI lineage: Eukaryota > Metazoa > Chordata > Lepidosauria > Squamata > Anolidae > Anolis > Anolis carolinensis. Next base: position 327,803,267 of record NC_085841.1, on the reverse strand, counting down.
GAGCATTAAATGGGTTATCTTCTGCAACGCAAAACCCAAGTTCTTCTCTTTGGAAGGACATAATATTTTGTTAATTTGGCACATCCTTCGATCATAGGAGCTAGCCTTCTGCTGTTTGCTCCACTGCTTTATTAACCGGAAACACAAAGGTTTACAATTTTGAATGGTTCACCTCTATTTTGACAGTATCTTCTTCCACTATGGAGGCTTCCTGTTGTTCTTGATAGAAAATACTCTCCTTTGGTGCACTTCCAGGTATTTCCTGGAAAACAGAAAAGGACAAAAAGAACATATAACCAGAGCAATTTAATCAATATTAATGACATTTTTGAAACAAACAAATAATTTAATTAATATAAGAGATTTAAACAAGCTTTGCTTTCAGCTATTAATTCTTTAGTTTATTAGCTTTCGGAAAGAACTCAAACAACTTGGCACAGTCTTATGCAGCCAATACTGTGCTAAATATTTTTGTTAAAATTACCAGATTGTATTCATATCTATAATGAGAACTAAATGAAGCATGGCATGCTATATTTAAGGACTAATGGCTTTGAAAGAGAAGAGCAAGAAAGAAAGAACAAGTATTAAACAAAATAACTCAAAATGCTTTACGCTAACCTCAATAGCACCTTCCTCTTCTATTGCATCTTCCTGCTGCAGTCTATGGGAAATGTTTTCCTCTTCTGGTTCTGCAGATATTTCCTGTAGAAAATAATAAAAGACAGGAACAATGCACATTGTTTCAATGGTCCACACAGTCACATCTAGAATGAACTACTACAATGCACTCTATGTGGGGCTGCCTTTGAAGATGGTTTGGAAACTGCAGTTAGTGCAAAAGTCAGCAGCCAGATTACTAACTAGTGCTGGTAATAGGGAGCATACCATGCCCCTATTGAAGCAACTCTACTGGCTGCCGACAAGTTTCCGGGCCCAATTCAAAGTGCAGGTATAAAAGCCCTATATGATTTGGGTCCAACCTATCTTCGAGAATTGCATCTTCTTCTATGAACCGGAGCGGACCCAAGATTGGTGGGGAGGCCCTCCTCTCAATCCCACCTCAGCGGTTGGTGGGAACGAGAGAGAGGGCTTTCTTGGTGGTGGCTCCCCAGCTTTGGAATGCCCTCCCTAAAGAGATTAGGGTAGCCCCCACTCTCCAAGTTTTCTGCAAACACCTGAAAATATGGCTTTTAAAACAAGCCTTTGACTATGTTTAGTGATTGTGGCCTAAATCACTATATTCGAGGATCAATGATTTCACATGAGGACTGATATTGAATACAGCTGCTATTTTTGTAGCTTACTGAGTTTTATAGTATCTTTTAAATTTATTGCTGTTTTAAGTGTAATTGGGTTCATATTATTGTTGTTAATTTATACTTTTGTTGTACTTGTATATTGTTGCACTATTGAGTGCTTTCTGTGAGCTGCCTGAGTCCCTTCGGGGAGATGGTGGCAGGATACAAATAAAGTTGTTGTTGTTGTTGTTGTTGTTAACAAAATAAGATATAGGTCAGAGTTGAAAAAGTGCAGCTCTCCAAGTTCCCCACCCTCAAAAATATTTTGTAGGAAAATAAATTGAAGAAATGGCTCCACATATTCCATAGGAGCAATGGGTGAAAAATTCAGTACATTTTGGGCCCTAATAGACATTTTAGAGTAATTACAATGAACTTTAGTTCCAGCAGTAGAAACAAGTGTAAGAGAATAGTCTCACTGGTGTCAAAACAATACTTCACCTCACACACACACACACACACACACACACACACACACACACATAACCTCACAAACACTTTTATAGATGCTGATCAGAAGCCTTACACAGACATCCTCAACATACAGTATTAATGTTTCACATAAAGGCTTTTCACCAACAATATAACAAAAACATACATTATCTCACTCCAGAAGCTTAATGTTCAATTCTGCATATATGAAGCCAGGTGACCACACAGCAAAAGTACACAAGTTAAGAATTAATTTCCTTCTGTAACAGCAGTTTACTATAATACCTTTATTTGTTCAGCATCTGCTGATGTTACTTGTTCAGTTAGAGTTTCAATTGGAGATTCAAATTCTGCGGGCAAGAATTCTTTTGTAGCAGGTGATGGCTTTATTGGAAAAAATAATAAAAGCCTGAGTATTAGGGTAAAAACGTAGAATTCTTGGTATCACATTTTAGTCCTACTAGGAAGAAAGTGATGAGGATATGGTTAGCAGTTTGAACAAAAGCTGCAGAGATGCTATCTTTGAAATTCCTATCTGAGTATCAACCTAGACAGCTTTGGTCAATAACTATCTCTCAGCTTATCCTGAGAATAAGGAGGAGGAAGCTCATTTGTGTAACCTTGGATTCCTCGGCAGAAAGGTGTACTACAAATGTAAGAAATATATTTGATACAGTGTGATATACTCTATATGCTCATGCAAAGATCTAGAAATTTTAGCCAAAAAATCAACCCAAAAACCTTGGTTGACTTATCCATAGATCTATCCATAGATCCCTAAGGACCTAAAAGCACCACCAATCTGGGTTTTTTAATGTCTAGGTGGGAAATTTGCAGTGGTGGACAGGGGTGGTTGCCTCCCTGAGGCAGCATTGATAATCCTTGACTTATCCATGGGTAGATCAAAATCGATACCTACCCTTGACTTGGGCATGAGGTTGACTTATACAAGAGTAATACGGGTACTTCACATTTCATAATTTCACATATTTGAAGTTTAATCCAAAGCTCTAGTCACCAATTCACAGTTCTCCACTACTGTTACAACACAACTATCCAGAGCAACCTTTTAGGTCAGTAGACTTATGGGGCATGAGAATTAATGCCCCCACCAATGTGCAAGCCGAATGCAGAGTCAGATATATGGATATACAGAATATATAATCATTCCCTATGTATTAATAGAGGGGAAATTAATAACTCTCCTGAAACTTACCAGCTCTATTAATTCTGCTTCCCCTGGTAAAACCTCTGCACCTGAAGACTCCATTTCAGCTGGCTCAATGTCTTTTTGAACAGCTGGTAGCTTTATTTTACAAAGGAAATAATAACAAATATCAGAATGCACAAGTATGTGATAGCCAATAATACATTTGAGATCCCAATTTGAAGAGCTGCTCTTGACTTTTAATATACTCAGCAGCTTGAGAACAAGCTGTTTGAAGTAACACCTGCATATGAATCAGCTAAGACCTTAATGCCACCCTCAGAGGCCCTGCTTTCTAGTATGCTTATAGAGATTGGGATAACAGTTATCAGAGACAGGTTCTTTTCAGTAGCAGCTCCAAAAATGTGACACTCCCAAGAACTGTATCAAGACCCAGCCTCCTCAGAATTTTAATACATCTTTAAAATGCATTTATTTCAGCTTTTCCTGGAGGTTTTTTCCCCCCTTACAATTTGTTCTGAATACTATTCAGTTTTTAGCTTTACGTTGATATTTATTTCAATATATGCTTTTAAACTGCAGATTAACCTTTTAAATCATCTTGTGAAGCTGTGCCCTTAAAAGCCAGAAAAAGATTGGAAATTGTGTATAATAATATGGAATAACCCCATGATGCCTAAGTATGCCTAAGTATGACAAGCATTAGCAAAATAAAACATGAAACCTCCAGTACACATTTTTAAAATCAAGGCTGTTTATTTAGTTCAGTTTCAGAATGCTGCTCAGTAACTTTAAAATACTGACCAGAACCAGTTCTAGGGAAACATGTAACTCCCCTGATAAAAACAGTTTCACTGGCTATTGGTTCATTTCCAGACACAATTCAAAGCGCTGGTCCTGACCTATACTTCCAAACTATCTAAAAGACTTGTGTCTCCCCAGGTTCTAAGATCTACAGAGGATCCACAAACATTACAGGTTTACTTGGTGAGGACACCAGAGCCTTCCAGTACCTGTTCTAACACTCTGGAGCACTTTTTAGCTAGGCTGGCCACTTTTGATTTTTGTTGTTGTTGTTGTTGGAAGGTAAATATCTTTTTTTTTTGTTGAGAAGAGTTTTAATGTTTGAGGTGGGGGCTTTATTTGGGTGGTTTTTAAAAACCTTTGCTTGTCTTTTAACTGATTTTATTGCTTCATCTTTGATTTTATAGTTTATTTTCCAGGTCTTTTTAAGTGACTATTTCTGAGTTGCCTTGCATTTCATTCTGGGAGAAAGGTAGAATATCAATGAAATTAATTAGTTAATGATAAAAGACTCTTCTCTCTCTCAAGTATTTTTGTTTACTTCCCCATCTATAAATAAATGATACATTATTTTGTACAACTACTGTATAACAATTGGGTATGTATAAAGTATGTACTTCAGCTAATACAGCTATGCAACCATATAAAACATTTCAGTGGAGAATGCATTTAAATTTGATACACTTTGCCATTAAAATATAGCAGAAAAATAAAGAGAAGCTGGCAAACATTATTTTTGTCCAAATACATGAGTGGTAATGCACTGCAGCCATTTTAGGCACACACACACACACACACAAAGTATTTTTATTCAGTCAACTTATGTTTAACTTATTCTACTTTACCTACATCAATTTTGATGTTGTAATCGTGGCCAAGAATACTCTCTAGGAGTTCTTTGATCCTAATGTCTGACTCAGTCAGAGCAGTAGACTTCAGGGACGCAATTATTTCATCGATAGACCGTCGAACAATTCCAGAGTTCGAAGACACATTTTGAACAGAAATGCGTATTTGTGACTTACTCTGTATGGATTGCCTCATGTGTGACTTTGTTCTATCAGCACGAGTGTCTTCCCCAGAATCTGGAGCAGACTTCATACCAGGTGGAATAGTGCTTTTTCTACGATGTGATTTGTCTAAGTCTAACACTGAACTCAATACACTTGGCTTTGACATTTCTTTACCAGTTTTAGGGGACTTTTTACTCAAAGGGGAACCTTGAGGAAATGATTTGATGGGTCTTGCAACAGCACGTTCAGCATCATGTTTTTGCTCCAGCTGCTCAGTATAAGTACTGTCTTTTGGTAGAAGGCTGGGAGAGGGGAACAGTAATTTCGGACTGACAACCTTTGAATATTTGGGTTTGGGTGTGGGCTCTGGTTTCTTTAATAAACTGAGTTGCTTACTGGTACCAGCTAAGGAGGCTATTGCTACTGACATTTTTTTACGTTTATATTTTTTACTATCACTTTTGCATTCCAGTACTGCCTTTCCAGAGCCAGGTCTGACTTCTTTCTCAGATTTCTTTTGATGAGTTGCGGCATCTTCTGCTTGCTTTTCCTCCTTGGGTACCTCAGGGAAGATCCTTACTTTGGGGGGGAATTTAGAATCATCCTCTTCAAAAAGGGATTCAGGCAGCAGGAATGGACTCTTTGAGGTTAGGCAAGAATATAGTTGTATGTCAGATGATTCTTCTGCTGGTGTCACCTCCAATATAGGTTTATTCTGAGCACTATGAACAATAGCTGCTTCTTGCTTAAACTTCAGAAATTCCCGTCGAGATTCTTTACATATATTCTCACGCTCCTTAAATAAACTCAGTTCTTCCAAATAACTTAATCCAAGATGCTCACGTTTTCTAGCCATTTGTTTACACCTTGGGAAAAACAAACATAGAATCTTGTTTATAAAGAATCATAGGATCATAAAGTTGGAAGAGACCTCATGGGCCATCCATTCTAACCTCCTGCCAAGAAGCAGGAAAATTGCATTCAAAGCACCCCTGACAAATGGCCATCCAGCCTCTGCTTAAAAGTCTCCAAAGGAGGAGCCTCCATCACATGCAGGGCAGAGAGTTCCACTGTTGAACAGCTCTCACAGTAAGGAAGTTTGTCCTAACGTTCAGGTGGAATCTCCTTTCCTGTAATTTAAAGACATTGTTCCACGTCCTAGTCTCCAGGGCAGAAGAAAATAAGCTTGCTCCCTCCTCCCTATGCATAAGATCAATTAAGTGATAGAGAGAGCCACTGATACTAATCACTTTGTAATTTAGCATATTTGTGATTATCTATACTCTAGACATCTTTCTTTAAAAACTGAAAAATGAAAGGAACCTTAGTGAAACCCAAAAATTGAACATACTTCAGTGAAAAATGGAGCAAGAAAAGCCCCACCACTTCTATCATTTCATTTTCCCATTCCACAGATAAATTATCTGAGATGCATATATCAAGCAAACTAGAAAACTGACTAATACAGCATTCATAAATGTTCGAAAAACAATATTTTACACCATATAATTTTATTAGGACTGCTGCCCATCAGGAGAAAGAGTTAATTATAGCATGTTTTGATCATTCATTTACATAGTTATGCATGTAAATAAATGCAGTAATTTCAGCATTGGAAGCACAACACTACCATCACATGAATACTTGTTGCAGTGTGCCTTCAAGTATTTTCTGACTTATGGTAACCCTAAGGCAAACCCATCATAGGGTTTTCTTGCAAAGATTTGCTCAGAGGGGCTTTGCAATTTCCTTCCTCTGAGGCTGAGAGGATGTGACTTGCCCAAGGTCACCCTCTATGTTTGAATGGCTGAGCCAGGATGCAAACCCTGGTTCTAGGATTCTAGTCCAACACTTTCAGAGAACTTTCAGAGAACACTCTGAAAACAGGGGAACTCCAGACATGAATCAATCAGGGCCAGCTAACACCTCCCAACAAAGGATTCCCCCAGGCAGTAAGCAGCCAGACCGTGAAGCTGAAAGGCTATTCAATGCTAATCAAGCTGCCAATGTCTGTGGAATGTTCTCCCACCCTGAACATTCCACAGACATATAAACCCCAATTGCCTAGTTTCAACAGATGTCCCAACCTCTAAGGATGCCTGCCATAGATGCAGGTGAAATGCCAGGAAAGAATGCTTCTGGAAGATGGCCATACAGCCTGGAAAACTCACAGCAACCCTGAATCATAAGAGTTTGAAGAGACTGCAAAGGCTTTCGAGTCCAATGCTGTCATGCAGGAATACACAATCAGAGCAACTCTTGAAAAACCTATATATTATCTATAGAGATACCATAGACAGGTAGACAAATATACTTTTATTTAATAATAGTCACATGATGCAGATGAACCATACTGAACTGGAATATATGGCTATGTAAACACATATAATCCAATTCAATACAGTTAAATCTGCATTATATGAATCTACAGTGACCATTATAATGCCGTTCAAACTGCATTATAAAGAAACTTACCCTATTAATGTGAAACTGGGGAATATCCTTTTCATCTAACAAACGTTTCATCTGTCCAAATGAACCAATTAACAAATCAAACCTTAACAGCACATCTTCCTAATTTTCATCTTTAAGCAACAGCACCTATATCTTCAGCCTTTTAACAGCATCACACCAAAAATGAAAGAAGTGCTTCCTGAAAAGGGGGCTTTCTATAATGGGAGAATGCTGTTGGGATTTCTTTCTTACAGCTGTTTAAGAACATAAAAAAAGGAACAATAAAACAACACCTCTTGAAATTGTGGGGTGCATCTACACTGCAGAATTAATACAGTTCGACACCACTTTAAACTGCTCAATGCTCTGGAATCATGGGAGTTGTACTTTGTTGAGGCACTAGTACTTTTTTGGCTGAGAAGGTTAAAGACCACAACTCCCAGAACTCCATAGTATCGAGCCATGGTTGTTAATGTGGTGTAAAACTACATTAATGTTATAGTGTAGACCAGGCCTGGGCAAAGTTGGGCCTTCCAGGTGTTTTGGACTTCAACTCCCACCATTCCTCACAGCCCCAGGCCTCTTCCTTTCCCCTCTCAGCCGCTTAAGCTTAAGGAAGGGGCCTGAGGCTGTGAGGAATGGTGGGAGTTGAAGTCCAAAACACCTGCAGGCCTCAAGTTTGCCCAGGCCTGGTGTAGTAAATGTAGCTGCTCTCTCCTTCCAAGCAAAAAGCCCCTTTTCTTCTCGGTCTCAACCTTAGCCCATCGCCCCTCAAGACGTCCATTCACCCCAAAACAAAGCAAGCGACTCCTCCTGTCTCTCAGGCTCCAGGAGACAGGCTTTCGACCTCTTCTCTCCTCTTCCTTTTGCTTCTCAACGGCGTTGGGAGTGAAGGAGGAAGGGAGGGGGACGCGCGTGCCCGGTTGCCTAGCAACAGCCCCGAGGGCGGGGCCAGAGAAATGGAGGTCCCAGTTTGGCTGGAGGGAAGGGTTCTACCTGAGCGCCCTCTGCAGGAAGTGAGGCGCGTTCGGAAAAACAACATCCGCTTCTAGGCCCCAAAACATTACTTTTAGCGTACTTTCATTGCCATGGCAACGTCGTATGGCATGTTGGGATTTGTTTCTTCCGGGAGGAAGCAGCCAGAAAGCCCTTAGCCCTCAGTAAACAACAAACTCACAGGCATCAGAAGAGCTGCAAGGCCAAGAACACGCCAGGAAAGTAAAGACAGAGATCCCCCCAGAGGAAAAATGTTCTTGCCATACATCAAGGGAAACACTGACCGCATAGGGAAGCTGATGGAGAAACACGGCCTACAAACTATCTACAGACCCACTAAGAAAATCCAACAAATGGTACCTTCAGCAAAGGACAAGAGGGATCCTTACAATAACGCACTTGGTTTCTTGGCACAACATGTTCACCAAAGGACAAGAGGAGTCTACCGCATATCATGTAGCTGTGGACAAGTCTACATAGGGATCACCAAAGCATTGCCCAAACACGAATCAAGCAACACAAAAGGCACGGCAGACTAATCCAACCAGAGAAGTCAGCCATAGCAGAGCACTTGATTTACCAACCTGGACACAGCATCTTATGCATCTTATTTGAGAACACAGAAGTGCTGGACCACATGTCACACTACACACTAGAAATCATTGAAATCCACAAGCGTGTGGACAATTTCAATAGATAGGAGGAAACCATGAAAATGAACCTAATCTGGCTACCAGTATATAAAAACTCTAAAACCAGGACAGTAAATAAAGAACAACACTCAGAAAACAGGGGAATTCCAGACAAGAAACAAATAGGGCCAGCTAACCCCTCCCAGCAAAGGATTCCCCCAGACAAGAATCAGCCAGGCTTTGAAGATGCAAGGCAGACCTTGTACTGTCCACAGATATATAAACCTCCCTTGCTTAGTTTCCAATATATCTCAACATCTGAGGATGCCTGCCATAGATATGGACAAAACGTCAGAAGAGTATGCTTCCGGAACATGCCCGGAAAACACAGCAACTCAGTGATTCTGACCACGAAAGCCTTCGACAACACAAACCCCAGAATTCTACAAAATGTTTTATGTCAAGCCAAGACCCCTCTCCCCCCAGTGAAATTTATGAATTACCTCAGAATACATTTGGGCTTTGGTGGAAATTGAAATTGTTAGCAGGGAGCTCCAAGGCTGGACAATTGGCTGCTGGAAAGCCCAGGAAGACTTGCAGCAGCCACAAGCTCCAGAAGATACATTGTTTCCAAACCCTCTTTTATGAGTTACATAATAACCCTTTAATAAACGGATACCCCCCCCCCCCCGGTTCAAAGTAGCCTTTATTGCTTCCTTTTGCTCTCTGCCTCCTTGCTTTAAACAACCAGTGCGCCCGCCCCCCAGGCCCAAATTAGATGTCCCCCCCTCTCCTCCTCCCATTTCCATAACCAATATTTTTATGGGAGAGTAGATATTTTTTGGGTAACTGAAATAACACTTCTGAAGATCTGCTATATATTTTGTGCATTGGCATATCTTTGTTCCTAGCAGTTTAGAGAGATAACCAGATATATCATTTTAACAACAGAGAAGCCTAATTTGCCTTGCATGAATACTAGTGGATATTTACCACTAAGGAGAAGATTCACGCAAACGAGTATTTAACACTTCTCAGGAAGATCATACTTTACAAAAGGTTATGATTATTCAAATAGTGTGAATGCCAATTAATCTCCAAAAGGGTCATGCTTCCAAAAGGCTATAGAGATTCCTGGTTTCCAAAAGGCTATGATCTCTAAAAGGTCATGCCTTTCCAAAACTTTCCCAGGGACAAGTTACTTAATCCCATCATACAGGACAATATACTGGCATGATCAACAAATGACATAGGCGTCATGGGCACCAGACCCACCTGATGAGTCACTCACTGGACACTTACTAAAACACTTGCTAAATAGATGCCAGGGACCTGATGGCCGTGCTTTGTTAGTCTTGAGGTTGAAACACTATTGCCTATTTACAGATTTATGTTTTTCTTTGTTTCCTCATACCATCCCACCCCTGCCTGCCATTGGACGACCGTGAATCTGTATCGGAAATGGGGAAAGCCCTCTGATTGGCTGTCGAGCTCCACAGTCCTGCCCCAATGGGGAATCCTCCCAGCTACTCATGACATCAGCACCGGCTCTGCCAATCAACTCGAAGCTGGCCTCTGTATAAAAATATGTGTTTTATTTGTATATGGCATGTCAGCTTCTTTGAACAGCTTACCACTAGCTGTCATCCTTTCTGGCCGGATCGAATAAATTACTTTGGTGGCTTCTGCTTGAACTGGTGAGACTTCTTTGATTCGGAACTTTAGGTATTAGCTTTAAGCTGCACCAGACATGGACTCAGTTTCCACATTCCAGATCTCACTATCCGTGAACTGCCCTAAATTGCTTGATAACACATTGGCACCACTTAAAGTGGAATAATAGCGCTATAATAGTTTAGTGCAGTGATTTCCAATATTTGGCTTTCCATTTGTTATTTTTAAATACCTGCTAGTATATAACAACTGTGGCCCCATCTACACTGATATATTCTACTTTCTGAATCCAGATTATTTGATTTGAACTTGATTATAGGGCAGTGTAGACCCATTTAATACTGTTCAAAGCAAGATAATCTGGATTCAGAAGCTAGATAATATGGCAGTGCAGATCCAGCCTCAGGAATCATCCTCAAATAAGGGCAGCCCATAACATCTTATATATATTAGATTACAGATCATGAATAAATGGATTAAAAATTACATCTGTGCATTGGAGTGCTCAGCAATATAATGAACATCTGTTCATTATAAATATGCACAAAAAGTTTCACATCTCTAGACTTCACAGTTTGGGGATTATGATGGGGATATATACATCCTTTCATTATTCTTCAGAGATTTAACCTGACATTGTCTGCTAGAAATTTTCACAGCGATAATAGCTACAGACATGGACTGGGAAAAATGGTTCAACTGGTGAGTTATGTAGAATTTGTCCAAGGCCCCTTCCATACAGCTGTGTAAAATCCACAGTGTGGACTCAGATAACCTGGTTCAAAGCAGATATTGTGGATTCTCTGCCTTGATATTCTGGGTTATATGGCTGTGTGGAAGGGCCCTAGTTATATCTCTGCCATTTCCTATGCTGATGGAGGAGATCATAAAAGAAAAAGGAAAATAATGAGTGTTAGTTAATTAAGTTTTCCCATTTCTTTTTGGAACATTTGAGTCTCCAAGTTCTACCAAAACAGATAGGATAAGACTTCCAATGGTGGATGAAACTGGACAGAAGGAAAGACCATAAAGGAGTATAGTGTTAGACCTATTTTTAAAGGTAACTCTCAAATAACTAGAAACTATATTTATCTGGCATCTACCAATTTCCATGAATGCTGGTTAACTGAGATTAGATCTACACAGCCATATAATCCAGTTTCTGAATCCAGATTCTCTGCTTTGAACTGGATTATATGGCAGTGTAGACATATAATCCAGTTCAAAGCAGATGATCTGTATTCAGAAACTGGATTATATGGCAATGTAGATGGGGCCTGAGAGTCTACTGTATGAAATGAAATACAGTATCTTCTTGTTCTGCCATTGAGTACTGCCCTCTACAGTTCATCTTGTTACTGCGTAATTGGTTTCCCTTTGCCACAAAGCCACACTTCAGTAAATGCTAATTGTGTGTTGCAAATACTTAACTAATGATTCTGCTTAGGAGGTATTTTCGAATGATTTTTCATTCAGCTGCATAGAAATGAAGGGGAGGGAAGAGTGACAGCAAATAGTGTTTGGGAAAGGAATCCTACACACAGATGGGATTTTAGGGAGCGACTAGTCAGCTTGTAATGGTAAACAAAGCATCCAAATGCCATTTTAGGCAGCCATGACACCTCTCTGCAGGAGTCACAGCAGGAGCTGGATGACATGGCAATGAGTGTAAAGAGGCATTAGCATCAGGAGGACTCAGGAAGGATGCCTTGAATGGGACAGCATTTGCATCAGGAAGGAAGCCAAGGAACCCCCCACAATAGACAGAGGGAGAGGCGCATAAGTCTGTGTCACAATAGAATAGGTGCTCTCTGGGTCAGGATTCTGGCACAGCTGTGAGGGACATTAAAAAAATGGCCACTATTTGTTTTCCTACACTATAGCACAGTGGATGCAAGGAACGGGAGTCTTCTTCAAAGTTATTCATGTTCACAGTGAGGCAGGCTCAGTCCTAATCCCATTGAAATTAATAATGATTTCCCTTTTAACCTTGGTGGGAATGGGATTTTAGCCCCAGTGTGCAAACTTCCTTCCTCTGAATGTCACAGGTAAATGATCAGAAACTCAGACAAGAAAGGAAGAGGAAGACCCTATATACCCTTTGAAAGACAGATGTCAAATATCTAGATTAGTCCTTTCCTATTTATGTTTAGCTGTTCATTGATAATCAACTACAAATGCTACAGTACTGGGATTTTGCTGCCTAGTGTTCTGAGAGAAATATGGTCAGTTTACAGAAGACTGAAAAGCTATCAACTATATAATGGTTTATGTAGTGTATATTTTCTATCAGGAATCTTTTCTAGGTTAGAAACTGGAACCAAGATGGTTTGTAACCTTGAGATGCATTTGGTTTTCTTTATTTCTCTTCATTTTGAATCACTCAAATATGAGTGCTGGGTCAAAATCAAAATCATGTCAGACACTACATATGCAAATGTCTTATTATATGGATACATGCTCTATTCCTGCTATTGTAGTTTGAGCAGCCAGCCATAAGTAGATCAACACATTCGTCTGTGACCTGAGCCCAACTAAACTCCAATTAGCCTCAGCCAGCAAGACAATGATCAGGGATGATAGGATTTGTCAACCAGATTGTCTGGAAGGACATTGCTTGAGGAAGACTGAATTAGAGACACTTGGATATATTAGCCTTTAAATATAAAATGTAGAGTTGCATCTTTTTGCTCCCTTTCTCTGTTTATTGCTCTTCTACAGATCTGTTATACTATATACTATATTCAGTTGGAATATAGTATACAGTTCTAGTTAGTAGGCATCATACCTGGAAATAAGTATTTCACAGCTGGAAAGCATTCAGATGAAGACAAGAAAAATTATCAACTGGCACAACCAACTTTTCTATGGAAACAGGTTACAATGTCGGGGGGGAGGGGGGTTTGCAACAGAAAAAAATGCAAATTAAGGGGATACATGATGGAATCTATACAATCCTACATGATATAAATATATATATACTAGAATTTGGGGTCACTCGCTGAAGATAAACAAAAGAGGTTTCATGATCCACAGAAGGAAATATTTCTTAGTGCAGTGCATAGTTAAACTGTGGAATGTTCTGACAATTTTAAAAAGAGGATTGAATAAAATTCATAACAGGCAGGGTGCCTCTATCAGTGATTAAGCTTTATGATGGATATACTATATTCTCTCCAGTATCATGAAGAGTATGGCCCTGTATTTCAGTTGTTTGAGAGCATAAGTGTACAGAAGGAGTTGGTTTTGTGCCCATGGTGCTTAAGGGAATCTCACAAGTAACTGACTGGCGACTGTCTGAACACAATACTAGAAGAGGTGCTTTTATATTGCTGCAGCAAAATTCTTATATTGTATCACACTGCAATGTCTTGACAACTCATTCAATCTATGAAGATGGGAAGACCAAACAATTTGGGGCATTTCATAAAGAAGGCAGGTGCCAAATAGGTGCAAGACTAGTACAGCCGTAGATTTCTGTCATTTCTTACTACATATATCATTACTTTTCAGATCAGATTGTTCTTTTTTTCCCCTCTGCACAAACTAACTTAATGAAAAGATGAAAGGGCAACCTTGTTTTTACATCTTTTAAGATGGAAATCTTTATACTAATATCATATTTTACTGACTCTTTCAATATGGACTTGCTTCAGTATTATTTTGTTATATGTATTTTTACCTCAACAGAAAATACCCAGAAAATGAATTATCTGTATTTAAGTAACCTTTTGAAATCAGCAGGAGCACCCATGTGGAAAGACAAAGTGTGTCCACTTTGAGATAACTTTAGTTTAAAAAAATGTACATTTGTCTCTAAAATGGCAGCTGTCATTTCATCATTTCCAGGTTTCCTCCCACTTTCCCATGCCCATATATTTGTTTCTGCTGTTCCTTGGGCTTGTAGTAGTTTAAGACCATTCTTAAGGTTTCTTGAATCCTCTTCTCCAGAGTCATAGTCCAACATTCAAACTACTACACCATGCTGACTCTCATAAGTGAAAATACTTTGACAGAAGTGTCTCTTGAATGAACCCATCAATGCTATTCAATCATATGTTGTCCATGTTTGACTTTATTAACAGAATTTTCTCTTGCTATCTCGATTTTGTACCTTCGTCTTCTGAGAGTCACATATGGTCAGCTTTCTAATTATTTTACATGCTGAAACAGCTTGAAGCAACTACTGTCACACAGCAAATGTTCTGTGTTTGCAAAGCTAAGACCAATAGAAATAATATTGTGTTCAAATGTCTCTCCCTTAAATAAATAAATAAAAAATAAAACTTTATTTATACCCCGCCACCATCTCCCCGCAAGGACTCAGGCGGCTTACATGGGGCATGGAAATTCCTAGCTTTAGATTCTATGTCTTTGCCAGTCCAAACTAAAATATTACTGTTGAAGAATTTATAAATGTAACTTTATCAATGGTTCTGAAATTTGGAATTTTGAAAGTTAAAAAATCATTTCCAGTATTTTAAATGAAAAGATTCACTATATCTAGTGAAATTAGGTACCCCAATGTCACAAATTCTAAAACTATTTGACTAAATCCTATTGATAATCCCAATTGGAATAGATCTACTAACAAATGGGATTAACATAAATGTTGACTCTCCTTCAACAATTGGCTGAAAGGGTCTACTCTAATTAGGAATAAGCAATAAGATTCAAGCCATTATTCAACTCATAATAATTAATGATCAGCTGAAATATAGTTAAGAAAATCAATATATTTTGTACTGGGGAAACAGGATTTCTTATTTCTTTGCCTATAGTACTACTGCAAAAGCCAGCATGGTGTAGTGGTTTGAGTGTTGGACTACAACTCTAAAGAACTCTCCTTGACCACTGCTAACATATGGGTTCTCCAGACATTAGAACTCATATTTTTTCCATGTCCTGACAGATTCTGTAAGTCTTGCAGATGCTGTCAATTCAAAAGGACCAATCTTGGAGCCAGAAACAGCTATTTTCATAGTAAAGGAAGAAATGATAGTGGGTTTTTGTCCCAGCTGCTTTTGTCCCAGCTGACATGACCAAGTCCAAAGTTTCAGACATCTATCTTTTCAGTCATATCACAGCTTGGAGAAAGAGTGTGGATGGGTGATGTATGCTGCTAACCTTTAGCAGAAGCAGTGGAAGAAATATACACAGCTCCCTTCTCCTCAGGAACATTTCTGCCTTACCAAGATCACAACCCAATGCAATAAGCCTGTGTGTGTGCCAAGAGCCTACATCACTTCAGCATTGTAGACTGTTATGCCAGCTGAATGATGCTGAGCATTAGCAGACAGTTTTTCTGTGCTTCGTAATTATATAAAAATAGAACTGGAAACATGTAGCCTACAAATTGCATGCACCACGGGCTGTTTAAAAATGTTTTTTAATAATGATGATGATGATAACAACAACAACAACAACAACAACAACAACAACAACAACAACAACAACTTTATCTATATCCTGCCCTATCTCCCCGAGGGAACTCGGGGCAGTTTACAACATATATAGACAAACATTCAATGCAGTGAGAAGGTGAACAAAAACAAAAATAACCAATCCCCCAAATCCCAAAAACAAATCCACATCTATATCAAAACTAATAACACATTATACTGCAGTATTACTAGTAATATTATAATAATAAGTAAAGATAAATGTTTTCCCATGACATTAAGTCTAGTCGTGTCCGACTCTGGGGGTTGGTGATCATTTCCATTTCTAAGCCGAAGAGCCGACATTGTCCATAGACACCTCCTAGGTCATGTGGCCAGCATGACTGCATGGAACGCCATTATCTTCCCTCAGAAGCGGTACCTATTGATCTACTCACATTCGTATATTTTTGAACTGCTAGGTTGGCAGAAGCTGGAGCTTATAGCGGGAGCTCACTGCGCTCCCCAGATTTGAACTGCAACCTTTTAGTCAGCAAGTTCAGCAGCTCAGTGGTTTATTCCGCTGTGCCACCGGGGGCTCCATTATAATATTACATATACATTTTTGTCTTCAAATGTCCAGAAAGGATGTGTAGGCAATTTCTTCAATGACCCAGTGAGGGCCAAGAACATGGCAAAATGCTGCACCACTTCTTCGTAGGCAAAAAAAAAAAAGGGGGGGGGCATGCATAAGAAGTGTGTCCCTCCAAGGTCTCTTGGGAGGGCAATGGCCACATAACCAGTAATAATTTTCTTCCCTGCTTCCATGCCCACCTTCAAATCACCTATCAATTTAGGGCAATCCCAGGAATTTCATAGGGTTTTCTTAGGCAAGAAATACTCAATTTAGTCAGTTTCTTCCTCTAAAATGTAATCTACAGTACCTGGTATTCATTGACAGTCTCCCATCCAAGTACTAACCAAGACTGACCTTGCTTAGCTTCCAAGATCACACATCTCTGGTGCTTGTAGGCCACTTAGACCTGTGATATATCTGATTATAAGGACAGGGGTCTGTTCACTGAGAACAAACAAAGCAGAAAAAGTTCCACTGACATGCCTCTTATGCAGGACTGGAGGAGGGGACAGAGACATGCAAATTAATAGGTGAGAAATTCCAGTCTCCAGCTAGGAGCCATGAGGGCCACAGGATGAAGCCTTGGTATTGTTGTGCCAACATTTCCCAAGTAGGTACTCAATGAATACCTTTTACGCAAACCCATTAAAAGTCCAAACACAGAAGCAACCTCATCAGGATCTTTAATCTAGGGTGGGGGTCATGGAGCCCTCCACAAAGTGTTGGAGTTCCTAGTACTCCTCACCATTGGTTATGCTGGCTAGGACTGCTGG
This sequence comes from Anolis carolinensis, assembly GCF_035594765.1. Taxonomy (NCBI): domain Eukaryota; kingdom Metazoa; phylum Chordata; class Lepidosauria; order Squamata; family Anolidae; genus Anolis; species Anolis carolinensis. Next base: position 327,786,002 of record NC_085841.1, on the reverse strand, counting down.
GAATTGCAGTCCAAGAAGATCTAGGGGATTACACGAGTCCTGTCCTGCCTTAAATCCATTGCAGTCTTAAAATACACCTGGACACTGGAATTATTAATTCTAATTGAATTATATATGTTCATCCCATTTATTTAGAATCTTAAATACATTTCATCCTTGGAAGTAAATTTGTTATTGATTTCCTAGGAAACCCACTTCCACATAATAATGCATTTAAGACTGCTGCCTTAAACGTTCACTGCTAAGTCCTTCTGTAATCAGTGGGATTTATTTTCAAGTAATTAGTCTCTATATTGAAATCAGTCACAAGACTCCTAGATCTCCATGTCTCTCTCACACTCATTAGCTACCTCCAGCCTACAGCTATTGTTTTAAGATTAAAAGGAAGAAAGGGCAGCCATTTCCTTCTCACTGTCTCTTTCAGCCCTTCCTTTGGATAAAATGGTCTTTACTCCTGCGTAAACCTCCATAGGATTGCCTTGCAAGCCATGTTTTGTGAAATGAGTTGCAAATAGTAATACATTTTATATGATGTATATTGCTATAGTAAAATAATGGGAAGGGGTTTTTCTCATTCTCTAAGAGAAGAAATGCCAATTCTATTGGAGACAATGCTATCTGCTCCCTCTCCTTGATTATAAATTAGTAGGGACAAGATTATGGAGTCAGCATGGTGTAGTGGTATGAGCTACAAGATCAAGGTTTGAATTACAGCTTGGCCATGGAAACTCAAAGGGTGATCATGGGTAAGTCACACTCTCACAACCTCAGATAAAGGCAACTCCTTATTGAACAAATCTTGCCAAGGAAGCTCCATAGCAGCATAACCATAAGTCGAGAATGACTTGAAGGTATTTATTATCAAGAGACTAGGTTGTGCTTATATCAAGTAATGAATAGAAGGCAGATTTAACCATAGCAGTTTAACCATAAGTCGAGAACGACTTGAGGGTATTTATTATCAAGAGACTAGGTTGTGCTTATATCAAGTAATGAATAGAAGGCAGATTTCCTCTGTTATAGGACTCTACAATTAAACACAGATTAAAGCCTGGTCTCAAGGTAAAGCACTGAGGATCAGCTTTTTGTATTCAGCCTTCAAGATTTAGGAGAACCCTGAATGGAACACCCTCTATGATCCTATCCACATGGACACAGCAATCCGTCCCAGGGACACAATTGTCCCCAAGGACAAATTGCCAAATGTTGTAGGACTTCAATTTTCCAATGCCCCAGTCAGCAGCATGCTCAATTGAGAGTTCATTATTTGAAGACCCAAGTATGGGATTCATTGGTTTAGAGCATTGTTTCTCAATCTGGGGGTTGGGACCAGTGGGGGGGTCATTAGGGGGGTGTCAGAGAGGTCGCTAAAGACCTTTAGGAAACACATATTTCTGATGGTCTTGGGAACTTGGCAGAGAAGGCTGAAGATCTCACTGTGATTGTCCGGCCTCTCAGCTGGCCTCTCAGCCAATGGGAGGGCTGTTTCTGAGAGTCCAAGCGTGAAGGAGAGAGCAGGCCTCTCAGGGCATGGCAGTATGGTGCACATGCACTGGAGAGACCCTTCCAGGCAGGGGGGAACGCGCCCCTGTGACTTGGGACTGAGAGTTGCCCAGCAGCATCAGGATGAGAAACAGCAGCAAAAGCAGCTTAAGTGATTTGTAATACTATTCATTAGAAAAAGTCAGTCTTTCCTTTTGTTTTTTATTAATGCTCCCATTAGAAAATGCATAAGGATGTGGGTAAACTACAACTTCCAAAATCGTGGGTCAATCGTCCCCAAATCTCATCAGTATTCACAGTTGGCCATGTTGGGTCTGTGTGCCAAGTTTGGTTCAGATCCATCATCGGTGGGGTTCACAGGGTTCTCTGGATGCAAGGAGAACTACAATTACCATCATGTTAGGTCAGTCCCCCACACAAACTCCACCAGTATTCAAAGTTGGTCATATTGGGTATTTGTGCCAAGTTTGGTCCAGATCCATCTGTTAGGTGCACATTGCTCTGGGTTATAGTGGGTAAACTATAACTTCTAACCTCTGAGGTCAGTCCCCTCGAAACCTCACCAGTATTCAAAGTTTGGCATGTTGGGTATGTGTGGCAAGTTTACTAGTTGCACCATCAGTTTGGTAAAGAGTGCTCTCTGAGTGTTGGTGAACTACAACTCCCAGAATTCAAAAACAGCCCCCCAACCTCACCAGTATTCAATGTTGGCCATGTAGATAGTGTGCCAAGTGTGGTGCAGATCCATTGTGGGCTGGGTTCAGAGTGCTCTTTGATTATAGGTTAACTATAAATCCCAGCAACTACAACTTCCAAATGACAAAATCAATCCCCCACCAATTCCGCCAGTATTCAAATGTCGGTGTATCAGGTATTTGTGCCAAATTTGGTCCAGATCCATCATTGTTTGAGTTCACAGTGCTCTCTGGATGTAGGTGAACTACATCTCCTCCAAATCCCTGTCAATTCCTTTCAAATCCCTACAGTATTTTCTGTAGGTCATGGAGGTTCTGTGAGGGAAGGTTGGCCCAATTCTATCATTGGTGGAGTTCAAGGAGCTCTTTGATTGTAGGTGATCTATAAATCGCAGCAACTACAACTCCCAAATGTCAAGGTCTATTTCCCCCCAAATTCCACCAGTGTTCACATTTTGACATATTGAGTATTCATACCAAGTTTGGTCCAGATTAATCATTGTTTGAGTCCATGGTGCTCTATGGATTAGGTGAACTACAACTCCAAAACTCAGACTCAATGCTCACCAAGCCCTTCCAGTATTTTCTGCTGGTCATGGGAGTTCTGTGTGCCAAGTTTGGTTCAATTCCATCATTGGTGGAGTTCGGAATGATTATGGGTTAACTATAAATCCCAGCAACTACAACTCCCAAATGACAAAATCGATCCCTCCCCAACCCCACCAGTATTCAAATTTGGGTTTATCAGGTATTTGTGCCAAATTTGATCCAGTGAATGAAAATACATCCTGCATATCAGATATTTACATTACAATTCATAATAGTAGCAAAATTACAGTTATGAAGTAGCAATAAAATATTTTTATGGTTGGGGGTCACCACAACATGAGGAATTGTGTTAAGGGGTCTCAGCATTAAGAAGATTGAAAACCATTGGTTTAGAGTGAAAGATTTGAACTGTAAAGCTTTGATGTGACAGACACTCTACTTCATCATTATAATAAATGGACTTGATTTTGTTGGAGGTAATTTCTGAAAGAGAAAAAGCATTCAAAAATTGTAAAGTAGCAACAACAATTGTAGAAACAGATCTGTAGATCAGAAGCTTCTAGTGCCAGCAGTAGACCGAGCTTAAGAAATTTAAAAAGTTATAAAATACTTTATTCAAAGTAAAACAAGTATCTACCTGACTAACAGCAGACATCTTGTCTCTCCATGCTCACAGGAGAAAAACAAAATGGAAGACCCAGGGGTTTATTATGTGCTCAGAAAGGAAGTGTGTCTCTGAGAAACATCAGTCTAACACAGTGGGGACCTGTGGGTCCCCAGATGTTTTGGCCTTCAACTCCCAGAAATCCTAACAGCTGGTAAAGTGGCTGAGTTTTCTGGGAGTGGAAGACCAAAAACACATGGGGACCCCAGGTTGAGAACCACTAGTCTGACAAGAAAAGTGTTAGGAGGGGCGGGAGGAAGACAGACAAAGAGGCCAATGGGGGAAGGGCTTTCCCCTGCCAATTAACTCATCTGGCTAACTAAGTCCTTGATGAGGATTGTAACCTTGTGCATGATGTGACTGAGTTCCAACAGAGTCAGTCTCTCAGACCACCTCACACCACAACTGGTTTTTCATGGTAAAAGATGGAAAGGAAGTACCACCTTTGCAAGCCTGACCACTTCAAGGATCTCAGCATCATCGTGCATCATGAAAGGATTTATCTGTAGTTGTGAATGGGCTCTAAAGAAAGAAGTCAAGAAGCCAGTCTATGGTAGTTGATGGACAGGGCCTCTAACTTCCTTAGAGCTCTAATGTTGGAAGTGTGAATGTTGCAATTAATCACCTTGATTAGCACTGAAAAGCCTTGCAGCTTCAAAGCCTGTCTGATTCCTGTCTGAGGGAATCCTTTGTTGGGAAGTGTTAGTTAGCTGGCCTTGATTGATTCATGTTTGGAATTCCCGTTTTCAGAGTGTTGTTCTTTATTTATTGTCCTGATTTTAGAGGTTTTTTAAAATACTGTATTGGTAGTCAGATTTTGTTCATTTTCGTGGTTTCCTCCTTTATGTTGAAATTGTCCACATGCTTGTGTTCTTCCTCCCACCCTGGACCTTCCACAGATATATAAACCTCCCTTGCCTAGTTCCCACCTTGACCGCGACTGTTTAAGCATCTTTGGCTAGAGGTCGTTGCCTCACTCAGTCTAATATCAGGGCTCTTTGGAAGAAGGGTGGTAAGAGGATGAATAGAGAACATTGTTTCTAAAGACTGCAGGGATTTCGCAATTATTCCTATTCAAATCAGTACTCTTTGGCAGAGATGCATAAAGACTTGGTAAAACTACAGCTCCCATGAGGAGACAGCACTAGATACAACCACAATCCGGAATAACTATGTAACAGAACAAGCTTTCTGTCCGAACCTATTCCACTGAAAGAGATGCAGTGAGGTTCCAACTATTGTTATACCTTTAGAGCAGTGGCTCTCAACCTGGGGTCCCTAGATGATTTTGCCCTACAACTTCCAGAAATCCCAGCCAGTTTACCAGCTGTTAGGATTTCTGGGAGTTGAATGTCAAAATATCTGGGGACCCACAGGTTGAGAACCACTGCTTTAGAGTGTAATGATCCTCCCGGTTTAGTCACCTTGGCTTCTATGGAGAGTTCAGGCTTGATTTGCTCTAGTATATACTCGGGTTGCTGTGAATTTTCCGGGCTGTATGGCCATGTTCCAGAAGCATTCTCTCCTGACGTTTTGCCCACATCTATGGCAGGCATCCTCACAGGTTGTGAGGTCGGTTGGAAACTAAGCAAGACAGGTTTACATATCTGTGGAAGGTCCAGAGTGGAAGAAAGAACTTTTGTCTGTTTTAGGCAAGTGTGAATGTTGCAATTGGCCACTTTGATTAGCACTGACCAATTACAACATTCACACTTGCGTCCCACCCTAGACATTCCACAGATATATAAACCCTACTTGTCTAGTTTGCAACAGACCACACAATAATAATAATAACAACAACAACAACGACGACAACAAGGACAACTTTATTCTTGTATTCCGCCCCATCTCACTGAAGGGACTCCAGGCGGCTCACATGGGGACCAAGCCCAGCAATACTCAATAAAATACAACATAAATCCATTTGAAACATATGGAACATATACAATCATAAAGCTTATAAAATACATTAAAAACATAATCAGAACTGATAACTAATAGCCATGCGCAGTGAGCGCATCCTCTGGGGATGCCTGCCATAGATGTGGGCGAAACCTCAGGAGAGAATGCTTCTGGAAAAACTCACAGCAACCCAGTGATTCCGGCCATGGAAGCCTTCGACAACACATAGGATATATTTGTTTGTCTTTTTAGCAGTCTACACTATCTATATACAGTAGAGTCTCGCTTATTTTTGGATAAGTGAGACTCTACTACAGTAGAGTCTTCTCCAGCACCACATTTTAAATTAATTGATTCTTTTCAGCTGTCTTCACTGTCCAGCTTTCACAACCATAAACATACACTGGAAATGCAATGGAATTGATAGTCTTAACTTTTGTATTCAATGATACAGTATACCGTTTGTTAGATACATTTCGGGATCTTATATTATTCATGCATAGCTGCCCTTCCAAATGCCAATCTTCTGATGGAAAATCTTGAATTAGCCTTTTAATTGCCTACTTTAGAGTTACGCAACCCATGACTGGTTTGAATTCTGTAGTGATTTTAACTGTACTTTTAAATTAGTGTTTCGTATGGTTTTAATTCTATAGACAGTTTAACATCGTTTTACTCTTAGGGGTTGTTTTTTTTTAGTCATGTGTTTTACTGAATTATTGATCTGTTTAGTGACTAAAATGGCAATGGATTTGGAAGGAGGACACCTCTCCTTTTTATTTTTGGAGAATGATGCTGAACCTTAGGACGAAATGGGGAGAGAGATCCCTGCGAAAGGGAGGACGGATCGGTAGATCGACCCGATCTCTTGCCTGGGAACATGCTGTTCCATCTGGTTGACCACCGTGGAAAAGGGACAATGGCGAGCTAAATAGACCATTGTTGTTGCCCAGCAAGCCCTTCCTTCTGGTTCACGAGGATTAGATGCGAAATTCCGGTCACCCGGAACTCCATTATCAGGTTTAAAACAAACAATGTAAAAAGCCTCCCGCCCATCCTCTCTCCATCAAGGAGGCGATCCTGAGGCTAGATAGAGGTTGGAAGGAGAGACAGGTTGATACCAAGCCAGATAAGCAGGATCTGGAACTGTAAAAGAGAAAGGCAAACAAAGAAAAACAGCAGGACGAATAGGGCACCTGAGTCCTGCTTCCCATTTAAGTTACATCAAATTAAATTGGATCTAGCCTCCGTTGGCACTGGCATCACCTGTCGGATCCTTGCCTGTGAATGGACAACGTATTCAACTATCAGAGTTAGCTGAAGACAACTTCCAAAATAGCCAAGTCAGTGTAGATCAGGCATGGGCAAACTTGGGCCGTCCAGGTGTTTTGGACTTCAACTCCGGTAGGCTGTTAGGAATTGTGGGAGTTGAAGTCCAAAACACCTGGACGGCCCAAGTTTGCCCATGCCTGGTGTAGACCCATATAATGCAGTTCAGTGCAGGTCAATCTGCACTGTGTGTGTCTACACTGACTATATAATACAATTCCATTTCAGCCTGAATGGGGCACAAACCTTGTTATAATAATAAACTTTTGGAAATAGCAACCCCCAAGCATTTCACTGTTCATTTGTTAATGTATATGTTTGCTAACCTGTATTCTATGTGTATTTTGATTTTCCAGTTTGACTGTACATCTTTGGTGTGGGAGGGGTTATGGACATGTGATCGTACTGACCACAATTCAGTCTCCATGTTTACATTCAGTGTCTGCTTGACACCTCAATGGACTTCTGTAGAGAAATATGACTTATGGACTTCGGGGAGTACAACTATACCTAAAGACTATGGACTATTGATTAAGTATGAGACCCTGTCTCATACTACATCTATAACTGAACTTTAAATAAGAAATGTGCCTGTATGGTGAATTAATACAATATGTGAGTAACCAAGATATGTTATTTTTCAAAGAAAACTTTGGTTTTTTTTTTTAAAATCTTCGAGTGCATATTGTAAACTGAGAGGTTTCAAGGGAGTGTATGTCTTTTGGGCAATTTCATCTTCAAAGAAACAACCATCCTCTGCTAACCAAATATATTTTTGTAGTGGCATGTCTTTGTTCTTGGCAGTTCAAAGATGTGGTTCTTCAGATTAACAACTGAGTTACTTGTGTGCCATTACATGAATAATTATGAATATCACTTGTTCAAAGGGTTGACTTCTTACAAGGTCATGCTTTCCTTGACTAGTGGTTTTCAAAAGGTGGTTTCCACATGTTCATGGAGATTCGCGTTTGCCAAACTGATATGACATCATTTTTCCTTTTCAATTAGGTTATGATTGTCATTCATTTCCAAAGGGATATGTGCCCAGAGACTGGTGGTATTTATTTCCAATAACCCTACAAAGGAAAAGATGTTAAGATACCCCCCCCTCCCCATATCTTGTCAAAGGCCTGAGTTAAAATTTCACTTCAAATAGTGACATTTGTCCGGCATGAAGGGGAGAGAGAGGGATCAAGAGCACGCCCTTCTGCAGCCCCTGACATGAAGAACCGAAACATAGGCTCATAACTCGGATGTCTCTAGCAGATTTGAGTCCCCCCACCCCCCATTAAAACGAAGCCAGGCAGGTCAATGGGCATTTGTATCTTCGACCGCCCACTCCCTGCAACGAGGCGGATTCCAGTCCACGAAAGATTCCTGGCAGGACGTTGTTTTAAGGTCCCGTTTTGGGGAATTCGTGGTCATTTTGCTTTCCTGCCAACAGTCGCTCAAAGGGTACGTCTCCATTACAGAATTCGTGCCGCCTGACACCTCATTAACTGCCACAGATAAATGCTGATGGAGTCCTGGGATGTCATAATTCGGTGAGGCACCGGCACACTTTTGCAGAGAAGACCTTGTCAAACTGTCATTCCCAGGATGGCATAGTGTTGGGTTCCATCCCTGGGCTGTACAAGTTTCTTGTGTCATCAAGTGTCCTGTCCTCTAGCTAAACTTTCCCCATATTGCTATGCATGTTTTCCTAAAGGGCTTTGCCTTTGTTCTTTACTGCCAGCCACTGTCTCCTCCTCCCCTTTGATGATTTAGTAATGAAATTTCTGTGAGGGAACTTCCTCTTCCGTTTAAACTGCCCCTGGGTTGAGCAAGTGGTTCCCTCCACTTTAGGGTCCCCCTTCTGCCTTTTCTTCCTTCCAGTAAGGATACATTTTGACTCTTTCTATAGGCAAAATGTAGTTGCACTGATATATTTTTTTACCTTTGACCCCCTTTAGAAGATGAGATGTTAAACCTTTTATATCAAGAATGTATTTCTTTTACTTCAATAAATATTTGCAAGTCGCTTCTGGTGTGAGAATTTCTCAAGTCGCTTCTGGCTCGAATATATATATATATATTTGAACCTAAAGTTCTCCTAAAGGGGCCCCGGTGGCGAAGTGTGTTAAAGCACTGGGCTGCTGAACTTGCAGACTGAAAGGTTCCAGGTTCAAACCCCGGGAGCAGCGGGAGCGGCTGCTAGCAGTTCGAAAGCATGCCAATGTGAGTAGATCAATAGGTACCTCTCCAGCGGGAAGGTAACGGCCACATGACCTTGGAGGACATCGGGACAACATCGGCTCTTCGGCTTAGAAATGGAGATGAGCACCAGCTCCCAGAGTCAGAAATGACTGGACTTAACTTCAGGGGAAACCTTTATCTTTACCTAAAGTTCTGACTCTGCAGTCCTAAACCATCCTAAGGAATAGAAGCTTATCCTAGCTCATTACACCTAAGTTTCTGCTGGTTGTGAAGTTTGCTTCTGTTACTTTGCTATAGTTATGGTGGAATCACCCCAACCAGGGTGATTTTGAGCCTAACAGCTCATATCCCCCACAGTGGGGAGGGGGCTCCTCAAGCTGCTTTGACACCAGATCTTTCAATCGATCCCTGAAGCCTCTGGGTTCCTCCTGCGACAGGTGCGCTCCTGGCAAAGGCAACAGGAGGCGCTACGAGTTTGAAAACACGGGGAGCGCCGGCTTCGGGCTGGCTTGCTTTGAGCTGGATTGGCAAGGATAATGCCTCGTCCACAGGGCGAGCTCTGGGCAAAGAACTCGCCCTCCCCTCCAAAAAGGTGAAGAGGAAGGCGGCCACTACTCTGATGACGCTGATTACTGGGAGGGGGGGAGGGGTGTCAATATTTTTAAAATACGTGACTGTACAAATATTGTACATGAATTAAGCCTAGTGTAAATATCTTTCACCAAAAATATATATCTTTGTTTTAAAAAGAGAAGGATAGTCTTCATTAAGGAAGCTACAGTCCTGAGTCTGCAAGACCTGGGGACAAAGCGACTTGGGTTTCATCCACATCGTAGATTTATTGTAGTTTAATACCACTTTAAACTACCATGCTCCTTGCTTTGGAATCCCGAGCCTTGGGTTGCTGTGAGTTTTCTGGGCTGTACGACCGTGTTCTAGAAGCATTCTCTCCTGACGTTTTGCCCACATCTATGGCAGGCATCCTCAGAGATTGTGACGTCTGTTGGAAACTAGGCAGTTGAGGTTTATATATCTGTGGAAGGTCCAGGGTGGGGGAAAGAACTCTTGTCTGTTGGAGGCAAGTGTGAATGTTGCAATTGGCCACTTGGATTTCAACAGAAAGAAGCACTTGATAAACCAACCTGGACACAGGATATTATTAGAGAACACAGAAATGCTGGACCGCTCTAACAACCACCATGTCAGACTACACAGAGAAGCCATTGATACCCACAAGCATGGGGACAATTTCATGAAAATGAACAACATCTGGCTACCAGTATTTTAAAAAACCTCTAAAATGGGACAGTTAATAAAGAACAACACTATGAAAACAGGGGAATTCCAGACATGAATCAATCAGAGTCAGCTAATATCTCCCAACAAAGGATTCCCCCAGGCAGTAAACATCCAGACTTTGAAACTGAAAGGCTATTCAATGCTAATCAAGCTGGCCAATTGCTACATTCACACTTGCCTCTGGCAGACAAGAGTTCTTTCTATTCCGAGGTTTGTTCATTTTTTGGTGCTGGTCATCGACCATAATAAATAAATTTGTGTGTATGTATATTTGTGTATGTGTGTCTATACACACACACATACACACACAACCAAACTACAGTTACAGGACTCCATAACATTGAGCCATGGCAGTGAAAGTGGTGCCAAATTGCATTAATTCTACCGTGTAGGCGCAATCCTGGAGATCTCTTCTTCCTAGGGTCGCCATGAGTTCGAAGAAGGCTTGAGTTAACAACAGAAAGTACGACAAAGAAGAGAAAAAACCCGAAGGCAGGTAAGGAGAGGTTCGTATATGCAAATAAGTTCTGTAGAAATTGAAAATGTCACTGTTGCTAATCTGGGCATAAATGTCATTAAAAGGTGGTCAAATTTCCAAGGAAATGTTGAGAGATCAGATCGGAATGTTATGCATCGAAAGAGTCTGAGCTTCATGGAATAAAAGGAGGCCGGCAGTGAGCTGAAACCAAAGGGAATTACGTGAGTGGTGACTAATTTTGGGTCTGTCCTAGGAGAAGGTGTGAGTACGGCGTGGACATTTCCCACACGTGGATGGAAAGTTTTCCAGAAAAGCTATGCAGTGGATCTAACTTGAGAAGAAGACCTTTTGAAGCAATGGAAATTTGGTGACCCAAAGTCCTTTGGCTCCAATGGGGTTACTCTAATTGGATTTAAGCCCAATAGCAACAGTAAAGATCCTTCTAGTCTGGTATAATATATTTTCAGGCAATAATTCAGGTAAGAGAAGGCGAAGAAGCATTCCTTGCAGCTGAATTCCTGGAGGGGAAAAATGTAGAAATCTCGTCCATCAGGAATTCAGACAGAGTCCTTTGGTATCCCCTTTCCTCCTTTAAAAATTTGGATTGAGTTTAACTCGAATCCATTAAAATCTGGGCATAAATGTCAATAAGCGATAGTCCGATTTCCAAGAAAGTATTCAGAGGCAGTAGATCTATGTGTTTCGGAAAAGTGTAGAATAGGCTTTATCCCACAAAACACTAATATTTCGAATTCAGTAGAAAACAAATGCCAAAGGTACAATTGGAAGTTATCTATTTGCAGAAAAGATGTGACAAAATTAAAATATTTTTTTAAGTTTCAAAACAACATGTGAACAAGTACATATACATCTATGTGTATAACACCCTCATCAAACGCATCTTATTATCTTTGGCTGGATCGACACTATTTATCTATTTGCAGAAAAGATGGGGGAAATTTAAATCTTTAAAAACAATATATAAGCCAGTATACATTTGTGTGTATAGTATCCCCATAAAACGCATTTGATATCTTAAGCTGGATCTACACTGGAAAAATTATGCGTTATAAGGTCAGTGTAGCCTCACATCGTGCAGGTCAGTGCAGTTCAAACTGCATTAAGTGGTTCTACGCGAACTATATCTTGCATTGTGTTGTCGAAGGCTTTCATGGCCGGAATCACTGGGTTGCTGAGAGTTTTCCGGGCTGTATGGCCATGTTCCAGAAGCATTCTCTCCTGAAGTTTCACCCTGGCTACCAGTGTTTTTACAAACTCTAAAATCAGGACAATAAATAAAGAACAACACTCTGGAAACAGGGGAATTCCAGACATGAATCAATCAGAGCAAGCTAACATCTCCCAACAAAGAATTCCCTTAGACAGAAATCAGCCAGGCTTTGAAGCTGCAAGGCTTTTCAGTGCTAATCAAGGTGATTAATAGCAACATTCACACCTGCCTACAACAAAGAGTTCTTCCCCCACCCTCGATCTTCCACAAACCTCACTTGCCTAGTTTCCAATAAACCTCACAACCTCTGAGGATGCCTGCCATAGATGTGGGCGAAATGTCAGGAGAGAATGCTTCTGGAATATGGCCATACAGCCCGGAAAACTCACAGCAACCCAGTGGATCTACACTATTTATCTATTTGCAGAAAAGATGGGGAAAATGGAAATATTTAAAAACAATATGTAAGCCAGTAAATATACATATACATCTATGTGTATAGCATCCCCATAAAACGCATTTGATATCTGAGGCTGGATCTACACTGCCAAATGATGCGTTATATGGTCAGTGCAGTTCAAACTGCATTATGTGGTTCTACACGAACCCTACCATGCATTATTTGGCAGTGTAGATCCAGCCTTTGTTCCCTGGTGAAAAGAAAAGGAAGATGGAACTAACCTGGTTTCTCCTTGACAAGGGGCCTGGGAGCAGCCACCGAAAAGGCCCTCCTTCCCAATAAAATCTGGGAGATAGATAGATATTTACTTCCAGTAGTTGGACAAAGTGTCCAAGATTGCGGTATAAAACCCTTACATTCGTATGGGCATTATTGCCTAGATAAAGCAATGCCTAGACTAATATATGGGGTTCCTATTTCGCTTCACTTACTCCGAATAGGAACCACTAATCTGAATAGAAGTGACTCTGGATCGGAGTGTGCCACCAAGGCGACACACAGGATGGCCTGTCTGCTCAAGGCCAGCTCCTGGCACTTCCCTTCCTTCCAGGGAATGCCTTTCTTGCCCATTTGGTTCCATTTGTCAGCCTTTGAAAGTACACTTCGGCGGTCTTTAAAGAGCAGTTTGTAGCCCAGCGCTTTTATCCTTTCTTCCCTCGGCGGCGCGTCTTTTTTCCCCGTCCCTTGTTTCTCTCCTGCCGATTTGAGACCGTTGTTTGTTTCCAGGATTTAACTTAACTCTGTTGCCAGAATTGGGAAGGAGGAGGGGGAAGGCACAAAGGAAGGAAGGAAGGAAGAGAGAGAGGCTGGCTTTTTTCGACAAGTTATAACCTATATTATTTCTTACTGCAAGGTTTTCCATTTTAAAAAAAATAGTTTCTTACTATTCTTACTATTCTTACAATCTGATATTGACGCGTGTTGGTGGAAAAAATACAAGTGCGTTTGAATACCACAAACTCGCCTCCTGGATAGAGAAAGAACTGGAACTCTAAATGTCATCGAAATTGATATTTAGGTTCACAACCCCGTGTAAACGGATGTAAACCTCTCAAATAACCCATCGGTTAAAGCAGTGGAGCTCAACGAGGTGAAATGCAGCGCAAACGGGGTTAAAGATCCGTGGAGGCAAGAGGACGTGAATATTTCATGCCGCGGGTGTGTTAACCGGGTTGTAGAGGGAGCTTTGAAGGGATTTCTGTTTAATGTGTTGTCGGAGGCTTTCATGACCAGAATCACTGGATTGCTGTGAGTTTTCCGGGCTGCATGGCCAAGTTCCAGAAGCATTCTCTCTTGACGTTTCCCCTGCATCTATGGCAGGTATCTTCAGAGGTTGTGAGGTCTGTTGGAAACTAGTCAAGTGGGGTTTATATATCTGTGGAATGTCCAGGGTGGGAGAAAGAACTCTTGTCTGTTGGAGGCAGGTGCGATTGTTTCAATTGGCCACCTTGATTAACACCGAATAGCCTTACAGTTTCAAGGTCTAGCTGCGTACTGCCTGGGGGAATCCTTTGTTGGGAGGTGTTAGCTGGCCCTGATTGATTCTTGTCTGGATTCCCCTGTTTTCTAACTGTTGTTCTTTATTTACTGTCCAGTTTTTAAATACTGACAGCCAGATTTTGTTCATTTTCATGGTTTCCTCCTTTCTGATGAAGTTGTCCACATGCTTTCGGATTTCAATAGCTTCTCTGTGTAGTCTGACATGGTGGTCCAGCATTTCTGTGTTCTCGAATAGTATGCTGTGTCCAGATTGGTTTATCAAGTGCTCTTCTATAGCTGACTTGTCTGGTTGAGAAGTGCATTATTTGATCTAAAATCAGGACAGTACATAAAGAACAACACTCAGAAGACAGGGCATGATTCCGGACATGAATCAATCAGGGCCAGCCAACACCTCCCAACAAAGGATTCCACTAGGTAAAAAATTCCCCTAGGTAGCAAGCAGCTTGAAACTGAAAGGCTATTAAATACTAATCAAGGTGATCAATTGTAACATTCACACTTGCCTCCAATAGACAAGAGTTCTTCCTCCCACCCTGGACCTTCCACAGATATATAAAGCCCACTTGCCTATTTTCCAACAAACCTCACAACCTCTGAGGATGCCTGCCATAGATGGGGGCGAAAGGCCAGGAAAGAATGCTTCTGTAACATGGCCATACAGCCCGAAAAACTCGCAGCAACCCAGGATTTCTGTTTGTTCCCATCCATTCCGCCTCGAAGCAGGTTTATTTTGCCTCCTCAGATATCCCGGGGAGGTTTAAAAGCCGGTCCCACCTTTTCTGCTGCCATAAATAAAATAAAGCAAGAGGTGAGTGTATATATGCGCACATACCTACCTTAAAGAAAAAATCCAGGTACCATTGGATCATCTTTTACTGACCTCGGAGAGAAAACCGCTCCTGTCATCAAAAGCGAGATGTTTACATCGAAGCATATTTTAATCCAACTCGAAATAGGTTCCCAGTCAAGAATTCCAACTGACTTTGCGAGGATTTGTGTTACCTCTGCACGTAGTCAATTAACACTGGAGGAAGAGCGCACGTTTTAGCGCTACCCTCCCCTTCGAATATGGAATAAGGATTGAGATGTCTCAAGATGGAATCCTGGCATTTTTAGTTTTTTTTAAGGTTAAAAAAGATTTTGTGAAACTACAACTCCTATCAATATCAAACTGCATTCATACCACAGTGTAGATGCACCCATAGTTGTGTCGAGACCCTTACCTGCACTCGACTGGATAAGCATGAGGAGGTTTGCGCTATAAGTCAGTATAAGAATGGACGCAAAGTTTTGTAAACCGCGATTCCAGTTAAACTAATAGGGCAGTAACGTTTCAATAAGATTGTGGTTCAGTTTATTTCGCCTGGATCCTACCTGTGTATTATCTTTTCTCTCCTCTCTGTTTCTGCTTTCATTCTGATTGGTTGTGTAGATAGTTTTCTACCGCAAGCCCTTTTAAATCTGACTTCTTTTTCTTTCATCTTAGTATGGAGAGAATGTGCTGTGTGAATTGTGAGATCTCTCTCTCTCTCTCTCTCTGCATGTGTGACAGAGAGATGTAGTGATGGATGATTTTTCCCTCGCTTGAAACCTTAGAAGAGATGTGTCGTAGTGTAGCTCAGACCCCGTTCTATACTATTAAGAAATGCAGTTATTCCTCATTACTGTAAATAAACCTTTTGTGGATTGCTGTGAGTCTTTCGGGCTGTATGGCCATGTTCCAGAAGCTTTCTCTCCTGAAGTTTCCCCCACATTTATGGCAGGCATCCTCAGAGGCTGTGAGGCTTGTTATTTTTAAAGATTGGACTCTGCCTCTTTGCTTGCCTAAACTCTGGATTCTTTCCAGCCACAGCACAGGGCACCTCACGCTCTGCTCGCTAATGAGCTGGATACTCAACTTTAAGTGTCCTGTTTGATTTTTGGATGCTCTGCTATATCTCAAGGTAGTTTCCCCTAATACTTGGAAGGTTTATTCAGAAGCAAATTCTCTCCACTTTTACTGCTCAGAGAGCTCACAGACTGACCTTTTAATTCAATTTCAAACCTTTTTGGTACCTGGATGGTGAGGAGACAAACTACAACACTGATGAGCTCAAGGGCTTCCTTTGGTGGGAGTTTGTCCGCTAGCTTCGAAAGCGTAGATGGGGCCTTAAAGGTGCTGCTATAGCCGTGGTTCCCAACGTTTGGGCCTCCAGGTGTCTTGGACTTCAACTCCCAGAAATCCCAGCCAGTTCACTAGCTGTTAGGAACTGTGGGAGCTCAAGTCCAAAACACCTGGAGGCCCAAGGTTGGGAACCTCTGTGCTATAGGGTCGCAGCCCCAGTCCAGACTCCAGAGCCAGGGCTGATGGGCTTTGCCACCTTTCCGCGGCTACCACCTGTTTGTTGTTGACTCGCCCGAGCTGTTCCTAAGGTGACTCTTCCCAGAGCAGCTGCGGGGCGGGAGGGAGCGCAGAAGAGCCGGGAAAAGAAAGGCCCGAGACTGACTCACCCGGGCGGCTCGCCAATGAAAGGGAAGGGAGGGAGGGGGTCAGGCGGGGAGATCAGGCCTACCTCTCTCTCTCTCTCCCTCTCTCTCTAGAATTATCTCGCGTCACGGGAGGGACGCCTTCCCAGAAGTGGGATGTTTTTGGGCCGCAGAGGGGCTTGGCTAAGCATTGGGAGGAGGGTTGAAGGGGAGGGATTCTCGGGGGAAACCGACAGAGCTGCTGGGTGGGCTTTTCAAGGACATAGCAAGCACGTACAGGTGTGGATGGGTTCATACAATGTGTGTTTCATTTTGCTCTTTATTATTATTATTATTATTATTATTATTATTATTATTATTATTATTATTATTATATTTCCCACTTTCCTCTGTTAAAGGAGACTCAAAGTGGCTCGGTCTATTACACTTATGTAACACGATTTTTGTTCCTGGGCTATAAATGCCGTTTCCCAATTCTATCATAAAGGCATGGGGAAAGTTTTGTTACATGGTGTTATGCATTGAATGCATTATATCAGGCATGGGCAAACTTGGGCCCTCCAGGTGCTTTGGACTTCAACTCCCACCATTCCTAACAGCCCCAGGCCCCTTCCTTAAGCGGCTGAGGGGGGAGAAGAAAGGGCCTGAGGCTGTTAGGAATTGTGGGAGTTGAAGTCCAAAACCCCTGGAGGACCCAAGTTTGCCCATACTTGCATTATGTGGACCATAAGTGTTGGGGTGGGGGTATACACTTAAGACCCACTTTGCCACTCCAAGCAAGTTGGACAAGTTAGGCACTTCAAGGGAGGAAAACAGGGTGGAATAACAATAACAGTAATAATAATAGAAACATCAAAAAGCACTTGAAAAGCCTTAATTTGGACAGAACAGAAATCCACATGCTACAAAAGGCAGCACTTCTCATATTATTATTATTATTATTATTATTATTATTATTATTATTATTATTATTATTATTATTATTATTCTACAAAAACCTGATATTCTGAGAGGACTCCCAGACACTTGGACCTAATGTGTATTTGCGCTGTGTTGTTATGTACATATAATAAACAAACACCAGTTCTTAGTATGTTGGTTTTTAGGTCTGTTCCTGGGGTTAATTGGGCCTGTGGTTCAAAGAATTGCATTGGATAGATCACATCAGCTCTAGTTTCTTAGGCCCCTTCCACACAGCTGAATAAAATCCCACATTGTTTTGAACTGAAATATGTGGACTCAGATATCCCAGTTCAAAGCAGATATTGTGGGATTTTCTGTCTCGATATTCTGGATTTTATGGTTGTGTGGAAGGGCCCTTAGATATAGCTATATAATGGGTTTTCTGTGGGTAAACAGCATATGTTCTGTTATCTCAAAAAAGTAGAGCTGATAAAAGAAACCTGGTGCCATTTTTGGAATTAGTGGGTCAAATACACCCAGAAACAGGTCTAACATTTGAGGCACCAAAATGTGGCTTGTCTTGCCTTCCTCCCCCCACAACTCCAGCCTTGCTTGACCTATAAGGTTGGGTTGGCTTTTTGTTGGAAGTCAATCATATCCTGCACAGGTTTATAGTGGAGCTACCTCAGTTGCCTCTCTCCCTCTCCTTATTGAGGACTAGGGAATGGTTGACTTCCAACAGTTTTGTCCCCTCCCCCCATTGGCCTCATTTAATAAGTATTTATTAAACCTATGGGTCTTACATTTGTTGGGGAATCTGAGCTGTTAGGCTCAAAATAACCCTCAATTGGGGTGATTCCATCATAAATATAGCAGAATACCATAAGTAAACTTTATAACCAGCAGAAACTGGGATAATCTTCTATTCCTCCGGATGGTTTAGGATTGCAGGGTCAGAACTTTAAATTCAAAAATATTTATTGAAGCAAAAGAAATACATTCTTGATAGAAAAGGGTCTTGGAGCTTTCTAGCTTAATAAATCTCATCTTTTAAAGAGGTAAAGGGTTAAAAAGTTCATGCAGCTACATTTTGCCTAGGGAGAGGCGAAATGTGCATCCTCATAGGTAGAATGAAAAAATGGCGAAAAATCACATGGCCAGCCCAGGGCCATAAAACTTTAAAAGGAAGTTGCCTCACAGAATTCCATTCCTACAACATCCAAGGGGGGGGGGGGGGTGGAGACAGTGGCTAGCAGGAAGAGGAAAGACAATGCCCTTTTTGAGGAAACATGCATAGGAATGTGGGAGAAGAAATCCCTCATCTTAGCCCTGTCTTTAGCCTAGCTACTCATTGAGGACTGGAAACTTGATGACACAAGAAACTTGTGCAGCCCATTGTCTTTTAATGTGGTGTGCACCTTTGTGTCTTGAGGAAAATAAAATCAGGAATAATAATCATTATCATCACCATCATCTCCCTACTGCTAACCAACAGCTGTCTTTTTTGAGGGGGGACAGAGTTTGGGTGGGGGGGCTAAGGAAAGTCCTTGTTCCTTCTCTGCGCACCTCTCCTGCCTGGCTCTACCTCCGCTTCTGTTCCCTTCTGTTTTCCCCCCTTTCCCTTGAATGAGTGTTGCCTCTTTCAGGTCCTCCTCTCTTTCCCTCCCTCCCTCCCTCTGTGGCTCTGCTGAAACCGAGGCCAGCGTGGGCTGGGCTTCCCCTGGGGAGGCGGGGGCGAGTGGGGAGCCTCCCGCCCGCTTTGCAGGTGCACCTCGGGCTTCTTCTGAGGTGCGAGAGGAGGGAGAGGAAGGGAAAGAGGAGGGAAAGAAAGAGAAAGAGGAGGAGGAGGAAGAGGAGGAGGAGGAGGAGGGCGCTGCGGCGGCGACGTAAGATCCACCTCCGCTGCCCAACTCCACTCGCCGCCCCGCCGGCCCTGCCTCACTTTCTCGAGTGGCGCGGCACCACACACCGCTCCCTGCCGCCACCGCCTTAGGTGGGGAGCTGGAGAGAGAGCCGGCCCTCCTCTTCCTCCTCCTTTCCCCCCTCCTCCTCCTCCTCCTCTTCCTCCCGCTGGGCTCCGGAGGTGGGGGCTCTCTCCCCCTCTGTCTCTCTCTCCCTCGCGTGTCCCCCTCCCCGCCTCCTCCGCCCGCCGGCGCCGCCCCTTCGCCGGCCAGAAAGGGGCTGGATGCTTCTCCCGGGCGCCTGGGCTCCAGGATGTTAGGGACGGTGAAAATGGAAGGGCACGAAAGCAACGAGTGGAACCACTACTACGGAGAGGCGCAGGAGGTGAGCCCGGCCAGAGCTGGAGTTGGGCGGGAAAGGAGGGCAGCGGGAGAGGAGAGCAAAGGGAAGTGTGCGGGGTCTGCTTCCCAAGACCTGAGATTGTATTTTTTCCAACCGTGGTTTATTTTCGTAACATTATATTATGCCCCAAAGCCACTTTACCCCGCCTTACAGTAGTCCCACGTAGGGGAACCTGATCTTGCGTGCGGAGAGGGAGATGCATGGTGGCGTGAGTGGGAAAGACAGAGTCCCTCCTGGAGCACTCCTCAACTGTGTTGCTGTGAGTTTTCCGGGCTGTATGGCCATGTTCCAGACGCATTCTCTCCTGACGTTTCGCCTACATCTATGGCAGGCATCCTCTGAGGTTGTGAGGTCTGTTGGAAACTAAACAAGGGAGGTTTATATACCTGTGGAAGGTCCAGGGTGGGGGAAAGAACTCTTGTCTGTTGGAGGAAAGTGTGAATGCTGCAATTAATCACTCCTCCAACTTCTCTTCCTCCCAGCCACGTCTCTCCTCCGAGGGCCTTAGCCTTGTGTGTTTGTATATATACACCTATGTTTGTGTTTATATGGGGAAAACAATCGCAGCCGCCATTCCTGGGGGGGGGGAGCTTTAATTGAGCCCTTCTCTCACCTGATACTATTCCCCGGGTAAAATAATCGGTTTGGGGGTGTACTTTGCCACACACACGTTTCTTTTCGGGCGAACTGGGAAAGGAAAAGAGGGAAATTACAAATAAAAGGTGTGCAATTCCCCGTGCGGCCGGTGGGTGGCGCTGCCGAGACTGGCTCGGTTCAACCAGGAAACTCTTGGCATTGTCCATTCATCTCTCCCTTCCTTATTTTACAATATGCTCCCAAAGAGGGCGAAGAAAAAGATCAAAGACGAGAAAACGAACAATAACGGGTGGAGAAGCATGCTTTAAAAAAAGAAGAAGGGGATGAATGGGTCCTGTTACTGAATAAAGGCGGGGAAAGTCCAAAAAAGAGAAAGTTTTTTTTTAAAAAAAAACATGAAAAACAAGGAATGGGGGGAAGTCTTTAATCCCGGGAATGTAGCTTTCACCAAACGCAAAAAGGACAGAAAACAGATGATGCGAATAAATAAAGACAAGGAGAGCAGCCTGGAAGGAGGAGGGGGCGCCCAGAAATTAACTGGGAGGACAAAGCGGGGATTTGGCTTCGCATTTCCTTACCAGAGCCGAAGTCCGGGTCTCCCTCCTGCGGGCGAGGCGGTGGGCTCCCTGGAAACATATGGGTTTGTGTTGGCGGCAGGCCCTGGGCTTCTTCTTTAATACTCCGGGGTCAACAGGGGGCAAAGAAGAGGCTGAGATGGAAATGCGCGCCTCTCCCCGACCTCCGACGCCCTCCTCCTGTCGGGAGAAAACACTAAAAAGACCCTCCTGGAATAAGGTGGGCTCTTTAATTGGCAAGCAGACTTGATCTGCTGAACCCGAGCTGTTTCCTCCTCTGATGCTTCGAGATCATATTGACTATTTTGCTCTGAAGTGTCTTTACCACTCTCTCTCACACACCTATAATTTATCATCATTTAATATTTTACTCTTAAATATCTCTATCACACACAGATATATGTATGATGGACATATAATAATAGGCGTATGGATACAATAATATATTAAAATGCTCTATGATTAAATAAAACCTAGATAAGACAGGCGTGGGAAGCGATGCATGTGGGTTAATGCGAGTTTTCTGGGCTGTATGGTCATGTTCCAGAAGTATTTTCTCCTGACGTTTCGCCCACATCTATGGCAGGTATCTTCAGAAGTTGTGAGATCTGGAACATGGCCATACAGCCCGGAAAACTCACAGCAACTCAGTGATTCCGGCCTTGAAAGCCTTCGACAACACAATGATGCCTGTTGTTTATATAGCGACGATTTTTCCACACCATGTATACGCACTTCGCAGGCCTGGGTTGGTTTGCTGTAATTTATAAATTACCCAGTTCTTTACCTATCTTTATATATTCAAACTCTGCCCCGAAGAGACGCCAAATGCTACGCAAATTGTGCGCATTTTCTCGATTCGAGCAAGGTAAAAATTCCGGCCTATGAGTTTTCCACCTTGGAGGGAAAAAATACTAAGGAGGAAGAGAAAGAACGTCTCTTTCCAAACCCAACCATAGATTCTTTCCCTTTCTTTTAAGTCAGGAGATATTATTTGAAGTGAAACTTAGACTTTTAAAGGCTTGTTTTGTTCTCCTCTCACTTGGGTCTCTCGGCGGGCAATCCTTCCGAATGTAGTTTAGGCTGCGGTCAGGTTTAATGGAGTTTGGAGTGGCGGAAAGGAAAGGGGCGAAAGCCCTCCCCGGCCTTCTTGTCTGCTCGTAAACCTCAGCTTTATCCCGAGGTTGTTTGTTTTTTTGTTTAGGGACAAAAAGATGCAGCTGTTGTCGTGGAAAGCGTCCCCATTTCCCCGTTGCCTCCGAGGCCGAAGGATCCAAAGCAGAAGGAGGAAAGCAGAGGAAAGAGGGGCGAAAGGGCCGGAAAGTTTGCTTTTCCCACCAGATTTCAGGAGACCCTTCAGTGGGAGGCGCAGGCGGTTCAAACTCCCCTTAAGCGCCGGGTTTGGGCCAGGTTTAGGCGGCTCTGGGTGTGCAAGACAGAGGACCATTTGGGAAAGTGGTCACCTCAGGGGTTTAGGCCTCAATGTGTCCCTTTTCGGGTTTTCTTCCTTCTTGATTTGAGTTGGGGCCGAGGGTGAAATTGGCCATCTTTAAGGAATCCCGACTCCCCTCGAAAAGAGCCAATTTCAGACCCATCCGTTTGGATCTGTATCCTCTTTCTTTTGATTTGCGTTTCCTTTGGGTTTATACATTAAATTTATTTATTTTTACTAACAAAAGTATTTCAGACTACTAGCAACGGGCGTGATCGACATCGACATCTTTTCCCCAACGCTTTGAAATAGTTTGGGGGCAGATTATGTCAAATAGTCTAATTCCACGGCGCTCTCTCTTGACCCTCTTTTATTTATTTACAGTGTTTATTTACGTTTCTCCTGGATATGTGAGGTTTGTGGGGATCCTTCCGCATAGGCCACTCGCCTCTCCCCAGATCTCTAATGTATAGTTCCTGTCTCAAAAACAATTTCAGTGCGGATACCTTCGTAAAGTTGCACTGACAGATTTTTCCCTGGAAGAACGAATCGTGGCCTTCATTGGGCGCACTGCGATGCCTATTTTCTGTTTCTGTTTTGTTATGTATTTTTGAAAAATCCGTTGAAGGTGTACTGTTATTATGATCACAATTTCCTCTCCTCGCATCTAAGTAGGTGCTGGGGTGCATTTGTTCCCATCCTGCGCCCCTATGGATGATGGCAACCCCACCATGCATTTCATAGTTTTTCCTTAAGCAGAGGTGGTTTGCCAGTTGATTCCTTTGAAATACAGCTAAGGGCACCTAGCTATTTCCTGGCAGTCTCCAGTCTTCGTACTTATTTAGACCGGTGATGAAAGATGCAGCTGTTGTCGAAAGCGTCTCCATTTCCTTGTGGCCTCCGAGGCCGAAGGAACCAAAGCAGAGGAAAGAAGGGCGAAGGGGCCTGAAAGTTTGCTTTTCCCACCAGCTTTTCAGGAGACCCTTCAGTGGGAGTAGTGGACGGTTCAAACACCCGTTGAGCACCGGGTTAAAGGTGCACCCTACTCATTTCACCAAATGTTATATATGTCATCAGATCTGAACGTATAGTATATGTAATCATATAACACTTGGTGAAAGGAGTGGGGTACAGGTGTTCACCAGCGGCCTAAACAACACCCTAAAAACACCAGATCCTGTCTG
Source organism: Anolis carolinensis (assembly GCF_035594765.1). NCBI lineage: Eukaryota > Metazoa > Chordata > Lepidosauria > Squamata > Anolidae > Anolis > Anolis carolinensis. Next base: position 327,762,732 of record NC_085841.1, on the reverse strand, counting down.
GTCTTGGAAGGTTATTCAAATCGAAGGTTCACAGCAGAGGTGGGCGATATTTAGAGGATTCACTAAGGCCTCATCTACACTGACCAGTCAGTTTCAAGCCTGTATTAACAGAAGTGGTTTCGCTGTGCAGACCAAGACATAAGAAATCCGGGAACCAGTTTGAGGCCCTGATAGTGATTACCCAAACTATAGTGCACTGGTGCACACTGACGGCTTTCTTTTGCAGCAGTTAGAAGCTAGTTTCAGACTGCCGCGCCCCGGCCTATGTCAATTTTATGGTTTGCCCTGGTGCAAAGAGGTGGATTTTTAGAGGATCTTGTGTGTATGGAGCCTGGGGTATTGCGGGTGAAGATGGAAGGTTGGACCACTAAGAAATTATCCACTAGAAACAATGGGACAGGTGGGCTATTATGGCAGACGATTTTGCCTGTTTGGGTTCTGGGCTATTGTGAATGGAGGTTTGGGGCCCCAGCTGGTTTTTAGAGGATCCCCTGAGGACAGTGGATCCAAGTGGCCTGAGAATCTCTTTTAAGAGAGAAAAAGCAAGATACAAATACAAAACAGCCCAACAAAAACAAAAACAAAATCTAGTCTTGTTTTTTAGGCCTATTCCTGGGGTTATTTGGGGCGTTGATTCAGAAAATTGCATCAGCTCTAGTTTCTTGGATATGGTTATCATGGTTTTTGTATGGCTGAGCTGATGGCGACTGGTAGATGGCCTATCTCAAAAACTAGAGCTGATAGGGGACAACTGGTGCCGTTCTTGGAATTGGCAGGTCAGATATACCCAGAAACATGGGTAACATTTGAAGCACAAAAACGTGTGTTGGCCAATATAACAGCAGCAACAACAACAACAACAACAACGGGTCTTCTGTCCTGGGGATCTGAAGTGTTATGTGCTGGGGTGGGAGTGGGTCACCCACTGCTAGAAGCAATAATAATAATAATAATAATAATAATAATAATAATAATAATAATAATAATATATAGAGTCTCGTGTTTTGGGGATCTGAGGTGTTATGGATTGAGGTGGGAATGGGCTACCCACTCTGTAGTAGTAGTAATAATAACAATATCGGGTCTGTGTGTTGGGGATCTGAGGTGTTATGGGTTGTCAGTAGTAGTAGTAGTAGTAATAATAATATCGAGTCTTGTATCCTGGGGATCTAAAGTGTTATGTGTTGGGGTGGGAGTAGGTCACCCACTGCTAGACGTAATAATAATAATATCGAGTCTCTGGGGATCTGAGGTGTTATAGTTTGGGGTGGGAATGGGCCACCCACTCGCAGTGGTTGTAGTATTAGTTATTATTATTATTATTATTATTATTATTATTATTATTATTATTATTATTATATGAAATCTGGTGTATTGGGGATCTGAGGTGTTATGAGTTGGGGTGGGAGTGGGCCACCCACTCATAGCAGTAGTAATACTAATAATAATAGTATGGGGTCTGGTCTGTGTGGCTCCCGTTCTAACGCGTGCCTCTCCCCCTCAGGCCTACTCCTCGGTGCCGGTGAGCAACATGAACTCGGGCCTGGGCTCCATGGCCTCGATGAGCCCCTACATGAGCATGAACGCCATGAGCGGCGGGGGCGGCGGCGGCGGCAACGTGGTGACCTCGGCGTCCTCCTCCTCCTTCCACATGTCCTACGCCAACCCTGGCCTGGGCGGGGGGCTGAGCCCCGGAGGTAACTCCATGTCCGCGGCGGCGGCGGCGGCAGCAGCAGCGGCGGCGGCGGCGATGGGCTCGGCCTTGAGCCCCGGGGCCATGAACGGGCTGGGTCCCGGGGCGGCGCAGGCCTCGCTGAACGGGCTGGGCGCCTACGGGGCGATGCCGGGGGGCCACGTGGGGGGCGGAGGCGGCCCCCCGCACTGCATGAGCCCGCTGGGGGGCTACGCGCCCTCGGGGCTGGGCCGGGCGGGGCGGGACCCCGGCAAGGCCTTCAAGCGCAGCTACCCGCACGCCAAGCCGCCCTACTCGTACATCTCGCTGATCACCATGGCCATCCAGCAGGCGCCCAGCAAGATGCTGACGCTCAGCGAGATCTACCAGTGGATCATGGACCTCTTCCCGTACTACCGGCAGAACCAGCAGCGCTGGCAGAACTCCATCCGCCACTCGCTCTCCTTCAACGACTGCTTCGTCAAGGTGGCCCGCTCGCCCGACAAGCCCGGCAAGGGCTCCTACTGGACCTTGCACCCGGATTCTGGCAACATGTTCGAGAACGGCTGCTACCTCCGGAGGCAGAAGCGCTTCAAGTGCGACAAGCAGCCCGGCGCCAAAACGGGAGGAGGGGGCGGCGGCGGCGGCGGACACCAAGGAGGCGAGAGCCGGAAGGAGCCAGGCAACACCTCGGGCTCGCCGTCGCAGCAGCAGCAGCAGCGGGGCGGGCAGGCCAAAGCGGGCCAGCTGGAGCCCGCCCCGCACAGCCCCTCGCCCACCTTGGACCACGGCGCCGAGCTCAAGCCCTCCGTGGCGGCGGTGGCGGCCTCCTCGGTGCCCGGCACGCCCTCCCTGGCCTCCTTGGGCCACCCGGGCCTGGGCTTGGGCCACCCGCACCCCCACCAGCACCACCACCACCACCACGAGCCCGCGCTGCACCTCAAAGGCGACCCGTCGGCCCACTACGCCTTCAACCACCCCTTCTCCATCAACAACCTCATGTCCTCCTCGGAGCAGCAGCAGCAGCAGAAGCTGGACTTCAAGGCCTACGAGCAGGCGCTGCAATACTCCTCCTCCTCCTACGGGGCCGGGGGCCTGCCCCTGGGCGGCGGAGGGGCCTCCTCGGTGGGCGGCCGCGGGGGCATCGAGCCCTCGGCCCTGGAGCCCTCCTACTACCAAGGTGTGTATGCCAGGCCCGTCCTAAACACCTCCTAGCCGCACCGGCGCCCCGCTCCGACGCCCTCCTGCCCCCCCCCCCCAAATGCACCTCCCCGTCGATCCTTCTGCAGACTGACTCTGTGCCCCCAGGCTGGCACCACCCCGGCCTCCCCATAGACCCTTTGCCCACTGATTGCGCAGACTGACTCCACCACAAAGGAAGCAGAAAGAGTGGGGAGGAAGAGAAAGGACTGTTACTTTATGATCATGATTGTCGTTGTTGTTATTCCTGTATCCCAATGCGTCTTCTTTCTTCTAGTTTCCCCCCCCCCCTCCCCAGGCCCCATCTACACTGACTATTTAATGCAGTTCAAACTGTTGGAGAATCTTTGCAGTTAGGCTCCAAAAATAACCCTCAGTCCACCATAAATATAGGTTAGGTAAAGGTTTTCCCCTGACGTTAAGTCAAGTCATGTCTGACTCTGGGGGTTGGTGCTCATCTCCATTTCTAAGCCGAAGAGCCTGTTGTCCGTAGACACCTCCAAGGTCATGTGGCCGGCATGACTGCATAGAGCCCCGGAGCGGTACCTAATGGCATGTTTTCGAACTGCTAGGTTGGCAGGAGCTGGAGCTAACATCAGCTCACGCCGCTCCTGGGATTTGAATCTGGGACCTTTCGGTCTCCAGCTCAGTGCTTTAACGCACTTCGCCATCGGGGTTCCTTACCATAAATATAGCAGAGGGTTTTTTTCGTATCAGGAGCGACTTGAGAAACTGCAAGTGGCTTCCGGTGTGAGAGAATTGGCCGTCTGCAAGGATGTTGCCCAGGGGACGTCCGGATGTTTGCTGTTTTACCATCCAGTGGGAGGCTTCTCCCGTGTTCCCGCACAGGGAGCTGGAGCTGGCAGAGGGACCTCACCTGCTCTCCCCGGATTCTGGCAGTCCTGCCAGCACAAAGGTTTAACCCATTTCGCTAGAGGGGCTCCAATGGGTATAGCAGCACAGTATCAGAAGTAAACTTCCGTAACCAGCAGAAACTGGAGGGCCAAAGTATGCCCAGGCTTCTAATAAACGATCCCAAGACTATGAGAGGCCTATGTTTTTCAATATCGCTTCCAGGACTTAAATTGATGGGTAAACCATTTGTCCTCTTCTCTTCCTGTTTTCCACATTTCTCCTTATGGCATGTTTTCACCAAAGATTTGCGAGCTGTGGAAACTCTCAACAGGTTAAATCCAAACCAAGTATTTCAGTTTCACTGTTTTGAAGATGGAATCGGTGGAGTGTAAGGCTGAGACTAGCAGCCAGAATCTGTTGGGGAATCTGAGCTGTTAGGCTCCAAAAATAACCCTCAGCTGGGGTGATTCCACCATACATAGAGCAAAGTACCAGGAGTAAACTTCATAACCAGCAGAAACTTACCTGAGGTGAGCTAGGATAAGCTTCCATTCCTTAGGATGGCTTAGGATGGCAGAGTCAGAACTTTAGGTTCAAAAACATTGGTGGGGTGATTCCACCATAAATATAGCAGAGTACCAGAAGAAAGCTTCATAACCAGCGGGAACTTACAAGTCATGAGCTGGGATAAGTTTCCATTCTATAGGATGGCTTAGGATTGCAGAGTCAGAACTCTAGGTTCAAAAATATTTATTGAAGTCAATGACAGCAGCTAGCAGGAGTAGGAAAGATCAAGCCCTTTTTGGGGAAAACATGCATAGGAATGTGGAGAAAGGAATCCCTCAGCTTGGCCCTGTCTCTAGCTACTCATTGAGGACTGGAAACTTGATGACACAAGAGACTTATGCAGGCCAGGGATGAAACCCAACACAAAAACCCACAAAAAGGCTGCAAAACAAAGCCCTTCAAGGGCACAGGTGCTCTGGGGTTTACTTGCATCATCAGACTGATGTTCCAGGATTTTCCTGTTCTAAGTAATCATTTGCACAGCGAATACCGGTTTGAAACTGCACTAAATGGTCAGCGGAGATGGTCAGCCTATGTCCCCACTTACCCATCCAACCGCACACATATATATAGACTGTAGATATATATAAATATATATAAATATATTGGCCCACTTCCCCTTGCCATGACCACTTTAAAGGGAGGGAAAGGGAGGAAGGTTTTCTCATCTTGTCCAAAAAAGGTGGTGGGTTTCTGCCGCTTCCCTGTTATCTCGAGCTGAACCCGGGACATTCTTAGTGCCAAGCCTGAACTGTCCTCTCGCCTTTCAAAATACACCAGGGACCAACTTTAGGGTGCATCTACACTGTAGAATTAGTGCAGCTTGACACCGCTTGAACTACACAGCCCTGTCTTGGTTCTGAGGCCTGTTCCTGGCGTTATTTGGGGCGCTGATTCAGAAAATTGCATTGGATAGATCGCATCAGCTCTTAACGTGGTTGTCTATGGGCAAGCAGATGGCAACTGGTAAATATAGCATATGCTCTGTATTTCAAAAACTATAGCTGATAGGAGGAAACGAGTGCCATTTTTTTGAATCAGCAGGTTACATTTACTCAGAAACAAGACTAATATTTAAGGCACCAAAATGTGTGTTGGCCGGGACTATCATTGCTAGATACTATAGATTCCTGAGACTGGTAGTTTGGTGAGACAAATATCCACTGTTACAGTAATACAAAAAAAATTGAATGTCATAAAGCATATATTTAGTTCAATGCATCAATATGAATACAAAGACATATAAAGACATTGCTATACAGTAAAACATAAGACTGTTACATTCACAGTAAAAGGGATTTTCTTACTCTTCTCTTGAAAGATGAATTGACTCCTCTTCTCCTCATACACATATTATCTTCTCTGGTAATATGGATCCTGACATTCATACTTTGCTAACAGTTCGAATAACAGCAGCTGACTGATGTGCTTGCTATATGAACAGGGGGATTAGTTACTCAGCTTCATACCCGCATTGGAATCAAACTGTTAGCAGAGAATGAATGTTAAGAAATTGAACTTTCCCTGAGTATAATTTTTACATTATCTTTGTTTTGTATAGTGCAACTATGTGTATTTTAAATAACCTTTAGCCACTACATATGTTCCCTTCAGGGTCCATATTATCAGAAAAACAACTCAGAAAAACAAGACAGATAATAAATAGACTACATTCCACCTGATGAAGACTCAAAGTTGTGAATTTGGAGTCTACTCTGTCTTAGTAAAGAAATAAGAGCAATTATTGTGTACGAGGAGTCAATTCATCTCCCAAGAGAAGAATTGGAAAATTACTTTTACTGTGAATGTAACGGTCTTATGTTTTATTGTATTGCAATGTCTTTCTTTGTCTTTGTATTGAGGCATTGAACTAAATATATGCTTAATGACATCAAAAATTTTTTGATACTTGTCTTTGTAGTTCCATTTTCCTTTGTAGTTTGGTGAGGCACTAACTCCTCTTGGTACAGAAGGCGAAGGACTTTGTAAATCTACAAATCCCGGAATTGCATAGCGCTGAGCCATGGTAGTTAAAGTGGGGTCACCCTGCATTCGTTCTACAAAGCAGATATACTTTTCGAGAGTTGCATTTCAACCAGGAAGCTTTTGAGGGCCTTGGAGGTGAGCGATAGCAAAACACGGATAAATCAAGGCAGGCTGAAGGCTTCCGAAAACGGCCTTGTGGGCTCCGAGGGTGGAAGTATTTCTCCTTTCGAGAAGCCACGCACATTTCTTTGCTCCCTTCGGAGGGTCAGGCCCCTGTCTCTCATTTTCACACACAAACCCAGTGGGCCAGATCCGAATTAAGGAAGAGATGGCAACTGGAGTCCAAGAGGAGACTTGTGCGTCTCCGAAATTGCCTGGGATACAGACTCACACAGGTCACAAGCCAGTTGAAGGCGTATTGTTGTTGCTATTGTTATTCTTATTATATATATATATTATTTTGCCCAAGCTGTTACTTGAGGAGTTTCCTTCAGCGGGGAATTTCCTGGCCACGTGGAGGATCCGGTTATTGACCCCCCCCCCTTCAAAGCCCTTTCCCTTCCTGCATAAAAGAACTATAGTACAAACTATTCGTGAGTTATTATTATTATTATCCAAGCCTTCCCACCGCCCTCCTCCCACCAGATTTCAGAGGGATTTTCTTTCTTTCTCACCCTTCCATCAGATCAATTGAGTCCCCAACCCCTTCTACTCACACCCTATTTCTTGTGGCCGGTTTTTTAGCACGTCCATCCAGTGTTAATGCACTTTCTACCGTTTTTTACACCTCGCCAAACGGCCCCCCCTTTCCCCCCCATTTCCTTTCGTTCTGTTGTTCTCCCTCCTCCTTGTTGGCTGTCACGGACGTTCTTAATTTATTTGCACGGTTTATATTTTCTTTTCCTTTTACAGCTTTGAAAGTGCTTTCAATGACGGTTTTAAAATGAGACGCCATTTTAAAGAAAATAAACAAAAATATCTTAATTTTATAATAAATGTGATTGTAATTGAGAAAAATGCTTTGATTTTTTTTAAAGGATAAGCCCTGGAGTATGGTTTTTGGTTTCTCTCTCTCGATCATTTGCAGTTAAGGACTTTAAATAAATCAAGCATTATCAATAAGTGCCTATTATTATTTTCTCTCTCTTTTTTGGTTCCAATCTTGGAAGACGTATGGTAGACTTCGAGCTTTATTTTTCCCAGTAGTTTGGCGTTGAAAAAAAAAGGCAGGAATAAACAAAAGAGATCCTTGGCTGTGGAAGGTTTTCATGGCCGGAATCACTGGGTTGCTGTGAGTTTTCCGGGCTGTACGGCCATGTTCCAGAAGCATTCTTTCCTGACGTTTTATCACATCTATTGCAGGCATCCTCAGAAGTTGTGAGGTGTGTTGGAAACTAGTCAAGTGGGGTTTATATATCTGTGTGAGAGAAAGAACTCTTGTCTGTTTGAGGCAGGTGTGAATGTTGCAATTGGCCAGCTTGATTAGCATTGAATAGCCTTTCAGCTTCAAGGTCTGGTTGCTTACTGGTCTTTTTTAGCACTCCTCACCATTGGACTCCTGAACCTCGCCTGTTTTTTTGATGTACAGTACTCGATTTTATATATATTTATTTTAATGTGTTTCATCAGGATTATTATATTTTATGATGTTTTTATTTTATTTTATTCATTATTTTATTTGTTGCAGTTTTGTTTATTAAGTTACATTTAGGTTGTTTATATTATCTAATGTGTTTTGTCTTGATGTATACTGTTTGTATGGTTTTTCTTTAGGCACTGAATGGTTGCCATATGTTGAAAACCTCCTTGAGTCCCCTTTGGGAGATAGGGCAGTCTATAAATAAAGTTTAATATTATCATTACTGCCTGGGGGAATCCTTTGTTGGGAGGTATTAGCTAGCCCTTATTGATTCATGTCTGGAATTCCTCTGTTTTCTGAGTGGTGTTCTAACACCTACCAACAACGGATTCCCCCAGGCAGTAAGCAGCCAGACCTTGCAGCTGAAAGGCTGTTCAATGCTAATCAAGATGGCCAATTGCAACATTTACACCGGCCTCAAGCAGACAAGAGTTTTCTCCCACCCTAGACATTCCACAGATATATAAACCCCACTTGCCTAGTTTCCAGCAGACCTCACAGCCTCTGAGGATGCCTGTCCTAGATACAGATAACGTCAGGAAAGAATGCTTCTGGAACATGGCTATACAGCCCGGAAAACTCACAGCAACCCAGATCCTTGGCTGTTTCTACCCCCCTTTCCTCCCCAATTCCGAGCTGGAGCATTAAAAGCCACTGGGGTGGCTATGATTAAGGGTTGGGATGTCCAAACACACGGCTTATGAGATGTATATTAAATATTTATTGAACATATTGAATATTTAACCAGCAGACCGATCCTACCGGAAAAAAATCTATCACAAATTGAAATATTCACGCTTTATGCAAATGGTGGAAAAAGCAGTGCAATTAACATCTCTCAGTATTTGCATCGAGGGAATCGACAAACGGTTTTCATTTCCTCCGAGAAGAGAAAGGTTCGGTTTGGTAGAAAAGGCTTTTTTCCCTCCCCTCCCTTCTCCATTTGGAATATCTGTAGGAAATACCTGCCGCATTCTGTGAATAATATTGCCAGGAAAAGGGATTGGGGTACCTTTGCGCCTTTTTTAAAATATAAAATTGCGGACTTGGCTCGAATTTGGTCTGGTTTTAGTTGGATCTACACTACCATTAGGTGAAACTGCATTATATGGTCAGTGTAGACTCATATAATGCAGTTTGAACTGCATGGTTTGTCTCTATGGTTGATCCCATAATGCAGTCCAAGCTGCATCATTTGGCAGTGAAGATCCAGCCAAAATGAAAAATAGAGGTGGTATTTCACTTTTATTTTTTCTTTGAGAAATATGGTCAATTCTGCTTCTAATGTTTATAATTGCATGCATTCTATGAGGGCTTAATCCTTGTTATTGTTTTTGGACATCACAGGCTGGATCTACATTGCCAAATGATACAGTTTGAATTGCATGATCTGGTCAGTGTAGACCCCTATCATACAGTTCAACGCAGTTCAAGCCGCATTATTTGGCTGTGTGGATCCAGCCAAAGTCTTAGCAGTTGCAAACCTTGTGACATTTATCCAGCGAAAGGCCAGGACTTCCTTTGGGCACATTTCCCAGGTAGTTGTGAGGGAATTTGGCACCAAGTTAGTGAGCTAGTAAGAAGGGCCTTGAGGTTTGATTAATTTATTCCTTGAAATACTTTTTTTTTTTTTGGAAGTTACACTTTTTTGTGGGGTTTTACACCTTTCCAAAAGAACTAGCTAGTGTTGATTCTCTTATTCGTACATAGTTGGCTGCAGATTGTCAATGTTTATATTCAGATTGGGCTGTTAAACAGAGTAATTATAATATGGATATAATTTTTTTTTAAACCGAAACATCATAATTATCAGTGCTGTTATTAGTTCTTTATTATCAGTGATGTTTTATAGACTAAATAAATGCACACAATCTAAACTATTTGTAGGTTAGGGCTGTCTCTGGCTGGATCTACTCTGCCAGATATGGTCAGGGTAGATCCATATACTGTAATGCTATTCAGTGCAGTTCAAACTACATTATTGTCAATGTAGATCCAGCCTCTGAATCATTTTGGTGGGCTTCATTGAATTCAATGGGCCTACATCTCATCCTATAGCTGCTTCCTGGAAAATAATTATCTCTGCATTGCTTAGGATGTTTATTTTCACTTAGGAGGGAAACCTTAACTTTCAGGGTTTAAGAGATTCCAGTTATTTACATAAATGGTATAAAAAAGAGAGCAATGCTAAATGCACGTTCCACGACTCTAGTAAACTCTATTAAATCTGATGCAGAAAAATAAAAGTCCTTTCCAGTTTTAGATACAGATGGAAAGTAAAGGTTGCTTACATATGTACGTATTTCACAGGGACCACAATGAAGAAAAAACGTATAGGTGTTTCCTTAAACCCCACGGTGTTCCTCTCTAGCAAGTTTACCTGGAGCAAACATCTATTGAACTCAACAGGCCATACTTTTTCTTAAAGTGAAGGTTCATTAATTTGCCTGAGTCCAAATTGTTGCAAGAGGATGCGGCTCTAAATTCATTCACAACCCAATTGGAAACCCAGCCAATCCTCTAGAGTTTGAATTGAGCTCTGCAGTATCGCTGCTATTATTACCTGCTTCTGAAGGTTTTCCTTGGTCCAGTCTCTTAGATTGTAAGCCTTAGGGCAGGAAACTGTATTGTGGTTCTTTTACTCCAAGCACAGTAATGGTGCCGTATAATTAAAAAAAGAAAGATAATAACGATGATGATGATGGAAGAAGCAGCAGCAGCAGCAGCCTGTTGATTTTGGCTAGGCTGCAGTTAAATATCCAGGCGCTGTTTAAAAGTAAACGTGTGTGGGATTCTTTAGGAGGACAAAGACTGGAGTTGACAATCCCTCAGTAATAAGATCTTTAGGATCTGGTTCCGTCTTTAAAGGAGATACATTATATGAACCTCATTATATGGTCAGTATAGAAGCATATAATGTAGTTCAATGCAGTTCACATTGCATTATATGGTTCTGCACAATATCATCAAGTTCAAAGCAGCCTCACTCAGATCACCTACTGGGGACAAAGGAAATGATACATGTGCAATTGTTATTGGGGGATGTGATAAGTAAACGTTTGAATTAGGAGCTGAGAAACCAGGGTTCAGACCTCCAACAGGATCACGGGAAACTCCTGAGGAAACTCGGGAAGTCACACTCGCTCAGTCTTCAGCAAAGCTATGGGTGGACCTCCCCAGAAGACATCTTCTCAAGGAAACCCCAGGATGAGGTCTCTGTAAGATGACTTAGAAGCACATAGCAACAATACATTTTTCTGTCTACCTCTACCTGGGTGCTGCTATAGATATATATGTGTGTGTGTGTGTTTTATGGATTGTTTACTTAGAGGTCAAGTACATACAGAATGGTTTCCCAGTCACTTTGGCTAGGCTTTGTAAGAAGTTCAGACCTTACACCAACACTTATGAAGATTCTGCATATAACTCAGAAGAGATGGCCCCTTCGATAAACTACATTGTTGCATCTAACATTGTTGCATCTAACAACTAAATCCAAATTTTAACCTGAGCTACAACAGAGATAGGTAGAAATGCACCTTTACAAACATATACTCATTTTACTCAAAAGATTTCGGTCCTGCTAAAGGCTCAGACTGCAAAACCACTATCACCAACATGGGTTAGATGTCTAAATAAATGCTTAACATTTGGCTCTTCTGGCCTTTGGGGGGCTGTAGATGCGCATTTGCAGGAGAGCCGTGCTTTTGACGATCCCCCTGGATTTGGATCCAGCTTTCAAGCACAATTCTATGCAAGTGGCTCCAAGGGAGACCCAGTTACACCAGTGACATACTTGTGGGTAAGTGGGAGCAAGTAAACACAAGTGCACTACTTAGAGCAGGCTAGCTTAGCCATGATCTAGCAAAAATGTAAGTCCTATGGCTTTCAGGGTTAAAGCATTGATGATGGGTCAACTTTAAGCACGAAGTCCATTCTTAGACCTAGTTTAGAATCTGTAATTTATCCATGGCCACGTCTGGCTTGAAGCTATGAAAGGGGTCAACATTGGGGGCAGGTTGTTATTAATTTTGCCTACTTGCAAGGGGAGAACAAATAACCTTTTCCAATGCATTATAATGGACACGTTCTAAAATATGAAGACTCAAAGCAAGCACAATGGGTCCTTAGAAGTGCCCCCCCCCAATGAGTTCAGTGTAGCTTGCTTCCAATTAAGTGCACATATAATAGATGGCAGGCTGACTTTATTGTTCCTAGGCTGACTCAACAACCTCATCTATACACATCTATACACATAATGAAAGTGAAAATATGTGTGTGTGTGTGTGTGGCTGGGGTGCCCACTTACACAAACAATCTCCTGCTTCCATAAACAGCCGTAGCTCCCACTAGCCAGGAGACACCAATGGCCCTCCCTCCAAGGACATTGCAGGTTATAGAGAGCATCATGAACATGTCCTCCACAAACACCATACTGCCCACCAAGCAAGTGAAGGCTTTCAGACGAGGACCATTTAATCCTAGGTTTTCTGTTTTTCCTCCACCACAGGTATCCCAGTGTTTCTGACTCTCTCAGTTGGTGTGGAATTTGCATGAGCCCGCCTACTACCTCTCCCATTACCCTTTCCTATTCTTTTCTATGGCACACAGCAAACAGGGGAATTGATCAGCAACAGAACATACTAGAGGTTTGGGGAGAATTCACCATGATTTATAGAAGTTGTAGGGACTGGGATGTATAGTTCACCTGCAATCTAAGAGGACTCTGAACTCTACCAACGATGTACCTGGAACTAGCTTGACACACAGAACCCCCATGACCAATAAAAATACTGGAGGTCTTTGGAGGGATTTATAGGAGTTCACCTACATCCAGAGCACACTATGAACCCAAACAATGATGCATCTGGACCAAATTTGGTATGCATATCCGATATGCCCAAATTTGAATACTGGTTGGTTTTGAGGGGGATTGGCCTGGACATTTTGGAGTTGTGGGTACTGGGATTTACAGTTCACCTGTAATCAGTGAGCACTCTGAACTCCACCAAAGAATAGGGCCAAACTTGGCACACAGAGCCCCCATGTCCAGCAAAAAATACTGGAGCTCTTAGGGGAAAATTCAACTGGGTTTTCGGGACTTGTAGTTCACCTACAGCCAGAGAGCATTGTGAACCCAAAATCCGATGGATCTGGTCCAAATTTGGCACACATATCTGATATGCTAAAATTTGTTTATTGGGGAGTTTTTTTTTAAGGGAGGCAGACTTTCCTTTCTGGGAGTTGTAGTTCACCCACAATCAGGGAAACTGACCTCCACCGATTAAAGACCTGGACCAGACTTGGCACACAGAACCCCCATGACTATCTCAACCTATTGGAGAGGTTTGAGGGGATTGACTCACCATAGTAGGAGTTGTAGTTTACCCTACAGTCAGAGAGCACATTGAACCCCATCCATGATGCATCTAGAGCAAACTTGCCCAGCATAACAAACTTGAAGTACTGGTGGAGTTTCTCGGGGTTAACCTGGCATGATGTCAGTTGCAGTTAATCCACAGCCTTATGCATTTTGTACAATAAAAAATTGACTTTTTCAGATTACCCAAGTTAATTTCTTCATAATTCTCAATGTTTGGTCATTTAGTATACCTCTGATTGATAATGTTGGAGAAGGTCAGCTACACTGGTGTCTTGGTGGTCCAATTTTGTCAGCTGAGTCTTTCATTTTTGGGGGGGGGAGGGGAGGTCAAACTCCCGCTTGTTTCACGGTCCATGACAATGGCTACCAGAGTCTAGAAGTAGTTTTGGGCTGAGGCAGTACAGACTAGTCAGTTCAGTGACCATAACTAAAATATCTATGCCCTTCCTCTATTTTTTTCACAATTGATACAAAATAAAACTGCTCACGGCCATGATGAGGGTCTCAGCATAACCTTCCCTTTGTGGGGAAAAAGGCATGTAAATGACTTGAAGACAAACTCCAGAGAGATTCATCGCCTTTGTAGCAAAGTCCATTCTCCAGTTCGGCGTGGATTCATTTCGCTTTTCCCTAACTTCGTCCCAATGATCGCGAAACATAATCGTATGCATATATATTTCTGTTGGGTTGCTTGAAGGATAATACTTCTGAAAAACCAGTCTATAAGCAAGCTTATTCTTAACCAAGAAGTCGGGAGAATAAATACAGGCATCTGCATAGCAGTACCCCTATGCGCCCACGCTTCTGGATATGTTATGGACTTCAGTTGATGTTGCTTTTTTAAAAAAACAAAGGGTATTTGCCAGCACTGCAACATCTTTCGTCGGATTTCAATTGATCTATTTATATATATAGGTATAAAGTATATGCAGGCGTCTGGGTGATAAACATTAAAAACCACGCTAAAGAGGGGTTGCTGTGAATTTTCCGGACTGTATGGCCATGTTCCAGAAGCATTCTCTCCTGATCTTTCGCCCACATCTATGGCAGGCATCCTCAGAGCTTGTGAGGTCTGTTGGAAACAAGGCAAGTGGGGGTTTATATATCTGTGGAAGGTTAAGGGTGGGAGAAAGAACTCTTGTCTGTTGGAGTGAATGAATGTTGCAATTAATCACCTTGATTAGTACTGAAAATGCTGGACCACTCTAACAACCACCATGTCAGACTACACAGAGAAGCCATTGAAATGCACAAGCATGTGGACAATTTCAATAGAAAGGAGAAAACTATGGAAACGAACAAAATCTGACTATTTAAAAAAACTCTAAAATCAGGACAATAAATAAAGAACAACTCTCTGAAAACAGAGGAGTTCCAGACATGAAACAATCAGGGCCAACTAACACTTCCCAACAAAGGATTTCTCCAGGCAGGAATCAACCAGGCTTTAAAGCTGTCAGGCTTTTCAGTGCTAATCAAGGTGATTAATTGCAACATACACAACTTGCCTCCAACAGACAAGAGTTTTTTCTCCCACCCTGGACCTTCCACAAATATATAAACCTCACTGAGCTAGTTACCGATATACCATAGATGTGGGCGAAACATCAGGAAAAAATGCTTCTGGAACATGGACATAACAGCCCAGAAAACTCACAGCACCTCAGTGATGCCGGCCATGAAAGCCTTCGACAACACACTCTAAAGATTTACCGAGATGGAGAATCGCCAAGGGTTTGAAGATAAAGCGTTGGACGTGTGGCAAGCTTTGGATCTGGGCAAGGTGTTTTGTGTGAGTGTTTGGGGCAGGTTGAAATGGGAGTGGGGAGAAAGAAGCCTTATTCGTTACACTTCAGTAAAAAAAATACATCTGCTATTCGAGCCACTTCTCCGTTTGGTTGGATGGAACTATCAAAGCCAGACGAATGGAAGAGAAGCTGTTGATGGTCCAGTCAAATGTTGGACACCTCTTGTTTTCAAGTGTGTGCCCCCAACACCAGTCCTGGAAGTGGCCTTTTTCTGGAAGCCTGAAATCATATGTATAAAGGCTGTGTGTGTGAGAGAGAGGGTGTTTATTGTTCCCTCTCCAATGAATGGATTCCTCTTTCTTAACCGGGGTTCCTTGTCTCCTTAGCCTGCCCCACAGGACCCCCGTGGATGAGCGGCACTTCCTAGGCTCTGGCCTCAGGGTTGGCGAGGTGCTAAGTTTCTTCCCTGGGATCCAGGAAATGCCTCTCCTTTTCAAATGCAATTACCTCCTTTAACAAGCCACGTGCGAGACAGCTAAAACTGTTGCCATCATTCAGGCTCATTTAACTCCATTAAACTCAAGCGGGGAGCAATTCAGCATATTACCGAAGCCTTAGAGAGCGCTAACTGGATTTGGGCTGCTGCAAAAGACCCCAAAGAGCAGGCGGGGGGCGGGGGGGCGGAAGGGGGAGGGGGAGCCACGTAGCCAAACACAGAAAGAGGGGTTGCTTCGCTTCTCGTAATACATTACATCCAAAATAAGGGATGAGGAAATTTTATTTTCTCCGCAATCCCAATTTAATGGATTTTTAAAAGGGATTTCCCCCATCCACAACTCACTGATCCTGAGTAGTAGATGCAGAAATCCAGTGACTGGGTAGGTAGGTAGGTAGACTGTTATTATATTTACAGACATTTTTAAAAATATCGATTTTTCAATGGAGGACAAAGGTTGCAACTACACTGCAAAAATAATGGAGTTTGACCCCATTGCAGCTGCCAATAGCTCTATACTATGGGAGCCTAGGAGTTGAAGTTTTGCAAGGTCTTTAAGGAGGGGCCGAACAAGGGCAAGATGGATAGATGGTATGCTTGAAGGAACTGGGGGTGGCGACGACTGACAGGGAGCTCTGGCGTGGGCTGGTCCATGAGGTCACGAAGAGTCGGAAGCCACCGAATGAATAAACAACAACGTCTTTAACAGTCTTTTGATGCCTTACTAAACTACAACTCCCATAATGCCCTAGCATTGAGCCATGACAGTTAAAGTGGTGTCAAACTGCATTCATTCCACAATGTTGATTCAGATTCAGAAATCCAAAGGAATTTCTCCTAATTAGTTCTTTCTGAATATGCACTACAAGCTTGTCGCAAACTGTAGAAGTGTTGTTATGCTTTCTACTATGAAGGTCAGTTGAAATACATAACGCTCAAGGTTAGCAATCTGGAAGGAGCTATGAACACGAATTAAGATATATGAAAGGCACTGCAGACCAACTCAACCAGAGAAGTCAGCCATGGCAAAGCACTTGATGAACCAACCGGGACACAGCATATTATTTGAGAACACAGAAATGCTGGACCATTCTAGCCAGACTACACAGAGAAGCCACTGAAATCCACAAGTATGTGGACAATTTCAACAGAAAGGAAGAAATAATGAAAATGAACAAAATCTGGCTACCAATATTTTTTTTTTTAAAAAAACTCTAAAATCAGGAAAGTTAATAAAGAACAACACTGAAAAGGGAATTTCAGGCATGAAACAATCAGGGCCAGGTAACACCTACCAACAGATTTCCTCAGGCAGGAATCAGCCAGGGTTTGATGCTGCAAGGCTTTTCAATACTAATCAAGGTTATTAATTGCAACATTCACACTGGCCTCCAACAGACAAGAGTTCTTTCTCCCACCCTGGACCTTCCACAGATATATAAATCCCCCTTGCTTAATTTCCAACAAATCTCACAACCTCTGAGGATGTCTGCCATAGATGGGGGCGAAAGGTCAGGAGAGAAAGTTTCTGGAACATGGCCATACAGCTCGGAAAACTCACAGCAACCCAGTCTTTAGCTTTCTCTGACAAAGAGTACGAGTGCCTCGCTAAACTATAACTCCAGAAACTCCATAGTATTGAGCCATGGCAGTTAAAGTGGAGTCAAACTGCATTCATTCTACAGTGTAGATGCACCCTTAGGTTTGTTTAGATCAGGGGTCCTCAAACTTTTTAAGTGGAGGGCCGGTTCATGGTCCCTCAGATTGTTGAGGCGCCGAATTATCATTTGAAAAAAAATGAACAAATTCCTATGCACACTGCACATGTCTTATTTGCAGTACAAAACCCCCGCAACAACAATCATTTATTTATTTATGTATTTGCTAAATTTATACTCCACTCTCTCTCACCCCAAAGGGGATTCAGAGCAGCTTACAAGTTGTATGAACATACAATATATTATATTATTAGCATAGCACAATATTAGCATTATATATTACTATATTGTATTATACCACTGTACCATATTATTATTAGTAATATTACATTTAATATATAATTAATATTATTATATTATACAATATTATTACATTGTATTAATATTATTATTAGCCACCCTGAGTCCCCTACTGGGTGGGAAGGGCGGGGTAGAAATACCATAATAATTAAATATTATATTGTACTACATTATAATATTATTATCAATATTATATGTATACACAATATATTATATTATTACCATAGCACAATATTAGTAAATGAATGAACAATACAATATTTAAAAATAAAAACAATTTTAACCAACATAAACCTATCAGGATTTCAATGGGAAGTGTGGGCCTGCTTCTGCCCAATGAGATAGTCAAGTTAAGTAGGATTGTTGTTGTTGTTGTTGTTGTTGTTGTGTGCCTTCAAGTCATTTCAGACTTTGGGTGAGCCTAAGTCTAAAACTGAGGGCGGGGGCCGGGTAAATGACCTTGGAGGGCCGCATCCGGCCCCCCCGGGCCTTAGTTTGGGGACCCCTGGTTTAGATCTTTAGATGAAAATAGAATGCAGGACCTGTATCCCCTGACTCTGAAGTTGCAGCTATTCTCTTCTCTGCTTATGGAAAAGGGTGGGGTGTAGTTCTACTGGTTTTAGTAACAATGACACTCTCAGACCATAAGGTGAAGCCCCTCTTGCAAATCTCTATTTGGAGCCAAAGTCCACTGCATTAGAGGTTGGACTCAGGCCCTTCTGAAGAGCAACAGCCATTCCACAGCTGTGAGATAGTCAAATTTTATACTGCACAGTTTTGTGCTGGAGCCCGACAGCGAGGGGGAAAAAAATCAATTCATAACTGTATTAGTAGAGATTCGTGCTGGTTTTGGCACCTGCCTTTGTTTTCCTTGCAAATATCGGTACAATTCCGTTCAATGGGAAGGCGAGGCAGAACACACTGATTAGAAGCAATGCAAATCTATTCAAGCCACTGAAAGGTTTCCCACTGACCTCCGTGAGATGCGGAAGGGATCCAATATAAATCAGCTCTATGATAACAAGCTGTCTCAAGGAGATGTTTGAGAACTGTGTGGGTTACCTGGCGAAGGGGAGGGGGTCTAATAAACAAATTCAGGTAGATTTCACTTAGAGGCAGATCTATCTACACTATGGAATTAATGAAGTCTGGCACTACTTCAACTGCCATGACTCAGTGCCATGGAATCATTGGGATTAGAGCTTTACATCGTCTTTAGCCTTCTCTGCCAAAAAGTGCTGGTGTCTCACCATCCTACAACTCCCAGGATTGTGTCATGACAGTCAAAGTGGTGTCAAGCTGCGTTACTTTCACAGTGTAGATACAATCTTACTCTTTATGAGTGGAACTCAAGCTTCAAATGAAGCTTGAGTTCCAATAGTTTCCAAACTTTTTCTTATTAAGAAGGCTATTATACGTTTTTTGAATAGTTTCCTTGTGCGTGTATATATATATATACAACTGTATCCTGGCACCCTAATCCTCAACACATTGCACTGGGCGTCGTTCTTGTTGTTAGAAAGGATGCTTACTTTCAAGTGGGCGGCTTAGGATCTCATCCTTGGAGTAGAACCTGAATGAATAAAACTCAATCTGACACAAGACCTTCCACTCCAACCCCCAGTTCCCAAGTTTTCTGATTTGTTTTTAAGTAACTGGTTTGGAAAGCCAGTCAATTGCCAGAAATGTCTCTTTGCAAGAACTGAATATATACACACACACACACACACACACATATATTTCTTTGAAGCTCTATGCTGTCTTACGTATTCTGGATAAGTTTGGTGAAGCACCAGCACTATTTGGCAGGAAAGTCTAAAGACCTGGTAAATCCTGGCAGTTGTAGTTTGGTGAAGAACCAGCAAAGAAGTGCCAAAACTGGGTTGCTGTGAGTTTTCCGGGCTGTATGGCCATGTTCCAGGAGCATTCACACATGCCTCCAACAGACAAGAGTTCTCTCTCCCACCCGGGACATTCCACAGATATATCCAGGGTAGGAGGAAGAACTCTTGTCTGTTGGAGGCAAGTGTGAATGTTGCAATTAATCACCTTGATTAGCATTGAAAAGCCTT
Source organism: Anolis carolinensis (assembly GCF_035594765.1). Lineage (NCBI taxonomy): Eukaryota > Metazoa > Chordata > Lepidosauria > Squamata > Anolidae > Anolis > Anolis carolinensis. The sequence continues at coordinate 327,743,096 of NC_085841.1, read as the reverse complement.
GCAGCTTCAAAGCCTGGCTGATTCCTATCTGAGGGAATCCTTTGTTGGGAGGTGTTAGCTGGCCCAGATTGTTTCATGTCTGAAATTCCCTTGTTTCCAGAGTGTTGTTCTTTATTTACAGTTCTGATTTTAAAGGTTTTTCTTAAAATACTGGTAGCCAGATTTCCTTCTTTCTGTTGAAATTGTCCACATGCTTGTGTTTTTTCTCCCACCCGGGACCTTCCACAGATATATATATAAATCCCACTTGCCTAGTTTTCAACAGACCTCACACCCTCTGAGGATACCTGCCATATATGTGGGCGAAATGTCAGGAGAGAATGCTTCTGGAACATGGCCATACAGCCCGGAAAACTCACACCAACCTAGTGATTCCGGTCATGAAAGTTTTCGACAACATACCAAGGCTAAAGTCCTTGTGAATCTACAGCTCCCAGGATTCAATAACACAGAGCCATGGCAGTTATAGTGGTATCAAATTGCACTCATTCTACAGTGTGGATGCATCCAAAGATGTGATTCTAGGTACATTCTCGCCTTTTTAATGTTCACAGGCTTCAATTCATCAACAAAGGAGGAATAATGACATACTCGAAGGAGGAAGACGGCTCCCCTTTCTCCTTTGCAACAGCCTCCTTTTTTTTTGGAGGGGTCAGAGGGGTGGAAAAAACAAATGGGGGGGGGGGTCGGGGTGACGACAGGGAAAAGGCTGCCTTTGTTCTCTCGGTGTTCATTTCCATTCATTATTCCGCACACGGTGACTAGGTAGCAGTTAAGGACAGATTAGTCGGAATCACCATTTCTTTTTCTAGCACAAGCTCGGGTTCCTCCTTCTCTCCTTCCCCTTCTCTCACACTTTCTCTCTTCCCCTCTCTTTTCCTCGCGCTCTTTCGCTCATTTTCTCCCTCTCCCTCTTTCTCTCTCCCTCTTTTTCTCTCCTCCCACCGTCCAGAGAGGGAGAGAAGCAGGGAGCCGACCTTTCCCAGCGTTGAACTTTGAACAGCCCAAGCCTCCCCATCGCGGTTCACTTCCAGCCCCGTGACCACGAGAGGACTTCCCTCCTTGTTTGTGCCGCCCACCTCCCTCTCTACCCCCGGCCCCTCCACCCCGGACCTACTCGCCCTAAGGGGCAAGTCCTGGCTCCTGCTGCTGGTCCCAAATGCTCAGCAAAAAGGGCCTGTTCCTCCAGGTGTTTTGGACTTCAACTCCCTAACATCCTCAGGCCCATTCCTTTTCAGTGTGGATGCACCCAAAGACGAGATCCCAGGTACATCCCACCCCCTTCCTCTCCCCTATAAAGTCCACAGGCTTGAATTCATCAGCAAAAGAGGAATAGCATACTGGAAGGGGGATGACCGCTCATCTTCGCCTTTGCAAAAAAGCTGTTCACTTTTGCTTAAGCGGCTGAAGGGGGAAAAGAAGAGGCCTGAGGCTGTTAAGAATTGAGGAAGTTGAAGTCCAAAACACCTGGAGGGCCAAAGTTCGCCCATGTCTGTAATAAACGATTCTAAGACTAGAGAGAGGGCTATGTTTTTCAATATCGCCTCCAGGACTTAAAACCATCAGTGTTGTTGGTGTTTGGTAATCTCTGAGCGGTTAGACTCAATTTAACCCTCTCTGGGGGAGATTCCACCAAAAATCAGCAGAGTAGCAAAAGCAAAAGCTTTCAAATGCAGCAGTTACTTACACAGGGTGAGCAAAGAAAAGCCTTTCAACTTAGGATGGCAATGGAGTGCAGAGTCTCAGTAAAAGTTCAAAAAAATATTTATTCAAGTAAAAAGAATTCCATTGTAGATAGAAAGGCTTGGGAGCTGTCTAGTCTACTCTAGACTGGTTTCTAAGGAAAAATAAGAAAGGAAAAATAACAAACATCTAAATAGTTACATCTTGCCAGGAGAGATGGGGAGATGCTTCTTGTTAGCTAGAAGAACAAAGGGAGAAGAGAGAACCAAAATGGTTCCAATCTCATGGTCCAGTTTATTGGGGCCATAAAAGACATTCTGACCAATGAGAAGTTACTGACCCTAGAGATTCACATTTCTACTAACTTCAAAGTGAGGGATGTGATGTAAACAGGATAGAGTGAAATACAGTAAAGCCTATCTAGGCATGCTTTTGAAACGGGGAAAGGATTCCCTCAATCTAATTCTATCATCTATCTGACTACATTTAGACTTGAGTAGTCCAGGGTGATTCCCAACAGTTGGGAAGCATACTGGGCCCATAACCTTTTTTTGTGGGGGAATCTGAGCTGTTAGGCTCAAAAATAACCTTCAGTTGGGGCAACTCCACCAAAATATAGCTCATTACTGGAAGTAAACTTCTTTCTTAACCATCAGAAACTTCCATGTGATGCGAAAGAAAAGCTTCTTAATCCTTAGGATGGTTTAGGATTGCAGAGTCAGAACTTTTGTTCATAAATACGCATAGAAAAGGTCTTGGAGCTAACTAGCTTAATACATCTCATCTTCTAAAAAAGATAGCTACATTTTGCCAAGAGAGAGGAAAAATGTGCATCCTCTCAGGGAGAAAGGAAAAGCAGAAGAGACCCTGAAAATGGTGGAGACGGCATGGTCAAGCCAGGGCAACTTAAACTTAAGAGGAAGTTCGCTCACAGAATTGCATTACTACTCATCAAAGCGGAAGGAGACAATGACTAGCAGGAAAGGCAAAAGACAAAGTCCTTTAGGAAACATGCATAGTAATGTAGGGAAATGAATCCCTTAATTACATAAGCTTAGAACCAGAGAAGCATTTGGTTTTCTATGTTCAATAAGTTGTATTTGTTTGTGTTTAATTGCATTCGAATGGGTTTGGCTAATGGTAACTCTATGAACGGGAGATCGCCAAGAGTCCCAGTCTTCACCAACCTTACTCAGATCCCGCAAACTCAACGCTGTGACTATCTGGATTGAATCCATCAATTTGCAGTGTGGTCTTCCTGTTTTTAACATTTAATGATATGCCCAAAGTAGGATAGCCTCGGTACAGCCACTTTGGCTTCTATGAAGAACATCCAAGAACTTGATTTGCTTTTTGATTTATTTATTTTTCTTCCACGCAATGCATACTAGCTCTTCTACCACCACATTTGGAACGAGTTCATTCTCTTCCTGCTACCTCTCAGTATCCAATTTTCTCAACTGTACATATGAATCAAAAATACGATGCATGGATTCATTTCATTCCACAGAAAGAGAATTGGGAAAATAATTGGGTTGAATGTATCTATCTGTCTACTTATTTACCTATCTATTTATTAATAATCAGTCTGACTATCTTTCAGCTATCTATTTCTATCATCTATCTTCAAAGCAAGATGATAACCAATTGCCTTCCTAATTCGGATTCCACTCTGCCATTGTTTTGCAAATCTTGATATTCAAGAAACCCTATTGTAAACATGTTACCAGATCCCGTTTGATCTTAGAAGTTAAGCAGGCTCAGCCCTTGTTAGTATTTGGATGGGAGGCTGCCAGGTCCTGCAGACTATATTTCAGAGGAAGGAATTGACATTGTTGGACAATACGCAATTCCTAGGGTTTTCCTATGTCCATAGGGTTTTCCTATGTCCATAGGCGACACACACACACAAATATTAGAAATTTGGAGAGATTTGATCCAGGCAACAAAAATAAATTGATAGATGGATAGATAAGCTGTCTTTGGGTGTATCTAAACTGTGGAGCAAATGCAAATTGACAACACTTTAACTGCCATGACGTAATGCTATGGAATCGTGGGCTTAGTAGTTTGGTGAGGGACCTGCACTCTTTGGCAGAAAAGGCTAAAGACTTTGTAAAATTACAACATCAATTATATTATAGTAGTGATGATCACGGCAGTTAGTGTCAAACTGCACTAATTCTACAATGTAGATGCACCCTTACTCTTATTACTGTGTTAAGACACAGAAAATTTCGAATAGTACATAGTTACAACTGATAACAAGAACATTGTAGACATATACAGTGCCTTTCCATTGAGCCATATTCCATTCCATCCAAACGGGAGTAAATTTTCTTATTCTTACCAAATAAGAATTCTGCCCCCTCCCCTGAAATTCTGACATTTCTAACATTACAGTAAGTTATGCATTCACTTGATTGACTAGAAATCCAGGCATGCCCCAGTCAAGGAAGCAGATGTCTTCCTGTGCATCATTTCTCTAACAGGTAAGTTGGAAGGAGGGGGAAACAATGAGTGGGATAGATTCTGCCACAACAAAACAAGTCAGTGTGCAAACTCTTTATTCAAAACTTACGTGCACAGGTGAAATGAAACCATCTGATCAAGTAAGCCTTACATAAACAAACAAAAACATTTTGATCCTTTTCGGAACCACTTGAAAGCTTTTTCCAAAACGTATCCAAGGATGATTTTCTTTCTTTCTCCCACTTCCACTTCCACTACAATTTCCAGGTTAGCTGCCAATGTATTGATGTCTGTGGGTTGCTGTGAGTTTTCCAAGCTGTATGGCCATGTTACAGAAGCATTCTTTCCTGACGTTTCGCCTGCATCTATGGCAGGCACCCTCAGAGGTTGTGAGGTCTGTTGGAAACTAGGCAAGTGGGGTTTATACATCTGTGGAATAATGTCCAGGGTGGGAGAAAAAACTCTTCTCTGTTTGAGGCAGGTGTGAATGTTGCAATTGGCCATCTTGATTAGCATTGAATAGCCTTTCAGCTTCAAGGTCTGGCTGCTTACTGCCTGGGGGAATCCTTTGTTGGGAGCATATTATCTGAGGACACAGAAATGCTGGACCACTTTAACAACTACCATGTCAGACTACACACAGAAGCCATTGAAATCCACAAGCATATGGACAATTTTAACAGAAAGGAAGAAACAACGAGCTGAAAGTGTACTGATGCATCTACACTGTAGAATTAATGCATTTTTACACAACTTTAACTGCCAGTCTTCAATGCTATGGAATTATGGGGGTTGTGGTTTTTACAAAGTCATTAGCCTTCTCTGCCAAAGAGGCCTGGTGCCTCACCAAACTACAACTCCCAAGATTCTATAGCATTGAGCAATGGAAGTTAATCTGCATTCATTGTTCAATGTAGAATCCCTGCTCTACCATTGAAACCCTTGGTCAAGTCATACCGTCAGCCTCAGAGGAAGGCAAAGCTAAACAAGATTTCTAAAGAAATCTCGCCAGGAAAACCCCATGATAGGCTCTGTTAGGGTGGCCATAAATCGGAAAGGGACCCCCCTCAAAAGCCACATAGCTACTATAAACTAGCAATACAAAGCTTCCTTATATTCCTTATATCAACTTTACTCTAGAGGAAGTCTCTTTGACACTAAGAAAACCTCTAAGTACGATATAAAATATTCCACTGCCATAACTGCAGTCTAACACCTCACACTCCCTAGGAGTCCAGCCCCAGGGTTGTGTCCAAGACTTATTCTTGAGTAGACCCATTAAGATGGCTCTGACAAAACAGTAGCCTCTTCCTATGTATTTTAGAGAAAATAAGCCTGAATGTACACCAGCCATAGGATATTACCTCTATATATAGTCTTTTCATCACACTGAGAGCATTGGAGATCGGGCAGAAAAGGAAAGAATGTCCCAGCCATCTCGCATGCTTTGCCCCCTTTTTGCGTTTCTACTGGAAACCAACGAGAAGACAAACGTTGTAACAGCTGGAAATCGAATACAAATCCCTGAGGAAGGACGGAACCGGAGTCGAACGCCTCACAGCAAACATACTTGGGAATCAACAATTGGGGGAAAGCGTTCAGAATAATATAAGTTTGGGGGTGACAAAGCGAAGGAACTCTTCGCAACTCCCAGACATCCCCCTTCCTCTTGAAACAGAGATTTTGTCCAGTTCCTTGGATGGCTCTGCTAAACAGATTGCTTGCAGTCCACATTCTACTGCCGAATAAGACTACAACTTCAGAAAGAATGGTATAACAGTATAGAGATGGAAGGCACATCAAGGATCATCCATTCCAACCCCCTGCCATTGAAAGAACCCACCGCTAAAATACCTCTTAACAGGTGCACCTCAATAAAGAATGAGACGAGCACTGTTGTCACTGGGGATTTGAATTTCCCGCCTCTAGCTCCACAGCAAGGCAGATCCTCCCCAAAGCGTCAAGGTACAATTACTCTAAAGACGTTCTAAAACGACACCTTCCAAGATGCCACAGCACTGAGCCATGACAGTTAAAGTAGTGTCAAACTGCATTCAGACTACACAGAGAAGCCATTGAAATCCACAAGCATGTGGACAATTTCAATAGAAAGGAGGAAACCATGAAAATGAACAAAATTTGGCTACCTTTATTAAAAAAACTCTAAAATCAGGATAGAAAATAAAGAATAACACTCAGAAGACAGGGGAATTCCAGACATGAAACAATCAGGGTCAGCTAACACCTCCCAACAAAGGATTTCCTCAGGCAAGGAAACAACCAGGATTTGAAACTGCAAGGCTATTCTATGCCAACCGAAGTGGCCATTGGCAACATTCACAGTTTTCTCAAACATGGGCCATTCAGTCCAACCCCCTGCCAAGAAGCAGGAAACTCGCATTCAAAGCACACCCGACAGATGGCCATCGAGCCTCTGCTTTAAAGCCTCCAAAGAAGAAGCCTCCATCACACCCGGGGCAGAGAGTTCCACTGCTGAACAGCTCTCACAGTTTAGAAGTTCTACCTAATGTTCAGGACAAGCTAAAACTCCCATGGTTCTTTCCCAAGTCTTCACTTTCAATGTAGATGCACCCTAGGTTAAGTTTGACTGAAAATACCTGGCAATTCGTTTTTAACTTGTTCCCTGTGAAATCAAGGGGACATATTGTCAAGGCAGGGCGATTCTTAGAATGCAATGGCTTGAACCAACTTCACAGCGCCTTGATGCGCATTTCCTTTCCTGGCGCCAAAGAGTTGAATTTTACTATGGAATGATGCATCCACATTGTTGAATAGATGCAGTTTGACACCACTTGGCACTTGGCCGGGCTGTGGCGCAGGCTGGTTAGCAGCCAGCTGCAACAAATCACTCTGACCAAGAGGTCATGAGTTCGAGGCCAGCCAGTGCCTGTCTGTCTCTGTCGCTGTTCTATGTTATGGCATTGAATGTTTGCCTTATATGTGTGCAATGTGATCCGCCCTGAGTCCCCTTCGGGGTGAGAAGGGCGGCATATAACTACTGTAAACAAATAAATAATAAATGCTATGGGATCCTGGGAGTTGTAGTTTGGTGAAACACCAGCACTCCTTGGAAGAGAGGGCTAAAGAGCTCGCAAAAAGACTGCACCCTGAGATTCGCAATGTGCGATTTCTCCCAACTGTGCCCCTTCCCCCCACCCTCCCGAACAAATCGTAGGCTTTTAAGTCAGATCTGGAGGATGTTTCCTTGGAAGTAAGTCTGGAGGAGTTCAACGGAGCTTTCTCCCCAGAAAGGGCTGCCTTTGTGGCGTGAAGTGAAAGGAACTCAGCCGTCACCCGCCTCCCAAACTCGTGGAGGCGAAGTATTTGAATGTCAACAAATCCACACATTCCAGCCTAAACACTCCATGCGCCTTGGCTCCTGCTGAAGATGAAGGGGAGAAAGAAAGGAAGAAAGAAGCCCACAGAAAGGAGAGGAATTAACCCCAGACACTAAGTGCCACCCCTCAATTTTGGCCAAACCCTGCACCGATGAAAGCGAGGATGTACATCACATTTACATGATGCAAATGAAATCTATGTCATTTATTTTCACAACCCCCTGGCACTACTGCACTTTCGTCTGCATTACCCTGTTCCACTACAAACCCCTGGCTTTCCATACCTGTGGATTTAGATCAGGCATGGGCAAACTTGGGGGCTCCAGGTGTTTTGGACTTCAACTCCCACCATTCCTCACAGCCTCAGGCCCTTTCCTTTTCCCCCTCAGCCGCTTAAGCGGTTGAGGGGGAAAAGGAAGGGGCCTGAGGCTGTGAGGAATGGTGAGAGTTGAAGTCCAAAACACCTGGAAGGGCCCAAGTTTGTCCATGCCTGATCTATACTGTAGAATTGTTTTAATGATAGCTTTGTCAATAACAACACTGTCACGAAATGGAGGCGCGTCAGGTCTTTTGATTCGACCCTCTTTGCGCACATATTCAGAGTCCTGGGATCCTTTTTCTTGCCTCTCAGGTACGTTTGATGGATCACACCCTTTGGAAAGAGGTCGAGGTTGTATAGAGCCTTTTTCAGGTACAGTAACCCCAGGAAAGGGCTCTTTATCTCTCCCTGGTCTCCTCCCAATCCGGATTGCCTTTCCCCACCGGGGCCGATCCCTTCCCCCCGCCCTCTCCTCTCCCATTTTCATGCTAACGGGGATCGTGGCTAGGAGTCACTATGGAGAATAGGGAAAGACGGACCCCCTCCTCCTCGTTTCCAGGCTGTTGACATTCCCCCCCTCCGCCCCTGCCCAGAAGAGCAGGAGGAAATGCTGCCCCTTTAAAGGCCTGTCTGGAAGGAGAAGCAGAAGCAGAAGCAGACTGCCAGAAGCCTAGTCTGGCTGCACAGGCAAAACCTTGCCAGGACAGAATGCCTTGATGGCAAAGATGAGCTGGTCCAGGCCAGGTTCTGACTTGCTACTGCCCTCAGTGTAGTTTGGAGTTATTTATGGGTACCTCTTATTATATGGGATGTTCCCATTTAAGGGTTCAACACATTTGTTTTCATATAGACTGAACAAAATGTCCCAAATCGCATATTTGGGGTTGTGGGGCCTTCATAAAGACAGAAATATGTTGATCAAGTAATTTGTGAAGATGGTCAACATATTCATTTTGTAAAGAAACGAAAGCCCCAGATACTTGTAACTAAGACCCTGTTGGAAATAACTGTACCCAGTCTCTAGGCACATATCCCTTTGGAAATAAATGACAATCCTTTTCCATGAAAAGGAAAAATGATGTCATGTCTGTTTGGTAAATGTGAATCTCCATGAACATGTGAAGAGCACCTTTTGAAAACCACTAGTCAAGAAAAACAGACCTTGTTAGAAGTCAACGTTTTGAACAAGTGATATTCATAAGCATTCATATACTGGCACACAGGTAACTCAGCTGTTAAACTGAAGAACCATGTCTTTGAACTGCCAAGGACAAAGACATGCCACTACAAAAATATATTTGGTTAGCCGAGGATGGTTGTTTCTTTAAAGTTGAAATTGCAGTTGCAGTTGACCAAAACATATACACTCCCTTGAAACCTCTTAGTTTAAAATATGCATTCAGAGATAAAACCAAAGTTTTTTTTGAAAAATAACATTATCTTGTTTACTCATAAACATCTTGTATTAATTCACCATACAGACACATTTCTTATTAAAGTTCAGTTATAGATAGGACATAGTTTCTCTCTGTGTTTACACAATAGTCCTTAGTATAGTTGTACTCACTGAAGTCCATAAACATACATGCATCCACCTCCACTGAGGTCTGGACACATACACCTGCTTTCATTGAAGACCAAACACATTCAGAATACAAAATGGAGTCCTGAGTCAGAACATGCTCAGTACAATCACATGTCTATAACCCCTCCCACACCAAAGAGGTACAGTCAAACTTGCAAATCAACATATACATAGAATACAGGTTAGCAAATATATATGTCAACAAACAAATAGTGAAATGCTTGGGAGGTTGCTATTTCCAACAGGATGCTCCCATTTAAGGGTTCAATTGTTTTCCTATACACTGAAAAATAGAATAATAGAGTTGGAAGAGACCTCATGGGCCATCCAGTCAAACCCCCTGCCAAATCATATTTTTGGGTTTGTGGGACCTTCATAAAGACAGAAATGTGTTCATCAAGTAATTTGTGAAGGTGGACAACATATTCATTTTGTAAAGAAACAAATGGATAGTTACCTGTAACTAAGGCCCCATCTACACTGACCACATAATACAGTTTCAGACTGCATTATATGGCAGTGTAGATGGGGGCCTGATATATTACTTTCATTTGAAGTTTAGGTAGATCACAGTTGTTTTAGGGTGCCTGCATTAGCTTGATGGTTGAGGGAGTCTCCATTCCACCAGGAAACCCACTGGATGAGTTGTGATACTCTACCAGCTCCAGAAAGCTCTGTGGTAGGGATAAAATAGAATATCCTAAAGGTATCGGATCCCACCTGATCTTGGAAGCTAAGTTGGGTCAGCCTTAGGTAAGAGTTGGATGGCTGTATAAGAATACCAGGTACTGTAGGTTGTACTGAGTATTTCTTGCCTAAGAAAACCCTATGTAATTTTTGAGGTACCCACAGTAGGCACTCTTCTGGAACCGAAAATGAGAACTCCATGAAGTTAGAAGGTTTTCTTTGATAAGGAATATCCAGAAGGGCTTCTGCCAGTTCCTTCTTCTAAAATTTAGCGGACAGAACATGATACCCATTGGTGGTCTCCCAGAGAGAATTATTACTTGCAGAATTTCTATCTGCCCTGTTGCTGTGATCCTTGGGAGGATATAACTTTGACTTATGGGGAAAATGAATTGAAGCCATCAAGAAATGAAGTATTTTTTCTGTTTGTCCCAAATTCCAAACTCTATTAGGGTACTATTCTAATGCCATTATGCCAGTCTGGAACAGGTGGATTGCATTTTGATTTCTGAAGACGGGCAAAGTACTTCTAATTTGACACTAAATGCTCTAAACCACCAGATCCTGTCTGATTTTGGGAGTTAAGCAGGGCCAGCTTTTGTTAGTACTTGGGTGAGAGACCACCAACAAAGACTGGGGTGTTGTCGGCTATATTTCAGAGGAAAGAATTTTGCAAGGACTTTAGCCTTCTCTGCCAAAGAGTGCTTGATGCTCACTCACTAAACTACAAACCCCAAGATTCCATAGCATTGAACAGAGCCATGGCAGTGAAAGTGGTGTCAACACTGAATCCTGGGAATTGTAGTTTGGTGAGGTACCAGCACACCTTGACACAGTGAAGGTGAAAGAGAGAAGCTGAAAAATGACAGTCCCCATGCTTCCATAGCTTGAAGCCATTCCATTTAAAGTGGTGTCAATTTGAATTGTTTCTACAGGGTAGACCATTGGTTCCCAACCTTTTTTGACCAGGACCCACTTGACCAGGGTCCACTTGACCAGGGACCATTTTGACCAGGGACCACTTTGACCAGGGCCCACTCTCCAACATGAGTACCAAAAGAGTTACAAATCAGTTTTTGGTCAACTTTAGATTCAATTTGGTTATCTGGAGTGCTGATTCAGAAAATTGCATAGACCACATCAGCTCTAGTTTCTGATACAGAGCATATGCCATCCAGTAGTTGCCATCTAGAGCTGATGTGGTCTATCCAATGCAATGGTCAGCTCTGCGGAAAGGAGCAGAAATAAAATTAATAAAATAAAATAAATAAAGGAAGGAGGAAGGAGGTAGGTAGGAGAACCACATTTTAATTCTCAGGGCCCACTGCTGGGCCACGGCCCACAGGTTGAGAACCACGGGGTAGATGGATCCTGTGTGGGGTCTCTTCCATACCATGTGCTTTCTTTCCAGAAGCCTTTCCGGGATGATGGGCTTTGTAGTCTTCTCCTGGAAAGTGCTGGCGAGAAATGGCTCGGGATGGTAAAGGAGCAGCCCCAGTGCATTGTTGTCTTTTCTATGGGTCAAGGCCTCTCTCTGCCTTGGGAGATCTCCCCACAAGACTCAGAACCCCCTTCCCCCATGATACCAAAGTGGGGTTTCATCCCTCGCTCTCTCTCTCTCTCTCTCTCTCTCGAGAGTGGGAAAGGCGGCAATGCTAAGCCTCCCCGGCCGGCCAAGGCAAACAGGCAAGGAATGCGCCTTCCGGGGACCACCAACGCGCCTTGATCCCCGCAATGGCCCACTTCACCCACTTCTGGGTTTTAAACCGGGATGGGGAAGAGGGAGAGGTGTTTTCTCATTTGCCCCCTCCCCGCCTCGCCTCTGTTCCCTTTGAGACGGCCCCTCCAGCCTTTTCTTCTGAGCCCCTGGCTCTCAGGCGAGATGAGTACACTTTGCTCTTTTCGTTGGCCGAGCACAATTGTGTTATTGGAGGATAATGAATGCAATCCCCCTCAAAGCGTATTAGCAGCAGCGGCAGCAGCAGAGCCCGGGCTCTTTCCCCCTCCTTTCCCCCTCTTCCCGCCGGGAATGAAAGGCCCGGAGCCCCCCTGAGAGCGCCTTTTGAAGTGAAGGGGGTCACAGGCCTTCCCCCAGCCCCCCCCGTCTTTTTTCTTTCCAAGGGGGACACACGGACAACTGAAGAAAAGCCGGCCGCTTTTGAGGCACGAAATGAGAACCGCAAGGAAGTGGGGCCGGACTTATGTTCCGCATTGAGACGAGCTCAAGGGGATTGGAGTGGGGCTGGAGGGGCCAGTGTCTCAGCCCCCCTGACTTGTTGGGAAGTATGGCCTGGACGTGTCCCTTCTTCCTTACACCGCAGGGTGCATCTACAGGGCAGAATTAGTGCAGTTTAACACCACTTTAGATGCCAGGGCTCAACGCTATGGAATCCTGGGACTTGATGAAGCATCAGCACTACTTGGCAGGGAAGGCTAAAGACCTCGTCAAACTACAAATCCTTTGGCTCCAATGATTGGGGATGTGTAACTTCTCTTGGTCAGTCCCAGTTAAAACAGACGTATCTCTACTTGTTGTGTTGGTGAAGGCTTTCATGGCCAGAATCACGGTGTTGCTGTGAGTTTACCGGGTTGTATGGCCATGTATCAGAAGCATTCTCTCCTGACCTTTCACCCACATCTATGGCAGGCATCCTCAGAGTTGTGAGATCTGCTGGAAACTAGGCAAGTGGGGTTTATATATCTGTGGAAAGTTGGGAAAAAGAGTCTTTTGAGGCAAGTTTGAATGTTGCAGTTGATCACCTTAGTTAGCATTTAATGGCCTGGCAAAGCCTGACTGCTTCCTGCATGAGGGAATCCTTTGTTGGGAGGTGTTAGCTGGCCCTGATTCTTTCTTGTCTGGAATTCCCCTGTTTTCTGAGTGTTATTTATTTACTGTCCTGATTGTAGAGTTTTTAAATACTGGTAGCCAGATTTTGTTCATTTTCATGGTTTTCTCCTTTCTGTTGACATTATCCACATGCTTGTGGATTTCAGTGGCTTCTCTGTGTAGTCTGTCATGGTGGTTGTTAGAGTGGTCCAGCATTTCTGTATTCTCAAATAATATGCTGTGTCCAGGTTGGTTCATCAAGTGCTCTGCTATGGTTGACTTCTCTGGTTGAGTTAGTCTGCAGTGCCTTTCATGTTCCTTGATTCGTGTTTGGGCAATGCTGCATTTGGTGGTTCTATGTAGACTTGTCCACAGCTGCATAGTATACGGTAGACTCCTGCAGAGGTGGGTCTGTAGACAGTTTGTACTGTAGGTTGTATTTCTTCATCAGCTTCCCTATGCGGTCAGTAGTTCCCTTGATGTATGGTAAGAGCACTTTTCCTCTGGATGGATCTTTGGCTTTACACTCATGGCTTGTTCTTGGCCTTGCAGCTCTTCTGATGTCTGTGGTGGAGTTTCCATTGGCCTGCAGAGCCCAGTTTAGGTGGTTCAGTTCACCTTGGAGGAGGTGGGATTCACAGATTCTTTTTGTACGGCCTGCCAGGGCTTTAATTGTGTTTCTTTTTTGACGAGTGATGGTTGGAGTTTTTATGTAGGTATCTATCTGTGTGTGAGTCAATGGTTAGTCAACAAGTAGATAAATCTGATGGATTCATTGGTTCTGAAATCAAATAGTAGACTGGAGTTAAGGGAGTTGCAGTTCAAAATTTCACTTTTCCCCAGATCTGCTGTGTAGGGAGGGTAGGAAGTGGAATGCAAGGGGGGAATGGAGATACTTTTCTAGGACCTGCAATAGGAATGTAGACAAGCAACTTATCCACCATACTCCAGGCAGTGAGTTCCACTGTTGAACACCTCCTATAGTCATGAAGTTCTTCTTAATGTTTATGTGGAATCTCCTTTCCTGTAATTTGAACCCATTGCTTCGAGTCCTAGTTTCCAGGGCAGCAGAAAATAAACCTGCTCCCTCTTCCTTATGATATCCTTTCACACACACACACATATATATGGCTATCATGTCTCCTCTCAAACTTCTTTTCTGTAGGCTAAACATACCCAGTTCTTTAAGATGCTCCTCATAGGACATGGTCTCCAGACCTTTGATCATTCTAGTCACCCTCCTCTGGACATGTTCAAGCTTGTCAATATCTCTCTTGAATTCTGGTGCCCAGAATTAGACACAGGTGAGGTCTGTCCAAAGCAGAATAGAGGTGCTCCATGACTTCTTTTGATCTTCTTTTGATGCAGTCCAAAATCCCATTGACGTTTTTAGCTCCTGCATCATACTATTAACTTGTTTTCCACAAAGACTCCAAGATCTTTCTCAAATGTACTATTGTTGAGTCATGTGTCACCCATAATATATCTGTGCATTTCATTTTTTCTGCCTAAGTGTAATATCTTACATTTGTCCTTGTTGAAATTCATTTTGTTAGTTTTTCTCAGTTCTCTAACCTGTTGAGGTCATTTTGAATTCTGTTCATGGAGTATTAGCTATCCCTCCTAATTCAGTGTCATCTGCAAACTAGATAAGTACGCCCTCTAAACCTTCATCTAAGTCATTAATAAAGATGTTGAACAGAACTGGGCCCAGGACGAAACCCTGCCGCACCCCAATAGTCACTTCTTTCCAGGATGAAGCTGAAACATTGGTGAGCATCCTTTGGGTTTGGTCGCTTAACTAATTACAAATCCATTTAACAGTAGTATTATTTAGCCCACATTTTACTAGTTTGTTTGCAAGGAGATCACAGGGGACTTTGTTAAAAGTCTTACTGAAATCAAGATATGCTACATCCACAGCATTCCCTGCATCTACAAGCTTGTAACTCTATTGAAAATGGTATTAGTCTGGCATGACTTGTTTTTGAGAAATCCATGTTGAATTCTACTAATCACAGCATTCTAGCCTAAGTGATTACAGACTTAATAATCTGCTCCAGAATCTTTCCTGGTATTGATGTCAGGCTGACTGGACAGTAATTGTCTGAGTAGAAATGGAATGGAGATAGACTGTGATGGTTCCAGAACCCCCTGGACAGTAGAGTGGGCAGGGAGTAAAATCACTAGGTCAAATCTATGAAAGACTCAGTTACAGCTGTCTCACCAACATGGTACAAATAAATCTTGGTACACCCAAAGCCCAGGGGATGCTTATAGCACCTGTTGTTAAATTTAGATAAGAGGCTCCACCAGGCAGGTTCCTGCTATCAGCAGTTTCCTGGGTCCCCAGAAAGATTGGAGAAGAACAGCTGTGGTGAGGCATGGGATGCTAGCGTTGGCATTAACCAGGCATGTTTTCTGGAGGTCTTCTCAATGTATCCCCCGATAAAATCATAGAATGGGAAGAAACCACAAAGGTCATCCAGTCCAACCTCATACCTTTCAGGAAAATAGAATCAGCCACCTGACAGATGGTTATCCAGCCTCTGTTGAAAAACCTCCAGAGAAGGAGGCTCCACAAGGTATATTTCAGTTAGTATGCTCTTCCTAATATTGAGGTGAAATCTCTTTTCCTGCAGTTTGAATCTATTACTCGGTGTTCTGGTCATTCATTTATTCCTTCCACTCTTCTGACCCTTTTCTCTCAAAGCAGGACCCAAGCCCCCCCCCCCCCCCCCCCGCAAAATCCAGATAAAACCTAACCATACATTTTCCCACCCCTGGAGATAGTATGATACGTGATACAAAAGAGGGCCTTTTCTGCTGTGGCACCCCATTTACAGAATGCTCTTGGACGTGTGATTGGTGTCTGCTCTGGTTTCTATTAAGCCTTGGCTTTTTGCAAAATATAACACCTTTGAGGCCTGCTTTACTTTTAAGCATGTACATACTTTCTGCCTCTTTAAACACTTTGACCTTGTTTGAATCATTTTACACGTTTTCATCTTGTTTCAATTCTTGATTTTTAATGTGGACTTGTTCCTACTGCTTGACCTGTACCCTTAGGTCTTATGAGAAAAGGGGAGGACAATTTTTTCCAATACATATTTCAGTCAATGCTGTAAGGGAGGTGAGAGCCAGGTGGGTGGGCTGGGGCCAGCTTGTCCTGGAGCTAATCACCTCCTGCCTCACAAAGGGGGTGGGTTGGGCTGCCCTAAAGTGGACTCTGTAAGACTAAACAAAACACAAGGGTGGTTCCCGAGCGTGCGGGAGAGGGACTGGCGACAAGGATGGCAAACAAACAGGGGCGCAGGGTGGCTATCAGGCACCGTTGACCCCTTTTCTCCCCAACCCCTTTATGAGGAGGCAAGGGGGGCACACAAAATGCACACCATCAGAAGGAGACATTGGCTCACACTTGAGTGCACGGGAGTGCTTAGGGCCTAAGATATTTGCCCTGAGAACAGAGATCATCACTGTCTGGTGTGCTGTGTGAGTGTGTGTGTGTGCCTTTAAGTTTCCTGCCCATTTGTGGTGACCCCCCTGAACTTCATATGGTTTTCTTCTGTGAGAGAGAGATATATATATATATATATATATATATATATATATATATATATATATCTCAAAGTTCTTGTGTGTGTGTGTGTGTCTGTGTGTATAAAACTTGTAACTCAGGGACTGCCTGCATAAGTATATCCTATATACCCCTCACAAGGGAAATTCATTTCTGGAAGATTTATCATGGAGAAAAGGTATCTCTACTAAAGCTTTATCACCAATCCTTGTTTCCACAACAAGCCATTTTTTCAAAATCCAATTATTACAGGGACAGAAAGTGAGGTGGAACCTTCTCAACAGACAGCAAAGGAAACACCACAGGGGTATTAACGCTTCCCTATACTATATATATATATATATATATATATATATATATATATATATAGAGAGAGAGAGAGAGAGAGAGAGAGAGAGAGAGAGAGAGAGAGTTTCACTTTAAAATGTGCCTGTTCTGTCTTACATACAAATTCAACTTAAGAGCAAACCTACAGAACCAATCATGTTCATTACTTGGGACTGCTTGTACATATGTGTGTTTATATTTGTATATCTATCATTATATCTCATAAATATATCTTCATGCATGTGTATGTGTGTGTGTGTGTGTGTGTGTCAGAGCTTTATCTTGTTTTGTTATATTTTTTTAGCAAATATGCTCAGCAGAAAATATCCAGAAAACTATTTCTCTATATAGACGTGTATGTCTTCACATCATCTTTTAGCTTATGCAAGGACTACTCAGAAGTGGTTTTGTCATTTCCTTCCTTTGAAATATAGCCTACTGCACCTGGTAATTAATTGGCAGTCTCCCATCTAAATATTAACCAGTGCTGACCTTGCTTTACTTCCAAGATCAGACCAGACCTAGTGCTTGTAGTATATACGTTATTTAAGTGTAAATCACTTCACTCCCCTGTTTTATTTCTCATGTGTTGGTTTTTTCTATGGAGTGAGCAAATAATCATAGGCAAGTATTGACAGCACTCATTTTTGACACATCTGAAACAAGTCACTGAGGCTTTGAGAAAAGAGCAAATTGAAATTCCAGAGATTATCAATTTAGCAACTGTCTAGAGATTGCCTTCAATGCTCCCAGTTTAATAAACCTTGCACTAAAATCTATCAGTACTCAAACCACTCAAAATTGAATTCAGAAAATCTGGAATAATTGTTATAACCAGAAAAGCTCATGGTGAAGGATGGTAGAAAATGGAACAAGATCTGAAGGATCAGCCTTTGGCCAAAACTGGTTAAAATGTGCAGGCAGAACAAGTATGGGGAATTTTTGATATATTAATGAAGAATTAACACATCTTTTGATATATTAGGTTTGTCCATGCCATTGTATTTCCAGTTTTTATGTATTGTTGTGAAAGTTGGACAGCTGATGGGAGAAAATGAATCCATTTGGATGCACTGGAGGGCACCCTGGATTGCCACGAGAACAAATAAATGAGTACTAGGGCAAATGATGCCTCTCATCTTTTTGGAAACCAAGATGATTGAGCTGAGACTGTTACACCTTGGTTATGTCATGAGAACTTGCTGCTGTTCAGAATTTGGGATAATAGGAATTCTGGAATCCAACAGGTTGTGAAGACAGGCTTACAGCATGATTTCTTATTAAAGTTGCTACAACTGCAATGTCCAGTTGCAACGTCTGTTCCAGTGAATTGTATGTACACACACACACACATTGTTGCTACCCTCAAATGTATATGGCTGGTTAATTCTCACCATACCCCTATGACGTTAGTCTGAAAGATAGCAGGCAGCCCAAATGTGTGTCCAATACTTTAACCACCACAATGAGGGTGTGTGGATCAGAGGCCCTGCAGGTGTAGTTAGAGTGCAACTCCTAGCATTCCTCATTGGTTGTGCTGGCTAGAGTTGTTAGGACTTGTCTTCTAATATTTGGAGGACTGCATGATTCCCTACCTTGCAGTGCATGAGGTTTACATCTATAGAGGACAGGTAAATATCTTTTATTTAAAGAAGACAATTTTTATATTTGTGAAACAGAAAGTATGGGGGAGACAGAATTGCCTGAGTCATTTTCTGGACTGAAAATTCACAGCTAAGAGGTATCAATCACAGAGGAATACAATTTCAGGCCAGAAACACGGATGAATGCATCTTTTGTAGTTTTGAAAACTGGTTTGTAAATGTGCACACCATTAATTCCATCTGGAATGCATATATTTATTACAGAGATTTTTTTTGTGCACAATTCAGTTCTATTTGGGATGCATATTTATTGCCCCTACATTCACTTTGGCATACCTAGCAGGCATTTCAGAGACAGCAAGTGAGACAGGATAGGATAAAAAACAAGAAACTCTTGTTATGTGAATGTGAAGGAGAATGGGAATATAAAGATTGGGAACATTACTTTTTGAGCTATAACTCCTATAGCCCCCAACCAGGATGACTAGGGGTTTCTGAAGAGGAGGGTAATATTATAATAGTGATAATAATAGCAATAGCAATAGCAATAGCCATCATCATCATCATCATCATCATCATCATCATCATCATCATCATCATCATCATCATCATCATCATCATCATCTTTCCATGTTCTTGATAGGAGTTAAGTGAAAGTTCTAACTACAATCCTAAAACACTAAAGATAATGCTTCATTATGAAAAATAAGATTTATTATAATTCTGTGCCATGCAGGGACATGAGAGAAGCCTCCCACAAGAATGGTAAAAACATCTAGGCATCCCCTGGGCAAAGTCCTTGCAGACTGCTAATTCTCTCAACACCAGAAACAACCTGAAGTTTCTCAAGTCGCTTCTGACATGAAAAAAAGTGCCATGTTGTGTCACACATCTTCCAAATGGAAGGAATAGCTTTCTCTTCTAAGTTTATTCCAGGTCATCACATTATTTATTCCACTAGATTTCTCTTGTAGTTTCCTACTTATAAATCGGCTCAGTCAGTTTTTAATATATATCTTTTGATTACGAAGTCTGGTGACAAAGGCTTTCTAGCTTTTGTCATTTTTTATCAGGGTGGGAGACCATTAATTATTGATGAGCTACTTTCCTCATCATGTCCCACTATTTGCAGAGTGGCTAGGGCTGCTGGAAACTTGAGTTCAACCACAGCTGGAGGACCAGAAGTTTCTCTAACACTGTTTCAGAGAATGTCTGGGTTTGTTTGAATGCCATCAACATGTAGCAAAGTGGATGCCAGGCATGTGCAAAATGCATTTGCCAGCTTCATCAGTAAGCAACCATAATAATCCTCCTCTTTCATCTATAGATGATGGAAAATACTTTCTTGTGTTAAAACGTTTCAGTTGAGTTTCAACATCTCACTTTTCAGAAGTTAAGGTGCACAAGAAATCTTGGTAATGACATGCCTGAAGTATATTGACATACCTGAACTGCCCTGCCCATGTGATGAGCACATTACAAGCCTAGGTTTTATCTGGATCCCCTTCTAGGGTCTGACAATGTAACATGTTGTCTTGTTCCTAGAAATGAAATGATATAGGGTGGTGGAGGTGCTAAAAGTTGACTCCAGAGTGTTTGGGTTCCTTCGTTCCGGTTGGACTTTATCTGGCTCGAACGCGAAGGGAATTAAGATGTCCAGCAAGCTGCAAGATCTAAAGCTTACCTGAAGAGAATTTAGAGAAAGGGATACTGGGCCTCCTAAACCTTCAGGGATTATAGTTTGGGGTGTGTGGGGAAGGAGCTTAGAATGGCTCCATACTAGGCTCCTAGTATCTGACTGTTAATTCTTTTGCCTAATGCTGTTACCAGCAAAGATGTCTCTTGAAAGTTAAGATTAGATGAAACCTCTGGGAAGGGAGTTGAAGACAGAAAAACCTCACAAATACTTTTAGAAGGTCAAATGATAAGGGTTGCTTTGTTAAACCCGTTGTGGCTTTGGTTACGTGTCAGACATGGCGGAAGACATTCAAATTTTTATTCCAGTGTGTATAGAAAGAGTAAGCCCATTATTATCCATGTCTCACCTGAGTTTATTTCAAAAACTATCATTTGAAGGAAAGATTAACCCCAAATCTACAGCAGAATGCCCCATTAGGACCAACTAAAATGTTCCCTGCCTCCTCAAAGTGAGCTTCAGCCTTGAATTTCTAAAACTCTCAACCTGCAAGGGAAAGCTGGAGCTGTTGTAGTTATTCTCTCCAGGGAATAATTTTTATAAAACAATATTCAACTGATAAACAAGAAGCAGTCTGGAGACACAATGCCTGGTTACCCTCTCAAGGTACAAGATAGAGTAGACAATACATTCAGAACTATCAGGTCATAAACAAAACCAACTTTCTGAGTTCATATAAAATCCAGCAGTTACCAAACTCTCACTGAAATATACTAGTCACATTGAAAGCAGAAAAGACTATTGCAGAAAAGACTACTGCAGAGTAACACGGTTTTATGCTAACAAAGCTGGAGATTAGTTTTTAGGATGTGTACAGAGGAAAGCAAACGTGCTCTGAACAAATCTTGCCAAGAAAACCCAATGATAGGTATGCCTTACATAAGTCGGAAACAATTTGAAGGTGCACCACAACAACAATTAGATAAAAAGTCAATAGGAGCGAAACACCTGTTGACTTTTTACCTTTTATTAAGTGATTAACAGGCCATGTAACCATTCCCCCTATAAAATCACATTTCTAGGTAAGAGAAAAATAATCTTTTGACAGATTGATATTCCTTTTTTTCAGTGACTATATTCACTTTTGTCGAAAGCAGTGTTGGTCCATGGAGACCTGACAAACAGAAATCTTTTTATTATTAGGACCAGCTGAAATATTGAAAAAATGTAAGTTTTTGAGTTCTTCAAAATTCTTCACCAAGCAAAAGATTGTCAACCAAAAAGAAAAAGAAAAAAAGAGGCAATAATGAGGAATGAGGATTGTCTCTCTTCAGACAAATGTGTCCTTCAGATAAACCCTACAGCCAAGGTCCAGGGACTCTTGCTGTCATTTCAAGCACCTGACAATGTTGCACAAGAGACCTTTCGACCAAATTTCATATTGAGTAACCAAAAGCTTATCCACAATTTCTTGAAGCACCATCAGGGCTTTTATTCTTTTGCCCACTATGAATAATGGCTAATTCTGAATGCTTGCTGTTGCTTTAAGTGGGAGCCTCACTTTAATATATTCAAGGTATAATATGTATGTATTTATATTTATTGTTGTATAGATTGGTAGGATTTTGATATCCTAATTTTCCTTGGATTCTTTGATTGAAATGGCAACAGTTCAAAGCTCTTCATAACATATTTTCTGCTCACACACTCTCCTCCCACGGCCAGCAAACATTAATGAAGCAATCCTATACATGCATACTTGGAAATAAAGCCAGCTGAATTCAGTAGGGCTGTAAGACTGCAGTCTAAATTTTGTTTCTGATGTAGAAGGCCAGCAATCAAACTAGGATATTATTATTATTTTAAAAAATCCTTTTATTTTTGGTCAATCAATGTTTAGTAACACCATAACAACTTCTGAGTTGTTGAAGAAGTATAAAATTCCAAAGAAAACAATCCTTAGGATATGGCAATTAACAAATACAGGTTGATAATGCCTCAGCAGAAATGTATGGGGCCAAAACTATTTGGGATTTTGGACTTTTTAAAGAATACCTACATTGGCATCTAATATGTACATAATGAGATATCTTGGAGATTGGATCCAAGTCTAAAAATGAAATTCTTTTATGTTTCATATATACCTTGTACACATTGCCTGGAGCCCACGATATACAATTTTAATAATTTTGTGCATGAAACAAAGTTTGTGTACATTAAACATCAGAAAGCAACTATGCCACTATCTCAGCCACCCATCTGGACAATTTTGGATTTCAGATTATTTTGGGTTTTGGAATTTAGGATAAGGAATGCTCGACCATAGAAAATACAAGTTCTGGTTAAGTGGGTTTGATTCACAATAATTGTTGCTTTATTGAACTATGTCACTCGAAGCAAAGATAATTGATATTAAATGTGATTTCTGCAATGTACAGTCACTGCTACTAATTCTTTGGTCAAATGTAGCTGTCAATGTGGCAGTCATTTCAGTATAGATGGCTGGAGGTAAAGCTATAGACAGTGAGGTGAGAGGTAAACTAAGCGGAGTAATTATTGTTAATGACAATTGCATGATTAACACCAGCCATTCACAAACCTGTTGCTGTTGATAACAGGAATAACAGGATAACAAGTAATCCAATTAACACCTACAGTGGCATTAAGAATAACACTCTATCCCATTTTCAGAGCTTGAAAATGTTACTTTGGGAACTGCAAGACTTCAAATTCCCATGCTAGCATGGCCAATGTTTTGCTGACAAGGGAATTCTGGCAGTTGTACTCCCCAATATTAATGTTTCCAAGCTCTTTAGCCAGTTCAAGCCTCAGGTGACAAGACTTGAATTTCTCACTGAATTGAAGCCATTTTTTTTAAAAAAATGGGAAGAGTTAAGGTCAAAAATATTATACCAGCTCTTGCGCTAAGGCAGATAACAGTAATTCTGTTTAAATGCACTATGCAATGATGTTTTTTGTAGAAAAGACCAACACAGGATAGTTTAACACTCAGAAAAATCTTGATTTGAGAGAGAATGATTGCGTGAACCAACTGAAGTTTGACAGATGGATATATCTGTAAATTGACAGCTGGAGCAAGCTAGACAAGAGTGTGCTTAGGGAAAGTAAGGCCTCAAAAGATTTGAGGGGTAGTTATAGCAACCAGATCAATCCCGTCTCCTCTCTGCCCTCTAAAGCCCTTTCAGCTCAGGCTGCCGGAACATGTTTTTAATTAAAGCATGTAAAAAGTTGTTTTGTGTAGGCTCTCAGTATCCGATCAGTTTCAAAATGCTTAATCAGGCATCAGCTCCTTTTTGGTGTTCAGGGAAGCATGGGGACCCCCAAAAATGGCTGCCAAAAGAGAGCGAGAGAGTGCAAAATCTCTCAATCAGAATTCCCACAACAGAGAGGTCATCTGGCTTGAGTAAAGCTTCAAAATGTTGACTTATACTCACAGAAACCTACAAGCTCAAGGTGAATGGTGACATTGTGGTGATCAGAAAAGATATAACAAGGTGTTCTGTTGCACACATACGCACAATCAAGTTTTTTCTCTTCTTTGATATTATCGATGCTGGATGTCTTCATCCTTATACAGAAGTAAGAAGCTTTGAAATAGACCATTTTCCCCAGGAGCTGCATTTTCCCCCAGTCACTGCTGGGCGCCACAAAGATTTGGTGTTAAAGTGAATTTTTTAAAAACCAGCTCTCCGAAATCTACAATTTTGGTTTAAGCAACACACTGTGGAAGCCTGCACCTTATTTTAAAGGAGATAATAATAATAATAATAATAATAATAATAATAATAATAATAATAACAACAACAACTTTATTTTTATACCCCGCCCCATCTCCCCGAAGGGACTCGGGGTGGCTTACATGGGGCCTTGCCCGATTTATTTTATTTCGTGTCAAAAGCATTGGTACAGCAAATACATTTCAAATAATGGAAATAAAATAAAAAAAAGAAAAGAAATCACAAGCAACTAAATAGTTTTGGACCAAAAGCGGGCAACAGCAACCGCATTGTCTGTAGCTTTAAACAACTCCTCCTCCGTACATGAGGCAGGGCATTGTGGGCAAGCATACATATGCTGAGTTGTTTGTTCAGCTCCACAGTCACACAAGGTGGAGGATTCCTCCAGGTAGTGCCACCTTGCCAAGTTGTCTTTAGATCTGCCCACTCCACTTCTGAGTCTGTTCAGGGACTTCCAAGTTGCCCATTCCTAGTTTGCCCCTGGAGGAAGACCCTCTTGGGGGGCCATCCAGTTAGAATGGCCAGGTTTAGCTGCCCAGAGGGACACCCTTGCTGTTGCTGGAGGAACATCAAGAGGAGTGGTGGTTCTCATGAAGCCCTTCCTTGATTTGAGTCTGGTGGGAGGAGGGTGATAGTCATGCAGTGGGTGGCTTTCACAATGTTCGACCTTTTTTCTCTCACCGTTAGCAGCAACTTCCCGTCGCATGTCAGGAGGGGCAATGCCAGCTAACTTGTAGAGTTTATCAACAGGTGTAGGTTTAAGACATCCCGTGATGATTCTGCATGTTTTATTCAGTGCTATGTCCACCTGCTTTGCATGGGCAGACTTGTGCCAAACAGGACAGGCATACTCTGCAGTTGAGAAAGACAAGGCCAGGGCTGATGTTCTTATTACTTGTGGGTCTGCTCCCCATGCGCTGCCAGTCAGTTTCCGCAGGATGTTATTGCGTGCAGCTACTTTGTGCTTGGTGTTCATGCAGTGTTTCCTATATGTTAGTGTTCGGTCTAAGGTGACACCAAGGTATTTAGGATGGAAACAGTGTTCGAGCTCTTGGCCTTCCCAAGTAACTTTCAGTTTCCTATTGGCTTCGCGGTTACGTAGGTGGAAAGCACACACTTGTGTCTTGGCAGGGTTAGGCTTCAGGTGGTTCTCTTTGTAGTAGCTGGAGAGATCTTTCAAGGCATTTGTGAGTTGCTTTTCAACTGTTTCAAAATCTTTTGCTTGTGTTGTAAGGCCAAGGTCATCAGCATATATAAAGCTCTTTGTGAGTGGTGGTAGTGGCTGATCGTTCGTGAAGATATTAAATAAGGTTGGTGTAAGAACGCTGCCTTGGGGGAAACCATTCTTTTGCCTCCTCCATCTGCTTTTCTGGCCCTGAAACTCCACATAGAAGCTGCAGTTTTCTAAGAGGGTCTGGACAGTTTTTGTAAAGTCAAAGTCCCGGGTGATATGGTAGACTTTATGCAGCATTTTTCTATGTTGCACCGTGTCATAGGCTGCCGTAAGGTCCACAAAAACTGTTCCCGTGATGCAGCCTTTCTCGTAGCCTTCCTCGATATGTTCAGTCAGATGAAGAATTTGACCTGTACAGTTTTTCCCTTGTCTGAAACCTGCTTGTTGTGCAATAAGCTTGGGTTCGATAACAGGTCCTAGTCGATTTAATAGCATCCTCTCATAGACTTTATATAGATGACATAAGAGGGAGATTGGTCGATAGTTCCTGGCATTGGAGGCATCTTTACCAGGTTTTAAGATGGCAATTATCTTAGTTTTCCTCCATGCTCTGGGAATCTGTTTGTGTGCCAGGCATTACCCGATAAAACAATCAAATATCAAAACACAGCAATAAAACAGTTATCCAATAAAAACATCATTTACAGTAAAAACAATAGTTAAAACCAACATAAAACATACAATATTAACACTGGAGACTAATTCATAGAACCTAGGCAAAGTGCAACATGTGCCAAAATGGGCCGAAATGGGGAAGGTAATTTCACAGTTGAAATGGACAAAGTGCAATATAGCATTGGCAACACCTCGAGAATGGGGCTATTATAAAATGGGCAGATAGATTCAAGCTGCCAAGGAGTGTGATTCTCCCTTAAGACAAGGTACAGGTTGAGTCTTCCTAATCTGAAATGCATGAGGTAAGAAGTTTTCCATTTTCAGATTTCCCCTCCTCGATTCTGTACTACCTATATTTGCATATACATATAGTGAATAAGGATGGGGGCGGGGTGAAAAGGGTTAGTCACACTTCCAGCATCTGTTGAGTTTTTTCCTCAGGGAGCACCATTGGGGAAATTAAAAACAGGGAAGTATGGGGAGGTCTTCATTTGAAGAATGACCTTGAAGAAAGCAGATGCTTCTTTGCCTGTCCATCCTTTTAGAAAAATATCCAGAAAGGGGTGGGAAATCCTCTGTTCATCTCAAGAATCTTTTTCATTTTCTCTGGTTTGGATACAGGGGGGTGGCCAATGGGGTCACTCTGTACTTGCCCTTATGACTGTTTTCAGGATGCCAACGCCACTGAGGGCTGCCATTGGCCAGGTGGAAGGTGAGCACTGAAGTATTTTGGCACCTGCCTTTTACAGAAGCCTTGTACAAACAGAGTTCTCCCCAGTCTTCCATATTACTAGCTCCTTTTATCCAAAGGCAGAAGAAGGCTCTTGGTGGCAAACGATTTCAGTTTTTGGAATACTTTGGTTTTCTAGATAGGGGAGACTGAACCAGTATATGTTTCCGGTGCACACGATTTTAATTTTAAATGCAGTGGCCATATCTGGTAGGTCTTCATCAAAATAAGTTTATAAGACAGCTCTTGGATTTCCCCCATGTTCATCATCTGCCTATCACAGGTTAAAGACAATTGATACTACAATAAGTCCTACACATTCATGGGTTTAGGGTCACAGGACCTTCTGACAGTGGAAAAAGTACAAATTAAAAAAAACACTTTTTTTTTAAACCGGAGAGAACATCTCTCTGGGAATCTCTAGGTCAGTGGTTCTCAACCTGTGAGTCCCCAGGTGTTTTGGCCTACAACTCCCAGAAATCCCAGCCAGTTTGCCAGCTGTTAGGATTTCTGGGAGTTGAAGGCCAAAACATCTGGGAACCCACAGCTTGAGAACCACCACTCTAGGTCCTACGTAGTGCATCTCTATGGTCAACTTAGAATTCTAGAATTGGAAGTTACCAGAAGGGCTGGGCTATCTAGTCCAATCCCCTGGCATGCAGAAATACAGTCAAAGCACCAGAAGTTACCATAGGGCTGACTGACTATATATGAAATGCTAGATTAGTGTAGATTCCCCCAAGTGCGGTGCTCTCTAGTGACTAAACTGTATAAATGACCCTATCCACAAGCCGGGATAATTGTCCTGTTATATGCATGGGTCAACCAGTTTTTATTATTTGTATTTCAATTCCCTCTCATTGAATTGATTACATCTTTCACTCATTTGCTCTTCTGCCCAACCCTGCATATAATAACCTGACAACCAAGGCTATACTCCATGCAAACAACAAAGTGGGTGGAATTATTGAAATCTTATGCTAAATAAACTGTGTTAGTCTTTAAGGTGTCACATGACTCTTCTATTTTTGCAGCAAAAGACAAACACAGTTACCACCCCTGGAAATTGATTCAAGACTTCTGGCATCCTTTAATATCCCAAACTTCCTACCTGGGCTAAACACATTCTCCAGCTGTCCATTATTGGCCAAATCCTGCAATAAGGAAAGGTGGGGCAGCTGATAGATTTAATGCATATTGATTTAAAACAGTTTAAAGCCTATTTAATAAAAAGCAAAAGACACAGTTTGTAAAACACTACAATAACTCGTTCCTTGTCAAGGAATCAGCTCCTTCAGTTCCTGTTGGAATAAAACAGTCTTCATCTTCTAGGGCAGCAAAAGTAAGAACCAGTTCAGTTTTCCTACAAAGTTAATTCTAAAGCCTTGGATCAGCCACTGATAAGGCTTTCTCACATATTTTAATTAATTGTGCCTTGGTGGATGATACTATAACCAAAATAAAGTCTTCCAATGATTTCAAGGACTCAGAAAAGCTTGTATGAAAGGGACAGTCCTTCAGAGACTTGAGACCTGAGCTGTTAGGGGCTTGAGCAAATTATATTAAGATTCAGTTTTTCTGCTACTCCTAAATTGCCCTGAACAATGGTAATTTTTTCAGCTCACTACAAACCACAGCTCTTAGGTTCCTTGACAGGAAAACATTTTTCTCCTTCAGCATCAGGCAAAGACCCAATGCACCTCCAGGTGGTCAGCACAGGAGGGGTTAATCTGGAATGGATAATTAAAACTAGAATTTGCAGCAGGCTTAAATATTGGAAAGAAGTGCATTGTAGGATGGATCAGTTGCAGGTCAATCCATTGATACCTATCAGCGTGACAAGCTAGGCAAGAGTTGCTAAAGACTAGAAAAGGCTTGACCTCTAACTCCTTTAGCTAAGGGGGTGGTATATACCCACAGAGGGTGGGTCACACAGGTAAGGCTCTTAACTGGTAAAAGCTGAAGTTTACTGCTGCCAGAGTTACAAAGCTACAGGCTGTAATGACTCAGGTTAGATAAGGAATTGAATGGGTGGAGTCAGTGAACAATACATTGAAGTGCTTTTCTTTCAACACCCCTGGTTCAAATGAAGGTGAAATTCCAGGGGGAGTGAGCATTCCCTCCTCCCCAAAGACAGGATTTAAAAGTCCTTATTCTTTAGCGTCAAAATGGCTAAGGAGGGCACATGCATTCTTTAATGTTGTGGTAGAAAAAGATTAATCTGGCTCTGAGTAACATTCACTTCAACCCTGTAGGAATGAACAGGGTGAAGCTGGTGTAATCAGCATCTTGCAAATGTAGACCCGGACCCTAGAGCTAAGACATGTATGAATAAATCCCATTAAAGTCAACAGTTTGGACTTCGCAATGTGTTAAATGAAAATTGACTTGGAGGCTATAATTCAGAATGTTTTCCATGGTCAACTACAGTCCTCTGCATGCAGTTTTCAGGATAGATAAACTAATGTCCTTGATATCAGCTGATCATCCACTCCTCAGCCTACCCCAATACACAGAATAACCAAGCATGGGGATTATATTTGCTTTATATATGTGCCCCTATAGAGCTCAGCCAATTAATTTACAAAAGTATTTAGTTGCAGTTTTAGTTCCAAGTTTCCCATAGTAGTGCCTTACAGCACATCTACACTGTAGAATTAATGGAGTTTGACACTACTTTAATTGCCATGGATCAATGCTATGGAATCAAAGGAGTTGTACTTTTAGTTCTCTTTGACAAAGAATGCTGGTGCCTTTCCAAACTACAGTTCCCATGATTCCATAGCATTAAACCATGGCAGTTAAAGTGATGTTAAACTGCATTAATTTTACAGTATAGATGCACCCTAATCTTAATAGAACCAGTTTTATGTGTTGTCAAAGGCTTTCATGGCCGGAATCACTGGGCTGCTGTGAGTTTTCTGGGCTGTATGGCCATGTTTCAGAAGCATTCTCTTCTGATGTTTCGCCCACATCTATGGCAGACATCCTCAGAGGTTGTGAGGTATATTGGAAACTAGACAAGGGAGGTTTATATATCTGTGGAAGGTCCAGGGTGGGAGAAAGAACTCATGCCTGTTGGAGGCAAGTGTGAAAGAAGGGGATCTCTGTAGCTTCTACTGTATACCTCACAACCTCTGAGGATGCCTATCATAGATGTGGGTGAAACGTTAGGAGAGAATGCTTCTGGAACATGACCATGCAGTCCGACAAACTCACAACAACCCAGAACCAGTTTCCTTTTCCCCAGAAAAGGGGCTAAGGCCCCAGAAATGTACTAATGCAACAATTTGCAGTAGGTCCCATGCCCATTCACAGTAGATATCTTTGTAGTTCACACTCTGAGCCAAATTTCCCATTCTTTTCCAATTATGCAATTTGATTTTCAACCCTTTTTCTTCATCCATTTGCTCCTTACGCAGCAACATTCCTCTGATTTGTAGATTGCAGGCCACCATGAACCACCCACCCGTTGCTCTTACTTGATAATCCTTTGATTCAGCTCATATTACAGTACTATTAAAACAGTCAAAATACAAAGCTAGGCTAAGAAGACTAACTACTTTGCTGGTATTTTTCAGCTTCACTGTTCTTGTTGGGCTGTAAGCTATTTGGGGCAGAGAGCTGGGTAGCAGATTCTTCAATATGTTTTTAAGGCCACATGTCATACCAAATTCACATGGGAATCTCCTCCTGTCTACATGTAAAGACTTTATATTGGAAAAACGCATGAAAAAGGAACTTTATGATTGCTGGCTTATTTTTATCTCTCCTTATAAGAAAGTGGCTTTTCTGAAACCAGACACAGAATCCATGGCATCACTATGCCTGAGAACCACAAAGGAAGTTCAGATGAGCCTCATTGGAATATATGTTTGCATATGTGATTTCAAGGCACCAAACAACTGAAGCTCTGAACACTGTGGGACAATGTCTAATGTACTTCGTCCACCTTCAGGGCCATCTTTTTCTTCTCCTTTTTCAAATGAGCCATATTTTGTATGCACTAGCCAAAATCAAATGATTAATCCAATAGAACAATTCTGAGAATACCGTAATTCAAAGTGCTGGTTTTGACCTAAGGTATAGGTAAAGGATTTTCCCTGATATTAAGTCTAGTCGAGTCTGACTCTGGGGGTTGGTGCTCATCTCCATTTCTAAGCTGAAGAGCTGGCGTTGTCCATAGACGTCTCCTAGGTCATGTGGCAAGCATGACTGCATGGAGTGCTGTTACCTTCCCGCTGGAGTGATACCTATTGATCTATTCTATTCAGATGGCATGAAAAGAAAGTGCCCATTTTCGGCTGAAACAAAAGGTGAAAGGAAAGAGAAAGTTGCACAGTTTCCGTTTCTTTGTTTGGTTTTTGGGCCACGTGGCCTTCCTCACGCAACCCAGGGAGTTCTTCTGACTGCATCAGAGGAGGAAGAGGAGGTGATGTTTGGGACTTTTGGCCAATCAGAGGCCAAGGAAACTGTGACGTTGCCAGGGTATTTAATGGGGTAATCACCCCCAAAGTGACCATTGCGGGCGCGTCCTTTGCTGGTGCTGGTTGCCTGGCTTGGTGCTGGTTGCCTGGCTTGCTGCTGCTCGCTCAGTTCACGCAGTCCCTCTGTGCTAGTGTGCTTGCTTGCTGCCTTGTTGCCTTGCCTTCCTTCCTTGCCTTGCTGTCAGGGGAAAGATATTTGTTTGTATTTTAGTGTTTTTTCCCACAAGCTTGCCTGCTTGGCTTCTATTTTTTATTCTTTCTTTGAAGGGAAGGGGGCTGGTAATTTTGAAGGGATGGGGTGGGTTTGGCTGGGGAGTGCATGTGGCTTCAGGGGTGGGGGATCTCTGTAGCTTCTATTTGCTGTACTGTCATATTTTAAAGTCTTTAAATCTTTGATTCTTAATTCTTTGTGTAAAACTCCCATTTTTCCTCCCCCCAGGTAATACTGTTTTTTTTAAAATATATATATATTTCAAAGGAAATAAATTGTTGGGCTTCTACCTTCTCTTTTTAGAAAACTTTTTAAAAGTTGGTGGGCTAAAAGGGGTTGATATGCCCTCCATGTATGGTGGTTTTCACCCCTCTAACCCTAAAACTGAACGGAGGGTGAGCCTTGGTAGCCTTCCCATTGCCACCAATAGTCTGAAAAATTTTGTTCTTTCAGACAGGGACGAAACTCCCATTCAGATAGGTGTCCCATTTTCAGAAGTGGAAACCGAAAATGAAAATGGGGCAAAACGAATGAAACAAAACAAAACCGATAGCAATTTCATACAAATGCACAAGACTATTGGAAATAGCAACCTTCCAAGCCTTTCACTATGTATTTGTTAATGCATATATTTGCTAACCTGTATTCTATATGTATGTTGATTTGCCAGTTTGACTATACCTCTTTGGTACGGGAGAGGTTATAGACATGTGATTGTACTGAGCATGTTCAGACTGAGGACTCCATTTTGTATTCAGTATCTGTTATCTACCTCAGTGGAGGTGGATGCATGTTGCTGTTAGGACTTCAATACAGAAGTATGACTTATGGACCTCAGTGAGTACAACTATACCTAAAGACTATGGACTATTGATTAAGAATGATACCCTGTGTACTCAACACAGAGAGAACTACATCCTATCTATAACTGAACTTTAATAAGAAATGTGCCAGTATAGTGAATTAA
This sequence comes from Anolis carolinensis, assembly GCF_035594765.1. NCBI lineage: Eukaryota > Metazoa > Chordata > Lepidosauria > Squamata > Anolidae > Anolis > Anolis carolinensis. Next base: position 327,711,015 of record NC_085841.1, on the reverse strand, counting down.
TACAAGATGTCTGTGAGTAAACAAGATATGTTACTTTTCAAAGAAGATTTTGTTTTTTAAAAAAATCTGCATATTTTAAATTAAGAGGTTTCAAGGGAGTATACAGTAGAGTCTCACTTATCCAACATATATGGGCCAGCAGAATGTTGGATAAGCAAAAATGTTGGATAATAAGGAGGGATTAAGGAAAAGCCTATTAAATGTCAATTTATGTTATGATTTTACAAATTAAGCACCAAAAACATCATGTTTTACAACAAATCGACAGAAAAAGCAGACCAAAACATAGTAACGTTATGTAGTAATTACTGTATTTATGAATTTAGCACCAAAACATCACAATATATTGAAAACATTGACTTAAAAAAATTGGCTACTAACAAATTGACTACAAATAAAGATAGAATTGCATAAAATTAACTTACAGTTGCAGCATTGTTGGAAATTAAATCCATAAAAAGTTCAATCCTTGCTGCCTAGAGAAACAGCTGTGGATCGGGGTGGGAGGCAAACTGCGTTGGATAATCCAGAACATTGGATAAGTGAATGTTGGATAAGTGAGACTCTACTGTATATCTTTTGGGCAATTACAAACTGCAAACTGCAACTGTAATGTCAACTTTAAAAAAAACAACCATCCTCTGCTAACCAAATATATTTTTGTAGTGGCATGTCTTTGTCCTTGGCAGTTCAAATACATGGTTTTTCAGTTTAACCGCTGAGTTACCAGTGTGCCATTGCATGAATGCTTATGAATAACACTTGTTCAAAGGGTTGACTTCTAACAAGGTCATGTTTTTCTTGACCAGTGGTTTTCAAAGGCGGTCTCCATATGTTCATGGAGATTCATATTTGCCAAATGGATATGACATCATTTTCCCTTTTCAACAATTTTTTTAAAAAAATAAATAAATATTTGATACATTCCAACAATTAACAAAATTTGTGTGGTGCATGTCTTATTTCAATATACATAATACCAAAAGTAACTAATGCTTAAATGACATTTTAAATGATCCAACCCCCTCCCCTCCCCCCGTTCCCCCTTCCCCCCTGGAACAGCAATTCAATATATTATCATTGTATCATTTTAACCGTGTGGATCCCTTTTCAACAAGGTTATGATTACCATTTATTTCCAAAGTGATATCTGCCCAGAGACTGGGTGCAGTCATTGCCAATTCAAACAGTCTTATAACTGCCTTCTTTCTCCCTACCCAACAGACCCTACGGTTCATGAATTGTTTAAATTATTATCTATTTTTGGTACAATTATGCATTTCTGGTATTAAAAAATCAGTGAAGAGCTATGATAAAATGCAAAGCAACCATCTTGGGAATAGTGAGGGGGTAATCTCACACCTTGATATCATGTTCCTGCTGGCATGCTGGCACAGAAGCAGGAGGGATCCATCACACTATAAGAGGTAGTGGGAATGTAGTGGGACATGGAGCTATTGACCCTTCAATAGCTAGGGATGAGAGAATCATAAAGGAAAGAGACTTGAACCAGTCGCGGGATGCATATGGTGTCATGTGATAGGAAGCATCACCAAAGGTGATGGTGCTGCTGCAATGTTGGTTTGCTTGCCTTGTGTGATAAAACCCATATTCAGAATGTTTTTTTACATGCAGAAAACCTGTTTCTTACTCTTGCATTCTGAAGCAGGTGCAGTTGTGGGTGGGATAAACAATATGACATTTCTAAATGTGTGGCTTGGCTATAAAACAATGAAGTAGATGGGGTTTTCCAGACCTAAAAATAACTAAACTTTATTTAACATAAGGAAATAACTGAGGTGAGCAACAAGAACACCCAGTGTTATGCTGCTATATGAGCAGTCTCTGGCACTAATGTTATGCTGCTATGGGAGGATTTAGATAATATCTGTACAAAAACTGAAATAGCTGTGAAGAGATTTGACACTCATAAGGAGGGTAGGAATAGAGCAAAATAGGAGGCTAGCTTGATAACATACCTTATGACATTTAAAAGGAAATGAGACTTCTATGCGTGAAGTCTTAAATGAGAAATATTCTGGCTGATGAGAGCTGTTCTTCTGACAGACAGTTAATGACTGGAACATTGCAGACACAACGTGATTATTGGAATAGAGGTACGCCATTAGAATTCCATGCCACTGGCTGAGAGGAGCCGATTGGAAGCCAGCCTGTGACAGTTAATGAAAATAAGATCCATAAAAGGAATAATTTAATTAAATATAGGCTAAAAGATGTTTAAGATGGAAAAGTTTTGGGTTTAGATCAGCATTTCCCCCCTTTTTTTCTCTCTGCTTGAAATTGCTGCAAGTCTTGATGGATCACTGAATGCACTTGGGCTTTTCTGTTCTACAGATTCGCTTAAATATATAACTTGTAGTAAGCATAGCCTTCTCTTTCTTATTTTTTTTTTGTAGAGATGTTTTATGGATCAGTGCAACAGTTGTCAGCTTTCATCACAGGAAAGGTTTTTCATTCAACTTGCTGTATTTGGACTTAGAAATATAAAAAGAGACATTTTAGATCACACCGTCTACGTATCTAGTCCAACCTTCTGTTCTCACAGTGACCACCCAGATGCCTATGGCAAACTATGCCAATCTCACTTGTACTATAGCATTCTCCATATTTTCCTCAACTAGTAGTCATAATGTCATGCTGTGATTAGTATTTAATTGGGATTTTGGTGCTCAAGATTCAATTTCAATGTATCAAGAAATTCAGTAGACCTCTTGAATGTGACTGTGAACCATCAGTGGTATGTAAATCACAGTCTCAAGACCTCTAGACATTTTAGGTCATAACAAGGAGCTTTGATGGAACAGGGTTTGTCCCAGTAGAATTAGGGTGAGTATGTTTGGAGTCATGCACTCCTTTTGAGCACATGGTATGAGAGGGCAGGCTTCTGCTTGAGTCACTCCCTTGGTTTGTGACTCTGTTTAACTGTTTTCTCCATCTCTGAAGCTCAGTAAACAAGAAGAGGAAAACAGCCATTTTGGGAGGGCATTTCATAGGCAGTTTGAGGGCAATCCTAGTGTACTATGCTGCTGCTAATAAAGGACAGTGAACATAGAAAGCAGTGGAGGTGTCAGAGTGGCCTGCAATACCTGTGCCTTGTTTTTCCTTCTTCCCAGAGCTCACCTGGAATACTGTATCCATTTCTGGGCACTTCAATTCAAGAATGATATTGAGAAGCTGGATGGTGTGCAGAGGAGGATAGTAAAGTTGATCAAAGGTTTAAAAACCAAGTCACCACCAACAGGTTAGTGATCTGGGACATCTTCACACAGGGCAAATAGCCGTTTTGCCACTTTTAGCCATAGCCTGGTTGGGGCCTGCCGAGCGCCATCAGACCATGTATGGCAGGCGCCAGAAGGTGCTTCCTCCTCCATCATGGGGAGGAAAGTATACATTTCCCTATATAGTGGGGAAAAGGGTGGTGGGACAATGCGCATTGCCGCCCTTTCTCCCATCTGATGGGGACAAGGACAGGGTGCCAACATGCCCTGTCCTGTTCCCATCATGTGCCAATGTGTCCTGTTCTGTCCCCATTGTGTGATGGGGGAAGGAGGGAGTGCGCACAGGGTGCCACGAGGCACCCCGCGTGTCGTCCTTTTCTCTGGCAACTGCTGGCAAAATGGCATGCCCCCCCCCCCATGGGCCGTGTGAAGAGGTAGCTGGAGAAGAGAAGACTGAGTGGTATTATGGCAGCCATTTTTAAATATTGGAAGGACTGTCATGTAGAAGATGGAGCATTCTTGCTTTCTGTTGCTACAAAGACTAGAATATGAGCCAACACATTCAAATTACAAAAAGAAAAGAACAGAAGTGATACCACCTAAACATTAGGAAAATGGACTATTGTGGAATTAGAAATAATAATAATAATAATAATAATAATAATAATAATAACAACAACAACTCATTGTCCCCTCTGCTTTTCATTATTGCTATGATCCCTCTGTCAACAATCTTACAAAAAACAAATCTCGGCTATCAAACATCTAAGAAATCTCACAAAATTTCGCATCTGATGTACATGGATGACCTGAAGATGTATGGGAAAACGGAAACTGAAATCCAGTCTCTGAATAACACTGTCCGAATTTTTAGCACTGATATCAGCATGGAGTTTGGTTTGGACAAATGTTTGACAGTGGCATTGAAGAAGAGAAAAATCATTGAAAGTGAGTGCATAAATATGCCTAATGGCCAAACAATAAAGTGTCACTAGCCAGAGGCCTATAAATACCTGGGCATATTACAGCTGGACAACATCAAGCATGAACATGTGAAAACTGTGGTCAGCAAAGAATACACACAAAGGGTCAGAAAAATTCTCAAAAGCAAGCTCAATGGAGGCAACACCATCAAGGCCATAAATACCTGGGCCATACCTGTCATAAGATATACTGCTGGCATCATAAACTGGACAAAGGTGGAACTGGACAATTTGGACAGATAAACAAGAAAACTCATGACCATTCATCATTCACTGCATCCCCGCAGTGATGTTGACCGGCTATATCTGCCTAGAAGATCAGGGGGCAGAGGACTCTCACAAATAAAACAAGCAGTCAAAGAAGAACATGCCCTGGCAGAATATGTAAAGCAAAGTGAAGAACCTGCTTTGATTGAAGTCAAAAATCGGAAACTCCTCAAAGCACAGCAGACAAAAAACCAGTACAAGAAAACCGCACTACAAACTAGAGCTGACAGCTGGCACAACAAAACATTGCACGGAAAGTTCCTTGACAAAATTGAAGGAAAAGCTGATAAGGAGAAGACCTGGCTATGGCTCATGAATGGACCCTGAAGAAGGAGACAGAAGGCCTTGCAGCCCAGGAGCAAGCCATCAGGACAAATGCAATTAAGGCCAAGATCGAAAAATCAGCTGATGACCCAAAATGCAGACTCTGCAAGGAAGCTGATGAAACCATGGATCATATCCTCAGCTGCTGTAAGAAAATTGCACAGAAAGACTACAAACAGAGGCACAACTATGTGGCCCAAATGATTCATTGGAACTTATGCCTCAAGTACCACCTCCTAGCAATAAAGAACTGGTGGGATCACAAACCTGCAAAAGTATTGGAGAATGAGCATGCAAAGATACTGTGGGACTTCCGAATCCAGAATGACAAGGTTCTGGAACTCAACACACCAGACATCACAGTTGTGGAAAAGAAAAAGGTTTGGATCATTGATGTTGCCATCCCAGGTGACAGTTGCATTGACGAAAAACAACAGGAAAAACTCAGCCGCTATCAGGACCTCAAGATTGAACTTCAAAGACTCTGGCAGAAACCAGTGTAGGTGGTCCCGGTGGTGATGGGCACACTGGGTGCCATGCCAAAAGATCTCAGTCGGCATTTGGAAACAATAGACATTGACAAAATCACGATCTGCCAACTGCAAAAGGCCACCCTACTGGGATCTGTACGCATCATCCGAAAATACATCACACAGTCCTAGATACTTGGGAAGTGTTTGACTTGTGATTTTGTGATACGAAATCCAGCATATCTATCTTATTTACTGTGTCATAATAAAATAATAATAATAATAATAATAATAATAATAATAATAATAATAATAACTACTTTATTCTTATATCCCGCCCCATCTCCCCAAAGGGACTTGGGGTGGCTTACATGGGCACCAAGCTCAGTGAAACAAAAATTAAAATACAATATCATAAAATACATTTACATAAAAGGCATAACTACATAAAAACATTTAAACCATCATTAAAACATAACCTCAACAACAGCTGATACTAGTAGCTGAGCCCAGTAGATATGGTCAGGGCTAAAAGGCAGGCCGGGTCTTGAGCAATATACTCCAGGGGCAGGGCTGGTGATAAAGAGCAAGAGGCTAGATATTAAGTAGGGCTTGAAAGGCCAAGTCAAAATGTTAAACTGATTAGTGAAAGCAGGGCCGGTCGGAAATAAATTTAAATATTAAGCGGGGGCGCTGAAAAGCGCCCCCCGCCGGCCCCGCCTCCTGCGCCCTGGCCCCGCCTCCCAACCAGCGTGCCCTGGCCCCGCCTCCCGCGCTGCGTGGGAGGCGGGGCCAGGGCACGCTGGGTGGAAGGCAGGGCCAGGGTTGGCCCCGCCTCCCATGCTATTCGCCCTGGCCCCGCCTCCCACGCAGCGTGGGAGGCGCGGCCAGGGTTGGAAAGAGGGAGGCTTCGCCGCCCGGGGAGGGGAGGAGGGATCGCCTCCTCCCCTCCCCGGGCGGCGAAAGAAGCAGGCTTCGCCGCCCGGGGAGGGAAGGAGGGATCGCCTCCTCCCCTCCCCGGGCGGCGAAAGAAGCAGGCTTCGCCGCCCGGGGAGGGAAGGAGGGATCGCCTCCTCCCCTCCCCGGGCGGCGAAAGAAGCAGGCTTCGCCGCCCGGGGAGGGAAGGAGGCGATCCCTCCTCCCCTCCCCGGGCGGCGAAAGAGGGAGCCACAAGGCCAGGGCGCACTGGTCGGGCGGCGGGGCACCGTCAGAGCGGTGCCCCGCCTCCCTCCCAGCCTGATGGCGCCCCCCGGGACCTGCGCCCAAGGCGGCGGCGTCACTGGCCTTTATGGTGGGGCCGGCCCTGAGTGAAAGGCACATTGGAAGAACCACGTTTTCAAATCTTTTCAAATAAGCAGTGCACTCTAGTTACCCAGTTTCCCCAATCCCTACTTACAGAGCAGTAGCTGCTTCATTCAACAGCGGTCTGTTGCCACTTTGCTCAGAAAGAAGCTGATTGACAACCCCTTCTGTAAGCGAAATGTTTTTTCCCCAAACTAGGGAATACATAGAGATTGTAAATATGAAACACAAGTGTGTAACTCTTGGTTACAGAGTTTTAACCCTCTAGTAGTATTCTAGCCAATATGTATTCGAGACCCTCTAACACAAGTCCTCTGAAGACCTCAGTTATAATCCTACATGAAACTTGCGGAACTGAAGATCTGCAAGTATACTTAATGTGAATCTTCTCTTTAATTATTAGGCAGGGGTGCCTGGACAGCATCCAGTTGCTCTTCTACAGCCAGGAAAAAGAGCAAGCATCGCCTTCTGGATCTCTGGAGATTCAGGAAGGTGATGGCTATTCCTTTCTTTTCACTGCAGAACAGAAACTGGAGACCACCTGAGTACCTGCATCCTCATCTAGCCCATGAATGGTTGCCCCTTGCCCAGATACTAAATCACCATAATGTAAAGCTGCCTTCTGTGCAGAGGGGAGATTTTGCCAAAGAAGGCACTGGACTTGTCCTTCTCCAAAGAAACACATGCTGAGTAATACCTGGTTACATTGGCATGTATTCCAGCCATAGACTCCTGAAATGCTGTTTGGAATCCTTCCTTTTCTATGTTCTATGCAAGGAATTCACGGCCCCAGTCAGCCTTGCACTTTGACATGCAAGCAAGGGTTCAGTACATGGTTACTTTAATTTCATCTAAATAACTCCTCTCATCTGAAAGGAATCTATATCAACAGAACAAGGCTAAGGTTTTCATATCTTTTGGTCTGATTCTCCAGATGAGTGAGTCAAGTAGAAATGTTTGTAGGAACTTCTGTAATCATTCCTTTTGCATTCCCTTTATAGCTTTGGATCATGTCATGAAAATACACATTGTATTTATATTTCACAGCAATCTGTCACTGCAATGTCATAATCAGTTCTGCTCCATGCTGTCATTTGACTTTAGGAACTCTGAATAAAAGTCTCTTGCTAATATTTAACCCATGAGTTTCTATTACCTGTTATTTGGAAACCAGGAAATGTAATTCAGGAATAACAACAGGGGTGATAATTGAGAGGTCAAACCAAGAGATGAATTCAAAGTCAGGGAATGTGGAGAATCAGAAAGCAAAGCATCCAGAATCAGCGAACATTTTTCTAGTCCAGGCCAAGTCCCAGTCTGAACAGGAAACCTTTACACTTTATTCTCTGTCAATGGCTTGGGCCATTCTTTGACAAGGCTTGAGGCAGGGCACAGCATAGACAATGTGCAATATATAAGTAAAATACATACCATCATTTAAAACACATAGATTTAAAACATATTTATTTATTTATTATTTATAAAACATAAAATCACTATGGTAGTTATATATTTGTAATTGTTCTTCCTATTCTAGCCAATTTTCCCAGTTTCTGGATGGTAAGAATCACCAGTTTGTGGAACAAAATACTCTCCCATCCACCTTATTGCTGTTTTGACAAAGTATTTTTTTTTAAAAAAAAATCATAGTTTTTAGAATTCAGCAATAACAAGTAAGCAAGCCCCACTACTCAATCCCACATAAAATTAGCAATATAATTATAACAATATCACAAATACAATGTAATACATACGTTATCAAATTCGCTATAAATAATTTATCTATCCAGCCATCTGCATATGATGTCTGCTTTTTGTTGCACTTGTCCTTCTGTAATTTATTACTATCTGCTATGCTAAAATCTAGCTGATTAGTTGGAGCTCCATCTTCAAGATTCAATTCTTGAAAATACCTTAAAATGTATATGAAATTTTCTCCTTTCATTCACCTTGCTGCTGTCTTGATAAAATAAAAGGCAGGTTTTGATACATGTTATAGTCCTCCATTACCATTTTGTGAGACCACATCCCTGTAATTATGAAAGGAATTAAATATTCAGCAGTACTATGAAAGAAGTGAAGTTATTATAAAGTTATGTAGTTGTAATGTAGTTGTAAGTTTACTAGAAAGATAGGAATTAATTACACATTTTGGTAACTTACTCTTTTCAAGATATGCAAAAGACAAAATGTGGTTGGATTTCCATGCTGAAGAAATAGGTTCACCATTGCATGACTAATACTCTACACTCAGCCTGGCTTCACAATCTGATGGTGTGCTCAGTATATTCACAAGAACTTGCGAAAACAGTTACAGGGCCAATCCAACCTTTTTGAGTATTTGTGATTTTGTGTACTTGCAGGGGAACACACAAGTGCAGGGTTATTCTTTGCTGGGTGATGCTGAGCAAAGTGCACTTGCCAAGTAATCTAAATGACCCCGTTAAGAATGGCTAAGTTTGTTTGCTAGAAGAAAAGAAGGGGATTCCAGACTATTGAAAGTTCTCCAAATCCTGCTTGTTTGCAGCCTCTTGTTTCAGAGATTTATTTTTATAAATAGTAAAGAGGGGACACACCCACTAAATAACACAAAGAGCTTGTGAAACAATAAAGCAACATCTGTGGAAGTCAAATACTGAAGAACAAAGCTCTCAGTCTCCAGACATGCATGTTTCAGCAGTTCCCAGACAGTTATGTATAATGTATCTTAATTTCTGGAATTCCCTTTCATTGTTTTGCTTTGGAAGATGTTGGTCAACACCACTTTTATTTGGCAAATGCATCAGAAATATACCAACTTCTATTTGAATCATGAGTTAGGATCAAGATTTAACAATTTTGCTTGTAACACATTACCTTTTGGATAGTGACATTGGGGCTCTCTGATCATTTTCAAACTATTATTGAAGGAAGCGGTTTTGCTGTGCAGATGATTACCTACGAAATCCAGGATCCAGTTTGAGGCCCAGATGATGATTATACAAGCCACAGAACACTGATGTGCATTAGGGGCTTTCTTTTGTGTACTTTTGTGAGTGTTTGTTGTCTGGCCACAACAACTTGAAGCTAGTTTCAAACTGCATTAAATGCTCAGTGTAGATGGGACCATTATCAAGAATGACTTGATTATTTTGTGGAGCTATGAAGGCATAACCTAGAGTTATACATTTCCTAGTTTAGAAGACACATAGAGGCTGTGAAGGTTCCCCAATTCCCACTTACTGGGAAGCAGCTGCTACAATCAACAGGAATCTGTTCCCCTGTAGTTTAGGAAGCAGCTGACTTTCCCTTCCACTCTTATGGGTGTGATCTTTAGTGCAAGGGAGAATTGTGACAGGGCCCCTCCTTCTGGCTATTGTAACTAGGATCACTCACAGAAGGTTGTAGGAGCATCAGTTTTCTGCTTCCCAAGAGATGGAGGAACAGACATGTTGCAACACAGACTCCTTAAAGTGCCAGACCAGACGTAAAAATACAGTTTATTAGTTCACAACCAAAAGGAGCCCAAAAACAAACTCAAAAGGCTCAGAACAATTAATCTTCAGTGTGAAACACAGAATTCCCAGCAAACAACAAAAAACCCCAGACCCTGGAAAATAACCCGGACTAAACTGGAGTATAATCCGGTTTAAAAACAAACTTTGTAAAACAACAAAGAAGGCACTCCAATTCCCAGCAGGATGTCAGCAGGCAGGAATTGACGACCAGCAGGGCCCCAAAGACGTCTGTTGAAGTCACCCAAACACAATGTCAATGTCGTTGAGTCCAATCTGAGTCAGAGAAGGAGAAGTCAGCAATACGAAATCCAGTCCAGGTCAGAGAAGGAGAAGTCAGCAATACAAAATCCAGTCCAGGTCAGAGAAGGGGAAGTCAGCAATACGAAATCCAGTCCAGGTCATACACAGAGCCAAAGCGTAGAATGCAGCACGGCAACTAATGCATAAGATCAACACAAAGCAATCCAGAGAAAACCCTCACAGTTCCAACCCCCACAGCCATGGATATTCCAGATTAAACTTACGTTCATAGAAGTCTTCCCAAAGCATGTCTTCCCAAACAGCTCACACGGACACACGAACACGCAACAACACTTTGCCGACTGCAAAGGTGATCCATTTCCCAAACCCACTTTTATTCACAAATCATCCTCAGAACTAGAATCAGCCATCACCCTTCTAGCAGCTGCAGCCTGTTGCCTCAATTCCTCCTCAGAGCTAGAATCAGACAACGCCCCACCAGACCTTTCAGCTGAAGCCCCTTGTCGATCCCTCCACCCAGTCCATCTTTTATCCAAACCCAGAATTCCCCAAGACCCAGCTGGATCCCCACTGTGCCAACTCTCAAACGTGTCGCTACTAGTGGGTTCTCTAAAGATGTCCTGGATCTCTCACACCTTAGTCCAGTCCATTACCTCATCCTCTGAACTTGCCATCCCATCCTCCTGATTCTCAACCCCATCACCCACCTCAAAACCCTCAAATGAGTCATCATCAGTAGGCTCCATAAGTATTTCCCGGATCCACTTCCTTTGTTGCTCTTCATCGGAGTCTTGCTCACAAGTAGTCTTTCTTCCTCTTCTAGTGCCCCTAGTAGTATTACTCAAAGATTCCATCACAACAAGATCCCTGTCAATCACAGCAGCTACTTACTGATAAGTGAGGATGGGGTAGAGGGTCAGGCAAAAAATCAATGGTTTATCACATAGCTAGCTACATAACTTCCCTATAGGATTCCAACCATTTAAAATAAATAACTCTAATGATAGATATAGCTGAGCATCTGGAATTCTAAAATCCAAAATACTCCATTAAAAAAAGAACCATATCTACCTTAGTGGTTGAAATAGTGACATCTTTGTTTTCTGATGGTTCAATGTACACAAATTTTGTTTCATGTTCAAAACTATTCAAAATATAGTAAAAAGTACCTTCAGGTAATTTGTATGAGATGCATATGAAACATCAATGAATGTTACATTTTGACTTGGGTCCTATCTCCAAGATATCACATTATGTATATGCAAATAGAGATTTTCCAAAATCCTTAAAAATGAAATAAAAAAGGCTAGTCCCAAGCATTTTGGATAACATGTACTCAACCTGTATTGCTATTTCATACCAAATAACATTTATTTGCTGTTTTTTAAAAATTTCATTATTTGGGCTCATTTTTGTAGTTTAAGTGCATTTTTTAAAAAAAAGTAACAAAAAACAACCTGTTACTAATGAGTAGCCCGACAGCACATTAATAACAGATTTCTAATGAGAGCAGACCCAAAGCATCGACTATTTCAGAACTGACTCACTATTTAGCAATAGATTAAGTGAGTGTGTTATTGATGGGATTAAGGTGGGATTGGTGGGATTCACACATGCAGCTGGAATCCCCATGGATGGTGGAGATTCCGGCGGTGCCCGCCTGGGGGCTTGGGGAATATGTTGCCCCATACCCAGCATCGCCTAAGTCACTCATATCTCCATCCCATCATATCCCCATCCCATCAACCTACAGGAAAGGAGATTCCACCTGAACATCAGGAAGAACTTCCTCACTGTGAGAGCTGTTCGGCAGTGGAACTCTCTCCCCAGGACTGTGGTGGAGGCTCCTTCTTTGGAGGCTTTTAAGCAGAGGCTGAATGGCCACCTGTCAGGGGTGCTTTGAATGAGATTTTCCTGTTTCTTGGCAGGGGGTTGAGGTCTCTTCCAACTCTACTATTCTATGATTCCATGATTCTATGATTCCCACAGGGGGAAGCAACCATCACCCGGCTTTCCCCCATTAAGCTAAGACAACACAGGAAGACTCCCATGTTGCCGACATGGTGGCATGTACTGGTTCATCTTCTCCTTTACGATGGAGCCCTGTTGGAATTTGCAGTGCATCATGGGATGGGAGCCAGAGGGCTCCATTGTAAAAGGATAGGTGAACCGGTGCATGCTGCCAATTTTGCCCTCGTGTCTGATGAGGTCGTAAGTAGTAGAATACAGGTCAACAAATTTCTCTTGCACAGTGTAGCAAACTTGGAAAAGCTATTTTTTTGAATAAAACTCCTCAAATCACCAAATAGAATTTTGGCCATTTCCCCCCAAGATGCAATAACATGTAACAAATAACATTAACAATGCACCATTCTATCAGTCCTGAGTGATGAACAATAAAATACATGTATAAAGCCAGGCCTAGTTTGAATTTCATGCAAGTTAGATCTGTTTTTCCTTGATTCTGGAAATGGAAGACACAGCATATACACACTATATGATAAGTACTACTTCTGGAAAGAAAGGAAAGAATTTGGTGGATTTGAGTCAGGAAAGCCCTGTATTTACGCATTATTCAACAATCAGCCCATCTGAATGTAGTAATAAAAAAGAAAGTTACTAATGTACCATAACTCCAATAACAAGAGCCAAGAGATGAAAGAGCTATAACTCTGCGTAAAATTTAGGAATTTCCTGAGGAGGAGAAAAGGTTTATTTTCATCTCTCTATGGAATTAACCTTATGTCCTGAGACTCCTGGGACAGCATGGGTTCAGACCAAAAGGAAACACCCAAAACAAAGACATATTGGCCTAAAAATAAATTATTTAATGGTGTTTTAAAGTATCAAATCTATTGTGTGAGCTACCTTGGGTAACATATTGGGGGAAAGTTGGGATGTTAATAAATAAATAAATAAATACGTAAATTGACACAATCCAGCCCATGCATAGATATCTGCTTGTGCGAAAGTGGCAAATAAATATAGTACACACAGTCACACTAGAAAAAAATGATCATAACATTGAAGGGACACTTTTTATTTTTCAGTGAAGAATCTAGTTGCCTGGAATGATTTTTGTTTCCCTCTCCTGCCGTTTCACTTTCACAGAACTATATTGAAGCAAATTTTATTAATTTATTTGTTTGGGCCAGGCATTGGCAAGCTTCAGCCCTCCAGGTGTTTTGGACTTCAACTGCCATAATTCCTAGCAGCTGGTAAATTGGCTGGGATTTCTGGGAGTTGAAGTCTAAAACAACTGGAGGGCCGAAGTTTGCCAATGCCTGATTTAGGCTCTTAAAAACCACAGCTTTCTAGAATAGTGTATACAAGTGAAAAAAGATTTAAAATGACCACACCAGAACAAATGTTTCCGATTAATTTGTGAAATGTACAATGTGTAGAGTCAGTTGTAAAAACCCAGAAGACAAGATAGAGTTGCGAGGCCAACTTAACAAGTCTTAAAGGTAAGGACCCAAAGTAGATGTTAGCATGTTGGCTGGATTGTAATGGAGCAGGTGGTATTTTGGTTAGCTTGGTTGGAAATCATAAAGATATTTTACAGTAATTTTGAAATTGGCTCAGAAATACAGTCTTCTGTTGAAAGAGTTGCTAAAATATAGTCTTGTAAGATGTCCCATATTTGAAGTCTGGTCCAAATGTCAGTTTGCAGATCAGAAGACTTGAAATTCTCTATCAATGGCTAGTATCTGGTCAGCAGGCACACAAGTCATCTTCTTAACTGATACATTCTCAGAGTTAAGTGCTAACTAGTTAAAAATAACTAAATAAATAAATTGATTTGGAAATGTTAAGACTTGGAAGGAATTTGCAAAACTTTTCATTGACTACCTAGAGAAATTAGGTTAGCCCCACTTTTCAAGCCCTTCAGGAAAGTTTAAAAATGTGGCTCTTCAGAGAGGCCTTTGACCTTGTGTAATCTATGGTCAGCTTGGAGGATCCACCGATTGCGTCACTCCTCACTGATTTGTTACTGCAGATAGCCAGCTTTATTTGCAGGTTCTACTGTGTTTTAGGATTTTTAAAATAATTTTATCAGATGCGATTTTATGTGTGTTTTTGTTTTTATACTTTTTTTTTTCGTGTCAGGAGCAACCGGAGTTGCTTCTGGAGTGAGAGAATTGGCCGTCTGCAAGGACGTTGCCCAGGGGACGCCCAGATGTTTTGATGTTTTTACCATCCTTGTGGGAGGCTTCTCTCATGTCCCCGCATGGAGCTGGAGCTGATAGAGGGAGCTCATCCACACTCTCCCCAGGTGGGATTCGAACCTGGCAGCTTTCAGGTCAGCATCCCAACCTTCAAGTTACTTAGTCCACTACGCCATCTGGTGCTACGCCATGTTGCTATTTATATGCTTATGTGTACTGTTGTTTATATGTGCCACTTGAAGTGCTTCTATGAACTGCCCCCAGTCCCTTCGGGGAGATGATGGCAGGGTATTAATAAAATTTTATTATTATTATTATTATTATTATTATTATTATTAAAGTCATATTATTTCCATTTTCTATATATGGCTGTGAAAGCAGATGAAGAAAACTGATAGAAAGACAATCAACTCATTTGAAAAGAGATTCTGGTAGAACTCTATGGATACTGTGGATTGCTAAAAAGATAAATAAATGGATCCTAGAGCAAATCAAGCCTCTTTAGAAACCAAGATGGCTAAACTGAGACTGTCATACTTTGGACATATAAGGAGAAGAAATGACTCACTAGAAAATACAATAGTGCCTGGGAAGGTAGAAGGCAGGAGGAAAAGAGAAAGACTGCTTTCCAGATGGATAGAGTCAAGCAGGGAGGCCACAGCCTTGAATCTGCAAGATCTGAGCAGGACTTGGAGGTCTCTTTCAAAGTGTCGCCATAAGTCAAAGTTGACTTGATGGCAGTTAACAACAGAACTTTTTGAAAAGCACTTACTTTATTACCTGTGTTTTATATTTCAAGAATTAATATATGCAGACAAGTCTGGTTGTCTCAGGTTGGAATGATTCACTAGTGCCAATGTAATGCAGGCAGGTTGTGAAAAAAGACCAATTATACTGACTGCATAACTGCGTCCAATTTTGCAAATCTTATCATTTATTTATTTTTCTACAGAGAGAAAAAAAATTGATCATTAAAATACAGATCAGAAATCCCCCATTTCGGATTTTTACAGTTAATGCTGACTCTCTTCAGGCAGCGACAATCCTTCACATTGAACTGTTTTGAAAGCAACCTTTTCAATGACTATTTTAATAAAAGGATTACAATCTACAAAAGGGTAAGAGACAGGTAACCTGAGATGCAATTTTGGAACGTATACTCCTAGTTCAAATGTGCAGGCTTGAACTTAACAAATGTTTAAAATATTTGAGTTTTTTAAACCCTGCCAAAATAAACCACATCTTTTCTAAAGACTACATATTTAGCTAGGCACTGGCAATGTAAATCATTCAACCATTCCAACTATTTGTTTAAAAGCCTCATAGAACACGTGCAGCTCCAACAAAACTGAATTGAAGTCTAGACTGCTCAAGACTACAAGCTGACTTCCAGTCAAAGTAAAACAACTGAGAAACTTGGGAGTTTCAGTAATACTTTACTAATGTAAAAGTAATAAAAGTTTTAACAAGCAAAATTGATGTTCTTTGGATGCAGCACAAAACAAAATCACATATGCTTTTTTAATACCACAAGGTGTTGATGTTTTTAGGATGCAGCACAAATCGAACTGCAAATTATATGTTTACCCTATTTATGGGCCAGTGAGCCCAAGGTGTGTGCATGTATGATTCGTATATTCTTAGAGTAATCTTGTGAGTTAAATCACATTGAAAAAAAATGGTTGGCCCAAGGTCACCTCATAACTTTCATGGCTCACTGGGGATTCGAACCTCATTCTAACTCAAATTCAGTTCGTCACTACAACCCATGAGCTTGCTCAGTCTAAGGTTCCCTAAACCTAGATTGCGTAATCCAATCTTGGATTGGGTGTCATCTTGACCCCTCTTTCCACTCTTCTTGGAAGGATGCTGACATAAGAGGATGCCAGAGGTTGAGGGATGGAGATTGCACTGTGCAAAACAGCATGTTCAGGTTACAATATGAGACTGAATGGGAAACACTGCTGGGTGACTAAAGGTCCCCAATTCTTTTCTGTTCAAGTTGACTTGTTGCAATATAGTTAATTAGTGAGGGCTTAGGGAAGGCTTACCATGAATCTAATTACAGTGCTGAAAAGCTTTAATAATGTTCTTATTCTCAGATAACGTGATGCTATTTACATATTTTACCATGACATGGACCATGGATGGCTCACAGCTCACGGTGCAGTCCTGCAGAAAAATACACAGTATCTCCATGTAGCATTGACGAAAGAGTGACACTACTCACGGCGATAATTAAATTTGTTATCTTTGCTAGTGGGGGGGAAGACAGGCTCTTTCTTTGAACCCTGAGAAGAGGGGGAAATATTATCGTTATCAGCGTGCAATTAGAAATCATCTCACATTTCCTACTGCAATCAAGTGGGATAAACCTAATTCCAGGCTACAGGTTGAAAAAGTTATTTTTTGGAACTACTACTTACAGAATTCCAAGATGGCCAGTAGCAGAGCCAATTATTCTTGGTTCTATTATTAAGTAATTGATTTGTTGCATTTATATCTGACGTATCCTCTTGAGCATTCCAGGAAGCATAGACTGAAAAGAACTGTGAGAGGCAATTTGGGATGAGAGTCAATTACTAGCCCAGAATCATCTAATACATTTCATGACTCAAATCTGGGTATCTCTATATCTAAGCTACTACTCTAATGCAGCGGATCTCAAACTGTGCTCTGCAGAAGCCCCAAGGGGCTCCTCGCTTCCTCTATCTAGGAAGCTTGTGTTCTGTGGAGCCCTTCTGCCACCAGCTTGGCCTACAGGACCTCTCAGTCGCTGATGGCATGGCCTGCGTGGGCCCCCAACGCTGGTGCGGCCTACGGGGTGACCCCAACACTGCCATCAGCGTGGCCTGTGGGGCCTCCCTGACACTGGCGTGGCATGGCAGAAGGGTGGCCCTGGGGGTGGTTATTGTGGTTATATTATTATTATTATTATTATTATTATTATTATTATTATTATTATTATTATTGTTATTATTGCAAAGGCTTGATGGCCATCTGTTGGGGTGGTTTGAATCCTTTTCCAGCAAGGCAGTAGGAGTTTGGACTGGATGGCCCCTGGGCTGCTTCTCCTCCTCTTATTATTCTTATTGCAAAGGCTGGATGGCCATCTGTTGGGGGTGTTTTTTTGTGCTTTTACTACATGGCAGAAACAGTTTGCACTGGGTGGCCCCTGGAGTGCTGCTATTATGATGTTGATGATGATGATGATGACGACGACTATTATTATTATTGCTAAGGTTGGATGGCCCCTGGGGTCTTCCACTGAAATACTGTTAAGTTTATGTTGGTTGAAATAATTCTTCATTTTAAATATTGTATTGTTATTTCTTTCTTTCTTTGCTCTACAAACAAGATATGGTCAGTGTGCATAGGAATTTGTTCATGTTTTTTTCAATTAGCTCACACAAACATTCCCCATTCATCTGCCACTGGCCTGGCCCATCTGTCAAATTTTAAAATGTAATGTGACCCCTATGTCCAAAAGTTTATTGGGGCTGCATGAGAAACAGTTCCTTCAAGAAGGGCTCAGTGGCTTTAATAGTTTGAGGACCCTTGTTCTAACACAGTGGTTCTCAACCTGGGGTCCCCAGATGTTTTTGGCCTTCAACTCCCAGAAATCTTAACAGCTGATAAACTGGCTGGGGTTTCTGGGAGTTGTAGGCCAAAAACACCGGGGGACCCCAGGTTGAGAATCACTGTTCTAACAGGTGCACCAAACTGGTTCTCCTACCAACTCCTGACATCTTTGCTGAGTAGTTTGTAGGCAATAAAAAAAACCCAAGGTGCTTTAGTATAATGCATAAAAGATGGAAGAAGATGAATTTTGAAGCAGGAGTCTGGACATGAGGTTAAAATTCTGGAATCTTCAGCAGATTTCTTTTGTTTATTTTTCTTTCAGGAGCAGCCATGTTCAGATGTGCCATGCCAAGAATAGCCATGGAAGTCTGTAGTATTAAAAGATCAAACATCTCCAGTCATTTTAGGAATGAATTATTTTATCATAGTTTCAAGAACACTTTCTGCTTTGTCAGCATACTTCAGATTCATGAAACAGACTGAGAAAGTTGTGAATGTGTACACACACAGAGAGAGATACAATGACAGATAACACAACTTAGCAAGATAAAACTAGAAGAGAGCAAGAATAATTGACTCATAGGAAATAGATATAATATGAAATTTATTTCCTCTTCATACTATTCTTCACTTTTCCATTTCAGATACATCATCAAAAGAGTCAGTAAAGTTACAATCAAAAGGAGCTAAATTGTAAATGACAGGAAATTAACACTGATATAATCTAACAGAGGTTGATCATATGGCTGTTCCTTTGCCTTTACTGAGAGGATTCATAACAAGGTTGTCTTATATGGAATTAATTGAATGTATAGACTTACTGATGCTTTTGTACATCTTGAGACGGTATCATCAAACTACTCACATTCTTATCAATCAAGTACAGTCAGCCCTCCACATTCACTGGGGTTAGGGACACTGGACCCCCATAAGAGTGAAAAACCTTGCATTATTTTTTAAACTAGAAACAACACTTTTCTAGCCATCTCTGGTTCTCCAGCGTATTTCTATGGTCAGCTTCTAGTGAAAGCTAACCATGGGGTCCCGCTGGAAGACCTAGAGATTCCCTGAGAGAACATTTTAATCAGATATGTGAATAAACAAATACATAAATAATCAAATCTATAATTTGATGGACTGACTGTATAATTTTTTACTGTAATGGGAAACATACTATGTTGACATATAATTATGTCTAATGATACATTTCTGAAAAATCACATATACACCCCCTCCTTCCCTCTTTCTACTTACACTGTTTGTCTGTCTGTCCAAACCTAGGTGACTTCAGTAGATGTCCTCATCTTGACAGCCGTCGCCTAGCTATCTTGGTGATTTCTACTTGGGTTAATTCCAGGTTAGAATATGGCAGTGCCATGTATGTGAGGCTGCTTTTGAATATGTCTTGAGAAATCAAAAGAGCAGTCAGATTGCCTTTGGAAATCAGAAGGTCTGAAGACATATTTGAGCATAGTTGCACTGCCTGCCATTAGATCTCTGAATCCAGTTCAGAGTTTTGCTTTTAACTCATGGAGATCTATATGTGGTTGGACCAAAGTACATGATGGAACATCTCTTCTGCTATGAACCGAAGGTCACTGTCTAAAGCCCTTGAGTACTTCCTTCAAGAGAAGACTTCATAATGCTCACAAGGAAGACAGCTTTTTTGTGTGACACCTGTCTATAGAATATGTTGCCTCTGTAAGGCCCATCTAGCTGCTACATTATCATCTTTCAGCAACTGATTAAGAAATGTCTCAACATTCAGGCATTTCATGGGATGTGAGTCGCCAATTTTAAAATACCAGAATTACAGGCAGTGCGCAAGTTATGAACAAGATAGGTTCTGTAGGTTTGTTTTTAAGTTGAATTTGTTTGTCAGAACAGAATTTTGTAAGTGTTACTCCAGGCAAATACATATATATGTATAGCTTTGGATAGCATAGGGAAGGGTTAACACCTCTGTGTGTTTGTATTGCTGTCAGTGCCCCTATTCAGAAGATTTTACTTTCTGTCCTTGTAAGAATTGGATTTTGAAAAATTTGGCTTGTTGTGGAAACAAGGATTGCTGATAAAGCTTCAGCTGAGCCACCTTTGCCCATGATAACTCCCTCAGGAGTGAATTTCCATCCCGTGGGTAGATTTGCCTCATCTCTGTTCTTAACTATGAATCATTTGTAAGTCAGATGTTTGTAACTCAGGGACCAGTTGAATGTTCCTCATAATTTTTACTTTTGTACTTTTAGTAAATAGTTTGCATTCTTTCTAAGTGTTCAATATTTTAATTATGATAAGATGACTTCAGTTTTCCTTACAAAAAGGCATCTAAAAATCTAATAAACTATTAACCACATATATCTCTCCTTTCAGATATATATGCATGTCTGCACATAAGAAGTTCTCATTAACCATTATAGCACTGAGGGAAGTGTGCCTAAAGATAAATCATAGCATTTGATATTATCCAAAGAAAATTCCTGATTTTGGATGCCTCTTGCCAGTATCTGTCATTTTGTTGAGTTGATATCCAGGATCGCTAGGTATTTTAAATATTTCTATTCAACCTACAGTATTTATAGTTCAAGAATGTTCTAAAACTTTTTGCACTTTCAATTAGGCAAGATGAGGAAGAGCAAGATGAAACTACATTTTGTTCAGTAAGGATGTAAAGAAACAACTGTCCATAGAATTATCTACAAATCTATGTGTATTTCCATATGTGTATAAACATAGGCTTTCCCAAAGACTAACTATACCAAAATAGATCTGCTACAAAAGCAAATAATGTTCATCAGGATACCTCTGGACAAATCACAGAACTCAGCAGCCAAGTAGTTAAACATTTATGATTTGATTTTATCTTGGCTTGGAATGTCGTTGGAGTGTCCCACTTCTAACAACTGTTTGCTAAGTTAAGGCTTTCATGTTTACACAGTGCTGAATGAAGCAGGCTGGTCACCAGATGTGAATGCTTTCTCTAGACTGGAGTTTTCTATCAGATCACCGTCCTAATGGTCCCCGCTCCAATCTTCTTCCTCAGGACGTCCACCAGCCTTTGCAACCTAGAAAGGGGAGGGAGGGGAAAGGAAGAAAAGGAAACTAGCATTAGGAATGTCTTGACTGAAAAGAGACAGTGTTTGCCTTGGACCAATATGTCCTGGGGTGGTCATGCTAGGAAACAAAGCAATACTGTAACAGAGACGGACTCCCAAGGCAGAAGGCAGACAATTTCAGGGGAACTTTTAACCTGCAAGCTGGCCCTCTCGCAGTCAGAAGAGCGTGTTAACTCATCTCCCACTTTGTAGCAAATACAATATCTAAGGACGTCATGGCTCCTGTGTTTAGTCAGGAGTCTGACAGCTTGTGTGTGAAGCTTTGTACAACGATGCCATTACACAAGTAAGATGTGTGTATGTGTGAGTATAAAACCCTGCTGTGGTGACTCTTGCTCTCATTACATGGATCATCCAATTCTCTTTTGTCATTTAAAAGATCTCACCAGATGTTATTCATCCAACTGAGATATGAAAAAGGCTTCTCAACATAACACTGATGTATTTCAGTATGCCTTTCAATGTATATTTTCTCTCAAAATTTAAAACCATTTGCACTCTGGATACCATTGCAACATTTGGAGGAATGTGGTATCTACCAGATAGCTAAATTCTGATCTACGTTATTACTCAAGAGCAGAAGATTAGGTGATTTCATATACAGGAATTGGCAAATTACTCAAACTTTCCCAGAAATGAAGAGGTATACAGTCGACTCTCCATATCCATGTATCTGTACCCACAGATTCAACTATCCATGGCTTGAACATATTCTTAAAAGTCCCAAAAGCAAACTTTGATTTTCCTATTGTATAACATATACCATTGTCTATCATGGGACCTGAGCATACATAGACTTTGATATCCATGGAGGTCCTGGTACCCAACCCCAGTGGATGCCAAGAGCCCCTGGAACTTAAAATAAAATAAATAGGTAAAATTTCCCTCAGTAATCAACATGATTAACAAAAATGAAACCAATCATACATATATGGAGGTCACATAAAGTTTTAGAAAACAGTAGCAGCAGATGATCCCTTCATAAAGATTCCTTCTTCAATTTCACAGTTTAAGAATGAAAAGTCAGGCCTAACAATGTCCTTTTCTAAAGCCGGCATTCCACTTGCTTTCTTAGCCAGCATTTTAACAACAATGTCCTTTAGTAGCCAATCTCTCAGTTAATCGATATTTTATTCAATCTTCTCAGAAGATTCTCACACATATAAACACATGGCATAGATGTATATTTTGGATAAATTCTCACGTAGCACTAATAGTCTCCTGCCTAAGCAGCCATTTTTCCCCCTTTTTCTCTTTCAGCCTATAATACCCCCAATTTTTGCTCTGGAGAATCCTCAAAAATAGACACCAGGGGCTAATAGAATTGCCCTTCTCCATTCAACCGACATTTCATTGGCAGGATTGTTTTGTAGGAAATACCCACACAATGTCTATTGCAATGCATAGAACAGGGGGTGGCCTTCCAGGTGTGGCTTCACTTCAGCTCCCATTAGCTCGAATAAAGTCAATGGGGAAAGAAGATGGGATTTTCAGTCCTTGGTATAAAATATGGATAGTTAATAAGTTGCCTTTAAAATAGGCTGGCATCCTGGATGAGAGACATGAAGCTTCATATAGGGAAAAACTATGATTTATCTCCCCACTCAGCCCCTCCAGTCCTATTTAGTGGCCATAGGAAAAAGGTGAGTCCTGTGAAGATTTTGGCCATTGCAAGAGATCTTG
The DNA here is from genome assembly GCF_035594765.1 of Anolis carolinensis. Lineage (NCBI taxonomy): Eukaryota > Metazoa > Chordata > Lepidosauria > Squamata > Anolidae > Anolis > Anolis carolinensis. Next base: position 327,688,125 of record NC_085841.1, on the reverse strand, counting down.
AGAGAATGTTGAATCTCTGCAATGACTAAAAAATGGGGAAAAAAGAGAAAAATCAAGAGAGATTTACAATGGCAATAGTCCAGGACGCAAACAAAAATGAGAAGCATTTATCTAGAAGACAAAAGACAAGGAAATCAAATGTGCAAACTGGGAATTTGAAGTAAAAATGCTTTGTTACATACTGTGTAAGAGTGAGGTCTATAGTAGAGAGCTGCACAAAATCTCTGATGATAACTGCTTTTGATTTAAGTGATGCATGCTGAAATATAAGATAACAACAGAGGTGCACAATAGGTACTGGGGCTCTCCCAGTTTCCTCATGACTCCAGCTGCCCTTTAACTGAGATTTTTATTGCACTATTGAGAAAAGCTTATCCCTGAAACTTGATTAGAAATCCACTATTCACTACCCCCCACCCCAAAGAACAAAGAATATGGAGGAAGAATGGGAGATCGGATGGAAAAAGAAAAGCCACATTAGTTCACTGCAAGCACTAGAAAAGTGTTAGCAACAGAGACTTAACACACCTTAAAGACTATTGCACTGATTATTATGGCATAAGCCGCAACACTCATATGCAACCTTTGCCCTGTGCTGCAGCTGCACAATGAGTCTGTTTAGGAGTAATTCCCCCATTTTTTTGCTGGGAAGACCAGCAAAACAATTTCCCATTGTTCTTTTGCTAACCATTTCATTCCCACGTTCAAGTATTTTCTAAAACCAAGAGCAATTTTTTTGAAAAATAAGTGCACAACTCCCTTTGCTTTGGATTCAACGAATGACCTTTACAGACCCCATCTATAATGCTGGGAGTGAAAAAAATGGTTTCACTGTGTAGATCATTACATAAGAAATCCCAGATTCAGCTTGAGGCCCAGATGGTAATCCATAAAAGAAAATATTTAGAACAAAATGTAATTTTCCAATAGTTATACATATACATGCATCTGGGGCAACAGACTAGAGACCTCATAATAAAAGCCGCTAGAATCGCCACACATCATGGAGATTCTGGTGGTGCACATCAGGGGGCATGGGGAACCCGTCGCCTCATGCCCCGCATTGCCTGACTCACCCAGTTCAACATCCCATGGGGGGAAGCGTTGACCACCTGGCTTCCCACCATTGTTCCTGGCAGAACATGGGAAGCCTTCCATGTTGCTGCTGTGGCAGCATGCTCCACTTTGCTTTCCCTTTAACCACGGAGCCTTGCTGGATGTAACTGTGCACAATGTAATGGGAGCCAGTAGGCTCCGTGCTTAAAGGGAAGGCAAAGTGTAGCATGCAGCTGATTCTACTCCCATCTGATGAGGCTGATTGTCTATGAAAGCTTATGCTACGGACATCATTCTCTCAGTCTTTAAGGTGCTGCAAAATCCTGATGCATGCTGATATTCCATATGTCTTTGAATTATATTCATTTTCAGTTGGCTTTGAATTTTGACAATCCTATGAATGAGAGACCTGCATGGGCCTTGGTTGTCAGTAAGCCTGCTCAAGTCTTGGAAACCCAGGGCTGTGGTTTCCTTAATTGAATCAATCCACCTGTAGTGCAGTCTTCCACTTTTCTCACTGCTTTCCACTTTATCAAGCATAATCACCTTTTCGAGTGTGTCCAAAGTATGACAGCATCAGTTTATTCATCTTGGTTTCTAGGGAGAGTTCAGTTCTAGGGAGATTGTATAGGAACTCTCCCAAGGAAGATTGTCTAGATAGACTGCCTTAATGACTCATTTGTTATTTTGGCAGTCTGTGACCACTACAAAACTTACCGGTATTTCAAATGAGTTGACCTCAATTTCTCTCTTAACCATTTCCGTGTGTGTGTGTGTGTGTGTGTGAACACGCATACAGAAAAGCAGCAACCTTTCATTTTCTCCCCTTTAGTTACAGAAGAAAGCCTCCTAACATCTGACATGGAATTAGAACATTATTAAAACCACATAACAAATACCATCTTGTGAGGTATGGGGAATACAATCAATAGTAGCCTTATTTAAGAACTTGGGCTGAAAAAAAATTGGGTCTAGGTAGATGTGACCAACTGACATCTGGGAACAACACAATTGACAAGTCAATGAAGACTCATCCATGCTTGACAAGAAATACCCACTGGATGAAAGTTGCTGTCTTCTAGTTAACTTTGAAACTGTCAGGCCCCATTGAAAATAATGAGGCTTAACAATCATGACTCTTGCTCTTCAAATGCCTGATGACGGCTAGCATCGAATGAGGGAGACCACACCGCGTAGAAGGAATGCAAGCAAGGCCACTTTTTGTTTTACACTGGAATAAGTCTGCATATTTTTTCAGTGTTAACTAGAGGAACGGGGCTTTTGTTTAAAAATAAATGAAGGATGGATGATTTCAAAATACATTTCAAAGACAAGTCACAACCCCCCAAAGGCATGTTCATCCCCTGACTACATGCAAATTCCTTCAGTAGAGAAGGTGGAGAAATTCTTTAAAAATGCCATTGACATTGCCAGACCTGAAGGAATCCTGGTCAAGACGTGCTGGATCTCAAATGAGCCATAGACATTGATCTGCAACAACTCTTAACACCCTTATTTAAAAGAGTATTCTTTTAAAAAGGAAAGAATGCCCACAAACTCATAAGCATGCCAGCAAAGTATAACCTACCTACCTACTTTCCTTCCTCCTCTTCCTCTTCCTCTTCCTCCTCCCCCCTTCCTCCTCCTCCTCCTCCTCCTCCTCCTCCTCCTCCTCTCAAAATACATAAATATATTCAAAATGCACCTTGCAACATAACTGGGAATATGCAACAGCATGTGTATATGCTTGAAAGGCGCATGTTGGTTTATGATGAATCTATGAATTTCAAAGGATTTTCTTGGGCAAGGAATACTTAGAAGTGGTTTGCAAGTTCCTTCCTCTGAAATATAGCCTACAGCACCTGATATTCATGGGCAGTCTCCCATCAAAATACTAACCAGAGTTGACCCTTAGTTTCCAAGATGAGGGGAAATCTGTTACCTTCAGAATATTTAGGCGCTATGCAATGGAGGGAGTAAAGAATGAAAAGGAAGAAAAATAGATCCTTCATCACAAACTTCAATTGAAATTCAATTGTTCAAAGACTCCTGCTTCCTTACATACTCAACCTACATATTTTCTGGCTGGGTGTTCCTTCCACTCATTCAGTGGCCAAGGGAGGACAGTAAGGATGTTATCCCACATGGGGGTGGGTGTAGCATTATATTATTTATTTATTTTGTGTCAAAAGCATCGCATAATAAATAAATTTAAATCTGATAAAATAAAGGGATCACAAGCAACTAAATCGTTTTAGACCAAAAACGGGCTAGCAAACTTTGTTTCAATCACAAAACTATATGAAACCTTGAGTATAAAATCACTTTCAGGCTATGTATATAAGATTATACAAAAAGGAAATCTCTCGATATGGGTCCCATCATAAAGGTATCTCATGATGTATATGTAAATATTCCAAAATCTGAAATGCTGATCACTTCTGGTTCCAAACATTTCAGATAACAGAAACTCAACATGTAACTGTAAATTGAGAATCTGGTGGAAAAACTTCCTTCCAATTGCTCTTGAAACATTTTATTAAAACTAGCAATGCCTCTATTTCTCTTACAGGAAAAGCATACATGAAGCTGACGGAGACAGTACTAAGTTCAATATTTCTTGCAAGTTACCAAACACCATTTCATAGCCCCTCAAAAAGAAATTTCAGCTATCATAGAACAACACCCCTCCCCAAGATGTCATTAGATTTCAAGTTCCTGGTGGCATAGCCATCATAAAAAAGGTTATGAATGCTGGGAGTCACAGCAGGTGAACGGCAGCATGATATACATCTCTCTCTCTCTCTCTCTCTCTCTCATATATATATATATATATATATATATATATATATATATATATATATGTAGCAACTCCATATTTAAAGGTACAGTATAATTCAAAAACTGTACAAACATAGGCCAATTGGTTTGTGAAGTGTACTACACATGGCAAACTAAACACACTTTGTAAAAGACTGTTCCTCTAAGAATTCATCCTCATTGTGTAACACAAAATACAGTAGATCTTTGGCATCTGTTTGGGCCTGGTTACAGGGACCCTGAAAAAGTTTGCCTTTTGGAATTTTAAAAATACATTTCCAAGCTGTGTATGGTTGAATCTGTAGATAAAGAATCCGTGAATATGGAGGGGCAACTGTAACTATATTTGAACATTATTTTTTATTAACAATCTTTCAGAATTGCATGTGATTTTCTCCAGAAATTGGAACCAAAAGCTTCAAAAGGGGCTATTATATAGTTAACTAGGGTTAGTGTACCTTGTATCATAAAAGCTGTCTAGACATTAAAACTGGCAACACGATTCTTCAGCCCTAACTTCTGTGCTATGTGTGTATGAAACACTGAATGCCCCTTTTCTCTAGAATAGCTGCTGTTTAGAGGAAGATGCCAAAGTGTTATGAGAAAGTGACTTTTGCTGAAGTTCATGACTTTGGGGGCAGGAGTATATGAGACAGTAGGGTACTAGTATTCTGCAGGAAGTAGTCATTTCACCTCCAGTCAAACTAATAAATATTTTGGCACAAATGTTGACTGTAGCAAAGATAGCTCAGCTTAATGGAGGAACAGTTTTTTTTGCTAATGCATGTGAATCAAGTTTGATGTAGATGAAGAAGAACTGCACTATGAAGAGGTATTGCATCAGTAGAATGGGTGGTGTGTGACACTTATTCAGGCTGTTTGGACAGCCACAACTTTTAGTACTACTTTACTATGCCTAGTATTTGACACATACCTGTGGTATGTGTCAAATACTACAAAGGAGGAACAATTAATTTATTTGGCAAAACACAACTGTTAGAAGCTTACTGTGCCAAAAAAATAAAATGCCTTTTTTGACTTCTCATTTGCTCTCCTGTCTCCATGGCACGCATGGCACATTTGAGAGTGAGCAAATTATGCTATGCCCTGTAGAGAGGCTTACGGAGCTAAGTATGTTTAGCCTGAGAAGAGAAGGATAAGAGGTGACATGATAGCCATGTTTAAATATTTGAAGGGATGTCATACTGAGGAGGGAGAAAGCTTGTTTTCTGCTGCTCTAGAGACAATTGATTCAAACTGCAGGAAAAGAGATTCCACCGGAATATAAGAAAGAATATCTGATAGTAGGAACTACTCATCCGTGGAATATGCTGCTATGGAATGTTATAGGGTCTCATTCTTTGGAGGTTTTAAAATAGAAACTGAATGGCCATCTGTAACAGAGTGTCTTGATTATGTATTCCTGCAGAGGATTGGACCAAATGGCCTTAGTCATCTCTTCAAACTCTATGATTCTATTTAATATCATTGTAGCTTGTAGCTAGAAATAGATATAATTTGGAGGGGTTCTTTGCACAGTCAGTATCAAGGCTGTAAAAAGTTGCCTTTTTGGGCCACAGCTCCCAGAACACCACAGCCAATCTTGCTGCCTGGGATTTTATGGGAGATACAATCCAAATTTATTTTCCTAAGCTTTTCTTACAGTACACTTTTACCATTTATTTCTTATGTTTGTGTTACAGTAATTTTAATTTGGTGACTAAGCTTTGACTCAGATCCTCACAGAATTTTGGAGAAGCTACTACATAGGACAATTGATTTAAGTTTGTTATTTCCCTTTTTATTCTGATAGCTGTATCTTTCAAGAGTATCTCAAAAACGTGACAAGCCCTTAAATCTTTCTCTGCTACTTTCTACCCTCTCACTATGCAACCTTAGAGGTGGAACTACACATAGCACACGGGTCAGAGCTCAGCATTGTGCTCAGTTTTTTTGTCCCTTGGAGCTTCAAGAAGCCCACCACAAAAACAAAACAAACAAAAAGTGGATGGAGACAACCATAGAATAGAAATTCCTGAGGTCTCTAGGTAGCATGATATTTCTTTAAAGCAAAGTACAATATATGGCTCATATACTCCATCCTTTACTCAAAAACAAGGCTTTGCAAAACCAGGGCTGGCATTTCCCAGGAAGAAGCAACTGGCCTTTAGACTGCTGAACTTATTAAATCCTGATATTTGGTCCTTTCACAGTACACATTTATAGGACTACGATTCCACTTTAACTGCCACAACAGCTTCCTTTGATATCTTTGGACATTATGTTTAGTCAGTGACCTCTTGTGCCTCACCAGACTACAAAGTACAGGATGCCATAGGATGCAGTCATGGCAATTAAAATGAATTTGTAGAGTCCATCTACACTGGCACTATAATACAGCTTGGAACTGGTTTGGTGGGAACTAGTGTGGGTGACTAAATGGATAAGCCTGGATCTGGTTGGAGGCCAGGTGGGTGATTACATTAACCACAAAACCTGACCTCAAACTGCTCTGTATCTTTTCTTCTATTTCCATGACGGATGCGTGCCGGTGCTCTGGAGGCGTATGGGGTCAAAAAAAGGGGAAGTGAGAGATATGTCCAGACAATCAACTATCTCTCTGAGGGGGGCACTTAGCCCCCTGCTGCCCATCTATGACCTTGGGATGCTTTTTGGCAGCGCCCCTCCATTCCACAAGTTGGGAGGAAAAGAGGGAGACCTTGTTAGAGTGGTTTGATTCAAAGGGACTGTATCATACTGGATTTTATTAGCCACTAATCACGCGGGGACTGCTCTTGCAACAATTCATCATGAACCCCATCAGATGATGCATGCCAAGGCCCCACCCCATTGTGAAAGGAAGCGGAAGTGTGTGATTCTGCTTCCTCACCACCATGGTAAGCCATGCATCTTTTGGGTAGCTCCAATGGAGCTACCTGCATTTTTCAGGCCTTTCCCTTGTCTGATGAGGGAAAGGGCAATGCAGCAATGCGCATTGCCACCCTTTCTCTTGTCCCATGGAGGCAAGATGCCAACGTGCCTTACCCCGATGCCCCCATGTGATGGGGAAGGAGGGAGGGCGCGTGGGTCACCACCGGCAAAATGCAACTGGTTGGCCCATCAATATAATGAGGCCCAAGAAAGACACAGCCCTGAGTCTGCAAGACCTGAGCAGGACAGTTGAGGACCGGGGATCTTGGAGATCTCTCATTCATGTGGTTGTTATAAACTGAAATCAATTGAATATCAGTTAACCAACTACAACAACACACATTTATCTTTATCTGAAAAGAGACAATGTAAGCAAGCAATAATTGGCCATGATCTTTGCTTTTTCCCAGTATAAAAGTGAGCCCTGCTTGATGAGAATCTCCAGCTGTTATTCTAGTAGCAAACGCTGTTTACAAAAAGAAATAATGTAATAGCTTGCAATCTAACAGTTATAAATGTTAAAATGATAGGTAAATATGCGTTTCCATTTTGGAAAATGCCTACAACTCTGAGAATGATTTTGTTTGTGTCATTGATCTTGCATTGCTTCTATTAGGCTGGTTGTTTATACTTTGAAAGCGCACCAAGCCAGCAGGGATGTTTTCGCTGAAATGTTCTGCAAAAAGTTCATGTTGTTCTACAGTAGCCTCTAAGTTAGCCTTTCCAATTTATGGAGCATACTTAGTATATTTTGCTGCTGATAAATCATTGTACAAACAACTCTCTGAAGCTGTTGTAAGTAAACTGCAAATGAACATTCAGGTCAAAAACGGGTTGCTATGATTATGTTGACTCAGAAAACATTTAACTTCCATAGAATGCAGTTTATTGTTTCGGGTTGGGGAATGCTGCAGCAGTGCTCGCATTTTTATGAAAAGAAAAAGTGAGCATTGCTTCAAGGCTAACTTAATCGTATCAAAACAACTGATTGTGATAGACAATTAAAGTTAAATATTCTAGCTTTGGAGGCTCCTACCTTCTAGAGATGTTTATATGAGGAAAAGTGTATTGGAATTGAAGAAATACACAGTATATGACATCTTGACTCAATATGTTGCAAATTGTTTTATAAGCGAAACATAATCACTATGTTTCAGTATATTCTATATTTTCAATGTGACTCTTCTATTTTAATGAATTTTATTTGTTTAGCAAAACTACATTTTTATTCTGATTTGCTTTGTGCCTCTTCACTCTTACCTGATAGTATCCTTCTGACAATAGTGAAAGCTCTAGCGGGTTATCTACAACTGATTTTAACACAAATAGATATAAAATACTTATTTAATAAATAGATATGTTATTGGCCATGATTAATTCAATTTTAAAAATTCAGTACAAAAAGTGGAAACAACAGGGAAAGAATGTAGATAGGTTCCTACACCACAAATAAAGAATAGCAATAGCAATTCAACATTTTTCAGCAAATTTGTTATCCAAAAGTATCAATATGTACATATGAAATGAAACAACTAGGGACTTTATCATGTGGTTTTCCTCTTTCATTTCTACACATTTTAAAGATGGGTTCCCACAGAGAGCATCAAGTGACACAGGAATGCTTCTGATGCTTGTTCATCCCCCCCCCCCCCAGCATTGGACAGGTATTATCTGTTTCCTCCTTTTTCTTCTGTTTTGCTGTTCATGAGAACATGGTAATGGATTTGAAGGCAGCTAATGTTCACCTTGACTGTTACAGGCAGGCAAATAGACTATTGAGTTGCAGTTTGAATTGTAGTCAACTAGACTAAAGTAGAGAAAGGCAGAATCCTATCCTTTCCCTGCTCAAGTTTTACTACATTGTTTACTGAAAATACATATACAGTCTGTTTCTGCAGTGCACTTTCACTATCCTCCCTGTGCTGATCCTGCTAAAAAAAAGCAACCTTTTAGTCAGAGAGAGGTCAAGGAGGAAAAGAATACTTGTTGACCAAAAGAAAACTTTATAAAAAGCAGTCTCTTTGTCACAGGATTTTTTAACCAAGGCATGGCTGCAAATCACTTTCTTGGCCATAGGATACAGAGGAGCCCTCCCCCCTCCTCCCCTGCAAATATCAGTGCTCTAACAGGGACATAAAAGGAGAGGTGCTCCTTCAAATACAGTATCAAAGCAAGATTGAGTTTTGAATGTCTACACCAGCACCTTGATTGAATTCAGACCAGAAATGTATTGTTAGCCAATGAAATGCCTTTAGAATAGGTATTATGTTAATTCCCATAAAGTGCTTATAGTTGCTGTGTATTACACCAGCTGATTTCACCACATGGAGTGCACTAAAATAGCCCTAGTTAGGAAACTCCCAGGTTTTTTGAGTTGCAACCCCATTTTATAGAGGCAAAATGAATCTCAACCCCAATACATTAAAAATAGTTTTTATAGGATAAATGAAAACATATGGAAAATAGTTTTCAGTATAATTCAAAATAATGTTAACTTACTACATATTTAATGTGATTATTGAAATTGTAACTCATTAACAAGCTTAAACATTTCCATAGTTCACCACTGTCTGGTGACCGCACAGCAAACTATTTGTGACCCATGGGTTGAGAACCACTGCTCTAAGGTATGAACTGCTGTTGCCATTTTACCTCTATTCAGAAAATACTTCAAAGACATAGGCATGTTAGTCTGGAGTATCAGTATGCAAAGGAATCTTGTAATACTTCTGAGACGAACTTAAAGAAGTTGTAGCACAAGCTTTCATCTTCTTCCTCAGATACATGAAAAGGTCTGATAACTTGGTTTCAACTCCATCTTGTGGGATTCAGGTTCAGTGTCTTGGTTGTTATCCAGCTCATTGCAGATTGTAGACACTATTTCAGCACTTTCATGGTTCCATTTGACAAGGAAAAGTACAGCCACGGTGTCCATATTGATTTAATTCCAAAATCTCTGATGACATCACTCAAATGTTTCACATAGTTATTTCACAGAGTAGGGGATAGACTATAGAGCCTGGTGGCACCTCAGAATTTAAAAGCTGTAGGTCTGAACAATTTCACCCCCAGTGCTACTTTATCTAACTGGTTCTGAAGGTAGAAGTAGAACCATTGTTAATATAGTGTGTCCTGTTCAATTTTACTGAGAAACTCCAATAGTGTACCATAGTCAACAGAGCCACTAACAGACCCAATATCAGAATTCTTTGCTTTATACAAATGGCATATACTATATAAATGCCACTTTGGGTGCCACAAACAAACATAGCATATCAATTCAGAGACTTGTCTGTCATATTGCGAAATTTACATTCAGTCTGTTTTGGGATTTTATTTGATTAATTCATCAACACATTAGATTTCATAGTATAACCACAATGGTGAAAAAATTACAATTGTGATATATGTTTCAAATAATTTCTATTCTAACACACAGGTAACAAACACCAAGTCCACAGAAATTAGGACTAAAGATTGCCTGGAACTCTTGATTTAATCCCTCACCCTTTTCACGATGACACAGAATGAAAGTCTGTGATAACTGAGGACTTTGATTTGATGGTTTTGAGCCAGTAGGTGATTAATCACTGTAACTGGAAAGATCATTCTTCTTTGACCTCTTCAAATAGTCAACAACAGCAGAAAGGACTGTTTAAGGAAATAATGAGAGAATACCTGCTTTGTCTTTCCATCCTTCACATAAACTGCAAAATCTGAACACAGTATATATTTTCAGAAAGCAATATTTTGATTCAATTGCTCAGACAACGTTCATGAACTAGCCACACAGTAAATTGCTGTGTATAAAATCTGGAAGAGTTTTCCCCCTCCCCTTTGTGACAGTAAATTAAGAAATATCTATTGAATTTTTTTGCTTGTGATTTCAGAAGTCAAACCTGAAGGTACCAGAACAGAACAGACAACCAAAAGAGAGAACCTACCAAAAGAACCCTTAACTGCTGGTATATGTGCCTATTTTTAAATTTTACCTAGAAGCACATAGTCATTTTTGCACATTTCTCCACTTCTAACACCAATGGATCCAAAACACAACAGACTTCAGAAGTGTAGCTTGACTAATAAGCATAACTGTAACACCCATTGTAAACTGAGCCCTTCAGGAAATCTAGTCATTTATCAATGCACAGAAACAGGAAATGTCACCCAAATTAGATGAAGAAGTATTTGCTTGACTTGATCCATAGTCTTTATATAGTAAAATATGCCCTTCGTATTGACTTAATTAGGTCAAACACTATAAAAGCCCAAGCACCTTTATTCTGAGCATTCTGATGGAACTTTTTGCTTAAGTGATGATCAAGAATGAATTACATTTCTTATAGTGAACTAGTAAATCACATTATAAGAAAATAGAAATCTAGTTCTCCATATTCCTCTCAACCATCAATGTCTTCAGACACATGAAATCCAAATATTGATTCTTATTTAGTATTACACAAGAACTTTAAATTGAATCTACATTGACTCAGCTTCTGTCAGCTGCTTGTCTTTGCTCTAAATTTCCATTTCTCCCCTTTTAGGTCCCTTCTACACTGCCATATGAAATCCACATTATCTGCTTTGAACTAGATTATATGGCTGTGTAGACTCATATAATGCAGTTCAAAGTAGATAGCGTGGTTTATTTGCTTTGATCATCTGGATTATAAGGCAGTGTAGAAGGGGCCTTAGTGTCTCCTAGGTTGCATGTTGTGTCCTCCCATTTTTGTCACAGCCTGAAACAGAGGCAGAAATCATGCAGTACTCAAGTTGATGTTGGATTGTAATTCCCACTATTCCTCACCAGTGGTCATGCTGTCTAGGTTTGCCCTGGGCTTGTCGTCCAACTACTTCTAAGAGCCACATGATTCACATGCTTAGCCTATTCCTCACTCTTACTATTCATGTGCCACACATTGTCTTCAAATATTAGAAAGGTTCAAGGAGTTATAAATCAGGGCTAGGCCAAACCTAGTAAATGTCCAAACCTTTCTTGGATTCAACTTTCATAGTCCCACATCACTGAATATGTTAGGTAAAGCAGATGAGTGTTGAAAGCCACATTTTCCTAACTCCTTCTATAGACAGCCCCCTCGACAGATTGTCACCTTGTCATGGTGAGGGGGCTTGCGTGTTCCAATGAACCTGCGGGCACAACCACTGGAGTCATGCACTCCCAGAAGTGGCTGCGGGGGAGGTTCCAGACCAAGCACAATCCGAAGACCCAAAGACCTCAACGGCGGAGTAGGCGGAGGATAACATGGTACATGTTACAATGGCTGTGAAGGCGGAAGAAGGCTGCAACAGACTGAGAAGCCACTCTCGTTGTGTTAACCACACCACTGCTGGAACCTCACTCTGTGAAGACTGTGTGTTGACCGGCTGTGCACTGACCTCCACACATTAAAAAAAAATCACGCACAGGCGTCTTCCAAGAAAAATAAAAACAAACCTACAAAACTCCCATGGCAATCAGCGAGTGGCGACGGGGACAGGACTGTGAAATCTGGAAGCCCCTTGTCACAGACGGGCACATGGGCGGTGGATATGGACTCAAGTCGTTCTACCTCAAGGACCGAGGCAGTTGAGTAGTCCGGCAGCTGTATCCATGACTGAGCAGCCCTTTTTAGGATCCGCTCTGCTCACCCCACATGGGGAAGGGGCTAAAAAGGTGCCCTAAACATAGTATGCCTCTCCTACCCTGACTGGACTGCTGCGTCCAGAGGGGTCACCACTCTGAGGCCAAAAAAGAGAAATGAACTTTGGAACATGGAACGTACGGACACTGTTGGATAACACTGACAGCGAACGCCCCGAACGCAGGACTGCTGTCATTGCAAGGGAGCTGGGACGCTTTAAGATCGACATAGCAGCCCTTCAGGAGACCCGGAGAGCAGGAGAGGGACAGCTGAAGGAAGAAAAAGGAGGCTACAACTTCTTCTGGAAGGGGCTGCCTGAAGAAGAGCGAAGAATACACGGAGTTGGCTTTGCTATCAGAAACGACCTGGTGAAGCACCTGACTGAAGCATCCATTGGCATCAATGAACGACTCTCAACCCTCCGAATTAACCTTGCCAAAAACCAACAGGCAAACATCATATGTGCCTATGCACAAACTCTAGATGCTGACGAAGACATCAAGGAAAATTTTTATTGTCAGCTGAACACCATCCTATCGGAGATACCTAAGAAGGACAAAATCATCCTCCTGGGGGACTTTAATGCCAGAGTCGGACAGAACTTCGACCTGTGGCCAGGGATCATAGGAAAAGACGGGGTCGAAAGCAGCAACTCGAATGGCATCTTGCTTCTCACCAAATGCGGAGAGCACAACCTTGTCATCACCAACACGCTCTTCCGCCAGAAAAACAAGCTCAAGACATCATGGAAGCACTCCCGGACAAAGCATTGGCACCTCTTGGACTATGTAATTACACGTGCCAGAGACCGCCGCGATGTGGTTCTCACAAGAGCCATGACAGGTGCTGATGACTGCTGGATAGACCACAGGTTAATCCAATCCACAATGGCTATCAAGATCGTCTCCAAACGCAGACTCCAAGGAAGAAAAACAAGGTGTAAAATGGACACCCATGCTCTTCAGGAGCCCTCCAAATGAGCCCTTCTCCAAACAACACTCAAAGATAATCTATCCACAGAACACCCCGAAAATGTTGAGGAACATTGGAACAAACTGAAGACCTCCATCATCACAGCCTGCGAAGAAACCATTGGATACCAAACTAAGAAACATCAAGACTGGTTTGATGATAATGACAAAGAGATCCAACAGCTAATTGATATCAAAAGGAAAGCCTTCCAAACATGGCAGAGAGACACCAACTGTGCTGCCAAGAAAAAGATCTATGCCAGTGCAAAAGCTGAGGTCCAAAGAAGGACCAGAGAACTCAAGAACATCTGGTGGACAAAGAAGGCTGAAGAAATCCAACACTTTGCAGACACCCATGATGCTCAGGGATTTTTCAAAGCCACAAACATAATCTATGGACCAAGATACCATGGCATACAGCCTCTAAGCTCATCAGATGGAACCAAACTTCTGAAGGACTAAACATCAATTGCACTACCTTGGAAAGTGCACTACCAAAACCTTCTAAATCGCAGCTCCAATGTGGCCGAAGAGGCCCTTTCACAAATCCCGCAACAACAAACCAGGGATGAGCTTGGAGCACTGCCTAGTTTGGAAGAAGTCAGCAATGCCATCAGCCAACAAAAAACATAACAAAGCCAGCGAACCTGGCGGGATCCCTGCTGAAATCTTCAAAGAGGGTGGACCTGAGCTGATACAACAACGCCACCAGCTCATTGAAAAGGTGTGGGTGACCGAGAAATTCCCAGCAGACTTTAAGGATGCCACCATCATCACCCTTTTCAAGAAAGTTGATATTTCTGCAGAAACTATCGCGGTATCTCCCTTCTAACCTCCGCTGGGAAAATCCTCGCAAGAATCCTTGCAAACCGCCTTCTTCCTGTCTCAGAAAACACCCTCCCAGAATCCCAGAATGGCTTCTGCCCCTCCAGAGGAACAGTGGACATGATCTTCACTGCTCGACAGCTCCAAGAAAAATGCAGGGAACAAAATCAACCTCTGTACATGGCATTCATTGACCTTGCAAATGCATTTGACACAACGAATCGCAGTGCTCTCTGGACCATCCTCCAAAAAATCGGGTGCCCTGACAAATTTGTGAACATCCTGCGGCTCCTCCATGATGACAACAGTCTTGGACAGCAATGGCTCCCTAAGTGACCCATTTAAGGTGGAATCGCGTGTCAAGCAGGGATATGTTATTGCCCCTACCTTATTTTCCATCTTCATCGCTATGATACTTCACCTTGTTGATGGGAAGCTTCCCACCGGAGTGGAAATCATCTATCGGACAGATGGCAAGCTATTTAACCTCAGCAGACTGAAAGCCAAAACCAAGGTCACCACATCTATTATAGAACTCCAATATGCCGATGACAATGTAGTCTGTGTGCATTCAGAAGAAGACCTACAAGCCATCTAAACACCTTCACAGAAACATACGAGAAGCTCGGCCTCTCACTGAACATCGAGAAAACCAAAGTGCTCTTCCAACAGGCACCAGCTTATCCCTTTGCAATGCCAGGATACAGCTTAATGGTGTAACATTAGAAAACATTGACCATTTTCTTTACCTTGGCAGCCACCTCTCCACAAAAGTCAACATCGACACTGAAATACAACACCGCTTGAGCTCTGCGAATGCAGAATTTTTCCGAATGAAGCAGAGAGTGTTTGATGATTGGGACATCCATAGAGATACCAAGGTGCTTGTTTATAAAGCCATTGTCCTCCCAATCCTGCTCTACGCCTGCGAAATGTGGACGGTCTACAGACATTACAGCAAACTCCTGGAGCGTTTCTATCAGCGTTGCCTCAGAAAAATTATGCAAATATCTTGGGAAGACAGGCGGACAAATGTCAGCATGCTGGAAGAAGCGAAGACCACCAGCATTGAAGTGATGCTCCTACGCCATCAACTCTGCTGGACTGGCCACGTTGTCCGAATGCTCGATCACTGTCTCCCAAAGCAGTTACTCTACTCCGAACTCAAGAACGGGAAACGTAATGTTGGTGGGCAGAAAAAGAGATTTAAAGATGGGCTTAAAGCCAACCTTAAAAACTGTGGCATAGACACTGAGAACTGGGAAGCCCTGGCCCTTGAGCGCTCTAATTGGAGGTCAGCTGTGACCAGCAGTGCTGCGGAGTTCGAAGAGGCACGAATGGAGGGCTTAAGGGAGAAACTTGCCAAGAGGAAGGAGCGTCAAGACAACCCTGACCGAGACCACCTTCCACCTGGAAACCGATGTCCTCACTGCGGGAGAACATGCAGATCAAGAATAGGTCTCTTCAGCCATCTATGGACACACCCCCAAGATGGAAGACAATCATCCTCGAACTACGAGGGATCGCCTAAGTAAGTAAGTCTATAGACAACTATCAGTGACACCTAAGCTCCTGTCAAAAAGTGAAGACCATATTTTAGTGGTATAGCATGCACTTTGCTAAGTCTCAGGTTCAGTTCCTAGCATCTTCAAAAACAAATTTAAGAACCACTATCAGTCAGATACACCATTGGGTTAAATGATTTAATGACAGAATTCGGCGTAAGACATCTTCCTAGGTTTGTTTGATCAGGCATTGACAACTCCCCAGATATTGGGGAATAAAAATATGCGTGACATGTCTGGTAAAGCTCTTCCATTGTAGTATGACTCAGTTTTCATGCATATTCAAGGCATATGCTTTGTTGGGACTTCGATAGCCAGAAATGCCTAACAATTTTAAAAAGTATGTCCTGCCTTTAAATTACCGGACTTTCTATTAAAATTTATTTGTGTGCACACAGCCTTAGTTCTACCCTAGTGATAATTGATCTAGTAGTCAGTTGACTTTCCTGATAACTTATAACTATACCGTACATATCAGTTCCTGGAAAAGCCCTTTCTGTACAAATGAATTTTCCTGACTGGAGTAATAACTGGGATTACTGAAGGGTTTAAAACAACTGTGATGTGTGCAATCAGTCTTAAATACCTAAATAAACTTTGTAAGTTCTCAGTTGGATCACACACAACCTCCTTTATACATTGCAATTAGTCTTAATTCTACACAAACCTTAATCCCTAAGGCAGACTTAGTTTGCACACCCACCGTCACAAAATCCAGTGACTTTACTGTGCCCTTTATTCAGATATTCCATAGCTTATATGCCAATTAAAGACAATATCTCCACCTTGTGAGTTGGGAACCTTACTTTCTTCAATTTCAGAATTTCTTCTATCTCTGCTCTGTGGAAGCTTGCATTGATGAAACATCTTGCAGAATTCCTTCAATATTACCAATACTTTGCTGGTATTGGAGAGAAATTGGAACCTACCTGTAGAGGACAAGAAATTAGGGCTGATGGCCCATACAGTAAGAAAACAAACAATGATCTATTGGTGTGTTCTTTAAATATATATATATATATATATATATATATATATATATATATATGTATGAATCTTTTCTGTTTTATGTTTTCACCAAGAAACATTGCGTAGTCTTTCTAGACTAAGGATGGGGACTATGGAGTATCCAGATGCTGGTGAACTACAACTTCTAGTAGTCCTAGCTAAAATAGCCACTTGTGAGGAATTCTGGGGATTGGAGCTTAACAATATCTAAAGCACCAAACAATTCCCAGTTCTGCTATAGATGAAAGAATCTGAAAAAAAAATCTCAAACAACTATTGCAAAATGATGTCCTGCCTCACCACGCTTTTAGAAACGTTGGGTAGTCAACCAGAAAGAGTGAACTGGTAGATACAATATCCCAGGACTTACAAAAACCTTCTGATAAAATTCTCTTCTAAAAACAAAGGTACTATCAACTAAGTGAATGACAAAAAAGGTAAATGACGGTCAATGTAAGCATGTGCAAAATAATGCACATGAGAACCAGTGGGTTTTGAAGATGCTGAAATACCTCTGGGAAAAAATGTTGGTGTCCCAGTGGACAGATCCACCCAAACTGCATCCTATACTGTGGAGGTGCTACATTGTGTAGACATTGTACTTCATGAGAAACTAAAAAAACTCACTATCTAAGCAGAGCCAGCTAGATGCTTTTCTGAGCTTTTCCCTAGGTAAAACCACAAAGGATGGCAACAGTTTTCAAACAGAGAGAAAAATGGTCTAAAAGAACATGAGAGGAAGAGGCAACAGCTGAATGATTTAGAATAAAGTTGGATTTTCGGTTCCAAATTCCTGACCATTATAGTTCAAAATTCCTGGCCATTATTGGTTGGCAGATTTTGGATACTGTACCCTCCCCGCAATAACTTTTTCAAGGTTTGATCATTTCTAAGTCACCTTTTAGTTGCATTAAAATTTATGGGACAGGTTTGCTATGAGCCAAAATCCAACAGTGGAATTGACTCCAAACTGACAATTGGGGGAAGATTCATCTTGTGCTGTTCATAGTCTGTGTGACTCCAGCACTTTTTTCTGACTCCCAAACATTTGTGGGATTCCAGAGCCTCTGGGCTCTTTTATTTTATTTTTTCAAATGGAGAATCGCATCCTACCCATCCTCTACTTCCAAATCACAAAAACTGCTACCAAAAGACACAAACACAGCAATTTGGCTTAACTGTCTTGCATGATCGTCAATCCAACTCCCAATGGAAAACAAAGGGCCAAAACCAATTAAAAACAAAGCAAAATAAAAACTGGAAATGACTTCTGGCCACTTTTATATAATTCAGAATACCTACCGGGGGGGGGGGGGGGGGTAGGGGCAAAATGTGGCACTTTTGCTCAGTCCCAGCATAAAACACACAACTTTTGTCCTGTCTAGTTCAATAAGTTTCTCAGATTTTTGAAATCCCTACAATCCAGCAGATCTTGTTTGTCCAAGATTAAAAAATTGAATACAAGCATAGAATTGACTTCTAGATTAGATGATATTATGATACTTTTAATGTAAATTCTCAACATAAAGACCCAACTTCTTTATGCAATAGAATTGTATTTTTAAACAAGCAGTAGACAAGTTAGCTCTCAAATGGCATTTTCATTTTAGATGTAGAAAACACTCTATGTTAAAAAGGGGATAATTAAGAAAATTATATGCTCAAATAAATGTTAACAAAATTCATTATTTGTAACTGCAATTTTTAAAAAATAAATTTTCTAAAAATTTAATGAGTGGAAACAAATATTTTCAAATCAAAACAGTGTTTATTTTTCAAAAAGTTAATTTTAGTAATGTAATGTTACCACCTTGAATTTTATTAATTGGGCCCTTTTTATTTTAGACCACCACTTAAACATTTACACTGGATTTGAAAAAGTCTATTTCCTGGAAATGTATTTAGGCATTCTGAATGTTTTGCAGGAAGGTCACGAGTAAAGTGGTATCGGGGGGGGGGGGGGGAGTGAATCAGCAGAGATATCCACAAGCTCAGAACTGAGTCTGCTTCCTATTTAATAGACATTATCCTCTACAGAATACAATCTGTACTTTAATGATATCATGTTTGCACTTTACAAAAAAACCCCTCAGACTTTAGACCTTATGTATAAAAGATACTCATATGAACCTTTTCTGAGACACTGACCTGTATCCTCATCTAAAAATGAACAACCCATCTTTATGTAATTAAATCTTTGTTTTGATCTATTAGTATTCAGCAAAGTGCCATTTTATAAAACCCCATTTTGAATAGGCAATGCTGGAGGTAACCATCTGCAGCCTCGGAGGCCGAGCTTGAATTGATGAAAAGAGCTTTGTGTTTCCATTGCCAAGGTTGATTCTTCCAGTCATTAAGCATTCTCCTCAGATTGAATCAATGAAGCTGAAGCGCTTACACCGTCGTGTTAAATTCTCTTCCCCTCGTGGCTTCCTTTGCCAGCGATACACCAGAAAGGCTACTGGGTCTTAGCCACATTCTTCTCGCATCTGTGTTAAAAAAGAACATCAGAGTCCCTTTCCCCAAACCCATATGGGGAAGTGGTCAGTTCCCTGTCTGAGGGTCAGCTCACATTGTGGTGCGATTATTCAAAGATTCATTCTTGTTCTTGAACACTAATACAACTCAGATCATTCTGGGAAAGATTATACCCTCCAGTGGGCGCTGGAGAATGTCTTGGACGTTAGTGTGAAAGGCACACAATCCATGCGCTCAGAAGAAGGCAGATGAGTTTTACTTTCTAAAAGGATAACACCTATTGAACAGGCCATCCGAATGTGATCTTTTCTCCCCTTGTGTCACATGGCAGCATAACATAAAAAAAATCATATGGGTTTCCAAAGAGATTCCATTCAACACAATTTGACAAAAGAAATGGAACTGACTTTGAAACACAAGACAAGCATCTCATTGTCCTCAGGCTACAAATACAAAAGACACAGGCAAAGATGGAAAAATGGCTTTGCCTAGAATTATATCATTACAAAATTGTGCTTTAAGGTAAAATAACACAGCTACAAATAATATATATACTATCTATCTCAAAAGTTTGTTTGTTGGTAAGAAGAACGTGTCCTATGTTACAGGATAGTTTGTAGTTTTGTCAAGGAAATAATGGATAGTTGCTGAAGGGGCATACATGTGCATTTCTCAAGTAAGTAATAAAACTATAAGTGTTCCTGAATTAGCACTTAATTTTCTAATTCTTTATTGAAATAATTTACATTTCATCTTTATTTCACTGTGGACTTTGTTGCTGTTTTCCTATAAATCATTTCTGACTTATGGTGACCCTCAGGTAAACATGTCTTACCTAGATTTGTTCAGAAGGGGGTCTGTCTTTGCTTTCTGCTGATGCTCAGAGAGTGTGACTTACCCAAGATGACCCTGTAGGTTTCCATGGCTGAACAGGGATTCAGAACCTGATCTCCAGAGTTGTACTCCAATGCTCAAACTACTACACCACATTAGCTCTCAATTGACAGTACATTAGGAACACTACAAGTGAAATTCTATGCATGTCTATTAAGATCTACTGAATTAAATGATATTAGTTCTTGGATGGGTCTTCCAAAGAATACCGGGTGCTGCGGGCTATATTTCTGAAGAAGAAACTGGCATAACCACCAATGAGTATTCCTTGTCTAAGAAAACCCCATAAAATACATGGGATCTCCAGAAGTCAACAAGCAACTTGAAGGCACATGCACACATACATATTCCAAAGTAAGGTAAAAATATATTCTGCCATGTTTTCCCTCTTCTCTGCTTTCATTGGATTGTTCTGAAATCTTATTAACCCAAAATTATATCAGATATATATTTCACTATTATTTAGAACTGCCTGGTTATCTTATGTTCTGGTTTCCAGTCCTACCTGACAGTAATACTGCAAGGGACAGATTTGAAACAAAGAAAAGATCAATGGCACTAAAGCTAACACTTGTTAGTACTGCCCTTTTAATGTATTTCACAATGAGAACACTGTGATGAGAGGGATTTTTACTCACAAAAATAAAATCTAAGAAGAAATGGGGTGGCATCAATACTGAGAAGAGATGTAGCAAAAGCACTAAAAGGATATCATACAAGTGCTGACTGAATCTTATGAATTAGACTTCAGGAGAAAACAATCAATATAACCACTATCCAAGTTTATGCTCTTAACTACAAAAGCAGAAGGAGAAGAAATTGAAACGTTCTATGCTGGCGTCCAAGATAAAACTGATCACACACCAAAACAGGACTTATGAATCATAGGTGATTGGAATGCAAAAGTAGGAAAGACAACCAAATTCATCTTCTCTATACCTCCATAGTACCAAACAGAGAGAAAGTACTCATTCCCATAAAAAATACTAAGAAAATGAAACTACATCCAGAAATTACAGTGATGTGACACACTACACCCGTTTTCCCTAAAGTTCCTATCTGGGGAACTGATATTTTTATTTCTATTATGCTAAGAACCAACTATTATATGTGTCCATATAATAGTATCCTTCTTTCCCAAAACTCACTGCTGACTGAGAGAAAATGGCTTAGACCACACCACCAGTCTACAACCATCACATTGACCAGCATTGTTCCACAGGTCCTACATAAAAGTCTATGTGCTACAAAGTTTTTAGAAATAATGTGGGAGAAATAAATATATGAACAATCATAGAATCATAGAATAGTAGAGTTGGAAGAGACCTCATGGGACATCCAGTCCAACCCCCTGCCAAGAAGCAGGAAATCGCATTCAAAAAAATACCTAACTTGTCCCCTCCCCCATTTTTTCTAGTAAAATACGTCCTGACTTCTCCAGGTAAAAAAATGGTTCATATCACCGTGCATAGCTAGCCAGGCATGTCCTTGCTTTTCCTGTCACTCCTGCCAGGCACATTCCCTCTATTCCCATAGGAACCATCCAGGACAGAAAACTGACCAGGAACCCATGTGACTGGAGCAAAGGTCGTGGTCCTTCATCTATTATGTCTGAGTCTAAAAGTTGGTTAAGATTATTATTGGTGTGAAACCCTGTTGAGCAATCTTGCTCCTCATGCAAGTCCTTCAAGGAGAATACGGATTCCTGTTCTGGATGGAATTTTATTTTACAGCAATCTTATATAACTAACCGAATTAAAAAAAAAACTGAACGGCATGTCCTCTCCTCTGGAGCTTAGAAAAGCTATGTCAGAGTATTGCTTCCAGTATCTCTTAGCTAGAATAGCTATTGGGATCCTGAGAATTGTAGGCCTAAAGCTACATTTTCAAGTTCTACTCTTCTCCATGAACATGGAAAAGCTATGGCAAAAGTTCTTCTTGTGAGTAGAGGTTGCACCCATCTGCCCTGACTTGCCTTGAGAAGAGAATGTACAAATCTCTTTTTCTCTGCTTCCAAATCTTACTCCCAGCCCAAAGTAGAAAAGACCCATTGAACAATGTGATTTACGTCACTGTTGACTTACCATTTAGCAATTGATTCAGTGGTCTATTGTAGCTGTGATGGGCAATAGGATTTTGGCCAAAGTATATTGTGAACATTCCAGGGTTTGAAGAATTATTCCGATTGTCCTTCCAGGATGAGCAAAGGACTGTTAAATAGTTAAAGCTGGGGAATAGTGGAATACAGAGCATGATCCCAAAGGTGAGAAAAGGTGAGAAAATCAGGAAATGCTGTTTGATTACAATGCTTTTTAATGATTTTTTTAAACAAAGCACACATTTTGTTTTATTTATCTAAGGATGCCTGATCTCTCTCCTAAAGGAAAGAGAGAAAACCCTGAACAAAAACAAGCCTGTTAGGAAATCTTTCGATAAACCAATCAGTCTGTTCCCTTTAACAATGGAATATTTTCTCCCCCCATCTCTCTCATTCAAAAAAGCTTACAAACCTAGTTCCTGCCTAATTGTAAAACACCAATTTATGTGAAGCCGTTGAGGTTACAAAGACATTGTGAATTCCTAGCCTGGTTTCCCTGCTGATGAGCGAGAGCCGTCTGTGTGGCTCTCCCAGAGGTGTCAGTGGGATCTCTATAGTGCCACACAAGGGTTCTTAGCTCAAAGTAAACACACTTTCCACAAACTCAGCTGCTTAATCTGTTTGCAGGTTGAATTATAAGATGGGGTGGGTGATTGTGGGTGCTGGGAAGCTGCAGTGAGCATTTCCACAATTCCTTGATAAAAAGGGCATGGAGCTGTTGTCAAAAGACTTTGCCCAGCTGTATAATTTTGCTACAGGCTCAGAAGGCTGACTTTAGCATTAACTAACCTGGCAGACATTTTCCCAAGTAGTTAAGCATGTCAAATTGAATTAATTCCTTTTTTTTCCTCCCCAAAGAAGCTCATGTTAGAGTTAAATATGGTTCCAGTTATATCTGCAAATGCATCTTGTTTTTTTTTTGAAGGAAGTGGGAATTACAGAAAAGCTAGAAAAAAAACATAAGAGATAATCCTAATGAGACTACTCTATTATTGCTGCAAATTTTAACTATTTTTTTTCATTCATAGATTTTATAATGACCTGCTGGCCTTTCTTCATAGTGGAGGGTATATAACACCTCAGCTTGTCCTGTAGCTACCACCACCTGTGACGACCACCTTTGGGACCTCTTACGCGAGACTTCTCAAATCCCACTTCACTTTAAATCCTACCAGTGTCTAGTCGGCGTGTGCATTTTGTGAGAATCGCTATCCGTTTCTGCTTGCCGGATAACAGAAGCCCCCATATCTGTTTTCCAGCGCCTCTCAAAAATGGGTGCACTGCTGAATGGGTGTTTTTGTTCAGCATCCCTCCCCCCCCCCAAAAAATGATATTTTCAGTCCATTGGCAGCAATGGGGAACTTACAAGACTCCCCTTTCTCCTGGGATCTTTTCCTTTCTTCCCTGCAAGCATGCGTCAGTAATGGAGTTAAGAAAGCCCATTATGGGGTGGGACTTCTCACTGCCTCCCCTTCCATATCCTTCATTAAGACCTGGATTTAAAAAAGCATCAGTTACCACTCTTAAGTTTCCGGATCCTTTCCCTTCTGTTTATAGAGGAGGAGACTGGGATTATTGCTTCTTAAAGCCATTCTATTCTAGAGGAGATGCAGGTGTGCATGCTTTCTTCTCTCCCAGCATCAACAGCTTACCAAGGCATTTTAAGGAGGTCCAGGGAAGGAAAAGCGATGACCTGGAGCTCAGTCAAGCTATCCTCCTTGGACTACCTTAAAAATCCCCTCACCTGCCTCCTTTCTGCTTGGGGCTTTGCTTCCTTAAATCTGTTTCTACTTGCTACTCTAGAGGAGAGGAAGGCTTCTATTTTCTGGAATTACTATTACTATTAATAATCTTTTAGAAGTATTTCCTGAAGGAGAGGAAGGGAAGGACAAAAAGAAGCTAAATGGGTGAAAGCCCCCAAACGCGCATGCACCCCACCCACGGTCCCTCAGGTCCCCAACTCCCAGTCAGTCCCACTAAATAAAAAGAATCAGGGAAAAAAAAGGAAAATCAAAAGGATTCAACTGTGATGTTGAATAGGGGAGGAGAACCTAGATCGATTCCCACTCGCTTTCGTATTGGTCAGGTTTTTGTCCCAAGAGGCCCTTAGCATTATGAGCTCCTGAAGGAAACGGAGCAAACGGAATCCACATACAAGCCTACTGGCTGGCAAATGGGATATCCTAACTTGTTCTGCAATTGCTACCACAAACAAATGTTTCTGACATATGGTAGGCCTAAGATGAGCCTGTCACAGGTTTTCAGTCAAGATTTGTTCAGAGTGGGATTGTTTCACTTGGCTTTGAGGCTAAAAGAGTGTGATTTGCCCAAGGTCACTGCTGCTGCTCTTGAAATCATGTTACAACGATATAAGAGGAAATAAATACAAATCCTAAAATCACAATGGCTTGAATCCTATAGGTATGTGTAAGTTTCCTATGGAAGGGCTGGACATATGCAGTTGTGCATAGATGTGTCCACACTATTCATGGCTAAACGCTGTGCACTGCACATAGATGCATGTTTGTATTTGGTTATGCACTCAGTTGCACATTTGCTGTTTTGGTTCAGTTGTTTTATTCTAGCAAAGTTGTTGTGAGGATAAAATGGGAAGAAGGTGAGCAGCTATAGCAGAGTGTTGGATTGGTCTTGAGAAACACCCCAATACCCTACCAGTACACATTGAGCACTAAAACTCATTGAGTGACATTGAGCCAGCCAAAGACTCATGTGCCTTCAAGTCACCTGTCAATTTACGGTGTGACCCCATGAGTTTCATAACCTCTCCTTAGGGAAGGAATGCTCAGAGGTGCTTGCTACTTTCTTTGTATGAAAAATAGCCAATAGCAGCTGATATTTGTCGGTGGTCTCTTATCCAAGTGCTTAACTTCCACAATCAGATGGGATTTAGAGAATCTTGGATGGGAGGTTAAAATGGGGACTGGGAGAGCCATGTGCACTGACTTGAGCTCTTAGACACAAAAACAAGATGGGTAGCGTATAAATAAAATATCATTTAAAGTGCTTTGGAGAAAAGCTGGGATAGAAATGTAATAAACATACATCCATCCTCCCCCCCCCCCAAATAAAAGGGGGGGGGGAGGAAGGAAGGAAAGAAGGAAGAAAGGCATGAGTAAACAAATTTTTGCTTGATATTAAAATGTTAAGATCAACATAGAGTTAGAAAAGACCATAAGGGCCATCCAGTCCACCTGCCTGTTATCCAGGAATACACAAAGCACCCTCAACAGATAACTTCCATAGAAGGTTTCTAAGGTGGTTTTTTTTCCAGCAATACTGGCAGAGCTGAGGAAATAATAGCCCAAAATGGGGTGGGGTGGTGGTGGGAGAAAAAAAAATCCTACTTAGTAGTGACCAAAATATGAACTTCCAGTTTGACTTTTTGGTTTCCAGGGGCTTTTTGGGAGGTTGTCAATCACCTTAATCTATAAAAGTCCAAATCTGCTGCTGCAAGAACAGAAAGACCATTTTGACCAATTGCTTTCCTAGGAAAGAGCAGGCTCTCAAGAAGCAAGGGATATGTCCCACAAAAAGGGCCTTGGGGTTGTGTGTTGCCACTTTTTTAATTGAAACTATTAAAATTCCCCTTTTCAGAAATGATCACTGTGCAAAAGGGCCTTTAATAAATATCTCTAACAGGAAGAGAAATGTGAATTGCTACAAACTGAGTTCTGTCAGCATCTGTAATTTGAAGGTGAAGAAAGGACATAAAAAGTGCAATCCTATGCCTGCATACCTTGGAGTAAGTAATGCTTTAGTTTGAGCCCCCAATGGGGCAATGGGTTAAACCCTTGTGCCAGCAGACTGCTGACTTGAAGGTTGGGTTGCTGGTTCAAATCCAACCTGGGGAGAGAGCGGATGAGCTCCCTCTATCAGCTCCAGCTCCATGCGGGGACATGAGAGAAGCTTCCCACAAGGATGGTAAAACATCAAACATCTGGGTGTCACCTGGACAACATCTCAATTCTCTCACACCAGAAGTGACTTGCATTTCTCAAGTTGCTCCTGACACATACACAAAAAAAATCTAAGTGCACTTACATATGATTATATTGTGCATGCGCGTTTGGGGGCTTTCACCCATTTCGCTTCATGAACTCTTCCTAGGAGTGATCCCGAAAACACCTGAAACTTATTTCTGAGAAAACATGCATAGGATTGTGCCACCTGAGATACCAAACAAAGGAATTGTACTAAGGAAATGGTTTCACAATAGCTGCAAAAATAAACCAAGAAAGAAAGAATTTCACAAAGTATAGTTAACTAGCCAAAAAAGGCCTTTGTTTTCAGTGCTCTAAAATGAAGCAATATACAGCTGACTATCACTGGGAATTAACCAGGACCCAAATGACTGTCATTCCATAATTGTAGCATTATATAATAGAATTTTTCCAGCACGTACTGTGGCACTGGGCATGAATTATATTTGACCCCTGGGTTTGCTGTACCAAAACAGAATGATCACATTTACAGTTGGTAACTGAATGGTGGTAACTTGAAACCCCGGATTTAACTGGGGGGGGGGGGGGGGGATTGCTGGCAAACTCCAAGTTACAAACATCTGACTTACAAATTATTCATGGTTAAGAATGGGGGTGAGACAACAGGAAGTGAGGGAAATCTACTTCAAAGGAAGGGAAATTCACTCCTGAAATAGTTTTTATGGGGAAAAGGTATCTCCAGTGAAG
The DNA here is from genome assembly GCF_035594765.1 of Anolis carolinensis. Classification (NCBI taxonomy): domain Eukaryota; kingdom Metazoa; phylum Chordata; class Lepidosauria; order Squamata; family Anolidae; genus Anolis; species Anolis carolinensis. The sequence continues at coordinate 327,661,128 of NC_085841.1, read as the reverse complement.
CTTTCTCACCAATCCTTGTTTCCACAACAAGCCAAATTTTTCAAAATCCAATTATCACAGGGACAGAATGCGGTGAGATCTTCTGAACAGAGGCACAGACAGCAAAACCAACACCACAGGGGTGTTAACCCTTTGCTATCCAAAGCTTATATTTGGCTGGAGTTACACTTAAAATGTACTTGTTCTAACTTACATACAAATTCATCTTAAGAACAATCCTACAGAAGCTACCTTGTTCATAACTTGGGGACTGCCTGTAATGTTTTTTTAGATATAAAGCTGTATTACAACCAATCCTCAACTTTTATGGATGTCAGGGGCATAGCATCCCTGCAAAAGTGGGGAAACCATGTATGGAAAACTAAAGTGGACTTAGATGGAGTGGGTAACAATTCCATGTTAATGCCATCTGGAGCTTTCTTGCAATGCAAGCTAGCTAGCATATAGCAGAAGAACACAAGAGAAGTTGTGCCTAGACATCGTGGGATGACATGAGACATTACCTTCCTTTATTTTTTATGTTTCAGTTGGCCTGGTTAAACTGTACAAGAACACGAGAAGTGACATATTATTTCTAAACTGGAATTAGGAAAGACAATGTGGAAGGCAGGAAAGGCCAATGGAGAATTCAAGTCAAAGGCTGTGAAGAGAGGAAATGTACATGTGGTGGACTGCACTAGGGGGAAAAGACTTTGGTGTCTATCCAAAGTAAGCTGTACTAGGCAGGTCTGAGGAATCCAAAGTCACCTGATGTTGTGAGATTATACCCAACCATCCACAGTTACAGGATAAGGGCGGAATCCAACATTTTGAGGGCTACACTTTGTCCATCTCTACAGTAAGGAAAGGCAATGAATGTAGGCTATCCATAAACATTCAAAAGAAGAGTCAGGAAATAATGAAATGTTTCAAGAGACAAGAACAGTTAAGAGCAGAATTTATGATATTTCATTATGTTTATCTTACTAAGAAGTTTTCTTCTAACTGTTCTACTTTGGGAGAGTTTGATTGTGGGACTATGACTCTGGAGACTAGGATTCATATGCCCATTCTGCCATAGAGACCCAATTACCTTGTGGCAGTCACTCTCCCTCAGATTCAGAAGAAGGCAAAGGCACTCTCCCAACAAATCTCCCCCCATCTCCCCCCCCCCCCCGAAAAAAACACCATGATAGTTCTGCCTCACAGGATTGCCGTAAATTGGAAATGACTTAAAAGCACATAACAACAACAATCCACTTGGACAATAGTTTAGTTCCCTTATTAAATAACAAAATTTCATTTTGTTAGAAATGCTTTAAAACCGCTGCTTCTGATTCTTTACATTAATCCAGAGCAGCAATTACATCAGAAAGATTTAGATGTTGAAAAGTGTGGGAACAGAAAATGCAAGTGCCATGCAGACTCCTTCTTCTCCATTCAACTTTCTCACATAGATGTGCAAACAGTTCCTGCATCAAAAGATGTACATCTCATTGTATTTGTGTATCAGAACTCTGTTTGGGAGGTGAGAGAGAAATACTGTTTGTAAGCCGCCTTGAGTCCCCCCAGGGTAAATAAATAAATAAATACTGGGTAATAGAATTACACTCCCCCACATCCACCAAAAAAAGACAAAATAGATTCAAAATGCTTAGGAATGTTTTCACTTGAAAAATTATTATTCATTCCCCGACTTGGGGGATGCATTCTTCAGAAGCATTGAACTAAAGCAAGTGTAGACAACTCTTTCTTCTATCTGGCAAAAAAAATCACTTCTGCTTTTCTTAAGGACTTGAGAAAAGCTACAATAGGGTTTGATTGGGTATCTTCTTTAAAGGAAATTTGTGCTCTCTGGAGACTCCATTTCTACCCCTTAAATCAGGGAGAGATGAAATAGGAATTCTAATGTTGAAAAACTACATTGGGGCAAGTATGTTCCAGTGACTATGTCCCCCCCCAAAAAAAAACCCAATTTAAATGTTTATTAACTTTTATAATTTATTCATAGTTTTCATTTTGTTTCCCCAATTCAAAATGCAGATTAAGATAGAGAAGGATAATCACACACACATATACTGGAAGATACATCAAGTCAATGAAGTAAGAAATAACAGAAAAAGTGAAAATATTCTAGTTGGGCTATGCATGTTTATGTATTCATGCTAGACATGAAAACTATACATAACAAAATACAGTTGGATGGAATATCAAGACATAAATTCTAAATTTAAATAGCAACAGATTGGGAGAAACTACTTTTTCCAGGAGAAAAATCTCCATGAATATTACTCCTTCTATGTTGCAATGCTATGCAAAAAATATAATATACATACTTACCTGAAAGTAAGAACCACCAAATCCAAAGGGAGCTATTTCTGGGTATACAGGATCTCTTCAAAAATGCATTTATTTGATATAGAAATGGGTTCTTCTCTTATCTAGCGCGCAGCCAGAGATAGGATGTGTATATGAAAGTGAGGGCTGACTCTACACATGATCATACATGGATGTCTCATGGTGGGATGACACGGATGAATTCATGAATTTGAAAGTATGATATCTGAGGATTTTTAATCTATCCAACTCAAAGTGAGGGTTTTACATAGTTCCAGTGTTAGATTTTGTACTTCTACCAGTAAAAGCTGTACTGTGTGAAGCAACCATTAATGCATGATTTTAAAACAAACAAATAAAGGATAATCTCTTCTGCTGATGGTTTCAATATGCAGCATTATAGTTCTAGAGAAATGCCGGGGGGGGGGGGGGGGATCCTAGTGTTTAGTGGCTCTGGCATTGTTTGATGAATTGTTTAAACAATATTGGCCCTTCTTTAACATGCATAAAGATTTTTGTCTTTTTAGTCCAGTCTCTACATTATCTCACAGGAAGAGGACCAAGAACCCATTTAGTTAACACATGGCATTTTAAAAAAAGAATGACAATGGGCTTACGTTTGAAGTTTCTCGTTGGCTTGTTGCGAAGTCTCTAAAGCTTGCTGAAACTTTAATTCCATGTTTGTTCTCTCTTCTACTGTTTGCTGAAGCTGGGTTGCTAACTCCTCATTCTGGAGAAGAAGCATAGATACAATATCCTCTCTGTTCTTCAGAACCTTTTCATAAGTCAGCAGAGCAGAGTTGAACTGATCCTTAAGGTTTGCTTCTTGAGACAAAGATTGGTGTAAGCTGGAAGAGAAGGTACACATTTCAGTGATGTGAAATACATGCCTAGAAAATGTAATACTACTAATAAAAATGGAATGCTGAAGAAATGTTTCAATAAATATGTACAAAAATTCCATAAACAAAATATTCCACTATTAAATACAAACAGCACAGCAGAAGATGGCTTCAAATGTCCATTCAACTCTCGGTTTCATATAAAATAGATCAACTGTATCCAACTGATCTACTCTAGCAAGCGCCTAAATACCCTAAAGGCACCAGACCCCCTCTGATCTTCCAAGGCTAAGCTGGGTCAGTTGTAGTTTGCACTTGAATGGGAGACCACAAACAAATACCAGGTGCTGTAGACAATATTACAGGTGAAGGAACTGGAAAAACTATACTGAGTGTTCCTTGCCTAAGAAAACCCCATGAAATTCATGGGGTCACCATAGGTCGACAGGTAATTTAAAGGCATAAACACGCACACACAAACCTGTTTGGAAGTATGAATCAGATTTAGGGCTATTGCATTAAAATCAAATCAATACAAATATAATTACAATTTTGTACAGTGACACATGAATGTGAAACATTCTACTCCTTTATTGGCTACCCCTTATGGCAAGTCTATGAACTATGTATAAGTTAATGTTAGTCAAATTTTTAAAAAGCTCTTACTGGTGATAGAATGCATCAGTGTTGATTATGTGAAAAGAACATAGTGCTAGCCAAATCCATATCATTTTGTTATTAGTCAGTGAGTTTCTCAGGAACAGTGATTTCTTCGCTGCATCTCTGGATCTCTTCTATCTTCCAAGCTGAGATACATTTTCTGAAAATGCCTTTCTTAAGGGCAGGAACAAGAAAGGTGACTCATAAGAACAAAGGAACTGCTGATGGATCATAGAAAATGTCATAAAATCATAGACCCGGAGGAGACCACACAGGCCATACAGTCCAACCCCATTCTGCCATGCAGGAAAAGCACAAAGTACCTCCGACAGATGGCCATCCAGAATTTATTTTAAAGCCTCCAAAGAGGGAGCCTCCACCACACTCTGAGGTAGAGAGTTCCACTGTTGAACAGCTCTTAGGGCCAGGAAGTTCTTCCCAATGTTCAGGTGGAATCTCCTTTCTTGTAATTTGAACCCACTGCTCTGAGTCCTAGTCTCCAGAACAGCGGAAAACAAGCTTGCTCCCTCTTCCTTATGACAGCCTTTCAAATATTTAAACTTGCCAATGTTTCCTCTCCATCTTCTCTTCTGCAGACTAAACATCCCCAGCTCTTTAAGCTGCTCCTCATAAGGCATGTCTAATCCAGTATCCTTTGGTCATAGTGGCTAAATAGGGGCCTATGAGAGATCTATCAGCATGAGGGTAATGACATGTTCCCAAAGCTTAGACTGAGGAATACTGCTTCGACTGCTGATAGTGGTATGTGAACAACATGATCACAAGCCCCCGAGCTTTATCCTCATGAGTTTTGGGTCACCACATTTAGGGAACCTTTGGAGACAAACAGAATCTATGTCTTAATAATTTCCTTGTAGACTACAAGGCATGTAGCCGGGGTGGGGGGTGGGGCTTGAGGGGCTTCAGCTCCCCCCCGAAATTCTCAGGGTGGTCCGCGAGAAGGCCTTACTGGTACTGTTATGTTTATTCATATCATGATCTGATCACCATGCTCAGTATATCCCATATGCATGGGGATATTGGGATAATGATACAAAAGGTTTGCCAGGGTAGATCCTCTCTCACTCAGACTCAGCCCCCCCCCCTCCCCAATCAAAATCCTGGCTATGGGTCTGATTGTAGTGATTTTGAACTGGCATGTACTGACTGAATAAAAACCGAAAGCCATCAGCTATTGAGTCAGCTACTGAACAATGAGTCAACACTTTGGTAAAAGTTTTCAAAGTTTTCATACAAATTAAAAGTGGGGGTGGATGGGTGGGAAGGAAACAGGAGGAAGGAGGAATCCAGTAGCCCCATTTAAGACTAACTTGTTTCAACACAAGTTTTTGTTGATTTCAGTTCACTTCTTCAGATACTCAAATGGAGTGATATTAAAACCAAGAGGCCTTTAAGCACAGTCACATAATTATAGAATGACTTTTAAGAATATAAGACAATTCCTGTTGGATCAGAGAAAATGCCTGTCTAGTCCTGTATTGTGTTCTCACAGTGACTAGGCAAATCCCTATTACAACTGTTAGTGCAATTAAATATCTGTGGCTGTAATATTATTCCAAGAGTTCAGATGAACTTCATGCTAAAATGCGTATATGTGTATGTGCAAAGACATTAACCATATATGGAGCGAGTAATGCCAGATGTTCTAAGCTGAGCTCAGGAAATGGAGAAGCACTAATAATCATGTAGCAAACATGCACCTGATGAATTTCATAGGGATTTCTTAGGCAATGAATGCTCAAGAGGTGGTTTTATAAATTCCTTCCTCTAAATTTTCTAAAACCCAGCCTACAGCATCTGGCATTTGTTGGTGTCTCCCATCCAAATACGAACCAAGAGTAATCCTGTTTAGCTTCCAAGATCAATGGGATCTGGTGTCCTTAAGGGATTTTCTTAATTTCAAATGTGCCATTAGGTTCCTTCCCCCTTTTTCCTTTTCAACACGTATGTAAATCTGTTTCCTTCAGTTAGGATTGGCAAGTAGATTTTGGCCCAAATACATGTGAACTGCATTTTCTCACAGTCGTCCCTTATTACCTTTATTGCTCTTCCTTGCCTCCCATACTGTCTGAATTTGAAGTGTAAGCTCCTTGGGAAAATAACCTCTCTTTTTGTTATAATAACATGTCATGTACAACAAAAACAATGAATGGCAATAACAAAAGGCTACCAGTGGTATGCAAAAGACAATCTTTTCATGCAAATCCAAAGAATGACAGAAAGATAAACAAGACCATCTCATCACAGATGGATGTGGTAGAAATTAGCAGATGCTATGCTTTTTCTATGCAGCCCCAGTCTTGAACATTTTGAGAGCATATGATCTAAATACATACCGGTAGCTTTACCAAGTTAAGTATCAGAACTACAGAAAGTCCTGTAATTTTTAAAGTAATATTGTAGAACTGCAATACACCTAAGTTTTGCATTAATTAAAATATTATTGCATGTTATGCTGGCAGAAGCAAAGTTCAGGTAATACTTGAGAAAGACACATATTTATTTGATGTCACACACGAATATTGTCTTATTTGCTTCCTCAATGGCCTTCTCCCAGAAACTCTGCACTGCAGAAGACTAGGCTCGCCCCCTACCTATTGTCTTTCCATCAATCAACAAAGATTTTTCTTTATCCTATTGGGTATTTGGTAACTGACTTTACCTGCACAAGGGATTTTTAATAAATAAAAATGGTTTTCTGCTGGTGCATCTAAAACGTTTGAGATGTTTCGGTGCTTTTATTTATTTTATGTTTTGGTTATATATTTTTTATTTGAAGTCTACGTTTCCTTCAGCCGCATTCTTGGGAAGAATGGAAGATATACATGGAATATTTTCAATATAAGATTTTGTAATATAAATTCCAAATATTTTAGAAATTGCAGATCAATAATTTTAAACAAATGTAGAATTTTTTATTTGATGTTCAAGGTCACAGAAAACATACAATTGTCATGGACTTGTATCTGGTGCATTCAAGACACCGAAACACCTCCATGCCATGAGTTCACAATCAAGGTCGAAGAATGAAAACAGAATGAAAACATCTGGGGCCCTTCATCGGAAAGAGCCTGATAAAACAAACCAGCTTAAATTGGAAGACCTGGAGGCTGTATGGAGAATTTTTTGTCACTCTCTTCCCTACCTCCAGTTTTCACTAAAAGTGCACCTGTATCTATGTAACATAAATAAATATAATGCTAACTTATACCCCATTTATTAGTCCTTGTTGTGTGTCTTCAGGTCATTTCTAACCCAAGGAGACTCTAGGGCAAACCTGTCACAGAGTTTTTGGCAAGATTTGTTCAGAGTCATTTCATCTTTCCTTTATAACACCCACTGCTAGTGTTCCCAGCTCTTACCTCTGTCCTCTTTTCTCTGGTCCTTGGAGCAAGAAGGAGAAATCTCAGAGTAAGAGAACTGCCTTGAAAAGGTGTGTGCGCATTTTCCTCATTTGTCAGACTTGGTGTTTCTTATTTGATTGATACACTCTATGTAGCGGTGGCCGATAATTAATGAATCATTGTTAATGACATCAGCACAAAGTACTACTTAGAACATAACCAGGACCTTGTGACATCAAAAGGGGTCAACTGAATCTCAGATATCATGGCTTGGATACTTCTGATACAGTATTGTAAACTTATCACAACCTAACAGACTTGCACACATGGCACTCTCATGCCATGTCTATGAATTGCCACTCACTCCTGTTTTTTCAGGAGATGGAGCAATGTCCAGCACAGCTTCCTCTTTCTTTTATACCAATCTTCCACTTCTGGTTATCCTCAAAATATGTATGATTTAATTTCCATCAAACCCACCCAACATGACCAGTATTCAAGAATGCTAGGAGCTGTGGTCTAAAACATCTGGAGTACAAAAGTTTAGTGAAGACTACTTGTGGTAATTTGTACAGCTAATTTAAAAAGCAATGAAACTGTTTCTGCAAAGCTAAACTTCTATGGCCACTTACTTGAAAGTAAGCCCAACTGAACCTAATAGATTTTGCATTGGAGAAATTATGCACAGGATTGCACTGTAAAGCAGATTTTGAAAAAGGATAAAATGTTCAGAAAGTATTACTTAATTGTCCACTAAATTTTATCACACCTTTCCCAGAAATTCTGTAGAAAAGGGGTATATTGGTATCCTGTTTGTCTTTATAACAATGATGTGAGGTATGTTAAACTGAGCAAAATCAATTTTTTGAAATCTTAGTCCTATGCTGCTAAGTCATAGTTGTTTTTGCAGGGGTTATTTTATGTTCTTTTGCTTGTTTCATTTCGTTTGCTTGACGGCAAAATGTTATGTGTAGAGACTGGGTGCTAAATCTCTGAATGACTGCAAGTAAGAAATGAGGTATAAATTGTGTTCTCCTATTTTGACACGTGAAAAGTGAGCACTGAAAAATAAACAAAGAGCTCTGGCACACTGTCCTTATATCTGTTCTTCAGGAAAAAAATATGACTGCATTGCCATACCTTATAGAAATTAAAACCGCCCGCCCATGCATAAGTAAAATATGGCTGATTTAATGGGAATCTAGAAGTTAAAGGTCAGAATATTGGTATGTCATTACACCTGCCACCTGAGGTTGTTTGAAAATGGTGTGAAGTACCTATTCAATTAAATAAGGACATTTTGAAACTATAAATAATGTATAAAGAGATACGAAAAAATCCACAGAGCAGAGGCTCTAAAAAAGAAATCATCTGCGGAAGAGTAGCAGATAAAATATATTGATTTGCATTTCCGCAGAAGTGGAAGGGGAACAATTAAGTACTGTAGCATTTCAAAGAAGCACTCACAAGATAAATAATCTGAAGGTATCACTGTTCCACTGTTAATGTGTCAGAAGAGGACTGCATTTCATAAAAGAAATTTAGATTTCAGTTGCTATTGTTGTGATCCTGTGTAAAGTGACTTACATTAAAAAAAATCATACCATCATAGTACATGAAAACTATTTATTACTTTTATGTACCAATCTTTTCAAGAAATCACAAAGCACTTTACAAATAATGCTAAATTAACAAAACAAAAGCACTAATAAATCACAACTGTGAAACCAGAAAGTTTCCATCAAATCCAACCAGAAGCAAAATAATAAATGCTGTTAACAGTTCAACAAAACAGAAGATGCTGTGGCCTTCTTTAACAACATCAAAAGGGCCTGAAGGCCTGGATGCAGAAGCACATATCTTCAGCAACTGGTAAAACTGAACTACAGAAGGCATCTGATGTTCTTTCAAATATAGAGAGTTTCATGAGGAGGGTGCTAATACTAAAAAATCGTCCTACTCAGGTCTTTAAGATTGGTGTTGTTCCTCATGAGTACAAACTCAAGGAGGGCATCCTCCAAAGAGTGCAAATGTTAAGACATCAAGTCTGGTGGTAACCTGTCCCTTTTACAAATCTATACCAGTACTTCACCCAGTAGTGTCAAAATCAGATAGATCCCAGAGGACCATATATACTCATGTATAAATTGAGCTGATGTATAAGTCGAGGGCAAGTTTAGAGGTCATAATTATAAATTTTAATCTGATTTGTGTATAAATTGAGGGTCATTCTGTCAAGAGGGGAAAACGCCTTGGGGCCCAACCAGAGCTGTGCCATCATTTTCTGACCCAGGCTTTCAAAGAGGCCAGAAGCAATGCCACATCTGGGAAGGGAGTGGAGTTAGGCTCTTCCAGGATGAACTGAGCTCTTGCCTTTCATCTCTACTCAAAAGAGGGTTCCTTGTTTTTGAGAAGAGTTAAGGTACAACCTTTAGATTGACCGATGAATAAATCACCCAGGTTTTTGGATAAATTTCTTGACTAAAATTATTTACACTTGTGCATGAGTATATGCACTAGTATAACTGATTATTCATACTGTTGAATGACAAGTGGGATTCTGCACTTGATGCAGCCTCAAAACTGTCCTTAGTGGCAAACCTAGAAAGAACACATTACACTAGTCCAGTTGCAACATTGCTGCACCATGGGGAAGAAGAACAAACCCTACTACACTTTGCTGTTTAAAGCTATGAAGTTGTGCCCCTCAACACTACTTCCTTGAACTGTGTTGCATGATGAAGCAGAATGGTATATTACTGTGTCCGCAGTTCTTATCTTGCAGACTGCTTCAGGAGGACACATAACTGGTGGTATCAAAGGTCACAGAGATATTCAGGAAGAACGAAGGATTTGCACTACCCTTCTCTCCTCCTGAAACAGAAAACCAAACAGAATGACCAAGAGATTCCTAAATCCAAACCCAAGTCTGGAGTAAAACTGAAATGAGTCTGTCAAAAACATTTCATCTAGGCACATTCCAACTGATGGGGATGCACATCATTGGCTGATGAAAGGCTTCTTGAGAAAGGAAATGTACTCATTCCCCATTCTGATACCTTGGGTTCATCTAGCTAACTTTCTGTGGCTAGATTTTATTCCATTCTCCTGGTCAAATGATCAAGAGCATAGGTGAAGGTATAGACTTGAGAGGTACCAATTGAAACTGATCCCATACATTCAGACCAGATGGTACCTTTTTGTATTGCATGTCCTATGGCACATAGTTCAGAGCAAATCCAAGTGACTTTGCCCTTACATATTTGTCACAGCTCACCGCAGAGGGCACTGATGACCCAGAAAGCAGGTTGGAACCAACCAGCCCCCTTAGTGAAGCTAAGTAAACACTGTGATTTCCAGAACATCCAAGAGCTCAAAGGCCTCTAGTTTGTGTTTGCTTCACATAAAGGTACATGAAAACATCACGTCTGGTGTGGCTTCTTCTCTAGCACTATACTTTAGAGTTCATTTTTTTCTCTCTACTCTCACGCTTTACCATGTAGTTCACTCCACAATAAATGTTTTCAACTTTTAAGGGAGGTTTTCTGGGATGTGGTGATGGAAACAGGACTGGATTAAAGCATTGGATCGTTCTAAAGCACCAGATCCCATTCCACTGTTGTTATTCTACCAATTTTGTTTGATTTGGTTACATTTAAGATCTCATAATCTTGGACCTTAAACTGAAATGGACCTTTGTGAATCAATCTGGAACTGGGTGGAAGATAGCATTAAAAATTGTCAGTCTGAGGCAGCGCAATTCATTCTATCACTTCAGAACTCTACAATTTCAGGGTTAAGCTAAATGGTAATTTAAATATGTATCATGTAGTGACATTTCACAGATGAAAAGCAGGATATGTGTGGACAAGTGACATTAATGCATGGTCTAGATGGGAAAAGGTATAATGAGGAAGAACACACAAACAAGAAGAGGCCACAGAAGTTTGCTTCTGAGAGTTTATAAAGAAGGGAAAGATTCCACTTTTCCCCCCTGATGACTTAACTGAGTGCAAACTACATTGGCACCTTGAATTCAGTTTGCAGCAATTAAAATAAATTAAGTATAAAGGGGATATAAAGGAGATATAAACTGGGGATACAAAGGAGATAAAAACTGGGACATTTTAAAAACAGCTGGAACAGTGCAACAATAAAGTTGGTGGGTATAATTATCAGTGTTGTTTCCTTTATCAATTATAGGCACTAGGATTGCAGTAAAGAGGGGAAATTTATTCCTTCTCCTCCAGCTGCGACCCAGAAGAAAATCACCCCTCCCCACATACAAATATGAGACTGAGAAAAAATGATACCCATGTTTTTTTTCTAAGCTCCATAGCTATGTGGACAAGTATTGACCTGGATTGTAATCTTTTATAAACTTTATCTTCCTACACACTGTGCACCTGTTCACAGTTGTCATCTTTCCACATGTATAAAGGGGGGGGGGTCCCATCATATTTTATATTTGTAAAGCAACATTCTGCTGGGTTCTTATTTGATCACTTGTACAGAACCTGTTACACATCTAGTATGTTCTGAAGTTCTGCTGAACATCTGGAGAATTCTGGTTTACCATGAATGAAGCAGAATGCTCACATGCCTCCACTTGCAAATGAAAGCAGCTAAATATACAACTCTTCAGCTCATTGTTTACTTATTGGAATGTCCCAATCTGGCACTTTTGAGTTGTATGTTCACCAGCTAATCAGATAAAGACTCCATCGTTTGTAATAAGCGTATCTCTCCAAAACACTAGTTGGCAGAGGATTGGGGAGACAGATAAGTTAGATTGCCTGATCTGGACACACAAAAATCAAACACCAAAAATCATAATTTTCTTAGCCACTCCCATTTCAAGTAGAAGCAACTGAGCGAAAACTGCTTGTAAAGGAGAAGTCATGGGTTTTCTGGACCCTTGGTTTAGTATGACCTGTAAACCAAGCCACTGTTATTGGAGAGCCTTGAGTATTATCTGGAATTGTCATCTTACACTTAGTTTTTTGGAAACACAAAGACAAGAGTGGCATATATTGAATTAAGACTGACTGGCTCAGTAGGGTCTACAATGAGGTGGTGAACCTCAGGCCCTCATGTCAATTAGGATCCTCTAAAAAGCAGTGGTTCTCAACCTGTGGGTCCCCAGGTGTTTTGGCCTACAATTCCCAGAATTCCCAGCCAGTTTAACAGCTGTTAGGATTTCTGGGAGCTGAAGGCCAAAACATCTGGGGACTCACAGGTTGAGAACCATTGCTCTAAAGAGTTCCAAATCAATCTGACACTCTGGAGTTCCCAGAAAAGGATGCTATTCTCCATACTGCTCTGGCCTCAGTGAGTTTCCAACATTTGTGTATCTGTTGACATAGCTTTCTAAGAAGGTTTAGCCATTTTCAGTAAGAGCTTTAAGAAGTCCTTATGTTGGTTTACACTGACTAGCAACAGCTTTCTGGGGTTCCCACCATCAACTAAACATGCCTCAAATTGCACTTCCTAAACAAATTTCTATTCAAAAATCACTCGGCCATGATGTTCATTTAGAATGTGTATGCAAGAGAAGAGTGAAGACTTAGCATAATAAATCCATAACAGTTTAAAGCAGAATGCTTTTTTTTAAAAAAAATCCAAAGCAAGCTTGGGTTTAAAAAAGGCATTCTAATAATATGTCATCTTCTTATATATCTTATAATTCTGCTTTTTTCTGCAAAGAATTTAGTGAAGTGCCTATTGAGTTAAAAGTGGCACTTCTCTGATAACAAAAATCTTTTAGCAGTGAAACACAAATCAGGCATTTGACTCACCTCAAAACAAGTTCAACTTAATGGCTGTGCAATATGCCATTTACTTTTTTTATCATCTCCAGGGAATATGTTTACCCTGCTTTAAAATTTATATGCCTCATTTTGCAAGCTGCTTTTTAAAAATCAGTTTGAAGGAAAGAGAGATTCAGGAGAAAGAGCGGAAATCAATTCCAATTCGATATTGATAGCTACAGTGCGATGTAAACTGTGTGTTCTTTCTAATTAAATGTAAACACACTCAGTTCTAAAGTCCAGCAGTGATGACAACAGCCACTAGAATGGATTGCTTAAGCATTGATCAACTGATTTGTCTGAACCTTTTGTTCATGCCGTAGGTATTCTTGAGCAATATGTGGTAGGGTTAGTGTCAGTTCCAACTGACTTCAGTTTAGGTCATCTTCAAGCAAAGAGAGAAAGAGCGAGAGAGAGGGAGATTTGACAAGAATGTGGAGTCCTCAATAATACCTGAAGTTATTCATTAACTGTGTCCTTCTGATAGCTAATCAATACCACTGAATGGAGCCAAGCACACTGCTCTGAACTGCCCCTCTCCCAAAAGCCAAATCTTGGTAAATATTTAATGGCAGTAAAGGTGTTTTCTTATCAAAGTGATATGTTAAAGAACTCTTAAAAAACTTTATCTTCCCCTGCTCTAGCAAAATTGGTTTAGTATTATAAAACGGTGATGCAAAATGCTTGCAGGAATGCATTTAAATCCACATTTTGGAGAACAGAGGATACTCAGCTTTGACCATGTACTTGTAAGTGGAAATATCTTCTTTGCATATACAGTAGAGTCTCACTTATCCAGCACTCACTTATCCAACGTTCTGGATTATCCAACGCATTTTTGTAGTCAATGTTTTCAATACATCGTGATATTTTGGTGCTAAATTCGTAAATACAGTAATTACTACATAACATTACTGCGTATTGAACTCCTTTTCCGTCATATTTGTTGTGAAACATGATGTTTTGGTGCTTAATTTGTAAAATCATAACCTAATTTGATGTGTAATGGGCTTTTCCTTAATCCCTCCTTATTATCCAACATATTGGCTTATGCAACGTTCTGCCGGCCCGATTATGTTGGATAAGTGAGACTCTACTGTAGATATCTGAAAAGACATCTTTAAAATCCCATATTTCTTTGTTACAACACCATCACATAATGAGCTAGATCCAGGCTGTGGTAGCTCTACAGAGTTCCCATTGAAACCTGGGAGACCAGGGGCCAAACTACATGTGACCTAATTTGTGTAATTAAGAGTAAATGAAATAAAGTAATTACACATCGTATGAAGTCTCAGTTTAGAAACTGAGCCAGAAATTTTACATTGGTTGCTCTCCCCTTTACAATTTTTCTTTCATTCAAGGCAATACATTGTCCTGTAGCTTCCTTACTGCAGAAATTCAATCCCACTATCTGTCAGGTTGTGGGACTGGGAAAAAAATGGAGGGGGATGATGCATGCCTGTATTCAATAGGATTATCAATCAAAAATACATTTCCTGGAAAAAAAAAATACTTGGTTGTGGCGTACAGCCAGGTAATATTTTTACAAAGGGGCTGAAAAGTTCCATAGCCAGCAGCTGAGAAGGGTCCAGTCATCAAAGCAGCCACAACTCACAGACTGTAGCTACTGCTTTTTCCCCCTTTTTAGTGCTACAATTTTGCAAGATTATCTTTGGTATTTGTCTCCACCCTCTACCTATGTGTGTGTACGTGGCTTCAAGTTGCCAGTTGACCTACAGCAACCCCATAAATTTTATATGGCTTTCTTAGGCAAGGAATACTCAGAGGTGGCTCTGTTGGTTCCTTTCCACTGAAATATAGTACACAGCACTGTTGGTGGTTTTCCATCCAAGTGCTAACTAAGTCCATACCCAATTTGAGGATACCAGAACAGTCAAGCATAGGACACAGAGTGAGAGAGTCAATAGTAGCTGTCAACTCATACATGAACACCAAAACAGACAATGATGTTGAACCAAATAGCCAACTGGAGTAAAGTTCTCCCATAAAAATGAAAAATATTTCCCTGAAAAATCTTGGCTACTAAAACAGTAGTATTCTTGATTTATGTTGCCTCTCACACTGTTGTTTCAGACATCAAACAACAAAAAGATTTCTTCAGTCCTCCAATACCTTCCTCAAAATTGATCTGTAATCTGTAACTTGCCACACTATGCGATCCCTGTGGCTGAGCAGATTTGAGAAAATAAAAGGCTTTGTTCTCTTCTCACTTTTTTGTGCCATGGAGGTAGGAGAGAAACACTGAATTGGAGATCTATGTCTACATACTTTTATTCCTCTCAAACGTAGAAGTAACTATTTTCTACCAAAAAGAAAAAAGAAGAGAGCCTCGACCCCTTCCATGGGATGATTACAAACTTTCTGGATATTTTTATCCATTTGCTTTTTAAGAGAGTGGCCTGATCTAGAATCAGAATGACAAATGAGACCAACATCAATTTGCCTCTCAGTCTTCTTTTCTCTAAACTAAAACACACAATTCCAGCTGTTCTCATAAGGCTTTGTTTCCAGACCTTTTATCATTTTGATTGCCCTTCTCTGGACACATTCTAGCTTGTTAACATCCTTCTTGGATTATGGTACCCAGAATTGGACATAGTATTCCAGGTGAGGTTTGAGCAAAGCAGAATAGAGTGACATTATTACTTCCCTTGATCTAGACACTATATGATGCTGATGCATTACATCAGCTTTTTAGCAACTATATCACATTTTAATTCAGGGCATCTATCCCATGTCAATTATAGCTTTTTTTTAAAAAAAAAAATTGGCATACATTTCATTTGAATGAGATCCAGCTGCACTTTATTTTTTTAACTTCCCTCAGATAAATGGACCTATTAAAATGGATGCCTGGTCTACCATGTATTTATCTATTCTGCCCTTACAATACTTTCAATATATGGTCTGTTCTACACAACTCATCGGAAGAAGATGGTACAGTCATAGTATCATAAAACCATGCAGTTGAAAGAGGTCCAGTGGGCCATCAAGTCTAATCTAATAAAACAGCTATGTGAAATGATAAAAAGATACTGTTAGTGAGGGATGTATTCCCACATATTAAAAAACAAAACAAAAAAATCCTTGGGCTAGCTAAAATATTTCTTTAATAGGTATTAGGTTTGATTTACCAACAAGTTTTTGGGATGGCATGGGGACAGCCCTTTTCCCCCCGGGGTATGGTGAATTAAACCCGCTTTGGAGTGGGTTTCTTTAACCCGCTCTGAAGCAGGTTTAACGTATGTCTGGAAGCACCCCTAACCTGAAGAGGGTGGACTATTTTTCATCTCATAAAGGAACTTGTTTCTTGTGAAAGTATTGCAGTCTTAAGTAGCTTCATTTGCACACTTGGCTGTCACACCAACCAAATATTTCCCCAGACCTCACAGCATGGCATCTTCCTGAAAGGACTGCTGAACTTTGCCAACACAAGAGTTTTTGGTTTTCTGTGACCAAGGACAGAGCCGATCTCAAAGGAACACACTGACATTTTATGACTCCTGTCAGTTCTGTCTTTCTTTTAGTGGGGGGCATGGGTGGGGAAGCAGAGTCTAAACTTCTTGTTTGCTTCACACTCCGTCTGAGACACTGAAATAAAGAATACATAGACTTGCAACCCATGATGACAAGAACAGCCTAACCATATGATCTTTGTACCATTTTCACTGGATAAAAAAGCTAGCGGGTTTGGAAAGTGAGGGTACACTTTTTGCATCTCCTCGTTGGCCTAATATCACTAATGTGTATTTTGGAGTAAGACTAAATCTACGATGCAGAACATTGAAACTGGTATTACTGTTATTGTTATTGTTGAGTTGAGCTTATAAACCCTATTTTTCAACATATGACAATCATAGAGTCATACTGTAGGACCCAGAGAGTGATTTTTTAATTCACAATTCTGCCATTTTCACAGGGGACTTGTTCCCCTAACCCCAGCAAATATGGAGGGCTGACTGTAACTCAAATAGCCGTTACTCTATTTAAAAGCAATGTCTGACTCTCTATCCTCTCCATCAGCTTGTCTCCAATTTATAGGGATAATTATGACTATCAGAGTGAAAAGTTTTTAGGCATAAACTCTTAGTCATGAATAGATCATGTGCTTCAAAATGGATTCAAAAATATGAGTTTAAAAAGAGTATTTAATTAAATTTGATCTTACGTTAAAAAGTGTATGTTATAGTACAGCTATTAAGTGTATCAATTAATAAATACCATAGAAGAACATGCTGGTACCATATGAATTTGTTAGCTTCATGTATTCAATATGTTGTCGAAGGCTTTCATGGCTGCAATCACTGGATTGCTGTGAGTTTTCTGGGCTGTATGGTCATGTTCCAGAAGTATTCCCTACTGATGTTTTGCCCACATCTATGGCAGGCATCATCAGAGGTTGTGAGGCCTGTTGGAAACTAGGCAAGTGGGGTATATATATCTGTGGAATGTCCTGAGTGGGAGAAAAACTCTTGCCTGTTTGAGGCAAGTGTGAATGTCGCAATTGGCCACCTTGATTAGCATTGAGTAGACTTCATGTATTCACTTTCCCAGATAGTTTCTAAGTCAACAAAACTTACTGCATAAAGTTAATGAAGGGTTAATCAATAACTGATACAAACATGCATACACACTTATTCACACACTTATACACATATATGAGAAATCAGTTACTGTTAGTAATGCAATTCTTCTGTTTAATGAAGAGTTAAAATATGCCCTACAATTCCTTATTTTCATAATATTTCTTTTGACAAAGATAACAGCCATGAAAACAGTTCCCACCTGGCTAAACCTGACTTACAGGTTTTGTTGAGAAAAAAATGACTTAATTATTGAAATGGATCTATTAGAACCGTCCCCCAATCCACCTTGCCTGCTCCACCTACAGATGAACTTCAAATGACCTGTTTTATGCAAAAGGAATTGTAATAACTTGTACTAAAAGCTGTTATAAAGGTAGTGCTGCTAAGAAGACAAAAGCGTGATTCAGAAATTCATAGGATGCCCCTAGAAGAGAGAGCTTTTAAAAAGTCACCTTTTATCAAGTTTACTTTTACAGTGAATAAATATCTGTAATAACTTGAACTGTGTGGTAACTTATTTCCTTAGTGTTAATTATGTTTGGTTTCATTAGCCCCGGAAACTGTTTATTGTCTAAATTGATTCATTAAAACAACAGAGAGTGTCAAGAGTAACACACTGAAAGACATTTCCCCTAGGAATTCCCTTAGTTTTAAAAAGGGTGATTTTATAATAGGAGCTCTACACTTTCCTTTTAAAATGGTTGCATTCGGAGCTATTTAAGTAAGGCATCAAACACCTGAAAATTTGGGGAAATGGTTAGCAACAACCGCTAGAAGCATAGGGGTGCTATTTAGGGATAAAGTGTTCAGCCTACTAGAATCAAGGTTGTGCTTCTCCAGAGACATGCGATGGACCACATTCACATGTTTTCAAAAATATATGTATAAGTTGCTTGTGGCTTTATGGCAACCCCATGAATTTAATAAGATTATCTTAGGCAAGGAACACTCAGAGGTAGTTTTGCCAGTTTACCAGCAATTCCATTCTACGGTAACTTAAGGTACCAACAATGAATGTTGTCAAAGTTAAGGGGTGAAGAAGACAAATTAGAAAAGAACTCCAGGTTCTTAGATGTAAGATGAAACAAAAATTTGAATTTCATAGTGAACGGGGACAATACCATTGACAATCATGGTGAGAAAAAGGACAATAAGCTTCTTCTATGTAGCTGGCAAGCTGCTGAGCCCAGAAATAGGTAATTCAAATTGGCATTAAATTTAACACAAAATTAAATAAACACTTCCACTGTGCTTGCTTCAGCAGCATATATATTAAAACTGGAAAGATCCAGAGAAGGCTTCCACTGAACGTGGCATATTTTTTCTCATGCTGCAGGGAAACAAATGTTTTGATAAGGAATTCAAAAGGAGGATGCTGAGATGCAGTATTCAGGAGGAGTTGTGACTGGGCCATGAACTTTTAAGTAAGCTGCTTAGCCTTCCAACACACTTTGCATTTTCCCGAGAAGATGAATAACTATAAGAAAAAAGAGGAAGGAATCTAAAGTGCAGATTCAACTGCTCAACCAAGTTATGTTTTAGGATGAAAGAAGTCCTTTGTCAACCTGGCAAAACTAATGAGATTGTTAAGAGATGTACCCAGTAGCATTGGGACACCCGGAGAATCCCAATCACAAATTAAATGATAGACCATCCATAGGATCTGAGAGCAACAACAGTTTATCACATTTAGATGTAAGGCACACTAAAGATGGTCTTAGACAGAACAACTGGGGGGAAGAGTTTAAACATACTATACTTCTACATTATGTAGAAGAATTTCAGCAGCCTGCCTCATCAAGTACTGACAATTGGAATGTGAGAACTGTTCCTTAGATGAAAGGAGGCAGGCTGAACAATTCAGCTAATGGGATCACGCTGAGCTAATGGGAGCGCTCTGACTTGCTTGGCTTCTGTGGGCATATGTCAGAATGCTTGTGTTATTTTAAGGCAGTTTCTTTTATTTGTATATTCACTAGCAGTGGGCCATGACAAGCTGGGAGAATTTCGAGGCAGTTAAAACACATCTACATACTTTACAAAGGTGCAAGACAAAAAGCGAACTCTGAAAAACATGTTTCTGGGAGGGAGCATGGAGCTATATACTGGACCCAGGTTGCCTCTTCTTAGTTCTCAGTTAAACTCCCCACATTTAAGTTTCTTGGCGTGTAAAAACTACTTTGAGAATCCGCTACATACAAAGTGGATGAGCCCGTTGTAAGAAAGACCAAAACAACAATACATTTTCTAGGAGACTAGCAGCCTGGTCTTAAGTATCTAAGTGAACTTGCTTGAATAATGAAATGAGCAGAATGGAGCTGTGTGTTTATGACTGTGACCTTAAGTATACATATAAATATAAATGCTTATTACATGTTTGGTCAGAACTCCCACAGTTCAGTGATTAACAAAGGCAAACACTTTTCTACACATTCTCTGCTTGTTGATTTTTGTCCTTTTTCTTCTCCACATATCAGTATTTCTTGGGATCTTGATTTAAATGCAGAAAATTTTCTGATTTATATAGGTTACATATTCTGTATGCAATTTTATTACTAATATTTGCATAATGAACTTCCTTTCTCCCAACCATAAAACACCTTTTGATTTTTCAAATCTAAATAGTAAACTTGTATAACTAATCTAAAGTAAGGTTCGCTGAGGTCTGTGGGAGTTACTCATAATTTATGTAAAAGAGCTTTTAAAGTATACCTCCTGGAGTTTCACAATATCTAATATTTCTTGTCTTCCTTTGTGATACAGGACAAAAACAATAATGTATTTGAAAATCTACCTTTAAAAACTCATTTACCTTGAGATATGTCCAATTAATTTTCTTCTAAGTGCATGTATTCAAGATTGTGTTTTCTGTTCTGTACCAGTATCCAGACGTGGTATGGAATGGACCAGAATAAAAAGTGAAGGAGGAAGTCCTAAATCTTATAATCTGCCTGTGGTTAGGATACGGAAAACAAGCTTGTCTGCCAACAGGGAAAGTGTGTTTATCCTAGAAAGTCCCTATACCCCTATGGAGAGGCCCTTTGAAGTAAAATTACTGTAAGTGATGCTCTTGAGCTTAGAAACCCTACTTTTCTTGTCTAGTACCCATGCTGGCTAAGGGATTCTCCAGTTAAACAATAACTGGCCAAAGCTTCAGGTTTTTCCAGTGGCAAGCTCCCCAAATGGGATACTTGGTGGTAGCTTAGCAGTATCTGTGTTTCCTTCAGGGGCCTTGGAACTTGGTTCTTCAGTTATGCCAACCTGGAATTATTCTAGTTAAATCCACTCCTATTTGTTTCAAGTGTGGGGCAGAATGCCTATCTCTCACCCTTTTTTGGTCTGAGCTAGCAGGGCTTTGTAAATGGCACACAATTAATCACTTTGCTATTCTCACCCTGTTAAGAGTGAACATTGTTAAATAATGGAACTCATTGCCATCAAGCAGCTGTCAATTTGGATGTCTTTAAATGGGGATTGGACAGGTTAATGGATGACAGGTTATCAATAGCTACTGATTAAGATGGCTATATGTTATATGAAATATTTGCAGAAATATGCCTTAGGGTATGAATGGCTGAAAATCATGAATTGGGGGACTGCACTTCCAGTTCTGGGTTCCATTGTGCAACTGATGGACCATTATCTAGAAATAGTTGGTTTATATAAGCCTTTGGTCTTAGCCTACACAGCTCTTTTTATGTTGTTATGCAATTTCCAAAAACCAATAAACAAAATTCTAGTTAATGGAATGAAATGTTTCAATAATCTTGCTTTTCAGAAGACACTGTGTAGCCATCATATGTGAGAGCCAGAAGGATGTGAGCTGACTTCTGGACTAGGGACCTCATCATATTTACCTTTGGAAGTGTCCTATGATGCTTCCATTCCAGCGGGAAGACAAATGGGATTACTGTCCGTCACATGATGTAAGGGAACTTCCTGTGGAAGCCCATCCTTCAACTGGGGGAAAGCGTTGTATGATGCTTCCCTCTGAACACGGAGGTGTCCTGTGTTGTGCTAGCTTCAATGGAGCCAGCACACTTCTGCTCTGTCTGGGCAACTCTTCCCTGTTTGATGGGGAAGGGTCACTGTGAGGGAACAATTTGATGAATTTGCTCCAGTTGCCCCTCATTTTGGCGGAGAAGCTAGGACAAGTGGGACACTTTGCCTGGCTAATATGATAAGATCTTAAGACTTTGGGAGATATGAGGTATATCTATACTGGAGAATGAATGCGATTTCATACCACTTTAACTACAATGGCTCAATGCTAATGAATCCTGGGAGTTATAGTTTTACAAGTCTTTAGACTTCTTTGCCAAAGATTTCTGGTGCCTCACCAAAGTACAAATCCCATGATTCCATAGCAGTGATTCCCAAAGTGGGCGCTGCAGCAATCCAGGGGAGCAGTGATGGCCAATTATACATATATCTTTCTGTTTAATTGCTATTAAAATTTTAAAAAAATAATTTCCAGGGTGCTGAGTAATATTTTTTCTGGAAAGGGGATGATAGGCCAAATAAGTTTGGGAACCACTGTTCTATAGCATTCATCCATGGCAGTTAAAGGACCTAATCACATTGATAAGCTCCCTCCTCCATCCTATCCCGTTTTGCCAGCAATCACCAGCGAAACGGAAGGCATATGTGGCAACTCATGGTGAGTCACACACCCTCCCTCCTTCCCCTATCACATGGGAGAAGGGTGGCAAAACCGGCGCAAGGTGTGTTGGTGCTTCCCCCATCAGACAGGGGGAAAGCAAAAAATCTGTGCCTACCTCCATCAGAGCTACCCAAAAGACAAGAGATTCATCGTGGTGGCAAGGAAGCTTCTTGTAATGCTTCCTCGCCGCTTCTCCCACCAATGGGGCGGGGCCACATCCTGCGTCATCTGATGGGATATGTCCATACCTGTGGCTGAAGAGAAGCCCCAGCTAATAAGGGGCAAAAAACCCTTTGTGTGATGAGGTGGAAAGCAGTGTCAAATTGCATTCATTCAGCAGTGTTGATGCAGCCCCTTTTTCAAATTCTGATTTGTTCATAAAAATATTTGGGTGTGACCTTGGATAAGTCACACCCTTAGCTTCAAAGGAAGGCAATGACAAACCGCCTCTAAACAAATCCTGTTAAGAAAACCCTGTGAGAGGTTTGCCTTAGAATCACTAAATCTGAAACGAAGATACACAAAAGCAACAGCCACCATATTCTGGAGCTAGTTCACAAGCTACTTATCACTGTGCCACACAAGTTCTTACACAAAGGCCAATTATGTGCAGGAATGGGCATGAAATCGGCATGTTAATCATCCTGTCTTGATCTGACCCACCACGGCTGTGAGCTCAGGCAGCAGGAAACCATAATTGGCCACTGCTTAGCCTGTAAAACATCACAAATAATACATAGTGTGAAACCTACATGAATTTTCTGTCAGATGTGAAAATCCACATGTGGATTTCATGCTAATTTTTCAGTCTCCCAATCACTCCAGTTTCTGTGTAAGAAGCCATGTTTGGAACAAATGCTTTCTTCTTTATAATTTTGTAAATCTGGCTAAGGTCACAAAAATCCTGTGAAACATAACATCTTAGAGAGCCCATTCAATAAAAGCTCAGGGTCAGAGAGCTCCGCCCTGGAAACCTAAAGATCTGATAAGATTACTTGTATTATCCACAACATCATTAGCTTTAATACCACTAGTGGTTAAACACAGATGAGCTTTTGAGATACCATTGTTAGATTCTATCTGGTAACAGTGGGCATCCTATTGTGACTTCACACTAGTCTGCTTCTAAGCACTGCTCCTCTTTCTTGCTATTATCCTCCCAAACAACAGACTAAAGAACATAAAGAAGCTTTTTTCCCTCCTGATGAAAGTAACTGAAACAGCACAAAGCTGATATGAAAAATCTGAGGTTAAAAACTTAACAAGCACTTAAAAACAGATTCCTGAAGTCCTGGTATAAAGAAACCAAAAAACAGTTAGCATTCTCTTTTATAGAGAGAAGTTTACTAATTGGTTGCATTACTTTAAAGAATCTCAATATGTGTATGGTAAACAGTGTAGAAAATCTATCAAATGCATACAAATCTGTTGTTGACCAATAGCACTTGTTAAATATATTCCAGGGGCTGCTATTTTTTTTAACTAACAGTCCTTAAAATCTCTCAGTGCCTTCTACCAGATGGACTTCCATGTCATGTTGCCAGTAACAAATGGTTCATAGTGTGAATCCACTTTGTATTGTGTTTTCTATGAAGAAAGAGATGCTGCCAAAGTAGATCTGCACTTTTCTTTTGTCATATCTTGTTTTTGAGCAATAACTCTGTTGAAATGGAAAACCTCTGTTGCAATAGAAGACCACTTTGAAATTATCTGATTGTATGAGTTTTAGAAGGAATTTTGGGAACATATGCAGCAAAGCCCCCAATGGTGCAGCAAGTTAAACTGCTGAGCTGCTGAACATGCCGACCAAAAGGTCGGCAGTTCGAATGCGGGGAGTGGGGTGAGTTCCTGCTGTTAGCCCCACTTCTGCCAACCTAGCAGTTCGAAAACATGCAAATGTGAGTAGATCAATAGGTACCAATTGGCGGGAAGATAATGGTGGTCCATGAAGTCATGCCGGCCACATGACTTTGGAGGTGTCTATGGACAACGCTGGCTCTTTGGCTTAGAAATGGAGATAAGCATCAACCCCCAGAGTCAGACACGACTAGACTTAATATCAGGGCAAAATCTTTACCTTTACCTATGCAGCAAAGGCAAAATGAATGTATAGTTCCCTTTCTAAAATGTAACATTTGGGAGACTCTGGAAAAAGAAAAAAAACAACAAAGGTATTTTTCTGAGGAACATTCTAAGATTTTTTTCTTATTCCTTTGAAAATAGCAGGCTGCTTGCAAAACCTCTTTCCCAAATTATCTCCACTATTTTTGTGGCTGCTTTGCAATCACTAGCACAAGGCACCAAGAAGAAGAATTCAAAGTGGCGAATTTAAAAAGGGCCCCAGCTTTTGGGGGGCGTGGGCGTTGAGGGGGGTATACGTTATTTTGGGAGAATGAAATGTAAGTATACAAATAAAAATCTTAAACCCTCTCAAATTCATGGGGCACTATAACTGAACTGGCAACATATACAAACACACTTAGGTGCCTTTCTTTCTTATTTGGCACATTAAATTCTTGATGCTAAACTTGGGAAATAATACCTGCTATGGGCTATGCCACATTCACATTGCTCAAATAACTCATGGATTAACTTCACAGCTGCAAATTACTAGTATTTTGAAGCTTAAGTGATCATGGAAAACCTGGAACATAGCATGCTAAAACTGACAGGCTTTTTAAATAATTGAATGTTTTTAGTTTTTTCTGACACAGATATTTTTGCGTAACTGTTCTGTGGAACCAAAAACAATGCACTTTCATTTGTTTTCTACGTATGAAAGATCTCAATCTAATGCAACTTGATACAGCACACTTTATATGTAGCAAAGAAAAATAAGAAAGTGCTGAGTGTCTTGTTTCTACTTCTTTATTTTAAAAAACCTGCTTTTCACCGATGATGTCCTTTCCTGTTATTTTAGTTTCCAGAATTGCTC
The DNA here is from genome assembly GCF_035594765.1 of Anolis carolinensis. Classification (NCBI taxonomy): domain Eukaryota; kingdom Metazoa; phylum Chordata; class Lepidosauria; order Squamata; family Anolidae; genus Anolis; species Anolis carolinensis. The sequence continues at coordinate 327,635,927 of NC_085841.1, read as the reverse complement.
TAAATCTTGAAAAACGTTAGTCTGTGTCTTTACATTACTGCGTTCTGTTCCTTTATCAGTATTCTTCTACTAAATCTTTCATTTACTACTTGTTTTTGTGCAAGTTGCATATTGCAACACACATTTTTTTTTCCGTGTCAGGAGCAACCGGAGTTGCTTCTGGAGTGAGAGAATTGGCCGTCTGCAAGGACGTTGCCCAGGGGACGCCCGGATGTTTTTGATGTTTTACCATCCTTGTGGGAGGCTTCTCTCATGTCCCCGCATGGAGCTGGAGTTGATAGAGGGAGCTCATCCGCGCTCTCCCCGGGTGGAATTCGAACCTGGCAGCCTTCAGGTCCTCAACCCAACCTTCAAGTCACAAGGCTTTTATCCTCTAGGCCATCAGAGGCTCCTTGCAACACACATTTAGTTCCATGATAGTAAAAGATATCGAAAGAGGAGGAGATACTTAGTTTCCATTTAGTAGCGGAAGATCAAGCATTTTTAAATATGGGTAAAATGGGAAATTGGGTTGCATGCGTTCATCTCACTTTTCAGATGAACTGGTTTATTATAGCATGAGTTATAATGGATATCAATTCGCTTCTTTAGGTGCATTGATGCTGAACTGCTTATTTTTTACCAAAAGAAAAATATCCATTATGTTTGGATTAAAACATCAATGTATAGAGCATTTTTCACACAGGGCGATGAGAACAACCTGAGATGTTAAAAAAAATCAAATTATGGGTTAAAGCAAAATAGCCAATGAATCTCTCTAGGCTCGTGGTTCTCAACCTGTGGGTCCCCAGATGTTTTGGCCTTCAACACCCAGAAATCCTAACAGCTGGTAAACTGGCTGAGATTTCTGGGAGTTGTAGGCTAAAACACCTGGGGACCCACAGGCTGAGAACCACTGCTCTAGACAGAGGAGTCTTAGTGGTAAAACATCCAAAAGGGTAAGAACTAGGTCTAGGACCATCTACTTTGCTCTGGCCATGCTTACTCCATTCTTGGGCCTGTCCTAGCCCTTTAGCCCAGTACACTGTTGGCATGCACCCCACAAGAGACTTCCCAAGGTTTTAGCTCTTGGTTGAAAAGGGTTTCCCCAACCTGTGCCAGGAGCTGTGAGTCATGGTTCCTTAAGAACTAACATTAATCTTAAAGGTGTCACATGTCTTTTGTTGTTGAACTTCTGATATTTTCCCACTTAACTTGGGATATTTGTGCCAGAAAAGGATAGGACAGTGAACCACATCTTTGGAGCAAATATCAACTGGAGGTGGAGGAATTCTGGTAAGAAACCGGCACATTGCTCTAACCGGACTTGGGAGCATTGAGTTTTTCTCTTCAGAATATAACTGACAGCTTTAAACACCCTTTCAAAACAGTTTAGACATGTCACATGTTGTGCTAAGCCATAGCAACTTTACACACAACTCTATATTACATTCTGCTACTAGGGCCACTATTACACAATTCAATAAAGCAGACAGATGTGTACAAATTTATCACTGTGAGGCCAGATGCTTAGGACAGTGATTTGTAGAACTTTGTCCTTATGATATGCTAAACAAGAAAACAGAGAAGGGGAAGTTAGTTGTACAGAAAATGAAGAGTTTAGGAACTACAACCCATAATATCCCATAAGAGGAAGTTACTTGGCACATGTTAAGCTAGCAAAGAGTAGAGAACCTAAAAGAGACTGAAAGGTGAAATGAGAAAGGAGGAAGTAGGATATACTAGACTGTTAAAAGATTACTCCTGGCATCTATAGGCCTGGGAAGGTCCCTGCCTGGAAAGTGATCAATCAGATAAACTAACCTGTTTATCAAGCCTCCTTTTAAAGGCATTACATTGGTTAAAGTCACTGTATAGAAAAGAGCACTCTTATAGTCTGTTTTTTTTAATATTCTTTCAAAAATTTAAGACACTTCATTCCAAACAGTTCTAGGATATATTTTGGATTATTATTATTTATTTCCAAAGGTTAAAAAAATACCTCTGCCTTTCAACTCCTATTGCTGGAGCTACTGAAGAGAAATGGAACTGAGAATCACTTTGTTCTCTATGGATCCCTACAATTTCAATTACAAACATATAGTTCATTTATTTATTTATTTCATATCAAAAGCATTGCATAAATTAGTATAAAACTGATAAAAATAGACGGAGCACAAGCAGATAAATATTCTTCCTCTGTACATGAGGCAGGACACTGCAGACAAGCATACAGATGCGGAGTTGTCTGTTCTGCTCCACGGTTTCACAAGGTGGAGGATTCTTTTAGGTAGTGCCATTTTGCTAAGTTGTCTTTTGATCTGCCCACTCTACTTCTGAGTCTGTTCAGGGACTTCCAAGTTACCCATTCTTGGTTTGCTCCTGGAGGAAGACCCTTGTGGGAGGCCATCCAACTGGGATTTTTTGGTTTAGCTGCCCAGAGGGATACTCTTGCTGTTGCTAGGGGAACATTAAGAGGAGTGGTGGTTCTCATAAAGATTTTCCTTGATTTGAGTCTACTGGAGGAGGTTGGTGGATGGCTTTCACGGTGATCAACCTTATTTCTCTCATAGTTAGCAGCAACTTCCCATCGCACAATGGGGGGGGGGGGGAGGGGGGATGCCAGCTAGCTTGTAGAGTTTATCAGTAGGTGTAGGTTTAAGGCATCCTGCGATTATTCTGTATGTTTTGTTCAGTGCTATGTTCACCTGCTTTGTGTGGGCAGACTTGTGCCAAACAGGGCAGACATGCTCAGCAGCTGAGTAAGTTAAGGCCAGGGCTGATGTTCTTATTAATTTCGGGTCTGCATCCCATGTGCTAGTAAATCATAATGATAGACATCTTTCTACTCTAAATATTAAGTCCAAATCCATACATATACATGCACAAAGCATATATTTTTACTATTTATTTTAGCAAATGGACACAAAACATGCTAATTTGTTTTAAATTAACGGGTCCTTTGTGAGTTTTTACTGTTGTAAAAAGGACAAGTAACAGGCAAATGTTAGAGAGAAAGATCATTTGCAGCTTCTCCCAACCTTGTGTTCTTTCAATTTTTTGGACTACAACTCCAAAATCACCACATCACACACAGCCAGTTGGGATATGAAAAAATGGAACTGTTTCCAGAAATGAAATTTCTGTGTTCCCGTCCCTGTTGAAATTTCTAGGGGAATAGCTGTGCAAACCTTTTGCTGAAAAGCCATAAAATACCTTGTGAAACTTTCAAGACTCTTTAAATTTAAGTTAACCACAATGGATACCAAAGACCCAGGTAGTGAAAATATTATGATTGTCATAAAACATAACAAATATTGAGTGTTAATACAGACTCCTTTTAGCTTTTTTGCTCCTTTGGGGAAACCTGAGAATTTGAAAATGTTGTGGGGGACTGCAGGTGGAGGGGCCCTATGCAAGAAAGATGATACAGGACGATATGTGTGTGCCTAACTTCAAGTCATCAGTCCACTTATGGTGACCCCATGCATTTCATAGTTTTTTAAGGCACATTTGGAATATTCAGAGGTGGTTTTGGCAGTTCTGAAACATAGCCTACAGTACTTGTTATGCGTTGGCAATCTCCCATCCAATTACTAACCAGGGCTGACCCTCTCAACCTTCAGAATTTGGTGCTTTTAGGGCAGAGGTTCTCAATCTGTGGACCCCCAGATGTTTTGGCCTTCAACTCCCAGAAATCCTAACAGTTGGTAAACTGGCGGGGAATTTTGGGAGTTGTAGGCCAAAACATCTGGGGACCGATAGGTTGAGAACCCTTGCTTTAGGGCATTTAGTGCATAGCCCAGCAAAATGATTCAGGAGAAATCATACTAGGCAAGTTGATCAGGAAATTGAATAATAAAATGTTCACATGCAATTACATCTGAAATGCATCATATCAAGAACCCAACATCTTACAATGATAACTGTTAATTAATGAAATAGTTTTTAAACACTAAAGCTGTAATATAGTTGCTTATTGTTGCAGCAAAAACACTTTCAGGGTGCAATTTTGTATCCTTCTATTCTATTTACAGGAGGATGGATTATTATAACACAGCATTTGCACATCATCCAGGTTTTTAAGATTTGCATTAATCATCACCTACGGAATTCAGCAGCTGGAAAATTAGAATAGTTAAACTGGCAGTGTAACGTCTAACTGTTATGCAAAGTATCATTTCAGGAATCAGGAAGGATGGCAACCTTTCCTGAGTTAAAATGCAAAGAAGAAACTTGCCTATCTTCATTTGCAGCCAATTCTTTCTTGGCTCAGGGAATCATAATAGATTTCTTTTTACATTCAAACATCCTCACTTTTTAATATATTAAATAACTTTGGAAAATAATATCTAACAACCTTTTAAAAACCCATAAGTATCATATTTAAATTCATTGGTTTGAATCCTATCTAGCTCAAACTAGAGCAGACTCATTGAATCAATTGGTTTTACCTCCATGTTCACATAATTTAGGAAGAGATTATCAAACTGTTGTCCACAGCTCTATGAACTTCATTCAGACCTCCTACAGAAGGGCTGAGGAACAATTTAGATTTCAAGCAACTGATACCAAGTCTGGTCCTCCAAACTACAGGAAAGGAGATTCCACCTGAACATCAGGAAGAACTTCCTCACTGTGAGAGCTGTTCAGGAGTGGAACTCTCTGCCCCGGACTGTGGTGGAGGCTCCTTCTTTGGAGGCTTTTAAGCAGAGGCTGGATGGCCATATGTCGGAGGTGCTTTGAATTCGATTTCCTGCTTCTTAGCGGGCGGTTGGACTAGATGGCCCATGAGGTCTCTTCCAACTCTACTATTCTATGATCTATGGTTTGATCGTGGGCAGATTACTAAAACTTACATGACCCTGGTTTGGGGTCTGGGATTTTCATAACACAATGTGGGGCATTGTGTACTAACTTGCTACCTGAACTTATAGCAAATATAGAGATTCTTGTCAGAAGTTGGAAAGTGCCCTATGATCTTCTAAATGCAACTACTTGTGTTGCCCCGGTGTTGGAGAGGCCGCTGGCCCCCTGCTTTCATGCCTTCTTTCTCTTTCCCTCCCCTAATATCTTTCCCCCATTCCTTTTTCTTCCCTCCCTCCTCATCCTCCCTCCTTCCCTTCTCCTTTTCTTCCTTTCCTTCCTCTTCCTTTTCTCCTTTTTCCAACTCTAGAGGGCTTCCCAACATCACTATGACAATATGGCTCTTTTGTGACCTCATCAAATGTGCAGCTGGAATCACTACCAATCGTAGTGATTCCGGCGATGTCCATCCGGGGGTGCGGGAACCTGTTGTCCCACACCCCCCATCGCTCGATTCACTGGAGTCCCCATCCTATGGGGGAAAGTGTCTGCTACTTAGCTTCCCCCCTTGATCCAAGGCAACATGTGAAGCCTTCCGTGTTGCAGCAGTGGTGGCATGCACTGCTTCGCCTTCCCTTTTACAACAGAGCCCCAATGGAAATTGTCATGCATCATGGGATGTGAGCCAACAGGCTCTGTCTTAAAAGGAAAGGGAACTTGTGTATGCCGCCAAATTAGCCCTTAGGTGATGAGGTCCTTTGTGGCTCATTTCTTCCTTCCTCATTTCCCCTCATACACATGTCACCTTTCTTTCCCAGTGACACCACATGGGCTACTATATTGTCATCTAGCAACAGCCTTTATGGTAAGGACAGATACATAACACACACACACACATATATATACATCTATGATCTTTGATTTTTAATTTATGTAATTATTATTTGATCAATAACCAGAGATAAGGTTAAGTGAATTCGTCAGCAATCTTTAAGTAGCTGATGAAAGGGAAAAAAACATAATTTAATTAAATATAACAAAACAAAATTTCATTTACTCACCAATAAACAAGCTAACTCACCAGGGTAAAATAGCATATCTTAGGAAGCCATTCCTTAATTGAGATTTGGGGCTATGCCATTACATAACTAGTGAAATCTTAGCTGCTGTTAATAACTTCCATATTCGTTTGAAATATTTGTTTCAAATGGGATCTCCTAAATATCTGAGCAAAATATAAAAAGGTTTCTGATGAAACCTTTGAAATGATCACATCAATCATTTCTTTGTCAGGCAGTTGCAAAGCAATGCGCGCACACTCTTCAGAACTGGTGTAGTGCTGTGTTTTTTGTTCTTTTTTTTTTTTTTTTAATAATATTTTTATTGAGTTTTGCACATGTACATGAAAGGAAAGAAAACACCATATACATAGAGGGAAAAAGAAAAAAAAAACAAACAAAAAAAAAAGCAAAAGAAAAAAAAAAAAAAAAAAAAAAAAAAACAAAAAACGTGAGTTTAATAAATAGTGGTAGAAAAAAAAAAAACGAATAAATACACACAGTTGGGGGGGGGGAATGGGGGGGGATAGGGAGTGAGGGGGGGGGAGTCGACTTCCACTGCTCCCGACGGTACAGCTTCTTTTCTCCTTTTGAAAACTCATCCATCTTCTCTTCACTTGCTTCTTTGCTGTTGGTGCTTTGGTTTCCACCTCACTGGGTGGGGTGCCGAGTTCCTAGTTTATTTTCAAATCTAATAATTCCTATCTCTTTTTGGTAAATCTTTAATCTATATCCATTTCTTTTGTTTATTTGTACCCTTATTTATTCGTTTTAATTCCTTGTATATTTACCTATGTATATATAAATATGTACTTATTTAGTTCTTATATAATCTTTTAATTATTCGTTTGTTTAGAGCTCTTTTTTGTAGTCAGATTGGCCTCTAGATATTTTTCTATTCCTCGCCAGTCCGTTTCTTTCCTTGATCTGCCCTGATTCCTTGCCATTAAGTAAGTCAATCTATCCATATTTTTTATTTCCACCACTTTGATTAACCATTCCTCATTCTTAGGGATTGTTTCTTGTCGCCAATATCTAGCGTATGTTAATCTAGCCGAGGTGGTTAAGTATATCATTAATTTTTCCTCATTTGGGTTTCGGGGTTCATTGAATATTCCTAATAGGTAGAGTTCTGGAGTTTTCCTAATTTTAGTATTCATCATTTTTTGTATAATTTCATGTATTTTAGACCAGTATTCTCTCGCTTTTTTGCATTCCCACCATGTATGGATGAATGTTCCTTCTTTTACTCCACATTTCCAGCACTTACCATTCTTAGTTTTGTTAATTATTCCTAATTTTTTAGGGGTGAGGTACCATCGGTAGAACATCTTCATCCAGTTCTCTTTTAATTGATATGCGTAGGTATATTTTAGTTTCCTTCCCCAGCACGCTTCCCACTCCTCCATTTGAATGGGTCTTCCTATATCTTTGGCCCATTTACTCATATTGTTTTTTACCTGTTCTATCTCTGTATTCCATTCCAGTAATATCCTATAAATTTTTGAAATTAGGCGGCCTGTTGTAAATAAAATTCTATCCCATAAATTATTTTTCCCCATAAATCCTTTCACTTTGTCTTTTTTATAATATTCCTTCAGTTGGCCATATTGTAACCATGTTATATTTAAATTTTCTGCTTTCAATTCCTCCTGGGATTTTAATCTAAGTTCCGATCCATGTAATTTTATTAATGTTTCGTAATTAGGCCATTGTGACCAACCTAGGAGTCTTCTCTGGACTGCCTCTATGGGTGAAATCCATATCGGGGTTTTATTGTACATTCTTGATTTATATTTATCCCACGTTTTTATAAGTGTCGATCTAATAAAATGATTGCCAAAGTTTTTTTCTATTTTAATTTTGTCATACCATAAATATGAATGCCAGCCTACTCTTAAATCAAAACCCTCTACTGTCAAAATTCTTTTATTTTCCAGTTGTATCCAATCCTTTATCCAAATTAGGTTGCAAGCTTCGTAATAAGTCTTCAAATCAGGCATTGCGAAGCCGCCTCTTCTTTTATCGTCAATTAAATTAATCCTTTTTATTCGGGGTTTTTTACCCTGCCAAATAAATCTACTCAAATCTTTATTCCATGTTGTAAAAATTTTCTGGCTTCTTAATATAGGCAGACATTGGAATAGAAATAACATTTTCGGTAGGATACTCATTTTTACCGCTGAGATTCTACCCATTAGGGAGATTTTTAAGTTATTCCAATTTTCTAAATCCATTTTTATATTTTTCCAGGTTTTTTCGTAATTGTTTTTTAATAATTGGGAGTTTTTTGAAGAGATGTATATTCCCAGGTATTTAATTTTGGGTGTTATTTCAATGCCTAATTTTTCTGATATCAACTTCTGTTTTGCCTTATTAATATTTTTTGCCAGGGCCTTTGTTTTATTCATGTTAATCATTAAGCCTGCGACTTCTCCATATTCTTTGATAATCGAAATCCATTTTTCTCCCTTCTTTGCTGGGTCTCCTATAAAACAAATAATGTCGTCTGCATATGCTTGTATCTTATATTGTACTCCTTGGATGGTTGTTCCTTGTAGTTCCTCATTCGATCTTATATTAATTAATAGGGTCTCTAGGGTCATTATAAAGATTAGGGGCGACAGGGGACACCCCTGCCGTGTTCCCTTTCCAATTTCCAACTCTTCTGTTACCTTCCCGTTTACCATGATTTTTGCTTTTTGTCTCTGATATATGGCCTCAATTGAGTTTTGAAGGTGATAGCCCATATCGAGTTCTTGTATTAACAATTTAAAATAGTCCCAGTTTACCCTGTCGAAAGCCTTCTCGGCGTCCACGGCCAGGAGTAATATCTCCTGTTGATTTTGAGATTCATAATATTCTAATAAATCTACTACTAGTCTTATATTATCTTTGATGTTTCTATTTGGTAGGAAGCCGGATTGCTCTTCCTTTATCCATTTTTTTAAAAATATTTTTAATCTTTCTGCAATTATATTGGAAAAAATTTTGTAATCTACATTCAATAACGATATAGGTCTATAATTTTTTATATCTTCTGGGTCAGAGTTTTCCTTATGTATTACGGTGATCAGGGCCTCCTTCCATGAGTTTGGCATCTTTCCTTTTTCTCTTATTTCATTCATTATTTTGAGCAGATATGGTGTTAACTCTCCCTCGAATACCTTATAGTAAATTGCCGTCAGGCCATCTGGGCCTGGCGATTTTGAGCTGTCTAGTTTCCTAATTGCTGCTTGAATTTCTTTTTTAGAAATTTCTTTATTGAGATCTTCTCTCTCCTTTTCTGTGATTTTTTGTAATTTTAACTTCCCTAGATAACCGGTTATCTTTTCTTTTTCTATCAGGTCTTTCCCATATAATAGTTTATAGTATTGTGCAAATTGTTTTAAGATATCTTCCTCCAGATAATGGTATTTTCCCCCTGTTTTTATTCTTTTTATGTATGTTGCTTCTTTCCTTTTCCTTAATTTCCTAGATAGCCATCTACCTGGTTTGTTTGCCGATTCAAAATGGGTCTGTTTAATGTAGTTCATTTGCTTGGCTCTCTCTTCTAATTCAAAGTATTCTCTCTTTTTTTGTGTCATCTCTAATCTTAGCAACAAGTTTGAGTCCCTAGGTTTCCTTTTAAGTTCTTTTTCAATTTTTGCTATTTCTTCCATTATTATTTTAATTTGTTTTTGTTCTTCTCTTTTTTTCCAAATTCCCTGTTCTATTAGATAGCCTCTCATAGTAGCCTTGCTGGCATCCCATACCATGTGGAGGGGTGTTTCTTGGTTATCATTTATTTTAAAAAATTCTTCCAGAAGAGCCCTATTTTTTTCTATATCTTCTTTCCTTTTCAGAAGATTACTGTCCAATTTCCATCTCCAGTGTTTTTCCTTCTTATTTAATATTACCTCTATGGGGTTATGATCTGTATCTGTCCTTGGTAGTATCTTAATATTTTGAACTAGGGGGGAAAGGGATTTGGAGGTCCATACCATATCTATGCGGGACCAGCTTTTATTTTTTGCTGAGTAGAAGGTATAATCTTTTTCCTCACCATGGTGTGTCCTCCACACATCATCTAAATCGTACTCTTCTTTAAAATTTCTGAAGTCCTTTGATAAGAGTCCTTTAAATTTCTTGTCCCTGCTGTTTCTCCCCGGATTTCTATCAATTTCACAGTTCATCACCCCATTGAAATCTCCCATTAAAATTATCTTGTCAAATTCCTTATCTTGTATTAATTCCTTCAGTTTTTTCACAAATTTGGATTTAGGCTCATTTGGAGCGTAAATATTTATCACTAATATTCTTAAATTTTCAGTGTTAATAATAATTCCCAGTATTCTACCCTCCGTATCTTTAAAAGATTGTTGAGCTTCTAATTTGGGGCTAACATAAGTTACTACTCCTCTTTTTTTTTGTATGTCTGAAGAATAAAATTCCTTACCTAATTTTGGTTGCGATAGAAGTTCTGCTTGGTCCCGCCTTATATGTGTCTCCTGGAAAGATATTATGTCATAATCTGATTTTTTAAGGGGGTTATAAATTTTATTTCTTTTTTGGGGGGAGTTTAGTCCATTCACATTACAACAATAAATCTTCAGGTGTCTTCTCATAGTATTTCTTCTCTTTTTCCACCTTCCATTGTCTCTTCTTCCTTTTCAGAGAGTGTTATATGGTTGTCCTCCTCCTCTAAATCCTCTTCTTCTGTCCTGCCTTCCTCCTCCTCCTCCTCCTGAGTAGTTTGGTCTTTCTTTACATTAGTGCGGTGTTCTGGGAAGTATTGGTCGTCTGTCTTCTTTTTAAATATCTCTGTACAAGGTCTAAAGTTTTTTGAGTATTCCTCTTCCTCCGATTTCTCTTCCTCTTCTAATTCTTTCTTCAATTTTTTATAAAAGTTTTTTGCTTTCGCCTCTGATGTAATCCAATATTTCTCTCCCTTATATGTGGTCATTAACCCCTCTGTCTTTTCCCATCTGAATCTTATTTTATGCTTTTTTAATTCATCTGCTAGGAATTGATATTTTCTTCTTCTGTTGAGGGTCTCCGTCGGATATTCTTTCAAAATCACTATTTTCTCTCCTTTGAAGGATATTAATTTCATGTTATTTATTTTTAAAATTTCATCCCTGTATATCTTTTTTGTGAAGTTCACTATTACGTCTCTTGGTGTCTTGTTCTTTTTTGCATAATTTGTATTTATTCTATAGATTCTATCCGTTCTATCTTCCGCTTCGTCCGTTGAACAATTTAGGATGTTTGCTATGATTTCAATTATGATTCTTCTTATATTTTCCTTCCCCTCCTCCCAAACGTTGCGAAATCTTAGTTGGTATTCTAGCTCTTTTGCCTCAAACTGTTCTTGTCTTGATTTGATTTTGCCCGTCTCCGAATCCAACTGTTGTACTTCCTTACGTAATTTGTCCTGTGAGTTTCTGATTTCAGCCTTCTCTTGTTTTAAATCTTTTAATTCTTGATTTATTGTCCCTATTTCCTGCTTCATTGTTCTTAACTCTTCTTTGATTTCCTTCTTAAAATCTAACATTTGTTCTTGTGCTAACTTTTGATAGGCGTCCTGCTTCTCTTGCATTCTCTGCAGTTCTTTCAGAATTGAATCCGTTATGTCTCTTATGTTTTTTGTTCTTGGGATATGATAAGCCAAATGCAAAACAAAACAAAATGCTTATTTGGATAAAACAATACATTCAGGATTTTACCTTTATAGGGTATGGTAATGCACTCAAGGAATAAAAAGATAAAAATAGATCTGATAATTTGAAATGTAGGACATTGTTACCTCATTCTTGTTCCACACAGTTTTAAAAAACTTCGAGAAACAACAATGCAATGAAGAAACATTTTTCCACTGAATTTATTTTTAAGGACACAAATTAAATTACCTGTAATAAATACGAAGGGTCTGGAGCTCTTCTTCAAGGCTTTTATATTGCTGAACAACAGCTTCTCTTTCTTGTTGCATAGCCAGCAATTTTTCCTGCAAATAAAACAATAAAAAACAAATTACTTTCTGAATGAAACTGAATGTGTTCCATTTTAATAGCTAACATGCCTGCAATCCTATGTTCACTTCAAGTCCCACATAGTACACACTGGCTTTAGGCTGAAGAATATATCACATACCAACAAATAACGAATGGATCAGACCAAAGTTCATCTCATCCAGTTTCCACGGCACTTTTTCATACATGCCAATTTTAAAACATTGGAACCAATGTAGACAAAGCATTGCACTTGATCCACAGTGCAGTCCGAAGGCTGTTTTTATGGGTCTCCTTTCGCTCAAACAATGTAAGGGTGGGTTTTTTTGCATTGCCCCTTCATAGCCTCAAGTCTCTTTTTGATGTTATGTGCTGACATGCTGTCTTCTGACCCCATCACAAAGGCCAGGCGAAGCATTCTGCTTCACTGCCAGACAGAGGAGGTAGCAGGGCAAATCTGTCGCCCTACATGCCACTTCCTCTGGGCGTCGCTTCCCACATCACACATGGAAAGCGTTGCCCTCCAGGCAAGGACCCATGCTGGTTCAATTGGAGCCAGCACAACATGGATGCTTCCACCCCAGTTGGGGGCGGGACCTCTGCCAAATGTCACACGACATAGTGTGATGACTAGGATGCTAGAATTGCCTCGTCTGATGAGGCCCTATGATTTCTGGTGAGTGAGAACTCCAGATGAACTGTTTCCTACAGCTATACTCAGGTCCTGCAATCTCAGGGACTTTGCTTTCTTTTCTGGAGTCATTCCATCTGTAATCTCATTTTTCCTTCTGCCTTCAACATTATTTATCATTATAATTTTTTCCCAGTGCTGCTTCCCTCCTGCTCCTTGGACTGGCGTAATGGCATGTGGCAGCGCCATCTTGCTTCCCTCCTCCTCCTCCTCCTCCTCCTCCTCCTCCTCCTCCTCCTCCAATTATTAGCTGTTAAATTAACTGGACATTGACAAACTCTGCAGCTAGAAGCATGCACATTGTTCACATTAACTTTGGGTGTGCATGCCACATCGTAACATTTTCCAAATGTCTTAACTTGTTGTTATATCATTCTGTAAATTTAAATAATTAATAATATTGTCTCCAATTCTTTTTACTACTGTTTTCTGTATTAATACATACACCTTATTATTCATATTTCTGATACGTATTTTGTGTAATATGCCTCATAGAACATAGACAGATGGAACAAAACCCTAAACATTTCTTGAGGCTCCACGAGAGACTTTTGATTCAAAAAGGGCTCTGTGGCTGAAAAGGTTTGGGAGCTCCTGCTTTAGTGAAATTCTGTGGTTAGCTTCTAGTAGTGGTGGCCCAAGAAATTCCTAGAGAAACATATTCACAGGTTGGAAAAATAGCAATTCCTTTATTAACAATTTTCCAGTTTCACTGGGGTCTTGTGATTCGAACTCTAGTGAATGTGGAGGGCTGACTTTAATTGTAATAGACCTTCTTCACTCCTTATCCCAGCAATTTAGAACTTATATGTAGCTACCACGACTATCTAGTTTCTAAGACAATTCATTTAGCTTACATTTTTAATATAAGATAAGAACCTGGAGGTAAATAGTCATAACAAGTCAACCTTTTGGCATATATAAAATAGTAGGGCCATCGCAGTTAGTGGGACAAGTGAGTCATGACGAATTAAAAAGACATTGCTTTCAATCAACTGATGTTAGGGGATTTAACCTGAGTTATGACTAGATCTAGATCCAGGCTGTATTTTGTAGGTTTATTATAATTCCTAATCTATGTATATTTTCTCCACATATCTCAATTTTATACCACAAAGGGGCGAACAGTAAAAAAACAATGCAACAAATTAAAAGCACAGTTTTTAATCAAAACAAGAAAATTAAAATAATTATGTCAGAAAAAAGGAGAAGCCGTTAAATCAGAATTACAGTGCTGATTCTTAAAATAGAATAGTATTGTGCGGGCAATGCAAGAGGAATACATCTTTACGAGGGAGGTGCCACTGTAAAGTTGACCTTGCTGCCATACTTCAGATGAAAAGGGCGCACATAACATTTCTCTTCTGAGGAAGAGCTAATGTACAGCTAACAACCCAGCCATATACAGCTACATGGTAAAGGTAAAGAAAGGTAAAACTGATTTAGCCAACTCCAATCAACAATGTGACAAGCACATTTCATACCAATGAAAATCTCGAATGTTTTTAAAAGGTAGACCCACACAGAACATATTACAGAAGCCCAGTCAGTAAAGAAAATTGTGATCATGTTGCTCTCCCTACAACTTTCTTTAAGATCACAGTCTTTCCCATAGTCTGAAATATTACATTTTCAGTACAATCCCCTCAATCCTCCACCAAGCATGGATCATACTGTGGGTGGTAATTCTGGGAGTTATAATCCAAAAATAATTCCCCCAGTTCTAGACTTTCCAACATCTTCTTTTCAGGCCAACAGAATGTGCTTGTAATGATCCTACAGCCACATACAAATAGCCTATTGCAGCTTGTGCAACCCTTGTCTGGAATTCCAAAATCCCAAATACTCCCAAATCCAAGATGGTCCATATAGGTGCCTAAGATAATGGCACCTTTGCTTGCTGATGGTTTAGTATGCATAAACTTTGTTTCTTGCACAAAATTATTAAAATATTGTAGAGAATTACCTTCAGTTTCTAAGTTTAAGGCATGTTTGAAACAGAAATGAGTTTTGTATTTTCTATTTAGACTTGGGTCCCATTTCCAAAATATCTGATTGTGTATATATATGCAAATATCGGTATTCCACAATCTGATAATATCAAAACTCCAAAATACTTCTGATCACGAGCACTTCAGATAGGAGATACTCAATCTATACTGCTATGAATCATCACCTTACCAGGATGAGAATAAAGTATATTATTTTTATTCAAAAAGTTGACTTTTACAACCAAAGGGCACTCATTTATTATATGTTCAACAAAGAATTTTGTGGTACCTTGAAGACTCACAATTATAATTTAGCATTGTCCTTTACAGACTGCATACTACTTCAGATGGCATGCCTCACCTTCAACCACAAGAAAAGTAAAGAAACCAATTTCATGAAGCATCTGATGAAATGAGATGTAGTCCATGAAGGCTTATAGCAAATAAAATGTGTCCCAAATGTGTTTGGTGTTTTCACTAGAACAGATGTAACACCGGGCATTTCTACAGTAGGTTACTTCAAACTCAATGCCGTTTGCTTTGGATTTATCTTTTTCTTTCTTTCCTTCTTTATTTCATGTACCTTTTTGGACAGACAAACCACAGCTCCTAGAATCAAACAGTTAAAATTGCGTTTGTGGGCAGAGCCTCTGGTTGAAGGTTCACCAATATAACCCACAAAACACAAGGATGTTAGCCAAACCAAACTATTTTCCATAATTATACTGTACTATTGGTGAAAAAAACCTTCTTAAATATTGGGGGAAGCATGCTTGAATCAAAAGAGGGTTGTTCAAGAGCCCAGTAATTAACATCCTTGACAATTTTCAGTGTGCTGTGAAGTGCAATTGAAATGGTAGATGGGGAGGAAATGTTTTCAACAGACACACCTACTCCTCAAGAGATTACTAGCTAGATTCTTTAGAGAGGTATCACACCTGATACTCTTTTAGGAGGAAGGTCGGGAGACATAAGTCCTGACTCTCCTTTCACTTACACCCACACTGGTCTGGCATTACTTCACAAGATAAGCTCCTAGTTTACAGCAACGTAAGAAAGAAGAGAATCGGCATAAGTGGATTTAAAACAGTCAGCAACAAGAGGAAGAAAATAATAACAATACTAGGCTTGCAGCTAATCTCTTTGATATAATATGTAAGATAGGAGTGGAACACTGGTCAGGCAGAGACAATAACAAACATTCCAATATGGGATTTAGGTGCATTTTACCAGAAAGAGAGAGAAATTTTGTGTGTTCCCCTATTAAAGTATTTGAATTGTGTCTTGGCTGTACCATCTCAGAACAGAGGGAACAGAATGTCAAATAAATTAAAACAACCCTTCACATAGGAAAAAAGAAATCAAGAACCAAGCTAGGAAGATTATTTTCTCTATGTGCTTGTCTATACAGATGAAAAAAAAAATCTGTTTGGCACCACATTTTGCTGGCCTACATTGGACCTGCACTGACCTTGTTAATGCCACACACACAGTGAGACTGCAATAACTGGTCACACATTTCCCTCTGGTGAACCTATCTCGCTGTTAGAAGGCGATTTACATTTCCAATCCTTTTGTATTATTTTGGCCCACATGGCCATTGACACTCCGCGTATTGGGTTCCCCCCAACATGCATACGAATAAACATGCCTTTCATTAAGCCAGTGGTTCTCAACCTGGGGTACCCATATGTTTTTGGCCTTCAACTCCCAGAAATCCTAACAGCTGGTAAACTGGCTGGGATTTCTGGGAGTTGTGGGCCAAAAACATCTGGGGACCCCAGGTTGAGAAGCACTGCATTAAGCAATAATGCAGATATGTCAGAATTTGCAAACACTAATCCTCCTTGAAAAATATTTTAAAATTCAACCCTAGAAAGATCCACTTCCTGGAGGGAATGTTCACCTCCCACCAAACAGTTCTGCTCACCACTAACTTCTCCCCACAACTATACAGTGAAGCCTCACTGGCTGGAGGGGAAACTACATGCCAAAAACTCTGGATTTTCAGTGAAACATCAGGATAAAAGGTATGTTTTTAAATGGTTAAAACCCAAATAGATGCATTACAAATGAATCATCATGGATATTGTGTGTCTGGATAAGTACCCATATGTACCACTACTACTACTACTACTAATAATAATAATAATAATAATAATACCTTTTTTTTATACCCCGCCCCATCTCCCCGAAGGGACTCGGGGCTGCTTACATGGGGCCTGGCCCGATAAAACAAACAAATAACAATAACAAAGCAATAAAACAATTATCCCAGTAAAAAACATCAACATCAATAAAAACAATCATTAAAATCAACAAGCAGGATACAGTGTTAAAAACAGGAGACTAAATCATAGATCCCAGGCAAAGCGCAGAGTGTTACGAAATGGGGAAGGAAATTTCACAGTTGAAAGGACAATAAAGTGCGGTATAAAATGGCAAGACAACAACAATGGGACTATTATGGAATGGACAGATAGATCAATCCAGCAACAATTAAACATCGAAGGCCTTTTGGAAGAGCCAGGTTTTTAAGCTCTTCCGGAAGGAGAGGAGGGTAGGGGCCTGCCTGATCTCTCTAGGTAGAAAGTTCCAAAGCCGGAGGGCCACGACGGAGAAGGCCCTCTCTCTCGTCCCCACCAACCATGACTGTGAGGGTGGTGGGAGCGAGAGAAGGGCCTCCCCCGACGAGCGAAGAGAACGTGTGGGTTCATAGAGGGAGATGCGGTCTCTAAGGTAGGTGGGTCCCAAACCGTTTAGGGCTTTGTAGGTGATAACCTGCACCTTGAATTGGGCCCAGAAAATAAATGGCAGCCAGTGGAGCTCCTTAAACAGAGGCGTTGAACGCGCCCTGTAATTCGCTCCAGTTAAAAGCCTGGCTGCCGAACGTTGTACTAGTTGTAATTTCCGGGCCGTCTTCAAAGGCAGCCCCACGTAGAGCGAATTGCAGTAATCCAGTCTAGAGGTAACTAAGGCATGGACCACCATGGTCAGATCAGACTTCTCGAGGTATGGTCGCAGCTGGCGCACAAGCTTTAATTGTGCAAAGGCCCTCCCAGCCACGGTCGACACCTGAGCCTCAAGCGTCAGCTCCGAATCCAGGAGGACCCCCAAGCTGCAGACCTGCGCCTTCAGGGGGAGTGTGACCCCGTCAAGCACAGGTTGCCACCCAATACCCCGATCAGACGTACGACTGACCTGGAGGACCTCTGTCTTGTTGGGATTAAGTCTCAGTTTGTTCACCCTCATCCAGGCCAACACAGCGGCCAGACACTGGTCCAGAATCCGAGGGGCTTCCTTGGATTTAGGTGGAAAGGAGTAGTAGAGTTGGGTGTCATCTGCATAGAGATGGCACCGTACTCCAAAACTCCGGATGACCTCACCCAGTGGTTTCATGTAGATGTTAAAAAGCATGGGGGATAAAATAGAACCTTGTGGGACCCCACAGGTCAATGGCCAGGGGTCCGAGCAGGTGTCCCCCAGCTTCACCAACTGGGAACGGCCCTCCAGAAAGGACTGGAGCCACTGCAGTGCAGTACCCCCAAGGCCCATCCCAGAGAGCCGTCCCAGAAGGATACCATGGTCGATGGTATCGAAGGCCGCTGAGATGTCCAAGAGAACCAGTAGTATCCCTCCCGATCTTTTGGTGATATCATGATCTTACTGTTACTGTCCAGACATGACTTTCCCACCTTGCTAGGTAGTTAAAAGAATTTTGAAGTGTGACTACAGTATCATGCAGTTTACTGAAAAACATGTTACTAGACATGGCATTTTAGGAAATCTAAAAAAGAAGGTTGTTTACCTAGAATTGGAATGCTGGAAAGAACCACAAGGATTATCCAGTTTAACCCTGCCACCACTACACCGAAACAGGAATTATTACACTTCAAGAATCTCTGACAATTGTTTATCTATGGCCTTCTTTTAAAAGTCAGTTGACAAGTTTCTATGACTTAATCTTTCAGTTAGAAACCTTTGTTGAACATTTAATCTAATCTATGTTCTTAAAACTTTGCCTTTCACCCTGCTCTCTTAGAAAACAAATAGCAATTGCTTTCTACTTTATTTATAGGAATGTTGAAAGCTATTTTGTCTTCATAAACTCTTTTTCTCCAGGTTTGAAATTAGGACTGCATCAAATATTCTGCAGTTTTGGTTTTTGGAGTTAAAAACAAAGATCTTAGTGGAAATATGTTTCTGAAGACACTTAGTTTTTGTGATTTTTCCATCCTTTGGGTGTGTGCTCCTGCTTGATACCACTATCTAGTAAAGTGCAATTCTGTAATTCTGCCTGCAAAGCAGAGCTCAGTGGTATGAAATACCTCTTGTGTTTGCAAAGCACAGCCCAGTTCGATTCAATAACTCTTCTGTCTGCACAGCTCAGTTTCTAGCTATAATCTGCTATTCAGATCTCTCTTGTTATTTAAATAGACAATTTTGTGGATTGTTTTCCCAATTTCTGTTGTAATGGCACAGAATGAGGTTATAACTGAGGTGAGATGGGGAAAAGGGGAAAATTTCTGGCTCATATTTACCCATTAGATTATAGTGGAAACAGTGTGTATTTTCAGATGTTGCTGGATTGCTGTTACCAGCAGAACTAGGACCTCATCAGAAGGGCTGGGTGAAAGCATGGAAAAGTGAAGGCAACCATCCTCCTTAGTTCCCTATTGTCCTTCTCCATCTTCTGTGATGACTGGCTATTTCAGCTCATTTTAAAACAGTTTGTCCCAATCAACAAAAATGTGTTGAGAGCACTGGTAAAACATTCCACTTCATGACAGTTAATAACCAACAATGCAATTGTTTCGTTATTCAGTATAATAGCCTTCTGTTTGAATTGATTAATTTAAACACATGAGAAGATCCCTGATGGACTGAGCCAATGGACCACATAGACCAGAAACCTTTTCCCAATCATACCCAGTGAATCCTGCTCCAGTAACTCATTATCAACCAGAGTCAGCAGACAACGTGTATCAATTTTCTATTGAATGATGATGATGATACCATTAAACAACTGTATTCTTAAATTATGTCCACAAATTCACAGAAATATATCTAAGCTTGTAAAATTCTGTTCTACTAAAATCAGCAGGTTTACTTCTCGGCTTAAGCACAGTTAGGAGATCACGAAAGCAAAAATTCCTAAGAACTGTTCGAAGAGTGTTTACCAAATTCCTTACACTTAACAAATGCTACTGAGCTAACATCAATCAGTACAGACTGAATTACCATGTATAAACCTATGGTCTCTTAATAGGGAACTGTAAACTTTACCCTCCCTACCAAAGCCCTTCTGCAGTTGGAAACTTTGCCAATGCTTATGTTTTTGTTTGTTCAAAGGATCTCATCGGCTGTCACTGTGACTATCTTACCATTCACACCTGAACACCTGCTATACTGAACCTGCCATGCCAGAAACGTTAAGCAATCTCTGTTTAGTGAATGGCAGCCACTTGGACATTATTTCCTCTGTAAGCTTTCAATTTAACCAATAGACAGTTGGGGAATTGACTGTACATAGATATCTGCCAACTGAAATGTTACTGAAGCAAGTTTAATAAAGTAATATTAAGGAGCAAAGACTGACTAAAAATCTATAGGTAACCAGGACCCAAATCACATAGGGCTTTATAAGTAAAACCTCAGAACACAAAACACACTTAGGTGGTTGTTGTTTTGTTGATGTGTAGTGTACCTTCAAGTCGTTTCTGATCTACAGTGACTCTAAGATGAAACCATCACAGGGTTTATTTAGTGGATGTTTGCCATTGTCTTCCTCTGAGAATGAGAGTATGTCTCTCAGTGGGTTTCATAGTGCGGTGGAGATGGTCTTCAGAGTCATAGTCCAACAACCAAATACTGTGGTATAAATTAAACTATGCCAGCCTTTATTCTTATGTGTTTAGCTACCTCTCTCTAATCTCATAACAAATTCAATACAGGGGAGGCTATCTGATTGGAGAAAGCAGATCTTGGTCAATCAATAATCGGAGGCTCTCACTTTCGCATCCAGACTAATATAGGGCTGCATATCTCTGGAATCTCTGCTAATCATTGCCTGCCTTGAAGTCAAGAACATCCCAGAAGAGAGCCTTGAGGGAAGATCTAAACATCTATTATACAGATTCATATGGGAGAAGGAAATCCTTTGGGTAGCAATCCAAATAAGGCTTTAAAGGCAAGCTTCGAAACAGACTGGCAGCTGATTTTAGAAGTGCTGTGATGTGTACAGTTAGCTCTGATCAACCATCTAGAGCAATGGCTCTAACCTGGGTTCCTCAGATATTTTTGGCCTACAACTCCCAGAAATCCCAGCCAGTTTACCAGATGTTAGGGTTTCTGGGAGTTGAAGGCCAAACGCATCTGGGGACCCCAGGTTAAGAGAACCACTGATCTAGAGCAGCCTTTTGCGATCTTTCTGTTCTAGAGGAATCCTTAAAATTATTTTCAGATAGATAACTGTAGTCCATCAATCTACCTCTGTCTAAGAGGGTTCCCACTTTGAGTGTGAAAAGGTTAATTTTTCAAACCTCCGCTCTCAAGCCCCTGAATTAGCATTGTATTGAGAACACTTGAAATTACAACCCTAAAAGTAACCTTTTTGAGGTTTGATCATTGCCAGTCCATCAGAACTTTGTTCCACTTGAACAAAGAAAGATAGATAGATGTTGTTGAAGGCTTTGATGGCCGGAATCACAAGGTTGTTGTGTGTTTTCCGGGCTGTATGGCCATGTTCCAGACGCATTCTCTCCTGACGTTTCACCCGCATCTATGGCAGACATGCTCAGAGTTTGTGAGATATATGGAACATGGCTATACAGCCCAGAAAACACATAACAACCCAAAGAAATATAGAGTTCTCTTCAAATTGGGCCAAAGAGATGTAGAAGGAATAACATACTAGACACTAAATCCCAAGATCACCTCCACTGGTGATATATTACCAATATTTCTTTCTTGTCTAGACTGAGCCTTAGGTTTTGGGAGATCACTAGTCTATTACCCATCCCAGACCCTGCTAATTACTGGCATAGCCATGAACTTAACCTTTGTGGAAAAAAGGGATAGAAAATCATAACATCACAACCTATAAAAAGCAACTGGTTTTGGCATTTCTTTGAACAACTCATAGAATCATAGTATCATAGAATCATAGAATAGTAGAGTTGGAAGAGACCTCATGGGCCATCCAGTCCAACCCACCGCTAAGAAGCAGGAAATCGCATTCAAAGCACCCCCGACAGATGGCCATCCAGCCTCTGCTTAAAAGCCTCCAAAGAAGGAGCCTCCACCACAGCCCGGGGGAGAGAGTTCCACTGTCGAACAGCTCTCACAGTGAGGAAGTTCTTCCTGATGTTCAGGTGGAATCTCCTTTCCTGTAGTTTGAAGCCATTGTTCCGTGTCCTAGTCTGCAGGGCAGCAGAAAACAAGCTTGCTCCCTCCTCCCTATGACTTCCCCTCACATATTTGTACATGGTTATCATGTCTCCTCTCAGCCTTCTCTTCTGCAGGCTAAACATGCCCAGCTCTTTAAGTCGCTCCTCATAGGGCTTGTTCTCCAGACCCTTAATCATTTTAGTCGCCCTCCTCTGGACGCTTTCCAGCTTGTCAACATCTCCCTTCAACTGCGGTGCCCAAAATTGGACACAGTATTCCAGGTGTGGCCTCACCAAGGCAGAATAGAGGGGGAGCATGACTTCCCTGGATCTAGATGCTATACCCCTATTGATGCAGGCCAGAATCCCGTTGGCTTTTTTAGCTGCCGCATCACATTGTTGGCTCATGTTTAACTTGTTGTCCACGAGGACTCCAAGGTCTTTTTCACACACTCTGCTGTCAAGCCAGGCGTTCCCCATTCTGTATCTTTGATTTCCATTTTTTCTGCCAAACTGAAGTATCTTGAATTTGTCCCTGTTGAACTTCATTTTGTTAGTTTCGGCCCATTCTCTCTAGTCTGTCAAGATCGTTTTGAATTCTGCTCCTTTCTTCTGGAGTGTTGGCTATCCCTCCCAGTTTGGTATTGTCTGCAAACTTGATGATCGTGCCTTCTAACCCTTCGTCTAAGTCGTTAATAAAGATGTTGAACAGAACCGGGCCCAGGATGGAGTCCTGTGGCACTCCACTTGTCACTTCTTTCCATGATGAAGACGACGCATTGGTGAGCACCCTTTGGGTTCGTTCGCTTAGCCAATTACAAATCCACCTAACCGTAGTTTTGTCTAGCCCACATTTTACTAGTTTGTTTGCCAGAAGGTCGTGGGGGACTTTGTCGAAGGCCTTACTGAAATCCAGGTAGGCTACATCCACAGCATTCCCTGTATCGACCCAACTCGTAAATCTATCGAAAAAAGAGATCAGATTAGTCTGGCATGACTTGTTTTTGGTAAATCCATGTTGACTATTAGCAATGACCGCATTTGTTTCTAAGTGTTCGCAGACCACTTCCTTAATGATCTTTTCCAGAATCTTGCCTGGTATCGATGTGAGGCTGACTGGACGGTAATTGTTTGGGTCGTTCTTTTTTCTCTTCTTGAAGATAGGGACCACATTCGCCCTCCTCCAATCTGCTGAGACTTCTCCCATTCTCCAAGAACTCTCGAAGATAATTGCCAGTGGTTCTGAAATAACTTCCGCTAGTTCCTTCAATACTCTTGAATGTAGCTGATCTGGCCCTGGGGACTTGAATTCGTTTAGAGTGGCCAGGTGTTCCTGGACAACTTGTTTCCCTATTTGGGGTTGGATTTCCCCCAATCCTTCGTCCATTCCATGTTGCTGAGGTTGAAGATGGCTTTCTTTTTGTGAGAAGACCGAGGCAAAGAAGGCATTAAGCAGTTCTGCCTTTTCCCTATCCCCTGTCGCCATCACCCCATCTTCTTCTTGCAGTGGCCCTATCGCCTCCTTGTTCTTCCTTTTTCTACCAACGTAAGCAAAAAAGCCTTTTTTGTTGTTTTTTATGTCCCTGGCAAGCCTGAGCTCATTTTGCGCTTTAGCCTTGCGAACCTTTTCCCTACAGGTGTTGGCTATACGTTTGAATTCTTCTTTGGTGATTTCTCCCCTTTTCCACTTCTTATGCATGACACTTTTGAGCTTTAGCTCAGTTAAAAGTTCTTTGGACATCCATTCTGGCTTCTTTGCACTTGTCTTATTTTTCTTCTTTGTTGGCACTGTTTGCATTTGCGGCTTGAGTATTTCACTTTTTAAAAACTCCCATCCATCCTTAACTCCCTTGTTTTTTAATATTGGCGTCCATGGAATGCCGCTCAGTAATTCCTTCATTTTTTGGAAGTCAGCTCTCTTAAAGTCCAGAATGTGTGTTTGACTTGTCTTAGTTTCAGCATTCCTTTGTATTGCAAACTGCAGGAGCACATGGTCACTTGCCCCTAAGGATCCAACCACTTCAACTGTATTGATCAGGTCTTCCACATTTGTTAAGATTAGATCAAGAGTTGCTGATCCCCTTGTTGCCTCTTCTACCTTCTGGACCAATGGGTCTTATTGCTTTCTGAATGTTTGGTTTGTTCATTCATCTAAGATGGAACCCAAAGTGTTCCCCTTGCAATCTACCATCCACATTTTGACTAGATTTAGTCAGTTTCAGCATGGGGTATGTATGTGTGTGTATACACACACACACACAGAGTATATCTATATATTCACTCTTACAATCTTCTTCTGCATTATTACTTCTCAGTTTACCCTACAGTAATTGATGCCATCAGATAATAATAATAATAATAATAATAATAATAATAATAATAATAATAATAATGTATTTATACTCCACCCTATCTCCCCAGAGGGGCTCAGGCTAGATTCCAAACATAATAGGCCAAAATTCAATGCCCCAACACAACAACAATACACCCATAATGACAAAAATTGATAACCCAACATATAAAAACAAATTATGACAAGAACTAAAATTAAATTAAGTCTTCTTCTGACAACCATAGGGCCAATGTACAAAACTAGGCCTGATGTTCTCCTTTACTGCACATGAGAAGGCACCACCATTGAAATGGAAAATGCTAGAAAGAAAATTCTTTGTGTGGAACAATATGAGCAGGGAAGGTTTAGTACCCCTACACACCGATTTTCCAGGCAAAATGTCTTTGCTTTCTCAGGAATATTTTATCTAGTCTGACTGCACTGCTCTTCTTTAGTGTCAGGATGGAATTAAATTTGACAGGTGTTAAGTTCAAATTATATATTTCCTATTTACGTTACAGAATACTGTGAGGCAACTGAAAGCGTATTTTATATAGAATTTTCTATTCAAATTATATTTTATATGATATTAACGATCATGAAATACAAGGCCAATAAAATTATTCACATGAACAAAATATGTACTGGTTACATAATGATGTGGGTGTGCACCATCCTGAGTTTGAGACGATGACCTCTTAGAGTTGTGTCATGTTGCTATAGAGCATAGTGCTACCAACCTGTGGCTCTTGTGTGGAACTCCACAAACCGCTTTTGATCCACTTTGCCTTACAACATAGCAAAGAAATGTTGCAATAAGAAACACCAACAAAGATCTGAAAATCTTAAGCTCTGGATTACCATATTGTGTTCTCCTGCCATTCAATGCATCAGACAAAGGCCGTGGTGTTCAAAGTAAAAGGAAGAGAGAAAGGAAAGGAAAGAAAGAAAGAAATAAAGAAACTGGTCACAGAAAGTGCAGGGTACAAAGTCAATAATATTCCTCCACATCTTTACTCTTTTCACAGATTGGATGTTAAAAGAGTTGGGGCAATTAGGCTTTTGTTAATTACCAGCTGTTGAAACAGATGTGTTGACTGTCCTTATTAACCCACAGCTGGGGCAGGAGAACAATTGATGCTCACTAAAACCAACAGCCAGCTGTTTTGCAGTAATTATCTCCTATCAATAATACAGGTGATAAATGCAGTAAAGCTTATGTCTGTAAGTTTCAATAACAAAAGTACAGTTACTAAATATATGTCATATTGTATTTTTAATTTAAATGCCAGATTCTTCTATCTTCAATATTTGTGCCAGCACAATTTCTTGGATGGTTTGGATATAAATCTTTGGAAGGTACAGCAGTCAGCACAGTGTATCCTATCCTATGTAAAGCTTAATTTACCAGTGAAACATTTCTTAAGATTGACTCAACATGCCAGGCATGTGTTAACCATGGACTGTTTTAGTGTAGAAGTTACTCTATGGGTCTGAAAAATGTGAGAACCAAAATATCTCTTTTATTGAATTACATTGTATAGCAGAATTCACACTGGAAGTTTGACAAAATTCTAATGAAGAAAGAATCCTGAATATCTTGAATGCTTTCACAGGCTTCGATAGCTCTATCATCCAGTAAAGGCATCAGCATTAGTGCTACTGTTAATCCTGTCTAGAGTAGACTTGTATCAGTGGGATCTATCAACGTGTTGATTAACCATTCAACAACTGATTGTATAAGTTTACTACAGTTGAGACTAACCAACAGGATGCCAGCTCTGATGCAGTGTTTTGCCTTTACTTTGTGATTACCGTACACAAATGGCTTAAATATCCTAATAAAATGCTTGTAGCTAGCTTTCCTTATTCAATATGATTCTTCCAACTGTTCTTTCCAATCATGTTCATGCAGTGCAATTTTGCCATAATTTGGCATAAACAAATAACACAAAATCAGTAGATGAATTCACACCAGTCAAAATTATGATATTTCCTAAAGGTAACCACTGTTTTTCTTCTTCAGACATTTGTTTCAACTCCAACATTATTACTAATAAATCATATTCATCACTTAATTTAGGTAATTTCATGCAATATTTGGCAGGGGTCCAAATTGGGAGTAATTATAAATGTGTTGAAGTAATTCTATATCATAAAATAATCCCATTAGAGTGAAAGGAAAAATGCGAGAAAGTTGATATGTATAGGAAAATGCTGTTAAGCCCAGGTGAATTATTTTAATCTCCAAAAATCAACATCTCCTACAGGATTTGCATGTTTAGGAATTTATCAGTAGGCACAAGTACATTTCTCTACATTTGCAGACCCTCACTTCTTTTATGTAAGATTAGTTCTAATATGCAAACATCTGCACTCATATTTTGGGTTTCCATTACCACAATAAGTTTACATTTTGTGTGGGGTATTAAATGCTTTGAAATAGCCAGGATGTATCACATAGAACCATTACAGATTCTCATATAGTAATTTATTTACATTGGTTCCTCATTCCTAATGTTATCTCTGTGTATTTCCTTATGATGCATTCAGAGAGAAAAAAGCAATGTAAAACAAAAATTTTACTTACATTATAAGCAAAGCCATTCATCACAATTCAACAAAGAACTTGTCTATTGGAATTTAAGTCTACCACTAATTAGTACACATTTAAAAACACCATCTTATTGAAAACAAGGATTAAGGCAGGCTGAATATTCACCCTTTCATGTCCTTCTTTCCTTACGTCTTCAGTAGAATTCACCATAAAAAGCCTGTTCAGTCAACTTTTAAGGAGCGAAGTTGACAATAATCAGGGCTCTGTTCATTAAGAGGGACAATATCAATTAAGAGACATTATTGGGCAACAAAGAAATCAGAAATCCAACACGCACAGCCCACACAATGTCCACAAGTGGATTGTTAACACTGTGTTGTGTTTTAAATTATCTACATAATTGCTATTTAGAGCTAAGCTCATTAGTGTGTACAAAAAAATCCTAAAGGAAACACCGTTGTACTAACTCAAATGAAAATGATTAATAGAGAATCACAAATTGAACTATATAAGCCAATACATGCATCTTTATATTTTTAATATTATTAAAATTTATATTTTTGGAAAAGCCAAATACAACTAAAACACACTATTTGTTTTTACTTTATAAGTAATATTCTATGTGATAAACCAACTTTTCTCTCATCATCAACTTTTGGTATATTTAATTTGTGTAACTATATGTGAAAGCTGTAATAAAAATATGCTGTAGCGATTTCTTGAAAATTACTGGTGTCACTAATTGTTGTTGTGCCTTGAGTATAATAAATCTTTTGTTGGAATTTAACTTGAGATTTTTTACTTGAAATGATTGAAACAGATTCTATAAATGCTCTGCTGTATTTGAAGCAAAATGTAAATCAGAAACCAGCAGGAAACCACATTGGGTACTTCTGAGCGATGCAGCCATACAAAAGAGTAGTTGTTTGTGTAGTCATATTATGGATAATCCACTTATTTTATCTTAAACTATTATTTTGTACATTCAAATTTGGTTGGCGAAGAATGTCAAAGGAGTTGTTGTCTATCTTGGATTTTTTTTTATTTCCTCGTGTTTCTTTTAATAATTGTGATGTTGATGCACATTGCATATCAGCCCAAAATGAGAGGGCAGCAGGTGTTTGTTCAGATGTGAGAAATCCTGGGAAAAACAGGGTGGCATATCTTATATCATTTTTAATTGTTTATTTATGTTTTGTTTGACTGCTATAGTGTTTGATTTTTACATATTGACTGTTGTTTGACTTTGTCCTGTATTTTAACATATTGGAAGCCACTTTGGGTCCCTATTGTGGGAGCAGAGCGGTATATAAATAAATGTATTATTATTATTATTATTACTACAGTATTATTATTATTATTTTATTATGACACAGCAAACAAGATAGATATGCTGGATTTCATATTATTATTATTATTATTATTATTATTATTATTATTATTATTATTATCTTTCACTTAACAATTTGTTTCTGGAACCTTGTGGCTGCTTTCAAATTCAGTCTTTCACAGTTATAACACCATAGATGTCTCTCTTTGAATGCTACTTGACATGGTCTACTGCATTTGCCTCCAGTGACTGGTAGTTGCAGCCACTGTACACATATATTGGTCTTCACAAATCTTGTGAGGGAGGGACCTCATTTTAAGATAATGAAAAATAAGAGTTAAGTATGCTAATAGAATACACACAACAAAGATATTTCAGAGTCTATCCCTTTGTGTATGTTCCTCCAATGCAAGGGAAATGTAAAGAGATTTTTCAAGCAACTAAAAAGGATTGTTTGTCATTTTTAAAAAATCTAAGAGAAGAACAGATCAGGTAGGGGGGGATGGAAATTGAAACATACATCTATGTCTCAGAGTTTCAATGTAAAATCAGAAAATTCACTTATATAAAAATTACTGTAGAAATAAATCTAGCAAAGAATTTTAGAAAAGGTGCCATTAATATGGAAAAAAGCAGTTGTATTTTCAATGTGCATTATATTCTAGTACTGAATCTTCATGCCCTGGCTATTCCAAATAATGGCGTAGATCGAATCCATTTTATCATATACTACAGCTGTATTTCAGAGGAAGGAGCTGACAAGAACGCCTCTGAATATCCTTTTCTTAAGAGAACACCATGAAATTCATGGAGTCACCAGAAGTCCACAGGCAACTTGAAGGCACATGCATATGCAAAATGTTCTGTTTTACCTATTTGATGAAGACTTTTAAGGTGATACAATTACCTATGCTTTAGCAGTTATTTAATGAAGAAAAATATAATTGCAGATCTCAAAAGACTCTGTGCGTGTGGTATTTGTATACTTGAGGAACAAAGGGACACTGCTACCAACATCTCACACCTGGTTGTAGTCTCCTTTTACTTACTATTCTTGGGTTTGTTGGTTTTCTTCTTAACAATCATGTGCTATAATGCTACTAGCAATAGTCGTCATGGATGTTAACACAACAGCAAAATTCACCCAAAGTTGTTGATAAGTCATGCAGAGCACATTAATCTAACGGTGTCACTGGAATATTATGCCTCGCTTAGAAAGGAATGACTTTTGATAGATTGATTTAAATCCAGCAACACACGGCTTGCTTCTCGTTTTAACCTTAGTTTAAACTGTGACTCAACCATCTTTTTATTTCCTTAGAAACATTGAACAGTTGCTGCTACCGTGTTGGCACGGCATTGGGTTTTTTGATCACATCATTTGAGGAAAGAAACCAATTTAATGGGTTTCCCTTCCTGTCATTCTTCATTTCATATTCTGGATGGGAAATTCCAAATGTGGCTGCTGATACCATCCTTGATTCCTGATTAAAAGGTGTTAAGAATAAAATATTAAAATTTGCTTACATTTTAGGGTGACGCTTAACCAAACCTCCCCAAACCCCTCTAAGCCCCAGTTTGATTACTCACTGGGATACATTTATACTAAAATCTTTCCTTTGTCCTCTTTATCCCTCGCTAACCAGTTCTTTCTTTTCATATCAATTATTAACCCCGTGACGTTGCTTGTTGCTGCAGTAACTTTGTTTCAATGCAACTGTTGCCAGGTGAATTTTGTTGGGAGCTTGACTGGCACATTTACTTTATGAGGTCTATCAAGGAGGAACAGTTATAGACAGCTTGCAGTAGTTTCAAATTTTATCAGGATTGTGTTCTCAATCTGGGCTTTAATATCTGAGCAAAACCACCTGTGCTACATTATCACTGTGACTTGATAGCCATATACCCATAATGTAGAGTTTACTTTAGAGGGAAAAGTGTGCATATGTGTCATATGTATGGGAAAAATTACGAATTAAAGCTATCATAATTAAAATCATTGCATTTTCCTTTTGACCTCCACGACGTGTTCATCATAACCAGTGTTGCAATAAATACCCTTTATATAATCAGTTAAAAATACACTGAAAGAAAAATAAAGGTTTCAGTCTCAGTTTTTATGTACATCTAACCACCATTTACCTGAAAAAAATTGAAATTTTTTTTTAGTTGCTTAAAAATTTAATTCTAATAGTTAAGTAAATTTGTAATGTTGCTTTTGGAAACAAAATTATCAGTTGCACTAATCTTGCATTAATATCCAGCATGACTATTGTTGCTGCTCTTGTAATTTAACGAATCCTAACTGTATCCATTTTATTGATTTTAGTGGAATGCATATCAGTGAAATATGACAAAATTGAATGGGTTTTGCAGTGTGATCCTAGGCATCATTCCTCTGAAGCATTCAACTGGACTATCTGTAATTAGTGTTACAAAAAGTGAATGTGATACCATGGTTGTTGTTACAAACACTGAAACCACCCCGTACTACAAACAACCAGCATCATTAGTGATAAGAAAGAATGTAAGCCATACTTTCACATTGGAATCAGTTGAATTTATTTCCCCCCACTTCCCCTCTAATTAATTAAGGAAAATACACAAGATCATACTGGTATCTAGAGAGGATTTCAAGCTACTTGAAAGTACTTTTGAGCTTCAATGTGAAATGAGTCTGCGCCAAGCTTTTGAGCAGGAGCATCCCTAAGACGTGAATTGTTTACCGGAAATAAAACAACTAGTTTCATTTTCTTGGGTCACAAAAAGTCTATTGAAATACCATATTAAAAGAAGCAAAATAAACATTTCAGAGTATGGCCTTTTTCTTTTTCACAGAACATGTAAACTCTAGTAGCCTTTCCATGTTACCAAAGCAATAAACTGTATACAGTTAATTTAACTAAGTTGATGCTGAATATCTGTCCTGGACAGAACATGCGGAGTACCTTCTTTACCAACTGATTAAGGTTTTGTGTTTAAGATATAAATACTTGTTTAGCGTATTTCTCTATTTTTGTTTCAGTCTGAATTGTGGGACATTATGACTGTTTAACAATCAACAGTAATAGGAAATAAACTGTTACACATAATCCTGTCTAGGCTCTTCAGATCACTCAAGTGTACAGATTTTTTGTTATCAACTTGGGCAATCTCCTTAACAGAGTAATAAACATATGACATTATTGGAATAGAAATGGTTCCTGCTAGACAGCCAGGAAACAGATTAAAAAGGTTACATTTAATTCAGGATGTACAGGAAATGAATGGTTTCTATGTCCTGAACAGAACATGCACCAATTAGGAACTTACCAGACTGCGCACACAATGCAACCTACTTGGTAGGTTGGCCATCTATATATGTTGAAGATCATTTGACCCTTTCCTTGCCTCCCCATTTACTATCCCCAATGTGATAGTAAAGTTTTCTTTACATCTTGTTGAATGATGGCTACATGGCAAATTAGCACTCATTCAATAGTCATCAGTATTCACCTTATAAAGTATAGTCGCTAGGGATAATATAGATAGTTCTACCCTTTTTGAAGGAAAGTAGACCAATAAGGAACTAGGGACAAATCTTGGGCATGAAATCTCAAGGAAATATAGGGATGCATGGAGAATTAGCTGTGTGAGAGCAGAGCACCATCTACAATATAGCACCTTTTCCGATTGCGAAGAACCTCTTCATTCAGTGCATGGCTTCCTTGTACTTAAGCCAATATGAGATAAGTCTCACTCTGCCTTTACACCAGCTTTTTAAAAAGCAACAATATTTCCCTATAATACTACTGCTAATAACAATAATAATAATAATAATAATAATAATAATAATAATAATAATAATAATAATAATTTCATTTCAACTTAACTATTTTTAGGTGTACCTCCCAAGCAATACATGTTTGGATTTCATATATCAAATTAGATACACATACAATTTGTATACATGATTGGACAGGATTGTTGCCCTATGTTAGTCATCAGTGTAATTAACCAACATGCATAAAAGTTATACATTTTATATAAATAGTGCAGATTTATTCACATGTACATTTGCAAAGAATGGAATGTACATGTGTTTACTGGATACTCGCCAAGTATTGTTTTGTCCTTCCAAAGAATTTCTTTACTTGCGAGGACATGTGACAGAATATTTGTTCATGAATTGCTTCGGTATTCAAGCAACTAGATCAACAAATATCAATAACAAGGAATTACTGGATACAGGAAAAATACTTCTAAAAATAATTGCAAGCAATTGATCATAAAAATACATGTTGCTCATGTATACATAAATACATCTTACTGGCTCATATGAAGCTGGCATAGAATTGTGCTCTTTATAAAATTATTCATTATGCTTGAATTACTAAAAGTAATAGTCCAATTGTGGTCATTTTTTAAAGATGTTATCTTTGCAAACAACATGATATTGTTGATTTTGGAAACTTAATAAAAGAGCAAATGAGCATCAAAAATACTGACAGTTCAAGAAGGAAGCAAAATAAAAATGGACCACTTGAGGGCAAGTCTCTAAATAAAATAAAACAGTAGTAGTAGGATGCTGATCCGCACCTCCAAATCAATTATCCAGCCCTGGTCCAGAGACCTGTCTGCTCCTACATAACTCTGGCTGAGATGTACCTGTAGAATCCAGCCTGATATCATTCACTGGTCACCAAGCTGGATGAATGCTCCATTTGGAAATCTGACTGCATTTCCTACCTTCACCATTTTCCTAGCTTGTGTTCTAAATTCACTCTCTCCCTCTGTTTTCTCCAATCTCTTTATTCTGTAAACTCTTCTTTCCCCCGACAATTGGTTCCCAAAAAAGCCCTCTTCAGAGTATCTTCTCGGGGCCAAAAAGGACTGTGCTCCAAGCATCTGGTGGGCATGGGGGTGGTTGCAGGATAAAGTCTCCTGTCCTGTCTCCTTCTCACTAGGGACCTAATCTGTCTAGTAATGTGTTGCCTGATCTTGTGTTGTATGTTCCAAAACTAAAGGAGTAAGCAATGAATTAAAGGAATAGGCAGCTTCCCCTGTAATGCAGAAACTCTCTGAAAACACTGGAGCACTGGCAGCATTCCAACTTTGGAATGAATCTGAGATACCTTTGTCAACAGCCACTGCTGTAGGCGTTAATGGAAAAGAAAAACGACAGTAATTGCATTTGAACTACTGGTCAAAATTTCATCAGACTAAAGAAGCATTTCTTTCCTTGAGAAGCCTAGTTAAGATTATTTGAAATTATTTGATTATTTTATTTCAAAGACACAATGAACAACATATAAGGAAAAATATCAAAGATATGCAGTGTATAAAATGGCAGCCATTGGTATATAATGCTATTTCAAAACTGTCCTACAAAAAACATACCATTTGAAATTAGAGGAATTTTTATTTGCCCATAAGACAAGTAAAGGCATTCCAGAAGTCTCAGAGTTCCTGAATTTGCTGCTCTTCTCATATAATAATAATAATAATAATAATAATAATAATAATAATAATAATAATAATAAAACTTTATTTATACCCCGCCACCATCTCCCCAAAGGGACTCAGGGCGGCTTACATGGGGCCCTGCCTTGGACAATACAATATAACACAACAAAACAACATATCATAATACAATTAACCAATACAATTGATAAAATATACAGTACAGCACAGAATCAAGAAAGCAATCTAACAGGGGCGAGCCGCATGAACACTAAGTTAAAAACTCAGGGTGAGAAAGGGATCAAGATAAAAACCTCGGGGAACAGGGACATCAGATAATGAAACAGTCTAGGGGATAAATGTTGAGGGGAGTGACAAAAGAACAGTTACTCTCCGAAGGCACATCGGAATAGCCATGTTTTTAAATCTTTCCTAAAGGCTAAAAGAGTGGGGGCTTGCCTAATTTCACTGGGCAGTGAATTCATATGCTTTCTATCTAGGGCTATAATCGAAACATTGGAAAGTCATTTTTCAAAAGTGCTTCTTTGACCTTTTTCTAGCAGTGTGTGACTTTCTGCCATACAGCATGAATACAACAGCTGGATAGTTTTCATGATAATTTGACATGAATAGATGATGGGCTCATCAAAAATTGTAAGAAAAGAGAGGTGTTATCGAATTTTAGCAAATGTGAACTTTGTGTACCTTTGGTGATTTTTATCACATCAGCTTGAATTTTTTCCTTGCTGTCTTCTGCATGCATGTGAAGATTTCTTTTGTTTCGGCATCCTTCTGAAGACTGAATATGAGGAAAAAGACTGCAATAATGTGCTGTATTTTGTTCTACATTTGTTTAATGGACATGCCTTTTATTGATTTTAATTCTATTGATAGTTTAATTATATTTTAACCTGTATATGATGTGTGTTTTTAGCTTTACCTTTAAATATTTTTGTAACCTGCCTTGAGATATATCTGCCCCGGAGACCCACAGCCCCATCCTTCTATTCTTACCCTCCTCCTGGCACTGCTGCCATCCCACTTGCCTATCTCTCTTCTTCCCCTCCTTGTGCTCTCCTGTCCCACTCACTTCTCCTTTGCCTGCCTGAGCACATGAATGTATGTGTGAGTGAACACATGCACACATCCACTTGCTTAAGAAAGTGAATGGGAGGGAATGCACATACACACCCTATCTTCTTGTGCTCCTCCATCCCATTTCTTTCTCCACACCCTGCCTATATGAGTAAATGCAAAAGTGTGTCCTCCCTCAGTGTAATCCCCCTGACCCTTTTCCCTCCCACCCATCAACCTACAGGGGCAAATAAGTGTATGAGGAAATACACCCCCCAACTTCACACTTTCCCATCCTATCCCCTTCCAGCTTGATTGAGTGAATGAATGAAGGAACACATGGGCGAATCCTCCTTTCTCATGCTCCCATTTGAATCCATGGGAGTAATGTGTGTATGGGCAGCCTCAACCACCTACCTGTTCAATTTCCTCCCTAGGATTTGACAAAGATTCTACACTGTAGAATTGATGCAGCTTGGCGCCATGTTGACTGCTATGGCATTTCAGACATTGTAATTAGGTGAAGCACCATTAACAGTGAAGGTTAAAGGTAAAATTACAACTCCCATAGCATTGAACAGTTAAGCTGGTGTCAAACTGCACTAATTCTACAGTGTAGATGTGTCCTTTGGCTGACTTAACTAAAAACAGCTAAAGATGGACATCAGTGCTATTAAAACCTATTAAAAATAGTAATAGGTACCAGCAGAGGAAGTAACTAATAATCTGCAAAGGTTAAACTGGCAAATGTGGTGCGATGACTAGTTTATGGATGCCAAGTAATCATCCCACATTATCAACAAGTTTCATTTTTATAACCAATACAATTCCGAGCCTTATAATGGTAAAAAACATTTTTTGTGACTTGCTTTAATGAGAGGACTCATTTGGTGCCCCTTTCATACATTCACTGAACGGAGCTCTCATAAAGTTTTATAGAAAACTTATAGTGGAACTCGCTGCCCATTGAAATCAGGCAAGCCCCCACCCTTTTAGCCTTCAGGAAAGATTTAAAAACATGGCTCTTCCAGTGTGCTTTCGGAGAGTAAATGTTCTATGCTACTCCCCCCCGATATTTATCCTCTAGACTGGTTCACTATCTGATGTCCCGTCCCTCGAGGTTTTATTCTGATCCCTTTCTCACCCAGAGTTTTAATTTTTAATCTAGTTTTTAAATGTAGTATTCATGCGGCCCGCTCGTGTTATATTGCTGTTTTGATCTTATGTTGTACTGTTTATTTTATGTAATGTATTATTTAATTGTATTATGTTATGGTTTATTGTATTGTCTTGGGCATGGCCCCATGTAAGCCGCCCCGAGTCCCCGTTGGGGAGATGGTGGCGGGGTATAAATAAAGTTTTATTATTATTATTATTATTATTATTAGAAAAATAACCCTGTTCTTTGGCCTATTTTGTGCAAAACAAAACTGATGGCTATTCCTTTTTTTAAAAAAAAAATCATATTTCTCAGAGTTGTATAAATATCGAAGTACTTGGTGTAATTCTTTTAACCAAAGTCCAATGTCCAATCATATGTTTAAATGTCTGTTTTGTTCGTACATCTTACAATTTTTAAACTGTGATCTCTGTTTTCAAGAGAGATGTTGCAGTGTTTTTTACTGGCGTGGGGGATATGAGAATAAAGATGTGCAGCAAATGAAAGATCTAAATATTTTGAACCGGGGTCAGAAGTATGGTTAATGATTAGCTGCATGAAAGGCTGGGTTTCTCTTTCCTTGCCTCGTGGTTTGCCGAGGCAACACAGCCACCATGCAGGTCTCTCTGTGCCATTCTTTGGCCACTTCCAGCAGATTGAGAAAAGCTGGAAAGTAAACACAGGTGCTTTAAAAAACAGCGCCGCTGTCATGGACAACCACAAACACCCTTCACTCGACTGTGGCTATGCCTCTTTCCCGCCCTCCCTTTTTAAAAGGAGAGCTTAACGAGAAAATGTCAAATGTTTCACCTTTCAACACCTCAAAATAACTTGGAGCTTAAAGTATTGTCTAGGAAAATCTCAAGCAAATAGCTCTTTTTCTGACTTTCTTTTTAAATGTAGCCAAATGTGAATTAGTCATGGAATATATATATATTAGGCTAATTATTTTATTGGGAAAGCAGATTTCTTTGTTCCTTAAAAAGCAGTATTGCACAGGGTCTGCAATCCAGAGAACTGGCCAGGTTGTTCCATGAATCCAGGGGGACTATTATTCACATCTTCTTTTATTTCTAATCAAATTCAAACATCTTCCCAGTGTTCATTGATTTCTTATCAATTTCTAGTTAAATAACAACTCTCTGAACCCTATGTCCTCCAGATGTGTTGTATTATTGCTCCCCACCATCCCATGATAGTCTCATACTAGATATAAACTGCTGCGGCAGATCACAACATGTAACTGTGATACAACAGCATTTGTATGACCCACTAATTGTCTTTCTGGAGCAGTTCAGAAGTCTTGTTTTGATTTTACACAGAATGGGACCAAAGTTGCTTAAGAACAGGCTTCAACCGTATGAAACTGTTCGATCCTGGCAATAAGCAGCTTCCTTATCCCCTGCTACTCAGATGGGCAGATTTTCAGAAGCAGAGTTCTCTTACTTCATGAATGCAATTCTTTAAAATGTATGATACGTGCAATCAGCTTTGGGATCATCTGCATGGAAAGCTTGTACTATTTCAATGAGCAGAGATCCTTCTTAAAATCTTGAAAGATTTGTCCAAGGACAGTTGAATGGATTTGAGGAAAAAATGCAGAAAACTATCTTGATTGTGGTCCTTTCCACCACATCTTGTATGTATCTCAATCGTACAATTAATCCAGTTTGACCTCAGTTGAATTGCCATGGCTCAGTGCTATAGAATCCTGTGAGCTGATATTTAAATCTGTAGCCTTCTCTGTTGGTGCCTCGTCAAATTACAACTCCCAGCATTCCACAGCATTTAGCAGTGGCAGTTAAAGTGGTGTCAGACTGCATTAATTCGATAGTGCAGAAGCATCATCAATCTTCACTTCATTTCAGTTATTGAAAATAAAATAAAAGGAAGAGGATTTTGTAATTTCTAGATCAGGCATGGGCAAACTTTGGCCCTCTGGGTGTTTTGGACTTCATCTCCCACAATTCCTAACAGTTGGTAGTAACAAAAAATTTAACTACTAGTTAATACTGAAAAAAATAGGAACACAGGTATATAACACATTAGGGAAAGGTTATGGAACATATAATTGCCCAACATGTGCAGGGCATATAGTTCATAGCTACCTAGCCCTCTAAATGCCTCCTGGGTGATTTTTCACCTCAAAACTGCATAGAAATGCAGTAGCCCTTACAACCTCACCAAACTGTCCTTAAAAGGTCACAAACCAGCTTAAACAAACACTAGATGTAATGCCACAATTCCAAGCTAATGCCACGAGAACAAAATTTTGCCCCTGAACCCATGATAGTTCCTTATATCTGTGTTGTGGTTGTGTGTCTTATATCTCCTTTTATAGGCTGGAATTACACTGTCCTGTATTCCAGCATCTGATCTCAGATTATCTGCTTTGAACTGGATTATATGAGTCTCCGTTGCCATATAAGCTGGGATAAGAAGATAATCTGGGATATAGGGCAGTATAGATCCAACCATAGCACCATTGGGTTTTTCTTGGCAAAACTTCTTCCAAGGAGATTTCTATTGCTTTCTTCTAAGGCTGAGAGTGTGACATACCCATGGTCATCCAGGTCCTATCTAGACTAATCATTTAATGCAGTTTTAAACTGGTATTGAAGAAAGTTTTTTCACAGTGCAGATGATCTCGTGGGAAATCTCGGAACTAATTTGAGATCCAGATAGCGGTTTCACATACCACAGAACACTGATGCACATTAAAGGGTTTCTTTTGACTGCTTTTGAGAGAGTTTGTTGTCTGGTCCCTGCAGTTTGAAGCTAGCTTTGAACTACATACGTAAGTAGTCCGTGTAGATGAGGACTCAATGGGTTTCCATGACTGATTTGAACCCTGGTCTTCTAGACTCTGAATCAAACATGCAGGTTCCATCTACACTGCCCTATAATGAGGTTTTAGAATTTAACTACATTGAACTACATTATATGGCAGAGTAGACTCAGTTCAATGCAGTTAAACTGCATTCTGAAACTTCATTATATGGCAGTGCAAGTGGGTTCTCAAACCACTGGCAGCATTTTCCACTTTTGACCTGTGTACATTGTTTAATCTTTGCTTTTCATTAAAAAAACTGAATCCAAATCATTTTACAAAATAGTGAAACTTTTGGTTCTTACTATGTTTGATGTCTTTGTTGTGAATTTCTAGACTTCTGGATTCATGGACATAACTGCCCTTCATTATGTGTTTTACTCCACACATTGCTTCCAACCTTTAAGGAGTTGTTAAAATAAACTAATAGTAACTCTCTCTCTCTCTCTCTCTCTCTCTCTCTCTCTCTCTATATATATATATATATATATATATATATATTCGATCTGTGGATAACATTACATAACATTATACCTACCTATCAATTTAAATAATGTGAGAATGTAATAGTAACAAAAGAGATGGAAAATAAATAGTTTTTAAAAAAATGGATGTATAATTTAGGAAGCCACACTAATTTTAATTTTTAAAATGTTGTCATGCACTTCTAAGAAGTTCTAACAAGACCCACTGATCTACATTTTAAAAACCCATGTACACCACATTTGCCACAGAAGGAATTCCAAGAAGATGAAATTCCATTTTGTGAAAACGTTTCCCCCCTTGGACTCACATCTGTTAAACTGAAAGTGGAATAGAGTTTAACATTGCAATACTTTAAAGTCATGTGGATAGGAAACCAGAATGGTGTGACCTAAGCGACTTCGGCTACTACTACAACATCAACTCTGCCACACAAGTTTTCTTAAGTACCTAAAGGGAAGAAACATGAAAGCTGATGTCATTTTCCTTTGAATATAAACAAAGCCCAGCAAGAGCATGAATCTATTTTTCAAAAGAAAAATTGAAAAAACAAAACTTTGGGAGAGGTAGACATTCCTCAGCAAGGTCAGGGCTAATAAAACATTTGGAAGGCGGGATGACACAATTTCGCTTTAAAGGTTCACTTAACTTTGTTTTAATGTTTTGCGTTTGACAGGCTCACATGTCAAAAGATGTTTGAATTGTTTTGTGACTCAACAACTGATCTGCAAGAATAATTTTTAAGGAGCTTTCATTCCCCCCCCCCCCCCCCCACCAGTTAAAATTAAAATCCATGCTGCCTAATCCTTGGAGTCAATCTGTAATTAAGGGGATTTCAAGAGAGACCATGCACTGCATTAATGATAAAATTTAATATCTGTTTAATACTCTAACAAAAGAATGAAAACCAAGCAACACACAAAAACACTATCACTTCTGTATTTGGTTTGAATTAATGCTTTCCTTTTACCTGCTACCTGCTTTTATTTTTAAAATGAGATATCGGGGACTGAATCCTGGCCATCTACATATCACCACCACCACCATTACTATTTCCCCAAAACTGGGGCTTAAAGAGGCTTATAACTTGAAACAAGTCTGATAAAAAATACAAGTGAAGATTAACATGGAGTAAGACTATTAACAATATTAAAATAATTTAAGTATACATTTTAAAAGATAAAAAGCAATTAAAACTGTTTAATTTAAAACAGTTTATTATTATTTTTTTAAAGCTGTAATAATTAAAAAGTATTTGCTTGCCAATGAAAGGACAGCAAGGAAGGGACTATTTAGGCCTAGAGGCAACCACCAAAAAGGTCCCCTCTTGTTAGACTTCAGTTTTTGGATTTAACTTATTTTCTTCATGCTAATGACTGCGGGATCAAACCTACCTGTGAAGGTGGTGGGACTGAGAGAAGTTGGTGTTTCCTGAGGATCTTGGAGCCTATACAACAAGCTCATATGAAGAGATATGGACAGCCAGATTTGTTGCTGTTTTTAACTGTCTTCATCTATGTCACCATCAGCTCGGAAGTCTCTATGGATGAGAGACCTTCAAGTCTCCCTGTCCTCATCAGTCCTACTCAAGTCTTATAGACTCAGAGCAGTAGCTTCCTTTATTGAGTCTCTCCATCTGGAATAGAGTTTTCCTCTTTTCCTACTGCACATTATTGTATTGAGGCTGGACGATCGCTGTTGCATAATCCTGTGCACATCCCACTGCCAATTGCCTTTTCCCCATGATTCTCTTGTCTTTCACTATTGATGGGCACGTCTGGTCAATAACTTGTAATCTCGAACATTCCCATCACCATGAATTGTTAAATCGGTGCAATTGTGTAATAGAAGAGAGGTGTACCTTGGTATGTATCTATTACCAATGAGTCAATAGAGGGTTTGTGTGATAAAGTCCTTGGTCTGGGATGTAATTTTGCTAGATTTGGTGAATAAATTGCTCAGCTTCGAACTAGAAAAGTATGGAAAGCATGTTCCCTGTAGAACTCTGCACAAAGGCATAATCCGACAGTCTATGGTTACTTCTCAAAATAACATGCAATGACATAAAAAGGTAAGGAGAGAGGAGAT
Organism: Anolis carolinensis; assembly: GCF_035594765.1. NCBI lineage: Eukaryota > Metazoa > Chordata > Lepidosauria > Squamata > Anolidae > Anolis > Anolis carolinensis. The sequence goes on along the minus strand of NC_085841.1, from coordinate 327,594,729 downwards.
ATAATATAACAATTCCAGCAAAACCCTGGATGTTGATGTTTGTATAATCATATCAATGTATTGCTTATTAGTGTTGGTGTGTTCTTTCTCAGCACATCAAGGACTTTATCATAAAAGCCCATAGATTCTCTCCACATTGTTGTGTGAAAAGCTCTGTGCTGTAAAGGGAGGTGAAGCAATGTACAGTGGACAAATTGGCCCGACTGATAAGGTAGTTGCTGTTCTGATTCCACCGACCTCTCTGTCTAGTCACTTCACTTTAACACATCATTTTAACAGACCTTGGTAGATTAATCTAAAGCCTGATCCACAGTCTTATTAGGACTCTTCTACACTGTTTTATAATCCAGATTATCAAATCAGATTATTTATTTATTTGTGATCTACAAATAAATAAATAATGAGACTACACTGCCATATAATCCAGTTCAAAGCAGATAATCTGGATTTTATATGGCAGTGTAGAAGGGGCTTTAGATTGAAGTTCTTGGATTTAACTCATCGTCTTCATAGTAATGACTATGGGATTCAGGCTGCAAAACTATGCAGGCAATTCCCAAGTTACGCGCAATACAGGTTCGCTTTGGATAACATAGGGAAGGGTTAATACCCTATGGTGCTTGTTTTTCTATCTGTATCTCTTTTCAGAAGATTTCACCTCATTTTCTGTCCCTGTGATCAGGGCTGTAGTCAAGGGGGGGGGGGCGAGGTAGGGGTTCAATACCCCTGCCCAAAAATTTTCAGTTTTTTTTAAACTGGTTTACTCATTAATTTTAACTGATTAACCAAATCCGCATGAGTGTCCACTGAAGTTTATCTGGCTTGAATGTCCACTGAACTTTATCGATGAAGCCTGATTTCTAAATTATTTTGCGTTATGGAACTACACTTCATGATTCACTAAAAAAAATTTCACCCTCCCCTGAAATCTTTTTCTGGCTATGATCCTGCCTGTGATCATTAGATTTTGAAAAATGTGGCTTGTTGTGGAAACAAGGATGGATGATAAAGCTTCAGTGGGGACACCTTTTCCCCATGATAGCTCTTTCAGGAGTGAATTTCCCTTCCAAAGGGTAGAGTTCTCTCACTTCCTGTTATCTCATTCTCGCTCTTAGCTATGAGTAGTTTGTAAATCGGATGTTTGTAACTTGGGGACTGCCTGTACATGCTTATATAATAGAAGACACATTCAACCCAGCAGATTTACTTTTGAGTAGACATACACAGGACCGTGCTAGCAATCTGTTTTTTCATTCAAATGCAGCAGATCAAATGGTTTGTGGATTATACATTTTCTAATGATCAGTTTGGTTTTACACTGAAAACTAAATTCATAATGAGATATTCTTAGCAGCAGATTTTTGGGCAAGTGGCAAACATTCTGCTTCAGAACTTGAACCATATTTAGTTTATCTATAATGTTAACATCATGAATACTTTTTCCATTAGCTTCATTTACATTTTCTTCTTCTAATGGAAGGTAAAAATTTGAAATTGCAACAGTCTTAAGTGAATATTCAAATCAGTGGAGATTGAACCCTTAACTGGGAATGCCAGGGCATTGTATTTATTGTTATAAGAGAGGAGAAGAACTTCTCTGAGCTTATTGCTTCCTACTGAATAATTCATTTCTGTATAAGTATAATGAAATACTCAAATCAAAGTACACGCCAGGACTGAGCAATCAGGTTCTGCAAGGACGACACATCCCAATATAGTCTCCACAGAGATCTCCAAGTATTTGCTCTGCCTTAATATCCTCCACACAGCAGGGCTGCATTCAGCTTGCCTTGCTTGTGAGTAGCAATGCTTTGTGTTTGTGCCTAACCCTTATTGAGGACCAATGTAACCAATAAGGACTTTTCCTGCTGTACACAACCTCATTGATTGGCTTTCTGAATCACAGAGAGAATACAGGATGTAAATAGTTGCTATCATTACACTTAATCTCTTATATAAACATTAGTTATTGGTTACTTTTTGGAACCACTGGTCCCAGAATCTCCAGGACAACATGGCTATTGGTCTTTTTGACAGAGGGATTCTGGGAATGGTAGTACAAAAATAGTATTTCCAAGCTCTGCGTTCAGTTGTATAGTATTTCCTACCTCATGCATTAATATATACATTCAGCTTGTCTTGCTTGATGTGTTGTAATGTTTAGAATGTTAATAAATATTTACATTCCACTCCAGGTTGAATATCCTTTTTCCAGAATTCCAATATCCAAAATGTTCCAAAATTTAAAGTTGTCCCTCTGGATGGCTGATACAGTGGCACCTTTGCTATTTGAGGGTTCAATGCACAAATTTTGTTTCATGCACATAATTATTTTTTAATTCAGCAAAATTACCTTTAGGCTATGTGTATAAGATATTTATGAAGCATTTTAATTTCATACTTAGACCATCTCCAAAATATCTCATTATGTATGTACATGTATTCCAAAATCCCCCCCCCCAAAACCCCTAAAATCCAAAACACTTCTGGTCCCAAGCATGTCAGATATACAACTTGTACAACTTTATAATCAGCAATGGAATAGTAAAGGACAGGTCAGTGTGAAAGACAGGAGATTCCACTGGCAGAATATGGAAGACTTCAATCTTAAGAGTTATGCTCAAGTATACAGCAAAGTTTTGGTGGAGGAGGGAGTATAAATCATGGATGCAAACAACCACCTTAAATCAAAATTAATTTATTTACCCCTTCAAGACATCCCATGATAAAACTGCATTTTGTTATCACATAGGGGCCCACTTTGTGAATATTTCTTCTCCATTAAAAAGTCAGGATAAATGGCAGGAGAGATTGAACACACTGGGAATACAGTCAGAATTCCAGGCAGAACTGGTCTATAATGTGAAATATGATCAAGTAAGTAACTAACTTTATTTTTCTATCCCGCCACCACCTCCCGGCTGGGACTCGGGACAGCTAACATGGGACAAAGGCCCGAAAAAAATAACCAAAGTACAACAATTAAAACATTACAAAGAGTAAAAACACAATAAAATGACATTATGCAGAACAATACATCAATACATAAGAGCTCATTTAAAACATAAAATGAGTAACAATATAATAAAATAAGACGGACCACCAATTTGGTGGAGGGAGGATAGCATGGAGGGGCCATTTAGACTAAAATGCAGTAGTATGATTATAAAGTGCTTCGGGGCAAGAGCACAAAGTGCAAACATTAGGAAGGGGGACAAACGTCCAAATTAATTGTAGAAGAAGAAAACAGTGTAAAGGAAAATGTATTGATTTACATTTCGATCATGGAGACTAAGTTATTCAAATGCGCAACAAAAAAAACCAAGTTTTAAACTCCTTTTTAAAGGATGCAAGGGTGGGTGCCTGCCTGATTTCTCTAGGGAGGGAGTTCCAGATCTGGGGGGCCACAACCGAGAAGGCCCACTCCCTCGTCCCCGCCAACCGAGCCTGCGATGGTGGGAAGGGATGTGCTTCGCTTGTCCAAAATGATAAGATTATTGGTGATTTAGCAGAATATCCACAGTTTTGAAAAGTTATCATTTTGAAAAGAGGCCATGCTAGCTGGGAGGTACTGGGAATGCAATCAAAAAGCTCTGAAAATACCTGAAACAGTAAGACCTGCTTTTAAGACCCCATCAGATGGGCAGGGGATTCCCTACCGTATTTCCCTGTCTTCTGGGATGGCCTTCCATCCCATATAATTTCCTGTTCTCGAAAGCCACTCTGGGCTCCATTTCTCCATGAAACAGAGTCCCATGGAGTCCATCACATGACACTGGGCAACTTCCAGTGGGACTCCATGGAGTTCCGTTTTGGCAGCATGGAGATATGGGGAGAAGACACAGAGAAACTGCATCTGATAAGGTTGTCAATCTCTGCAACAGGTTTGTTCCACCTTGGTTCTTTCCAACATAATGGAATTACATGGCTGGAGTGAATCATGTGTTCGCACCCCATATGAATGTGCCTTGCTTTCAGGGAAGATGTTAGTTACATGGAAATAGCTATATCTTGCTTTTCTTCCATTGGGATCAAGGCAATATTCAGGGCTCTCCTCTTTGATTCGTTTTACTCATAAAAAACAAAGTCAATAATAAGGAAAGTCTGAATGAAAGAGCATGATCAATCCAATGCTACACATAATGTGATCTAGATCCCAAATCTCCCAAATCCTAATCCAACTCTCCAATTGCAATACTAGCTCCACCATCACACCATTTCTCTCTCTCCATGCTATGCTGATATAACAACATTAAGCAACAACATACTAAAAGCCAAAGGAAAACTGCTCACACACCATTGGGATACTATGTGATCTGTATCAAGGAATGGTTGAAAATATTAGAATCTGTAAAAAAAATGTCTTCAGAATGGATCCTCTGCTTGTTACCAGTCTTCACCAAGCCAAGGCAGCAAAAATGTTCTGTCAAAAAGCAGCTGCCAGCAATGATGTGCAGAAAGATATTTATTTTCCAACTGTTTTAACACAGTTCAAAGGCACTGAAAATAAAGAACATTCTGCATTGCTGCTGGCAGGTACTTAGGGGATCAGACTGAGTTGGTTGCTGACTTGGTTTAAATGTAGTGCCAAGATTTTCTGTTGTGTCTGAAAAAAAGTTAGGTCACTGCTCATGGATTTAATTTTCAGGAGAGGCATAGATGCGAATGCAACAAAATGGCCAGCAGGTCAACGACAAAATTAGCCTGAATCAGAGCTTGGAAAAATTAATTTTTTCGACTCCAACTCCCAGGATCTCCCAGCCAGTATTTTGGGAATTCTGGATACTGAAGTCTATTGATTAAAAACAACACAAGAAGAAAAAATGTAGGAGTTAAATAAGTCTAGTTGACTACTGGGGAAGGTTGAGGGGTCACCCAGTCTCCACTCTGACTTTCTATGTTCTATTTTCAGAGAGTGTGTGAAAAGGCTCTCATGAGGATAAGGAAGAGGGAAAGGCCTTCTACAAGGTCACACACCTAACTCTGAATCCGACCCAGGTAGAATTTTTAAAAAAGTAGTAAAATAGCAAGCAGTGAACGCTTCCTCCAATATCTCTTCCTCATTTCCTTATCATGTAGATTGAACTGTATTGAACTGGATTATATGAGTCTACACTGCCATATAATACATTTAATCTGAATTTGAAACTGCATTATATGACAGTGTAGATGGGGACAAAGCTATAAAACCATGTTTATGGAGGCCCACTAGGTATAATTTACATGATCTCCATTTCCTAGTATCAAAATGTGGAGTGTGGATACTGTGATGGCACACTATGGGGATAGTTTCAGGGCCCACAGAAACTACACCCATGCCTATAAATCCCCTAGGAATCTTTTGTCAGTTCTTGAGCCAACCTGACAGGAACTTCCTCACTGGCAACAGAATTTAAGTCAACATGATTTTCAGATTGAGAATGAAGGGAGCTTTGATAAGTGCAAATATGTTGATCGTTTTGAGCCAATTGATGTTTGGAGCTTGAATGTAATAAGGTATCCTGAGCTTTTGTTTCTGGAAAAAGTCATTCATACATTTCAGGCTTCACAAAAAAATAGTTAAGCTCTGCCAGGTAAAGTGACCTGAGTATGATGGCAAGAGGAAGCCTTGGAAATATCTATATAGACTTGCCCCACCTATGTCTCCTTAGTGTCTACTAAAGGCTAAAAGTGGATTCTATTAACTTGGAAAAGCATTTCAGATAAGGAGGTCATGGATGGGTCAGAGAGAGACCTTTGCTATTTAGAACTTCTTAAGGTTTTTTTGTGGGGGAGGTTTTCAATAATGGCTTTTAAAAACATTTTACTATAGGACAAAAAAGAATAGATCACTAAGAATGAAGGGGGAAGGGAAAAATCTGAATGAAGATTATTATTAACGTTTTATTTTCAGTGTCTTCTCAATAAGTCTTAACACTTAATTGGCATTTTAGTGCTGAAGCATGTGGAGTTTTCTACTATGATGCTAAGGCACTGTGCATCCTTAGTCATATTAATTCATATCCACATACTGCAGTCGTTTGCAGAGCTGTTTTCTTTCTGCATTCAGTACTTAGTTTGAGACTTTTATATCACCCAATTTCCAAGTCACACAGTTTGAAGAGAGTTATTGTTCTTGACAGTACGGCTGACATTTTTATCATCCTAAAATTTGGGAATGGCAGCAGGTGACTTGTCCATGTTGGTGGGATGGTAATCTGCTTCACATTTAGCTTGAACTGAGTTTTCCAAGATGCTGGAATCAATTCCTATAATAGCTTCAGGCCTTGGATAATCTCTCTGAAATTCAGACTAAAATCCAGTGTGGATCCCCTGCTGCACAGGTATGGAAACAATAAACTAGAAATGTTATTTGGTGTCATCAGCCCTGCGTCATTTCAAATTTAAATATTCCTAGATCAGTGGATCGAGAAGAATAATTTTCAGGTTATGGGGCCCTCTAGGAATTGCATGGATGCCCAAAACACCAACCAAAAACTAAAAAAGGCAAGCAGGCAGACGGGCAGGCAAAACTACAAGAAGCCAGAAAAGACACTTCTCTTTCTGAAAAATTGAATTTTAAAAAATATGAAAGAGTACCAATGGCACGTGCTGCAATCTATGTAAATTGTGAATTGCCAAGGTATAGAATTCACAGATTTTTACCAGAAAAGGAGTATCTCGGAAGATTCTGGAGATATATTGGGGGCTACAAAAACAGCCCGGGGTGGAGGCAAGTGGCCACAAAGCTAAACTTTGCCAACTCAAGTCCTAAATAGATCTAATCTTTTGCTTATATAAACTAACAAGCTCCATTACATCTTCCTATTACACTCCCTTCCTTCAGGCCTTATAGTTTGCTGAGATTAACTCAGCACTTTCCTTTAATCTGTTTTGCTTTTAGAAATATATTCTCCTTGACCAAGTGTCTCTTTCTCTTAACCACAAAGGAAAAAGCAACATCACCCTGCTCTCCATTCGTTTGTCTTTAGTAACAAGCTAAAGAATACTATTGCTAAGAAACATTTTAATCTCCACACACTTAGCTATACAATTAAAATTACTCATACAAATGAGTCAATAGTACTATTTGTGTAAAGAGAACCACATATGTAAATATCAGCTGAATCAAAATCTCATCATAAAAACATACTGTTTCTAAAATGGGCGTAGGTTTTTATTTTTTTGGAAGGAGTGGGGATAATATGAGCAAATGGCCCACTTAGTAACTCCAGTGATGATATGACATGGAGTTGTATACTTTTTAGCTGTCCCTATTTGGCAGGGACCTCTACCATTTCACTTCCTTCACCTGCCATTATAATATCCCAGTTTCTTTCTGTCCTCCCACTTCCTCACTTAGCTTGTCCTCAGCTTACTTTGGCTGCTTCAAACTGAATTCAAAGGGCAAAAGTAGTTTGACTCAATCAGAAAGAGGAGAGAAGGAGCAAAACTTGCTCTCCCCTGTTAACTCAAGCAAAAGCATACTGTAGCATCCTCTCCTAGTTTGTGTGTTTCCTCCCATTAATAACTGTTACCATCTTGAGCATTCTCTGATGTTGCTTGGGCACATGCGCTCTGGTTTTCATTTGTGAAATGTTGTATGGAGTCGATTTCTTAATACCATAAGCAATTTGTGTTGAACTTCCTATTATGTATATCGAAATGTATTTACAAATACTGGGCAGAATCCTAAAAATGTTTATATAATGGGTCAGTTTGATACTTTCTATGTATCTACACCTTTGCTATGCAAGCAAAAAATCCAAGTGGCAATAAACAGAAGAGAGCAATCCAGGCCACATCCTGCACATGCATTGTACACCTTTGCTAGAGGAGGAGGAGGAGGAGGAGGAGGAGGAGGAGGAGGAGGAGGAGGAGGAGGAGGAGGAGGAGGAGGAGGAGGAGGCGGAGGAAACTGCTATGGGGTCATGAGAATTGAAATTTCACAAGGTCATTAGCCTTCCCTGTGAAATTGAGCTGATAAAGAAAGCGTTGGTTTTAGGATTTTTTTGTATAATGTTTTTTATGGACGACATCAGTGGCCTGAGGTCCAGGAAATTTTAATGGTACATGTATTTATTAATTTTATCTTATATGGGTTATGTAATGTATTATTTGTTTATCTGTTTTGTTTTTGCTTTGTATCATGTAATTTCTGTTGTTTTAAGCATTGTTCGTGGCTTTGAGTCCCACCCATGGGAGAAAAGTGTGATAAAAATAGATAGATAAATAAATAATACGTCAACAAACTAAATTTCCATTATTCCATGGCATTGTAATATGGCACTTAGAGTAATGCCAAGCTGCATTAATTCTTCAGTGTAGATGCACGCCAAATTGGCAGACCTCTCTACTCCAAGGCTTCCTTTACTTCACACATATTCATTGTTGCTGGAGAACATCACATGGACTGAAGAGCTTTTGCAAAATGGAAGGAATGCTAGGGAAATTATTAAAAATACAGTGTCACCAAGGTTAATTAATTTAGTAACACTGATATCTCTTGCCATCTATTAGTCAAAAAGACACCAGAGATAGATCTCAAGATGCCCCAAAGCCGACTATTTTATCAATTAAAAAGATGAAGCATTTCTACCTCTGTGTACTCTTATGGTCTTCTTTGGGAGTCCAAAATCCAGAAATTCCTGGATTAGAATTCTTAAAGCATTCTTTAACCTGTCCTTGAGAATACCCATAGACCAAAGTTGGTGCCACACTGTGCCTAATGGTAAGGCCTCTCATTTAATGTATCTGGTAGTATAATAACTTAAAACATCTATGTATAACAAGACTGACTGAGATATATTATTATACCTATAGTGTTCTAGGAAAGCACAAATACTTAGAGCAGTGCCAATTTGAAAGTTTATCCTTGTGTTGCCAGAATGCTAAAAGCTCTTGATTATTAACATTATTAACATTATTAGCCAAAGCAACAAGCTCATGGAACAGTTGAACACCAACAAACAGCATTTATTTTATGCTTGTTTAAAACATCCTATCTTCTAAGAGCTTTTAAAACATTCCTAGGATAACTATACAAAAATCAATTTTATCTTTGCTGTCTTGTGTAAGTTGTATGGATGATGACTTTATGTGAAGACTAAGGATGTACAACTTCATAAGCTCTTGTAAGTCCATCTTTATCAGTGGCTTTTTGCACATTTTAAAAGCAATCGATAAAGGCAGCAGGATTTGTATGTCTCAAAACATTAAAAAAGTGAACAACAAGCAATGGAAAAACTGAACAACTTGACAAAGGTTGTTTCTCTCTCATCTTTGATTCAATAGGAAATCCATGGATTGCAATCCTAGAAACAGTTACCTTTGTGTAACCTCCACTGAACCCAATATTATCTATAACAGAAATATTCAGTAATTGTACTGAAAATATGTCATTTCTTCCTAAGAGAAGACAGTAAATAAATCCAGTTGCCACCGTGTTGTGCCTTTTCAAAAATCAAAGCATATAACTCCTTCAAATATCCTCATACTCCTCCTCTCCATATTAATTTATTATTTAATATGTATCCCCCACTTTTCTTCCTATAAGTTTAAAGAGGCCAATGAACAAGAAACAGAAAATAAACAGTTAATATCTCCTTTACAATTAAAAACAACTAAAATTGAACACCTTAAAGTATTAAAACATCAGCCCATAATAAAAAGTAAAAATCAATTATTTAAAAATACTCAGAAAATAAAATTAGAAAAGGATTAAAAATAGAAAATCATAAATCAAATGCTTTCCTAAAGGGAAGCTCTTTTCAAACACCTAAATGGCCATAGCCATGGGTGAGACAGGCCTTCTCATTCCCCCCTCCTCCTTTTTATACATCTCTTCCTTTTATCCTTTTCAACAAGACTTTTTCTACCTTGAACTGGGAAGAGGATTCATAAGCTACCCTTTTGCAAACATCAGTATCAACTGTGTGGTCACTACTCTGATAGGTCAACAATCTTATTAATACATCACACACCATTTGAAGCATATCAAACACTCTTTTAAAAAAAGAATTCATTTTGTATAGTCACCAATGGGCAAACAAGAGGCTGTCCCCCAATATTGTGAAATGACAATATGGGCAAAAAGGGAATCCGTATGAACCGAATGTCGGTTACCATAACTAAGCCAGGCAATTTGGAGAAATATGCTGTTTTTATCTTGTTGTTCTCATACGCGCATACACACAGAGGGCCATACTCACACCACAAAATAATACCATAACAGAAGGGTGCTGTATCTGTGTTTAAAGAAGAGGTTGTTGGCAAACAGCGCAGCTCCCTTCTGCTGAAATGTACACAACTGATATATGCAGCACTGAAAGCTGGCACCCAGGGCTTACAACCTTAATTTGCCTGCAAGAAGGAATGGAGATTTACCTTCAGAGCACGTTCTTGATTGTTTTCAGCAGTCAGATGTCTCGTGTTGTTTGCAGAAGTCTGGTTCTGCTCTTTCATATGATGAAGCTCCTGCTCTAGCCGTTTGCACTGCAACGAGGAAAGAATCCCATTAAGTAAAGGAACTGGACATCTTCTGTTTTCCCCCCCTTCAGCAAGCCAAATGAATTAATGTAAATAAAACTACTCTGTGTGTGTGGTGCCCGCGTATGTATATATACATATTTTCACTCCAAAATTTGAATCAGTGCAATTGTCTTCTATTTTTAATGTTAAATGTGTATGTTATACCCACCCATGTCTGCAAGAAATAGAGGATCATTGGAATGATTCAAATTTTGGAATGAAATATCTTATGAGTCAAGATAGACAATGAACACAGAGCTAATTCTCTTGTGCTAAAATTTGTCACACACAAAATGGCAAATTTAATATTTTAAAAAAGCATCTAAAAATATCAGAATGAAGACAAATGAATTACTGTAGAAGGAAAAATTATTCTCCATATCAGGAGAGAAAGGTGATTACTTACAAGGAAATGTCCATACATACAAGTATATTTGACTATATAATGCTGAACTGAAAGAAGGAGGCATAGTGTTGTACACCGTCTCAAAACAACATCAAACAAAACTGATTATCCTCAATGCACAAACTATCATACACCAGTTAAAGCTACAGCTATGGGAAGCATTGGTTGCATTAGAGCTTAATACTGTACCATCTACAAAAAAATGCCAGGGTGGCATAGTAATTGAGAGTTGGACTATGATTCTGAAGATACAGGCTAACTCCCCACTTGGCCATTGGAAACCCATTTTCAACTCCAGAAAACCTTGATAGGGTCACCACAAAACTGGAAACAACTTGAAGCCACAAAACAACAACTAGGGAAGAGAAGTGTTATTTTTGTGTGTGACAGGGAACATGTTTCAAAGAATTAAACAACCAAAATGTCAGCTAAGATATTGTATATGTTCTGAAGATCACTTATCCGATTTTTGAAAAGGGCCATAGAGTATTTTTGTTTAAAGCAACAATGATTCCAGGGGAAACAGTCCTAACAAGATTGAAAAATTTAAGACCAAACCAGTGCACAAAGTCTAATGTAAGAGAGAAATCCAAAAACTAAGTGAGAGAAGGGAGTTTGTGAAAGCATAACGTTATATGAGATTAACACTGTAAATTTATTTGTACAGTGGTATGTCAACGCTTGTTAGTCACTGACAATAATGCACAAGCTTCACTTTTGGCCACTCGGCTCTGTGAAAACTGTCAAGTGAGTGACACATTTCTGGAAATGTGCCAGAAACATATGGTGAATCCATTTTGGAATACAACTTGATTTTTTTAGACACAAGTTATAGGGGATTTCATGATATTTAACATGCACATCTAGATTTTAACTGTTTGCTTTTGTAGGAACAAACCTACTTTTACCAATGTATAATAACAGTGCAATAATAATGGACTTGCACTGTAAGCAATTTTCAAAGAGACCAGAGATAGAATGCCAATGAGCAAGTCCAGATTTTCATAGAAACCAATATATATTTTTCATATTGAAATATTTATTCACATAAGCAACATCCAGATGTGCTGGCTGGCTAGAGTCCATTGAGCAGTTGCAAATACTTATGTCCTACTAAATCCGTGTTATTTAAACGTTCTTAGCTATGAACTGAATTGGAACAATTAATAGATGTCATTGACCACACACTTGATACAGCATTTGCTTTCAACATTTGAAAACTCTCCTAAAACTCTACTAAGCATAGTCCAGGTGTGGAAAAATTACCGGTCCTATATAGCCTCTAGCATGACTTATTTCACTGTTCTAGAGAATACCCACTCCATATCCTACAGAATGGATTTTTCAAGAGTTTGCAAGGAAGAGAGGACTCTGGAAAAATGCCTCTTTCATTAATGGAAGTACCCTGTTGGACCACAAGATGTCTGTGAGCAGAAAGAGCATCTGTCCACAAGAGAGAAACCCCATATATTGTAGGTCACTCTTCAGTAAACATGGTGGCGCAACTGTCCAGACTTCCCCTTAAAGTCTTTCATGAAGTGCCCACAGAAATTCTTTTTCCCTTCCTGTTTGCTGAGGTCCAAAGACTGAGGAAGAAGCTATATGAAACTATTGACTGCTAACTCTGCTCTCAACCAAGTCAGTTGGAATTTTGCTCTTCCAACCATGTGTTCAGAGAAAGCAGACAGCCAAAAACAAAGAAAAACTGTATAGGCAGCCAGTCAGTGCTGACCCTCAAAACACCTTCTCACCTCTCTCTTGATTTCTCCTCTCTCCCTGAGTGTAGGCAAAATAAATAAGTGCTCTTGATCAGAATAAATAGAAAGATGCATATGGACTTGGCATTACATAATGATTATTATATAAATTGCTTCCTAGAAGGAAGGAGCCATATGTGCCCTCAACTTGCTGTCTTGGGCCATAGTCACGGGATTACAAAATCCTGAAGAAATAATGTAGAAATAATAACATTCATGTCCAGAATCCTATTGGGGAGTTGCATCCTTGTAATTAGAATTATTAAACCACCACTCCAGGAAGCATTCACTTTGGTCAATTCCATGTTGGTATGGTTGGATTCTGTGGCAGCTTATGGGGTTATATGTTATGCTATACCTGAAACCCTGGTGGTGAAGTGCGTTAAAGCACTGAGCTGGAGACCGAAAGGTCCCAGGTTCAAGCCCCGGGAGCGGCGTGAGCGGCCGCTGTTAGCTCCAGCTCCTGTCAACCTAGCAGTTCGAAAACATGCCAATGTGAGTAGATCAATAGATACCACTCCGGCGGGAAGGTAACGGTGCTCCATGCAGTCATGCCGGCCACATGAGGTGTCTACGGACAATGCCGGTTCTTCGGCTTAGAAATAGAGATGAGCACCAACCCCCAGAGTCAGACATGACTGGACTTAATGTCAGGGGAAACCTTTACCTTTACCTTTTTATACCTGAAGCAAGTGCAGCTTGAGATCTGTGTATCTACTAGTCTTGTGCAATTCTGCTGGAGGGCAATCTGTTTTTGATATCTGAGTTTCATTGGGTACCCAGATCCATTTTCAGGAGCCTCCCAAAACCAGCGAATATAAAAATCTGTATTTGGCTAGGCAGCCTAAAGATCCGGCCAATTGGCGGCAATGGGGAACTTACAAAGCCCCCTTTCTGTTCCTGGGATCCTTTCCTTTCTTCTTTTCAAGAGAATCTGGGTTTGTGCAACAGGGTTAAGGAAGCACCCTTCCTAGGACCCTTTCCTTTCTTCCTTTCAAGGGAGCCTCAAAGGGGGGCCCCAGGGATTTAAAAGAGGGGGCCTTAATGGGGAGTGCGGGGGGGGGGTGTCTCCTCTCCTCGTCCTGATCCCCACCCAGAGGGTGCTGCAGGAGGAAGATGCCTCCTTTTCCAACTTCTCGGCATCTAGCTCTTTCTCCCTCTCCCTTTCTTCGCCTTCCCTTCCCTGATGTGGTACAATTCAGAACTAGAACTTTAATCCCATCACTCTCATGATGCACCACAGTGAACAAGTATCCAATTACAAGAGGAACTACCTAAATGAGCTATAATACTCTAATCGGTCAAAACATAAAATAATGCTTTTAAAAAATTTTGTAGTTTGTATGCAGTCCTGAAAATATACATGGCCTGTTAATGGCTGGTTCATTCTGTTTCAAAAAAAAAAAAAAGAAAGAAAAGAAAAGAGATACTATTGGGTTTTTAATATATTGACAAAACAAATCTGATCCAATATTTCATGATTAATTAGACTGGGAACAAAACACATTCCTGAATGCTTCCCCTTAATATCTTCTTTATCTTCTTCTTGCCTGTTTGGCTTTAGCAAATATACCCTGATGCCTTGAACTGTCATGTCCCATAAAGTACCATCTTATCATATCAGAATCAAAAAATTTCCATGAAATAACTTAATATTGGCTCAAACAAAGGGAAGCTAAGGACGGTACCTAATTAATTAAAAAAAATGCTGCTATAGGATGTGGCAATAACAGCGAGCTTAGTTTTTATATTGATTCATGGGGAATGAGGTTGATCAATGGTTGTGAGATCAGAGATGGTGAGAATGGCCATCTCCACAACATTCTGACTCTAAACGTCTCAAGTGTGTCATCACCAAATAACCCACTTAAACTTTACCTTAGCTAGACCATACTGCTGGTGTGCAACTTTTACAATGTTCGCAATTATGACAAGTTAAAGCAAAATGAACATATACGATTCCTGAAAACCTTGGGATTACATTTGTGTGAGTTTTTGTTTCAAAGAGTGGCTAACAAAATAAATATTTGAATATCAGGGCAAGATGTTTCAGCTTCTGCCTTCAACAGCTCCTCCAAATTTTTGGCAGAGGTCAAAGGCATTTTGCCATAAAATTCAGATATTCTTGTTTGGTTAGTTTCACTCAGACTTGTCTGAAGAGCTCTTTGATGATTTAAAAATGGCTTTTGTATATGTATGTGTGCATTCCAATCAGTTCCTGAAGAATCGTGAAGAATGGCATAGAACCTATACCTTCCTGTAGACTAGCAACTTCTTTGCCTAGTGGCAGACTTGTCATATTCAAATACGCACATTTTGTCTATCAGGAATGGATGAGAAATTATCACCTTTTAATTCTACTTCTCCGTGTTGAAAATGTGTTAATTGCTGATCTTCATGCCTATGTGTTGGACCTGGTAAATCATTCTGGGTCAGGATCATATCTAGTTGGAGGATCACCATATCTCTTCTCGGTCTGTTCTCCCACTCCACAGAATAAAGGTGGGGCTACATTCCTATGATACATCATCTACCATAAAACATCGGGGTGATCCTTGAATGCTGTGAGTAATTTTCCCAAGTCTCTTTAAATGTCTAGCCAGTGTTCTTCCATTCTACTTGCTTGTCATATCTCTCTTAGCCTAAAAATGCTTAATTCAATTCCTTAATTGGAACCTCAGTTTCAATTACATTTTGAGCTTCCAAGGAATATTCCCCTGCATGCTGGATTGCCCAGTCATTCTGGCTACCTCCTTTGTATTAAATAGGCGTAAGGTAATAACAGATTAAGTTTTGCCTCATGACGATAGTCTGTAAAATGTTCTCCCGTATAAAAGCATGGTCCCAGATTAAAGAGTCCTCTTCTTACAAACCTAGGATAAATAATATCACAACAACAACAACCACAACAACAACTGCAACAACGTTTGATACTCTGCTTTTTCTCTTCATAAGGAGACGCAAAGCAACCTAGCAAAGAAGCAGAGACTATGATGCATATTTTCTGTTGTTTTTCTTAATCTGTTTATTCTATTATGCTTATATTTTTATTGTGATGTTCTTTGATTATTGTTTATGTGATTTTAATATGTTGTAAGCCGTTTGGGGTCCTGTGAGGGAGAAAAGTACAGAATTATTATTATTATTATTATTATTATTATTATTATTATTATTATTATTATTATTATTATTCGCAAGATAATAAAATGGAGGCTGATCTATCCACTGAGCACCAGAACTGAAAACTGACTTTTATCTTTGTTAGCTTGAACACATTTTTCTAAAAAATGTTTTGCACACCATCTAGCAAACTTTTCATTTATTTAGCTGCCTAAAAGTGTAATAAACAAATAACATTTTTACTGCATTCATTTTTTAAAAAGTGTATATCCTACATTTTTATCAAACTGAAACTCAATTGACATGTCAAGAAGCCTCTTCTCTCTGCCCCTAGACAAAGACAGCTTAACAGATTTCAAACTTGTTTTATTATTCTCGCCTTTCTTTATTTTCTTTTGAAAGATCAGCATATGAGGATAGTTCCCAACATAAAGATTCCTAAGGAAAACAAGCAGTTTTCACAGTGATTTTTGCTTTAAAAAAAACACTCTCTGCCTTGTCCCAAATTCATCCTGATTGCTCGAGAGGCAAATATCTCACCACTTGGATGCTGCACAACTCCTTCCTCTGCAGACAAAAATAATACCAAACTCTTCCAGTCAAAACACAAACCAACCTTTGGTGTCAATGTGAGTTATGTACTTTGAACAGCAGATGTTTGGAAGCACTTGTGTTTATCTAAATTGATTTTATCCTTGTCTTTTAAATTTAAAATGTAAAATGTCAGTCTAGATGAGTTTATTTAACTATACTATGACTCAAAATTAAAGCCTCACTCCCCTTTAAAAATGTGAAGTCTTTACTCTGGAGATTAAGAAAACAATAAAGAAGAATATTTATCATATTATTAGATTTAGTATTAAAAAGAGTTTTGGTGGTTAGGTCCCAGGAACGTCTGCATTTTGGTAATTTTTATATGATTAGCAAGAAAAACATTTAGGCTTAAAGAAGGGAACTTCAAACAGTCTCAGTGTTTTGTCAGTTAGAAGGTGCAAAAAAAAAATACTCCTTGTTTTTCCACACTCCTTGTTCTTTTAATTGTAATCCAGCCAGGGTTTGAAACTGTCAAAGAATCAAGGAGAATTTAGTATATTTTGTTCACTCTTAATAAATATCAGTTTATGAATAAGATGAAGAAAGGCATGAAAGAAAGTTTCATTAAAATATGCCAAGAGTAGGATTTTCAGATGCAACTCTCACTTAGCAGCACAAATCCTACTGAATATAATTTGATTTGCAAGAAGGTTAATGGAGCTTGTGATCTTATTTGGGAATCTTTATTCAACCTCCCTCCACCTTGCAAGATTTTAATGGAGGAAATGACTGTATTGGCAACAAGGAACGGGCATTGACCACGGGTCACAGTCCAAATCAGAAAAATGAACAAATTCACCTCAGACTTCTTTTGTGGTCATCAAACTCACCCCACATCCAGACCTGAATTTTTGCTTCAGAAGTATGACGCTTCATGTCTCACTGCTGGTGAATTACTGCATAAATAGGGGTATAGCGTCTAGATCCAGGGAAGTCATGCTCCCCCTCTATTCTGCCTTGGTCAGACCACACCTGGAATACTGTGTCCAATTCTGGGCACCGCAATTGAAGGGAGATGTTTACAGGTTGGAATTTGTCCAGAGGAGGATGACTAAAATGATCAAGGGTCTGGAGAATGAGCCCTATGAGGAACGGCTTAAAGAGCTGGGCATGTTTAGCCTGCAGAAGAGAAGGCTGAGAGGAGACATGAGGGCCATGTATACATATGTGAGGGGAAGTCATAGGGAGGGGGGAGCAAGCTTGTTTTCTGTTGCCCTGCAGACTAGGACACGGAACAATGGCTTCAAACTATAGGAAAAGAGATTCCACCTGAACATTAGGAAGAACTTCCTAACTGTGAGAGCTGTTCAGTAGTGGAACTCTCTGCCCCGAAGTGTGGTGGAGGCTCCTTCTTTAGAGGCTTTTAAACAGAGGCTGGATGGCCATCTGTTGGGGGTACTTTGAATGGGATTTTCCTGCTTCTTGGCAGGGGGTTGGACTGGATAGCCCATGAGGTCTCTTCCAACTCTATGATTCTATATGGTGGGGAACATATTTTGAGTGGTTAGAGTTCCGCCAGATTTCAGACAAATTGACATAGGTGTTTTTGTGGAAGAAGACTATAAAGAAATGTCATCAAAAAAGGGCAACTTTAGGTAAATTGATTTGCAGAATTAGATAGTTGGACCTATGGGTTCAAAGGAGTTGCCGATGTGTCTTTATAGTAACCAAAGCAAAGGAAGGAATTTTAAATACATCTCCTATAGCAAGCAGCTCTACTCTTTTCAAAGGCCTCCACCTTACTTGAGATTAGTCAGCTACATAGATTACTTGACCTACCACCTTGATACAAATGTGGGGTAAATGAAGTTGATAGTGCAACCTAAATCCAAAATGTAAAAAAAAATCCTTTAAAACACTGCATAATTTTCTGTCATATCTAGTTAAGAGAGCTTGGCACAGGTATCTTTCTGGACTACAACTTCCAGAAATCATTTGGCAGACTGGCTCCTAACCATGCTTTCTGAAGGATTCAATGACGTTTACCCTATATACTCATGCATAAACCCAGAATTTTTAGTCAAAGAAATCAATGCAAAAACTTAGGTTGATTTATCTATGAGTCATTGTGAGTACTGTACCTAAACTCTTCCCTTTACTCTTTGAACTGTGGTGCCACTGCTGGTCCTTTTGAATGCCTGGGCAGGGAGATAGCATTGGTGACTATAGGCCCTGAGGCAGCTTTGGTGCTTTCTCCTTTCTACAGAATGACCTTTGACTTATTCACAGGTCATATCAAAATCCATAATTTTGGGTCCCACAATCTGTCGCCGACTTATACATGAGGTTTACTTGTACATGAATATATACAACATTAAAAAAACTTTCCAAGCTCTGCTAGTGAGGCGCTACGTGGCAGAAAATGGTTTCACATAACTTCCTGTTGCAATAGCACCTCGAAAAAAGTGAAGCAAACAAAGCAGCAAACAGTTCAGATGATGTATTGCTATTCTTGATACTGCACATGACCATGCTTTTTGTAATAGGAATTTTGTGTGACAAGAGAGAATAGAATTAATGGGTATATTTGATAATGCCTTTGTTCATTAAATAATTAAATCATTATTTCTTCCTATAGTTTTCAGCTCTGGAGGTTTTAGTTCTGTTTATATTGCAGCTGGACAAAATTCTAATCACTTTTCTGGTTTGGATCAGGCATTTTATTTGTGATTTTATGTTAGGTGTAAAGAAAAAGAGAAACCCTTCAGGATGTTTTTTTTAATGCCCCTCATATATACATATGAGAGCTCTGTTTTACATGGAGGTTCTATTATTCATTCAATTTTCTAATTTCAAGCCTCCTATTCAAATAAATTATTTATAAACAAAGCATGTAAGATGATAAATAGTACTCAAGGTAGGAGATTAGTATGCTCAAGCACACTTTACAAACCTGAGCTAATGCACCTTCTTCCAGTTGTTCAAACAAAAGGAACCCAGTGCAGTACAATGGGCTTTAAAATGTTCATACTGCTTTCATACATCTCAGAGTTATCAATGCCCCAACTAATTCTCATTAGTACACACACACATATAAAAAATGCTAATTCATTTCTAGTTGAGTACTGATAAATACGACAAGGTTTGTCCATTGAAAGTTATCATCTTGACGTGGCTGGATTAAACCATGCTTCTGGGAAATTTCAACATTCGAGCCAAGGTCAGAAAGTCAGAGTGGCTCAGGATTTCATGTTTGTCATGACAACCATAGGCCCATTGTAATTAATATCTGGCACACTTTTGATTTAATATTCTATTTCTGTGGAGTTGGCTCTATCTGCAGTGACATGTCGTTGTCATGGTCAGATTATCTTCTGGTGAGTTTTGTATTTGCTGGCTGCAGAAAGAGAAGAAATGGGAAAGTGAAAGAGGCCCACCTGGAATGGAACTGGTGAGCACTTTGAAAGTTAGCCACCATATATTTAGGATTGGCTCCCTGGTCCTCAAAGTGTGACTTGAACTTCATGGAAGAAGAGTGAATAGCAGGCTGCTGAACTGTAACTTTTGCATTGTGACCATATTTTCTATGGGTTCACATATATATGGGTCTATATCTGTGTAACACATGACCTACAAAGCTTTTAGAGTTTTGTTGTGTGTTTTCTGGGCTGTATGGCCATGTTCGAGAAGTATTATCTCCTGACATTTCACCCACATCCATGGCAGGCATCCACAGGTTATGAGGCTTTTAGATATTAGAGATTTTGATGGCCCTTCTCATAGATGTAAAAGCTTGTTCAGTTTCCTCTTGAACGAAAGGAAAAATTTATCATATCAGTAAAAAATGTCCATCTGTGCTGCAGAAGTCGGATGGGTAAACTAATTAATAGATGACCACTTGACGAACCAAACTTACAGATAAGCAATCTGTTCTTCCTCATTATGGTCTTGGTAAAGTTAAAGGTTTCCCCTGACATTAAGTCCAGTCATGTCTGACTCTGGGGGTTGGTGCTCATCTCCATTTCTAAACTGAAGAGCCAGCGTTGTCCGTAGACACCTCCAAGGTCATGTGGCCGGCATGACTGCATGGAGAGCCGTTACCTTCCCGCCGGAGCGGTACCTATTGATCTACTCACATTGGCATGTTTTCGAACTGCTAGGTTGGCAGAAGCTGGAGCTAACACCGGGTGCTCACGCCGCTCCCGGAATTTGAACCTGCAACCTTTCTGTCTGCAAGTTCAGCAGCTCAGTGCTTTAACACACTTTGCCACCGGGGCTCCATATGGTCTTGGTGCATCACAAATATTAATAAGCCTAACCTAGAAGGCAAATGGAAAGTTTATGAGAACAAATTGACGACACCACATCCCAATGCTAGGATAGGAAGAAACTGCTCCTTGTATGTGTTGCAGAGTTCATTTGCCTTTGCGCAAAGAAAAGGTATGTTGTTCTTTTGTGTACAGTAATGTCAGAGCAAACATTTAACTTAGTTGGTGTCTTGTCCAATGGTTCCATCGCAGTGAGACAGAAGTATCTTCGATTAATGCAGAGGAAGCTTGAGTGAACATAACCAGGCTTTTTCCATGACTGTATAGTGCTTCCTTGGTTGAACATCCTAATGTATGTTGACAGACAGGAAAACAAAATTCTGTAAACAATCTGTCATTCTAATGAGCTGGTTTTCAAATAAGCTTCCATGGATTTTACTGAAAGCCATATGCAAACAAGAATATTGCTTAAATGTTAAGTTGACAGTAATAGCACAAAAGGAGAGAAATGATTCTTGTCCTTTGCAAAATTCTGCCACATTAGCTCAGGAAACAAATACCGTGGATCACTGTCTCATCATCAGCACAAATCATGTATTAATCTTCATGTTCTGTTTTGTCCCCAGATCAGGAGTTTGCAGGTGTCTCCATGCAGTACACAAGTATTTGTTTGTCTATCGTACTGTCAGTTGAGCTGTCAACAGCCTAAGTCTCTCTTCTTGGTTGCGTTATATAGATGTATATTCTCTAAACACTTCTAAATTCTAAGTAAACTACTTTAAAGTAGTTAGGGCATAAGAAAATAAAACAGAAAAACCTCAGTGGGGTTTGCTTATTGTGTTTACTGCTACAGTATAGTGGAAACAAGCAAATTCAATACGATACACACATACTTTCATTTGATGTAATCCTTACTGTAATCTCTCAACCCCAAAATCTAATCTGGTGGGGACCTAACCCAGCAGAGCAGAACTGGTGGTTGCAGAAGGGCATACAGAGTTAAGAGGAATCAGTTCTACTAAGGAGATGGAGTTTTGCCTTTTATAGTTTGGAATAATATATTATTTTGAAATATTATAGCCATTGTAGTCAGTTGTGAGTTGCTCTGCAAGTGTACATGACATTGCCCTGGTGGGTAACTAATCAGGACTAGGGATAAGGGGAGAATTCAACACAATTTCCACTTGTTCAACTTGCTGAATATCTGGTTTCAGAACTGGTTGTTCTTGCCTATGAACAAAAACAAGTGTATGACCACTTGCACAACTGATAAAATCAACAAAAGTCTGAGGGTGCATAGTCATTTTCTGTTAACATTACACTGGATTTAGGCTTGGGAAAGTACAGTCATTACTACAATAAACCCTTGTGATTTGGGCAATCTTCATGTAACTCACGATGGAGCAATGGCTGAACTTAAAGAATGCAGTCAAATATGTCTTGTGTTCATGTATATATTCTGCAGAATCGGACAGCACTGTTTTTCCTGGAATGGGGAACTTCAAAATGCATTTTAGCTTTGAATATCAGGAAAGAGAAAGATAGGAGCTTGCCTTTCAGGAATTTACACTATGTGCGCATCTGGCTCAGTGCTGTATATCTTATTGCAAAGTGGCTCTCCAGGATATTTTAAATTCATTTCCTCTTATGATGTCATTCACTACCTAATGGGAGAAGGAAACAGCAAAACTGGAAGTGTTTAGAATGAGAAAGGGCAATAAGGAAATGTACTTGGGAAGCTGGACTTTTGAGTAGGTAATATATCTAGGCAAGTTGTACGAGGGGGAAAATGAGCAAGGATTCTCCAACATGAGTTTCTCCCCCAGTTTCCCTCTACACTGACTTCATTGACCACTGAGTCAATAGGTCGAGGCATCTCAAATAAAGGAAGCCAATGTGATATTTGTGTGTGTGTGGTGTTAAAGAAATATACAGGCAGTCCCCAAGTTACAAACATCTGACTTACAAATGACTCATAGTGACAAATGGGGATGAGACCACAGGAAGTGAGAGCAATCTACCCCTTGAAAGGGAAATTCACCCCTGAAAGAGTTATCATGAAGAAAAGGTGCCTCCACTGAAGCTTTATCACTAATCCTTGTTTCCACAACCAGCCACATTTTTCAAAATCCAGTTATCACAGGGAGAGAAAGTGAGGTGAAATCTTCTGAACAGAGGCACAGACAGAAAAACAAATACCAAAGGAGTGTTAACCCTTCCCTATGCTATCCAAAGCTGAAACATATACATATAGAGTTTCACTTATCCAACATAAACGGGCCGGCAGAGCGTTGGATAAGTGAAAATGTTGGATAATAAGGAGGGATTAAGGAAAAGCATATTAAATGTCAAATTACGTTATGATTTTACAAATGAAGCACCAAAATATCATGTTTTACAACAAATTGACAGAAAAAGCAGTTTAATACATGGCAATGTTATGTAGTAATTACTGTATTTACGAATTTAGCACCAAAACATCTCAATGTATTGAAAACATTGACTACAAAAACATTGACAACTAAAAGGCAGACTGTGTTGGATAATCCAGAATGCTGGATAAGGGCCATGTATAAATATGTGAGGGGAAGTCATAGGGAGGAGGGAGCAAGCTTGTTTTCTGCTGCCCTGGAGACTAGGACGTGGAACAATGGCTTCAAACTACAGGAAAGGAAATTCCACCTGAACATTAGGCAGAAGTTTCTCAATGTGCAAGCTGTTTGGCAGTGGAACTCTATGTCCCGGAGTGTGGTAGAGGCTCCTTCTTTGGAGGCTTTTAAACAGAGGCTGGATGGCCATCTGTCGGGGGTAATTTGAATGAGATTTTCCTGCTTCTTGGCAGGGGGTTGGACTGGATGGTCCAGTCCAACTCTATGATTCTGTGATTCTATATGTATACACACACATACACACATATAGCTGTATCACTTAAAAAATGACCTGTTCTGACTTACAAATAAATTCAATTTAAGAACAAACCTACAGAACCTATCTTGTTTGTAACTAGGGTTGCAGCCTGTACAAGATGGTCAAGTATTTCAAGAATATTAAGTTCATGGTGTCATCCTTTTTCTAAGATACACATCAACCAAAAAGAGGACCAAAAAGGGATAAATCGGATATTTGTATGTGCTGCTACATATGCTATATATGCCTAATTTAGATATGATGGCTATAAGTCCAAATCGAAATCCATAATTATAGAACCATGATTCCACTTTAAGCATTGCGATTACAGTTCAGTACGTGGGTTCACAGTTCAGTGAGGTACCAAAGCTCTCTGGTTGAGAATTAATACCATTCCATAAATTGCAAATCTCAGCATCCCATAAGGTGGAAGCATAGTAGTTAAAGTGGTTTCATAGAGCAAGAGTTTGGCAAATCTGACCATCCAGATATTTTAGGCAACATCTCACACCAACAAGAAGAATGAAAAGGACTGTGTGAGTTGTCATTCAAAACATGTGGAAAGCTGAAGTTTCCCAAACTACTGTAACAAGATGCCTTCAAATAAAGAACTACTAAAGACTGGTGCATGGACACCTTAGTAAGCTGAGATACCTCCACTGAGGAAAATCATTTGCCCAGGAACTACATATATCCATTGGAGCTCTTAAATGCACCAGCCAACGCCTCTAAACAAAATTTTTGTTTAGTGTCATCAATAAATTACATTTGCTCTGAACTTTAACACTGCATGAATGCAACTGCGTTTGAAGGAGGTTTGGTAATATGCTATAAAAAGCAAACTACCACTAAAATAAAACTTATTGGTTTCCTTCCTAAGGTTCTGACATTAAATATTTAAATTCATTCCAAAAAGTGGTTAGGGAGTCTGATCTGTATGAACTTAGAGCTTAGCACTATGATAGAAGAGTCAAACAGCAATTAATCTAACAAGCTTTCATGCAAATTTAGGGACACTACTGAGAGTCATTTACAAATGGAGAGTCGGTCTTAACTATTAGAGAGAAAATGAATTTTCCATATTAAAATTAATTAATATTTGTAATTAGAGGTATGGTTTAATTGTGTCCTCAAACATCATGCTGGCATGGACTTTGCAAATTCTGCACAACACCATTGTTTGAACAAGCACAACAGGTGATTTTACAATACAAATAACAGATATCTCAGGGCAGAAATTTGACATTGTTCTGAGTGTAAGTGGAAGAGTCATTAAAATGGGTTAACAACTTTAAGAGGTTATTTATGCATATTGCCTATTTGTACATATATTTAGTACTAATTAACTACATTAAAATCCAAGCAATGTGAGGAAGAAGGGAAATACTAGATAATCCTTGCCAATTTTTGTTTAATATTTGTAGATGTTTCCTCATTATTTGACTGGACATTCCATCTACATCATTTGAAAAGAGAATTTTGAACCAATCAAGCAATTCGATTTTTAAAAATATACCTCACCTCAACTTATGGTACATCTACACTTTAGACTTAATGCAGTTCAATACCGTTTTAACCACAATGGCTTAAGATTGTAGATAGAAAATAGACAGATCAATTTGTATATATTTTCTTTCATATTATGCTTTCAAAAAGCTTTTTAGAGTGCTTTCTTGCATATTCTGCATGAATATGTAACCAAGAGGTTACATATTCAGCTCAGTGGATTAATCCTGGCTTTTTTGTTTGTGTCCACATTGATTCAACTCTGATGTTAGACTAGGTTGGGAAACTGCTGCAACTGAGAGGGTCAATTATGGCTCATGAACACCCACAACAACCTATATCACCCCAAATTATCCAAGAATGCAAATTGGAATTTATCACTGTGTTGTTGGTTGAGATATTGGATGTTTGGTTAAATTAAGGAGATTATTTCTTGCAAAGTGTACCGTGTCTAGGGGTTGCCAGGTAATAATGACGGAGCATTCCGGGCATGTTTCTAATGGGAAAATAAATTTTTTGGCTACAGGGCCAGTGTTAGGGGGAACAAAAATCCTCAAGTGCTTCATATGCCCTCAATGTGTTGTACAGTACTCCTGACATCTTCATTTGAAGAATATTTCTGAAGTTTCCTGATGAATACTCCCATCCTTCATGCCATGGAGAGCAGATGATAACACGGGGCAGGATCATGGACCCCAATTTCAATGGGCCCTCAGCTGAAGAACCATGAGTAATAGTTCCAAGTCAGGGACT
This sequence comes from Anolis carolinensis, assembly GCF_035594765.1. Taxonomy (NCBI): domain Eukaryota; kingdom Metazoa; phylum Chordata; class Lepidosauria; order Squamata; family Anolidae; genus Anolis; species Anolis carolinensis. Next base: position 327,568,969 of record NC_085841.1, on the reverse strand, counting down.
TTGTGTCTGGGATTTCCCTTTGAAATGAAGGATACTCAACCTGTGCTTCGTGATCTCGTTCTGGATTTTAAATCACAGGTAACTTTGAGATTGTTGAGTGCACCCAGCTTTGTTCTTCCTTCATTGGCTAGTGTGCGGAAAGCACAATCATGTATTCATGCATCTTTATATTGTACTATGAAGCTCAGTGGATTTGACCCAGGGATATTTTACATGCATGTATATCTGTGAGCATATGCATCACTCACTTGTCTTACCTCATACATGTCTCTACATAGGAATGGTAGATTCATATGTATAAAATGATGGGACTACTCTTCAGAAAGGGACACACTGTATTTGTCACCATGCTCAAATTAAGTCAAAAGGTTAGTGGGTTAAAAAGACCATTGTCATATACCTCAGAACCTCTGAGCATGCCTGCCATAGATGTGGGCGAAACGTCAGGAGAGAATACTTCTAGAACATGGCCATACAGCCCAGAAAACACACAATCCATCACCGTCATTATTTTGTACTGCTCTTTTCTGGAGACACCCACTACAAAATGAATTACATTACTGTTCTTGAAACACATTTTTGTAACAATTGGATTCTATTCACAGAAACAAAGGACGCTGTCTTACTCCAGGTCTACTCTGAATGGCAGAAGCTCTCCAGGGCTTCAAGCAGAAATCCTTCCTGTCACCTGCAAACCTGAAACTTGGGCTAGATTAGATGGCGATAGAGAATCAGGGATTAAACCTGAGACATTCTACATGCAAAGCACACGCTGTACTGTTGATAAGGCTTCCTGGATTGCTTTCCATATGGATCAAAGATATAGATTACCCATACAACCATTAAAAGAAGAGTGATACCTCTCAGTTGTTGCTGCTTTTTATTTTAGCAGCTTCTGCAAGTACTTCAGGAATTAACTCTTAACTTCAATTTGGCATTCCAATTTTATCATGTATATCCCTTTCACCTTTATTCTACTCTTAAGGGCAATAGCAACTCATTTGAGTATCAGAAAAGGAAGGGCTTTCAAAGAAAATGTCTCAGAGCTAATCCTGGCTTTCTGATCTATTGCATTAACTGCTCATATACTTGCTGATTAGGTAGTGCTCCCTTTGTTGAGTATCAAAAAGAAAGAAAGAAAGAACGAATGAAATGAAAAGAATGAGTTAATAGCAAAGCTGACAAAAGTAAAAGAAAGAGTTAATAGCAAAGCTAGGAGGTCTGATTGATACCAGAAATTAGAGAGAGAAACTGATAAATTAGCCAGAAGAACTCTAGGACAGCTTTTGTTGTAAGTGTCTGTCACTTACGTTTCTGAATTTTTGTCCCAGTCTAGTTCATTCTCTCAAAGAACATGAGCATTTTGTAAAATGAAATCACAAAATACAGAATATTTACCATAAACAGAAACATGAGCAAACCCTCATATATATTTGGGGTTCCATGACATTAAAATAAAGTCTCTTCTCCCACCGCCTTTCAATGAATGCATAAATTTCCTAATGGCACCATTAGAGTAATAGAATGTGTTGTCAAAGGCTTTCATGGCTGGAATCACACGGTTGTTGTGTGTTTTCTGGGCTGTATGGCCATGTTCCAAAGTATTCTCTCCTGACATTTCACCTGCATCTATGGCAGGCATCCTCAGAGGTTGAGATACGTCACAACCTCTGAGGATGCCTGCCGTAGAGAGAATACTTCTGGAACATGGCCATACAGCCTGGAAAACACACAACAACCCAGAGTAATAGTCTTAAGGATTGGAAGGGACCATAAGGATCATCCAGGTTCAATACATTGCCATGAAGGAATACAGAATGAAAGCATTCCTGAACTACGATCTTCCATCACTGTTTAATTTTCTCCAAAGATAGAGTGCCCCACCCTCTAAGGTAGTACATGCTACCCTACAACATTTTTAACAGTAAAGAAGTTCTTCCTAATATCTCCTAATATATATGAGGAAGATTAAATTAAGGTGTTTCATATTTTCAATCCCTGTTGAAGTTCTGCTTTGTTCAGTTCTTCCTGTGGATAGCCGCTAGGTTATTTCTATTTGTCCATCTAGATATCTTTCTTACATGCTCTTTCCCTCAAAATCTGCTCTGGAGTGGGCTCACCATAGCAAGACTGGTGACAATGCAGATATGTGAGCAAAACAAAGGAGGTCCTGCTGGATAAGTAGAACTAAATTGGGTACCATTGGAGTTAGCTCTTTGTAGGCTCATCTAAATGGGAATGTCTGTATGCTTGAAAGTAGCTTGAAGTCTAACAATTGGCATTTTACATGCCCTTTAAAGACTAACAAGTTTGATTTGGTATGAATTTTTATGGATTTTATGGATTGCATTGAACACAGTTTACTTGTGTTGTGGATCTGTTATGTGGGTACCAAACAAAAGCTTATTTTGGCACAAGAAACCCCCAGTTCCTTATTCATAAGTGTACCCTGAGAAAATCATCAAACTTATTGTGCTTCACACCATACCCCAAAAAGTCAGAGGACCATGGAGATGTATGCCACAAGAAAGTAGTCTGAGGTTCAGATCCTTTAACTTGTTTCAGGCCATTCATGCAGCTCTGGTCTAATTCCAGTTGTTGGCCCTAACTAAACTAGACCTGTTGAATTAACAGAGTTTTTAAAGAGTGACTTGCCAAGTTGAGAATAACAAATAGATTTAAACCTATTTTGAACTTTCAGTTAAGAAAATTGAAAACAAAAATCAGTTTTAGGCTCATTTACTCACAAGATAGGACGCTAAAGCAAATTTGGAGAGTTTTCCATTAACATCTAAAGATGAACACGATATGCAATTTTGTAATATAATTCTATTAGCATCAATTAATCTCAAAGAGAGGTTTCTGTAGGTGTATTATTTTGATACATGCTTCTCAGTTCCTTATCCTCCATATTTTATTTAAATAAAAATGTAGCAATTTTGATTCTTTGTTGTTTGTTGTTGTGTGCTTTCAAGAAGATTCTGACATTTGGCAAGCCCAAGGTGAACCCACCACCAGGGTTTTTTTTGGGCAATATTAATTCATAAAGGGTTTGCCTTTGCATTCCTCTGAGACTGAGAGCTTGTGCAGTCTTGGCCATGCAAGGCAAGTGAATTCACAACAGAGTCCAAAGGGTTTTTGGAGAATAAGTTCCACCATTTCTAGACAGCATATCTAGTCGTGGCTAGGAATTCTGCATGTAGTAAAAAAACAAAACTTTTCCATGCTCTAGTTGAAAAGTTGTGACTTATGAATCATTGTCCAATAAGACCTTTACTTTTACATGGTGGTTGAATTCAGGGTTGTCCCACTCTTAGCTGGACACACTACATTATCCTGAATCTCAAAAATATTGTTTCAAATGTTAGATGTTTCATTGAAGAGGGTGGCTGTGTGTGCTGTAAAAACCACAAAACAGTATGAAAAGGCAGTTTTGTGCCTTTTGTACCAGTGAAGAACAGATTCCTAGACCTAGATGAAGCATTCCCTAATTTTTACTTAATGTAATCACTTTTAAAGAAAAAAAAGACTCCCTTGCTGTACCTCACAGGTGTAGTTCTTACCTGAGAAATGCTCGCTCACCTGTGGCGAGAATGCTTGAATGCTTTCTGAGCAGCAAAAGGGAAGGTGGGAGGGGTAGTAAGGTGATTTCTATGGTTGTCTTCAGTAAAGTGAGCTGCAGAAAAGATTGCTCTAAAGCTGGCCTGCTGTGCCTGTTGATGCTTTATTGGTTATCAACAACTAGCTGGAGCTGACAAAGAGGGGCAGTCAAGTGTGCTGCTTCTCAGTCTTTGTCCTCTCATTGAGTGAACAACAGTAGGCCTCTTGTCAAGTGGTGCCACAAACAGAAGAAAAGGGACTTGGGCTCGTTTCAGATGAGCAACTGGGCGTGCGCCAGTTTTGTTCACGAACAGTCGCAAGCATGTTCCTGCAAAGCAGGATGTGATCAAACTATTTCAAGAGCTGGAAAACCAGGTTTGCTTGCCAATTACGTTACTGCTTCAGTGCCGAGTATTAAATAGACAGCGCCACACCAGCCATGAAACAATTGTTTGTCTCAAACAACAAATCCTACCCCTTTGGCCTGTGGGCCAGACAGTAAGATGATTACGGCTATAAAGGCAGCAGAGAACAGATTAAAAATTTCACACCCTGAAGAGAGTGTTAAGAAAGCTCTTTGCAAGTAAAAAAAAATACCCACCCCCAAAGAAACTTTGAGAGAGAAGTAGCCATCCCTCCCTCTATTACTGAGTTTCGGCTGCCAAGCCACTCATGTTAAACATTCCTGTAGAAAAGGTGTAAATGGCAAGGGGCCAGGAGTAACTCGGATATTTCATCATACTGCCCACTGCTGGTAAACATACTTATTAAAAAGCTTTAAGGAGGAGTAAAATGTTCAATGAATTTCATTGTTCCTCAGAAACAGAAATGGGGACCAAAAATCAAACATACCATGAGTTGACCCTGCACGGTCCCTTTCAAATCTATCATGCTATCCTCTAGGATGCTCTCCTGTTGAGTTTTCCATTCAGCTCCACCACAATTAGTAGCCATTACATGACCACCAGGCACATTAATATCTTTCCCGAGTATGTTTAACGGCCCTTTAACTACTATAGGACAAATTGGGGTCTGCAGTTTGCTGAGGCACTAGAGAGCTCTGCGTGATGATTCTAAACACTCTTCTCTAATCTGCAATGTTTCCATTGCATGGAATAATCTTGTGAGAGATTTTTGAGTTTCCTGACTTCCAATGTTTTATTCATTCACTCAGTTTAATTAAATTAATTGACTATCTTTCACCAAGCACAGGATTCAAGCTATTTTATACCTCACAAATCTTGGGGTTCTTTCTGTATGTGTGGAAGTCTGTACACCAGAAATCAAGAGAATGATGTTCAGGAGACTATGAAAAAGCAAAGATTGACTTTCCCCCCTAAGAAATAGTGTTACAAATGATCAAACTGATATTACCTACCATCCAAAAACAAACAGTGCCTTTTTCAAATAACCCGGGTATCACAGGGTACCCAAGCTAGTAATAAATAAAACCCACACTCCTGAGTAGAATCAACCATCGTATCAATTGTTAAATGAGAAATTAACATTTTTGATAAAGGACTCAATTAGGGGTGAACAGTTGATTTTGGTCTACAGCTCCCATCAGCCTACAGCAGCATGGTCAGTGATGAGTAATTATGGGAGTTCAGGACCAAAAAAAAAAACCCCAACTGGAGAGCCATAATTCTCCTTATCTCCCCAAAATCAATTGGTTGTCACAATTAGAGTAACCCACTGAACTGACAGGATTTGCTCTAGTGTTGACCTACTAGTCCAGGCATGGGCAAACCTTTTTGCCTTGGATTAGTAATGTGGGCCTGACCAAGATGGATGGGCCGGGAGGGAGAAGGCCTGTGAGAGGGTGGGACTGGGAGGTGGCGGGACAGGGCCCAGGTCACCCTCAGGTTGTCCAGGCATAAGGATGGGACTGCTTGCCCCATCCTTATGCCAAGAGGAAAATGAGACATGCGGCAACTGCCCCGATCCTCCTTCCTGATCCTCCTTCCCTGATTTTCGGGCTGTCCTCTCGGCATTATGCCGGAAGGAGAGTGAGACAGGCGACAGCCAAGAATGCTCCAGAGGGCTCTTAGCTGCTGCATGCCTTCCTCGGGCCGTACTCTTGGTATAAGGAAGGGGCTGCTTGTACCGTTCTTATACTGGGAGGAGGGCGAGACATGCTGTGGCTGAGAGCGCTCCAGAGGGCTCTCAGCTGCTGCATGCCATCCTCCCCTGCCCTTTCTGCATAAGGATGCAGCGGGCCACCATGTCCTTAAGCTGAGGATATGACAAAATTAGAAGGGCCTGAGGTAAGTGCCCAGGGGGCTGTATCTGGTCCCCGGGCCTTAGTTTGCCCATGCCTGTACCAGTCAACCATTAACTGAAAAAGATCCACTTGTGATTAGCATAGGCTTTTAGGCCAATGAGTCTACTCATTAAGGTTTATGTACATGGTTTTTGTGGATGAATGGTTCAAATATTTTGTATTGTTTTAAATCTGTATTTAACTGCTGATGTTTTTATTCTTTTGTATTGTTGTGTATTGGCATCGAATTCTGCCAGTTTTGTAAGCTGCCCTGAGTCCCTTCGGGTGAGAAGGGCGGGACAGAAATGATGGAAATAATAATAATAAATAATACTCTACTCTTCTTTCTAGCTGTGTGGGAATTTCTGTCCCACAACACAAAGATGTAAAATTGCAGTTTCTTCATTGCCAAAATGTCTCTGTTTTCTCTCATACGTATTATCTGAACTACAAAGAAAATAATCATAAGACAAGTTCCACAGGGTAATACAGTATCTCTCTGCTAACAAATATATCTTGGCAGTTGAAAGTGAATGGCTGAGAGGTTTACTTCTTCTTTTGGAAGGCCAAAAAGCTAAAAGGGAGGCTGCTGTCAATGTTTAGCTATGCTTTAGTTGTTTGTTTTCTTTTATTCACTTGAAAATACATACGAAAGTAGTATCAAATATTTGAGTTTAGACCATTTTATTTGTTTTTGCACATAGAAAAAAAGAGTTTGCATATTTGCACAGCAATCTAGTGAATGATCTCAGATTACATACACATGTGCCATTGAGCCCAGTGAAGATAATGCTCATCGTTCCAATAAGAAAATGCGCTTGTAATACCCGCATATGTAGAAATCCGGGACTCACTTGGAACTTTCACAGTTCTCTCACCCCAAAGAATGTGTAAGTTGTTCTAATACTGCCAGCAGAGCAAAGTTCAAGGGAAATTCTAATTTAAAACACGCACTTGCATAGCTGCAGGTTTATCATAGGCTAATTAAAACTTAACAGGCATTATATAACAATGTGATGTCAAATAACATCTGAAAGATCAATCCAACCACATAGGCTATAACCATACTTACAGAAGGCATACAATTTATTACTATACAGCTATCAAGAAAGAATATGAAATATAATTAGGTCAAACCAACTCAAACTCAAGCCCTACAATGTCTATGCACGGCACTTCCCCCATTTTCAAATTATTTACTGGGATAACAGAGGGGATAATATTAACCACAGAGATGACCCTTTATGATACAATCCTATCCTTGATATGATAACCCTGGTTTTCAGTTGTTACTAGGATTTCACATCACTGGCACAAATTAGTATGGAGCTTGGAAAAGTTAAATTTTAAATAACACTGTCCTTCCAGAATCCTCAGACAACATGGATTAAGGGGGAGAAATGTAATCCAAAAATAACTTTTCCAAGCTTTGCACCTCAGCAAATATTAATTAATTCAGGAATCATCTTTCAAAAGCTCAAATAATTTAATATCATTGATACATAACAGATAGGAAATACAATTGGGATTCTAAGTGGGAGCTACATTAGAATAATTTACATCAACAGTTTGGGGAAATATTATTAATGCACTTTATTAAGAACTCGTGACAAAGCCCTTGCAGTGTTTCCAATTTGTATATTAGACAGCCTTAGATGGCTGTGGTTATGGAACATACACAATTTCTGTCCCCAATTGTGTCCCATACAAGTCATTGAAAGCAAAACCACACACTATTTCTCCCCGTGCACCTGTTCCACCTATTCCACTTTCCATGTGAATGAATGTTCACGTGTGAGTATAATACTGGAATTGGTTCAATATGCATAAAATCAAACTTGGAGCCTCACATGGTTAATATTTTAGACAAAACCTAGGAATCAGCTACATACATAACCTAGGTCTGCATGCATCGATGGTATTTCAACCCTGCATTCCTAGGTCGGGTGGAATGACTGGAGTGCACTCACTTCCCCATCACATATTTGGGACATATCCAGGAACTGCTATCATCTGGTTTTACGGTAAGTCAGATATTTATAATGTAGAAGAAACTGTCACATTGCTTCTGTTATTCAGCTTCATGCTTAAACCTCTATAGTCAGCTAACATACATCTAACTACCTTTTCTTAACAATCAAACAGTATATAAACAATTCATATTTGGTTCAGCTAACCTGATGAATCCTTTTAAAATTAATTCCCTTCCTTCATGAATAGGATTGTGTTATCTGTCCGAGGATGAAAATGAAAACATATTTTGCTTTATATGTAAATGATCTATAGTTCACATCTGCTCATCACAATGGCAGCAACACAGTGAAGGACACTGCATAGCTCAATCTAGCCTTCCTCATCTGTTAGCATCCAGAAGTATTGTATTACAACCCTCATCCATTGCTGAGGATGATGGAAGCTATAGTCCACCATACCTGGAGGCTGCCTGATTGGGTAAGCCTGGCTCATTGCTTTCCTCAGAGAAAAATGAAAGGAGGACAGAGCCAAGAAAACGCTCTGGATGAATGGCCTTTTATTAAGATTTTGCTCAATATTTTGGGCACCGACTTCCAGTTCAAAAGAAACCCACAATCTGAACCCATAGTTCAGAGCCAAAGTTGCTCAAGACCGGTTTGTCAGGTGTATTCAAAAAATCCTGCCGGAAAGCACATTGTGACAGAAAGACTGAACAAATTAAAACTGCCACAAACCAAATATAAAAATCCCTTCTTCTGTTGCCATCTTCTCTTTTACTCTCAGTCCTCTGTATTTGAAAGAAAAGCATGAAAAAAAGTTTCTGAGAAGTCACATTTTACTGTTGGTATTTCCCAGCTGCAGATCTATCTGCAATAAATATGCTCAACTGGAAAATTAGATGACCAGAAATGAAATAGCCTATCTATTTTGAAACACTGAGCTAAGATGTAACCCATATTAGCAGCAAGTTATAAGTTTTGATTGAAAAGGTTTAAAAAATCCCAAGCTTGGATCAAAAGATTTATAAATGAAACAGTAGCATTTGTGGTAGACATGCATTAGGAATGGTCAAGGAATGCTTTAGATAGGAATAATGTTGTTCTGAGATATCTTGTGTCTTCCATGTTTGAAATTTTTTAACACTGTTGATGAGAGGCTTTTTCTCCATTCTATCTGCCACTAATGTGGCCTCTGAGGGAGAGAAGAGTTTTATCCACTGAAATTTCCTTATCCGTGTGTGTTCTATCATTGTAGACTGTAGGCTCAATGGCAGGAAGCTGTCAAATTAATGATTTGGAAGCCACCCTGGGACACTTTTATGGCTAAAGATGGGGGAATAAATATTCTAAATAAATAGATGAATAAATAAATATCCATTTCCCCTGAAAAAGACAACATGATCCTCAATATAGTCAATATGTCTTCTAGTTCCTCCCAACATTCCCATTTTTAGCCCGTGCATCATGCTTTCTACTCTAACTCACCAGTTTAAGCTACACAGGTTCCATTGTCTCCTTTCCTTCTAAATCAGATTGCAAAGTAATATTTACACTTCACTTCACAGCTCATAATTTAGTAATCTGCTCTGAACTTCCATCAATCTGAAAACATCCTGAAAATGGGACTCTGGATTTCAGATGATATTGGTCAATTTACATAGCCTTTCCCTTTATATGCAGTTCTCAGTGCTTCTGAAAACCTGATCTAGACCTTTTGAGACAATATGGGAGACTGTTGGCTCTCCCTCAACTTCTGTGACCCTCTATTGGATCACCAACCCTTCTGCTAATGATAGGAACACCACCACACATGAAAGGGCTACTGAAAAACTAAGTGTAACCTTCCCACACCACTTCTAAGCAGTATATTATGGTGATCCTTCCCTCCCCCACACCCCCATAAAAAGAACGTAAAAGATGAATTGTGATGGAGATGTCTTTATCTATTCCACATTGAAATGTAATGGAGTGGAACACAGACCTCTTCTTTAGCAAACCAACTTGTCATGACATGGGCCATTTGTGTAATAGGTGTCCTTACCACTTTGAGGTGGGGATATTCCCTAACCATCTTTGGCTATATTAGGGGATGGGTGCCTTTAGCTTATTGATTCACATTTAGGTTATGATGCCCTATAAGCTGTAACAGTTCAATTCTCTGCACTTCTACTTAAAGGCAAGTTTCACTTCATTTAGATTCAGTCATGAGAAAATGGGTATAGACTTGGAGTGTAAGACTCACATTTATAACCAGGTTCACATATTTATTCTTAACAACTTGTGTTCATACATTTTCCCCCTACATAGATGTTCTGCTTTCTTTAGCTTTAGCTGACATTACACTTTTCATGTTAAATTTCACTTCATTCCTTAAAATGTCCCACACGTAACTTATCAAGGTCATCTTGGATTTTTATGTCAGGTCTGGGTTGGATATTTCCATTTCCCTCATTTTTTTCTATCGTGTAAAGCACTTTTTTGTAATAATTTCATAAATTATTATATTGAGAAGTGACTTAGTGACATGAATTAGTCCTTTTATACATTATTCTTATTTTGCTGGAATATTTTAGGGGTGACAGCATGCCCAAGAATGTCTTCTAGAAAGTTAAAATGTTAAAAACAGAAAGCCATTCATTTTCCCAGTAGTGATGACAAAGGGGTGAATGGATATCTCCCGACGAATCTTTCATAAAATAATGTGGACTTACTTGAGCCAACACAGCATCTCTTTCTTCGATCACTGCACTCATTTCTTCAGCTGTTATTTTCTTTTTCCGCTCCTGGATCCTGTATATTCGGTCGACAATTACAGCTCCGCTCCTACGTATTGCCATCCCGGTGTCTGCATTGTTTATTCTGTTCAGTAATTCCTGTAATGTCTACCAACAGCATTATATGTTAGTCAGACAAGAAGTTTTAATATATTTTATTTAATATAGGGTTTTAATTAATAGGCACATGTGAATTGTAAATTGACTGAGTGAAGTTATTGAATTTTCATACTGCAGCAAAGATGTACATTATTAGTGTGTCAATTCTTCTTTTTCCCCACATCTTAGTTCCTGAAACCCACTCAATTGAACTTAAGCCTCTAAGATATAAGACTGACATCAAGAAATCTCCTCAGAGAATGGCTTACCATGTCATTTTCTTCAGGGTTAATATTTTCTAGCCTAGGAAAAAAGGGACACAGAAAGCCTGATCAGTAGCATTTCCTTAGTGCAGCAAAATGAGTTCGCTTTTTAAATCTTTAGAACCCTCAAGTAATTTCATTCTACTAGTCTTTAGAGTCAACCATGACACTGAACATATTAAAGTGCCACCTGCTCGATTCCATCTTTCAATAATGCACCATATCTTCAGAACCGACTTCAGAATGTTAAGTTATTAATGTTTACTGCTATATATGACTACAAGGATCAATTGTTCATATGTGCTTAGATGAAGAAAGTTCCCCAGCGGCAGGAGCACAGTTATTTATTTATTTGTTTCTAGGCCTACGACTTTCATCAAAAATTGTATATTTTAATTCCGTTTTTCCAAATCCCTAAAAAATAGAAGCCACATAAACACCGGCTTTCTCATTCTAGAATGTATTTGTCTGAAAGTAAAGTTTTACAGCCATTAATGGAATTGCTCCTTCTGAGTAAGTTTGCTTAGCATTTCAGTCTTAAGTTCATGTAATGTGAGATGAAGTTGACTTTCCTAATGTGTAACATTACTAAATTCTCAACAGAAGGTCATAAAATTGGGAAGAATTTTATTTGAAAACCTTCAACACAATTGAGGGGTGTGCAAAAAGGCATACCCCCTTATTCAGTTTTGAAATATACACAAAGCATTTCACAGAAAATTGTTGTTATCAGGTTTGTAGCTTATGACATGTTCATAAAAGATGTTCAGTGATCAAAGTAAGCAATGGAATAAGCTGTGGGAGTAAACATAATGATATAGAAGGGCTAACCATTTTACTAGCCTTTTTGGAAGATCAAATCCTTCTTATAAGTGAGGGCAATTATTTCTCTCAATGCACATAATAGGCTTGGTGGCCATCTGTCAAGTTCAGTATGTGGGTTTAAGAACTTCACAGTTCCATTTTAATTTTATTGAAGAGTTGCACTGAAATTGAAAATAATTAAACATACTATTTTCTAATTTCTAGAGTATTTTTCCAGAAGCCCCAATATATGTGAAACTGTGTTCAATTTGATGCTTTGGATTCTGCTTTACATAATGCAAAAATGCTGGAATTAAGTCATACTTCATTTAATTAGAACTGAAAGATATATCATTCCGGAGAGGGATCCTGTGGTATTTTAGGAACCCAGACTTGCCCTGAATTCACCTATGGCTGTTCCCACAATGTTTGCCTACTTCTAATATTGTGGATTTTTCAGGGTTAAACTTACTTTGCTCCAATTTGGGCAAAGGTGGAGAATACCAGTTTGCTGGAAGCTTTTCTGAGCTGCATCATCAGTACAAGAAAAGGGAATGGATCATGCCCATGTCACTGCTGCCACCACTTCCAACCAAACACAGAGCTCCATACAAGCTACTGGCCATTGCTAGTTCTCATTCTGACATGAAATGAGGAGAGGAGATCACACCTCCTCCTCCTTTGTCACGTGGGTACTTTATTGGCATCAGAATGAGATGTCTGCAATGGCCGGGAGCTTGCACGGAGCTCTGAGTCTGGCTGGGAGCTGTGGTGGCAACATAGAGGCTGAGATGATGGCCCAATGGGGCCAGTGTGGTTCCGGGCCAGATGGACAATGTAGATGCCAATGTGGCATTGTAGGGGTCAGTTCAGACTGGCAGATATGAAAGTGACAATAACAAGCAAAACTTAGCAAAACCCAAGGTGTTACACCATGAGAAGTCACATATTTTTAGACTACTTCTCAATCTTTTTATAATTTAGTCAGTAAGATGTGGTGATTTGAGCACTGGATCACAACTCTAAAAGCCAGGATTCAGATCTTTATTTGGCCAGGAAAACCCACTAGGTGACCTTGGGCAAGTCACACTACCTCAGAGGGAGGCAAAGGTAAACCCCTCTGAACAAATCTTGCCAAGAAAACCCTGATCAATGTAGGGTTGCTATAAGTCGGAAATAACTTGAAGGTATACAATAACTAAATCCATTTGGTGAACCCAGCTCTAGGAGACCTATTGGATCAACTGCTGAATTAATCAAAACTTGTGTAAACCTGTTTGACTCAATAAAACTACACCAGTCGGGACTAGTATTTAGGTTTAGGTCTTTGTTTTCAGTGGCTACCTGACATGGAACTTCAATACTTTCAACCACAAATGACAGTTGGAGTTTATGTAAATCATGTGCCACAATAAAAAGTGATGGCAGATGTTGGTAACATACTACCAAAGCTGTGGAACATTTTTGTCCCTAACTTCCATCAGCACCTGTCAGTCTGGCCGGGGTAAGGGATATCAGCAGTTGTGGTTCATCAACAACTGGAGGTTTATTATCCAGATGTTAGTGTACCAGTACAAAATACCGAAACAAAATATTATTTGTATTAAGAAAATTAATACTATTGCATCATAGCTAATGTAGGGCAATGAAGTATATTTGATGTCTACTTCTTAACTAATGAGAATCTTTTTTTAACAGTTGAAAATCATCTACTGGCATCAAAAGAATAGATTGATTTTCTTTACTGTGTAACTTTTGACTGACAAACTTGAAGTCCAAGCTCTGTACTGTAGTAAGGGATGTCACACTTCCTTGATATATTCCTGTTTAAAATCCTGCTTCCTCATCCCACTTCCACATATACACAATCTTTTGTCTTTTTTCTGTGTCAGGAACAAAACAGCGACTATAAATCAATAATAAAAAATGTAACAAATAAAGCCAATGGCTTTCTTGATACTCCTGTTACACATGTAGGAAGCAGGCTATTGTCCTTCACACTTGATACTTGGGTTAATGACAGGAATGGGACCAATAATATGAAATATTAAGATATCCCTCCATGTGTATTTTCTCCCAACTAGTGTTAATGGGCCCCAGGTATAGGCTATAGTATTCTACCCAAGAACACACTGTTAAGGCACACTGGAAGAGCAGATAACCCCCTCTTGATTCTACTGATGGAAGCAGTTCTGTCAATAGATGTTTCCCAGTGGATTTCGGCCTGAAACTGCAAGAAATCAATGATATTTGTCTCCAATGCAAATAAGACCTGCAGACACTGTAGAGGAGAAGCTGAAATAATCAGTAAATGAGAAATATTTTTTATGTGCATGTATTGGATACTGTGTTATTGCCTAAGACAGGACACTTTAGCAAAAAAACCCAGTCAGTTGAGTATATTGATGGCTATATACTTACATTTCAAAAGACTGTTCCAAACATTTAATTTGTTTCCTTGCATCATCCCTTTCCTCATTGGCCAACTTCAGTCTTGCCGTGATAGCATCATCACGTTCCCGTTGCGCAGAATACACTTCCTGTACCAAAGCTGAAATATAGCAAGCAGTTTTTCATATGTGTGTGTGGCGAATTCAGTGATCTTGTGTCAGATTTGTTAGCCTTGCTTGAAAGGAAAAAAATAGTTCTATATCTCAGAGAAATTCTCCATATGAACAGATTTCCATTTTGAAAAGTTGTCACAGTTCTGTAACTGTTGTAATAGTTTTCATATGGGTGGACAGGTCAGCTCAGATGAAATATATTTTTTCTGGATTAAGTATACCAATCCCTGCATATAATCCTGGGAGGTTCTTTAAGCATGTTTAGGTATTTAGCATTTGTAATTCCACCTCAAGAAGCAAAAGATCTTGGGCTGACCCTAATAATAGGTATAATCTGCCTGCAGTTCTATGGACACCCTCATTTTTAATTAATCCAAAGAATATCTATACACAAAACAGTTTCTGATTCACATGAATCCCAAGCTTCCTGGGTAATCTTTTTGCCATCAGTTGGTCTGTTGGCAAGGACTTCCAGGACTCTTGTTCCAAAGGCACCTTTGAGATTTCCTGGAACACCTGGGTTTATCTTGGCAACAGTGTTCAACCAAGTCTAGCATGCGAAAGTTTTTTTTAAATGACATTTTAATTGAACCAGCAAGCTTGTTGAACTGAAAGTATATATTCAATGTCAACGTGCCATATATGAGGAGGATCAGGCCCATTAGGCATATTCAAGCCCACTGCTTTCAATGAGACTAACAACTCTGACACATTGAACAACTGAATCAATATGCACCATGTTTTGCTTCATGAACAAGACAAACAATCTATATTTTTTGTTACTAAAATGTATTCCAGTGATTTGGTGAAAGATTGGCCTGTCAAATCTGCTTGAATTTCGTATCTGTCGGGACAGAATCAAAGCCACACCTCATCTACAAAACTCTCCCCAGTTCCCCGCTGCTGAAAGATAATTGTGCTAAACCCATCAGGTCTAACACACTTGTAGTTTTAAGACAGATAATAATGGTAAACAGACCGTTATTGTAAGGCACATAGCTATTTCAAAGTTCACTTAGAAAATCAACATAGCATTTTAGCTGGAATTTGCTCATTAAATACCCATAACTGTAATGTGAATTATGCTGGAATGAATAAAGCAAATACATATGCTTCTTTTCTTTTTATTAAATGTAAAATCTGCTGTTAATTACATTGGCGATGTCATATAAACTTTTCTCTTTAACTATTAAACGGAAGTCTTTACAAAAGTCATTAGAGATCCTCATTCTTTGACTTGTATAAATTTCAATATTTGTTCAGTAAAGGTTCACAGCAGTTAAATTACATTAACAAATATTATTAGCTACTATGTAAGCCAACTAAGTAAAATACTTATATTGCAGGTAAAACAAATCATTTGGTGTTTACGATAATATTTGGATATGTCCATTTTTAAACAAGCTTATCAAATATATCCTGTAATTCTTAGTCAAATGAGAGAGACTCAAAGTAGATCTTTTCCTCCCAAATACTCAAATTTGTTTAGTAAGCTAATTGTTTTCTAATATGGGATAAAGCAAATATGAAGAAGCTGAACCATTCCGAGTGTGAGTTTACTGAGTCAAAGTAGTGTACATATTTTCTTAGTTAAACCAGATTCTGTTGGCAAACCTTTCGGACACACTTTTAAACTATCTTTAAAATACAGTAGTAGGAAGAGAGAGTGTTAGAAATTATTCTAGTATAAACATTGGTTCACGATTCTCCAAACAACAGAACATTGGGTGAGAGGTAGAGAAGGGGCATTTATGTCTGTTTGCTGATTTCTTAGGGGTCATCTGTGTAAATACAGAAACTGAATAGCAAACCCACAAAAGGACCAATAGTTGGGATGCTTTCTTTAAATCTGCTGCAGGACTTGCATGATACATATTAAAGGCAAAATAACCTTAAAACCTTAGGCAACATGCCAGCTGTATAAATAAAACACCCCCATGCATAAAACTACGTTCTGTAGCAATGCTGCATTCTGACACACCGCTCCGAGAAATATTTGTGGCAAATGTTTTACTACTGAAAATGCAAAAATTCAAAAGTCTTCTAGCTATGCCCAACAAGAAAATTAAAATCTCTAATAAAATGTCAAAGTTATCTTTAGCAACCAGTCCTCTTCCTTCCAAATTTCTACATCCCACATGTATGATTTCTGAATTTTCTTACTCGCTTTAGTTGTGATCATTTCTTCGGTATCCTCTTTAATTGAAGAAAGGAAAAAGGAAGAAAGAGAAAAAAGAGGTGGGGAAAAAAGAAATTTGCTGCAGTAATGAGAAGACTGTTGTGAGGGGTTTTGTGATTTTGGATTTAGTATTCAGGATTAGGGGTTGTTGAACTCTGTGTGACCTAGGATTTTCCATAGAGCTCGTGAAGGAATGATCACAGGATTTCTAATGGCATTGCACAGTCGTCTTTTTCTTAACACAGCCAATCTGAGGGACTTTTTAAAACCTTGGTTGAAGATATTTCTAGCAATGCTAAAGTGTTCCATTTTTTTAAAAAAAAAAATATCAAGGCAGACATATACAGAGTTAATACGCAGCGAGAGAGGGAAATGGAGAACAAACATTTTCTGTTTTTTAGTTCTTTGCTTGAAATAATCAGGGAAGCAGACAAATTCTCTGCAATGCCATTCTTTGAATTGGAGCAATCTGCAATGGTCTGCATCATTGACTTATTTTCCTAGTTCATTTTATGAGAAGCCTACCTATAATTAGTTTGTGGTCATATTTCTCCTGTGAAAGTTTTTTTTTGTTTTGTTGTTAAATAGAGTAAGGAAAAGTGGTTAATGTAAGGGAAAAAAAAGGTTCTTGTGAGAACAATGACTCCAATATTTGTCCTACCCCACATTTGCCCCAACATAGAAAGTCTCAATTCCTGTCTGTGCCTGCTCGCTATGTGTGCATACTGTATCTGCACCAGTTACAGCAATGTGCTACTTATCTGCTTATATACACAATGTATTGCAGAATGCTGATAATTCTGGAATTATTCTAAGGGCTAGATTGCACTCCTGTTAAAATGAATGTCAGCAGTCCCATGGTACTGTACATTTCTTTTTTAAAATGACGTTTTTCTGATGTCATTAAGGTAGCTGAGAAGTAAAAGCATGATAGGGATGCTGTTTTAACAGGTCAGTACTAGGCATTACAGACTAAAAGCCATTTACATATAAATGTGACGCTGCAGATAAAGTGGTGTGTTCAAACACAGATAGAATATGCCGACATGTTTGTTACCTCGTGTTTGTTGTATATATTTGGCTTGAGGTACTCAAAGGCTCTTAAATTTCTGGGGCTATAAATACATTGATTCCACACAAAGTGTTTAGCAATCAAAACAGGCGAAAAGACTCTGCAGTGTGGTGTGCTCCTGTTTACTTTGAGTCACACACAGAAAATGAAAGAAAAGGCATGCAAATGAGAATAGGTACACTTCCTTCCCTAGCACTTAAACTGCTGCATTACTTTGCAATTCACTAAACCTGTCCCTTCTCCCTTCAAAATAACAATATTGCTAAGATAACAGTTTCTTTTCACCTGAAGGCAAATTTTGACAAAAATCATTTACTTGCATATTAATTTTTTAAAAATACATATACCTCGAATTTAATACAAATGTGAATTTCAGAAATTTTGTAACATGTGCAGATGGGATATTCTCAACAGAGATCGAAATTTCTGAAAAAGATGGTAGGATTTGTTTTGTTTTTTTTCAGTGATAGGAAAGGTTACTGAAACCAAAAATGTATCCAATTAATATATACTAGGCAAATTTATAGATACATGCAACTACTTAAATGACTGAAACTGTAATCTTGTACAAGTCTACTCAGAAGCAAGTCCCTTTGAATTCAATGAGGCCGATTAGCATGAAAATGGGAACTGGATTGCTTCTCCAATCAAACTATTCCATAAAATCAAAATGTGCTATAAAGCATTTGTGAATGTGCTTGTTTATTCCAGTAAATCCGCTATCTCAGAACAAGGCTTTGCAATGAAAGCCAAAAGAACATGTCTACATCGCCTTAGGTTCCTTATGTCGGGAGAAAGATGGGATAAAAATGAAATAAATAAGCAAATCTTCTCCCGCATATTTTCATGAGCAAGTCTCAATTTCAGATATTACAGCTACAAGTTCTGTAACTCGACAGCACAATTCAGCTCTCTCTGAAGTCCATGAGAAAACTCAAACCAATTGAGTGGAACTAAACAGCACCTCTGGTGTCTTAAAGGTCTTTGCATTTATCAAGACACCTTCTGATGAAAGGTTTAGAAAAATGTATTTGCATAACTATAATGTAACAGTCTTACAACAAAACTAAGGCTAAGTACATACTGTATATAGAAAGAATAATTTTAGGACAGAATTATTAGTAAAACTATGTCCGTTACATTCTTGAAAAAAATAAGAATGTCACACATATTTAGATTTATAAACACAAGGGTTGGGAACTGTTGAGATCTTTTGGCTAAAGCCCAATATTGGCCTTATTTCAGTTTAATTGGAAGAGGATCTCAAATTCATCTTCTCCATGAGATATCAGGAACCTGGATTTCTCTTTGTATCAAAGGTTAATAAGAAATGTGTCTGCAAAAGTCAAACAGCATTAAATATCAAAAACTGATTATTATTCCGCGGGAGTTGTTCCGGCATTCATAATCTCTCCATGCTCCAACCTTCCACAGCTAATCTTTAATGGATGACATGCAAGAAAGAAAAATAAATGGCATCTAAAAAGAAGTCACCAAAGTGAGCTTAAAAGAAATGGTAGGCATTTCCCTATAATGATGAGAAAAAGGAAATAGAAAGAAGAATTAACAAATGCTAATAGAATTCCTTTTCCTATTTGTGACTTGATTCATTTGTTTTCCAGAGGCAGTCCAAATTGTTGCTTGTTTATGACACTAACTACAATGTTCTCAATTGTATTCAAAAATATTTAAAAGTAACATCGTAAGCTGCTTTATGAAACCCTGGTGGCGCAGCGGATTAAACCGCTGAGCTGATGAACTTGTTGACTGAAAGGTTGACGGTTCAAATCCGGAGAGTAGGGTGAGCTCCTGCTATTAGTCCCAGCTTCTGCCAACCTAGCAGTTCAAAAACATGCAAATGTGGGTAGATCAATAGGTACCGTTCTGGCAGGAAGGTAATGGTGCTCCATGCAGTCATGCCGGCCACACGACCTTGGAGGTGTTTATGGACAATGCTGGCTCTTAGGCTTAGCAATGGAGTTGAGCACCAACCCCCCAGGGTCAGACACGACTAGACTTAATGTCAGGGGAAAACTTTTACCTTTACCTAAGCTGCTTTAGATGCTGTATGCAAATAAAAGTGGGATATAAATTAAATAAAGGTGTAATATTTCATCTAGATTTAAGCGCTCAAAGGATTTTAAAAAGCTACCCATTAACTGATGGGATATTTAAGGAAGCACTTCAAGGCAAAGTAGTATGAAATGTGCACCATGTAGACTGAGGAAAACAACTTTCAAATATTTAGACCACTACTGGCCACAGAATGCCACAAAATCATGGTAAATGAAGCAATTACTTCTTAGATTCTTTTTACTAATATATATAATATTAACAAACAAAATCAGAACCCATTTAGAATAACAGCTGAAAGCTACATAGATGCCAATAACCAAATTATAACCTTTGTGCCTGTGATCAAATTATAGCCATATAAGAAAAAATGGTTCAGCATATTGTTGGGCTTTTAATTTTTTTTAAAACATCTGTAAATTTCATCTCACTTTACCATCAGATTGTTGCGACTGTTAATGCTGCTTTGAAACTGCTCTAAAGCTGTTTGAAATTATTTTATAGCCACCAGAACCACACAAACTGGGTAATTCAGTATCAAAAGCCTGAGTTCCAAATTGTGAATTCTTCTGTGCTAATCATGAAAGTAAAGTATTTTCATTATGACATCCCATTATCAGTTTTCCCTCAACAGATTTTTTTCCTACACTTAAAATTTTTGCAGAGTAATATGTGCCCTGGTTAGTATATGGATGGGAAACCATTAAGGAATACTAGGTGCTTAAGGCTATATTCCAAACAAAAGAAATGGCAAATTGCCTCTGATTATTCCTTGTCTAATAAAACTTCATGAAAGACATGGGGTCATCATGTCTTTTTGAGTTCAATAAGGCTTACTCTTCAAGCAGGTGATTTGAAGGCATATATACTTACAGTATGCCCATCTTCTTTTAATTCTATAATTCATCTTAGGACCTCTTCATATGTACCTTTTGGGCCATGGCATTTCGCCAGAAGCTGCCGGAGAAAGGGAAGGCATGCGGGGTGGCTTATGGTGCCCCACGTGCCCTCCCTCCTTCTCCCATCATACGGTGGGGTCCCCATCAGATTAGAAAAAGGGTGGCAATGTGTGGCAATATGGGAAAAAGGGGAGGAATGTGCGGGGAGCTCCATCAAAGCTCCCCAAAATACAATTTCCTCCCTGTAGTGGTGGAGGAAATGTGCCGTGTGATGCAGCATGGCAGGTCCCGTACTTGCCATAAATAAAAGCAGCAAAACGGGGCTCATGTGAAGAGGTCCTTAAACTTGAAGTCTTGTTTTCAGCGAGACATACTGTAACTTCAATATAATGAAGTAAAAAAAGCTTTGCTAGGCTCTTGATGGGAGCCAGCATGGAGCAGTGGTTTGAGTGTTGGACTTTAACTCTGGAGACCAGAGTGCAAACACCTGCTCCGCTACAGAAACCTACTGGTTTGGGCAAGTCACACTCTCTCAAAGGAAGGCAACAGCAACCCTCTCTGAACAAGTTTTGCCAAGGAAACCCTGTGATGGGGTTGCATTATGTTGTGTGACTTAAAGGCACACAACAACAATTTACCTGATAGCCACTTCTGTTTCAAACAGTAGCAATTAGATCGTTAAATCGGACAATATCTTTTCTCAACTGCAATGTGGCCAACAGCCGAGGATTTTAGTAAAACAACAAATATTAACTCAGTTCTTGGCAGTGTTTATCTGGAACACCCTACCCACTGCATGTGCTGAATCAAGTAAGGATTGTTTTAAGGTGGATTAGACGATTTACTAAAGGGGCATGTAGTTCTCTCATACAGAAGGCCTCAAAAACTTAAAATCTTTTGGTCTGTTATTCCCCTCTATATATTTTCTTTTGGGCTTTCGGGAAAATTACACATAGTCAGAGTAAAAAAGTAAGATCACCCTCACTGGATCATACTATATATCTATCTTTTTCTATAGAGTACAACCAGATATGATTGATGACTAATTTGTTTAAGTTTGAGGAAATGGCCAGCAAATTAAATAGGTTTAACTGTCCACTATTTCTGCCTCTTTTGGATTCTGGAACACCTGGTTTCTGTTGACTATCTACACATCTCTGGAAACATTTAAGAACCGTCCTCAGTCTTATTAGGTGACAAGAGAAGGCCTGTATTATTAAGACTTTATTCTCCCTCTATACCTGGATTCAGAGCCTCAAAGTGGAATTGGTGTCAGATATTTGAACTACCTGAAAAGAAGCTCACTGAAACCCAGTCAGTCACAAGTTGGAAATGAATGATTGATTTCATCTTTTTTAACTTTTGTCATTAACTGTCTAGAAAATGATTGGGTGAACTAAAAACAAATAAAAATTATAAATGTAAGAGTTGAATACAATGAAATGTTTCTGCTTACAAGCTGAATGCCAGTGTATCCACAACCTTTTTAAATTGTATAACAAGTAACTCTGGAGGAATTACAATAATTTCTGAGCATACCTATTTCAAAAGGTTCTCCCCACACATTCTTGCAAAGGACATTTTTGATTCTACCCATTTCAGATACTGACAACTAAATGTGTGGTAACATGTAAATTCAGGAACTTATTTCTAATATTGATATTGCAAAGTTCCAGATTCCGTTCTCTTTTTCTTCTTCTTTTCTTGATTTTTTATGTTTTTCTTTAGTTTTTCTACATTTTAGTGTATTATTAAAATCTAAAATAAACAAACAAATAGGCAGTGTTCCAGAATATTGTATTGGTTAAAAGATTCTTAGGATTGTAGTCCAGAAAATAAACTAAGTTCTATGTATTCCTTGGATAAAAAAATTGGCGCATTTGCCAGATATGCTATCAGCTTTCAGTAGGCTTTCCATCTCAGTGCAATGTGAAGTCATAATATTGGAAAACAATAAAGAGTTCTGCAGACAGCCTCATTAATCAAGTGGACAGAACTATCAAAGTTGAACATTGTATTTTCTGACTTAATTTTCTTTTCAGACTTTCTCCTACAAAATATGAATGTTTTTCCCCAGTATTCCTATGTTTCTTGTGATTATCTGGCCAGCATTCACTTTGTAGAAGAGTTATTATTTATATCACCTCATATTTTGAAAAGTGGATTATTTATGAAGGATCAGAGAGTCCATGTGGTGTTGTGGTTTGCATGTTGGACAAGAAGTCTAGAAGACTCAAGTTTGAATCTCTTCTGGGCCATGGAAACGCACTGGGTGACCTGGGGCAAAACACATTGTTTGGCCTAGAGGAAGGCAATGGCAAACTTCATAAGTCACCATAAGTTAGAAATGATGTGAAGGCACCAACAAGAGTATGATATGATATATCTGATGATAAAATAATTTTACTAATCCTGATATCCTCCTATTCATTTTCTTCAGCAATTCCTTTGCTTCATCACAAGACATGTTGAGATTGGTCCATTCTTTATGCTCCCATACCCAATTCTGCATCTCCCTAGCATCTTTGAAATGGATTTTCCCCATGGCTGTTCAACAATTTCTCAGTCTATATTCTCATAGAATCATAGAGTTGGAAGAGACCACAAGGGCCATCTTGTTCAATCCCTGCCAGGTATTTTTTATCTATTCTTCATATTCACACTTCTCTAGTACATTTCCTCTTCTTTCATCACAATATTTCTTGTCCCTCAGAAGTTTGACATGTATGCTGAGCAACCAAACAGTACCAAGAGGTAATCAAATGCAAATAAGGAATAGCAGCCTCTAGTGAGCAAGGAAAAGTGGGCAAGTGACCAGTTCTCCGATCCAACTTCCATTATTTCTAAAGGACGAGAAAGAAGGTCTAAATGTGTAATGCACGGTTGGTATTAGTGATGTGTACGGTA
This sequence comes from Anolis carolinensis, assembly GCF_035594765.1. Classification (NCBI taxonomy): domain Eukaryota; kingdom Metazoa; phylum Chordata; class Lepidosauria; order Squamata; family Anolidae; genus Anolis; species Anolis carolinensis. The sequence goes on along the minus strand of NC_085841.1, from coordinate 327,545,499 downwards.
TTTGTTTCATATGTTTAATTCATCTATTCATTTAGTATCATCCATTCAGATGCACATAACGAAAAATGCCATTTTCGGACAAAACAAAAGGCGACACGAAAGAGAAAGCTGCACGGTCACCATGCTTGCTTTTATTTCCCTTTCATTTCGGGCTGCGTAACAATAAGCAGATACTGACAGAGAGCTGCTTCCCCATGACAGCTGATATGTGCAAATGGGTGTTAATAATAATATTAATATTAATAAAAATAGTTACTCTGGATCCTAAGCTGGGTCTGAGAGAGGTCTGCCTCCCCATGACAGCTGATGTGTGCCAGTGGGTGTTAATAATAATGTTAATATTAATAATAATAGTTATTCTGGGACACTAAGCTGGGTCTGAGAAAGGTTTGCTTCCCCATGACAGCTGATTTGTGCCAACAGGTGTTAATACAGTAGAGTCTCACTTATCCAAGCCTCGCTTATCCAAGTTTCTGGATTATCCAAGCCATTTTTGTAGTCAATGTTTTCAATATATCATGATATTTTGGCGCTAAATTCATAAATTAGCGCCAATGGGGGGGGGGGTGAGCCTCGGAAGCCCTCCCATTGCCGACAATGGTGCAAATTTTTTTCGTTTTCTATAGGCACCCCATTTTCGGAAACGGGGACAAATACAAAACTGATACAAAATGCATGAAATTAAACAAAATGAACAGCGAGTCCATACAAATGCACACCACTAGTTGGCATTATAGTATGCAAATATCTTTATCATGTTCTTTTAATAGCAAATTTCAGATACTTTATTGATTTTTAAAATGTATGAATTACCCCTTGATACATATTTGTTGTCGAACAAAGCACCCCCACCCCAAAAGATTTATAGTTTTCAAAGGACACTAAGCCAGAATGAAATGAAGTTGGCATCTGTCCCTTTCATATGAAGTCTTTGCCACCTTGCAACAGACCAGCAGCAGCCAAACCCTTTCAAAGATCATTTCCCCATTATATATATATTAGCAAAAGTTCCTTAATATGCACTGATTCGTACCAACACATAGCTAAGTGATCAAAGCCTAAAACTGGAAGCATCCTGCAATTTAATATTTTCTAAATAAAATGTGTCTTTCTCACCATTACAATGTATCTTCTTGTCTCTCACTGGGCCTCACTCCATATCCCTATTTATTAATCATATCTGCACGTCTGCTAATTCTGAGATGTGCACGTGTACAGAGGTTAATAATAAAAAAGATAAAACACATTGATCTCCCTAATTGCATACATCCAATCTGGACCATTCTAAATAACCTATAACCTTGCTTCCCTCCTCCATATTTCTAGCTATGAACTATATTCTGTTTTATTCTGTTTTATTCCTGGGAAGAGCATTAAGCATAACACAGATTACATTTACTGTTTAAACTCTGCCTGACACAGGCTAGAAGCAACAACCCAGAAATATCTCATTGCATTCAAGCCAGAGGTGCAGCATGGACTATATCATGGGCAAATAGCTCAGCTGATGGACTTATGATTTCCCATCCAATATCGCTTCAGGTGGGACCCTGGCCATCAGCCGAATAGGACACAGGACAAAGGAACTATGATCACCCTGGCATCCCAGTAGACATCTTGGGATTTTTCCTTTATTTGTCCTTTCTGAGAACGGACTTGAGAGATAATCAGCCAATGTCCTTGGCATCCTGGACTCTACATTTACATAATTCTGTCATCTCTATGCTCGGACATCCATTGTCTTTGAAACTACCATTTAAGACTTCCAAATATGTATTTCCTGGGGACTTTCCTCCACCCAGGGATTCACCCCAGCTGGCTGAATGGCTGCCCAAGGGCTTCCCGATCCGGTGAGGAGGAGATCCCCTGCCATGTCATCAATACTTGCACCAATTCAAAGGCAGTCCTGCCTCCTGACCAATCAGGAGCAAGGGGGGCGGCCGGCCTGCCTGCCTCGGCACTCAGCCAATCACAAACGGGAGGGAAAATCCAAACAGACACAATGTTAATGAATGGACATTTTACTGTATAAAAATGGTTACACATTCTAATATGGTTATGCTTGTACATTTTGGCATTCTTTGCTGTATACTGCATCCCTTTTGCAAATTGTAATTAAAGCCTTTGTCCTTGTCTTCACCCTGGTGGGTCTCTCTCTGTTTGAAAAACATTGGCTGTTAGCATAGCTCACAAGGCAGGACCCTCCTTAACTGTGGTCCATAGCTTTTAAATTCAACTTCATAATGATCACAGAGTGGTGTACTCAGCATTTTGAAAGGAAAGGAATATAATAAGAAACACACAACCAATTAATGGTTTGGAAGGGAACTGTAATAAGAAATATAAAACAAATTAAGAACCAAGGAGAATGTTTTACTTTGAGATTAAAGGAAAATAAAGCTGGCAATAATCCTATTTCTTTAAGAGTGCATTCAAAATGGATCTTAATTTTTACTCATTATTCATTTATTGCTATTCCCATTTTTTGTTCTAGTTACAAGAAATGTTATGATACATCTGAAGCAAACCAGCAACTATTATGAAACCTGAACACAGGTCTGAGGTCTAAGCATACCTAATGTCATTCACTTCATTATATTAGAACTTCAAATCTATTCCAATGGATTAAATGTGATAACTACAGATGGGCATCCTTACTGGTAGGATGTTTTCTCATATCTTTTCTATTTTATTCCGTCATCTGTTCTTTTGCATTCTCTTTCCTCTTAACCTTTTTTCCAACATCAACAAATGATCTAGCAATTTCTATGAGCATATGCTCTGGAGAGCTGAACATAAGGCAGAAAGTTTAAATTCATTGCAGACATTTGCTCTGCTGAAAAGGCAAAGCAATCTTGAATTTCAGATGGAATCTCCTTCCCTCCACTATTTAATTCACTGCAATGTAAACACAATAAACAGCCTATACGATTGTACCCATGACATATATAACTTTGTTAGGTATAGGTAATATTTACAAAAGTTGCAGTGCAGATATAATGCAAATTCTAATTCTAGTTCATTAATAATTAGGTCCTAGTCTTCTTCAGATTTTTACACTCTATCATGTCAATTTTTCTTTCCTTTGGGAGCTATATTGTAAGATTATCTGAAATATTTCCTCAAAGTGCATGGTAATGTCTGACAGCATATTGAGTACTTTCTTTTAGTCACTTTTCACCAGTGGTTTCAAATGCAAAAGATATATGTATATATGTAATATCTCCCTGGAGCTAAACTACTGGAGCAGAATATAAATATGATTTTTTATAAACACACACACACACTGATTAAAACATTTGATTTATCCTTTGCTCATGTAAACATGCAGTAACTAAAATAGGTATCCACAGAGAGTTCCGGTAATGTACAACAGCACAATAATTAAACTAGGCTAATTCCAATGTAAAGGTATTTAAAATAACTACTTTCACTTTTGAGCATATTATTGGTAGCAGAAACCATTAGAGATGTCTGCAAAGGATACAACACACCAGTACTAAATGAAAGATTGCTCATTTCCCCATAAATACCACACAGGGCTGAGAACTGGGAAGCCCTGGCCCTTGAGCGCTCTAATTGGAGGTCAGCTGTGACCAGAAGTGCTGCGGAGTTCAAAGAGGCACGAATGGAGGGCTTAAGGGAGAAACGTGCCAAGCTAACCCCGACCGGGACCGCCTTCCACCTGGAAACCGATGTCCTCACTGCGGGAGAATGTGCGGGTCAAGAATCGGTCTCTTCAGTCACCTAAGAACACACGCCCAAGATACCAAGGTTGGAAGACTATCATCCTCGAACGACGAGGGATCGCCTAAGTAAGTAAGTACCACACAGGATCTAATGCCCAGGAATACTCATGCAGAACACAAGTCCCATGTCCAAACATATCCAATACTACATATCCAGTATGTTGGGTTGTCAATTTTCATTATTATGGGTGTATTGTTGTAGTGTTTAGGTATTGAATGTTTGCCTTTTATATTTGGAATCCACCCTCAGTACCTCCTGGGAGATAGGGCAGAATATAAAGTTGTTGTTGTTGTTGTTTTTGTTGTTGTTGTTGTTATTGTTATTATTATTCCATGTTAAGTGTAGGATACATACTTCTTTTTCATAAGCAGAGCATAGATTCCTATCCCCAAGGTGATCCTTACATAAAGCACTTCTGTACATGGACCACCACAATTGCTTGATCAAGGTATATATGCTTTTATATGCCATTTTCTTCAATGGGTTTCAATGAGCAAGAAATGTCTATACTGAATAAAATATTTCACCATTATATGCACAGAAGTAAAACTCTGTGCAAACATCCCCAAAACAAACACATAACTTGGAATTTAATCCAAACAGTTCACATACTGTAAATGTTTAGTTGGTGGATAATCAAGATGTAACTATGATCTAGATAAGTGTTTTATGGCGACTCAAAAAGATCTATAGGGTAATGATAAATATATTTAATTGGAGCTGCAAATACTTAGGATTCTGCCACTGTTAGAGAATTATTGGCCTTGCTTATAATGTTTGGATTCTCTATCATAGATACACACATGGACGATTACAAACACACAATTACAGACACAGTAGAATCCTAAAGGGTAAATCCAATGTTAGTCCTGATTAATTAGTCAAAATTAATGGGTATATTAATTATATTTTATCTAAGACTAATTAATATTGGTGGGTATTCTTTAGTTAGGACTAATGTTAGTCAAGAATAGAATGTTGCTGTCAAGCCAGTTTATGATAAGAATAATTTGGCATCAGGAACAACAAATGTTGTGACACACCCTTTACTTTAAGAGCAAACCATTGCTTTTTGTTTTTAAATGAGATTACTCTTCCTGATCGACCTATATTTTATCCTGAGCCTTACATTGAGCCTGTATAATTTTTGCCTCTCTATTTATATTGCACTATGCTCAGACTCATTGTTCTGATATGCTGTTTTATCCTGTTTTATGCTGTTATATGGTTTTATTGTTTATATTGGTTTTATTGCATGACTATTTATTATATGTGACATTGGGCTTGTTCCCCATGTGAGCCGCCCCAAGTCCCCCTGGGGGAGATGGGAGCAGGATATAAAAAAGTATTATTATTATTATTATTATTATTATTATTATTATTATTATTATTATTTACTCCATAGTAAAAAGAACATTACATTTTTTTATATATAGATGTATGGGTTCCCCTTCAAGCAATTCTTCTTGGAGTTATACAGTTCTTGAAAGAATTGCTTCCCTTGTCTTTATATTACTCCCTAATCATGTATTTTTTGTGCTGGTTATATATGATTATGATATATGATCCTTACTTTTGGTTTACATTTCCCTTTCACTTATCATATATTTATGAACAGATTTCATATTCTTAACTTTTTTGTTGTCTTCTTCTATTTCTTTCCGTTGATTATTGTAGTGGTTTTCTTTGTCCTTGTGCACATTCTGATCCCATTTCTATCACTCTTTACTTTTGCTTCTTGTCAGTTTTTAACTGTTTGAAGAGTTTCATCTGTCAACCAATGAATCTTTTCTTCCTTTTGGCTGCAGGTAGTGCCTTTCTGCATTCTTCCCTGACAATGTCCCTGGTTTTCGTCCAGAATTCTTCTGGCTCCCTTATTAATAGTGCAAATATAATTTTTCATGGTTAGGGCCACTGAAAAGAATTTCCGTTGTTAATTACAGGGTAACTAAGACTTAATAATATTGGTGGGGTGACTTTAAGAATGACCTATGTCAAATTTAGCAGAAGAGAGGGCATGCTGTGGCCTTCTAGGTTTTTCTGAACTGCAATTCCCAGCATTCTTCACCATTGGCTGTGTTGGCTAAGAATGTTGAGAATTGTGGTGCACTGCCATCTAAAAGTTTGCACAGTCCTCTTCCTTGATTTCAATCTGTTTCACAATTGAAGAATCTATTCTATTATCCCCACCCACCTACTTCCACTAACTTTGCCAAGGAAATGTGGACAGGATATTTTTAAATCACCAAGATACTTTGAATAGTTCAAACACGGTTGATGTTTTCAGTTATGCCAGTTGCCAATTATTAATCACAGTAATATCACTGAGAATTATCTGAATAGCATGACTTTCTTCCTTGTCATCATGAGTAAAATATCTATTGTACCTCTTGTTCAAACCTCCTTGCTAGCAGTATCACAGCTGTGCAAGATCTTGAGCTATATAGTTTCCATTAGCATACTAACCTTTAAAATGAAATGATAATTTTAAAACAGAATGTAACTGATATTATGAAAAAAAACCTCTAAACAATATGCAAATTATTAGTTTCCCTGTAATCTGATACCAGTTAACAGTTTGTCACCATGAGGAACGCATAATAAAGCTTTGTGGCTCAAGAGTCATCATAATCAAACAGCATCTCTTTTATTAGACAAAACTATTTTTTCCATCCACCGAACTGTGCTTCCCTCAACCCAGGTTCTGATTTGTGGGGGGCACAGGCATATCCCCATATGAAGGTGTGTGGAGGGACCAGTTGTAGTACCACGCTGGGCTGGGGGAGAGAAACGCTAAAACAATAAATGGATATTTGGACTGCTGGTTGAAAGGTAGAGGCTGTGGTAATCATTTTCCCCTTGTTTGTTCAGGACCTTCCAACAAAACAAACACCCTTTTTGTGATTGGATTGACATGGTGTTAACAATGCATTTAATGCCCAAATCAGTATGAATACAGGTAAAGCTCATACTAATACCGGTACCAGGATGTTAAAGCCACCTATTTTCCAAGCAACTTTAAACAGCCTCACATAAAGAAGTCAAACCACCCCTCCTTTAGCAAATATACCTAATGTTCATGAGGCCACGCCATACAGCAGCCAGGCGGATTGTCTGAGCCATATGGACATCTGTTGAGCGTTCATCTACCGTACCTGCAGCCTTTTCTGCAATCTTCGCTTCTGTCACTCTCTCATGCAGTTCTAAGTCCAACTTTATTGTCTTCAGCTCCTTGTCCTTTTCAGACAGCTTATCCTGAAGCTGAATTGAACAAATAGACTGTAAGGCCATTGGCTATTTCTAAAAGTATGTAGGCAGCCTATTAACCCACAACAAAACATATATTTACTTCATCACTGAACAATTTTTATAATAGTTTAAAATTTCATTTCTCTAAATACTTTAAAAAATAATTAAGTCCTTAACCATTTTCAGTCAATGTGCTTTAATTTGCTCAAAATACCTCTGCATTCCAGTTTAATTTTCTGGGTTGAAAGAAGTTAGAGGACAATGTTGAGTACAGTAGCTTCCCCAAATGTGGTGTCCCCCAGTTATGTTGGCTTAAAACCCATCATCTCCAGCTATTGGCCAACCTAACTGGAAATAGTATAGGTTGTACCTCAACAGATCTAAGGGGAGGTGCCATAGGGACAGGGCATGCATAGCAAAACCCAAATGTATTTACTTAGCACCTCAGTAATTCAGTGGGACACTGAACAGGATCACAGCCTCAAGCAAACAAACACACACACAGAGTAGGTGCTTGAGGCTGTGATCCTGTTCAGTGTCCCAGTGAATTATATATATCTAGACATTAGGTCAATATGAGTACTGTACCTAAATTCTTAGCAAAGAATGAGCCATACTTTTCTTTAAGTAGGCAGGCAAAAGGCAAGAGCTTCTTAGTTCATCCTGGGAGACCCTTTAAAAAAGCACCAACCCACTCTATTCACTGCTGTGACTCCGCTTCTGGCAGTTTCAAATGCCTGGGTGGGATGAATGGTGGTGGTGGCCAAAAACAGTGGCAGCTGCCCTGTTGAGGCAGTATTGGTGCTTTCCCCTCTACACAGAATGACCTTTGACTTACCCACAAATCATACCAAAATATATATTTTGTTCCCAAAACCTGGCTTCGACTTATACACAAGGTTAACTTATACACGGTACCGTACCTTAACACTTGTTTAAAAGGAACCATCTTTTTTAGTAGAGTGGGGGGAAATGAGAACCTAAAAGGAACACTGTCCCCCTTTACTCCCTCCATCTTGCCACCACTTTGGGACTTTTCTGAGACCTAGACTGGAATTGGTGCTTTCTCTTCTCAGCAGAATGACCCTCAACTTATTCATGGGCCTTATAAAAATCCATCATTTTGACTCCAAAACATGTCCTCAATTTATAGATGAGGTCAACTTCTATATGAGTATATACAGTAGTTAGAATCCAACACTAAGTTCAGGCCTTTTCCCCAGTTTGAATGCCACCAGATGCCTATGAAATTCAAAAAAGATATAGAGGTAAATGGCTACTGTTTTCTACAATAAGAGAAAAACAAATGAAAAGCACACTGGGCCACATGTCCAATTCCTTGTATTGCAGGATCACAGTTGTAAAAGTTAAATATTAACTAATAATGTCAATTCTGTATGTATTTCAACTACTCTATAAAATAAGAACCTGCAGAGAAACAAAACTTGTATAAAGCCTTTTGTAATGAACAGATGTTGCATTTGAATATAAGTACAATATGGGCATACTATTGAGTACTAAGTGCTACAGATGTAATTTTTAATTTATTTCTTCATGATCTATATTTGAATATCCAAAGATGTTATGGGCTTTCCTCACTTGAGGATGATTCAACAGTTGCTCTATAGTGAGAATTAAGCAATACTACTACTACTACTACTACTACTACTACTACTACTACTACCACCAGTATCTTTAGAAGAATTAACTTCAAATATAACACTCAATGTTTGATTAAATAGTGAAGCACATCTCCAGGATGCTTTAGCTGATCCATTTATTCTAAAGGTTTTGTAGAAACTGATTGTGTTGAGAAGTGGATCTAATAGTTCTAGTATGTAAGTGCAATGATCTAGAATTGATCTTTTAATCATCACTACAAATTATGATCTTTCTATTGTTTCATGGAAATATGATTAATTTTGATCCACAGTTTAGTAGGGATGATTCAGTGTTCAATGAAACTATACCAGTTTCTGAACAAGTTGCACTGTTCCAAATTTACAAGTATCCTAATCTGGAAAAGAACTGCATGGTCGTTAAAGTATCTGTGATGCCGTTGATTAAAAAAGCCTCAACGGCAGACAAGAAAGCTATTCCAAGATAAATAAATCATGAAACAAATGCGGTATCTTGTCAATCAAAACAAACAATAAAGGTAAAATTAGAGTAGGTTAATAGGCTGTGCTGGAATATTTTCACTGTACCTTTTTATTGTTTGCCCTTAGAACATCCAATTCCTTTAAGAGGAATGCAATATCCTTTTCTTTATGAGCAGTGGCATGAAAAGGATCCTCATGGTCGGGCATTGTTTTTCCTCCCTGGTTTTCAGCAGAACTAGAATAAAATGAAAAGTGAAAACAATTACTGGATCACTTCAACAAAGGCTCCTTCTCTTTAGGTGCAGATAGGGAAGGGGCTATTGCTGAGTGGCAGATCACACACTTCTGTTTAGAAGATCCCAGGTTAATTCATTGGCCTTTTCAGTCAAAAGAAAAAAAATCTCATTGATATCTCCAATAGAGGCTGAACTAAGTAGGAGTCTTGGTGGTCCAATTCTGCCAGACCGTTTTGGGGCTATGTGTAGAGCAGTGTTTCTTAATCTGGGGTGCGAGGGGGTGTCAGAGGGGTCACCAGTATTCAAATTTGGGTGTACCGGGTATTTGTGCCAAGTTTGGTCCAGTGAATAAAAATACATCCTGCATATCAAATCTTTACATGATGATTTGTAACAGTAGCAAAATTACAGTTATGAAGTAGCAACAAAAATAATTTTATGGTTGGGGGCCACCACAACATGAGGAACTGTATTAAGGGGTCTCAGCATTAGGAAGGTTGAGAACCACTGGTGTAGAGGCTTCCCCTAATCTTGCCCCCACTCTTCAGAGGTCCATACATTAATCCCCAACACTGATCACTGGCTTCTTAGTGGTTTGTTTTGACATTTTTTTTTAAAATATAGCAAACTGTATTTTTAAATTCTAAAATTAACAGCTTGCTTACCTGAACCTTTCATCTGTGCAAGAGACAGTAGGCTTATTCTGGTGTAAAGACTGGTCAGAAGCCATCTGTACAACCGTTAAACTTGCTGTTGGTTGATCGGGGGGATTGATGTGTTCATTGTTTGCCGGGGTGGCTTGCACTCTTCTTGTCTGTGAACTTACTGAAGAATTTTGAAGACTCAAGGAACCAGAGGGAACTCTTCTTTGCTCAGAATTTTGCTCCATGTTAGAAAATGCAGTCTGGAAAATAGAAATGTTTTACCGGTCACTAAAAACAATAATGAAACACACACTAATATTGACACTTCTGTCTTATAAAAAAAATTATGAACATAAATCCTGTGGGATTATAGTTCCACATGTCCTATCTTAAAGGAGGGCAACGTATCTATGATGTAACTTGTATCATAGATAACCAGCATAGTGGGGGCTAATGGGAATTGTAGCCCTGCAATGTCTCAAGAACTACACATCTTCCCTGGTTTATGGAGTTCTGTTTTTTATTCCTGAAATGTTTATCATATGCGCCAATGGGAAGCTCACCCACAACAGAGTTCTCCAGTAATATTTATTGATAGTAGAATATGGAACATGATGTTCAAAAGGAGTTCGGTTTTGGTGACAGTTTATTTTTCCGTGTCAGGAGCGACTTGAGAAACAGATGGGAAGAGGGAAATTCATTGATTCTGATCCTTGGAAAGAGAAATGTGATTTCTTGTACTAATAATTAATTAATCAACATATTAATTTTTAAAGAAACTACAGAATTTACAAAGAGCAATGTGTTTAGTTTTCACCATTGCCCCCATCCTATCATCAGTGCCATCAAAGGCTTTTCAATTGTTTTAAGTTACTTTCAACAATATGGAAGGAATTGTAAATAGTGGGGATTGCAGGTTACTTGGCTATATTTAACTTCAAATATGAAGAGAGGTTGGGACAATGTGTGTATACTGTAGTCATTTCAGGAAGAGAGATGGGCAGGCAAATCTAATTCATCTATTTTCTTCAGTCTCCCAGACATTTCAATTCACTCCTCTAGATTCTGTCTCCAGCGTTTCATACTTGCCCTCAGATAAGACAAGTAAACAGAGCTTCCTTTCTTCCTACAGAAGGAGCCATCACTGAGTCATTTTACCCTCCTCCTCTGCAGAACAGCCCCTCCCCTCATTCCTTGCACGAGATGTGAGTGTGGTCCATGGTCTTCATTTGCAGATTTGACTTTTGTAGATTTGATAATTCATGTATTTATTTAAAATGCTCTCTCTAGCAATATCTAGGAGCTCCAGTGTGACTCTATGGTTAAATTCTTCCAAAGGTGAAGGCAGAGTCATGTTGGAGGACCTAGAGATTTCTTGAAAGAAACCTCTATAGGAATCTGTAGGTCTTCCAGTGCAATCCAGCTGAGTTTGATCATGAAGTCATGCTGGAAAAACCAGTTATTGCTGGAGAGGTGTTTTCTCAGGGGAAAAAATTAGCATTTTTTGTTTGCAGTTTTTCACTTTCACGGGAGTTCTGTGCTCCAAAACTCAGCAAATGTAGAGGACTAACTGTAGTGGTTTTCAAGCCCTGGTTGATAAACATGCTATGTTAATACAGGAGGATATAGAACAATACATTCAATCCACACTAAAAGAGATTTCACTAAGCATTGGGAAGGAGTTCTTGATGGTAAGAGCTGTTTGGCAGTGGATTATATGGCCTCCTCTGAGTGTGGTTGAATCTCCTTCTCTGGTGGTTATTACGCTGAAGCTTGGTTGGCTATCTGTTGGGAGTGCTTTCACTGTGTGCTCCTGTATGGCAGGGGGTTGGACTAGATGGCCCTTGTGGTGCCTTCTGACTCTTTGACTCTATGTGAGAGATGACAAAGAATTAATTGGGATTGTCTTTGCCAAATGAGGACAGTTTGGGGTATATGCTGTTTGACTGCCCATCCAGATTTGTGCATTCTCTTTCTTGCTTGCATTAAATGATCGGCACTGAATCTAGTCATTCCATGCACACTTTCTCTCTCTCAAGAATAGTATTTACCCTGGAGTCTCTACCTATTATGCAGTACAGTGATTAATATACCTATAGAAACCTGAAAGGAAGATTTGAGACTCTTGCAGTCAAGCCTTAAGCGTTATACTCACCTATGCGAGTTTTCTAGGTTTCTAACTGCTTTTGACTACAATTCTCACAATATATTACTGTCTGTGCTAATGGGAGTTATAAGTCAAACATCTGGAATGCAAAGGTCCCTTTGTAGTTAGGTTCCTTTAGAAATATGCCATAGTGTAGTAGGCTTCATGCAAAGAAACAGCTTGGGAAATCTCTTTTTGAAATCCCCAGGAAGTTGGTATCTAGTCAAGGTGACCAATATTGCATGATAAAGGCCAAAGGTCTGATTAATGAAATCAAAAACTCATAGAATTGGGAGGTACCTCAAGGGCTATCTAGTCTAATTCCTTGTCATGCATAAATAGACTAAAGCAGCAGTCACAAGAAGAACACCCAACCTTTGATTAAAGGTCTCCAAAGCAGGAGAGCTTGTCACCTTCTGAGAGTCTATCACATTGCAGCTGTTACTGCCAGGAAGTTCTTCTAGAAATGATCCCCATCCTTGTCATTTGAATCCATTGACTGAATTGTCTTCTAGTCTCTGAAGCATTACAAAACAAGCTGGCTCCATTCCCTTGTGGCATCTTTGAAGGCACTACCGTGTTTCCCCGAAAATAAGACAGTGTCTTATATTAATTTTTGCTCCCAAAGATGCACTAGGTCTTATTTTCAGGGGATGTCTTAGTTTTCCATGAAGAAGAATTCACATTTATTGTTGAACAAAAAAATGAACATTTATTATATACGGTACCGTAGTTGTCATCACAAGCCAGCATAACCAGACAAACTGTGTGTCCTATCAAGAATTTCTTGTTACTACCATTATTTCCATGTACAACACTCTATGGTACGTACATTTACTGATCCTGCATGCTCTGGTGTTCTGTTCGTTGGGTATGCTTCCAAACAAAAACTTTGCTAGGTCTTACTTTCAGGGGAGGCCTTATATTTAGCAATTCAGCAAAACCTCTACTAGGTCTTATTTTCTGGGGATGTCTTATTTTAGGGGAAACAGGGTATATCCTGACTGATCTTGGAAGCTGTGAAAGATCAGGCCTAGAAAATACTTGGATGGGGGGGAGGGCAACGGCAAACAGTCTCCAAGTACTCCTTGCCTAGGAAAACGCAATGGAAGCTACAAAGGGGACAAGTGATTTGACAATAGTGCACATATTAATGTGCACCCCCACACATGCACTCACACAACATGTCACATCTCAGTCTTCACCAAGCTAAACATACCTAGCTTCCTAAGCTGTTCCTCACAGGATTGGGTTTCAGAATAAGACCACTTAACCAGCTTTATTTAGTTTTGATCTTTCACATGTTGTAACTTTAAACGTCACCTATCAATGACCCAGAGAACTGCATCAATAAGCAGCATTTCCAAAACTTTGGTCTTCCAGATCTTTGAGATTTCACCTTTCAGAATTCCTGATTCCTGGCCAACTGGTTGGGACTTCTGGGAGTGGAAGTCCAAAACAACTGAAAGGTGAACATTTGAGAACCATTGAGTCATTGGGTGACATATAAATATAAATACATAAATGTGTATTAGTTTGGAATACTTCATTGAATTGTGAGTATTCAAGTTCTATATCATTCATCTGTTTAAATTGAGTGCGAGGTAGGGAAAACTGCAACCAACAAGTTAGATGAAGTAGCCCAGGCCTTCAGCATTGCCCTACAAATTCCCCTCTCCAGAAACAGTGATTTCCATTTTACAAAGGCCTTTCTTTTGGTATGCCTACACTTGGGAGAGAGGTGATTTTTGTATTTTGTTTTCAAAACTGGGGCCCCTTCCACACAGCTGTATAAAATCCCACATTATCTGCTTTGAACTGGGTTATATAGCAGTGTGGACTCTGATAACCCAGTTCAAAGCAGATATTTTGGATTATCAGACTTGATATTCTGGGTTATATGGCTGTGTGGAAGGACCCTGGAAGTGAACTTCCAGTCATTTCTAGTTTTGGGGAAGAGGAAATGCAAAAAGTTAGCTTTTTTGGTATGTCCTTGGATAAAAAAAACTCATCAGATATATGAAAGTTGACCTAAAGCTCTTTTTTTTTTTTTACAATCCACCATAAATAAACTTGACTCTTATAAAACCATGCAAAAGGTGATACCACATCCCTTGATCCTCTGCTAGTAATCTGAAAATACATACAGGGCATATTTTTTGTCATGGCTTGTCACAATTAGTTTGTGATTCAAATAAAGGACACCAATGCTTTTTAAAGACAATATAGTGAATGCTTATTAACAATTTCATCCTTATACCACTATAATCAATGCTTAACAAGATTTCTTGGTAAGAAAATAATTTGGTATACCATGCTTCTCTTTCACTCTCTACTCAACATTCTTTATCCCATTGTGTTATAGCCTAAGCCCTGGGTTTAGATAAGCAATAAAATACAATGATCTGTAGAAAGGGAATGATCGATACATATATATTATGCCAGCTACCAAAGAAATACAAAATGTACGAAGAAACTGCCAAAAAGATAAGATTTTAGGAGATACTCTGGATTATTAAAAAACAAACATTGAAACTAGCCATTTAAGGAAACTCAGCAAAGGCTACGTTTTCACCACCATTCACTTGCAGGGGGAAATGAAAGTCAAGATGCATATAACCACAATTGAACAGAATTTGGAAGTCACATGCTACAAAGAACAAGATGCTTATAATTCTTTTTGGAAACAACTAAAGCATAACTAAATTATATTAGAATTGTGGTGCAATCAAGATAACTTTGCGCTGTCGAAGGCTTTCATGGCCAGGATCGCAGGGTTGTTGTATGTTTTCCGGGCTATATGGCCATGTTCCAGAAGTATTTTCTCCTGATGTTGTTGCTTTTCTGAAGTTGCAGGAAGTCTGTGTTATTTTGCTATTTTGTGTCGTAGGTAATGGCTCATACAATTCCAAGTTTTGTTTTAATGATGTAACTAAAATAGAAACATTTTAGTTCATTTTGAATAATGAGAAACCTACAAAATGCAACCAACAAAAGCAATTGGAAAATACTGGAGGCCATGCAATATTGACTTTTAAGACCACAGGAGCATAATAATATAGGAATGGGCATTCTTGGTGGCAGCTCCCAGGTTTTGGAACTCCCTTTATGAAGTGGCTACTACAGCCTAAACTCTTGAAAGTCCAGTGGGTAACACAGCTATTAACATAGTAGACGTGCTTCTTATCATTGCATCTTTAATAGAAACTTTGGTACCAGATGCAGAAATAACTTGGAAAGAATAGGAATAGACCCCTAAACCACACACAAAAAGCAATTCAATATACTTCAGCAGACTTTTGATTCAAAATTATTCATAGGCATGCCTGAAATAAAACCAGGTTAGGTTTTAGCATAAGTAAAGAAAAGCATTTTGAACTTTCTAGATGCCATTTTAAAACTTTTTTGAAAATTCATCCAGGGATGATATTT
Source organism: Anolis carolinensis (assembly GCF_035594765.1). Taxonomy (NCBI): domain Eukaryota; kingdom Metazoa; phylum Chordata; class Lepidosauria; order Squamata; family Anolidae; genus Anolis; species Anolis carolinensis. The sequence continues at coordinate 327,529,940 of NC_085841.1, read as the reverse complement.
TTATTTCATCAACCATTATTATTCTTATGATTTCTATTTTGGTGGCCTAACATAATCTAATCTGCCTTCTATTTTTATATTTGTTTTGCTATCTATACATGCTTAGTATAAGATTTTGGAGATGACTGTTGTTCACCTTGACTCTTGTATGCAGGCACATACAGCTAGAGTAAAATCACATTATTTTCCAGCACAAGGTCTATCACAACCAAACACATACAAAAACAGATTTTCCAGCTCTTTTTTCCAGGTTGGATCTACACTGTCATATAATCCAGTTCAAGGCAGATATGAATTTTATATGGCAGTACAGACTGATGGGGCCACAATCTTTCCAACGCCCACAAACAGGAGTTAAAAGACTTTGAAAAAAGGAATTTCTTTGTCAGATGATTTGCTAGTTGAGGTATGCCTGTATCGTCCTACTATCTTGCTTTCTTTCCACCCCAGCTTTTGCTGCCTTCCCATTTCACTGATTTTAGTCAACTGTAAACTCCTTTGGGGGAGGAATCTTTGTTCTCTGTTTTCTCTACAAAGCTTTATGTACATGAATGGCAATATACCAACAAGAATAATGGTAGATTCATTAGAGAGCAAAAATGAAGAAAGTTTGATTTGGCAACCAGTGACTTTAATTTCATAGGATATTAGGTAATTTAAAAACTCTATTTTCCCTGATTTAGATATATTAGTGAATTTATTCCACACTTACCCTAAAGGAAGTCTTATTGTAACCATCAGAACATACTTTGAAGTAAAAATGCACAGAATTGTAACCTGCTCCCTCCCCTCCCTGCCATTTGGTTAATAAAGCATTGTGCAACCTCTTCTCAAAACTAGTTAATCACAATTTTAGTACTCAGTGTCAACTGTGATCATTAAGCACTTACTGTGTAAATATCACCAGCTTCTTTAGGTATTTGCTTAAATTTCTGCAATTCATTAACATGATATTATTTTCTGGCATTAGATATTGGGAAGAATCCGGGCCCTCCCTTACAGATCTCCTTGCCTGTGCTTTAAAGGCATTTTTGAGATTTCACACACATACAATCAAAAGAGCAGTATTGCTAGACAGATAGCAAAGCGGGGTGGCAGGGGGAGAGGACACATTCAGTGAAACACAATGTTAGTTCTAATGGATGGATGATTGTGTTTGGTCTTTTGAAACTTTGAAGTATAGGTAAGTCTTGATCACACAAATTAATAAATCCTAAAGCTGGAGTTAACAATAACCATTACACCCAAATTCTGCAGCTTAGCCCAGGCAATTTTTCAAAAGGTCAGGTTGTGAACCGGAGAAGAGCAGGGAGGTCCACAGCATAGCTTTGTTGCCAGGCATCTCCCGTCTGGATTGTTGCAGGCGTTTATTAGCATTCGTCAGCAGACTCAACAAAGCAAACAAGAAATTCAAGCACGAATAATAAAATGAAAATGCGGCTATATAACCCTTTGTCATTCAGCAAATATGGGACTTTTTAGCTACATTGTTCCTAAACCTGGGTTACTACTTTAATTTTTCTCCACAGTGCTGACGGGTGGGAGTCTGCATGTGTGTTAAATGCACAGCTCCCTTAACAACTGCAGGGCTGCCATTTAATCTGTTGGTAGATGGACCATTTCCTGTGGGAACCCTAGCTATGACTTCCAGATCCAAATAAATCTCAGATTAAGAATCCAAATGAAATCTGCCTTTGGAAGATAAAAAAAGGTCAAGATGGATATAAACAGTAAAATTATAAATCATCTAGGTGTTGCATGACAACTTGGATGCACAGGGGTTTCTTTGTGCATTGTTTACCTTTTTCAGCAGTATCGCAACGACACAAGGTATCTGTCAAATGTCACTCTTTCATCATATTGGAGGCATCATTAAAACTGTTTGGCTAAGGACCTTGAAGTGTTTAAGCAGTAGCTCAAAAGTATATTTGTGCAAAGTAGAAGAATAAATTTACATATCAGCAGCAGCTCATAAGGGATGAGTAAATATTCTGTTTATCTCTCAGTGTAATTCAGGTTAGTTTAAATACAAAGGTTCAGGATATCATTACAATCTATATGGATTTATTACATAATATCCAAACACGGTGGTTGGGGCAATTTGAATCAGACAAGTTAAGTTGTCTAAACCAGTTTATTTTTTTAAAAAAAACTGTGTGTGTGCCAGTTTATATAAATATAATATTTTGTTACTGTGAACACAGCAGATCTCATAACACTGGCTCTCATCCAAATCTTAATTATCTAAATTTCCTATTTATCTGGAGCAAGGTCATATCTGCGTATACCCTTTAATTAAACAGAAATCCTCCCTGTCACCTAAATTTATTCATGTATTAATACTGTTATGTTAAATTTAGAATTAGACAAGTGCGTAAGTGTGCGTGCCCACAAAAACCACACCTTCCTTGTGTAATACTATACATTTGAAAACATTTGTTTTCCTTTTTTAAAGGCATGCATCTCAATAAAGTTAAGTCCACTTTAGGTAATAATGAAGTAATACATCATTCCCAATCAAATTATTCTATTAAATATGCAGGCAAAATCTTTGATCTTCACCTCATCTCTGGTGCACCTCCTCTGGGGGACATGAACTGTTGTTTTTTTTTTAATGACAATGTTGTTATGTCTTTGCTTATCTTACTTGCAGTTATGCTGGAATGAGTTAAATGTAAACCATACACTTCTTGACAATGTTTTAACACCAGTGAAGGTTTATAAGCAAAGCAACCACCAGATGTTTGCATTGCGAGTGATAATTTTCTTAAGTTTGATTTGGAAGCACACAGAAAACACAGCAATTCCAAAAATGTTTGACACTGGCAGTGAGAAGACCAATGCATTTTGTCTGGACTTAGCCATGGTCATATCAGATACATTGAAATCAATGGAAATTCAGCTGATTGTGATTAATTTGCCATAGTGACTTCAGTGGGTCTACTGCAAGCACTACCAAATGTGCATCCAATTGATTCAGAAGATAGATTACATTCCCAAATTCTATTTAAGGTAAATATTGTAACTTGGAAAATGGTAATTGGCCTTTAAGAATAAAATGTAGTATTTTAGCAATCTCTTTCTTTGCCCCTTTAATTTTCTGAAAGGGGAATGATTGATATGTAGAGAAATAGACTAAAATCGTTGCTCATGTAGGACATGTCACAGTAGATCTTAAAAGGGAAGACGAAAGAGAAGAGAACATGGGAATATATCTGCACTTCTATGTTTTATTATCAATGTATATTAATGAAACACTGAGCTCTTTCTTTTCAGTATGTGTGAAAGGATTTCAACACATCAAAACTTTTAAAAAATCAGGCATTGCACTGTTTCCTGAAAGAACTTATGAGATGGATGCTAAAAGGGGTCTTACACTTCACAATACAGTTTATATCACAGAATTCATCTTGAGTGCAGGCAATAAATGAAAAAAGGAGGATGCAACTCTGGAAGGATGATACTGAACACATGCAAAGAGAAAATTCGAAGTAAACAATAATGACTGTTGTTTGTTTTTTTAAAAGTACTGTGACACCTTACAGTTAATTGTGGCATATTTTCATGGATGGGATAACACCTGAAACAGGGCGCTCTGCTTTATTATGTCACAATAGTGAAATTCTAATTATTGCAGTGAGCACTGCCATTAGAAAGAGAAAAGTGTTTCTCATGAAGCAGATCTGATGTCATGAAAATGCAGTTGTCTGTTGGATAGTCCATCTCATGCACCTGATGTGGAGTTATGCCTGAGATGGAATTATAAACATACCCAGAAGAGACCAATATGGCTGTTGGGTTCCTAATTTTATGCAGCTCTATGAGACTTGAACTGTATAGATGAGAAAACCCAAGATTACGACAAAAGGGAAATGACACTTAGTAGGCAGACTATGGCTTGCTTTGTCAACTTGGGTAAACTAATCCCACTCCTATCAACTCAAGCCAGAATGGCCAGTGAACAAGAAATCTAGAGGAAGGCTATAACCATATTATCACTTGTTTATACAAGGTGTCCAAAATTTCCCTGCCAGGGATGGATATCCGTTGATTATTATAGGGCTGCCTGACAAGGCCTTGTTGTTGTCAGCTTGCAGAATTCTCTTCCATGAGCAGCCAGATTGGCCCTCTTTCTGTTCTCCTCCCACTATTAGTTGAATATCTTACACAAGGCTCTTTTAATGGAGGGGGGAGTGTATAATATTTTAAATTAGTGATGTTTTAAGAGACGAGTTTCTTTGATTTTTTTAAAGCTTGAAAAAATCAACACTTATTGTGTGGTTGTGGCTTCCTTAATTGAGTCTATATACCTCTACCCTGTTTCCCCTAAAATAAGACATCCCCAGAAAATAAGACCTAGTAGAGGTTTTGCTGAATTGCTAAATATAAGGCCTCCCCCGAAAGTAAGACCTAGCAAAGTTTTTGTTTGGAAGCATGCCCAACGAACAGAACACCAGAGAATGCAGGATCGGTCAATGTACGTACCATAGAGTGTTGTGCATGGAAATAGTGGTAGTAACAAGAAATTCTTGACAGGATTCACAGTTTGTCTGGTTATGCTGGTTTATGATGGCAACTACTGTACAGTATATAAAATTGTTCATTTTTTTGTTCAACAATAAATGTGAATTCTTCTTCATGGAAAAATAAGACATCCCCTGAAAATAAGACCTAGAACATCTTTGGAAGCAAAAATTAATATAAGACACTGTCTTATTTTCGGGGAAACACGGTACAATGTGCTGTTCTTTTCCTATTGCCTTTTACCTTACCAATATTATTGTCTTTTCTAGTGAGTCATGACTTTCCATGCTGTGTCCAAAACACAACTGTGCCTGGTGGCACAGCGAATTAAACTGCTGAGCTGCTGAACTTGCTGACTGAAAGGTCAGCAGTTTGAATCCGGGGAGTGGGATGAGCTCCCGCTGTTAGCCCCAGCTTCTGTCAACCTAGCAGTTCAAACACATACAAATGTGAGTAGATCAATAGGTACCACCTTCCCGTCTTGGTGGGAAGGTAACAGCGCTGGCACTCCATGCAGTCATGCCGGCCATGTGATCTTGGAGGCGTTTACAGACAACGCTGGCTCTTTGGTTTAGAAATTGAAATGAGCACCACCCCCCAGAGTCGGACAGGTCTAGACTTAATGTCAAAGGGAAATCTTTACCTTACCAAAGCACAAGAGTCTCAGTTTAGTCATTTTGGCTTCTAGGAAGAGTTCAGGCTTGATCTGCTTGCTCTAGGGCCCATTTATTTATTTTTCTGGCTGTCCATGATGGCCACAGAACTCTCCTCCAGAACCACATTTCAACTCAGTTGATTCTCTTCTTATCAGCTTTCCTCACTGTCCAGCTGCCTATCAAACAACAGCAGCAACTAAATATCACTTTCTCTTTGTGCCTCCATTCAGTCTTATATGGTTAACATGAACAGGGGTAAATAGGAATAAATGTTTTGTGTTCACTATGAGCTGTTTGTTCTTCTAGTACTCAAATTCTGAGAATGAGAATTCTTTAATTCTAAGAATATGTCTCTTGTGCTATGTATTAGGAATCTGGGGTTCTAGCAGAAAAAAAGAAGTAAATCCCAGTCAGGTTTGCCCCTCTCTGCTTTAATGCAAATACACTAATGCTCAACTAGCCAAAACGGATGAAAACATTTGCAAAGTCAATTACTGTTTAGAATTTAAAAGGGCATTATATCACATTATGCCTGTTGCTGACATACTGTCATCAACAGAAATTCAATGCACAGAAAAAATACCTTCAACTGCTCCTCAAAATTGTAGGAGGAAACGTGAAAATTCTCATTGGTTTGCAGACTATACACATAGAAGGAGAACCAGGAAAAATGAAAAGATTGTCTTCCAATTAATTTCATAGTCACACAGGTCTTGGCATTGGCCTCTTTCAAAAAATTAACCTTTTGAACTCTTTCTTAGGGTATAGTGACCCCTAAAGGTGCTGACATTGAACTGGTTGTAGGGGATCTCAAAAGATCAATATTTGAAGTTTATGAGGAGAAAAGAGTGAAGAAGGGAGTGAAAGGCACCTTTGGATCAGAATTCCATACTTCTTTGAAATATACCTTGATATCTAATGGGGGTTTATTTATAACAAACTTTAGCCATCCTTTTAGGCAAAGTTTTTCTGTTACTCAGCGTCTGAAATACTTCTCCATAACTTCCCCAACCCTATTTAACTGAACATGTGAGAGATTGGTTTTACTGGCAGTCCATTCACACAAAATAATTATAGTGCCAATTTTGGGCCTGGCAGTTGAGGGAAAGGCTTTTAAATCCTTTGTCAGAGAACTGTAATGCTTCATGAAACTACAAAGCCCAGAGTTCCACAGTTTGGAACCAATGCAGCAAAAATGGAATAATACCACTACATTTCTATAGTGCTGATGGGCCATGTGTCTTCAATAACCCAGAACATGCTTGTGCTTGCATTGGATGAACCTGAAAGGAATATCTCTGAAGAACTCCCTGCTCTATGCAGAAAGGTGGGTACTGAGCCAATGGGGACATAGGGATAAAGCCAGCATGAACCACTGTGTCCCTCTGCAACAGGGAAGAGCAATGTGTAAATCTATAGTTGTTCTGGAACGATTCCATCAGCGTTGCCCCTGAAAAATCCTGCAAATTTCTTGGGAAGACAGGTGGACAAATGTCAGCTTGCTGGAAGAAGCAAAGATCACCAGCACTGAAGCGATGATCTTTTGCCATCAACTTTGCTGGACTGGCCACATTGTCCAAATTTCTGATCACCATCTCCCAAAGCAGTTACAATACTCCCAAGTCAAGAATTGAAAACAGAATCTTGGTGGAGAGGAAAAGAGATTCAAAGAAGAGCTTGAAGACAACCTTAAAAACTGTAACATAGGTACCACGATAACTAGGAAATTCTGGCCTTTGAGTTAACTGGAAGCCAGCTGTGACCAACAGTGCTGTGGAATTCAAAGAGGCACGAATGGAAGGTGCCATTACTTCCATCTGGAAATGGATGTCCTCACTGCAGGTCAAGAATAGGTCTCTAAAGTCACCTACGGACCACGGCCAAGACCCTACACTTGGAAGACAAGCATACTTGGACACGAGTGATCACCGATGATGATGGGCTACAGTTCCCATCAGCCCTCATGGATAACTATGCTTGCTGCAGGGGATGGGATTTGAACCTCACTTGGAGGGTCACAAATTGCTCAACCCTATTTTACAAATACTAGTGCTCTAATTTATTCAGACAAATTACCCAACAGGGACTCCGCATCCTCCTTCACATACTTCATGGCATTAAATATGAAAGGGAATATAGCTTGTGACCCAAGTCCATGTGCTACTGTATTTAAGACAAAGTCGGGAAAACTGCCAATCCTTAGATTCTATAGGTGCCATGGCAATGAAAATGGAATTATATTGATATAACTATGTAGTACCTTTGGATGTAGTACCTTTGTGCCCTGTTTGGCACAAGTCTGCCCATGCAAAGCAGGTGGACATAGCACTGAATGAAACATGCAGAATCATCACGGGATGCCTTAAACCTACACCTGTTGATAAACTCTACAAGTTAGCTGGCATTGCCCCTCCTCACGTGCGACGGGAAGTTGCTGCTAACTGTGAGAGAAAAAAGGTTGAACACTGTGAAAACCACCCACTGCATGACTATCACCCTCCTCCCACCAGACTCAAATCAAGGAAGGGCTTCATGAGAACCACCGCTCCTCTTGATGTTCCTCCAGCAACAGCAAGGGTGTCCCTCTGGGCAGCTAAACCTGGCAATTCTAACTGGATGGCCCCCCAAGAGGGTCTTCCTCCAGGGGCAAACCAAGAATGGGCAACTTGGAAGTCCCTGAACAGACTCAGAAGTGGAGTGGGCAGATCAAAAGACAACTTGGCAAGGTGGCACTACCTGGAGGAATCCTCCACCTTGTGTGACTGTGGAGCTGAACAAACAACTCCGCATATGTATGCTTGCCCACAATGCCCTGCCTCATGTACGGAGGAGGAGTTGTTTAAAGCTACAGACAATGTGGTTGCTGTTGCCCGCTTTTGGTCCAAAACTATTTAGTTGCTTGTGATTTCTTTTCTTTTTTTATTTTCTTTCCATTATTTGAAATGTATTTGCTGTACCAATGCTTTTGACATGAAATAAAAATAACCTTTGGATTACATTTTCCTTTAACAGTTGCCAACCATATACCTGCAGGAGGCCTACAAATAGGACATAGTGCAATAGCACCCTCCCATTTCTGTTCCCCAGCAGCTGTCATAGATACGAGTGGAACACAGGCTGCTGCTTGCTTCCCCTCAACTACACAGTACCTACATCCATGGTACTCTTAGCTCAGTTGTAACTTACTATGTGGAAGGGAGATGTTTGGTGTGCACATGCTGCCTTCATTAGCTATTACAGGTCTTGATGCTCTTCTACACATGGACAGCTAGAAGGGACAGTAGCATTTCAGTGTTTGTGTGCTGCCTAACTATGAACTGAAATGCTGGATAGTGCTTTAACCTAGCAAAATAGACCTATAACTAATATCTACTTCATGTGCCACACAGGATTTGGACGAAGATATCTGAAAGGGACTGAGTTATATATATAAGCCTAAATACAATGCAATAGTCTCAACGGGCTAGAGCACACTACTAGAGCTCTGTTGATTGCAGTATATTTGTTTTTGCACCTATGCATGTACCACCTGTGCAACTGTTTGTGAATCCATTGTGCAAGAACTGCAGAATGGGCTGGACAAGTAGCACATCCTGGCTTGCTCTCTTGTGAATACCGGAGGATTAAGAATCTGTGATCACAATGTCTTTCACACTAGTGGAAAATCACTACTGGATACTGGCGGTATTATCCCCACAGAAAAATAAGTCAGTTTAGAAGCAACATGCTTGAAGTTAACATTACTTTGAACAAATGCATTACCGGCAATGCCTTTTATTGGCATAGTCCCTGGAATTACGTATCAATGTCTCCAAAGTCTTTGCCTTTTGACCAGTCCTCCATCTGTATTTTTGAGCTTGTTTGATCTGGCAAGGACTCCATGTCTTGCTCCAAGACTTGAGAGCTAAAATAAAGCCAGCTCTGGACAAATACATCTAAAACAATACATCAGAACACACCTATACCTTGCCCTTATTTGTCAGAGAATTGACAAGACAAATGATTCAAATAATATTTATATTAGGACAATAAAAACTGTTTATTTTTACAGGTGACAGTAAATTGACCGTCACAGAAAAGGATTTTTTGTATTCACACTTTTTGTTTAGATAGTAGTGATCTTTCCCCCATGTTCTCCATTATATTTAATGGTGGTTTGAAGAAATGTATTAATTCTCAAAGTCTGATCTCAACAACAGTTGCTATATAACAGACTAGGTCAAGTAAAATAAATAATATTACTATTTCCTAGTTCTGTGGGTAGGTATGATAGTGAAATGTTTGCAGGATTAGGTCACATGATGGTGGCTTTCACGCCAATCCTTAGGTATATATGAAAAAATCACAATGGGAAATTTCTCTCATTGTTTTCAAATTCATAGTCATATATTAAGATACATAAACTATCACATTAATATGTGCTATCTGAATAAGTACTGTATGGACTCATGTGTAAGTCGACCTCATATATGAGTCAAGGTCAGGTTTTGGGCCAAAATTATACATTTTGATATAAGGATGGGTAAGTTGAGTTACTATACAAAGGGAAAACCTTGGGGCTTAGCACAGAGTTCCATGGAGCCATTCCACAGAGAGATGAAAGTGTCCATCCCACCTCAAGTGGCCAGTTGCCCTAATCAGCATTGCCATTTAAAAATATTTTTTCCTAATACCCTTTCTATTACTCTAAGAAGCACTGACCCCTCAACTTTCTCCACTTCCCTCTACTTTCTTTTGCAATGTTTGCTTGTTTTTTTTCCAAATCAGGAGCGACTTGAGAAACTCTTCTGGTGTGAAAGAATTGGCCATCTACAAGGACGTTGGCCAGGGGATGCCCGGATATTTGGTGTTTTATCATCCTGTAAGAGGCTTCTTTCATATCCCCACACAGGGAGCTAGAGCTGACAGATGGGAGCTCCTCCTGCTCTCTGGATTCGAACCACCAACCTTTCAGTCAGCAGTCCTGCCAGCACAAGGGTTTAACCTACTGCACCACCGGGGGCTCCCAATGCTTGGGTGGAAAAATAGCAATGATGGTGGCTTCTTGGTGATTTCTCACATTGCAGCAGAGAAGCAACCTCTGTCCACAGCAAAGGAAAAGCCCAAGCTTGGCCAAAAGGACAGGGGTGGTGAGCAGCAACTCAGCCTTTCAATGTGCCCTTCTTCCTTTTTCCCCTTTTCTTCTGGCTGAACTCTAGTCAAACTCCTGCCTCCCCAGCCCCAGAACTGCTTTCGCCTTCGGACACCACCTTGGCATGCTGACTTGTTTGTGTGTGGGTGCTAATGCTTGGTCTAAACCCATTCCTTAGCAACCTTCACCAACACTACACTCCAAAGTGCACATCCCCATGCCTGGCTTGTGGATGGTCTTTTACCTTCCTTTAGTATGGTCTTGAGGACGAGGAGCTTTCACTAAATATTCATTTGCCTTGGGAAGGAAGAAAAGCTTCATGTTTCACCTTTCCTCAACCTGGTCTTCAGTTTCTGAAAGAATTAGGGGGTAACTAATACACTGTTGTGGGGAAGAGCCAAAGACCTGTGTACACTGCCATTTTTGCCATCAGATGTTCCAAAAAGCCAAAAGTGGAACTGTGGCAGAGAGGGATAAACTGCTATCCTATGCATAAGTAAATCCAGATTGAGTTTATTTTTGACTTAAATTTCTTATCGTACACATAAATATAAGGTAGTTGACTGAGAATGCCACCTGATACAACGGTGTTAGTAATACAATAACAAAACATTTATCTCTTGGGGAAAACACACCAGTAAAATAAGGGAGCACACATACAACTTTTGCATGTATAAAGTTAACTCACATGATGATTTTCAAAAAATGAATATATCAAGAATAAATAACCTATTCTTGCTTCAATTTAGCAGCATGTGATGAAAGTAAGACTGGAAAGTTCTCCTTCAAAAATGAAAGCAGGTAAAATTACCCCATATTTGGCACCTGAGTTCCCTACCAATGTCCCCAAATAAAGCTGTAATTTTGCCTTTTTTCAGTTCTGTGTAATGGTGCTGATTGGGAGTTTGGCAATTTTCCCCTAAGTTTCTCATTTACTTTTGGATTACTTGAAAAGATAGAGGGTTATTATTAATATGAAAGAAATGTGTTTTAAGTCAATGAAGCCTTTCCCCAACATATTGCACAAAAAGGTCCATAATAATTGTGGTATTTTAATAAGGTATTCACATAGCAAGAGATGAAGAAAATACAGTCTTTAATAACCTCTGGAGTATTTTAAAACATGTCTCAGGGCCTTAATGTGCCTAGTAATATACTATTTAAAACCACAGTTTTATCCCTGCACAATATACAGTCATACTTCCTCGCCATTTACCCAGCTAATGAATGCCAGCAATTAGTAAAATGTAATCCCACTGCACAATCAGTTTAATGCTTTTAGCACTCAGAAAAGTAAACACCAAATTAATACTGCTCAAGCCATATCAGATCCTACTTGGAAGCAAGCAATTATAGTTCAGCTCCTCAGGTGTAATTAAATGATTGGAATGATTTAGTTCCATAAATGCAAGTTAATTCATAAGCAAGCAACAAATATACTGGGAGTAATTACAAGAAACATTGGCAGTCTAATCAGGGCATGCTCTTTTATACACCTGGTATAGGAAAATGCTGCCCTCTCCTGGATATATCCTGTGACTATATCCATTGAAAGATTCACAGGGATTTGAAGGAGGACAACAGGCAAGGTGAGAACACCTGGGAACCTTTGGAGGTTGAAAGCCATTCTTGTGTTTTGCATATGCAACCACAAAGTGCAACAATCCTAGTAAGAAGTACCTTATTTCTAAATCACTAACATTCACAGACTTGCAGGGAAGAAAATCTATTAATCCAAAAGTGACTTTAAAAGAAGGCTTTTTACTCACAAAGTTCTTTCCACATATTATTATTATTATTATCAACACAACGACGTTGTATGGCACAGCAAACAAGATAGATATGCTGGATTTCGTTTCGCAAAACCACAAGTCGAACACTTCCCAAGTGTCTAGGATTGTGTGATGTATTTTCTGATGATGTGTGCAGATCCCAGTAGGGTGGCCTTTTGCAGTTGGCAGATAGTGATTTTGTCAATGTCTATTGTTTCCAAATGCCGGCTGAGATCTTTTGGCACAGCACCCAGTGTGCCCATCACCACCGGGACCACCTGTACTGGTTTCTGCCAGAGTCTTTGAAGTTCAATCTTGAGGTCCTGATAGCGGCTGAGTTTTTCCTGTTGTTTTTCATCTATGCGACTGTCACCTGGGATGGCAACATCAATGATCCAAACCTTGTTCTTTTCCACAACTGTGATGTCTGGTGTGTTGTGTTCCAGAACTTTGTCAGTCTGGATTCGGAAGTCCCACAGTATCTTTGCATGTTCATTTTCCAATACTTTTGCAGGTTTGTGATCCCACCAGTTCTTTGCTGCTGGGAGGTGGTACTTGAGGCATAAGTTCCAATGAATCATTTGGGCCACATAGTTGTGCCTCTGTTTGTAGTCTGTCTGTGCGATTTTCTTACAGCAGCTGAGGATATGATCAATGGTTTCGTCGGTTTCCTTGCACAGTCTGCATTTTGGGTCATCAGCTGATTTTTCAATCTTGGCCTTAATTGCATTTGTTCTGATGGCTTGCTCCTGGGCTGCAAGGATCAGGCCTTCTGTCTCCTTCTTCAGAGTCCCATTCGTGAGCCAGAGCCAGGTCTTCTCCTTATCAGCTTTTCCTTCAATTTTGTCAAGGAACTTTCCATGCAGTGTTTTGTTGTGCCAGCTGTCAGCTCTAGATTATTATTATTATTATTATTATTATTATTATTATTATTATTGACACAACAACATTGTATGACACAGCAAACAAGATAGATATGCTGGATTTCGTATCACAAAATCACAAGTCGAACACTTCCCAACTGTATAGGACTGTGTGATGTATTTTCGGATGATGCGCGCAGATCCCAGTAGGGTGGCCTTTTGCAGATTATTATTATTATTATTAGTAGTAGTAGTAGTAGTAGTAGTAGTATTTCTAGTCGGATATGACTAGACATAATGTCAGGGGAAAACCTTTACCTTTACCTTAAACATCATTAATATTAAATCAAATCAGGTTAAATCCATAAAAGCATATAAAATCACAGCAGCCCCTGACATGATCTTAAAAACCTTCTTCTTTAAATGCCTGTTTGAATAAAAAGGTTTTAACCTGCAGCTGGAAAGACAGCAGGGAGGGGCCATTCTGGCTGTCTGGGCAGGGAGTTCGAGAGCCAAGGGGCAGCCACTGAGAGAGAAGGCCCTCCCTGTCCTTCTCACCAACTGAGCTTGAGATGAAGGTGGGATTGTGAGAAGGCCCTCTCCTGAAGACCTCAGGGCCCAGGTAGGTTTTTATACAAGGAGATGCGGTCAGCCAAATACTACTTTTCTTAGAGTGAGATATTTACAGTAATTATAAAAAGTTTGAAAAAAAAATACACTAAATTAGTCTATATACAATCGTTCCCCAAATGGCTACCACTCAGAAATATCTGGATATTGTTCATGATGTACACAATATTCAAAAATATAGTCATGTTAGTCTGGAATATCAGTACACAAAGGGATCTTTTGTAGCACCTTAGAGACTAACTGAGAGAACAAAGTTGGTGGCATGAGCTTTTTGTAGACTAAGTCTACTTCCTCGGATGCATTTGAGAAAGCAGATTTACTTTGAGAAAGCTTATGCTTCTTTCTCTTGGTTAGTCTCTAAGGTACTACAAGATCCCTTTGAATAACGTACACACATTGTATACTTTTCCCTATACAGAGGTCATATCTTCTCTGTGCTATAATCTAAAAAAGCTTGCCTAAATAATCCTAAAAGATTTGAGCCTGTTTGACGAATGGCAGCTTTTAAACATTACTGTACAACTTTTCTCGTTTTATTTCTAAATATTTTGTCTATATAGCAATATCAAAAAACACAGCTTTAACATCTAAAAAGCACACTAAGCAAAATGTCTGGTGCTGTCAGCAGTATAACTGTAATTAAATGAAATCTGACCGTTTCGCTTACTAATATAACCAAATTTTGAGAATTATGGATCATTTAATATTGTAGAAATTACACACGTACTAAAATAACTACAGGCTATTTCAAGAATTCTGGATCACATTATGTAAATTACACAAATACACCTGTATTACATACAGAATATCCGTATCTTAGGTTTTATAAAACATAAGCACATTCATCTCAAGATGAAATTTTAAGATAATAAATGTTTATGACATTTTATTCCCAAAGTTATAACAAAATTTTAGTTACACTCAAACTGATGAAAGAAATTATTTCTGACAAGCAATGCAATCCTTGTCAATCCTTGTTCAATAGGGCTTATTCCCACACAGGTATAATAGGATTGCAGCATATTTACTGTTGTCTTCTTGAGACCTAAGTCCTATTTGGCCTGATGGAAGTGACTTCTAAGTAGACTTAAAAAGAAGCATGCTGTAACTTTTTCAATGGGATTTGTATGTAATTCAAATGGATCAGATCTATGACAATGCTGGTTAAATACTGTCAATTCACATGAATGGAAGCAGCACCCCATACAGCAAAACAGTAATAAATAATTATTGATAGCACCAACATTATCTGCAGTAAAGTGAGGGTAAAACAGATTAATGCAGTTCTGGATCTGCCTTAACAGTTCATTTGAATATACACTGCTAATATGCTGATGGGTTTTAAAAACTTTTAAGCAACCCAAGGGCACGGGCATGCTAAAAGAGACCATTCTCAAACACACAGATGTTAACCAAATTGCTATTTTAATAACCAATAATGGTCACAACTCTGAACTTTTAAGGCTGTGTATCTGTCACCCTTAATATTACTGAGTCAGTTTTTAGTAACAAAATATGCTTAGTGCATTAGTATTTAACTGTCGTTAAGCAAGCAAAGAGATTGGATAAATAACTGCACTCCAGCTACCCCCCTTTTTCAATATGAATTCAATTATTTTATTAGAAGACATATTACTAATTTTAAAATGTACAGCACATTTGCTTTGCCCTTTAATGTCATGGTCTTATTTTTCTATTCATATCTTGTACACTGTAAGTTAATTGCTTTTGGAAACTACTTATTATTCATGTAAAAATTAATGTGCCAATGTGTTTAAATCCTTTTAAATGACCATTCATGCATCCTCCTCCTTTAAGTACCAAAGAAATCTGTCAAAGATATCAGTGCAAGATGGTTTTAAAGAAAGTTCTAATAAAGATTTCTTTCTACTAACATAAGATTTTCATTTTCACCAACTTTACTTGAATTCCATTAATTTTTTAAGCTGCTTTTAATAAATTCACCAAGTAAAATTTTTTAGGCTCCATAGCCTGTCATTTGTGTTCCAGCTGACTCTATGAATATTAATAACAGTGTTATCCTGATTAAATAGGCTTCATATGAAATCCCTGTGAATCCTATAGCTCAGACATCTCATTTTTCTAACTCTTTATGAATTTGGATTCAGACATTAAACTGGAAGAAATCTTTAGAAACATATCTGGTAGTATTTTGTGTATTCTTAAGCAAAAATGAGGTGTTTGCATAATTCAAACAATTAAAATAAATGAATCTACATCTTTGGTTTGAGACTATCTGTAAACACACAACATATTTAATCCTAATGGAAACTTCATATTTTCCTAGAACAAAGGACTGGCTGGATAGCTACAGTAAAATAACATTAATAATTGTCCTTAGAGTCACCTTATGCAAAAGACTGCATGATCTTAAGTAATTGGTCATTTGCAAATAAGAACACATGGTTAACCAGAGAATGCTCCAGATATATACACAAACAGCTGCATTTGAGTCAACCCACAAAATAATCACTTGTACCCTTATATTATTGTTGCAACATTAATCATATTAAATTAGCACAGCACTTACCAAACCCTCAATTAGTATAATTTATTCAGCTTTTTAGGCTGTAATATCCATATACACTGGCATTCTAGTATCTATATTTGAAGTCTTCAATTTCATATCTAATGCATTTACTTTGAAACAAGACCTATTCTAATGGAGGTCATTCTACTGGATAACTCCATTGAACAGGGCTGGCAATTATCATCCTCTAGATCAGTGGTTCTCAACTTGTGGGTCCCCAGATATTTTGGCATTCAATTCCCAGAAATCCTAACAGCTGGTAAACTGGCTGGGATTTCTGGGAGTTGTAGGCCAAAACAGCTGGGGCCCCACAGGTTAAGAACCACTGCTCTAGATCATGTGTGTCAAACTCAAGGCCTGCAGGCAGAAGCTGGCCCTCCATGTCACTTTATGTGGCCCTCTAGATGCTGAACACAACTCCTGTATTCTTTATTATTTGACATCATGACTTGAGCTGATGGGAATTGTTATACAGTGACATCTGGAAAACTGCAGTTTGTTCTGTTTAGTCATAATAGTCGGGCTTGAATTTAGATCCAAGGTTTGTGAATATGATGTCTGACTTTAACCTTTTCCCAACCTCAGAACCATAAGCACTGTTGCATTGCAATTCCCATTATCCCCAGTCTGCATGGTGCTTAATCAAAACTTGTTGTTCAATAATATCTGGGGACCAAAACTGGGTAAAAACTAAAGAGCACTGGCCACTGTATTAAAAAATACTTGGCTCTCAGTATCCATGGATTCTCTGCCCATTGATTCAACAGCCCTTTGAAGGCAACTGTGAGGCGGACATAGCCCTCGATGAAAATGAGCTGGACACCCCTGCTCTAGAATTTTTTGAACTGCAAGTTCTATAGTCTTACACTATGGGATATGCCGGCTAGGGTAGCAGGGAGTTGCAGGTCACTGTTAAATGGAGGGCCACAGCTATCCATGGCGTTATATTGGGATCATGTATACTATTAATTTGAATTGAAAAAGATGGCAAGGGTTACTGTATCTGAACCAATAATAACCTCTTCAGAATCCTTTACTACACATGAGATGAGGATTATGGTGACACTTTCCTGACTATATCCTATTTGAATCACTGTAACTGACACAAAGTGGAGATGTCATTGGAAGTTACACAGAAATTAGATCCAAATTACTGCAACCAGGTTGATGACTTGGAATAGTTACAGGGGACTTATGACTCCATTTATGTGTTGGAACAGCTTCACTGGCTAATGGTCAGTTTCTGGACATAATTTAATGACCCAAATTACTTTGATGGTAAGGATTATAGGATGGTAAGGATTATATTATAGGAGCCCGAGTGGTGAAGTGTGTTAAAGCACTGAGCTGCTGAACTTGCAGACCGAAAGGTCCCAGGTTCAAATCCTGGGAGTGGAGTGAGCGCCCGCAGTTAGCTCCAGCTTCTGCCAACCTAGCAGTTTGATAACATGCCAGTGTGAGTAGATCAATAGGTACCGCTCCGGTGGGAAGGTAACGGCACTCCATGCAGTCATGCTGGCCACATGACCTTGGAGATGTCTACGGACAACGCTGGCTCTTCGGCTTAGAAATGGAGATGAGCACCAACGTCCAGAGTCAGACATGACTGGACTTAACGTCAGGGGAAACCTTTACCTTTACCTTTACCTTAAGGATTATATATCCTTATTTGAGTTTGTCTGAGTTGTAAGGTTTTCAGGGAGTACTTTCTCTTGGTCCCACCACCAGAACAGGCATGCTTCCTGAAGACAGGAGAGACAGCGTTCGTAGTGCATATATAAAGACATACAATTCTAACACACTTATCTACAAACTGAGCAGCATCAATAAGGCATTTGCTCTGACTAAATATGTATTTTAAAGGTGTGACAAGTCTTCTTCAACGGATACTATGCATGAGTAGAACATAACATATAAGAGTTGCATTATATATATATATATATATATATATATATATATATATATATATAACACACACACACACACACACACAAAATATTAAAAAGTATATATCACAGTTTATATCCTATAATGCTTCTCTCTATACATACAGATCTCAGAATTAAAATTTGCGGGAGGGCCTTCCTCTGCGTCTCACTACTAGGAGCCATATTGTCTCATCAACCATGTAAAGTTGGTGGGACAAAGAGAAGCGTCTTCCGTGTAGATCTTAAATCTCAGGCAGGATCATATGGAAAGGTACAGTCCTTTAAATAGCTTGACCCTCAGTTGTATAGGGCTTTATAGATAAAAATCACCACTATGAACTGTGTCTGGAAATGGACCAGCAGCTAGTGAAGTGGTTGCCACAGGCCATTTCTCTGTATTTTCTAAGCTAGTCTGATGCCCATTGTTTCAGTGGAAGTCTCTGTTGCATAACCAGTGTTGAAATGAGGTTTTACTCCTAGTCCACGTGGTTTCAAGGAATGAAAGGGACCTTCATTTCCTGTGTCATTCACCTTGTCCATCCCTGTTCAATCATGTTGTTTCTAAAGGAATCTAGGTATAGATAGCAGGATCATAGGATATCTCACCGCCTGTGTAGTTCTGGACTGCCTAACCAAGTTCAGTCCTCAGCAATTGGTTTGAATAATCATTCAGCTGCACAAATCTTTGGCAAAACAGACTGAGTTTCCAGAAAGGTAGTACTCTAAACTGACACATGGCCCAGATGTGAGAGAGGACAACAAGCAAGAGCTGGAAAAGAAATGACGTTCAAAAAGCAGGATAATGTGGTCACATACCATAGTTCTGTACTCACTGTGTTCATCTTGAATAATTTTTTCAGTGTGTATAAGCAGGGATTAATTTGTAAATCCAAGTGTTCCAGGCCACTGAAAGTGAAGAAACCAAAGCTACCTACCTTCCCTGCAGCTGGGAATTCCTTCCCTTTGTTATTTAAAGCACATTGTACGGGATGGCAAAGGAGAAGAGAAATGGCAGTCAAACAAAGACCAAATAAACAACTCTGGGGCTTGAGAGAGAGCACAGACCATGGGTGGCCAATATGGAACCCCATCATGTGTCTTCCACTTCCTCAAGTTAAGAGTTAAAAAACTTCATTAAGTGCTATTTTCATATTGCTTTGCATTTTAAAAAATTGAAAGAGTGGGGGGGGGGGTTAGGGTTGATAGGTAGATTTAAGTGAGAAGTGTAGGAGAGGATGAAGAAATAAACCGGACCTCAAGTCTAAGTTGCCCACCAGTGGCATATATGGTAAAACAGGATCCAAAGAGATATTTTGCATACAAAAGGATACTTTAAAAAAAGGTTAAAAGTATACCTTAAAAGTTTAAATCAGAAACCACAGTTAACTGTACCAAACACTGTTTACACAACTGTCCAGTCTGCTGATCCCTGGCTGAGCAGAATCATTTCAAGCCATTTCAATGTCATTTCTTTAACTCACAAACACAGTAGCTTGGCTGTGATCAAATTAGATCAAGAAGGATGTTAACATGGGCCAAACTGGTCACATCTATTATTTGTAATCAATACTTAATGAAACGGATCTCACTTTGATATTTCAGAGGAAGAAAACAGGAATGGGAGGACCAAATTCAGATTGGGACCCTTTTTAGGTAGCAGAGTATATGGATTAGGAGAAACCATGAGATATCACACTCAAGGAGCTAGGCCAGCAGTTAAAGTTACAAAAGCTTTATTCAAAAGAACTACATAACTGATAGAAAAGGAAACAACTGAGATCTTATCTCAGAACAAAGGACTGGAAAGTTCCAGTAATGGGACTGGAAACTTGAGAAAGGGGAGTTGCCCTGAGAATATCAGTCTACACATCAAAGATGGGGCAGGACAGGTGGAGATAGAGGGATGGGCTTCCATACCAATTTCCTAAACCCTATCTACTGCTCTATCCATTTCCCATCAGGAGAGCTACTTTCTGATGAAGAGCATAGTTGAATTCCAACATCAGGGAGAAGTCTATCTGACTGTAACTCTATGTCATCTGATAATATGCCTTCCTCTCCACAAAGAGACTTGCATTGGGACAAAGACTATAATGAACACCAATCTGTATTGGGAGCACTGGTGACAGTGTCTTTGTATTATTGTAAAAGAAAACAACTTCCTAATCCTATCATGAGAGTTACCAGTGGTTTATCAGTCATCTGCCTTTTTGAATACTGTATCTGATAAAGAATGTGAATAGAAAACAGAACTATAGGTAAGGAGGTATTATTTAGATATAAGCTATTTTAAAAAGTCTAGCCTCTTTATCTACTTTAGCATCAGGCAAACTGGACTTAAATCATATCTATTTTAGGAATGAGACACAGCTCTCCCAGTCTCTCTCAACATCTTCTGTTCATGTCCAATTCATTTTAAGCTGGTTTTTTTCATACAAATTTCCCACTATTCCTACAGGTTCCATGTCAGGAGAAATACAGGATATAAAATGAATAAATAAATAATCTTGAAAGCTCACATCCTATGCTGGGGGAGAACTTGTGGTCTTGGAGATGTAACTGGGCCTCTATTCCCACCATCCTTGACCACTGGCTACACCAGCTAGAAATGATGATGCCAAAGAATTCAGCAACATTTGTAGAGCCAAAAGCTCTCCATTCATGCTTTATTAAGAGAAACAATTTCAGAATATCTTGACAGTTCCTGAGATGCATTGAAACCTAAACAATATTGTATGGTTACCTTTACACTATTTTGTATCACCCACACTGAAACAAACATACACATCTGCCATTCTTTCACACATTTTTATTTTTCAGTAGATGAAGAGGGCTCCTTGGGATGAAAAACTGTCAGGAACAAGGCCATTTCAATCCTATACATACTTCATGACCCAGCAACTGTAGCAGCATAGTCAGTGGTGAGGAATCCTGGGAATTGCAATTAATTGTGTTTAGAAGACTGCATTATGCAGCTATTTTACACGTTTTCATAAGACAGTTTCCAATCATCCATGAAAGCAGAAGTTACTTATCCAGCTGCGGTGCAACAATCCATCTCTGAAGTTAGTTGCTTTGCAAGGAGAGGCCTGTCTCCCTTTTCAACAACAGGAAGAGTCAATGATTTGGCTGCACACTGTGCCCATCATCCACTAAAGTATATTACTGAAGCTTTAGATTCTGCTTACACTGAATGGCATTTTTAATTAAAATTAGGAAAGCTTCAATGGGAATACAAAAAAAAACAACAAAAGGCGGTAAACTGGAAATGACATCTTAGTCTGTTGGAACTCATTAATTCTTCCCAAAAAATCTTGTTCAAAATGAGAAGATTCTGTGTGGCAGCTAACACATTTTGAATATTTATTAATTGCTCCTTCATTTGCATACAAGTTTCTGTACCTATGTGAAAGTTTATCATTTGAGGACTGATGACTTTGAATGCAGTGGTGAGACCTTCTTACATGATAACAATAAACATGCTTCTAAGGGGAATCAGCCCACACATTCTGACATTTGGTTCACATATTAATAATACATTTAATGTTCAGATAAGGCGACGACACATGTAATGTAGTCTAGAAAGAAAGTGAACATTCATCAGCCCATTATCATTCCTCAGAAATCCTGGATGAGTACCTTTGGAGAACTGGGTCAACCAGCTCAAGTACCAATATAATACATCTTTTATCATTGCTGTGATGCCTCTTAATCCCACTGACCACTATCCAAATGGTCATCCTTATTCCTTTGCAGTCAATCTATACACTCCCAAAACCTGTCCCAGAAGGTTAAGAAATGACCCAGAACTTGTAATTTGGTGAGGCACCAGCACTATTTGGCAGAGAACATTAAAGACCATGTAAAATTACAATTCCCATGTTTAAGCCATGGTAGTTAAAGTTGTGTGAAGCTGTGTTAATTCTACTGCATAGATGTATCCTTAGTGGTCAGGCACTGAAATAACACTAGATTTAGGTCACTAAGACTGCAGAACTCAACTCACTGCCATTATAAGGACCTAACCCAAAAAGAAAGAACAGGGCATATACAAAATACTCAACAATGTGGCATTTGAATGAAAATGTTTCTTTCTTCTGGGTGGGAAAATGAGACCCTTTTGATATTCCTGATGGTTTTTTATATTTCAGGGTGTTGTTTTGTGCGCACACAAAACAGAAGGGAGATAAAAACACTTTAAGGATAACAATCCAAAAGACGTCTACACAGTTTAATGCTAAAAGTAAAGGTAAAGGTTTCCTCTGACATTAAGTCCAGACATGTCTGACTCTGGGGGTTGGTGCTCATCTCCATTGCTAAGCCGAAGAACCGGCATTGTCCATAGACACCTCCAAGGTCATGTGGCCGGCATGACTGCATTGAGTGCCGTTACCTTCCCATTGGAGTGGTACCTATTGATCTACTCACATTTGCATGTTTTCGAACTGCTAGGTTGGCAGAAGCTGAAGCTAACTGCGGGCGCTCACTCTGCTCCCCGGATTTGAACCTGCGACCTTTCGGTCTGCAAGTTCAGCAGCTCAGCACTTTAACACGCTGCGCTACCGAAGGCTACAAGCTGAATTTTAATGGAAAATAATTAAAGCATTGATTGCTGATATTTAAGTGGATGGCTGGTATTAAATTGGACAGATTACAGACAGAATTCAAAAGTAGCCAAAAAATAGTCTTCAAGCTTAAAACAGAAATTGATTTTCAAAATAACCAAAATCTGAAATTGGCATAAAACCAAAACACATTCCTCTTAAAGCATATAAGTACAGTATTTTAATGTATAATATATAATGGAGATAACAAATCCAACTGATAAGGAAGTAACGTCTGATCAAAAAAACCTACCCCTATTTCCATAATGTTAATCAGATACCAGGATCCTTTAAAATATCCTGAAACGTTTTGCCGTAGGCCAAGCTAAACTAAATCACTTAATCTAGGAGGGTACTGAGTATAAAAGCAAAGTTAGCTTATAGAATAGTTTCCCCAGGGAACAAACAGCCTGTTTTCTTAGCACTCATATTCATGCCAAGTTTTGATGTAATGACAAACTCCTCCACAAAAGGACTTGCATTTCCATGGGACTACAAAAATTTACTGGCAAACCAAAAGGTCAAATATTATATTGAGGAAAAAGCTAGAACAGGTGCTAGGAGAAATCACCACTGCAGAAAGGATAGAAAGGTTAAGGGAAAATATTTTAATGACTACAGGAGACTCTCAGTTGACCCCATGGGGATTGGTAGGTGCTGGATAAATGTAATTTCTGGTTGTAGCATTTCAAGCCTGTGACAGAAAGCGATGGGGTTAAGGGCCCCCTTTTACACCTCCTGTACAGGCTTAAGGCATTTCAAGTTGTCCCCATGGCTGCTTTCCACATAACCAAACATAAGCCTATGAATTGCTTTCATGCAATTATTATTATTATTATTATTATTATTATTATTATTATTATTATTATTATCAACACAACAACGTTGTATGGCACAGCAAACAAGATAGATATGCTGGATTTCGTTTCGCAAAACCACAAGTCGAACACTTCCCAAGTGTCTAGGACTGTGTGATGTATTTTCTGATGATATGTGCAGATCCCAGTAGGGTGGCCTTTTGCAGTTGGCAGATGGTGATTTTGTCAATGTCTATTGTTTCCAAATGCCGGCTGAGATCTTTTGGCACAGCACCCAGTGTGCCCATCACCACCGGGACCACCTGTACTGGTTTCTGCCAGAGTCTTTGAAGTTCAATCTTGAGGTCCTGATAGCGGCTGAGTTTTTCCTGTTGTTTTTCATCTATGCGACTGTCACCTGGGATGGCAACATCAATGATCCAAACCTTGTTCTTTTCCACAACTGTGATGTCTGGTGTGTTGTGTTCCAGAACTTTGTCAGTCTGGATTCGGAAGTCCCACAGTATCTTTGCGTGCTCATTTTCCAATACTTTTGCAGGTTTGTGATCCCACCAGTTCTTTGCTGCTGGGAGGTGGTACTTGAGGCATAAGTTCCAATGAATTATTTGGGCCACATAGTTGTGCCTCTGTTTGTAGTCTGTCTGTGCGATTTTCTTACAGCAGCTGAGGATATGATCAATGGTTTTGTCGGTTTCCTTGCACAGTCTGCATTTTGGGTCATCAGCTGATTTTTCAATCTTGGCCTTAATTGCATTTGTTCTGATGGCTTGCTCCTGGGCTGCAAGGATCAGGCCTTCTGTCTCCTTCTTCAGGGTCCCATTCGTGAGCCAGAGCCAGGTCTTCTCCTTATCAGCTTTTCCTTCAATTTTGTCAAGGAACTTTCCATGCAGTGTTTTGTTGTGCCAGCTGTCAGCTCTAGTTTGTAGTGCGGTTTTCTTGTACTGGTTTTTTTGTCTGCTGTGTTTTGAGGAGTTTCTGATTTTTGACTTCAATCAAAGCAGGTTCTTCACTTTGCTTGACATATTCTGCCAGGGCATGTTCTTCTTCTTTGACTGCTTGCTTTACTTGTAAGAGTCCTCTGCCCCCTGATCTTCTAGGCAGATATAGCCGGTCAACATCACTGCGAGGGTGCAGTGAATGATGAATGGTCATGAGTTTTCTTGTTTTTCTGTCCAAATTGTCCAGTTCCACCTGTGTCCAATTTATAATGCCAGCAGTATATCTTATGACAGGTATGGCCCAGGTGTTTATGGCCTTGATGGTGTTGCCTCCATTGAGCTTGCTTTTGAGAATTTTTCTGACCCTTTGTGTGTATTCTTTGCTGACCACAGTTTTCACATGTTCATGCTTGATGTTGTCCAGCTGTAGTATGCCCAGATATTTATAGGCCTCTGGTTGGTGAGACTTTATTGTTTGGCCATTGGGCATATTTATGCCCTCACTTTCAATGATTTTTCCCTTCTTCAATGCCACTGTCGAACATTTGTCCAAACCAAACTCCATGTTGATATCAGTGCTAAAAATTCGGACAGTGTTGGTCAGAGCCTGGATTTCAGTTTCCGTTTTCCCATATAGCTTCAGGTCATCCATGTACATCAAATGTGAAATTTTGTGAGAATTCTTAGATATTTGATAGCCGAGATTTGTTTTTTGTAAGATTGTTGACAGAGGGATCATGGCAATAATGAAAAGCAGAGGGGACAATGAATCTCCCTGGAAAATTCCTCTCCTGATGTTGACAAGTCCATAGCTTTCATTTCCAACAAACAGTTCAGTTTTCCAGTGCTCCATCATGTTTTCAATGAAGGTGCCAACTGTTTTACAAATCCCGATGGCGTCCAGGCACTTGATGATCCAGCTGTGTGGGAGTGAGTCAAAGGCCTTTTTGTAGTCAATCCACGTCATGTGAAGATTAGCTTTTCGGCTCTTACAGTTCTCCAGAATCATTTTGTCAATCAATAACTGGTCTTTTGTACCCCACCCCCCCGCAGGTGCCACCTTGACGTGGTGGGGGGGCTTAGTTGCTCCAATGATGACTGAGGGCTGTGCTGGCGGTAGTGTAACTACCGGCAGGTCCAACCAAGCCAGAGAGGCCTCAGCTGAGGAGCACAACCAAGAGCACCTAACCCATTAGCATTATGGAGAATCAAACCCAAACGAAGTCTATACTGGCTCGGTCGTCGCCCAGGATAAAAAGGACCGCGGTGGATGCTGCTGATTCTGGACATCCATCGACAAGTGGGCTACGGAATCATCAAAACCCAAATGAACAGTCACAGAAGCGGCAAAAATATACAATGCCAGAAAACCGCACAATTATTATTATTATTATTATTATTATTATTATTATTATTATTATTATTATTAGATACACAATAAGATTAGTTAACAGCAAACAAGATCACTATGCTGGCTGTTGTATTGGATCACATGTCAGATGCTTCCCAAGTGTCTAGGACTATGTGATGTATCGGTGAATAATTGAATTGTGTGAATTATTATTATTATTATTATTATTATTATTATTATTATTATTATTATGTAAATTTATACCCCCACTTTTTCTCTCCACAAGGAGACTCGATTAACATCACCTTAAGAGTTTTGCCCCATGCATGTGGAGCTGGGGGACTGTCACAACCCAGGCTGCAGAGCACCAATAACCATACACAGAGGCCAGAATCTATCTAATATCTTTATTAAGGGAATATATAAGGTTAATAAAAGCAAGTGTAGGAAATAGTTCAGAAGTAGACCTTTCAGGGAAGGTCAAAATTAGTCCAAAGAAACAATGTCCAGTATGAAATATTAAAGTCCAAAGTTGTAATCCAATAACCGAAACACTCACTTTGCCAAGCAAAGTGAGGGGAGATGACAAGGTCCTTTAGTCCATGAAACTTGAGCAAGGCTAGGAAGTAACTTGATTCTTGGAACACAAGGCTTGAAACAAGGCAACAAGAAACGAGGAGCAAGAACAAGATCCGTGGTAATTACTTGGCAAGGTCCGGGAAGCAAGGCAAGATCCGGGGAGTAAACAAGGCTGGGAGCGGAGGCTGGGAAACAGGAACGAGGCTTGGAAACAGGAACGAGGCTTGGAAGCGGGAGTAGCGCTGTCCACACACACTACTCCAGTAGCTGACGAATTGACTCTGCAAGATTCCTAAAGGGCAAGGAACCTAAATAGGTTCTCGTTTTCCCACCAAAGAACACTTCTCTGGGGAATCAGAAACGAAAGTCAATCTCTGTGCCCAGATGTATGACTCCCTAAAATTTCTCATGGAAGCAGGCTTAATCATCTGAATGCTTTGCTGCGATTCTCAGGCTTCTGCGATTAGCCTGCTGAACTCCTTTTTGTTGCTGATAATAATTACGGCGAGAAAATGGGGGAGATTTTGACTCAGGGCTTGTTTGGCAGATTTCTGGAGGACAAACCTCCTGCAGGTGCAAGGGCTCCAATTCTGGCTGGGAAAGTTCCCTTTCTGGCTGAAATGGTGGAAAACCCAAGTTTTCCTCTTGTGATGACTCATGGGCCTTGTAGTCCTGCTCATGACATTGTAATGCCTGATGAAGAAGAAAACTTGGGTTTTTTACCTTCCCAGTCAGAACTGGAATCTTTTCAGCCAGATCTTTCCCAGGCAGATCTGGGAACCTTGCACCTGCAAGAAAGTTGTGTCCCAGAAGTATGTCAAACAAACCCTGAGCCTACATCTCCCGTGTTCTCTCGCCATGAGTTTTGTAAACAACAGAGGGGTTTGGAAGCAGCTTCGCGCAGGAGTGCGAGGATAGCAGCTAAGAATGTACCCAATTAAGTCTGCTTTTCGTGAGAATCTTTAAGGAGTCAAACATCTGGTCTCAGAGTTTAGCTTTCGTTTCTGGTTCCCAGAGAACTGCTTCGGCGGGAAAGTTAGACTCTATATAGGTGTTTTACCCGCGTAGTAACTTCGCGGAGTCAATTCGTCAGCCTCCGGAGCGAGTTGTGTTTGGACAGCGCGCTCCGATTCAAGCCTCGTTCCTGCTCAAGCCTTGCCTTGTTTCCAGCCTTCGCTCCTGTTTCCCAGCCTTTGTTTACCTACGGACCTTGCCTTGTTTCCCAGGACTAAACCTTGCCTTGTTTCACGGATTTTACCAAGTTATTCCACGGACCTTGTTCTTGTTCCTCGTTACCTTGTTCCACGTTTCAAGCCTTGTTTCAAGTATCAAGTTATTTCCTAGCCTTGCTCAAGTTCATGGACTAAAGGACCTTGTCATCTCCCCTCACCTTGCCTGGCAAGTGAGTGTTTCGGTTATTGGATTACAACTTTGGACCTTAATATTTCATATTGGACATTGTTTCTTTAGACTAAATTTGACCTTTCCTGAAAGGTCTGCTTCTGGACTAACTTTTACATTTGCTTTTACTAACTTTATATATTTCCTTAATAAAGATATTAGATAGAATCTGGCCTCTGCGTATGGTTATTGGTGCTCTGTAGCCTGGGTCGTGACAGTTTGACTCCGCCACCCTAAGCACCAATTAACCTCGGCCAGAATGTCTACCGGAACCGTACCTGGGCCGAGCGGCCAGCCGATTACCTACACCATCGACAAGGATGAGGTGGACCGAATCCGTGATAAGCTCAATGCACAGGATGGGGAAATAAAGGGTTTGAAGGAACGCGGAATCCGTCTTCCGGCCATGGCGTTGCCAACCAAGTTTACTGGAGAAGCTTCTAAGGTTCATGTTTTCCGTCGCCAATGCCAAGCTTATCTAGAGGCCCGTGATGCCGAGTTTCCCCAGGAAGACATCAAGGTGGCGTGGATTTACAGTCTCCTAGACGGGCCAGCGGCTAACTGGGCGACGGCTCTGTTCGACCAAGCCTCCCCACATCTAAGGTCAGCGCAACACTTCTTGGACCACCTTAAGGCGACCTGGGGAATCGAGGACAATTTGGAGGCCGCCGGGCACAAACTCCGCCGCCTCTTCCAAGGAGACAGACCCATGTCTCAGTACATAGCCGAGTTCCGAGTGCTGGCCCACAACACCGGCTGGAACGATGTTGCCCTCAGAGGACAATTTCGGGAGGGTCTCAACATTGAAATGCTGGAGGAAATCTCCAAGGTGGATCCTCCCCAAACGCTGGAAGCACTCATCGATCAATGTTTACGGGCTGAAGTCATGATTGCCAACAGAAAACAGTGGGTACGAGGCCAGAGCGGTAGAGCTGGGGCAAAGCCCCCCGCTCCCGCCAGCGTTCAGCCGCGTCCAGTGTGGAGACCCCCACCACCATCCCCATACCCCAGAGGGAGCGAGGAGGTGCCGATGCAGTTGGGCAATGTGCGTCCCAGATTAGATGCCGCCGAGAAGGCCCGCCGCCAACGCCTAAATCTCTGCTGGTATTGCGGGAATGGGGGCCACTTCGCCAGAGAGTGCCCAGCCAAAGGGAAGCCCGCCGCCCATCTTGCGGCGGCGTCCTCCACGGAGACGAAGGCGTCTGAGGCGGCTGGCACACAGCCGGCGGGGGAAGCCAACGACCGGGCGTAGAGAGGCTCGCCAACCCGGTCAAGAAACCCGTTCAAGAGCCGCCAACCGGGGTCCTGTTCCTTCTAGTGGTCACCTTATGGTCAGCAAAAAAGGGACCCGTCATGATCCACGCCATGATAGACTCAGGAGCTACCAACAATTTCATTGATAGAGAGTATGCCGACTCTCTGGGATTACAATATCGTGACTTCAAGAATGCCCGTGTGGTGCAAGCCATCGATGGCCGCCCTCTCAAGACGGGCCCCGTAAGCCAGTGGTCGGAACCCACCAGGATGTGGATAAGGGAACATATGGAAGAGATTTCCTTCTTTGTTACTGAGGTTCCCCATTTCCCTGTGATTTTGGGGATTCCATGGCTGACGCTTCACGACCCAAGCATCTCCTGGTCCAACAGAGAACTGCAGTTTGCTTCAAAGTACTGCCAAAACCATTGCCTCGTAGCCAAGGTCTGCCATGCCACAGACACCGAGCCCATTATCACCTTGCCAAAGAAGTACTCCGAGTATTGGGATGTATTCAATGAAAAAGAAGCCGAAAAGTTACCCCCACATAGACCTTATGACTGTGCCATTGACTTGGTGGAGGGGGCCCCGATCCCGCGAGGGCATCTCTACTCCCTGACTGAACCAGAGCAAGAAGCTCTCAGGGAATTCATAGAGACAAACCTTCGCAAGGGATTCATCAGACCCTCTCAATCCCCAGCCGCCTCCCCAGTGATGTTTGTGAAGAAGAAGTCAGGGGAATTACGCTTGGTGGTGGACTACAGAGCATTGAATAATATCACCAAGCGGAACAGCTATCCCCTGCCCTTAATCTCGGATCTACTAGACCGACTTCGAGGAGCCAAGGTTTACACCAAGCTGGATCTTCGGGGAGCTTACAACTTAGTTCGCATCAGAGAAGGGGACGAGTGGAAGACCGCCTTCCAGACCAAATTCGGATTATTCGAGTCCCGAGTTATGAATTATGGATTATGCGGAGCTCCCGCAACGTTCCAGCATTTTGTCAATGACATTTTCCAGGATTATCTAGATAGGTTCTTGATAATCTACCTGGACGATTTTTTGGTGTTTTCTAGATCACAATCAGAACATGAGAACCACGTCAAAATGGTGTTACAACGATTGCGGGATCATGGACTTTATGCCAAGCTGGAAAAATGCGCTTTTGATCTACAAGAGGTAGATTTCCTTGGATACCGTATCTCGCCTCTAGGGCTCTCCATGGATCCAGCCAAGGTTTCAGCAGTATTGGAATGGCGGGCGCCAACTAACAAGAAGGAGGTGCAGCGATTCTTGGGGTTCGCGAACTATTACCGCAAGTTCATTCCAGATTTTGCCCGCTGGTCTGACCCAATCACTAGCTGCATCCGTGGAAAACAGCCCTTCCGCTGGACTGATCAAGCAGAGAAAGGGTTCCAGCAACTAAAGAAATTATTCACATCCCAGCCAATCCTTCAGCATCCAGATCCTGAAACCCTTTTTGTGGTGCAAGCGGACGCCTCTGATGTGGCAATTGGGGCTGTGCTCCTACAACCGGTGGGAGATCACCTTCATCCTTGTGCCTATTATTCTCGTCAACTAACCGCACCAGAGAGGAACTATACCATTTGGGAAAAAGAACTATTAGCCATAAAGGCAGCTTTTGAAACTTGGAGACATTGGCTAGAAGGGGCCAAATTTCCCATTGAAGTCCACACTGATCATCGGAATCTAGAACATCTAAGAACTGCCCGCAAGCTAAATCAAAGGCAGCAACGTTGGGCTTTATTCTTTGAACGTTTCAACTTCCAGATTCATTATGTGACCCCAGCCCAAACCAAGCAAGCAGACGCCCTGTCACGTAAACCGGAATACGCTGCAGGACGCAAGGAGACCTTTGAATCCCAACTACTACAACCCGAGAACTTTGCCACGCTCACAGTGGGGAACACCAAATCCACTCCCATTGATTCAACTCCCTCTACTCCAGGGCCCATCTGTGCTCAAGAAATCAGGGCTAGTCAGCAAGCAGATGCCTGGGCGCAGGACCAACT
Organism: Anolis carolinensis; assembly: GCF_035594765.1. NCBI lineage: Eukaryota > Metazoa > Chordata > Lepidosauria > Squamata > Anolidae > Anolis > Anolis carolinensis. Next base: position 327,498,907 of record NC_085841.1, on the reverse strand, counting down.
TCGTCAAGGTCTGCATTTTCCCTTTTCGCTTAAAGATGGACTGCTTTGCTATAGAAACCATGTTTATATCCCACCCGGACCGGGCAGGGAAAAAGCACTTCGTCTGTGTCATGACTGCAAACCAGCAGGGCATTTCGGACTATTTAAAACCATGCATTTGATCCTAAGAGATTTCTGGTGGCCCAAGATCCGCAAGGATGTGGAAAAATATGTTAACACCTGCCCAGTATGCCAGCGCTCCAAGATAAGAAGGGAGAAGCCCTCAGGGCTTCTACACCCCCTTCCTAACCCATCTCGCCCATGGGAAATAATTTCTGCGGATTTTATCACTGACTTACCACCTTCCTGTGGATTCACCACGATCCTAGTGGTGGTGGACCTTTTCACCAAGTTAGCCCATTTCATTCCCTGTGAAGGTCTTCCCACGGCCCAAGAGACTGCAGATTTATTTCTCCAACATGTTTTCAGACTACATGGATTGCCCAAGAGTTTGGTCACAGACCGTGGATCCCAATTCACCTCTCGTTTCTGGAAGGCACTACAAAAACTATTGGGCATAGACTCTCGTTTATCTTCAGCTCATCATCCCCAAACGGATGGGCAAACGGAGCGCACCAACGCCACTTTGGAACAGTACCTTCGCTGTTATGTAAACTACCAACAGGACAATTGGGCTTCTCTGTTACCACTGTCGGAATTTGCCTACAACAATGGAGTCCAGGCTTCTACAAAAGAAACGCCGTTCTTTGCAAACTACGGCTTCCATCCACGTTTCTTTCCCCCTGTCATTGAAACTTCAGAAGTTCCCGCAGCAGAAGATTGGCTGCAGGAACTCACAGCGGTGCAACAACTTTTGCTCCAGCAACTGGAACAAGCCAAGGAGGACTATAAACGTCACGCGGACAAACATCGCCAGCCGGGCCCCGAAATCAAGGTAGGAGATCGGGTTTTTCTGTCCACTCGCTTTTTGCCCTCCCATCGCCCTTGCCGGAAGTTAGATGCCCGTTTCATTGGCCCCTATCCAGTGGTGGCGCAATTAAACCCCGTGACTTTCAAACTCCAACTTCCGCGTTCAATGCGCATTCACCCAGTGTTTCACCGCTCCCTGCTCCTTCCGGCGGATGGTGTGCGGCCAGATGTAGACCGGCCGGCCCCTGTCCCTATTTTGGTGGATGGGGAGGACGAGTTCGAGGTTCAAGACATTTTGGATTCTCGCTTTCACCGCCGCCGCCTGCAATATCTCATTGACTGGGTGGGTTTTGGCCCTGAGGAACGCTCTTGGGAAGACGCCTCCACAGTCCATGCTCCTGATCTAACCCGTCGCTTTCATCAGACCTATCCCGCCAAACCACGACCTCGCGCCTCGGGGAGAGAGTCCCAGTTTGGGAGGGGCCTTGAGGAGGGGGATAGTGTGATGACTCATGGGCCTTGTAGTCCTGCTCATGACATTGTAATGCCTGATGAAGAAGAAAACTTGGGTTTTTTACCTTCCCAGTCAGAACTGGAATCTTTTCAGCCAGATCTTTCCCAGGCAGATCTGGGAACCTTGCACCTGCAAGAAAGTTGTGTCCCAGAAGTATGTCAAACAAACCCTGAGCCTACATCTCCCGTGTTCTCTCGCCATGAGTTTTGTAAACAACAGAGGGGTTTGGAAGCAGCTTCGCGCAGGAGTGCGAGGATAGCAGCTAAGAATGTACCCAATTAAGTCTGCTTTTCGTGAGAATCTTTAAGGAGTCAAACATCTGGTCTCAGAGTTTAGCTTTCGTTTCTGGTTCCCAGAGAACTGCTTCGGCGGGAAAGTTAGACTCTATATAGGTGTTTTACCCGCGTAGTAACTTCGCGGAGTCAATTCGTCAGCCTCCGGAGCGAGTTGTGTTTGGACAGCGCGCTCCGATTCAAGCCTCGTTCCTGCTCAAGCCTTGCCTTGTTTCCAGCCTTCGCTCCTGTTTCCCAGCCTTTGTTTACCTACGGACCTTGCCTTGTTTCCCAGGACTAAACCTTGCCTTGTTTCACGGATTTTACCAAGTTATTCCACGGACCTTGTTCTTGTTCCTCGTTACCTTGTTCCACGTTTCAAGCCTTGTTTCAAGTATCAAGTTATTTCCTAGCCTTGCTCAAGTTCATGGACTAAAGGACCTTGTCATCTCCCCTCACCTTGCCTGGCAAGTGAGTGTTTCGGTTATTGGATTACAACTTTGGACCTTAATATTTCATATTGGACATTGTTTCTTTAGACTAAATTTGACCTTTCCTGAAAGGTCTGCTTCTGGACTAACTTTTACATTTGCTTTTACTAACTTTATATATTTCCTTAATAAAGATATTAGATAGAATCTGGCCTCTGCGTATGGTTATTGGTGCTCTGTAGCCTGGGTCGTGACACCTCTTCATCCGTCACAACAGCACTAGGAACGGGACTACATGGCCCATGAGTCATCACAGGGACATGGATTTCTATGAATACTCAAATCCTTTTAGCTGAAAAAGTCTGGCCTTGCTCTCTCATTAGAGACTACAGCTGCTTTGGCAGCTCCCAAGTATTGGCACAGTATTGTAATGTATGTGGATTCAGAACAATAATGCTGAGTTATTTCTGGAACAATGCCAGAATGAGGAACGGCACATTTAAGACTGCAGCACAGTTCAACCTTACATGGAAGCACAGAAGGATATCTTAAAAGAGACACACATATGTAGTCTATGAGTTTTTCCTATGTCATCTGTGATCCATGGTAAAACAATAAAATATTTAAGAGCAGACATACATGCTTTCATATATGATCTAACACATTTTACTTTTTTATTTACTGAAATATCCATACCTTATCCAAAGGATTTCAGAGTGACATACAGTGAAACTAATGTCATCATCATCATTATCTTTATATCCTGCCACCATCTCCCTAAAGGGACTTGTGGCGGCTTACAAGGCACTCCAAGGTGCACATATAACATACAACAGGTAAAAATGGTACAAAAGTATCAAACAAGTCACATAAAATTATAACAACCTCCATCAACACATATAGCATAAAATCAAAATAATACAATTTTAAAACAACAGTATATAAAACTAACTGCCGTCCTTTCACAAAATGCCAAGTGTCAGCTTCATATGGACCCATTCAGCCTCATCAATGTCAAAAAACATGTTGATCCATGTTTTCAGGTTGGAACAGAATGATTGAAGGGTGGGAGATAACCTAATCTTTTTGGGAGGGTATTCCAGAGCCGGGGTGGGGGTGGAGGGCACCACAAAGAAGGTCCTCTCTCCCATCCCCACCAACCGCTCCTGAGACGGTGGTCCCTGTCGCTCTCAGAGCCCACGCTGGTTTGTAGAAAGAGATGTGGTCACGAAGATAGACTGGACCCGAAGCGTATAGGGCTTTATAGATAATAACCTCCACCTTGAATTGAGCAGTAAAAAAACAGTAAAAAAATTGAAACATCCTAAAGTAAGAACCAAAACATCACATTGAACCATTTAATACTTGTTTTATAGTAGTGTTTTATGCCGTTTATCTTGTATTAATACAAGCATGCCTGAAAATTAGTACTTCTAGCAACAATAAGACCTACTTAATAATGAGATTTACCTAAGGGTTGATTTACCATTCAGCAATTGATTTACTCTAACTGTCTAGTGGTTGGATTGGGACTTAGGTGTGAAGAAGCTATTCTTACTGATTGCAAGTATAAAGATATGAAATCCAAAGCATACCCATTCATATCTAAATGAAAATATGGAATTCAAATCATTGGGCAACTAGCTTAGGACACTATTCACTTGGTGGAACAATAGTCTGATGAGAAGCTTGTAGTATATATTTGAATACATGGTGGGGATGTTTTACTGGAAACTATGAACTTTGTTTAAAAGTGTTTAAGAGGAATTTCTTAATGTCAATTCCTTTGTTAAATATATGCTTACAAGTAGTTAGCCACTGAAACAAAATGTAACAGTGAGTCTTTGGGTTGCTGGGATGCAAAAATAAGATAGCAAAGGGAATCTTACTCTATTTTTGTTCTTGTTTCATGGACTTTGCAAAAAAGGAGTTTGAGTTCTTCATGAAAAGTGAAGAAGAACAACACTTCTGAACGCAACTGAGTATCTGGAAGAAGATTGTGATGGGTGGCGATTTAGGTATTCCCACTATTAGTCTTCATATTTACAGTGGCTTCATTGCAAGATATAAGTATCCTTTTCTCTCGTTATAGCTGTTTTATCTGTAGTAGAGGTATATCAATGAATTACATTTCATGGTAGACCAAACTTGAACCTGCAGCTGGAATCTTGTATCTAACATTGTGCAATTGTTGTTAACTTTAGAGGCAAGTGTCCTCTGTATAAATTGAACTACAATATAGTACAACCCTTGTATCCATGGGGGATACATCTTCAGTCAAAATGAAGGGCTTCAAACTCAAGAAAATCATAGTGCTGCACTGGAGGACATTGAAACTGCCTAGAGAGAACATATTAGTGTTTTATGTCTTGTTTTAATGAGGTTGTATCCTGCCTCGAGCCGCAGGGAGAGGCGAGTAATAAATACATTATTATCAAATTGCAAATGTCGTCTGAATAAATCTTACCCAAAAAATTCCTAAAATAGGTTTGCTATAAGTTGGCATTGATTTACAGGCATGTAACAGCAGCAGTTTTTAAAGTCAAATTAGAACAAACATTGGTCAGCAAACCTGGAATCAAGAATTTCTAATCTGAAATGTTTTGAGTGCCTCAGAGCATGTGTCAAACATTTCCTGAAGCATCCTGTACTTCCACTTTCCCCCAAAAAAACACAAGTCTCCCTCATTTCTTTCTCTCTGCACTTATGTTGATTGTTTGTAGCCTGGTAGTTGACTAGTAAAGGAAAAGATCTTTCTCTGATTTGCTAGAGAAGTTTTCCATAAGTGTGGAGCACATCAGACTTCCCCATGTGTTAAAGTAGAAATCCCACAATCCCCAGCCACAACCGGTAATGTTGTGTGGGAATGTAATGTAACATAATTGGAGGGCAACAGGATGGGGAGTTAATAATGAAATGTACTTGGTCCTATAAAACTACTTGTCGCGCTACAAACCCCATAACCCTCAAACCAGTATAGGCACAGGCCAATTCCAACTAAGAATTCTGGGAGTTGTATTCCAAAAAAATGTAGCTTGTCCAAGCGGTATATCCTAGCCACATGAAACACAGGTTTTAAACCTACCCACACAATCACCCATCTACCTACCTGGCTCTGGGACAAGTGAAATTCTAAACATATTTTTCCATGTTTCCATGTTCATTTGCCACTATTAACCTCAGGAGGAAATCTTCCTTTTATATCAGAAGCAGCAGCACAAACGTCATTTCAAAAGGTGTACAAATAGGTTTTTAAAAGCATGCAGACAAGCCCAGAACAGCTAAGATATACTATTTCCAAGGATGACATGGCAAGTAAAGGTCAGGGAGCAGACAGCATTTTGATGGCTTTCTTAGAGTAGAAGTATTAATTGAAATGACTTTTCAGAGACAGTTCTGTAACATGACTACTGCAGCGGCCAAACTCCTTTTGCAACTCTGTATAAGGTTACACATGAGAAAGAAGAGTATTTGCCATTGAATGCAAAAGCTTTTTTGGAATGTGAAAGAGATAAATGGGCGTGAAGAGAACAGAATCATAATTCTTCCATTATTTTGTAACCTTCAGAGGCTATAATATAACTTCAAATCCCTAAAAAACAGGCTAGAGACAAATATTAGTCTTACCAGGATGGCAAAGGAATGGATCAAATTACATTTGAAGGGGAAAACTGCATTTTAATTAGTGCTGCCTGGTGTCTTTACACAGCAGTCACCTTCAGTGCAGCATGGAGTAACAATTACACCCCACAATTATTTCTAATTTTGACCATATTACCTGGAAAGAGAAAACAACTCCCTACAGGACATCTTGTTACTATGACCACAGGGGTATTGTCTTGCCTTTGCCTTGACATACATTCTGACCTTTACAGAATAATGTTATAGTAGAATGAAGGGTGAAGAAGGGACCCGAATGAAGGAACAAGACAGCTTTGATCCAATGGATCAAAACCATAACTACTTATGTAATGCTCAATTTCAGGGATCCTATGGGAAAAAAGTTTCACTTGATAGTGAGAAGACCATAAAGGTGCTATATATGAGGCAGGTTTGGGGGTCAAAATTATGGATTTTTATATGACCCACAGATAAGTTGGATATCATTTTGTGGAAAAAGGAAAGCATCAATGCCACCTCAGTGGTCCAGGCATCCTTGGCCATCACCTGCCCATGCATTCAAAAAGGCCAGAGGTGGAACCATAGCAGAGAGAGTAGACGGGGGTCAGTGGTTCTTTTAGTTCTCCTGGGATGGACTAAACTCTCGCCTTTCACTATTTTTTGGCTTACAACTCCCTGAAATCCCAGCCAGTTCACCAGCTGTTAGTATTTCTGGGAGCTGAAGGCCAAAAACATCTGAGGACCCCAGGTTGAGAACCACTGATTTAGAACTTCCATCAATACAAAATGTAGTTACATAGTTCTGTCTGCTGATGTACATCTGTCCACTTCAGAAAGTGTTACAGAGACCAAGAAAAATGATTCACTTTCTGTCTTCTCTTGTTGATATGAATGGCCCTGCAGCATACCATATGTAGGATACAATCTATTGCTTTACCAACACTCAAACTGCCTCATTGTAGAAATTGTGATATAATGTGAATGTGCCTCATGAGGAGGACAAAAGATTTCTAATCTCATTTTACTCACTTTATATTTCTCGCTAAAGTAATATGCTTTCTAAGTGAGGGCTTTTTCTGCTCTGACCTTGGCATCCATTGGGACCATACTGTGATTTATATTGAGAATTGCAAGCCTTTACCTAATCTTATAAATAAATGTAGAATACATAAAACAATTACCCCTGAATAAAATTGAATTTTATCTCTCAGTAATCAGCTTCTGTCTATGTTACAAATGTCTGTGTTTGAATACAATTCAAAATTAATAACACCTATAATTTATTTTCTGACTTTTCATTACCTTCACATTTTAACAATCATTTTTTATATACTCAGGCTTTAACTCTACCTAAGGCTTCAACCTTATACAGTTGGTTTTTAGCCACGCACAGGGGACTCTCCCAGAATTTCTATTTAAGGAATGTGCTTGTTAAAGAAACACATTTCCCATTTACAACCCAAAATATACAGCATAATGGAATGGGGGCCGGGGAGGCTTTGCTGCAATGTAAAGAAAGATTAAGGGAAGATTTATTGTGTAGCATGTCAACGATCCATGGACTGTGCGCTTTTCTGATTTTTGGCTATATCAAATCAGATTTTGTGAGCTATAATATTGGCATCATGCTGTAGCTTTATGTTGAACTTTTTGTCCAACATTTAGCTGTTGCCCAATTTTGTTTTAGGTAGCTCGATATTTTAAATGTACATTTTATCATTCTTACTATATAGTACTTGGAAGTTTAATTGAATAACTGCATAGCCTAAAACTCCTAAACTAATAAACTAATAAATAAATAAATGTTTGGCTTTTAGTTATTGGGGCAACCACTTTCTGATTAGAATTATTAATGTATTTGTCTTCTTTCTTTTGTATAATATGACCCCAATTCCCACAGGACCCGTTCTTGTGGTTCCACGTATCCAGGTCCAAAAAATATGTTCTCTCTTTTCTTTCCAGGGTGAGTCTATTGTATGCTTCCACCAAAAACCGAACATAGAGTAATGCTAGAGGACCCGGAAAAGCTACAGAGGTGTTCTCTGTATGCATTTTATAGGACCTCCAGCTCAATTGTATGGTATGTTTCCACCTGAAATTGCTTGTTTCAATAGGGTTATCTAAGGTTTCAGGTTTCCAAGGTAGCTGAAACCATGGAAAATAGCAAGCCCAATATTTTGACAATACTTGGGGTAGAAGCACACCATAGATATGGGAGTCATATTGTGCTTTGTTTTGTTGTAAAATGATTTTGATCCTACGTTAAGAGTATACACACACACACACACACACACATACATATATATGTAAAATTGTATTTTCAAAGGCTTTCATGGGAGGAGGAGGAGATGGGCTTCAATACAGACCCAGCCTGAACTCAGTCCCATTCATTGTCATTAATTTTATCCATTCACCCTATCTCTCATTGACTACCAGAGTACAGTCAATATCCTGGAGTTGCGACATAAAGCATAAAGTCCAGCTAAGGAGCACTATGCCACATCTCTTCTCTCTCCCGCATCCCTGCTGCTGGATGGATGGTGGCATAATTGCTGTGTGTCCAGCTATAGCATGGGCTGGTAAAGTTCAGCCCTAAAAAGTCCCACTCTTATTTTTTTTTAAATAGGCATGACTGTTTTATACAACTTTTGTCCCAACACCACACAATCTCCATAGACACATGGAAAATGTAAACATTTTCCCATTCCACAAACCCCCAGAACCCTGCACTGTCCCCAAATCTTCTGTTTCCCTAGGCAGCTCCTCAAAATGGAGACAAGAAATGACACAATGCTAGTTCCTATCAACATTTTGAGGACTACAGAAATCAACAGAAAGTATGTAGGCTGGTTATGGGGGGTGCAAGATCACCACTGAACATTAGAATCATAATGGGATGCTTCTATCTGAACAACTGGCCAGGAAACAGCTGTGTTGGATTGAGGACTACAGCAATTAAAAAGCAGGCTAAGTCCAATGTTCACAGGGCTCAATCACTTCACAAGGTGTTATTCTTTGTATTTTTTGATGTTTACTTTCAGGTGCTATCTGGCATTACACTTAGAGAGAGGCCAAGCTGATGGTTCATCTGCACTTTATGTAGACCAGAGGTTCTTAACCTGTGGGTCCCCAGATGTTTTGGCCTTCAATTCCCAGAAATCCTAAGAGCTGGTAAACTGGCTGGGATTTCTGGGAGTTGTAGGCCAAACACCTGGGGAGCCACAGGTTGAGAACCACTGATGTAGACCACTAGCAGAATAGGACTGATGAGTTATCTCCCACCCCACACACAGCTTTTAATATATTAATAGATGACTGAAGGGTTATATTTAGTGTTCATAATATCAACCTTCTACCATGTAAGAAAACACAATCAAAGCACTCCTAAAAAATGGCCATCCAGTCTCTGTTTTAAATCATCCAGAGAAGGAGACTTCACCACACTTCAAGTCAAGGTAAACCTCTCTGAATTATCCAGGTTTGCTAACTAATTAGACAAGTAAAGGATTACTAGTAATAAAAGCTTGGGACTTCACTGTTTTTGTTTCTTTAAGACCACTGTTTATATTCCATCCAGCCCAGGTCTATAATTATTAATATTAAAAAGCAATTATAATGCCTGTATTTATCATATTAAAATGGTAACAGTTGGAGCAAGCCTATTGTCTGGATAAGCTCTTGTAAAAATTGACTGGCAAAAGCTGTCATGGGCTCAAACCAGTGGAAAAATTGCTTTCAGTACATCCTAGTAAAGATCCTGTTTAAAACAGATGACACCCTGTCATGTTCAGTAACATATCTGTCATCAGCTTCATTCGGGCTTTTTAAGCTGAACGATTTCATTCAAGCTTGTAGCTTGTCTTGTCAAGTTACCAAGAGCTTCATAACTTTGCCATCAAGTATAGAATTACTCCAGCTGTCCATAAACTATTCAATTGTATTTTAATTTTAACCATTTCTTTGGTTAACTCCTCTGTGTGTATATGTACACATAGGCCTCATTTTTTTGTTTAAAATGGGCCAATGTCTGTAAAGTTCAGAAAATACTTTCCTACATATAAAACCTGGCCTGACTAAAATCAGAAAGCCATTGTGGTTTAGTGGTTAGAGTGCTGAACCAGGGAAAATTCAGGTTGCATTTGAAACTCACTGGTGTCACGAAACTCACTGAATGACTTCCATAGCAGTTGTGCTGTCTTTGTCCTATTCTCTCACAAGGTAGTTGTGAGAATGAAGTGGAAATATACAAAGCCATGTATGCAGCTTTGTGCTCTTCCAGCTGTGTGGTTCTATGTTAATGAGTATAGAATTATGTAGCCAGGCAGAGCAATCCTCACTCCTTTATGGACATTCAAAAAGATTACGTGGTAACGGAAGCAGCCCTAGACTTATAGAGCGCTAGTCTGGAAATGACAGTGGAGAACCCTGAGGTCCTATGCTGTTCGTGGAAAGCTCTGCAAGTATGGGTCTAACATGATGGTGGTTTTAGGATAAAAATTACGGAATCAGTATCCTCTCTCAGTTATTATAGGTGTCAGGACCCAGGCTGCAGAACACCAATAACCATGCGCAGAGACCAGAATCTATCTAATATCTTTATTAAGGAAATATATAAAGTCAATAAAAAAAGTGTAGAATATAGTTCAGAAGTAGACCTTTCAGGAAAGGTCAAATATAGTCCAGGAAAACAATGTCCAATATGTGATATTAGAGTCCAAAGTTATAATCCACTTGACCGAAACGCACACTATTTGGCAAGCAATAGTGTGGGGAACTGTCCATAGTCTTTCGAGGCTTAAGGTAAATCCGAAGGAAACTGGAAAACAAGGCTTGAATCTAGGAAGCAAGGTCCGTGGGTTAAAACGCAAGGCAAGGCAAGACTTGAAACTTGGCAAGATCAAACTTGAAACAAGGCAAACATGAAACAAGAACTGAGTCCATAGAAGTCTGTGGGACAAGGCAAGGCTGGAAACTTGATCCGGGAAACAGGGAACTGGAGTACGAAGTCTACACACGATCTCACTCCTCAAGCTGACGAATTGACTCCGCAAGGTTTCCTTCTCGGCAAAACACCTAAATAGGGTCTCGTTTCCCGCCAGAAGAACACTTTCCCTGGAGAACTAGAAGTGAAACTCATCTCTGTCCAGATGCATGACTCCTTAGAATTTCCCAAGGGAAGCAGACCTAATCAGCTAACTGTTTGGCTGCGATTCTGGCGCTTCGGCGATTCGCCTCCCTAGCGCCTCTATCTTTATTATAATTGTCCTTTCGAGAAAACGGGGGAGAATTCTGCCCAAGGCTTGTTTGGCTAACTTCTTGAGGGCAAACATCCTGCAGGTGCAGGGGCTCCGTTTCTGGCTGAAACGGTGTAAATCCCATGTTTTCCTCTTCATCTGCCACAATAGTACTAGGAATGGGACTACAAGGCCCATGAGACATCACAATAGGTGTGGGATAGGATGGAATCATTCCTTAAAAAAAGATCTGCTTAACATAGAGTCATCTAGTAAATTTATTTTATCAGATATAAAAACTCATGATGGCAAGTACAAATTACATTACACAAGCTTTTTAAAAATCTGCTGGTTCATTATTAGAGGCATTCAACTGATCTTTAAATTGTTTAACCCAGCCAACCAATAAAATGAAACCATAATCTCCAATGGCCATGCTGTCTGGGGATTTCTGGAAACTGCAGTCCAAAGGGGAATTATTTCCATCTCTGGACCATACCATAAGCTTTACTGGTTTATTAAATCTGATATAGTCAGGTCTGGAAGGCGGTGCTTTTGGGAGCAAAGGTGCAAAAGATTCCTTACTACTGTCATTTAGGGTGTCTCTTTCATTACAAATTACTCCTTAGATTTGCATGGTAGGCCGTCACTATCAAGAGAACAAGTATTGGAATGGAATTCCTAGTGAATTTTTAAAACCTCTACACTAAAGGAGAAACCAAAACACATAACTGCTACAATTCACAGGAAGTAAATCTCTCAAACTCAGTTTGAGAGACTATATTGATTATCTCCTGCCTAGCTATGAAGCAGAAAACTATTGTGCTGTTGTTGATTACTGTGGTACCTTCAAGTAGTTTTCATCTTATGGTGACCCTAAAGTGGCTCTATCACAGAGTTTTCTTGGCCAGATTTTTCAGAGGGAGCATCTGAATGTGTGATTTTATGGAGTCAAAGTTATAGCCCAGAAAACTCACAACAGCCTGTTAAAGGCTTTATTTGTTCGTGTTATGTTCCTTCACGTTAACTCCAGAATCCTTGTGCAACACTCAAACTGTTATTCCACATTGGCTTCAGAATGTGTTCAGTACAAATAAGAGTGTGTACTGAATACTGAATGCTGAATACAGTAAAATTTTGCCTGAAATAAACAGATTTGATGTTTTGTTCTTTCCAGAATAAGTTTTTTCCACGTATTAATTCATGCTAGAGTTTTGAACTAGCAATAACCCTGAGGCAATTTTAGAGAGTTTCCTTTAGGGCAGAATGCTTTGAAGAAAAGTGGTCCTGATTTGCTCCATTCATGGAAAATCACTGCTGAAAATAGTAATTTCAGATCTGGAAGATTCAATAAGCATTCAAACTTTTAGACTTTCAAAAACCGAAACAAAGGGCTATAATCTGATAGAACCATTAGGCAAATAATTTGCACTGAGTTATTAAGTTATCATATTTTTCTGGGCAAAAAGGTAAGATATAAACAATAGTTGGGTGTAAAAATTGGAGAAATAGAAGTAGTGGGAGTATTTTTGAACCCCTTGCAATTCCCTAGTATAATTTGTCTTTCTTCCATTGTCACTGTCTTTTGTCACTTCTATGCCACAGTTCATGTGGCAGCACTTTTCTCAACTCCCCACTCATTACTTATTTGAAGAGTTGAGCAATACCACAAGACTTCAAATCCTAAAGAAAATCCATATGGCTAATCTCTGCAAGCCAATAACATCCAAAAAGGAGCTCAAATTTATTTCATCCATCAAAGGCAACCCGAACAAGGAAAAAGGTACTATTTCAACTGAATTCTAAGTTGTTTTGTTCAATCACTTTGACAAATGTCAAAACATTACCTTTATTTGCCTTGTATTTAACACTATTCCTTGAAGCCTGAATGTGTTCATTTATACTTGCATAAATATCAGCAAAGACTCCTGCAGATTCCTGTTCTGTGTACAGCACAATGACATAAATCAACCAAATCCATAACCTTTGAAAATAAACTTTACACCTTTCTTCTGGGATATCAGATATGGCTCAGGAGCATAATTATACTACAATGGTGCTAGTCAAATCTAGGTCACCCAGATTTTGTGCAACAGACATAAATGATAAAAGTCTCAAAACTATTTCTTTTTTTTGATACAGTTCAGAAGGCTTTTTGAATTTTATGGCTAAGAAAATATTCTTCCTAGATATAATCAGAACTTTTGCTGCATTGTTTTGGAGCCGCTTTCTATTATTTTATGTAATAGAGGTGCTATGGATAAAACAGCTATGTTAAGAAAACAGTATGACAGTTCATACATGAGAAAACAACTTAAAATCAAAATTTAAAATGGTAATTGCCCGGCTTCACATTGAGGGGTTCTTAATGTGGGGGACTTCAAAGTCCATGTGGAGACCATCCTTTCAGGAGCAGCTCAGGACTTCATGGCCACCATGGCAAACACGGGGCTGTCCCAACGAGTATCTGGTCCTACCCACAGAGTTGGGCATACACTAGACTTGGTTTTCTTCCAGGGATGGGAAGAAGCTGGCTGTGTGGAGGAGTTAACCATTACCCCTTTGCCATGGACTGACAATCACCTCATCAGGTTTAGGCTTACCGCACCCCCCAACCTCTGAAGGGGTGGAAGACAAAGTGTAATGATCTGCCCCAGTAGGCTAATGGATTCAGATGGATTCCTGATTACTCTTGGGGAATTTCCCGTCAACTCGGTAGGTGATCCTGTTGAGGCTGTAGTCACTCTCTGGAATGGGGAGATGACTAGGGCAATAGACACAATTGCTCCGGAACGTCCCCGCTCGAGTAGCAGAGCTAAACCAGCTCCTTGGTTCACCGAGGAGCTGGCAGTGATGAAGTGAAGAGGGGGTCTAGCGCGCATGTGGCGTACCAAACGCTGAACACGACCATGTCTCTATCTAAAGGCATATGCCACAGTAATAGACGCCACAAAGAAATATTTTTTTGCGACCAATATTGCATCCGCAAAGAACCATCCAGTGGAGCTGTTTCGAGTAGTCAGAGGATTGTTAAACCTCGTCTCCCATGACGGGGTCCCTGCCAACCCGGCAGCCTGCTGTAAAGCATTTGCTCGATTCTTTGCGGACAAAGTCGCTCAGATCTGCTCCAATCTGGACAACACATTAACGGCAGTCTCTGAGGATGTACCAAACTACCTGCTTGTCGAGTTTCGTTGGATTCATTTCAATTCGTGCAGCTCGAGGATGTGGACAAGATACTTGGAGAGGCAAGAACAACCACATGCATCCTGGACCCCTGCCCATCCTGGCTGGTAAAGCAAGCCAGAGGGGGTTTGGCAGAGAGAGTGAAGTTGGTGGTTTATGCCTCCCTTCACGAAGGCAAGATTTCAGCCAGCTTAAAACAAGCTGTAATAAAACCGCGGTTGAAGAAACCATCACTGGACCACAACTTCAGGCCTATTTCTAATCTCCCCTTCTTGAGCAAGGTCTTAGAATGTGTGGTTGCCTCGCAACTCCAGGAATTCTTGGAAAACATGGATTATCTAGATCCAACGTACCGAAACAGCCTTGGTCGCCTTAGTGGATGATCTACGCCGGGAATTGGATAGGGGGAGTGTGTCCTTGTTGGTTCTGTTGGACCTCTCAGCGATCTTCGATACTGTTGACCACAGTATCCTTCTGGGACACCTTGTGGGAATGGGTCTTGGAGACATTGTTTTACAGTGGCTCCAGTCCTTTCTGGAAGACCACTCCCAGAAGGTGTTGTTGGGGAACACCTGTTTGGCCCCGCAGCTGTTGTCCTGTGGGGTCTTGCACGGTTCAATACTGTCTCCCATGTTTAACATCTACATGAAGCCATTGGGAGAGATCATCCAGAGTTTTGGAGTCTGGTGTCATCTGTATGCAGATGATGTCCAGCTCTATCACTCCTTCCCACACACTACTAAGGAGGCTGTTCAGGTCCTGAACCGGTGCTTGGCAGATGTGACGGTCTGGATGAAAGCGAACAAATTGAAATTGAAACAGACAAGGCAGAGGCCCTCATGGTCAGTCACAAGACTGAACAGTGCAAAGGGTTACAGCCTGTTGGATGGGGTTAAAATCCCCCTGAAGTTTGCAGCTTGGGAGTGATCCTGGACTCATCATTGAGCCTGGAACCCCAGATTTCAGTGGTGGCCAGGGGAGCTTTTGCACAACTAAAACTTGTGCACCAACTGCATCCATACCTTGGGAAGTCTGACTTGGCCATGGTAGTAAACGCTCTGGTTACATCCTGTATAGATTACTGCAACGCACTCTATGTGGGGTTGCCTTTGAAGACTGTTTGGAAGCTTAAGTTGGTCCAACAAGGGGCAGTCAGGTTGCTCACCGGAGCAACATACAGGGAGCATACAATCCCCCCTGCTGCGTCAGCTCCACTGGCTGCTAGTCTGCTACCGAGCACAATTCAAAGTGCTGGCTTTAGCCTATAAAACCCTAAATGGTTTCAGCCCAGTCTACCTGTCCAAACATATCTCCCCCTATGAACCATCTCAGAGTATAAGATCATCTGGGGAGGCCCTGCTCTCGGTCCCACCTCCTTCGCAAGTGTGATTGGTGGGGACGAGAGACAAGGCCTTCTCATTGGTGGATCCCCTGGCTGTGGACCTCCCTTCCTAGCGATATTAGATCAGCCCTTTCCCTCCTAGACTTTAGAAAGAGAGTAAAAACTTGGCTGTGGGAGCAGGCCTTTGATAGATAGCACAGTGCAATAATTGTACCTAGAAATTGTCCAATGGATTATGGAACGGCTTTAGACCTTGCCCTTGGATGACATGTCTTATGTTGGAATGTATTTTAATTTATGTTTTTATGTCTGTTTTAATTTTAGTAATTCTATTTTATGTCTTTGTTTTATGCCCAAAGCACTGCACAAGTGCCATTGTAAGCTGCCTTGAGTCCTCTTTGAGCTAGAGAAAGGCTGGATATAAATATGGTAAATAAATAAATTATGGAATGCTTAGTCTATATGTACAATCACAAAAGATGTAAGGAAGCATGGGCAAACTGACAATTTGTGCAGTTTTTATGACAGTGCGAAGATGAGGGAAGGGATATGAAGAACGTGTACTTGTTATTATTGGCTGTCAAGTCAGCTTCAACTTTTGGAAACTCTAAGAATGAGAGACCTCCAAGAACCCTGGTAACTGACAGTTTCATGCACCAATAGGCAATATGATATTGGAGAGCTTGCAGAACTTGGTCATGTGCATGCTTCTGCATTTTTTCATGTTTGCACAGGGAATGTATAAGATATTGTCCATAGGTTCTTCTAACAAACTTCAACAGTAATTGGAGGCTATGCATATACTTGACAAAATGCACCACATCTCCTATTTATGCTGACCAGTGGGTGTGTTCTCCAAGGCATTTCCTACACATATCGGCAACTACCTGTTCATTTGCCATTTAGCTCAAAATACACAGAAGAAACACAATTCAGAAATGTTTGGCACAGATAATATAACCTGTTTTGACAAGATTTTTCACCATGATAATGAACATGTTTTCTGAAAATTAGACTATATGGTTCACTGGAAAGCAGAAAAGCTAGGAGTGAAAAGATTGCTTGCTAATTTTGTCATCATTAACTAGACATCCAGGTAAGAAATAGCCTACTAATAAGTGATGTTTTTGATAATTTGGGATGTTCTTTGCATCATAATGTTAGGATTTTTGTGCGAAAACAGTTTCACAAAGGTTTTCTGCAAAAAAAAAAAGCCAAAACTAAAAAAAAAAGAAAGGGAGGGAGGGAAAGAGGAAGGGAGGGGGAGAAGAGGAGATTATTTATTTCAGAAAAATCTCCATGCACAAAAACCCTCCTCATATCTTGGGGTGAGGGGCTGAAAATATTTGTTACCAAATAAATGATTTACTACCTTCCTTAGGGCAAGGCCATTATTTAACAAACTGTTGGCACATAGCCCCATCTAGTGGTTAGGAAATTTCCCAATTATAAGAAAAAAGAATGGAGAAATTATCAACAGATATATGTTTTGCTTATGGCTTTACTATTATTAGAGTAGGAAGTTAATGATTTCTTCTTCCCCTTCTCCTTTACAGTATTTATTTATATAGCACCATCAATGTACATAGTGATGAACAAAACAACCAAATACATCTTATTATTTTACTCCTTCATCAAAAAGATAAACATGCCTGATTATCAATAAAGTCTTTCCAGACTCTGCACAGATACCTTGTCCTCATAGCTTTTTATAGATTTAGAGTGAAATATTTCCCAGTGATCTAATCTAATGTATTTGCCTTCTCTCCTTCCCTGTAATACTAATTTCTGATGCCAAGCAGGACAAAGTTAATTTGGAAACCAACTGGGAGGCAGAAAGGCACAGATAGGATCTTACAATAACGATATTCAAAGTTCCTGCTAAAATGCCATCTGAATGAAGCTACTTCTTTTGACATTATAAATGTAGCAAATAGTTTTTTTTACAGTAATAAAAACTTTGCTAACCATATGTGCACTTTTGTTAGTTTCACACACTGTTCCTTCAAACAGCACAATGAAACAAGGAAGAGATTTTATTTCATAAGGATAAAGGTGTGGACCAATATTCCTTTTTGTAATATGTGGTTAGGTACAAATATCTGAACTAATGGGAGGAGCGGAACTTCTTTGGAGATGGAGCCAAGGATGAAGATTTATATATTTGAATGTTTGCTTTTCATTTACACACAGACTGGCATCACAATACTTTCTGTGCCCTTTTTTTCTTTTCTTTTGATTTACCAAAATATTGATGGTAATCAGATAACCGTATTTTAAAGCCAAGCATAAAATCATAGTAATAATGAAAACGGCTCAAAAGAACTGTAAACTGAGAAGTGATTGCTCAGCCGGTTCTTTGGTGTGAAACAAGATTTCAGCATTCCACATTATAAATGAATATATTCATGATTATCTTTACAGATCATCGTTACTGCAAAGAGTTCAAGACTGGGACAATAAATGTCCAACCAAGGTGCTTTCAATTCAGATACCAACAGGACCTAGACCTGTATAATGTCGGTAGGGATTTGGCAATCATACGGTATCCGGGCTCTGCAGTATACAGCAAGTGGCTTGTGTAACAATATTTTGGTTGCTCACATTAGTCAACATTAATAGAGTTGGGGCCTTAGTGCTATTGAGCAGCAGGTATAATGACCTACTTTTTCACTTGTCCTCTCCATTCCTACTTATTGTAACCACAACATCCACAGCAACTAGAAAGGAAATGGATTGTCTCAATAAGTACAGACTGCCCCTGCTGTAACCCAATATATTCAGGAGTGCCTTTGTTACAAGTGGACAAGATCCATTAGCATTACAAATAACTTGCTGATAGTGGGGATGAAAATGTCTACAATTTCCACCCTATAAAAACATATTCAAATCAACACTGCTACCTGTTCAGAGTATCTTTAGGGACATTGCTTTACAAACTATTATGCAAAGAGGCTTCACAGCAATTTGTCTCTATACTATTTGTTCAAAATTCCAACAACTCTCTTTCTTTTGCACTCCATCTCTGACTTTATTTCCTACTATCAGTAGTGAGCATGATGGGTCCTCCTTAGCACTTAGCTGAGCTATTTAGGTGTTTTCCCTCCAGATTTTTCTTTAAATTAGATGTCATTCTGTAAAACATGTTGTTTCTCTCAATCCTGCTAATACTTCCTTTGTGTGTCGATAACACTGTTTTGATTTTTGCATAAGAGGTGATACTTCAAACATGAATAGTGGAAATATATAAAAACTGCTTGATTTCCAGCACATTCACCAGTATGCCTGTTTGTAAATTTAACCCCAACAAACTTTTTCCCTCTCATATAAGAAGATGTCAAGAGCAGAATGAGTAAATTGCACTCTGGGTAGCAGAATCACTCACTACTGTAAGACCAGATCGTCCTTTGCAGGTTCTTCTGATCAAGATAAGCTATCATATAAAAGCAAACCTTGTATATGCATATAAAAGCAAACCACAATTAACAAAAGTTCTGACAGTGAAGGTCCTTTCTATAAAACAATTTTTACAAACATCTACCTCCCCCCCTTTCCCATTTATTCCCATTTATGTCTAGCTGAACATTTTTAGCAGAATCAGCACTGGGAGAATGTCAAAGGGCTACAGAAACACAGACTTTCAGTGCTGGGTTGCAGAAGTACACAAGGAGCAATAATAGAAACATAAGAGTTGGAAGAGTCTACAATGGCTATCCTGTCCAACCCCTTCTGCAGAGCAGGAGGACACAATCCAAGCACTCCCCACAGATGGCCATTCAGCCTCAAGAGGAGACTCTACCATGCTTTGAGGCAGGACTGTTGAACAGCTCTTACTGCAGGGAAGTTCTTCCTAAACGTTTAGGAAGAATCTTTTCCCCAGCAGTTTGTATCTATTGTTCTGTCTTCTAGGCCCCTTCTACACAGCTGAATAAAATCCCACATCATCTGTTTAGAACTGGAATACATGACAGTCGATTCAGATAACCCAGGTCAAAGCTGATACTGTGGATTTTCTGACTTGATATTCTGGGTTATATGGCTGTGTGGAAGGGCCCTTAGTCTCTAGACCAGCCAAAAACATGTGTGTCCCCTCCCCAATATAACATGTTTTCAAATATTTAAACATAGCTATCATCTCCCTTCCCAAACTTTTCTCCATGCTAAATATACCCAGCTACTTGAGCCGCTCCTCATAGGGCTTGGCTTCCTGAACTTTGACCATTTTGGAGAAACATTTTGTTCCAGTCAATCTATCGTAGTCTTGTGTGTTTCTCTACAACTGGCAAGGTAAGCAGTAGCGGCCTACAGAGTCCCTTATGGACCATGTATGAACAGAAAAATAGATAGAAAAGGCAGAGCAGATGAGCTGCTTCACCGACTATTCCCAGCATGTCAAAAAAGCATAGACATATATTTTGACCAGTGGAGGATGCTAGAAATCACGTTTAAATGCACTTTGTGAGAAGTTTTCAGTTTTTAGCAGGTTGAAAATGATTTATGCAGGGCTTACCTGACCTTCTACAGCATTGTTTCTCAACCGATGTTTTGGCCTTCAACTCCCAGAAATCCCAACAGCTACAATAGTAAACTGGCTGGGATTTCTGTGAGTTGTAGGCCAAAACACCTGGGGATCCACAGGTTAAGAACCACTGTTCTACAGTGTACATGCACCCTAAGCAGCATATGTAATCCATTAAATAAAACTCCTTTCCCTCATTATTTCTTTGTGCATAAACACTTTTAACACACTATTAATAAACAAGTCTCTCTATATAATGCAGCCGCTCTCACTCTCTCTTACCCCCTTCAGAACTTCCTCTTTGCCTTTCCTTCTGCTGCCAGGAATTCTGGGAGTTGAAGTCCAAAACACCTGGAGGGCCAATAGTTTGATACCAATGCAATAATATCTTCCACACTGACTTTCTCAAGCAATCTTTATCTATATGCAAATTTACTTCATTCAAGACAGTTTATTCTATACCTGCCGCTCAAATCCATATAACCATCTTATATGCTCTGTGGTTCGGGTAATCACCATCTGACTCTCAAACCGGTCCCACTGTATCATTTGCACAGCAAAACAGCATTCTTCAATGCTATTTTGAAACTGTATTAAATGGTCAGTGTAGATGGGCCCTCAGAACGCTAATCCTGGGACATCTGGAAAGGTCCAGCACAACTGAACGTTATCACCATAACCCAAAACCAGCAGTGACAAGGATCAATAGGTTGGGTCTTTGTATATAAAGTTTAAAAAACCCAGTGTAACCCTAACACTTATTTTTAGGGGCACTAAGAGAGAAGAGCAGCCTAACCTTTCTCCCTCATATTCATAGATTCACATACACCCACTACAAAACTTTGCTTGTTTACAGAGTAATTCAGAGAGGGGCATGGAAAAGAGCAAACTCAAATATCACACTTTAGTGACGTATTCACAAATAATATTTTAAGGGTCCTTCCACGCAGACATATAACACAGAATATCAAGGCAAATAATACACAATATCTGCTTTGAACTGGGTACTTGAGTCCACATTGCCATATATTTCAGTTCAAAGCAGAAAATGTGGGATTTTATTCAGCTGTGTGGAAGGGGCCTTAGATTTGAATTTTCCAATCTTTTATCCCTCAGCCCTATATGGTAATGTACTCTAACTGTACTGTACCCTGCCTTGAGGAGAGATGGTCACAAATAAATAAATAAATACAATTGAAAAGGACTAGAAGTCAGAACCAATTAGTTTGTGACAACTTAGTAGCATGTTTGTCATCTGCTTACATTGTCCTATATGTTAAAAAATTAATGGATTCTGGAAGATCTTTTGCCTTCCATCCCTTTCCATTTGTCTTGCATTGTAATAATAATAATAATAATAATAATAATAATAATAATAATAATAATAAAACTTTATTTATAACCCACCCTATCTCTCTGGAGGAACTCAGGATGGTTTCCAGCAAAGGATGGCAAACATTTTGCCTTGATAAACAATAGAAACAAAACAAAACAAATCAAACAGTAAACAAACACATCAATACAAACTTATAGTAACTGGCCACTATGTCACATATACAGTAGAGTCTCACTTATCCAAGACTTGCTTATCCAAGGTTATGGATTATCCAATGCATTTTTGCAGTCAATGATTTCAATATATCATGATATTTTGGTCCTAAATTCGTAAAAGTGAATCCTGCAAAAACTGAGATACTCTGGCCCGGCCAGCCACCAGAGTTAACCCAGTCACTGCCTGATTTTGATGGGGAAGTTCTAGTTCCGTCTGCTACTGTTAAAAGCCTTGGGGTTGTGTTGGACTCATCGCTGACAAAGATCACTGCCATAAGTAAGCAGGCCTTTTTTCATCTTTGCCAGGCAAGGAAATTGGCATCCTACCTTTCGACAGAAGCATTGGCAACGGTAATCCATGCAACAGTCACCACTAGGTTGGATTATTGTAACGCCTTATATGCCGGCCTTCCGAAGACAAAAACCCAGAAGATCTGAATGGTCCAAAATGCGGTGGCCAGGCTGCTAGCGGGATCATCCCATATTACACCAATTCTGAAACAACTGCATTGGCTACCAACAGAACATCGAATCTCTTACACGATACTGATCCTGACATTTAAAGCTCGAAATGGCCAAGGACCATTATATCTTAGGGACCGCCTCATTCCTTTTTTTCATCAGTGGTCACCTCGATCCTCCCAGGAAAATCTCCTATATGTACCGGGCCCAAGGGAGGTAGACCTGGAAGCTACAAGGCATAGAGCCTTTTCGACCTATGCTCCAATTCTGTGGAACTCATTGCCTCCATATGTTAGAGCAATGTCGGAGTTGGGACCTTTTGGAAAAGCGCTCAAGACTTGGCTGTTTGGTTGTGCATTTAAGTAAATCAGATCAAATTTGCCAAATAGTCACTGTTGAATGTTTTTTATGTTGAATGTTTTTATATTGTGGAATGATATTTTAAATTGTAAGACGCTGGGAGAGAGTGACTAAGAAATAAAGTGAAGTGAAGTAAATACAGTAATTACAACATAACATTACTGCATATTGAACTACTGTACCTTTTCTGTCAAATTTGTTGTATAACATGATGTTTTGGTGCTTAATTTGTAAAATCATAGCCTAATTTGATGTTTAATAGGCTTTTCCTTAATCCCTCCTTATTATCCAAGATATTCACTTATCCAAGGTTCTGCCAGCCTGTTTAGCTTGGATAAGTGAGACTCTACTGTACTTGGAAATTTGCCCCACTAAATTTAATAGTTTACTTCCATGTTTGTGTGCATAGGATTATAGCCTTTCCTGTTTTCAAGAGGCCTTGTCTTTGATCCTCTTCTCTAAACCTGATGAGAGTTAATGCCTACCACCTGGAAATGTTTTGCAATGGCTTAAGCGGCTGAGAGGTAAAAGGAAAGGGCTTGAGGCTGTGAGGAATGGTGGGAGTTGAAGTCCAAAACACCTGGAGGGCCCAAGTTGGCACATGCCTGCACTAGTACATTGAAAGCAATGCAAGAGGGAGCACTCTATTATCCCCATGCCCCTCCACACTCCCCAAACATTCAGGGTGCAGTTTACACTGTGGAATTAATGCAGTTTGGCACTACTTTTAACTGCTCTGGGTCAGTGCTAAGGAGCCCTGGGAGTTGTAGTTTGGTCAAGAGCACCAGAGGGGGCTCTACATCTGCCATGATTCCACAGCATTGAGCCATGTCCCCTTACCTGGTATCAAACTGCATTCATTCTACAGAGAAGAGCAAATCACAGAGATAGATTGCCCCAGGTATTGAATGCTTAAAGAAGGAACTTCCCAGCCACTCCGTGCGCATGCGCGTTGCCGTTCTCCCCCCCCCTTCCCCTCCCCTCCCCTCCCCTCCCAGCAGGGATTCCGTCCCGTCAGAAAGGCGTCTGCAGTTGTTAGTTACCTGTAGGTTTCGCGCAGTCGGCCGGTTGCACGCCAAAGGGCTGCGACTACTTAGACCTGCAAAGAGCTGCGGCTACTTAGCTTCATTCATTTGTAGACTCGCCTCTACGCTGTCCACTTCCGGCGCCCGTGCGACACCTCCCTCCCCTTTTCCCGAGGGAAAGTCTGGGTGGAGAACCCACACAGGAGGGGCCTCAGGCTCAATACTATACAGTTTTTCACCACTTTAACTGCCATGGCTCAATATTATGAAACCACGAGAGTCGTAATAGTTGGCTTTTTTTTGGGAGGGGGGGTAAACAGTTTATTATAGTGATAGTACATAGAACAACAAATTATAGCAGATATAGTCAGGTAACAATAATTTTGATGTATACATGCACATCTACGTTAGTCAATCAACCAGTTGATTCTGATATGGAGTGTATATTATTATCGGTAGGTAAAGGTAAAGGTTTCTCCTGACGTTAAGTCCAGTCATGTCTGACTCTGGGGGTTGGTGCTCATCTCCATTTCTAAGCCGAAGAGCCGGCGTTGTCTGTAGACACCTCCAAGGTCATGACTGCATGGAGCGCCGTTACCTTCCCACCGGAGCGGTACCTATTGATCTACTCACATTGGCATGTTTTCGAACTGCTAGGTTGGCAGGAGCTGGAGCTAACAGCGGCCGCTCACACCACTCCCGGGGTTTGAACCTGGGACCTTTCGGTTTGCAAGTTCAGCAGCTCAACTATTTAACACATTTCGCCACCGGGGCTCCAGTAACTTATCAGTAACTTACCTTAAAACATATAGTCTTGCTATTTCTACATGTTATCCACTATTTTCAGTCTAAGCTTTCTACTCATTAAAAATAAATAAATATAAGAGTTCACCATAACATTCTCCTGGGAGTTGTAATTTTAAAAGGTCTATATCCTTCTCTCCTGGAGCCTCCACAAGCAACAACTCCCAGGATCCCATAGTATTGAGTCCTGACAGTTAAAGTGGTGTCTAAACTGCATAATTCAATATACTATACTGTAGATGCACCTCCTGTGTGGGTTGCATGTTGGACCAAGAATGCAGCTACACTGTAGAGTTAATTTAGTTGTGAGCATTTGATGGAAACAGCATATTATGTGAGAACACAGAAATGCTGGACCACTCTAACAACCACCATGCTCTGGCCTGCATAAATAGTGTCTAGCAGTCATGTCACCTCTCTGTTCTCTCTTGGTCAGACCACACCTAGAATCACACTGTCTAATTCTGGGCACCACAGTTGAAGGGAGATGTTGACAAGCTGGAATGTGTCCAAAGGAGGGCGACTAAAATGATCAAGCATCTGGAGAACAAGCCCTATGAGGAGCGGCTTAAAGAGCTGGGCATGTTTAACCTGCAGAGAGAAGTCTGAGAGGGCCTTCTTCATAGGAAGAAGGAAGCAAGCTTGTTTGCTACTGCCCTGGAGACTAGGATGCGGAACAATGGCTTCAAACCACAGGAAAGGAGATTCCACCTGAACATTAGGAAGAACTTCCTCACCGTGAGAGCTGTTCAGCAGTGGAAATTTCTGCTGCAGAGTGTGGTGGAGGCTCCTTTTTTGGAGGCTTTTAAGCAGAGGCTGGATGGCCATCTGTCGGGGGTGTTTTGAATGCGATTTTCCTGCTTCTTGGCAGGGGGTTGGGCTAGATGGCCCATGAGGTCTCTTCCAACTCTATGAAGATTCTTTGTCAGACTACACAGTCTTCTATGACTCTGTGTCAGTCTACATAAGGAAGCCATTGAAATCCACAAGCATGTGGACTATTTCAACAGAAAGAAGGAAACCATGAAAATGAACAAAATCTGGCTATCTGTATTAAGAAAACTTTAAAATCAGGACAGCAAATAAAGAAGATCACTCAGAAAACAGAGGAATTCCAGACAAAATATAATCAGGGCCAACTATCACCTCCTAACAAAGGATTCCCCACAGGCAGTAAGCAGCCAGTCCTTTAAGCTACAAGGCCATTAAATGCTAATCAAGGTGGCCAATTGCTACATTAACACTTGCCTCAAACAGACAAGAGTTCTTTCCCCCACCCGGGACTTTCCATAGATAGACAGTATAAACTCCTCTTGCCTAGTTTTCTACAGACCTCACAACCTCTGAGAATGCCTGCCATAGATGCAGCCAAAATGTCAGGAGAGAGTGCTTCTGGAATATGGGCATACATTCTGGAAAACTCACAGCAACCCAATGGGGATTCAGTTTGGGCTTGTGTTTGATGCAGTTCATCCCACTGTTTTATAGGGGGAACCTTTGGCTGGAAATACAACTGCAGTAGACTCTCAGTTAACCAAAGAAAAGAAATAATACTTTAAAATGAAAATAAAATCAATTTTAGTAGAAATGAAAGTTTAAATCATTTGTCTTTTTTGCTTTCAAGTACTGTATTAATTTTGCTTTCAAGTACAGTATTAATATCAATACAAAATTTATGGTATGAAGTATACTGCATTGGGCCTATTTTTAATAGTAGCTCTCAAGCAACCAGAAACTACGCCTGTTTGGCATCTACCTAGCCACATGAGTGCTGGTAAACTGAGAGTCTACTGTATTGCAGATTGGGCTCAACTCCTCTCAGTATTAACATTGCCTGGTTGGCTATCTCAATTTTTGAGTATTTTTTTATTGTGTTGATGTTAGAAAACTCTTTTTAATGGTGAAAAAGGATGTTTCCCTGTAAATCCCCTTTTCCCTTTATATATTTGCAACTGCCTGTAGTTTCTAAGATGAGTCTAGACCCGGTCATTGCAAAAAGGTTGGCTTTTTCAAGGGTATTCCTGTGGGACAAAATGAAAAGGCAATCCGGAAGTTCAACGGCATTTGGTGTTCTATAATTTCAAAATTCTATGTTCATTCTGGCACAACAGATATCTCACGCAGGAGGCGTGGCCAAACAGGCTCGGAATTGTCACCCAGTCGCTGGCCCAAGCTGTCAATCAAACAATGGATGCGGGACAGAAGAACCTGATTGGTGGATGAAGAACCTGATAGTTTGTTGTTTGAGAGTATTCGAGAAGGGGGTGGGGAGAAGCACTTGATTTGCTCAAGTTAGTAGGAAGCGGTGATGCGTAGCTAAGGGATTAACTCCTTAATCAGTTTGAAAATCTAAGGTACGTCTCCCACTGGAGCATTTAAGCAGTTTGACACCACTTTAGCCATCAAGGCTCAATATTAAGGAATTCTGGAGTTGTAGTTTTACAAGGTCTATGAGTACTGGTCCTGAACTACAACTTTCCACAGGATTGAGCCATGGCAGTTAAAGTAGTGCCAAACTGCATTACTGCTACAGTGCAGATGCAACCCTCGTTGGCTTCTACATAAACTAGGTGGAAGAATGAAAGAAAAAAGCTCCTAAAAACTCACTTCACATCCATCCCATTGAAACCATTTCTTCCTTTATAATGGCAGGGCCATAACTACCCCCGTTTTTTAATTACTATTCATTATTTGTAATGCTTGGAGAAAGAATTAGTCCATAGTTTTGATTTTAATACAGTATTTGCCCAATAAACAATAATAAAACTTTATTTGTACCCTGCCCCAACAAAGGACTCGAAATGGCTTACAGACACAAACATAATAAATAAGCAATCCAATTAAGAACATAACCAAAATTACACAATCAAAATTACCGAAGTCGCATATACAGATTAAGATATATGGATGAGACTCATGGCTAAACACGAAATTCAATCATGTGCTGTATACAAATAGCCTTAAGGTAATTTTATACATACTATTTTTAAATAATTGTTTGAATGAAACAAATTGTGTACCCTGAACCATGGAGCAGAAGTCCACCATTTTGGACTACTATTTCAGAATTCAAAATTCTGGATAAAGTATGCTCAACCTGTAACTGATTGCCACATAGAACCACCTGAAGCCACAGTGTTAAGGCATCCACAATGGTGGTGTTGCTTGAGTGTTGGACTGGGAACGTCACACTCTCTCAGCCTTGGAGGAAAGCAAGGGCAAATGCTCCTTAGACCCAATTCTGCCAAGGAAACCCTGTTACTGGTTCACCATGAATCATTAATGACTTGAAGGCACACAATTATATAAGGCACTTGATTTCGGTAGCCCCTTGCTTTCCTCTGAGGCTGAGAGAGTGTGACTTCTTCGAATTCATTTAGTGGGTTTTGGGGGGCAATTAGATTTGGAGGAACATGAACACTGGAGGAAGGAACACCGACAATATACAGATGATACCACACTACCAAGACATGGAATGATTACTGAACAGTTAAGGTAGAAAGTGCAGAAGCAGGTTTACAGTTGAACATTAAGAAAATAAAACAAATGACCACGTAACTTTACATAATGATTTACATAACTTTAAAGTAGACATTGACAAAGGTCAAGATTTCCCATACTTGGTTCAATCATTATTCAGAGTGAAGATTGCGGTTAAGAAATCTGAAAACGAATAGGCCAGTGGTTCACAACCTGCGGGTCCCCAGGTGTTTGGCCTACAACTCCCAGAAATCCCAGCCACTTTACCAGCTGTTAGGATTTCTGGGAGTTGAAGGCCAAAACATTTGGGGGACCCACAGGTTGAGAACCACTGGACTAGGGATTGGAAGGGCAGTTCTGAAAGAACTAGACAAGATCCTGAAGATGTATCACTGAATGCTAAAGTTGTATCATATCGTTGTATGCCCCATTTCTGTGGATCGTTGTGAAAGCTGAACAGCAAAAACAAAAAAACAAAAACAAAACAACAAAAGCCTATAGGAAGAAAATCAACTTATTTGAAGTGTGGTGCTGGAGAAGAGTTCTGCAGACACTGTAGACTGTCAAGATAATTAAATGGAGACTGTTGTACGTTGGACATATTATGAGAAAAAAGATGACTGGGAAGGGCGGAGTTACGAGCTCTGATGCAGGGCTGAGCTTCAATCTCTGTCATGTGGCGCTAGAGGAGTGGGCGTGGCTTCTTCCCAAGAGCCCAAGACAGGGTTAAGAATCTATACCTCTCCTGAGGCACTTGTCGGGACACAGAGGGCGGAGCTAGGGAAGGAGGCAGAGCCTCCTTCCAAGAGCCCAAGACAGGGCTGAGCCTCTATACCTCTCCTGAGAGGCCTTTTAGGACTAAAGGGTGGGGCTAGGGGCGGGACCTCTTCCCAAGAGTGCGAGACAGGGCTGAGCCTCTATACCTTCCATGAGGCACTTGGTAGAACATGGGGGTGGGGTATAGAGGTTCAGCCCCATCAGGCACTTGGGAAGAGGCCCCGCCTCCTCATCTAGCCCTGCCCCTTGTGTCCTGGCATGCGCCACATGACAGGGATAGAAGCTCAGCCCTGCCTCAGAGCTTGTAACTCCGCCCATCCTAGTCCTGGCCTCCCATTTGTGGCCCCACCCACCTCCCCCTCCCAGCCCTGCATCTTGGACTAGGGGAGAAGCTCAGCCCCACCCCCTTGAGTAGGAGCCACGCCCAATCCTCTAAGCCACGCCCCTTTCCAGGGGGCGCTGAGTAATATTTTTTTCTGGAAAGGGGGCGGTAGGCCAAATAGTTTGGGAACCACTGCTATAAACTAATGTAATGATGACCCAGACTGGCCTTGGAATATGATCTGGATTATGTGATTTTAATTCTTGCTTTAATGTTACGTTTTAATTGGTTGGTTTTTAATGTTTTTTATTTATTCATTGATGTATGTATACATGCGGCACTGAATTGTTGCCTTTGTAAGGAATTGTGGGAGTTGAAGTCCAAAACCCCTGGAGGGCCTAAGTTTGCCCCTGCCTGGTGCCGATGCACTCCTACTGGGTTTTGCCCGCCTCTTCCCGCCCCGCCTGCCCTCCCTCCCTCGCCCACTGGAAGGAGTCGCCCCCCCCCCCCCCGCCTTTAAAGGGGCTCTTCCTCCTCCTGCTCCTCCTCCCCTTGCTTCTCTCCCGGCGTCTCTCTTCCCCGCGCGAGTGGATCATCATGGCAGGAACCCCGCGCGGCTTTTGGCACGAGGCGTCCCACCAGATCCTGGCCGGCGGCTCGGCGGGTGAGTCAGACCCTGGCGCCCATCCTCTTCCTCCTCCTGCTCCTGATTGGAAGCCAGGCTAAAGTGGTTCTCTTGTCTGTGTCACTCCCTCCTTCTCTAACGCCGAGTCCAGCCTCCTTCCTCCGTCTCCTCTCCAGGGAAGCCTGCCCACTTCTCTTCCAAGCGTCGCTTCCTGGTTCCTTGCTTCCTAGAGCTGCAGCAGGCTCCTCCTTTCGTGGGCAAGGCAAGCACGCGTCTCCTGTTCACTGTGCATTCAATCCAGTTTGACATTTTAAACGGCTTATGGCTCAACTCTATGAAGTGATAGGATTTTTTCCCCCTTTCTGCAAGGTCTTTGCCAAGGAGCGCTGGTTCTACATGAAATCACACATTCCAAGATTCCCTAACATTGGCTGTTCGGCTGTTGGGTTATGACCTCTTAGGATCATAATCTATTGGGTAACAGAGCTCAGGAGTGTTCCTTTATTGGGTAATGGAAGATCATTGGGTGTGTAAATATCTTGTTTCTATTCGTTGCTGTCAGCCGACAAAGATTTGAGTAGATTTCCTTAAATAACAAGTTTGTTTTACTCACAACTTCATGTATTTAAATATACAGGTGCATTTCTTGTTAGGTTAAGCTTTAGAATGATTCATAGAATCATAGAATCATAGAATAGTAGAGTTGGAAGAGACCTCATGGGCCATCCAGTCCAACCCCCTGCTAAGAAGCAGGAAATCACATTCAAAGCACCCCCGACATATGGCCATCTAACCTCTGCTTAAAAGCCTCCAAAGAAGGAGCCTCCACCACAGCCCTGGGGAGAGAGTTCCACTGTCAGTTTGTATCTTTAGCTTTATCAGTCTTTATCAGTCTCCTTAAAACTATGTTGTTCTGCATAGCTCTCTTTGATAACAATATACTTCTAAAGAAACTCAAACCACAACTTACTTCTAACACCGGCATCTGTACTCAACAGTCATTCATTTTTTTAAAACTGCATTCCAAATGGTCACTGAACCAAACACATGGTCTGCAGCCCATCCCACTGCTTCAAGTATATAGAGCTAATAAATATGCTCTAATATTGAGCATTTAATATGGCATTGTATATAATGGGACTCGGACATCCATGCATTTTGGTATCCAGGGGGGCTTGGAACCAAACCCCAGGAGATACCAAGGGCCCACTCTATTTGCAGGTATGTGTGGCAGCCTGCAAAGGAGGGAGTGCACTTTTGTTGGCCACATTAACTCAAATAAAATAAATGTTTCGGGAGGCCACTGGAAGTGAACAGATCATGAAAGTGCATGCCCACATGCAGATATCTGAATGGCTTTACCTGGACATGTTCAGGTTTGAGTTTGGAAAGGAAAGGGGAAAAAACCCTGTAGCAATCATTCTTTATTTCCACATGAGCTTTTGTGGATATAAAATCATATAATACTAGAGTTGGAAGAGACCACAAGGGCCATCCAGTCCAAACCCCTGCGATACTGAACACACAATCAAAGCACTCCCAACGGATGGCCGTCCAGCCTCAGCTTAAAAATCTCCAGTAAAGGAGACACTACTAGACTCTAAGGCGGCAGTAAGAGCTGTTCCACTGCCAAACAGCTCTCACAGTGAGGAAGCTCTTCCTGATGTTCAGGTAGAATCTCCTTTCCGTGTCCTAGTCTGCAGGGCAGCAGAAAACAAGCTTGCTCCCTCCTCCCTATGACTTCCCTTCACGTATTTGTATATGGCTATCAAGTCTCCTCTCAGCCTTCTCTTCTGCAGGCTAAACATACCCAGTTCTTTAAGCCGCTCCTCATAGGGCTTGTTCTTCAGACCCTTGATCATTTTAGTTGCCCTCCTCTGGACGCTTTCCAGCATGCTTACATATTTCAATTCAGTGGTTTGTCTTTCTAGTCTTTCTTTGTAATTTCCTTATTCAGGGACTGCAGCCTGCAAATCACTTTTTATGTGTTCAAGAAAGCTGAAATATTCTGGAATTGCATTTCTAGTGTCAGATCTGTGCCCACTGCGCTGTTTGACCAGTGTAGAGGGGCATAGCTGGCATACAATAACATATATCTTACTGTATTTGAATGTTGTGAATTATATTAACACAATGCTGCTTCTTTGAAAACTACACAATTGTGTTGTCTGTGTATTGCATTGCAAGTCTTTAATCACTGCCTTGGTTTCATAGTGAATAAATATGACACATTTTATTGTGC
This sequence comes from Anolis carolinensis, assembly GCF_035594765.1. Classification (NCBI taxonomy): domain Eukaryota; kingdom Metazoa; phylum Chordata; class Lepidosauria; order Squamata; family Anolidae; genus Anolis; species Anolis carolinensis. The sequence continues at coordinate 327,467,231 of NC_085841.1, read as the reverse complement.
TCTAACTGTGATGCTATAATGCCTATTTTTATTTTCTCTAAAAATGCTATAATAGATGTTTGTGTTTTCAAATGTTGAGAGTAGCTTAGATAAGTAAAAGTAAAGGTTTTCCCCTGACATTAAATCTAGTTGTGTCCGACTCTGGGGATTGGTGCTCATCTCCATTTCTAAGCCAAAGAGCCGGTGTTGTCCGTAGACACCTCCAAGGTTATATGGCCGGCATGACTGCATGGAGCGCTGCTACCTTCCTGCTGGAGCGGTACCTATTGATCTACTCACATTTGCATGTTTTCGAACTGCTAGGTTGGCAGAAGCTTGGGCTAACAATGGGAGCTCATCCAGCTCCCTGGATTTGAACCACCAACCTTTCAATCAGCAAGTTCAGCAGCTTAGCAGTTTAACCCGCTGCGCCACTGGTAGCTTAGATAGTTAGCCTTAAAACATGGCATACCTATGCTGCTCAGCAAATCATCACAGTGGTGAAGATAGGGTTAAAAATGATGCATGGGCATAGTAGAAATTTCCAGAGAATTTAAGTGTGTTAACAATAGGCAATTGTTCTCCCTTACTCACACACATCCTTTCCTTTGCATTATGTGATCTATGCTGTGTAAATTCATATAGAAACCATTGCTGGTTCTTACAAATATTTTTGAATAAATATTAAGTGATGGGATGAATATACTCCCCATCAAATGGTTTTAGTGACTATTCATATAGATGATACTTGTGGGATGTAATTCTATTGAACTGGTTTTGAACATTTTGTGGTGCAATGGTTTGGACCTTGGACTATGATTCTGGAGATCAGGAGTCAAATCTTTATCTAAAACCCTCTGGGTTGCCCTGGGCAAGTCACAAACTCTCAATCTCAGAAAACACTGTGTTTGCTTTGCTTTGAGATTACTATAAATTGAAAATGACTTGAAGGCACGCAACAACAACAACATACAAAGATATCTAACTCCTGCAGTAACCATAGACAATCCATTCCACGGTCTTAGAGGCAAATGCACATTCCTATTTGGTTCCAAAAGTTCATCAAAGCAGCTAAGGAAATTTTGAGATTCTTTGTGCTGTGGACATTTCTACTAACATTTCTAACTACAGTATTGGTTATTCTGGTTAGCACTGATGGAAGTTGCAGTCCGGAAATCTCTGAAGGGGTGCCCTTTGTCCATCCCTGCTGTCTGGAAGTAGGTGTGTATGCAAGTTGTAAGAATAGCACTATACAGTTCCCAAAAGGTTTTTTACATACATGTAGTCTTGCTAAATCAGGTTCAGAATAAGGATCTATCTCAGGCACCTTCCACACAGCTATTTAAAACCCCACATTATCTGCTTTGAACTGGGTATATGGCAGTGTGGACTCAGATAACTCAGTTTGAAGCAGATACTGTGGGATTTTCTGCCTTGATATTCTGGGTCATATAGCTGTATGGAAGGGGCCTCACTTGAAGAGGCCAGAGTGATGTGTACACAAAACATGACTTCATCTCTAGTGATACTTCAGGTATGAAACTCCCTTTCAAGGAACATCATGATGGCCCAATCCACTTTGAAGTTGCAACAGGTAGTCTTTAAAAGCAGTGTTGTGTTTTGAAACTAGTTTGTGTATGTTTTAAAAACTGGAAATTTCATTGGTTTGTTTTAAAATAATGCAATAAAAGGTAAAACTTCTAGCACACTATTCAATTTGTGTGAAAGACCTCTAGTTATTGAGAAGATTGTTGAGATACCACTAAGGGTGAAAAAACTGAAAGGAGTACTGGAAGCTAGAAACATTTTTCCTCTATTTTGCTTGAGAACACCTTAATCATTACACAGGCTGCTGATGTCTCCTCCCATATCATAATGCTAAAACATTTCTTTCACTGGGATTGACCTTTCTTCTCTTTGAATTCCATCCCTCTGGTAGACCAGTGCAATTTTAAGGCATTTATATCCCATGCAGGGCCGGCCGGAGATATTTTTTGATGTGAAGCGGGGGTGCTGAAAAGCGCCCCCGCCACCGGCGCCCTGGCCCCGCCCAGCGTGCCCTGGCCCCGCCTCCCACGCTGCGTGGGAGGCGGGGCCAGGGCGAATAGTGAGGGGGGCGGGGCCAGCTCTGGCCCCGCCCCCCCCGCCCAGCGTGCCCTGGCCCCGCCTCCCACGCAGCGTGGGAGGCGGGGCCAGGGCACGCTGGGCGGGGGGGCGGGGCCAGAGCTGGCCCCGCCTCCCACGCTACCCCCGCTCGCCCGTCTGGCCATTTCTAGCAGGCCAGAGTTCAGCGGAGGTTCCTCCAGGCCGCGATTGCGGCCTGGAGGGACCTCCGCTGAACTCTGGCCTGCTAGAAAAGGCCAGACGGGCGAGCAGGGGTAGCGTGGGAGGCGGGGCCAGCTCTGACGCCGCTCCCCCCCCCGCCCAGCGTGCCTTGGCCCTGCCTCCCACGCAACGTGGGAGGCGGGGCCAGGGCACGCTGGGCGGGGGGGCGGGGCCAGAGCTGGCCCCGCCTCCCACACTACCCCCGCTCGCCCGTCTGGCCATTTCTAGCAGGCCAGAGTTCAGCGGAGGTTCCTCCAGGCCGCGATTGCTCCCGCTCGCCCGTCTGGCCTTTTCTAGCAGGCCAGACGGGCCAGGGCGCACTGGGCGGGAGGCGGGGCACCGTCAGGGCGGTGCCCCGCCTCCCGCCCAGCCTGACGGCGCCCCCCTGGGCCTGCGCCCGAGGCGGCGGCGTCAGGTGCCTCAATAGTGGGGCCGGCCCTGATCCCATGCAGTACATAATCGGGAGTGTGTGTGTGTGTGGGGGGGGATATATTTTCTACTTATGTCCCTCTTAACCCTCTGTCCGTGTTACTGTCACCTTGCCCCAAAGCCTTCTATTCTTGGAGGAAGAAAATAGGAAGAGCCTGCCATATTCATATAGACTTCCTATTTTGAACTTCTCCTCTCCAACACATGAATGGTAGCAGAACTAGGCCATAGGAAAGCTCTGCAATTAGAATTTGGGTTAAACCTGTTACAATTGGTGCAACTTGCTTTATTTTTTCTTCACAGTGTAGGTTGGGCTAAAAAAAACCTCCAGCCTGTGGCTGAAATGTTCAGTTTTCTACCTCTCTCATATCACCTCCCATACTAGTGGGGAAAGGAATCATCATGGTTAAGTCCAAACACTGATCAGAGATAACAGTGATGAATTTCCTTTGTTCAATGCCGACTGTCTTCAGTCCGTAGTCTTAGGTAAAAAATAGTGTTAATTGCAGTTTTTCCACTTTTGCAGGGTTCTGCACCCATAACCCCAGTGAATATGGAGGAATGACAATAAATAGATTCCTGTCAAATAGGTTTGTAAGTTGAACCAACAAGTGAATTACAACAAGCTCATTTTTACTAAATCAGCTTTTCCTCTTGCTTGGAGCTGAATTCACCGAAACCAAAGAATGTGCATCCTTGTTTCCTACCTGGAGATGAAACACAAGAACTGAGGGCTTCAGTGCCAGGCCCTGAGACTTGGCAGCCCTAATATTGGGTAGAGGGCTATGCTTACCTCCTTCCTTTTTTGTGGTCCTTATATGGAAAATGACCTTTTGACCAGGAGACCTTCTTCCTTACACAGAGGCCTCCCATGCAAATGGTAATGCTGGGAAATATAGGGTTCGCAATCATGTTCGCACTTCGATGTTTACAAGATACTGTCCTCTCTAGAAAGTCTTCCTTCCATGATGTCCTTGATTTCAGCAGGATTAGTTCTGCTTGCTGTAGCCTGAGAATAGTGGGTGGGATTCTCAAGAATTAATACAATTGAAGAAGATGGGATTCTCAAGAATTAATGCAACTGGCCACATTTTCTTAGCATTCAGAATATATGGTATGTCATCATAGCAGTTTGATGTCTTTATTAGACTTACTTCTCAAGAGACATGCACAAGACCATGCATGGTTGATTAAAGGAACTGGCTTATTGCACTCCACAATATACCAACACAAAACTTTTTTTGCTTCATACATATACTCTAGGTTGGCCACTGGATGGCAGTGTAAGGATGCATTAAATAAAAAATTTAGGAAAGGAACAAACATTTTTAAAAAGTGTGCTTTTACAGGTGAATATCAGGTTTATTTAACTTAGATTATTTTTTTAAAGTGTCATAGTGAAAATGAGACATCAGAGGAAACTTGACATCTTCATAGAGAGAAGGCTATGCTTGTTTATTAACTTTATTTGGAACATTTATATCCTACTATTCTGCAAATATATTACTACAAAGCAGAGCACAACAATAATTAAAAACAAACAATTTCAATGAAACAGCATGAAATGAAATGAAGACATTACTGTTGTCACTCAGCCACAATAAATTATGAGCAAAATCGTTACAGATTTGATGATGCCAAAGCTTGGATGGAGAAACTTTTCTTTCATCCTCTAAAAAGTTCATAACAGATGTATCCAGTGAGTAGAAATACGCAATAAACATTGTTTTGCCTTGAGAAATGAGCCATCAAACCCTGATGGGGTCTTTGAGTGTCCAAAGCATTTTACAGGGCCTGCTTCTGTCTGCACCACTGCATTGACAACATCCTTAACTGTTGGGTCAGGAGGAAGGTCCCACAGAGGGTATCCCTGTTTTGGATGGAACTGTATTTTAATTTCTTTCCTAAATCAGGTGAGCAGAGATGGCAATCTTCTTCATCCCAGGTGCTGTTGCATTTTCCTTCCTTGCCTCGTGTGTATATTCCTTGTACTTTCTGCTGATCCCCAGTCAAGCACTAACCAGACTCGATCCTGCTTAGCTCTCAAAATCAGATGAAACTGGGTATGTTCAGAGTGGTAATTTAGTACAGTAAAATCACTGCCATCCTTGAAAAGGCTGTATTGCTCTCTAATCCATATAATTGTCTGATAATGAAAGTAATGAGAATAATGCATATCTAAAATGTCTGAATACCCTATAGGCACCAGATCCTATCTGATCTTGGAGGTTAAGCAGGGTTAGTACTTGGATAGAATATTACCAACAAATAACAGACTATATTTCAGAGGAAGGAACTGGTAAACCCACCTCCTTGCCTAAGCAAACCCTATGAAATTAATGAGGCTGACATAAGTTGACAAGCACGCACACACCCCTACACTCAACACACCTAGCTAGCACAGACAATGGTGAAGGATTATTGGAAACACAGTCTATTATGAGATAAACATCTGGTGAACCACATTTGCTCTGTTCTAAATCACTGCTTCTTAAACTATGGGTCCTGACACCAAGTGGGGTCCCCCTTAGCTCAATACTGGGATCATGAATTTGACAACTGTAAAAGGTTTCAGAATTCCACCTAGAGATTAAAACAAATCTGCTGTGCAGTGTTTACAGTAGATTCTGAAGAAGATGCTTCAGCCAAACTCCATAAAAAGGAAAACCAGCCTGTTTATCAAGCTTTGCAAATGCTGATTTATTACCAGCAGATGTTTGATTTTTATACTTGTATACCTATGTACCAGAGGTTCCAAGTGGAAAACTTTAAGAAGCCCTGATGGAAGAGAGAAGAAAGGTGAGATAGGGCTACTGGTGTTTCTGGAAGTGTGCCGTTTTAAATCTTGGTTGTTGTTTATTTGTTAAGTCGCTTCCGACTCTTCATGACCTCATGGACCAGCTCATGCCAGAGCTCCCTGTCAGTTGTCGCCACCCCCAGCTCTTTCAAGGTCAAGCCAGTCACTTCAAGGATACCATCCATCCACCCATCTTGCCCTTGGTCAGCCCCTCTTCCTTTTTCTTTCCATTGTCCCCAGCATCATTCTCTTCTCCAAGCTTTCCTGTCTTCTCATTATGTAGCTAAAGTACTTCATTTCTGCCTCTAATATCCTTCCCTCCAGTGAGCAGTCGGGCATTATTTCCTGGAATATGGAGTGGTTGGATCTTCTTGTGGTCCAAGGCACTCTCAGAATTTGCCTCCAACACCACAGTTCAAAAGCATCTATCTTCCTTCACTCAGCCTTCCTTATGGTCCAGCTCTCTCATTCATAAGTTACTATGGGAATACCATTGCTTTAACTATGCAGACCTTCATTAACAGTGTGATGTCTTTACTCTTTACTATTTTATCAAGAATCTTATTTTGGCAGGAAATTTTGGCAGGAAAAATAAGCATGATTGCACTCAAGGTCATCCACATTAGAAAATTAAACTACTGTTGTTCCACTTTAATTGCCATGGTTTCATTCTATGAGAATTTTGAGATTTGTAGTTTGGAAAGGCATTAGCTGAGTATTCTAAATGCTCCTCCCTAGACTGCCAATCCGATGATTCCGTAGGATAGAAGCATGGCAGTTAAAGTGGAATGAGAGTGCTATCTAGTGTGAGTGGGTACCAGGTGCTACAGAACTGGGTAAAGGAAAGCAATTATTACAGTTTTTGAAATGTTAAACTTTTACTGATGGAAAGAAAAGTAGAAGGGGACATTTGCCACAAAGCCAGCACAGTGAAGCTGGCTTTGTTAATTGAAAGATGTTAGTTCAAAAGTGATCAATGTGATGATGTGAGAGGAAGCCAGAGCATGGGCCTGCTAATCTTCCTTCCAGAGCTTCTTGGATTTAGAAAGTATCCTGCCTTTTGAAATCAGTGGAGAGAAATACCTATGCCAGATTCATGCTCATTAGCAGATAGAAATGTGGTGGATAAAACACATCCCCACATTGTCCCTGAATCCCTTTGTTTGGGGGCCTATTGGTACTTTCCACGTAAGTGCATTTACTCTGCATTATTAATGCAGTTTGACACCACTTGAGTTGCCATGTCTCAATGCTATGGAATCATGGGAGTTGTAGTTTGGTGAGACACCAGCACTATTTGGCATAGAAGGCTAAAGACCTTACACTACTACAACTCTTATTCCTTAGCATTGAGCCATGGCAGTTAAGGTGGTGTCAAACTGCATTCATTCTTCGGTGCAGATGCACTCACAGAGGCATCTTTACCTTTTCTTAAATCTGCCCCCCACCATGAAATATGGGGCTGGCATTTTGTTCTTCCATTATATAACATTAATACAGCCCACTTCCCACATATTAAAATGGTCCAGGAACAGATTGCTCCTCAAGTATCAAACAGTGGATATTATTCAAAGTAAGGGTAAATCTAAATCAATGTCATATTCTTGGTATGAAACTATTTTAGTTTAATGTCAATAAACTTTAAATTCAGACTTTTCTTATTAGAATAAATGTTTCCTCTTAAAATGCATGATAATCATAATCAAGACTAAATTTGTTCTGTTATTTATTTTCTAAATGATTGTACATGTTTAGCAGACTTTTGATTTAAATCCCTATGGATATATTGGAGACAGATGTTTAGATGACCTCATGTTTAATGTAATGTTATATTTGGACACCAGATTAAATTTTCCTTAAAATCTTTCCTTATAAGTGAGACTGTTGGAGTGCAGAAACTAATCAATGATTTATATTTGCAACATGCCACTTTGTTAAATAGCATTTGTAACATTTTGTAGACCTTTTTCATTGCAACAATCTATATTCTAGAAAAGTTCTGGTTATGCAACAGTTGTTTACATATGAAAATAATGTTTCTGGCTGAAAGGTTAAATGAGAAACAGATTTTTGAAGTCACTTGAATTTGAATGCAAATTTGCCATGTCATATACACTTTTCTCCTTCTCCCTTCAACCCATTCACTAGTAAAAAGTTTCAGTAAGGCTTTCCTAGCATGGACAATAAACATTTTATATTTCAGTTCTCTGGTAAATTTTGTGTCTTTCACTTCTCCGAACAAAGATAATATTCCTGCAATCATTTTGAAGTCAGTAAGACTCTTAATGTCCAAAGAGGTTCTGTAACTTATGTTTAAATAACAGAGCAGCAGACAAGGAAATTAGTGGGAAATGGTTAAACACATTAATGGTTAATGAAATAAAAAGTTTCACATATGATGAGCTTTTTTTTTTTACAGCTCAGTTAATTTGAAAATAGCTTTAAATGTATTTTATGTTGCAGGTTCAGTATCCATTATCTGAAATGCTTGTGTCCAGAGATTTTTTTGGATTCTGGAATATCTGTATTTGCATTTATCTACATAATATCTTGGCGGTGAGACTCAAGTCTAAATATGAAACTCATTTATGTTTCATATACCCATACACAAAGTGTGAAGATAATTTTCTACTTAATATTTTAAATATTTTTGTGTCTGAAAGAAGATTTTTGTACATTAAACCATCGGAAAGCAAAGGTGTCATGATCTCAGCCACATATGTGGACAGTTTCGGATTTTACGGAATATATTGGGCTGAAATCCTTAGTAATGGGGAATTTTTTTTCCAATTATTTTAATTTTCTCCAAAATTCCTAGTTCAAGCTTTGGAAAGAAGGAAACAGCTACATGCATATGTTAAAACCCCATTTTTCATCCTCCTCATCGATAAGCCTTCTCTTGCTTTCTGTTTCTTTCTTCTTTATTCCTGATTGATTCCCATGTAGATTCTAGTAAAATTCCCAGAAAATTCAGTTTCCTGGGACCAAGGACATTTTTGGTGAGAATGCAAGATGACTATATGGTTGGAAAGAGAATTCTTACCTTCTGATTATGACCTAAACAATTTAGTTGCCGAATCCTAAAGGTGGGAAAGGAAAGAAGGAAGGGAAAAGGGAAAAAAGAAAAATAATTTTCAAAGAACTAAGTAAATTAAAGTTTGGATATAAGCCAAATAACTTATGTTTAAAAACATGATTTAATTAATTAATTAATATCTTCAATCTGGAGAAATTAATTCAATTAGTATAGCTTTAACATGTAGTTACGTTGCCCCTTTTTCATTGGCACATTTCAAAGTTAATTCAAAACTTAGCTGACTTTAATATAGTTCAATTTACAGGGCAGCTACTATTAACAAAACAGTTAATAGTCATTGTCATGCTGGAAACTTGTCCTGAGATTTACATAATAAAATTAAAAAATTAAAATTGAAATGTCCTTTTGCCTATAGTAGTCAGTTCTATTAAAAATGAAATAAATATTGTGGTTGGCAAAAACTACGTAACTGGTGGTTATAACCAATATAATATAGTAGTTATTATATAGTAATTTTAGCCATTATGCTACAGTTGTCATAAAAGTCATTATTAATGTTGAGACCAGGCTATATTCTTAGCTTAAATTAGAATATATTGTAATAGTATTAGTACATAATACAGTACAGTAGGTACTCGTACATTAGTATTCATCCTTTTCAAGAAATTAATGGAAAGATACTATATGTCAGTGGTGAGTCCAGAGGTTTGGAATAGCACATAACATGTATCATGTGAATTTAAAATTGTCAAACTGACCGGAAAATGCTGCATTGAGCCTATTTGTTTTCTGGTTTTGTGGTAGTGAGGGGCAAGACTGCTTTCCCCCTTACTGAAATTGATATGAATACTTAGAGGCAGCAGAGAGGCAAGACAGGCTTCCTCCTATTTACATCGCTCTGCACTACAGAGCTTTAAAAAAATCACTTGGGAGACATTGATTTTTTGGCTCTGCACTTTAACTCAAACCACTGTTTTCATAAGATTATATGAGGATGGGTAGAGTGCAGTCTTGGGGCCCCATGTGATTATTTTGAAGGTTCGTGGCACCTTCAGGCCACCCACATCTGCATTTCAATCTACACAGTAACTAATGCTTGTTTTGATGTTTTTTGTGGTGGGGTCTTTTAGAACACCAAGCAATCCCTGTAGGGACCTAGAAACAGAAAATTGGCTTACTCTTGACTTATTTCCAGGATAAGATCAGGACCCAACTCTGAGGGAGTTTTAAACCCTAAATTTTGGTCCTCACCTGACAAAGGAACTATTTCCTTATCTTGTTCTGACAGAATTAAAAGACTCAATGTAATCACCTGGTACCTGATCACTCTTAAGCCAGCCTAATAGGCATCACAGGGTTGATTGTGAACATTTCACTCTCTCTGGATTATATTTTTAGCAATATATCTTAATGAACAGCCAACTAAGTTTTGGCATTCAATGCGATCACCTACGATAGGAGAATTCATAGGGAACTCCTCCAGGTCTGATGTTCTACAGATCCCATCAGTCCTAGTGAGTGTACCCTCTGTTGAGAATGCATGCTCAGCCACATCTGGAGGGCCATGAATTGCCCACACCTGACCTGGGCAGAACTAACTCCTTAATGTTTTTACTGTTTTTAGCCTGCTTAGCCTGTTTTATTCTATTTTACTTACAGTAGAGTCTCACTTATCCAACATAAACGGGCCGGCAGAACGTTGGATAAGCGAATATGTTGGATAATAAGGAGAGATTAAGAAAACGCCTATTAAACATCAAAATAGGTTATGATTTTACAAATTAAGCACCAAAACATCATGTTATACAACAAATTTGACAGAAAAAGTAGTTCATTACACATTAATGCTATGTAGTAATTACTGTATTTACGAATTTAGCACCAAAATATCACGGTGTTTTGAAAACACTGACTACAAAAATGTGTTGGATAATCCAGAACGTTGGATAAGTGAGTGTTGGATAAGTGAGACTCTACTGTACTTAATTTTTATCCCACATTTTTCCCACTATAGGGATGTTACAAGCCACCCTGAGATCTTAATACAGGTTGAGGTGTGACCACTTTAATCATTAAAAATAAAATAATTCCATGTCTGAAAATGAACTTACTGGGTGGCAAAATGGCAGGAGTTGGGCAGAATGCTTTGCCTCCCTCCCAAAACCATGGAGGATTGCTTTGATGTTAGTTGCAATCAAGTTGACATTTACTTATGATGACTCTATAAGAGACCTCCACCTCCTCACAAGCATTGCAAAATCGTGGCCTCAAATATCCTTCTACTCCAGGACACTGCTTCTTAAATTGAATTTTTCACCACCCCATACAATTTTAGGAAGTCACATTGGAATCAATTCACTATCTATCTATCTATCTATCTATCTATCTATCTATCTATCTATCTATCTATCTATCTATCACCTATCTGTGTAATCCTGGCCTAAAATGTCCTGTTTGGTGCAAATACACAGACAATTATCTCCTCACTTTCTTTAGAAAGTATTTGGGGGCACTTGGGATCATTTTTCAACCAAGGGAAGCACATAAAGAGTTCTGAGGGACCACATGAGGTTCATTGGCTACATTTGTCCCCAAAACATGATAAAATAGGCACAAACAATCCTGTCAAATTAAGCTTCTTCATGTAGGGATAAGAATTAGAAATTATGTGATTTTCTGGGTAAGATATCAGTGCCAGACACTAGTTGTGCTCAGATTTTTTTTTCCAGTTTGCAAACGTTATGTGTTAATGTAAACAGGTTTTAAACATATGTATTGTTTGAAGAGAGGCTTTTACTCACAGACAATATATCCAATGCTATGAATTCTCCAGCTCTGCACCTGGCTCAACAATTAATAGAAGGGATTCAAGTTCTTTAAAAGGTCATCTTTAGAATCCATAACAGTTTGTAATGTCTTTGGCTCATCAATAACACAGTTTGTATTCTGCTTTGCTGCTGCCTAATAGAACTATGTGGGTTGTACTTCAAGCTTTTGCTAATAAACAGGATTTAAACATGAACAGATTTCGTGCTAAAATGGGATTTAGTATCTTTATTAGCTGCTAATTTTACATATAGCTCTTATACTGTGTTATAAAGTTATAATGAGTTGTACATGATTCATAAAATTGCAGTACAGTAGAGTCTCACTTATCCAAGCCTTGCTTATCCAAGCCTCTGGATAATCCAAGCCATTTTTGTAGTCAATGTTTTCAATATATCGTGATATTTTGGTGCTAAATTCATAAATACAGTAATTACAACATAACATTACTGTGTATTGAACTGCTTTTTCTGTCAAATTTGTTGTAAAACATGATGTTTTGGTGCTTAATTTCTAAAATCATAACCTAATTTGATGTTTAATAGGCTTTTCCTTAATCTCTCCTTATTATCCAAGATATTCGCTTATCCAAGCTTCTGCCGGCCCTTTTAGCTTGGATAAGTGAGACTCTACTGCATTTATAATTTAAGAGATGCAACTAAAATAGTCCATGTTCTTTGTTATCAAGGTAGTCGAGCTTCTGGGAGAGAAAATTATATTAAGCCTTTTCACAATCTTTTTTCTTTTTTTAAACAAGCAGTAACAATATAGAAGATAGATTAAATGTAGTCACATCCCCACAGATTTTATGTTGCTGCTGTTTATGTAGTTGCCATTATTTTATTTTATATTATAGCTTTGGTTTTGGGTTTGGTATATTTCTCCCTAATTGTATTTTTTTTTTGCCTAGCAAGGTTGTCATCCTGTTTGTGGATACCCAATGTGAATATCATTGTTTTGTGTAGTATTCAGGATTTTTTTTTGAAGGAGATGTAATTGCATGACAAAACCAGGAAACATGTTAAAAGTATTTCTCTCTCTCCCCCCCCCCCCCCCCAGTATTAGTTGTGATGACATTGACATCAATGATATAACAAGCATGCATAGGAGTGGGCTGAGGGACTGGATCCAGCTACAGTTTATGGATATTGTGTATCCCTTGATTCCAGTGGGGCCAAGTATGGTTACTCCAGCTTTACTGTTTTGTGAATCATGCTTGACACACTTTGATTTCATAGTGCTCTGGGATAAATTTAATCTGTTTTTTGAAAAGAAAATTCTTTACAGCTGTAGACTCTCACTGTACATATTAATTCTTAACTTTAAAAATGAGAACATGTTCCTTTTTATTAGAAGGATATGTTCTTGTGACTTTGAAATGTATCACTTTTTAAAAAAAGTTTCACATAACGAGAGCATGACTCCAAAAGCAATGTCAGATCATAAGTAAGATAACCTAAAAGACTGAATATTTTAGAAATGTTTTGAATGCCAACAATATGTATGATTAATGCAGTGCATATTTGTGAAGTGGCATGCGTTTTTAGAGTTGGGCATTTGTTAAAATCTTCCAGTGGTATCAACTGGAGCAACAAGAGCGTAGCCCCGAGTGATTATTTGAACAGTTTATGTTACTGCCAGAATTTGCTTATTTTACCTTGCAAGTAAAATCTTTGACACTTATAGCATTTTTGTAGAAGTATGTGGGCCTGAAATAACACATGTATGATATGTTTTTGTTCAGTTTATACTATCTAGTTGTTTTTGTAGCAGCTGAAACGTTATTTACGACTGCAGGTGTTCCTACAGGATATGCTCTGAATAATATTGAACTGAAACTTAACAGGTGAGACCGTTTTCCTATCCAACTTGTTTCATCTTACGCAGGACCTTTACAAGACACTGAGAGGTCCAGGGAAGAATGTGCCGTTGAGGCCCCTTCCTTGCAGTCAGTGTTGTGCCAAAGTCTTGGGCAGGGACTCAAGTAATCCAGGTTCAAGTCCCCAACCAGCCGTGAAGCTCACTAGCTGATTTTGGGCCAGTCTTTGGTTCTTAACCTAACTTCGACACAGAGTTGTTGAAAGGGTAAAATGAGGAGGAAGAACAGTATTTGTAAACCTCCTTGGGGTCCTTGGAAAGAAAAAGGAGCAATGGAAATATAATAACAAACACATGTCTGAGTAAGGATTTGGCTGGACTGCTCCTGTCATCAGTCCTTGTGGGCATTTGTGTCTAAAGGACGCCGCCAATAGTAGACTTGTTTTGGGATTCTTCTCTTTTTTGCTTGTGGTGCACAACTTTGTGGGATTCTGAAAGAAATGGGTTTGCAACAATATAGCAATGTCAAAGTTGATGTGCCCATGTGTACAGCCTAAGGAAAATGCCTCCTTATGCTGACATATCCCCAAAGTGCTCAGGTCTCATGTGTTTTTGTGGTCGTTTTGATGCACAGATATGTTATCTCTACCTGCAGTGTATCTCTTGGAAATCTTCTATTAGTAGTAATATGTGGCAATAGCCATTCCCATCTTCTGCACGGATTACCTGTTTGCTTCCAGCCTAAACATTCACCCACCACAATAACATCATTAGGAACTTAGCGAGCTTTCTCAGTTTTTGCATTATGATTTGGCTTTGGTTTTTGGATTTACCTTTCTCTGTGTTTTGGCTTCATCTTTGGTTTTTGGTCTCTTCTTGTTATGACTTACCTGATTCAGAAAAGAAGGTAGGCAATATACTGCGTTAAACCTGAGGTTAAATAAGGGGCTGTGTTATGTAAGGTAAAGGTAAAAGTTTTCCCGACATTAAGTTTTGTCATATCCAACTCTGAGGGTTTGGTGCTCATCTCCATTTCTAAGCCGAAGAGCCAGCATTGTTCGTAGACATCTCCAAGGTCACGTGGCTGGCATGACTGCATGGAGCGACATTACCTTTCCGCTGGAGTGGTACCTATTGATCTACTCACATTTGTATGCTTTCAAACTGCTAGGTTAGCAGAAGCTGGGGCTAACAGTGGGAGCTCACCCCAGCTCCCTGGATTCAAACTGCCGACCTTTCATTCAGCGGCTCAGTGGTTTAACCCGCTGCACCATTGGGGGCTCCAAACAGGTATTTAAAAACTACAACTTTCCACTCTCTATCTGATGGTTTGTTGTCCCTTAATAATCTACCTTTTTAAAATAATAGCACTATGTAACACGATATTTGTTCCTGGGTTATAAATGCTTTTTCCTAATTGATTTTATCATTAAAACATGGGAAAAGTTTATTGAACTGCAAAAACTTGTTTTTCATATGTTTTCATTAAGGAAAATTACAATTTTTTGAGTTTAAGTAATAGAAGGATTTAAAAAATAAAGTTTCTGGAGTATAACAACTACTTTCAAAGTAGGTACCTCACAATTAAATAGGAAATAACACTTTTAAACCAGGAACAGAACCTTTTACAAATGTTGATATAATAATAATAATAATAATAATAATAATAATAATAATAATAATAATTGTCACCAAGGACTACAGATGTTTGGGATTTTCTCATATTTTGGAATATATGTATAGACATTGTCATAATTTGTTATCTAGGACAACACATTTTGGGGATTTTCTCAGATTTTGGAATATTTGCATAGATGTTGTTGTTGTTGTTGTTGTTTATTTGTTACCCGGTATGGCAAATGTTTGGTTTTTCCCCCCCAGATTTTTGAATATTTGCATAGACATCATCATCATCATCATCATCATCTGTTAGCCAGCATGGCAAAAGTTTGGGGTTTTCTCAGATTTTGGAATATTTGCATAGGCATTATCATCTTTAATTGCCCAGGACCACACATTTTTGTGGGGTTTTTTGGATTTTGGAATATTTGCATAGGCATAATTTATTATTAATCAGCACTGCTTCTTGTGGGTGCAGAGCCAGGTTTCTTCACTAATCTCAATTCTGGTATTCTGATACTTGCGTCAGGGCACCACATTTTCTATCCTTTCCGCTTTAAAAATATAGATGATCTATAGAAGATGATCAAAGTGAAATTTGACTGACTCTTCTGCCACTCAAATGGGTGTTCATAATTGTGGATCTACTCAGTTGAAACTCTCACATAAACACAATTTAAATGGTGATGAGAACGAGCGAGCAAAAGAGAGAAATTGAATGCCATGGACCAGAAATTCTATTTGATAGCATCCCTTTCCTTTAGGATCTCTAATTATGCTGCACATATGGGATGCCCCCCCCCCCCCCAGTATATGCAGCATGATTAGACTCCATAGCTGGATATGCTGACAGAGAAGAATTGTAAAATCAAATTAGCAAAAATAACTTTGTTTTGAAATGAAAAAATTTGCACAAAAATTTTATCTTCTGTTATATTCTTATCTACACAGATGGCTTCAACTCAAAGAATATTAATTAGAAAATAGTTTTCCTCTGTCTACATTATAGTTCTATTTTATTCATACAGTAGTCTGCCTGCTGAAATGTTTAACTACACAAATATCATAGAACCCAATAATAACACAATAACAGATTTTATTCCAGAAATTGTCAGTTCTAATCACCACCTCAATTTACATCTTGTCACCTCAGCCAGCCCACTTTTGGCACTGATTTTCCTCACTGTCGTGGAACATCAGAGTCTAAGCATCAGGGCTTCCCACTGAAAGGCATAAATAGAGAAACTTTCTAGAGATATGCTTTTGATCCCTTGTCACCTTTCCAGATGACATTAGCTGTCTGTCTGAATTATCACATATGAATTCCACAAAGGAATTTTAAATGTACTTTGCTTCAAATAATATCAGTAAGACCCCAGGGAAAAATGATTAATGTAACTGCAATTTAGGTTCATGTTCCCACCATCTAGGGACGACCTAGCTACGGTGATCCAGGCTACGGTCATCTCAAGACTGGACTACTGTAACGCCCTTTACATTGGCCTTCCTGTGTCAGTGATCCGGAAGCTCAAATTGGTGCAAAATGCAGCTGCCCGGCTCCTTGCGGGAGTCCCGATGAGATGCCACATAACACCAATCTTACTGCAGCTGCACTGGTTACCAATTGAGCACCGGATCACTTTCAAAGTGATGGTACTTACCTTTAAGGCCTTACATGGTCTAGGGCCAATGTACCTGAGGGACTGCCTCACCCCCTACCAACCCCAGAGATCCCTCCGTTCTGAGGACCAAGACCTATTGTAAGTCCCTAGTTTTAAGACCTTGCGTCTAACAACAACTAGACGCAGAGCCTTTTCAGCAGTGGCACCATCTCTCTGGAACACTTTGCCACCTGAAGTTCGTGCCTTACGGGACTTATCGGCCTTTCGCAGGGCATGTAAGACACACCTGTTTCTGCAGGCTTTTGATTTCTGTTATTGATGTTTTTAAAAGATGTTTTTAAGATGTTTTAAGATGTTTTTAAATTGTTAGATTTTAGCCTGTTCTTGTAAGCCGCCCCGAGCCCTAGGGGAGTGGCGACATATAAGTTTGAATGATAAATAAACAAATAAATAAATAGGGACATGTGGAAGAAACTGAAAGATTCTACATGACCATCTAGGAGGAAATTGATGCCATACCAAATAATAGGCAATTGAAATAGAAAACTAGGCAACTAGCATAAACAAATATTGTAGGAAAATGTAGCCTAAGTTCTTGGATTGAAGTAATTTAGTAAATTTTTGAATTTGGCAGAAGGGAATGAAGAGTCACCTTGAAAAGGTCATTCTGGCAACTTACTGGGCTTCACACACTGCTGATAGTAGTAGACCAGGTGAACGGTATAATGGTAAAGTAGTAGCCTGTTAGCTTTTTTGGCCTCTTTTTCACATAAATTGGAGTATAGCCTCATCTTTCTTTTCTATACAAGATGGATTTTTTGAAACAATAAATCTGGTTTTTTTTCCATTTTACTACAGCACCTTGTCTATTTTCTCTCCTATCACCCCCTCATATATTGCACTGATACATGGAAGAAACTACATGGGTCATCTAGTCCAACCCACTGCCATGCAAGAAAAACACAATCAAAGCACCCCCAACAGATGGCCATCCAGCTTCTGTTTAAAAACCTCCAAAGAAGGTGCTTCCATCACATTCCGAAGCAGATTTCCATTGTTCAACAGTTCTCATGGTCAGGAAGCTCTTCCTAATGTTCAGGTGGAATTTCCTTTCCTGTAATTTGAACCATAGTCTCCAGGGCAGCAGAAGGCAAGCCTGCTCTCCTCTTCCTTATGACGCCCTTTCACATATTTAAACATGGCAATCATATCTCCTCTGCACTCTACCTTTAAGATAGATAGATGCCAATATCCCTATGGCTGTCAATGTAAGATTTGTGTAAGGTCAATGTTTAAATGTAATTTGTGCTGTGCCTGGAATTGCAAAGTGATTGCATCATCTGAAGTGTATGGACGTTGAAAGAGTTAATCAGTAATGAACTGTGATCTCCCTGTGAATGTCTGGAAGGAGGGAGGATCCAGATATAAGAGTGAGTTCCTTCCTCTTGCATCAGCCACAAGCAACCAGTTATCAGCCATCAGTCATCGGTTGTTAGTTGTCTGTCTTGCATGGTCTTCGTTGTCTGCCTAGTCTGTATGTGCTGTATTTGCTGCTCTACACAGTAAAACTGTGTGCATTGATTTTACTGACATCTCCCAGTGTCCGTTCTTCTACGTTCCAGAGCTTCCAAGCTCCAAAAGCTTCTTCACATCGCTGACATTTTTCTGCCAAACCTTAAAAATTTTCTTTGTTTGACACTGTCATGACAAAATAATGAACTATCTTCCATTATGGAGAGACCTACCATTATGGTGTCTCCATAGGCATTCATATGCAATGTAAATATTTTCAGTAGCATAGCGGTTCACTATCCTTTGGATCAATGTCCCTTTCTATTGCGGTGCTTTCCCTCTCCTACTCCTTGGTCCAATTAACTTTGGGAAACACCACACAGAGAAAGGTCTCTGTATCTTAGATTTGAACACCAGATTCATTTACAATGCTGGCTGAGCAATTCTGGGTGCTGAAGTCCCCAAAAAGTAAATTTTCTGAGGTCTGATGTAATTGCACCAGCACACATCCTGTGTGGTTGTATACTGCTTTTTATTTGTTCCAGCAAAACTTATGAAGTCTAGACAATAGATGCAGGAACTCAATGAATAAACATATTGAAGTGTTATTTGCCGATATTGTAGCCTAATTGTGCCTCTCACTGTAATGGGGTTGCAGCTTTGCCAACTCCCCCAATCTCCAAACTTCCCCTCTCCCCACACTTTTTGGCCTTGCACATTGTCAGACAACTTCTAATTTTTCTTTTTGCTATTGTTTAAAGCACTTGTAATGTCGATAGACTGGTCTTAACTATACTATCTCCTTTTTTTGACATGGTTTCAAAGGGTTACTTGATTTGAACATGTTTTGCCAATATGGCCTTCCATATCTTCTTTCATGCATTACGGTTTTTATTACCATTTTCTTTAAGAAGAAAACGATAAATATCAATATAATCAGAAGCATACAAACCCTGGGAACATTTGTCATCACAATGTTATTGTAGTTTATTTCATTAGTGTGTAACAGCACAAGCAAACAACTGACTTTTTTGGTGGATATGAGAACTGACATGAACAAAATTCTTATTGCATTGCATATTTAAACAACAGGCATTTCTTTCCAGGCGTTTAACACTTACTTGCCTGCTGCTGAGAATAGTAACCACTACAGTCAATTTTGCACCTTAAGCTTGTCTTTTTCCTCCATTCAACATCAATACAGAACCAATGCAATTAAAAGGTCCAGTTTTGAACCCCTAGTCATCCCCTTGGGACAGGGACTGTTTCTTAACCTAACTTCTTTCACATATTCTCCTGACAAAATGCAGACTTAAAGATGTAATCTTATATTACTGCAGTCCTTGGATTCCCTGTGAAATTTGTTAGCATCCTCACTGGCAATGGGATCCATTATTATTTTTGATGAAGTTACATCAAAGTCAATTTTTATAAGCACGTGAAAATGGACATATACTAGAAAAAAAAAGACTAATCAGTATTTAAGAATATTGTGGTTTGAAAATTAGGACATTAATTGGATAAGTCATAAATAATTTGATAATGTTAATATTGGAAATTAATTAACTAGCCTGATTAAAATAATTTAATTTGGTAAGATTCATTATGATTTACTCTATTGTATTGCATTGCATTGAAATTGTTAACTCTTCATTTTAGGGAGCCCACAAGCTAAACATGAACAGCTAATAATCAATGCGATTTTAGGCTGCATCATTAGGAGTAGAATATCTAGATTGAGGGAGGTGATAATACTACTTAATTCTGCTTTCCTCAGAATAAGGTTCTGAGCATCACAAATTAAGAAGAAGGTGATCAGAGGAGGCAGAGCTCTGCTTCAATTCTTATTGCTTTCTAATAGCTCTTCTGATATTATTAAGTCTTCGAAAAGTCAGTGGGACATCCTTTTGCCTGAAATGCATGGAGGATCAGGCTGCAGATGTGTTGTTAGCTGTTCCTTAGGAAATATCTACAAGTAAAAAAAGAAGAACCACCAAGTAATGGAAGCAGATCGGAAATGAGAATTGTTGGTCTCTAGAGAATGATTAGAGAAAGCTACAGAAATCCCTTAATGTTCCCACAGTCAGTCTTATGTGAAAACATATGAACACAAATAAGCTTCCCCAGAAACTAAAATTCTCTAAATGAAGAAATATGGCAAATATAAAGGCAGACAAACTGCTTAATTAGATTTATAATCACAAATTCATATTCTATTGGAAATATTTTAGAGCTTCTTAATTGTGAGTGAATTGTCCCAATATTTCTTAAAATGTTTGGTACATTTATAAGAATATTCCTTCCATGAACTTAAGATGGTTTTCCTCTTTCTCCTCACTTTATTGTGACAACAACCTTCTGAGGTCAGGCAGCCTGAGGGAGGTTCACTCAATGAATTTCATGGCTGAGTGAGAACTAGAACTCAGATTTCCCAATAGGAAGTCCAGCACTCTAATGATTACACTACACTAGCTCTCAGTTCAAGGCTCAGTTCAAGCACTCTGGGGAAAAGGATCCTCAAAGTTAAGAGTTATATCATTGAATACTACCAAGTTGAGACCATCTTGCTGTTGATTTGTTTGTATAGTTGGGAAAGCTGGCCAGTGAAAAAAATGTTGTTGTTATGTGCTTGCAGTGATCCCATTGTGACAATACAATGGGTTTTTTTGGGGGGTTTTTTGGGGGGGGGAGGGGAGATGTAACATTTCTTCAAAGTAGATTAGCGCTTGCCTTCCTTTGAGTCTGGGAGCGTGGTTTGCTGAAGGTCACCCAGTGGGCCTCCATGGACGAGCAGGGATTTGAACCCTGGTCTCCTGAGTCATAGTCCAAAGCTCAAATGACTAAACCTTGCGGACTCAAAGAAAATGAACAGCTACAGAATTTATTCATTTGATATGTGTTACTGAAGATATGGTCTATGTATACCATGGACTGCCAAAAGGACACATAAATGGGTTCAAGACTGGATCACGTCTGAAATAAACTTAAGCTGTTATATGTTGGGCATATTACATGACTCATTGGGAAAGACAATAATGCTCAGTAAAGCAGAAGCATAATAAAAAAGAGGAAGACCACGCCAAAGTTGGATGGACTCAATAAGGAACCTGAGTTAGCAAGACTTGAGCAAGCCCTTTAATAACAGAATCTCAGTGGACCTCTTCACATGGGGCATTTTTGCCCTGTTTTGTCACTTTTATGCATGGCAAAGGCGGGGCCTGTGTTTCACCATCACATGATGCATGACAGGCCTCACCCACATGCCTCCCAAAGTAGAGGAAAGTATAGTTTGGGTAGCGCCAATGGAGCTACTCACACTTTCCTCCCCTTTTTGCTGTGTGATGTCAGAAAGAGTGGCGGGGCAACTCGTGTTGCTGCCCTTTCTGCCATCTGATGGGGGAGGGAAAGGTTGCCAAAGCACCCTCTCCTGCCCCCTCCATTTGATGAGTGAAGGAGGAAGGGTGTGCAGGGTGCCACAAGCCACCTCACGTGCCTTCCCTTTTACCAGTGATTTCTATGTGGAGAGGTCCTTAGTGTCTTTTCTTTACAGGGTGGCCATAGGTTGAAGCCAACTTCAGGTGTACCTGTTTGCATTCCCAGAAATGACACCTCAAGTGTTTCTCAGAGCTTTCCCAGAGGGTTTATAGCCTTTTGAAGAAGCCTCATGGGCTAAAAGAAAGGGAGAAAAAAAGTTCTTTAAGAATAAGGATGAAAGGCAGAAAGAAAAGGAGGTTTTTCTTCAACATGAAAAGAGAATAGCCTGCAAAAAATAGTGTGGAGACCCCTTCCCATTGTGGGGGAAGGAATGTACTTATCCCTCAGTAAATTTCTCCTGAGATGAATAAAGTCAAAAACAGCTTATTACAGAGAGCTAAGCCACATGTAATTTGCTACTTCCCAGCTGTGACTAAGACATACATTACATGCAAAGTATAAGGCAATTTAACATTCTGGGCAATAAAGATTGAATATTCTTTTATAACAAACAAACTCATTGAAGCAAGAACAACTTAGTCTCAAAGGTCAGGATATTCTTGGGTACCAATTCAGTGAGGGGCAACAAGTTCAGGAGGGTGATGTGAGGTTATAGACTCTCTCACACCCAGATGTTGCATAGAGAGACAACTGAAGGCCTTCCACTGATCTCTCCTGGAAGGAGAAGTTCATCTGGACATGGCTTCCATCATCATGCTGATTATCCACATATTCCAATTGTCTTATGTTATTACTCAGTCACAAAGGATTGAAATGGAAATAATCTTCTTGTTTATTATGCTTCTTCTTGTGGAAGATTACTCTCATTATCATGGTTTCTAATGTGTGCCTAAAGTGTCCCAAGTGACAAAGATTTCACCACTTCCTTTACAGACAACTTCACACTCTATAGAATTTACTGCCAGGAAGCTGTTGCTGACATTTAGCCTGCTTCTTCAGTTTAAAGTAGTCTTTTCATCTCAACTGCCTGCTGCTGAGGAATGTGGTATTCCAAAACAAACTGAGTGCTGGTGGCCAGACGTAAAGATATTATGGAGAGGATACCGAGAAATAGATAATCAGTGAGCATTATAACAGAACTGTATGAAGACCAACCTCTACTTTTAAAATGTGAAGTAGAAGCAGCACTCAGAGCACTTGAGAGAAGTAAGCCGCCAGGAACAGATGGTATACCAATAGAGATGCCACAGTTCTGAAACAAAATCTCCTCTAGGTGTCACTAAAATTTATCTACAAATATGGAAAATAAAGCAATCTTTCATAGATTGGAATATATACTCAATATATATTCCAGTGCCCAAGAAAAAGAACACTAGGAATTGCAGCAGTCACAGGATCATTGCATTTCCCATGCAAGTCAAGTGATGTTCAAATTTCTTCATTTGTCATATATGGAGTGAGAAATGTTAAAGTTGAGTTCTAGAAAAGAAAAGGCACTAGGGATCCTATTGGGAACATGTGCTGGGCAATGGGGCACACCAAAGATTTTCAGAAGAAAATCAACCCATTCTTTATTGATTATATCACATTGCCAGTTAATGTGTATGCTGAATGTTTCACATGGACAGCAATGGCTCTCAAAGTGACCCATTTAGGGTGGAATCAGGTGTCAAACAGGGATGTGTTGTTGCTCCGACCTTATTTTCCCTTTTCATTGCCATAATACTGCGCCTTGTTATGGGAAGCTTCCCACTGTGTGGAAATAATCTATCAGACAAATGGCAAGCTATGTAACCTCAGCAGATTGAAAGCCAAAACCAAGATCACAACAACATCTGTTATAGAACTCCGATATGCTGATGATAATGTAGTCTGTGCTTATTCAAAAGAATACCTACAAGCCACTCTAAACACTTTTGCAGAAGAATACAAAAAGTGTGGCCTTTCACTAAACATCGAGAAAACCAAAGTGCTTTTTCAGCAGGCACCAGTCAATCTCTCTGCAATGTCAGAAATACAGCTTAATGGTGTAATGTTAGATAAAGTTGAACATTTCCTTTATCTTGGCAGCCACCTTTCCACAAAAGTCAGCATTGACACTGAAATGCAACACTGCCTGAGCTCTGCAAGTACAGCATATTTAATAATGAAACAGAGAATGTTTGAGGATAAGTACATTCGTAGGGATACCAAGATGCTTGTTTATAAAGCTATTGTCCTCCCTTCCTTGTTATTTGCCTGCGAAACATGGACTATCTATAGACGTCACACTCAACTTCTGGAAAGATTCCATCAAATCCTGCAAATCTCTTGGGAAGACAGGCAGACAAATGGCAGCATTCTGGAAGAAGCAAAGACCACCAGCACTGAAGCGATGATTCTTCGCCATCAACTTTGCTGGACTGGCCACGTTGTCCAAATGCCTGATCACAGTCTCCCAAGGCAGTTACTATACGCTCAACTCAAGAATGGAAAACAGAAAGTTGGTGGACAGGAAAAGAGATTTAAAGATGGACTTAAAGCCAACCTTAAAAACTGTGGCATAGACAATGAGAACTTGGAAACCCTGGTCCTTGAGTGTTCTACCTGAAGGTCAGCTATTACCAACAGTGCTGTGGAATTTGAAGGGGCATGAATGGAGAGTGAAAGGGAGAAATGTGTCAAAAGGAAGGCACATCAAGCCAACCCTGATTGGGACCGCCTTCCATCTGGAAACTGATGTCCTCACTGTGAAAGGACATGAAGATCTAGAATAGGCCTACAGCCACCTATGGACCCATCACCAAGACCCTACACTTGGAAGTCAATCATATTTGGATGTGAGGAATCGCCAATGGTGATGGCATCATCAGTGTTTTGGAGAAAAATTTAGGCATGGTCAAAAGAGCTAAAACACTTTCCCACCGCTCCTCTCTTAAAAGCCCATTGTTTGCTGGATAGGATAGGTTGTGTTAAAGAGAGTGAGATAACTGCTTCAGGAATCCAGTCTCCATGTACTTTAGCCCATTCTGTTTATCAGCTTCCTTTGTAGTATTTTCATGGGGTTGGGAGAATTGGTTGGGGATTAGAGAAGACCATTGTTTCCTGCTCTCTGCATGTTCCTAAACTCAGGTCCAGTCTAGATTATTATTATTATTATTATTGGATGACTTTGTGATCTCTTCCACCTGATTTGATAATTATTTACTTGCTATTATTGCTATTACAGATTGCTATTAAATTTTTAACCTGTGGAATTTTGTACCTATTGGCAGATAAGAGAAATAGCTTATCATTTTGGAGATCTTTCTCTTTTTTCCTCTGTTGAAAGATCACAGGTCTTTCTGCATAGTCATGTAGTCCATTCCCATCCCAGATTTTGTAATACATTTACATTTTCCTGGGACTAAATCCCATTCAACTCTGGGGGATAGTATCACCTCAATATGCAAAGGATGCAATGCTCAAACCTAAATTTGTAGGTGATTTCATTGCCGTTTTATAAAACCCACAAAGTTATCTACTTTTTAAGAACAGTAAATGCAATGAAAATCTTGAGGTAGAGGCAATTCCATTTAAAAAGTTGTTGGTTTGATGTCCAGGGAGGGAGATTTATTTTTCCAGCCTTCTTCATCACCCTCAGCGCCACCACCCCACCCAGTTTTAAATTAGATATGGCAGCATTTGTTTTATGTTGGGTTTTTTTTTTTGCCCATACTTGTTACTTGTGAATCTGAAATTCGGTTCTCCATTATTTCAGTCAAAGGTTTTTCTTAGTCATTTTAAGTTAAAATTTAATTCCACAAATTCTTGGCAAGTGAAATATTTTTGATGGTAGAACCAAATGTTTTCTTAATGGACTGGCTGTTGGGTTGGCTGAAAGATGCTTCCAAGCTGTGATGGGATTGCCTCCAAAGATAATTGCTGTTGTCCTTCTACCAACTTAAAAAATGAAAGCCTGTGTTATTGTTTTAAAGCTAGACTTTTCTGTGCTTTAACACTCAAGTAATGCTACCTTTGTGAGATACACACACACATAAATCTCCATTCTCCTAGAGGGAAAAAGCAAAGTAAATAAGAAAAACCTCAGAGGAATCAATGCAAAATTATTTTGTCTTAATGTGCAAAATTATAGTATTGGATTTTTCAAGGAGCTGAGTAATTAGAGGAAGTACTACCAATGAAAGATGGCTGAATTCATAAAGTCTTCCATCTGGTGGACTATGTCCATAAAAGATTCTACTAGGAACTTATTCTTTGCACTTAGTCTTAGAGGTTCTGCTATGTTCAAGTATGTCTTCAAATGGCTGCTTGCGTCTTCTGCTTCTGCCATTTATCCCAGTTCAAAGCAGATAATGTAGGATTTTATTCAGCTGTGTGGAAGGGAGCTAGCATTATCCAGATTATTAGAAGTATAATCACATGAGCTGGAGTGATAAGAGGTTATAGCCTAGTCTGCTTTGAAGGCACCAGATCTGGCGGTTAGAAAATGAAGACATGAGAGCCAAACCAGACGCCTGATTTTTTTTTTATTAAACTCATGCATATCTATTGTTTTTTGTCTGTTGATATTTATGTAGGAATGAGAATTCAAGGAGAATATAGAGTCTCTGTAACTTAATTGGCCTTAAAAAAAACCTGAAGAAGGGTTTGACCCGAAACAAAGAAGAAAAAAACCCGGGACTCTTTGTCGTGCATCCCTTTAAGGACACAACAAACATTTCTCTTATCAGAGACTTCCTTCATTTCTACTTAGCAACCTTCTCCTCATATGCAAAAAAGAAAAAGAAGACAACTACTTGCAACATACTGTGCAATTATAATATTGTTATAACAAGTCGCAAAATAGTGAATTGAACTCTAACTATTTTGTTACCTATGCATATATGATGTTACTTATGAGTAAAATATGAGTAAAAGCTTAACCCTGCATTATATGCTTTCAGCAGCAGAGTAATTAAAACTCAAACTGTTTCGTTATATGAACACATACTTGTGAGAATTCAATCCTGAAATATCTTTTTCGAAACACTACACTGCTACGTGTCAATATTTTGGTGGATATATATGCATAATATTACAGTGACTTAACACACACAACCTTTGTTTACCTCCTTTATACTGTATAGATATCTGTGATTTTTGGGTTAGAAAATGAAGACATGAGAGCCAAACCAGACGCCTGATTTTTTTTTATTAAACTCATGTATATCACTATGATTATAATGAGGTCTGCAAAGCTTTTTTGAACCTGAGGGCCTCCAATGATGCTAATTGTGGTGTTGGAGGCTCCTTGGAGATGATGGACTGTTCTTTTCCTTCCATTTCATACCCAACTTGGAGAGATTTCAGCATAGCTCTTTGAATGATGGCTGAAGAAACCTTTCTCCAGTGCCTTCTACAGTGATCCTGATTGAGACTAATTTTTCCTTGGTGTGAGTAGAAGCAAAGAAAGAGTTATTGGTATGAAATTAGTGCATGATGGCTTGGGAGGGGATGGCAAGGTCAGAGCACCCTTGGGAGTACACTTCAGGCATTGCTATACACTTTGTGGTTGTGTATGTTTGTGGTTGGGTGGGAGATTACAAAACCCTCACTTCTTTCCTCATGTTACCTTCTGTACTTTCACTTGAGTATGGGAACTAAGTTGGGGCAAACAGCTTAAATAAGGAAAAGGAGGTTCATTTTGCTTCTGTCACCTGCAGATTCTCTTTAGTGTTCAAAATGAATTCTCTCCACCCTGTTCAATTTATATTCAGATGGGTGTATGCATGCTCAATAAGTGCAAACACATCTGGTGCAGCCCTTAGAAAAGTTCCTTTGCCACAGTGTTAGCTCTGGGGATTTGAATATAAAACAAATAAGACCAGCAACGGGGAGAAAAAGACAAATGACTATGTACCACACACACACACTTTCACAAACTCAGTAACAAAGTAAGTTACCTGGAGGTTATCCAGTGCAAAGTACATTGACACAAATTAACTTCTGTAATTTCCACTCGTTTTAGCAGATTTCGCAAGATGATTTCCAGGTGGATTGTGTCCAGAGAGAGTAGCGTTAGGCAATAACTAAGGCAGTAGATTTCATTAGGTTTTTAAAGAGTTCTTGGTGCAGGTGCTAAAAAGGGTGGGGGAAAAGAAATATTATTATCAAACGTTGTCAACATTTCACAGATTAAAACCAGGACACATGTGGCTAAGCAGTGTGCAATCTGAAAAAGGTTCTGAATAAGAAAGGAGACTGATAAGAGGCTGCAAATGTTTTCTGTTGCTTGAGCCTATAGGGAAAAACAAGCTTCTCCCCTTCCCCAGTTAACTGAGTATAAGCTACTTTTGAACTTGCTTTGCAGCAACTGACATGCACTGAGGATAAGAGGGAACATGGTAGGAAGGGAGAGAACCTGGGACATTTTCAAAGCAGTTGAAAAAGTAGAGCAACCAAAGATCAAAAATATTTGTCATATTGGGACCTCTGGAGGGTGCACCAGGCTTCCCTTCGCACCAATGGAGCCTACTTAAAAAGCAAGGCCTCCTATTTGGAGGTGTCTGACTTTTGAACATCTCCCTAAGTTGAGGGGTGGGATTTAGAAAACGTCAACACCTGTGTGCGATACTCATGTGTCTGACAAGAGGTGTAGATTTCTTGAATGGGGGAGAAAGAAAAGAACAATCAATGACTGATTATTTAACAGACGGCTTCACCACATAGAGCCAATGTGTCATTTGTTGCTGTCGTTCTTCTTCTTTTTCTTTCTTTCTTTTTAAATACCCAAATGACATTTCTCTTGTCCCAGACTATTTTTGGCAATGCCTAGCACAAGTTGCAATATTTTATTTCTATCATCAAGAGGGCTTCTTTTTAATTCTGAAAAAAGTTGGAACAAAAATTGTATTATTTGTTCCTTTCTCTTTTAAATTGCTTAAAGGAGTTCTAGTGTATCCATGAAATGGCACTTTTGCACTATAGCATTGCTCAAAGCTGGAACCATGAAACAACTGGCAACAGTAAATGGTTTCTGAATGCCACCTAGACATTTAGGGCCTTTCCACACCATCCCTATATCCCAGGATCTGATCCCAGATTATCTGCTCATCCCAGAATATCTGGCAGTGGAGACTCATATATTCCAGTTTAAAGCAGATAATCTGGGATCAGATCCTGGGACATAGGGCAGTGTGAAAAGGCCCTTACAAAAATCTGTTAGCAGCAATGTAGAGTGGACTCTGCAGAAAATGCTTTAGCTGTATTTCATAAAAAGAAAAATAGCTTGTTTAGCAAGCCTTGTAAATGCTGATTTATTGAAGGAAATGTTTGATTTTTATACCTATTTTATATACTTGAGGTTGCAAAAAAATATATATCTTGGAATGAAAGGGGTCGCAAATGGAAAATAATTAAGAAGCCCTGCGCTATAGTACCAGAATTTGCGATTGGGACCATGAGAATTGGATCCATTTCTTGGCATCTGAAGAAGGTTTCATGCTATTTCTTCATTCCTGATTGGTTACTGTCTTGTTCAAATTGCCTCTCAGATGTACACTCTACCCTTCTTCGTGTGTAACAGTAAATAAACCATTTATAAATGTGAAGCCCATGATGAATGAAGAAACCTTGAAACTTGGTGTGATAATTAACATTGTTTTATACAAAACTAAGTGAACAGGCTTCATTTAGCTCCATTGTTTCATCGTTTTGTTTTGCGTGTGTAACATCCTGCCTGCAATCGGTATGCTGACGGAAAACTGTCACAACACCGATCCTTGCAATCTGGAAGTTAAGTTTGACTGAAACATATGTCTTCAATTTTAATAGCTCAGCTTCCCAGATGCCCTAGAGGAGAATATTGCCTGAGAAGGAGCTTTTCATGTAAGAATAATTTGTGTTAAGTAGCTCAGTGATCTGTTTGTTAGGTTAGAGCTGACAGTTTGTTTATATTTCTAAAGGGGTATGATGAATGGGGGAGAAGTTGATGCTAATTAGCCTAAATTGTTCCTAAGAATGCAGAACACTTTGCCAGTTTCATTGTTCCTGTTTCTTTGCACTTTTTCAATAATTGAATGGAGCTCAGATCATTCATCATAATTTCAGGCAACATGGAAATAAGTGAATATAGCACGGGCCCGCCGGTGCGATGGGAGATGTCACAAGGGAGGTCAATTAGGAAAGACATCAACCTGGGACTCAGGCCGCATGTTGCAATAAGTGCAGCAAGCAGGATCATGCCCCCCTAAGAAATTAATCCTGTCATTAGGAACCAGGACAAGGTCCTGCTGCTACCTAGAAATCTGCTTTATGTAGTCAACATAGTTCTTTCTTTATTCTTAGCTATTGAATATACCATACCATTAGTTCTGGTGACTTTCGATACTTAAACATTTGCTACCTATCAGGATGCTTATTAACACCAAATGTGGTATGGGGAACCTGATGGAAAAAAAATCTCTTGCCAAAGTTGTTACTTTTTGGACTTCAATACCCAGAATTTCCCTGAAAACGTGAACAGTAATCATACCTGCTAGTGATTTGTAGGCTTTCCAGGCCCTGGAAGTCCCATGATGGCAGTGAATCAAAGCCGTTAAGAGAAGGAAAAGGATGCTTTAAGTCTTCTTTGGGAGATATATAAATACTACTAGTAGTAATATAATAATAATAATAATAATAATAATAATAATAATAATAATAATAAGAAGAAGAAGAAGAAGAAGAAGAAGGAGAAGAAGAAAGATCAGCTTTATGACCTGTAGTTGACTTCCTTATATGCTGACTTCTTTATAAGCTCGGAGTGAAATACATTGCTTTCATCTCTTTTTAAAAGCATTTATTCTTAATTAACAATAAATACATAAAGAAACTTTAATAGTTGTTGCCCCATGTTCTGTGAGCAATAACATATTTCGCTGAGAAAAGTAAATCCTCAATGTTTGTTGAATGTATCTCAGAATGTGATCTAGAGGAGACCAATCTAATAAAATGATGGTTAATTGCAGGATTATTTGAGGATTTGGGAGCCCCCGATGGTGCAGCAGGTTAAACCACTGAGCTGCTGAACTTGCTGATCGAAAGGTCAGCAGTTCAAATACGGGGAGCGGGGGTGAGCTCTCACTGTTAGCCCCAGCTTCTGCCAACCTAGCAGTTTGAAAACATATACATGTGAGTAGATTGATAGGTACCGCTTCACCAGGAAGGTAACGATGCTCCATGCAGTCATGCCATCCACATGACCTAGGAGGCTTCTACGGACAACGTCAGCTCTTCGACTTAGAAATGGATGAGCACCAACCCCCCAGAATTGGGCACTACTAGACTTAATGTCAGAGGAAAACATTTACCTTTAGACCTTGTGGATTTGATAGCTAGGGCTTCTCTAAGAATTTCTAGGTTCTCCGGTGTGACTTTATGGCCAATTTTTACCAAATGTTGACCATAGAAAGTTATAGGCAACATGGCCTGCAGGGTATTCTGAGCTATAGTCCAGACAAGTAACTTTTCTGTCCTCTGGTCTTTGCTAGAGTCTACAGAGAGAACTGGCAAAATTGCTGCAATGTCCCTTTCTCTATGAATGTTATCTCCAAGTGCAACTTGTGGTTGTGTGCTTCAAATTATTCCTAACTTACAGTGACCCTAAGGAGCTCTCTTTGTAAGATATGCCCAGAGTAAGCTGCCTAGTGGGTTTCTTTGGCCAGGTGGGGATTCGAACCCTGGTCTCCCACAGTCTTAATCCAGCAGTCAAACCATTAAAATGCACTGGCTTAGTTGAAATTTATAGCAGTATATATGCTGTCTCTTCCCTTTCAGCAGCTTTGTGTGGTAGTTGAGGCTGAAAGAGAGTGATTGCTTCAACTTCTTGGCTTAAATAGATTTTAAGCCTGAGTGTGTGTGTTTTTTTAGTCCCATACCACTATACCACTATAGAATGCTCTATATTTGATTGCCATTTTGGGATGAAATGTCAGGGTTATAAATTCTAGCAATCAAACTCAAAATGATATCTCTATTACTTATTCTTTCTTCCTCTTCACACACACACACACACACACACACACACACACACACACACACACACACACACACGAGTTTATTACATCTCAATTTAATTGAAGAATAAATCTACACATGTCCAGGTCTTATTGAAAACCATTCTTTTTTAATTTATGCAGCATATAGGATCACAGGAAGAGATGGAATAAATTTGTGGACTGTGGCGAATGAGAGAATATTTTTGAATCAGGATCTTTAAATGGGGTGAAATTTGAGTATGATTAAGTTAGGAAAAAGACTCGTTTACAGCGGAAGTCGGAGACACTGTATACATTATAGGCGTATCATACTCCCCCTTTCCTTTTTATAGCTCAGTAAGGCTTTCATATAAATTATGAAGGCATTTGCAGTCCTGAATATAGAATTTTCTGTCTTTTGTAAGCTGCTCTAGAAGTGCAAAATACAACAAAAGTCAAAGACAAATAGCAATTACTATTTAGTATTCAGATCAGGAGTGATCCTTGCTTTAGGGCAGGCTGGTAGTTTATACTGCCTGGGAGTCCATCTCACCACTAATTTTCTCGGAAGGAAATGATCCCATGGCTTATGCTAGCCACGTTTTGTGCATATTTGCCCTATAATTGGCATTTATTAAAGAGCCTTTTGGTTTGATGGATGACTGTCAGGGTAGAGACCGCCAGCTTTCATGCAAATTGCTTGTCTTTTACATTAACTCATTAGAACTCTGCTCTGTTTCAACATGTTCCTTGTATAGCTTATGATAATGAAGGTTTTTCCCCAAAAATATCCAAAATTTGAAGGGAACTAGTAGAGTTTTATTCTGTTATTTGTATTTGTAACATTGGCCGAAAGAAACCCCAATAAAAAGTTATAGGGTTAAATTCCTTTCTTTAAAAATACATAAAAAAATAAAATAAAACACAATTTTAACCCCATAAAATTGGAGGTCTGGGTCCAATGCTGTCATTTCGCTGACAGAAGCAGTTCTATGAATGGAAATAGCAAAATTAGATTTCCTTCCACCCCATAGTGTCCCTCCTGTGCGCCCACAAAATCTTTTTTAGAGAAACTGGAGAGACTGTGTCTTTTAGAAGGCAGAAAGAAAAGGAGGAGATAACAAAACAGACCATTTCATTAGCATTGCTATATACTGCACGTTTCACTTGGGAATATATAGCAATATTTTCACAACAGGCTTTAAATTCAACCAATCCAGATTTAACAGTTTAAATGTAACTATTGATACACAAAGAGTACATATAATGACAGATCCCTTTTTATGGTTCATAATAAATTAGAATAATGTTCAATTTGATAAGTGTTTAAATCAGCCATACCATTATTTACTTATTTATAGGTGTTTTATACTGCAGCACAGTTTTTGATATTGTGTAACTTGTAGAATGTGCAGTAAACTGGTGTTTGCAGCATGTGGAAAATCAGTGCAACAGGTCACAATCCCGTACTGTATATTAATTCAATGTTTATACTATCAAGCTGAGTAATGCTGTCACAGCAATTTATACACGTAAAATAGAACAGTCAATAAAATCATAAATATAAGCCCATTGTTTCAGTATCAAAATGAGAGAGTGGAACACTGAAAGGAGTTAATAAATCTGGGTAATTAAAATAAAAATCCATATATGCCTGCTTTAAGGTCTGAGTTCTAAATGCATGCAATGAAGGGCTGGACAGATTTCCTGATAGAAAGCCCCTGGTAGCCGCTCTTTCACTATTGGAGGTCTTGGCACCCAGAGGAGAACATCCAAAGCGTTTCTAAATAAATGAGATAAAGTTCTCATTTAGGTAATGAGAAAAAATGCCCTGTTTCGCTAGCAACTGCATTCATTCTTCAGTGTAGATGTATCCTCTGCTTGTAGCTACATTGTTCAGTTTGATACTGCTTTAATTGCAATGGTTCCAACCAAAGGAAAAATGGAATTTTGGTAAGCTACTTAGATGTCACTATTTGAGAGAAATCTTCCCACCACTTGAGTTTTAATGTTAGAGCAAATAATTCTAACACCTCAAAATCCTATATATCCCATGATTCCATAGGATTGAGCCATAGCAGCTGAAAGTGGCCTTTAGTCACTGTGACTATATAGTGCAGATCACCCTCTGTGAAGTCACTAAGCGTTTTTTCGACTTCCTAGAATGCCTGCCTTATCCAGCATAGAGCCAGCAGCAGCTGCCAAAAAAAGCTCTCACATCTCTGAAGCATGAGTCCTCAAGTGCCTTTCCTCAAAAATGAAATATATGTAGCTTGTCAAATTCTGCCAAAATAACCCTCTTATTATGTTTATATTATTTAAATTTCAGCAATGTAATGTTGATTGGGCTGAGGGAAAAATGTAATTGGAGTGGCTAGATGGTATGGTTAGATAGACTTTCACCCTTGGGAACATTAATTTAAATTCCACATTGAGCCTGAAAAGAGACTATGCTTGGTGGTATCATCTTCAGTCACTGTTGAGGCACATTATGAACCCACCAGATAATTTGGCATGACTGCCAGCCTCTCATCAAGTGAGTCAAGGAAAACTGAAACCATGTAACTACACTTTACCAAAGACCAAATACAGTACTTGTGAGCTCCTTCCAGTTCTTAAGACAACTGCTTGCTTGCAAATGCGTAGCTTTCAATCTTTCCTTTGCCATATAATAAGTTTAAGGAACTTTTAAAAAGTTTTTTTAAGTGATAGCAGTTTTAGTTTGATTTTTTAAAAATATATATATATTCTAGGCCACTTTTAGGGGTAAAATCCTTCTAAACCTGCCTTCAAGAATGGGTAAGATATCAATAGCACAAAATTTTAAAACTCAAATAACCAGGATAGAATCATAGAATCATAGAGTTGGAAGAGACCTCATGTCCCATCCAGTCCAACCCCCTGCCAAGAAGCAGGAAAATCACACTCAAAGCACCCCCGAAAGATGGCCATACAGCCTCTGCTTAAAAGCCTCCAAAGAAGGAGCCATAGTCCGGGGGAGAGAGTTCCACTGCCAAACAGCTCTCACAGTGAGGAAGTTCTTCCTGTTGTTCAGGTGGAATCTCCTTTAGTTTAAAGCCATTGTTCTGTGTCCTAGTCTCCAGGGCAACAGAAAACAAGCTTGCTCTGTCTTCCCTATGACTTCCCCTCACATATTTATACATGGCCATCATGTCTCCTCTCAGCCTTCTCTTCTGCAAGCTAAACATGACCAGCTCTTTAAGACGCTCCTCATAGTGTTTGTTCTCCAGACCCTTGATTATTTTAGTCGCCCTCCTCTGGACACATTCCAGCTAGTCAACATCTCCCTTAAATTGCGATGCCCAGAATTGGACACAGTATTCCAGGTATGGTCTGACCAAGGCCGAATAGAGGGCTGGCATGACTTCCCTGGATCTAGAAACTATACTCCTATTGATGCAGGCCAGAATCCCATTGGCTTTTTAAGCTGCTGCATCACATTGTTGGCTCATGTTTAACTTGTTGTCCATGAGGACTCCAAGGTCTTTTACACACGTACTGCTGTCGAGCCAGGCGTCCCCCATTCTGAATCTTTGCATTCCATTTTTTTTGCCTAAGTGGAGTACAGTGTTCCCTCACTTATTGCAGGGGTTACATTCCAGGACCACTCGCGATAAGTGGAAATCCACGAAGTAGGGATGCTATTTTAATTTTAATATTTATACATTATTTTATTTAACCCATTGCTGCTGCTTCTCCTCCTCAGGGCTGCCCTCTTCCTTCAGCCCTGCAACGTGGCTCTGGCTGCTTTTTGAAGCTGTTGCATCAATCTGATTTGTGTTCAGCTTGTGGTGTACCAAGGCTCCTAGACGCCTTTCACATGTACTGTATTCAAACCAGGTATCACTGATCCTATATTTGTACATTTCATTTTTGTGGACTAGGGAAAAGGCAGGCTATAAATAAACAAACAAATAAATAATGTTTTCTTGCTATTACTTCTTCTGGTGGCAAATTTTCTGTTAAAGAAACAGCCAGGAGCTCATCTAGCTCATTAACTGCAGTATATCAGTTTTGTTATTATTCTATTTTAAATAGCTTTGAACTTGAGATCAGGGAGATTTATCTCTTCCAACAACCTGTCCTTATAAACGTTTACTTTAGATCTGGGGATCCCTTGGATTCTCGTAACCTATTCAACATGGAGGGCAGTTTTGGCAGGAAGGGGAATTATCTAAACTTGTCCAGAGGCAGTTTGAGCATGGGGAACATGACCTAATTTGGGAAATTCCTACTTGCCATCAGCATTCATCTCCCCACCCCCCTTAGAGTAGTGAAAAATATCCCCAGATGGAGGGGGTATGGGAGTGGGGTGAGAGGGAAAGGGACAGTTCCTTTCTGGGGTCCTTCGCTTATTTATGGATTCCACCCTCAAAAATTCAATTCTCCTTTTCAGCGTGTCAAGCATTGAAATTTTAGAGATGTTTACCCATACACATTGGCTTAGTTTTAAGCAGTCTGTAGGAATGCGATCCATACTCTAAATCCAAAACAGGAGGTATGCGGGAAGTATCTGGTTCCATTTCACTGATGACTGTGTGTGTTCTTAATTCTAATGAATTACTTGCAACAAGTGAAGCAAGATGCTCTATAGTGATTGTCCAAAATACAATATCGTGATTATATGAAATAGATCTGTTTAATGTAGATGTATTCTATCTTGTCTTTTGTCTCAGTTCTGGTGAATACCACATTTTTGAAAATATGGAGCTGTCTTAAAGAGTGCCAAGACTGACATTATATTGCAAATGTATTTGGATTAAATATGCTAAAAAATCCAAATATCATCAGTGAGGTGGGCTAGGAAGCAGATGATGATGTGAATCAAAGCAGATGTGGTTATAGCCCTTTCTGCTGCTTTGGTCTTGAAAACTGTCCTTCCTCTGAAGCTTGTATCCACTTTTAGGGTATTTTTTTGACTCTCCAATTCTTCCTTGAAGTCCAAATGCTTTAATCCCAAATTAAATTTTTTGGGTTATCTTGTTCTAGGCAATATCCTATGGGTATAAAAATAAAAGGAAGAAGGCAACTGAGGAAAAAAAAATCTGAGAGTCTTCAAGTCACCTGTTGACTTATGACTCTCCATGAATTTCATTGGTTTTCTTAGGCAACTGATATTCAAAGGTCATTCTACTAGTTCTTGAAATATTGCCTAGAACACAACAGTATTTCTTGGCAGTTTCCTATCCAAGTACTAACGTAGTGGATCATTCAACTATATTACTTTAACTGAATTATGTTAGCATGTGTTTCACTTTTTTCAAATACATTAATAACAACAACAACAACAACAACAACAACAACAACAACAACAAAGAATTCAGAGAAACACACTTGTGACACTGGCCTTCAAAGGGATATGCATGATGATCTGGGTCTGTCAAGCAGCTGTTTGGCCTGTTAGTTGTTTCTGAGCTATCAAAGCAATTATTTGTGCTTACCAGAGCATTAGTTTTATAGAAGGAAGATGTCTTCCTGAGGAAACTTGTGTGTGCGCTATGTGGTCCTCTATATCTATAGTGTGGCAACAAACTCCTCCTAATAAACTGGTATTTGTGAAATTTTCAGATCTTCTCTGAAAAGATCTGTCTCAGAGTGTGTGGTGGAAGCTTCTTCTTTGAAGACTTTTAAACAGAGGCTAGATGGCCATCAGGAATACTTTGTGCTTTTCCTGCATGGTAGGGGGTTGGACTAGGTGGCCCGTGTGGTCTCTTCCAACACTATGATTCTATCTCTTCTCCTTCCTCTTTCCCCATATGCCATAGTGTAACTTCTAGTGATGATTTCAGGATTTTTTTCTTGACAGTATTTGTTCAGGGGGGATTGCTGTTTCTTTGAGATGCATCATCGATTCTTCTTGAATGGTAAAAAAGAGTTCTTAAGACCTGATCTTTCAAGCTTCCACTGATATGGAGCATGGTGCACTCTTCAACATTGAAACACAGATCTGTCCAGTTTGCAGGATGTACATTTTACAAGGTCTTTAGTCTTGCCAAACTAGTCTAGGGGTCTCACCAAACTACAACACCCATTATTCCATAGCACTGATCCATGGTAGTTAAAGTGGTGTCAAACTACATTAATTATACAGTGTAGATGCATCCTTAGTTACCAGAACCAAAACATCAGCTTAAGGCCCCTTCCACATTGCACCTATATCCCAGGATCTGATCTAAGATTATCTGTTTATCCCAGATTATTTGGCAGTGGAGACTCATATAATACAGTGTAGAAGGGGTCTCAGTTGGGTGAGGTTCTACTGCGTCAACAAATTACAAGCCCCTGGATTCCATGGGTCACTATCATGGCTGTTAAAGTAGAATTAGACCTAAATTGTACAAAAACTTGGATAGAATTCACTGCCACTAGATATATTGATAGTCATCAGTTCCTTGGGTTGCTGTTAGTTTTCTGAGCTGTATGGCCATGCTCCAGAAGCATTCTTTCCTGACATTTTGCCTACATCTATGGCAGGCATCCTCGGAGGTTGTGAGGTATATTGGAAACTAAACAAGGGAGATTTATTTATCTGTCAAAGGTCCAGGGTGGGAGAAAGAAGTCATCTCTTCATTTGGCTTAAAATAGATTGATCATTAACTAATTATTAACTTTGGTTATATGTGACCTCCATGTTCAGCTACAGCATATTTCTCATTTGCAGTTGTTGGAAACATCAGAAAATAGTAACGGTCTGTTTGTAGGAATGCTGAAAGGCAATAGGAGATGGACGCTGGACTTTGCTACTATCTAACATGGCTCTTCTTAAGATGTAGTAGCTGTCTCTTTGGGTCCCCTTTGCTTGTCTTACAAATTTATAAATAAATTGAAAATATAATTTATGTTTATTAATATGCAACATCTTATCCATTTGTTATAAAATAAAGACTTTTACATTCACAAGTAGAAATAGCATTTGTGCGTGTCTACATAGAACACAATATGAAGATAGCTGTAAAGGGTCGTTAGACAAAAGAAAGCAGGGAGAAACACATCCATTTGAAATCCAGAGACCTTTACAATGCTTCAAGTAAGTAAAAGCAGATGTTGTAAAGTTTAGAAAATCAAGACATTATTTTCCTGTTTCCATTGAATTTTTCTAAACACATTATAAATAAGCTTTGAAGTAATACAAAATACTCTGTTTGTTTTGCTGATAGCATCTTTTTGTAAGAAACTTTATCAATGCTTGTTTAAGTTATAGACTAAATGATACCTTAGTCAGCGGTTAAACAATTAACTGTATCCCTTAACAAATACAATGCAGAAAGTCTGGCAAGGCCTTTGATACTAACTTGCATAAGCCGATTGGAATGGTTTTGAATTTAACTTTGAGAAGCAAGACTATTTTGCCTACGTTAATATGCAAAAAGTTATGCTGACTTGTAATTGTCTCAAAATAGCATGAGTTCCTTTACCATTTTAAAATAGGTACTCTCTCCTTTAACATGTACATATACAAATAATACTTAGTTGTGTACTAGTTTGAAAACTTTTTCGTCCTATTTTCTCTTGCTTTGCCCTCGAACAAAGACACAAAGAAGCTTAGCAGGATAGGAAGCTCAGGTAAAGAGCACTGATGCTTAGAGATTTTTCCACAGCAAAAAGTTGCACCTCTCATGTCCTTTTCTCCCAACCCCTCTAACCTGTGTATTTTTGAGAGGTGCAATTTTGTGACAGAAAAATGCTCGTAGGGAAAGAGTTAAGAATCCCTTCCTTCACTCTATTGGAGCTTCCAGTGGTGCTTTTCTTTTTTTAAAGTGGGTAGCAGTGAAAGGAAAGTTACACTGAATTGGGCCTCAATAAACAAACAAATATCCTCTTAACATAGAGTTCCACTAATTAAAATCTGCTCATTCTGATTAAATAGCTAAAAGCTTCCACAGATTCATCTGTTGATTACATGAATAAAAGACTGTTGTCCTACTTCTTCCCATTTTTCTGGGGTGGCATGGTATTGGCCCACTGCTTTTTCTATGATGGCACAGAGTCAAGGAAGACAAGAACCTGAAAAATTATGTTGTCACTAAGGAAGAGTATATCCTGTAAGGAAAACCACAACGCAATTGGTGAAATGCAAAGATTTCTTGCTAAGAATATCACGGATGTCTAGACATCTTGTGATATGCTTTTCATTAGTAAAAATCTGGGTCTCATCAAACAATGAGATAAATGGAGAAAAGAACATGCAGTAATTTGCCCACCCATTCTTTTTAGTTCACTTCCAAGAACAAAAAAGTTGGTGGCATGTCTCTAAATAATCTTAAACTCTCATTTTAATTTAGATTTCATTTTGTAATAGGGAACCCAAGTACATTTTTAAGTTATGAGCCTTATCTCCATGTTGATCTAGTTTCCAATGGCATGACATGATACTAGAAATCTTCTGTTACATTAAAGAAGGAAAAATATTTTTCAACATCTTAAGAAGTTATATCAGTTTATTAGAAAAATCAGACTTACAGAAGGTTAATAACTTTATTAGGACCAAGCAAAAGGCTGCAAGCAGCTGGATTCTTTGGGTGGGTGTTAAATAAAAATGATGGAGAGAAGTAGGCTTTTATAGGTGCCTGAAGTACCTAACAGGCTTTAGCTAGTATGCAAAGAAGTTTGGTAGACTCTGTTATGTGTTAAACGAATAATGGGGTTGCTTTCTTCTGCAACTGTTGTCATCTTTCAATCTTGCAGCCCATGATGGTTAGGAATAAAGTCTGTCAATATATAGACACACCTCTTATCCTGCATAAATCCCAGGCTATGTACAGAGTTCCTGAAAATCCAAGAGCTTGCTCACAACTTTGTGGCATATTGTTTTTTCCTACTAAATCTATTGCTCTACTGAACCATTTTCAGTGTGTCATAAGGATAGATTTGAGACCCTGAATAAGAAACACATTCTTCCTCCCAGCATTTCTGCTATAAGTGTCCCAGGGCTTGTCCACTTCACCCCTTGTTAAAACACCTCATAATTCTTCAGGTGCTAACATTTTATAATTGTAAAATGTTTTATATATTGAGACCAGGTATGAGTACACAAACATGACCTAAGTGCCCTAAAGGCACCAGATCCTCTCTGATCCTAGAAGCTAAGCAGGGTCACCTCTTAGCAGGGTCATCCCTGGAGAACAGGAGAAATCCTACCAGACTGGAGAACGGCAAATGTTGTCCCTATCTTCAAGAAGGGGTAAAAAGAGGACCCAAAGAATTACTGTCCAGTCAGTCTGACATCAATCCCAGGAAAGATTCTGGAGCAAATAATTAAGCAGGCAGTCTGCAATCATTTGGAAAGGAATGCTGTGATTACTAAAAGTCAACATGGATTTCCCCAAAATAAGTCATGCCAGACCAATCTTACCTTACAAGCTTGGTAGATGTAGGGAATGCTGTGGATGTAGCATATCTTGATTTCACTAAGGCCTTTGACAAAATCCCCATAACCTTCTTGCAAGCAAACTAATCAAATGTGGGCTAGGCAATACTACTATGAGGTGGATCTGTAATTGATTAAGTGACCAAACCCAAAGGGTGCTCACCAATGGTCCCTCTTCATCCTGGAAAGAAGTGACTAGTGGAGTACTGGGCCTAGTACTGTTCAACATCTTTATTAATGACTTGGATGATAGTTTAGAGGGTGTGCTGATCAAGTTTGCAGATGACACCAAATTAGGAGGGATAGCTAATACTCCAGATGACAGGATCAGGATTCTAAATGATCTTAACAGATTAGACAGCTGGGCCAAAACTAACAAAATGAATTTCAAGAAGAACAAATGTAAAATACTACACTTGGGCAGAAAAAAATGAAATGCAAAGATACAGAATGGATGATGCCTGGCTCAACAAAAGTCCCTGTGAAAAAGATCTTGGAGTCTTCATAGACAACAGGTTGAGCATAAGCTAACAGTGTGCTGCTGCAACTAAAGAAGTCAATGGGATTTTGAGCTGCATCAAAAGGAGTATAGTGTCTAGATCAAGCAAAGTAATGGTGCCTCTCTATTCTGCTTTGGTTAGACCTCACCTGGAATACTATGTCCAATTCTGGGCACCACAATTCAAAAGAGATATTGACAAGCTGGAAGGTGTCCAGAGGAGGGCAACTAAAATGATCAAATATCTGGAGACCATGCCCTATGAGGAGCGTCTTAAAGAAATGGGCATTTTTAGCCTGCAAAAAAAAAGGTTGAGAGAAGACATGATAGCCATGTATAAATATATGAAAGGGTGTCATAAGGAAGAGGAAGCAGTTCTATTTTTGCAGCCCTTGAAACTAGAACTCAGAGCAAATGGTTCAATATTACCCTGCTGTACTACCAAAAGGCTAGTCATATTTTTCATCACTTCAATCTTCTTAAGTCCCTGAAAATATTTCCATTAGGTCTGTGGGGAACTCTCTGCCTCAGAGTGTGGTGGAAGCTCCTTCTTTGGAGGCTTTTAAGCAGAGGCTGGATGGCCATCTGTTGTGAGAGCTTTGAATGTGATTTTCCTGCTTCTTGGCAGGGTCGATACAGGGAATGCTGTGGATGTAGCCTACCTGGATTTCAGTAAGGCCTTCGACAAAGTCCCCCACGACCTTCTGGCAAGGAAACTAGTAAAATGTGGGCTAGACAAAACTACGGTTAGGTGGATCTGTAATTGGCTAAGCGAACAAACCCAAAGGGTGCTCACCAATGCGTCGTCTTCATCATGGAAAGAAGTGACAAGTGGAGTGCCGCAGGGCTCCGTCCTGGGCCCGGTTCTGTTCAACATCTTTATTAACGACTTAGACGAAGGGTTAGAAGGCACGATCATCAAGTTTGCAGACGACACAAAACTGGGAGGGATAGCTAACACTCCAGAAGACAGGAGCAGAATTCAAAACGATCTTGACAGACTAGAGAGATGGGCCAAAACTAACAAAATGAAGTTCAACAGGGACAAATGCAAGATACTTCACTTCGGCAGAAAAAATGGAAATCAAAGATACAGAATGGGGGACGCCTGGCTTGACAGCAGTGTGTGCGAAAAAGACCTTGGAGTCCTTGTGGACAACAAGTTAAACATGAGCCAACAATGTGATGCGGCTGCTAAAAAAGCCAATGGGATTTTGGCCTGCATCAATAGGGGAATAGCGTCTAGATCCAGGGAAGTTATGCTCCCCCTCTATTCTGCCTTGGTCAGACCACACCTGGAATACTGTGTCCAATTTTGGGCACCACAGTTGAAGGGAGATGTTGACAAGCTGGAAAGCGTCCAGAGGAGGGCGACTAAAATGATTAAGGGTCTGGAGAACAAGCCCTATGAGGAGCGGCTTAAAGAGCTGGGCATGTTTAGCCTGCAGAAGAGAAGGCTGAGAGGAGACATGATAACCATGTACAAATATGTGAGGGGAAGTCATAGGGAGGAGGGAGCAAGCTTGTTTTCTGCTGCCCTGCAGACTAGGACCCGGAACAATGGCTTCAAACTACAGGAAAGG
Organism: Anolis carolinensis; assembly: GCF_035594765.1. Taxonomy (NCBI): domain Eukaryota; kingdom Metazoa; phylum Chordata; class Lepidosauria; order Squamata; family Anolidae; genus Anolis; species Anolis carolinensis. The sequence goes on along the minus strand of NC_085841.1, from coordinate 327,424,384 downwards.
AGATTCCACCTGAACATCAGGAAGAACTTCCTCACTGTGAGAGCTGTTCGACAGTGGAACTCTCTCCCCGGGGCCATGGTAGAGGCTCCTTCTTTGGAGGCTTTTAAGCAGAGGCTGGATGGCCATCTGTCGGGGGTGCTTTGAATGCGATTTCCTGCTTCTTAGCAGGGGGTTGGACTGGATGGCCCATGTGGTCTCTTCCAACTCTACTATTCTATGATTCTATGATTCTATGATTCTAGGGGGTTGTATTGGATGGCCCATGAGATCTCTTCCAACTCTATGATTCTATAATTCTATGATTGTGCTTTCCCTGCATGGCAGGAGGCTGAACTAGATGGCACATGTGGTCTCTTCCAACTCTGTTATTCTTTGATTATATGCTTCTACTACATAAATGAGAGACTACCAATTAATAGCAGGTGCTGAAGGCTATTTTTCAGAGGAAGGAACTGGCAAAGCCACCTCTGAGTATTCCTTGCCTAAGAAAACCCTATGAAATTCACGCAGTTACGGTAGTTCACAGGTGACTTGTAGGCATGCACATGCACACTCACAAACAATGTATCTAAATGTGTTGTCGAAGGCTTTCATGGCCGGGATCACAGAGTTGTTGTATGTCTTTCGGGCTGTGTGGCCATGTTCCAGAAGTATTCTCTCCTGACGTTTCGCCCACATCTATGGCAGGCATCCTCAGAGGTTGTGAGGTATACCTCACAACCTCTGAGGATGCCTGCCATAGATGTGGGCGAAACGTCAGGAGAGAATACTTCTGGAACATGGCCACACAGCCCGAAAGACATACAACAACCCAATGTATCTAAAGCAGGCATGGGCAAACTTTGGCCCATCAGATGTTTTGGACTTTAACTGCCATAATTCCTAACAGCCAGTAAACTGGTTGGGATTTTTGGAAGTTGAAGCCCAAAACACCCAGAGGGCCAAGGTTTGCTCATGCCTGGTCTAAAGGTTAGATCTAGCTAGCATAGACAGTGGTGTGGAATTATTGGAGATGAAGTCCATTATGAGATGCCCATCTGGTGGGCCACATTTGCTCACCTCTGGTCTAAATAAAATGGTGGAAGAGAGAAGGAAGGTGAGATAGTGCTATTGGTGCTGCTGGAAATGTGTTGTATAATTAAGTTACTTCTTTAATTGTTAAAGGGAGGCCTGGGTGGTAATGTTTATAAAAGATGGGAACACACAGGATATATCTCTTTCCTTTTGTTTTAAAACTCTTACCTGTTACTTTTATTGTAAGTTACTTGTTCTATTTTAATAACATGTTACCTGTTACTAATCCATTTTTTGCAAAAAATTTTGCAATCTCTCCCGTTGGGGAGATAGGACCCTATGAAATTATAGATATATAAATAAATAAATAAATAATAGCCTTAAAAATTGTCTCAAACCTCCCCACTCCCTGGTTTAGAAATAATGAATAAATTGCTGAAAGGTGAGCGAGTTATTAATTGCTACACTGTTTTGTAGAAATAATATTATTATGCCACTGTTATCCTCCCAAATAATGGTGTACGGATTTGTACTCTGGTAATATTCTTATGTTTCTCTGTTTCTGACTATATTTCTCAACCTAAAACCTATGTTATGCACCCCTCTAGGTCACAACAGGTGGCCAGTCATAAGGGGAGCACGAATCAAATGGCTGGAGTAGAGCAGAATGTGTAGCTGTACTTGAAGATGTGTTTTAAGGATTGTTTGCATATTTGCTACTGAGGAGACCTGCTAAATGAATTATTTTGATTACGCAAAAAATTAAAGTGGCGGTAAACATTGCAGTGCTTTGGGAAGGGAGCCTGACATCTGCTCTGTGAAGAGCTGCTCTGGGAATATGCTGCAATAATATCAACGTTACAGTTTGCAGTATTTTTGGCACAACATTTCTTATTTGACAGTGCAAATTAAGTGTATCGTATAATATTCAATAGCCACCATTACTTCTCAGATCTAGTTGCGGGCCAAAAATATTTCATGGTAGCTTGCAAAGAATATATGCTAATAAATTAGAGTAATTTTCATTTAGAAATGGGATGGAGCTTAACTCTGAAAGAGCAGTTAACACTTTTCACATTTTTACTTGGTCACACCCAGAATGTGTGAGCGCCCCTCCTGCGCTGCCTCCAGCTGTTATGTGAGTCCCTTCCCAGATGTGTACATTCCCTCTGATGTCACTGGAGATACTTGGATCAGAAAGTAGTAAACATAAGTGAGTCCAAATTTAACTGCAGAAGCACAAGGAAACATATGGCTGGCTTGCTAAACAGTTGTGATTGCAATGACAGATGCTATGCAGAGCCTGATTTATTAAAAATAAGAAATTGGCATAAGGGATGTATTCATGAACATCCACATTTTAAAATATTTCCTTCCCAAGGCGTATTTTACTCCCTTTCCCATTACATACTCAAACATATGAAGATAATAATGACTTATCCTGTGTCAGACCATTCGCCTTTCTTTGCCCAGTATTTGAATGGCAGCAGCATCCACGGTCTCAAGGTATTTCCCCACTATCAGATTTCTCCTACGTACTGGTAGTGCTAGGGATGGAACATAAACCTTCTGCACATAAAGTATGTTCTCTACTATTTAACATTAGCCCCTTTCCAAGGAAGGAAGGCAAAAATGTATGGATATAGGTCAGCACATATTAGCTTTCTAGGAACAAGCCCAGGGGTTTAAAAAGCCCTGATGCATTTTTAAGGTAACTTCAACAGAGATGTTCTTTTTTACAACATCATTCCTCAACTTGTAGTCTAACCAAGTAACTTTCCAAAACACTAGCCGTTGTCTGTTGTTTAGTGCCCAAATCCCCATACTACAGTAACTGGGAACATTTTTAGTAGTACAGTAGAGTCTCGCTTATCCAACGTAAATGGGCCGGCAGAACGTTGGATAAGTGAATATGTTGGATAATAAGGAGAGATTAAGGAAAAGCCTATTAAACATTAAATTAGGTTATGATTTTACAAATTAAGCACCAAAACATCATGTTATACAACAAATTTGACAGAAAAAGTAATTCAATACACAGTAATGCTATGTAGTAATTACTGTATTTACGAATTTAGCACCAAAATATCACGATGTATTGAAAACATTGACTACAAAAATGCATTGGATAATCCAGAACGTTGGATAAGTGAATGTTGGATAAGTGAGACTCTACTGTATAAACTAAACTTAAATTTTGAGCGAAAGAAAAAAAAATCACATAGAGAGGGAAGGTTCAAATATATTTTAGTTCATTTGAGTTCCAGAACTTTTAGGCAGCTGTGTGTTAGCTAACCAGACGTTGACTCCTGCAGCTGAAAAAAAATATAACTGCTGAAAGAGTTGCTGGCTGCATTTGTGAATGGCCCAGCTCTCTTTTACGTTCCATTCCACTCAATAGAGCAATATGATGCCAGAATCAATAGTCTTTGGGAGGAATGTGGTCTCAGTACTTTTCTGGTACTCAAAACAAATTCCTGGACTCAAGAGTTCTTTAATTATAAGTGTATGTTTAGTGCACCATGTTGAAGTGAGAGAAATCTCAGGGTTTTAGTTTAAAAATGAAGGAACTCTGGCAAATATAACATCTGGTTATTGTAGAGGAAGAATGGCAGTAGTGGTGGGACTTGAATTGCTTCTGTGAATGTGTCCAACAGTACTAATCTTCTCAATCAGGGGTGGGCAACTGTGGTGGATATGGAGGGGTATTTCTGTCTTTGAGATCTCTGGGTGGCACACAAACTGCCAAAAATGTCTCCAAAGAGGCTTGGAAATCCACTTGTTTTGGAAAAAATAAAGGAATTTCATGTTAAACAAAGTGGGGACACCCCTTTCTGACACTGGAAGAGGATCTCCCCTCCTTCCTGTTTGCATAGGCGCATCTGCTAATGTCAGAATAAATAAATTTTAAAACAGCAGATAATTAAACAAAACACGCAACAAGATGAAAACTTAGCACAGAAGGGCATTTTCATAAGACATTCTTACATCCAATACCTAAGTGCACTTAGAGAAGCAAAACTTAGACTTTCTATAGAACTGCAAGCACTAGTTCAACTAAATTTTGACAATTTATTCACATTATCATTACCTTTCTGCCAATTTACATTGCAATAGCAGCAATAGCGACATAGTGGAAGCGACCAGGTTTTGATGTTGCAGATGTTAAATCAACATTTTCAGCATGAAGTAGAGGTAATCCATTCAAATTGACAGGTAAAACTCCATAAGAAAAAAATTAAGTTTAAGTACAATTTAATAATAATTTAATAATAATAATAATAATAATAATAATAATAATAATAATAATAATAATAAACTTTATTTCTATCCGGCCCTATCTCTCACAAGGAACTCAGGGTGGTGATTCGGTTAACCAATTAAATTTCATGAGAAAACCAGGGTTTTTTAAAAACCTGAATCATTTTTTTTTGGGGGGGGGCATATCCATAACACACCCATCCCCACCCACTCCTTGGCTACAGGTTGGACACAAGCATATTCTCTCTGTTTTTGAGAAGGATTGGGACTGAGATTGGAGGTCCAGAAGCTCAGAATATTGGCTGAGATTGTGTCTGCACTACTTCTGACTGGCTCCAGCAAATATCCCAAGATCTCAGCAGTAGACAAAGAAATAAAAATAAGTTTTCATAGATATCAGGCATCCTCCATGGTTTTTTGTTGTTGTTGTTTTGTAGTTCATGTTTTTCTTAGGGAACTTCAGATATCTGAGCCCTATTAAAATGTGTTCTCCCCCTCTATGGGGCATTCTGTTGTCTTCTTTCTGAAGAAAATTCACCTTGTTGTTTATTTTTAATACAATAACAAGTGAATAAGCAGAAGGCTTTTAAAAAGTCTTTGCAATGTTCTATCAATGCGTAAAACAAGAACACATCTGGGAAACACCATCGGCAAAAAGTATTGATTTTTATTAGTTCAGCCTACTTCGCTTTCTGATTTTTATATACATCATAAATTTGTCAAAGCTTTACAAAGTCAAATTTGAATTAATAGTTTATTCTGGTCCACTTTCTTTCTCTCCCTCCCACCTAATATGCAGGGGAGGGGAAACTGTAAAAAAAGAAAATAAATAAAGCTCTTCAAAATTTTTGAATTTGTTTTTGGAATTAGAGCTGGCATCTAGTTAGTTAGTTAGATGTGTTGTTAACCTGCCATGTGGCAAGACAGACAAGGACATTTCACATTTTACATTCAAAAACACGTCAACAAGTACAAGGGATCAAATTTACATGTCTGTTTTTCCAGAGCACGTCAGGGTTACCCAGAGAGTATTACATAAGAAAAAACAAGCAAGAAGAACACTGTTTTGAAAAGCAGCTCCAAAGCACCAAAGCCAGTGTGATTTTTTAATAAAAAAATCGCCTCTGTGGGCTGCAGAAATGCGGACTTACAACTAAAGTTAATCTAATTTAACTTAACTATAGTTCACTGAGCAACTACTTTTATCAGGAGAGATTTCAGTAGAGTTTTATTTTTATATAGTGAAACTCTTTATGGAATATATTGTAATAATTGTATAAGATAGCAATAATAATAATAATAATAATCATCATCATCAATCTTTATTTCTATTTATTTATTTATTTACAGCCTTTATATTCCGCCCTTCTCACCCCAAAGGGGACTCAGGGCGGATCACATTACACATATAGGCAAACATTCAATGCCTTGACATAGAACAAAGACAAGACAAATGCAGGCTCTGAGCTGGCCTCGAACTCATGACCTCTTGGTCAGAGTGATTGGTCTCACAGCCAGGAGAGACCGCCCTCTCTCCCCAGAGGGACTCAGGGCGGTTAACATACATATAAAACGGCAAACATTCAATACCACAACTACTTCACTTAATATCAAAAAGTATACAATGACAATAACATACTCATTATAATTAAAAATTCCGAATTAGATTTTTAAAAAAATATAACAGCCAATAAAAGCATTATTGCACAAAGCAAGCGTATACCCAGACTGAATTAAATTACCAAGTTGCAGAAAATGTTTGGTATTTGTTGTAGTTTCACTTAGACCATAGCTGCTATGGAGTGACAATTATGTTAATCGTCCTCCTCTCCATAAGCTAAGGTGCACAGATGTGTCTTCAACTGTTTCTTAAAGAAGAGGAGGTTAGAGGCTGTGAAGATTTGTAAAAGAGGCATCATGATGTGTGAGTTGACTGGAAAGGGCATGTGTCAACAGCTGATTGCCTGAGCCAGCCAGAAGCCAGAATTCTGATTGGCTGCTGTCTCTAGCTTGGTGCTGAGACAAATGGTTTTAACTGCCACTTTCATCTCAGAGAGGGAAGAAAGCAGCTGACTGGAAATGGTCAGGGAAGAAATGGCTGCCATACTTTCCGAAGCCTGATTATTTATAAGACAAATGGGGCATATTTAAAAGACTGTTTAATGGGACTGTTTATTCCCTATATTCTCTGAGTTAATTCAGAAAGAATGCTATATATATTGTTGCCCTGATTGAAATTTTGAACTAAAGTAAAGATACTGTTACTTGTTGCACAAGCCTGAGTGACACTTTATTATATTGCAGGGTTTATCTTATTTCTAAAACCCCCAACAAATACCATTTTTATTTCTTTAGGGAGTTCCAGAGATGGGGGGGGGGAGGAATCACGGAGAAGGCCCCCTCTCTCATTCCCACCAGCTGTGCTTGTGATAGGGTGGGACTGAGAACAGGCCCTGCTCTGCTGACCTAAGTGCCCGAGATGGTCTATACAGGAAGATGTGATTTGACAAATAGCCTGGTCCTGAGCCGTTTGAGCAATGGCAAACAGCCTGACCTGAGCAATGAGTTAAATGCTATTTCATTGAGTTAACTTTCAAGAATGCATTGAATGGGTCTACAGTGGGTTCAAGGTTTGATTTCAGGTCCTCCCTGCCCTGCATATACCAAAATCCATGAGTGCTCAAGTTCATTATGTACAATGGAGTGATAAACTGGTGCTCCCTATATAAAAAGGCAAAATCTTGATTTTGGGAATTTCCAATTTTTTAATTATCGGGGTGTTGTGTGTTTTCCGGGCTATGTGGCCATGTTCCAGAAGTATTCTCTCCTGACGATTTGCCCACATCTATGGCAGGCATCCTGAGAGTTTGTGATGTATATTTTAATTATTTTCAAGCTGTGGATGTTGAATGTGTCGATATGGGGAAGCGACTGTACTCTATTTGGGAGCAACCATCAAGATGTCAGCTATTAAGTGATTATATTTCCGGTCCCATGCAGTACATGGTATCACTATTTAAAAGATTTTCCAGTATTTGACAATTGGTATTTTGTGACATTAAAGTCACTAATGATACCTAAATATTTAAACTTACTGATTGGCAATTTGATTTGCAGTCCATCAACCCCAGCAGATTTACTTTGGAGTAAGCATGCCTACTTGTGACCCCCATATCCATAGAAGATAATTACAAGACCCTCTATGGATACCTGAATCCTATATTTTGACTCTACTTGGATCAGAACTATACCATAGAGAGCTCTTCCATAGAGCCATATAACCATGAATATCAAGGCAGAAAATCCCACAATATCTTCTTTGAACTGAGTTATCTGAGTCCACACTGCCATATATTCCAGTTCAAAGCAGAAAATGTAGGATTTTGTTCAGCTGTATAGAAGGGGCCAGAATTGCACGGGAAGACCTAGAGGGCCCCACAAAATTTTCTTGCACAGGATATTTTTTGGAGTATGGGTAAATAAAACCATGGATATTGAACCTGTGGATAAGGGGGTTGTACTATACTAACAATGCTATGGCACATAGTAAACATCTCAAAGGATGTTTACTATGAAGGATGAAGCCTGGAAATCACTGCTTGTTTTAATGAAATGGGAAACGGGAAGATGAAATCCAGAGGTCAACCTGAACTACTGCTTCGTATGTGGAGGAGTCATGGGTGCACAAAAAAGATATCAGACATAAAGCTACTGCTTTAATGTATAGAGGTGAATATTGTAGTCCACCTGTTACCTGATAAACCGAATCACCCTGGACTCTCTGCCAGGGAGGCAACCATAGGATTTCAGTTGAGGAATCCACATGAGTGCCCCACCACTTTGTGGGTTGTTTTGCCATTTGGGAGTGATGCTGGACTTCAGCTACCAAGTTGAGTCTGACACCAATATTCTGTCGTCCCATGGCCCCCAGATTAGAAAAATAAATGGGCTTGTTATGGCACTTTTATCTTGGATCTAGATCTTGCCCCTTTACAATAGAAAGTTATATAAAGTTATGTTAAACAGAAAATCTCATGAATAATATATGACAAACTCAGTATTTAACCAGAAGGAGTGGGATGATGGGATGATGGGAAGGCTATTCAAGCCCAAATGCCGGAAGAGCTGGTGGTGGAGAACTTATGTTCATCTCTGCTGGATCCCAATGAGAACCTACAGCCTGAAGATCTGGCCACACTGCAGCCTATCATTCTTTAACTCATATTTGACTGCCTCCCCCAGAAGGCCACAAAAGACACAGGCTTCTGGAAAGAAAACAGTTGAGAGGTAAATGGTAGGACCTCTAATTCCCACAGCCTACCAGCAAGCTTTTCAGGTAATGCAGGGGGCCTATCTTGCAGTTGCAATAACAACTGTGTGGATATTGAAATAACATTTTTTCTTTCTCTGGTGCTTGGTCTTTTGCTTTCCTGTCCTAATATTTAACACGTTCAATGCTAACAGACACTGATATTTAGGAAAACATTTTTTTTTACTTTAACCTTAAAAAAAGTGGATTAGAGGGTGGGACAAAGTAAATATGTATGATGTAATTAGTCTGAAATTAAGAAATTACAAAAAAAATCAGCTTGGACTTCTCAATTCATTCAGATCTTAAAACTTATGCCAGAATATAAACATTAGTGGGATGAAATAACAATGCTCTCTCCTGTTTCCTCACTATATTACTTTGCATGTCAATGATTAATGTTCTCGTTGGTAGAGAAATCCTATCCAGGAACAATACTGGTGCAAATTTTACTGGTGAGATGGGAGTACGCTTTATAAAGTTCTCAGTTTTGTGGTGGGCTTGAAAAAAATTAAATGTACCATTTGGCCAACAGGAATGAATGCAGAAAAGCCAGAGGTTTTTCAGTTCCCCTTTAACATCTGGGTAAAGCCGTGTATTTTTACTCCAAGCACAATAAAACAATCCTACTTGCTGGTGGTATATGACATAATGACCCAAATATGTTTTTAAAAAATCATTTATTGCTGTACATAAACAGCTAAGTTAGCACCAGGGATGATAAAATAACAGTGGTAATTCTTCCTTAAGCTGAGAACCATTGGTGGCCTATTAGGATTCCAGATGTGGCCGTGTGTGCTTTCCCATTTGTTTTCCAATGTCTAGTGCTTGGACCTTTGGTATCTTGGCTGTGGTTGTCAGGCATGTTGGCTTTTCAGCTTGAGGTCTTCCTGGAGCAACACTTTGGCCTGGCTAATAGCTATAAAGCAGCTTATTGTCTTGGGTCTAGTTTGTTAGGAAAAGTTAGAGAGAGGGCAGGCTTTGGTCAAAGGTCAAACACCAGCTTGACCAGGTTTTTTTGCATGGGGGGAGGAGGCAATAGGTCTGCAAAATGAGTGTAATATTTGGACTGGATAAAACATAGGAGGCCAGTATCCATGGCTCTTTAAAATTGTAGCCTGTGGAAAATAATGTTATGATTGCAACTCCCAGAATCCCACAGCTCGCATTGCTGTTAGTCATATTGGCTGAAGGATAAGATAGTTGTAATCCAAAAATACCACTTTAAAGCTCTGTTTAACATTATTAACTCTGCAGTCTTAATAATTTCTGCTCAGCATTCAATGGTCCTGAGGTAGATGGGATTTGTTCCTCAGTAAATGTGACTACATTTGTAACCCTTAAGTATCAAAAACAGTAATATTCTGGTTTTTATTTCCTAAAAGGGATCTAAGGCAATTCATACAAGTTAAGACAATGTACATAAGTTAAACATTAGTAGCAAAAAAGTGAGAACACAATAAAATCAGATACCATATTTGGACAAAATAAATCAAATAAAATCATTTAAAACCATGATAAGAACAATTAAAAGACAAAATAACTTGTGCACCCAGTATATGTTCCAAGCATGCTTTGTATAAGCACTTTACAAAGAAAACACATTTTACTAGGCATAGCTGTACATTTACTTGTCAGAGAAATAAAATAGGGCTGTTTTGCTATCCAGAACAGAAAACCAGTTTTAACTTACCCTTTTAAAAAAGCAGACATAATGTGCTGTAAATTTCAGTTTTCTGTGTTACCAAACAATTAGTTTATGAAGTCTTCATATAAAAAGTGTAGCCTACTAGACTAGTTCATCAAACAGATGTGACAAATATAATTCCAGCAATCTTTAATTCATTTGAGAACCATATTTCACTTGAATATTCCCTGTGAAACCATTGGACTCACCCATGTAAATACTCACCAGAGGAATGAAAGAATTCACTTCCAGTATTCGGCAGTGAAATGTAGTTAATATAGTGCCATTCAGCATGAGTAATGATTTCAGATATAAGGAACCTAAACAGTTATTTAATCGTCTCTGTTCCTTAGTGGATTGGATGATTACTGAAAGTACATTTTAAATAAGCAGGATGTGTCAATCTTTCAATACATCCGCAGTTTGTTAGTGTTGAAAGACCTTAACCTTCAAACTTCTTTTTTTTAACTGTTGTTGGTGTGTCAAATGATTGCATGCACAACAATTTATTTTCCCTTTTTATTTTATATCAATGAAAAGGGGAAAGGAAATAGTTGTGCATCCTTACTTAAATTATTTACAATTAGAAAAGGGACCATATAATAAAAAATAGACTAAAATGTATCCAGGTGTACTCATCCATATCAACAAACCAATTCTAACAGTTTTAATTCCCCCACAAGCTGGTCTTTTGTAAAGTTCATAGCTCCTAATTGTCCATTCAGAACTAAGACACTCTCAAATTGTTCCACAACAAAGGCATCTCAGAACATTATTCTGCTGCTGAGAGAATTCAGTTTTTCCTTCCTCCAACTTCTGTTAAGATTGGTGACAAATTAGGTCATTGTTTCTGATAATAATAAAAAAATCTTGGTACTTTGATTCTGTAGTACCAATTCCCATATACCAACCAATTTTACTCCATGTTATGGACTGGAAATCCCTGGGTGCCATCTGGATGACCAGGAGTGTTATAAATATTGAAGAGTTGATTGCTTGACCTCAACCCCCCCCCCCCCCCACGCACATATTTGGGGTGGAAAATATAGGGATTATAAAGAGTATTCATTTTTCGCTGGGTTCTGCTTAACTTCTGATATGTCTATTCACTTTTCCTAAAAGCATTGGAGGAAAATATGCTCCTATAACACATAAGAGCAACTTTCAGAGCTGTTTAAGCTACCATTAAGAGCTACCTTAAGAGCTCTTCTTTATGCTAGTGAATATCATGAAGATATTTTTTGCTGGTAGAGCTGTACCATTTTTAACAGAAAAGTTGGTCTCCCAGTGGAGAGATATGGCTTAGAAGAATAAAAGAGAATCACCTTGAATATTGCTTCCTATACTCAACTGCACTAGACTTTCTGGGGATGGTTGGCTGGCCGCTTTAATCCATGACAATTTGATAGTGAGGGCATCATTTTGCCTTTCTCCTGATGTATTTAAATAGCATGGATCTGGGAATCATTCCCATATTGAGAACCATGCAGAGAGGGTTTCAGATTAAGTTTCCATTTCAAAACAGTAGAATGAAGCCCTGTATATATTTAACAGTAAGATTATGATTCATTTCAAGAGAATTTGACTACGAATTAATGTCTGATCCTTTTAATAACCTACAGTGTACTGGAATCCTTCCCCTCCCCCTTTTCTTTTTTTCCGTGAAGCACTTAACTGCATTATTGGAATCTAAAACATACATACTAATTCACCACACAGTTAGGAAGCAGGCTCATTTATAATAGGCTGTGTTGAAGAAGAGGGAGAATGGTTTGCCTGTTTTCCCCTGATGTTTTGTCTGAATAGAAATTATTTGAATATATCAGTGCTACAATGGACAATACTGGAAATGGAAGAGAGTGACAGATGCAGAAAAGAAGTCGTTCCTTCAGATTTTCTCATGGGTTGATCTGGGCTAGATGTTTACCATTAATTTTAGTGCAATTTAGCAGTCAACAGTCAAAACTATGGATAAAGAAATCTCCATTTCAAGTCAAGGAGAATAAGTTGGAAGAGACCTCTTGGGCCATCCAGGCCAACCCCCTGCCAAGAAGTAGGAAAATCATATTCAAAGCGACCTTAAGCAACCTACTTTCTCTCTCACCTTCTTTCCCTCTGCTGCCTGTGAATGCTATATTAGTCCACCACACAGATTTGTAGTAGTAGTAGTAGTAGTAGTAGTAAGGATTGCACGTAAGGAATGCAAGGCAATGTATGTGAAGAATCATGTAAGACAGGGATTCTTAAATTTTTCCACTTGTGACCCCTTATTACCCCCAAAATATTTATGTGGCCCTAGGCATAGATAGATAGAATAGGTATAAAAATGAAACATTTACTGATAAATCAGCATTTGCAAAGCTTGCTAAAAAAAAAAACTGAATTTCTTTTTTATGAAGTACAGCTGAAGCATTTTCTGCAGAGCCCACAGCAAACAATACATGTTGTTGCTAACAGATTTGTGTAAATAGTAGGGTTGTCCAAATATTCATTATGTTTCTTGTTTCGTAATTATTTCGGATTGTTCTCGTTTTTTGAAATGAGTATTGAAACGTTTTCCCTGGGCGCAACTGGCAATGTAATTCGAACCTTCGTTGGCCCATTCTCTAATTGTTTCTTAAAATTTTCGTTAAATTTTTTCCTTCCAATTTTTTTTAAAATATTTTTTTTTAAAAAAATTTAAATTTTTTTTTGTTTCTGCAACCTAACATGAATGGGAGCCTAGCGCAGCCTAACATGGCTAACGAGAATTGAAACATTTTTTCCATCGATCGGACAAGCCTAGTAAATAGGTGATGTTCAGAAACCTTTGACTGTAGCCTGCAGGGGAAGAAGCAGTGATCTAAGAACGGTGGGCACTGGGCAGTTTTAAAGCATCACTTGCAGAATCTTGTTGTATTGGGAAGAGACAGTTCTTCCCCATGCAGCTAGACCTCTTGCACTAAGCCAGTTTTCTCTATAGTGGAATGAAAGTAGGAAAAAGTATTTTGTCATTACCAGCCTAGCATTAGTTAAATAGAATCATAGAATTACAGAGTTGGAAGGGTTACATGAGCCATAGAATTCAAACCCCTAGTCAACTGAAGAATTCCAACTGTAGCATTCCCAGAAAGTTGCTGTCCCAGCTCTTTTTGTAGACATCCAGATAAATAGTTCCCAACCATATTTGAAACTTCTCTTCACAAAGTTGAACATGCCAAGCTCCTTCAACCTCTCCTCGTATGTTTTGTTCTCCATACTTCTTATCATCCTTGTTGTCCATCACTGAACTAACTATATCCCTTTTGAAGTGAAGTGCCTGTTATTTCCCTTGACTTGGAAGCTATTCTTCGACTAACTCTACATCTGCCTTCTTTTCTGCAGCATCACACTGCTAACTCATGTTCAACTTACCAATATTAATTCCAAGGTCTTTTTCACTGCTGAGTCAATTGTGTCCCATTCAGTGCTTTTGTTTATTTTGATCTAAATGTAGAATCTTGCATTTCTCTCTGTTGAATATCATTTTACATTTGCAGTCTAGATTTCTAGTTTATCAAGTCCTTTTGATTTCTGTTCCTGTCCTCCAATGTATTCATTTTTCCTCCCAATTTTGTACATCTGCAAATTTGATAAGGATCCCGTTTTCCACATCATCTAAATAACTCATAGAATTATTTCATCTATATAAAAAAGTTGATGGTGAACGTATCATGCAGATCCTTTGGTGTGGATGAGAATGTCATTCTGGAATCAACTTTCTGCCTCTATGTTTCATAAACAGCTCATTAAATTGCATTACTCATGCTTAAAATGAATGCTTTGTGCTCAGTAAGCTAATAATAATTAAAATCCTGTAGCCGGAATAAGACCTGGCCCTAAATCCTATTTTTAGTTCCAATTGTAGTAGACATACTGAAGCAAATAGAACTTACGTAAGTATTAACATACCACTGGTTCAGTAGGTCTACTTTAGTTGGGCTTAAGCCTAGAAGCCAAATGTTTTATATTTACAGAACTGATATGCCAACAGAGCTAAATTGGAATGCGAGGTGCATATTCAAAGTGTGCAGTGAGCTATCTCAGTACAAAGCTGTGATGCCTCATGGGCCCTGTAGTCCTGTTCCTAGTACTATTGTGGCAGATGAAGATGAAAACATGGGGTTTTCGCCGGTTCAACAAGAGCCGGAGTCTCTTCACCTGCCGGATGTTGATGTTTGCCCTCAAGAATTCAGTAAAACAGGCCTTGGGCAGAACTCCCCTCCGTTTCCCAGGAAGGAATCTTATTCTAGGGACAGAGGAGTTAGAGAGGCCCAACGGAGGAGTTTACGGATCGCAGCCAAACAACAAGCTGATTAGGACTGCTTCCCTTGGGAAATTCTAAGGAGTCTTGCATCTGGACAGAGTTGGGTTTCGCTTCTTGTTCTCTAGGGAAAGAGATTTGTTGGCGGGAAAACGAGACCCAATATAGGTGTTTGTCGCGGGAGATTCTTTGCGGAGTCAATTGATCAGCTTCAGGAGAGAGATCGTGTGTGGACTTCGTAACCCCAGTTCCTTGCTTCCTGGATCAAGCTTCCAAGCCTTTGCCTTGCCTTGCTGTGTAACCACAGACCCTGCTCCACGCTTCATGTTTTGCCTTGTTTCCAGTCACGGACCTAGCCAAGAACCAAGTTTATTTCCAGCCTTGTTGTCAAGCTTCATTGGACTCTAAGACTCTGTCATTTCCCCACACTATTGCTTGGCAAAAGTGTGTGTTTCGGTCAAGTGGATTAAAACTTTGAACTCTAATATCATCTATTGGACAATACATTTTTGGACTATATTTGACCTCATTTGAAAGGTCTGCTTCTGAACTATATTCTTCACTTGTTTTTATTGATTTTATATATTTCCTTAATAAAGATATTAGATAGAGATTGGCCTCTGTGTACGGTTATTGGTGCCCAGCAGCCAGGGGTCTGACAAAAGCAGTAATCTATGTTCTATATTTGTTTATTGTTTACATGATTAATCGACTTGTATACTGTTATTTATAAACTTCTTTTTGAATTTCATCATCACTTGACATACAATAGGGAATAAAATACCTAAAGGTGTTAAAATTATTTATTGGAACAGCCTGAGTATTGATTGTGAAATATCAACCTTTTAGTAAAGTGAGTAAAGTGAGTCACTTTACAGAAATGCTATGTAACTTTTTAAAATAAAAAATGGCTTGCCAACTTTGAATTTTTTTATGACTTCTAATTTTCAGCTCCTTTGCATGCTATCCTTTAAAAATGTGATTTACTCCAGGAACTAGTGCTGTTTTTCCTCCAGAATTAATGTTGAAAGTAGGTATTCAATCATTAGTTTGTAAAATAGAGCTAGTGTATAATTTAAAAAGTGATTATCCATATGCAATACATAATGTCCATATGCAAAGAAGAAGAAAAAGCCAATTGGAGAGGTTTAGCATTTTAGACTTAGAATATCATTTCCTCAGTTCAGATATTCTACTTAAGTATGACATAAGTAAGTGTTGTGTAATTGCGTCTTGAAAGGCAAAATAAATTGGCATTTAGAAAAGCCTATAGGTATACCCATAGATGATTATATTTCTAGATTTTTATATGCTTACAGTGGAATTTCTGATGCTACAATAAATTAAGAAGCTGGATGCTTTTCATATGCTATCCTATTTCAGTAACACAGAACAACCTTGAACCACACTAGAGCAATAATTACCTAACCTAAATCAGAGACATGCCCAGCCAAACAGCTGTTTTTAGTTTGTTAGGAGATCCATTTGATTTACTCTCTTGGTCAACTTTCATTACTGTATTAGACAAAACTTGAGTTTAGTTTTTAACCCTGAATTCCCAGTGTTGTTTGCAGGCTGCTATAAAATTGCATGCTTGAACTGTCAGAGCCATTCAGCATGCTAGAGAGCTACTGTTGTGTTTTGTATGAACTTTATAATAATAATAATAATAATAATAATTTTATTCTTATATCCCGCCCCATCTCCCCGGAGGGACTCGGGGCGGCTTACATGGGGCCATGAACTTTGGTTTTTAGAAGAGAGACATTGCCAGTTGTACAAGCAAAACCAAGCCTTCCTTCTGTGTAGTGGCACCAAAGAAAACTTGGCTATTGTCCTGGATGTAAGTCATGGATAGAATCACCAAAAAAAGAGCAACATCCTCCATCCCGAAATAATTCTTTTATCGTACAGAACGAAACAACATGAATTCAAGTCTTTCTATGATAACTCTGCAGCAGAGCGTTCCAAACTGTGTTGTGACACTTTAGTGTGTCGGCTGCAGTGTGTAGGTTTCTTACACAAACACAATAGGAAACCTCTGAGCAATAAATCTTATTTATTTATTTATTTACAGCATATATATACCCCACCCTGCTCACCTCAAAGGGGACTCAGAGTGGCTTACATAACACACATATGGCAGATATTCAAAGCCAATTATACAATTGACGAAGACAGACAATACAAACAGAGGTAAAGGCATCTTATTTTTGGCATCTTGGAGGCTGTGCTTGACTCTGACCACGGAAGGGGGGGGGAGGATGCTGTCATACCATTTTCCATGCTGAGGAGCTTTCCTGAGATCAATGTCCTTAAGGGTCCCTTTATTACCTAAAAAGCTACCTATTTATCTACTCACATTTCTGCTTTTGACCTGCATGGTGGGCAGGTGAGCTGGGACTAATGGCGGGTGCTCATCCTCAACCCAAATTCGAACTGCCGACTTTTCAATCGGCAGGATTTTTCTGCAGCACAGCGGAAATTTATCCAAATTATCTGTATCTGTATCTGTATCTGTATCTGTATCTATAACAATATAAATGAAAGGTTTTCATGACATATGTTGTGTGCCCATACATTTCCGTATTACATTTCTGTATGTGTTCATATCTCTTATAAGAGATTGTCTTAACTTCCCATTTGCTAGTAAGACTGATTTACTGTGTTGCAAAATGATACATGTCTCAAAAGTGTGGAAGGCTCTCTTCTATAGTGTTTTATTTACTTTATTTTTATGCCCCTTTTTCCCGATACAGGGAATTGAGGCAGCTATCCCACAAACCTGTCCTCCTTCCACAAGATATTCCCAATAACAGCCTTGTTAGAATGATATACCTGTGTCTTGTTAGACTGGAACCCTGTGTACCCTTGAAGGTTCTAAATAGCTTCAGTGGTGCTTGAGGATTCATGCTGCCATTGTCTCACCTGCCACATGGCTCACCCCACAAGGCAGACAATATAAAGCAACAACACTAAAGATGTGAGGGTTTTTTAGGTACACACAGTGCTTGGTACTACATACAAAAATGTCCTGCAACATTCCAAAGAACACAGCTGAAAGAACAGCCATAATCACCAGTATGTTTGTGGAAATTAATTTCTGATTATGGTTTCTTATCCTCCCCTCTAAAAGGAGCCCCTGGTGGCGCAATAGGTTAAACCGCTGAGCTGCTGAACTTGCTGACCGGAAGGTTGGAGGTTCGAATTCGGGGAGCGGAGTAAGCTCCTGCTGTCAGCTCCAGCTTCTGCCAACTTAGCAATTCGAAAACATTCGTTACCTTCATGCTCTGACGGTAAGGTAATGGTGCTCCATGCAGTCATGCTGACCACATCACCTAGGAGGTGTCTATGGACAATGACGGCTCTTCGGTTTAGAAATGGAGATGAGCACCACCCCCAAGTCAGAACTGACTTAATGTCAGGGGAAAACCTTTACCTTTACCCTATCCTCCCCTCTATTGACTCTAGACCCGCCAGTTCAAAAAGTGGGTTGCTGTGAGTTTTCTGGGCTGTATGGCCATGTTCCAGAAGTATTCTCTCCTGTTTTTTCACTCACATCTATGGAAGGCATCCTTAGAGATTTTAAGGTCTGTTGGAAACTAGGCAAGTGGGGTTTATATATCTGTGCAATGTTCAGGGTGGGAGAAAGAATTCTTGTCTGTTTGAGGCAAGTGTCAATGTTGCAGTTGGTCACTTTGATTAGCATTTAATGGCCTTGCATCTTCAAAGGCTGGCTGCTTACTGCCTGGGGGAATCCTTTGTTGGGAGGTGTTCGCTGGCCCCGATTGTTTCTTGTATTGAATTCCCTTGTCTTCTGAGTGTTGTTATTTCTCTCACCCTAAACATTCCACAGATATATGAACCTCACTTGCTAGTTTCCAACAGACCTCTAAACAAAGGATGCCCCAGAGGCAGGAAGAAGACAGCAGATAAGCTTTTCAATGCTAATTTAAGTGATTAACTACACAACATTCATACTGACCTCTCTCACCCTAGACTTTCCACAGATATATATTAACCTCTTTGCTTAGTTTTCTCCATACCTCACAACCTCTGAGGATGCCTGCCATAGATGTGGGCGAAACGTCAGGAGAGAATGTTTCTGGAACATGGCCACACAGCCCGAAAGACATACAACAACCCTCAGACCTCTCAACAACCTCTGATGATGCCTGCCACAGATGTAGGTGAAATGTTAGGAGAGAATGCTTCTGGAACATGGCCATGCAGCCTGGAAAACTCAC
Source organism: Anolis carolinensis (assembly GCF_035594765.1). Taxonomy (NCBI): domain Eukaryota; kingdom Metazoa; phylum Chordata; class Lepidosauria; order Squamata; family Anolidae; genus Anolis; species Anolis carolinensis. The sequence goes on along the minus strand of NC_085841.1, from coordinate 327,405,584 downwards.
AGCAACTAAGTGATTCTGGCCATGAAAGCCTTCAACAACACATTTCAAAAAGTTTCTACATAGAAATGTTCCAAATATGTAGTATGTATAAATAATGCAGTAACCAGAGTATCCAGGATGACAGAGGTGACCTCAAGAAATAACTTTGCTTTAACAAATGTGTACCAGTAAAAAGAAAATTTAATTATTGGTCTTAAATTTGTACTTCTGGGAGCTTACCGTCAGATCATATTAAATAACTGTATTACTTCCATTTTTCATTTAACCATTGGATTATACTATGACAAATCTGTTTTATATCCTCAATCAACAGATGATTGTATTTGGTAATAATTTATCAAGAATAAAATCTGTTTGTGAAACTAATCACCTCATGTTAGGTCTGCCCTTTTTCAGACCCACCATCTGATATTCATTTTGCCAGCAAGGCAAACATACCAATGAAAATGTACCACAGTATATGGATCATTGTGTCATTGTAGAATGAAATATTTATTTTCTTCTATCATATACATATAGTATGTATATATTTTATATTTTCTGTGACACATAGGTGAAATTTTCATGCTGAATGGAAGAAAATTAATTTTGCATACTGACTTAAACAATTATGACACCAGAATTATGTAATTCCGATTAGTTTTCTATCTTAGAGATTCCTGCAGCCCACTTCCCGGATGTTGAATTTGAGTAGTAAAATTATTGCCCTTTCTAACCTCAACCAGAGATGTTCTCTGTTGATCAAAGAAAAAGCACCAGCCACAAGATGATTTGTTATACAGTGAACTTTGCAACCACTGTGAGGCATGTATTGTACTCTCTGCAGTACATTCAATTGTGGTAAAACCTGAAAGAAATGCGCACACATTTGCTGTTTCTGTATTCCTGAATTATTTCTAGAATGTGCCATATCAGAAAGTATTTATATTAAACTTGAAATCTTCCCAAATAGGGACCAAAAAAATTAGATTAGGCATGAGAATTTTTGGGGGGATTATTTCCTGAAAAAAATGCAATACAGTCATCCCATCTTCTCAATTATTTTGCTTTCTGTAGTTTCAGTTATCTGTGGTTAACTGTAGCTTGAAAATATTAAAAGGAACATTCTAGAAATAAACAATGAATACATTTAAATTGCATGCCATTCTGAATAGCATGACAACACTTGCACTATAAATAATCTCTTTATCTAGCATAGCCATGCTCTGTACACTCACTGCTACTTAGATCATAGAAAAAAGGATAGCATATTTAGGGATTGGTACTATCCATGGTTTCAGACCACCACTGGGAGAATTGGGACATATCCATCGCTGAGAAGGGCAGGAGTGCTGTACTCCCACCAGAACCCAATCACAGATTGGTCTACATGCATACTATTAATTATTATATTTTATATTTATTTATTCAATTTATATCCCATCTTTTTCCTGCCAATGGATTCAACGTGGCTTCCAGAATTTAAAATGTAAATTGGCTAAAAAGTACATTACAAAAGTTTGAAATAAACATTTTAATAAGTCTTTTAAGAGCAGATAGTTAAAGACACACCACAGACTTGGTCTAGGAAGCCACACTTCTGAGTGTGCAAAACTTTAGCAAACTCATCATCAGTTACTGCACTTTATCACTGTTCCTCACCTTTTAGGTTTTTAATGTTTTATTGAGACTGCTCCTCCGCCCCTATCCCTGTTCATTCTTATACTACCCAGGAGCCCTATTCAGAGTTTTACACAGTTTTTCCCACTGTAATCCAAGGGTTGTTGCACTTAAAGTAGAATTATATCCAAAATCTTGAAAGCATAAACATGACCATAATCCAAAGGCTTGATACTTGAACTTGACTATAATCCCAAAGGCTTGAAATTTGAAACAAGATTTGTAATCCTAACAGGAGGCATGAAACTTAAACAGGAAAACCTGCAGAAAAGAAGGCTGAGAGGAGACATGATGGCCATGTATAAATATGTGAGGGGAAGTCATAGGGAGGAGGGAGCAAGCTTGTTTTCTACTGCCCTGGAGACTGCGGAACAATGGGTAGAAACTACAGGAAAGGAGATTCCACCTGAACATTAGGAAGAATTTCCTCACTGTGAGAGCTGTTTGGCAGTGGAACTCTCTGCCCCAGAGTGTGGTAGAGGCTCCTTCTTTGGAGGCTTTTAAGCATAAGCTGGATGGTCATCTGTCACAGGTGCTTTGAATGCGATTTCCTGCTTCTTGGGAGGGGGTTGGACTGGATGGCCCATGAGGTCTCTTCCAACTCTATGATTCTATGATTCTAAGATACAGACCCAAGAACAGAACTCCTAACTCAGAGCTCCCAAGACAGGCAACTTGACCCATGAAAATCTAATGTTGATCTCCCGACTGAATATCGACTCCAATTCCTTAAGAATACTCTCCCTTGGCCATGACATCACCCTTTCTTATATCTGGGTTCCCTTTCTTTATCTTTCAGTCTCTGGGAACACTGGATTTGTTTCTGTTTCACACTATCCCTTCTGATCTGTAAATGCTGGGTTATCTGTAACCCTCCTGTCTCCTTCACATTCCTTTCAAAGTCAATCCCTGGCTGATTCTCATGAGAATCACTGCCTATTTCCCAGACAACAGATCTACCCAAAATATTCCCATTGTCTCAAAAAAAACCCCAAATTCCCCCCCCCCCCCCCGCAGCAACACCAGGCTCAAACAGAAAATTGTCATCCTCATCCTCAGAGGCTTTCCAGTCAAAGAAAAAGTAGCTAATGCCATTCATGATCAAAACCAATAGCTTTTCCTACTATTCTCACTATCCCACCCCATTCCAGTGCTTTCCCTCCTCCCTGTCCCTTAACACAATTTTCCCACAAGAAAAAGTTAGTCCATCCAGATGCCAGCAAGTCTTTCCAACAGTGCCTCCTGCTGACCTCGAGATGTCACGGAGATTTGTGGTGAACTTCTTAAACAGCAGAAATTGGTTGGCTCCTGACATTAATATTATAAAAGCTATTAGCTGGTCAGAAGTACTACCTTCTCAAGTGAGTTACCATATGACTCCATTCATTCTAAGGCTCCTTCTACACTGCCAGATAATCCAGGTTATTAAAGCAGAAAATCCACATTATCTGATTTGAACTGGATTATCTCAGTCTACACTACCATATAATCCATTTCAAAGTAGATGATGTTGATTTTATACTGCTGTGTAGAAGGGACCTTAGAGAAAGCTGGAAATGGTTGTTAGGATTCTTTTTAGTTTGAGGATGGCTTTGGCATTGAAAATTCACTAAAAACTGATGAATGATCTAGAGAAAGCTAATATTCTTGCATCGATTGTCATCTTTCAGAATCATCAAGAACTGCATCCTTCTGGATAGGATATCTGGGTTATGAACTCGGCATGTTGTACTTAAGGAAACATTATTTCTACAATCATCCACTTTTGAATATCATGCTGCTGCCCTGATAATTGCTTCAAATTAATGCTTAAATGTTTCCTTTCCAAAATAAACAAGCTGTTAAATAACTATATAACTATATTTCAGAGGCTGCACTAGGACCCCTGCTCTAGCTGGCTCCACTTCTTCCAACAATTGGAAGAAACATTAGGCTTACTATGTGCCATCAAATAACTTTCAGCTATACTCTGAATGAGAGACTCCAAGAACTTTAGTCATCAACTCCTCCACTCAAATTTTCCACCAACTTAGAGGCAAACTGTTTAATGAACTGTTTGCAGTTACTAGGCCTTGTGCTTCAGAAGCTTAGAAACAAACTAATCTTTGGGAAGCAAAAAAAAAATCAACTGGAATATGAAGTGTTCTACTGACTTGTATATTATGGGAAGGCAATCTTTAAGCATTAATTAAAAGCAATTATTTATTTACTATATTTTTACCCCACTCTATCTCACCCCAAAGGGGACTCAGAGTGGCTTATCAGGACAGTAGCATTATATTCAGCAGTGGATGACTGTATAAATAATGTTTCTTTTAAAAATTGGTTCTTGCCAGTACTGTCTGTGATATTGAATGATTTTCTCCTCTGTCCTCTTTAGCACTGACCATCTGGGACTTATAGTCTATGTCTTAAACAATGGTTGGTGTTTTCAGAATTGATAGTGCATCAGATTGTTTCCCTTAATGACATAGTTTCATCAAATGGTGTCTTTTATTTTTAATTCTGACTCTTAACTTGACTAACTCTGTGGGATAGGAGTAAAGTGCTGGAAATTATCAGTATTGGAAATAGTGGAAGAGCCAGAGGGCATTTTAGTCAGCACCATGCAAGTACACAGGCCTGAATCCCATTGCCAGTCCCGCTAGAGTAGACTCACTGAATCAACTACATTTACTGAAATACTGAGTTATCAATGGGTATAACATAACTGGAACTCACAACCAGATTTAGATCATGGTAGCTGGCTGATACTTCCCCATAGCCCTACTATCCTTATATACATCCAAACACAATTGTGAAATCTAATTGCTGGACCCTCTTTTTCTGATTCTAATACACCGACCACCTAACGCTAAAGTTTTTTGGACAAGGTGATGTCTACAAAGTTGTTTTGGAAAACAAAATCCTGGGGAAAAAATTAAATACAGCTGTTTTGCGAACCAAAAAAACACACAAAGCTTAAAATCCTTTACACTGATTGGCTGGATTACACATAGTGTGGGTCACTGCTTATAATAATTGCCAGTTATTTTCCTCTGTTAAAATGAGCACCAACTAAATATTAGAAACAGCCTTGAAAATGAACTGGGAATGTGGATATGCCTAGGGCCTTTATTTTCATTGCCTGCATAATAAGAGGATCTGAGAAGGCAGCCTTTCACATGCCATGTTGTCTTTTGTTATATAATGAAATGGAATTTGATTCTCCAGCATAGGGAATCCTAAAAATCAAGTACAGGAAATCATACTACCCTATATTGTAGAAGAAAGCATTAGTAGATGTCTGATTGGGTCTTTTTGTCTAAAATTCCAAAATAATGGCATTCGTAAATATCATGTAAAAATAGCTTCTGACTCTTCAGGCTCATCCCTCCCTTTATCTGAAATGTGTACTACTATTTATGTTTGCTATTTCAAAGCTGTATTCCTAGGGTAACATATTTCAATAATAACTTTTGTTGAGAGGTAATACAAGTATACCATAGACATGATTTGGACTGCAATCCTAAAAGTATGTTTTTTCTATCATACTTACTTTTTATTCAGTTGTTACTTAAGCATATTGGCTGAACATAGGAGAAAAAGTCCTATCTACGATCTGCACCATTGGTAAAAGGATGATTAAATAATATTTTCAAAGTACACTATAATATAACTGGCAAAATCAACTTCTACCTTCTTCTCATGCAAAAAATTAATAAACTTGTGTTAGTTTCACCATGTAGTTTCATGTTTCCATGTAAGATCTGTAGAGTACTTGCAGATCCCTGAAAATTCACACATGTACACTAAGTCAGTGATTCTAAACCTCTGATATCTTGTGTCATATCAATCACTCTTATCAAAATGTGCCAGCCAATGTTTTCCTAAGAGAGCGAGTAATAGACTTCCATTTTGTTTTTATACTTATCAATTATAGTAAGTTTTAAAGACATAAAAATTGCATTAATATCCCCCAAAATAGACATCCCTGCCCACAAAAGGAAATTTATGTTGAATACACATAGTTTAATGTTGCAATAACTGCAAAACACAAAAAGATAACATTAAAATTGCAATAATATTATTGTTATGACATTGTTAACCATTGTGTCCCAGTGACATTATTCCACTAGTTGAAAAGCATAACCCTAAGGAACATTTAGTCATTGGAAGATTGGATAGCCACAGAGATGACCCATTTTGTGGGTTCCTACTAAATCAGCTTTGTTTGTTTTACCCCAGGATATGGAGCACAACTAATCAGAATGCTGTTCAAAGAAAATAGATCTTTTTGTAGCCAGTCGGCTGTTCTTGGATACCAGAAATACCTAATGGCAATCTAATACTGTAATTTAGTTGGCCAGTTGTGGGATTGACTAGACAACTGTTCCTCTGGGAGTAATTTAAACTTTAATTTCATGGAATGTGTCCTGTTACAGGTTAAACATCTGTATACAGAGGTTGTATCTTTGTGGTTTGTGCTGCACATATGCACTGCCTTCTTTCCATATACATTTTAAATTAAATCTGTGTTCTATGAAATCCACATATTGCCTTCAGAGACCACCTACATCAAAACTCTGACATCATGTTTTCTTTGAGATTCATTGTGGTAAATTGTACAGATCATGCTTACCAGGCCTTTACTATTGTTACAAGTGAGCAGCTTGCTAATCATGCAGAAGAGAAGTAATTGCAGCCCTAGATGCACATTTGTTTATACTTTTCAGAGAATAGAAAGAATTAATCTAATCTGTGTATAGCATATGTGCCGAATGCACAGGGGATTCGTCTACTTGACTTTAATACATACATCAGTCTTCTCCATGCATTTTGACTTAATATCTTAAATCGAACATAGTTTAAGTTCCCCAATCACCTATCCTTTTGCACTATTTTTATTTCAGTCTTTAATCTTACTTACATTTAATAAATGCCATTCAAATGCACCTTGAAATACCAAACTATCACAACTGATTGTATGATTACCATTATTCACTCTTGATCCAAATTACATATTGCCTTGTTCTAATCATAGGTGGCACTAAAATATGAATTCAAGTTTCAACCAGCTTTTGTAGTGTTTATAAGATAAATAAAATCTAACAGATATTTTGCTCAGTTTCTTGCAATCCCATTCATCACAGTGGGACTGAGTGGGTTGCATGTGATTTTGAAAAAATGTAAGCAAAGAAGAAGATATGTCCTTTTGTATCATTATTCAGTATCAAAAAGCAATTGAATATAAATGATAGCTCCAGAATTTTGTTTCTCGTTCCTATATAATATTTAAAGAAGGCCAGTGATCTATTCAGCAATTTTGCATTCTAATTTTTCGGATACAAATTTTATAAAGTTTATGGAATTAAATCTTTGTTGAAAGCTTTTCTCGAAAATTAGAAGACAAATTACTAGATGCATCATCATTGTTCTTTAAGACTTAAGGAATATACTGTATATATGGAGGAGGATTAATTATGTATGGAGAGGAGGATTAATTACATCTTGATAGATACGTCTGAGTTGGACACCTAACTCGTTTGTAAGCTATATACAGTAGAGTCTCACTTATCCAAGCCTCGCTTATCCAAGCCTCTGGATAATCCAAGCGATTTTTGTAGTCAATGTTTTCAATATATCATGATATTTTGGTGCTAAATTCGTAAATACAGTAATTACAACATAACATTACTGCATATTGAACTACTTTATCTGTCAAATTTGTTGTATAACATGATGTTTTGGTGCTTAATTTGTAAAATCATAACCTAATTTGATGTTTAATAGGTTTTTCCTTAATCCCTCCTTATTATCCAAAATATTCGCTTATACAAGCTTCTGCTGGCCCGTTTAGCTTGGATTAGTGAGACTCTACTGTACCATCTTAGCTCAAACAATTATATTTTGTCAAAATTTAAAGTGTTTTAAAGAACTTATTATGTGTAAAGTTTGAGTTGTATTACGTTGCTTATTTTAAGTTGTTGACTTTAATTTTATTGAGTTTGTCTTTGTTATATGTTACTATTGGCAATGAATGTTTGCCACTCTGTTTTATTTTGCTGGAAACCACCCTGAGTTTTTTTGGGGAGATAGGTGGGTTATAAAGAAAGCATTATTATTATTATTATTATTATTATTATTATTATTATTATTATTTACTCATGTATAAACTGAAACATATTAGGTAAAAAAAAATCTGAGTTGAATTATACGCAGGTCAATGTAAGTACTCTACATTAACTTTACCAAAAAAGAAGAAACTATCCTTTTCACTGAGTAGCATGGAGAAAAGTGAGAGCTGTGATGACTCATGGGCCATGTAGTCCCGTTCCTAGTGCTGTTGTGACAGATGAAGAGGAAAACTTGGGTTTTCCACCTTTTCAGCCAGAAAGGGAACTTTCCCAGCCTGAATTAGAGCCCTTGCACCTGCAGGAGGTTTGTATTCCAGAAATCTGCCAAACAAGCCCTGAGTCAAAATCTCCCCCATTTTCTCGCCGTAATTATTATCTACAACAAAAAGGAGTTCAGCAGGCTAATCGCCGAAGCCTGAGAATCGCAGCAAAGCATTCTGATGATTAAGCCTGCTTCCATGAGAAATTTTAGGGAGTCATACATCTGGACACAGAGATTGACTTTCGTTTCTGGTTTCCCCAGAGAAGTGTTCTCTGGTGGGAAACGAGGCCCTATTTAGGTTCCTTGCCCCTTTTGGAATCTTGCGGAGTCAATTCGTCAGCTACTGGAGTAGCGTGTGTGGACAGCTACTCCGTTTCCAAGCCTCGTTCCTGTTTCCAAGCCTTGTTCCTGTTTCCAAGCCTTCGTTCCCAGCCTTGTTTACTTCCACGGATCTTGCCTTGCTTCCCGGACCTTGCCAAGTAAATTCCACGGATCTTGGTTTTGCTCCTCGTTTCTTGTTGCCTTGTTCAAGCCTCGTGTTCCAAGTATCAAGTTATTACCTAGCCTTGCTCAAGTTTCATGGACTAAAGGACCTTGTCATCTCCCCTCACTTCGCTTGGCGAAGTGAGTGTTTCGGTTATTGGATTACAACTTTGGACCTTAATATTTCATATTGGACATTGTTTCTTTGGACTAATTTTGACCTTCCCTGAAAGGTCTACTCCTGAACTATTTCCTACACTTGCTTTTATTTACCCTATACAATTCCTTAATAAAGATATTAGTTAGATTCTGGCCTCTGTGTATGGTTATTGGTGCTCTGCAGCCTGGGTCGTGACAGAGCTTAGTCCTGGGAGAAACTAAAGAAGCATTGACCCCATTCTACTCTTGTCACTACCGTTTTTTAAATACTTAGACCAAAAATGGTTGTAGCCATAAATAGCTGGCCCTTTGAGGCAGTGTTGCTGGCACTTGCTTCTCTTCATGGAATGATTCTCAACTTATCCATAGGTAATATCAAAATTTTCACCTCAAAACCTGTTCTCAATTTATATATGAGATTGAGTTATATATGAGTATATATGGTAGGTAAGACAAAAAATGCACAGCATGAGAACAATTTGATTCATGCTTGGTGGACTCGTTTCTGACTCCCATATTTGGACCTTAGAAAAAAAAATTCTTACGAATAAACAGTTCCTGCATGGTTGAAACAAGTAACCTTTTCCAAACTCTGAATCCAGAGCATCATCCTTCCACTTCTGAGTTAAGCATGAATTCAGCATGTCATTGCGTTCATTTTCCTTAAAAGTAACAGTCCAAATTCTGCCTAAAAATAATCTTCAAGACATTTTTTTTTCCATCTTAGACATCAGTGAGGGGTGACAGCGAGGAGGAAAAATGAAGGGCTAAAAGGTAGAGAAATGAAGGGGAAACAATAATTTTTTTAATAAATGGCAGTTGCCCAAGACTGCTCATGGGATAGGAATGTTAAAGAACTCCTGGTGAGGTGTATTAATGGCCAGTGGTGTAGTCATACGTATCATATGCCTTTTCCTTTTATAACCATGTCTCATCAAAATATGTGTTATGGGAAGGGAGAAATATGTGGTGGTAGTGATGGTGAATCCCTTCCATTTATAAATAATGTTTTCTAGGTTCTTATTTACGTCTCAACCATAATTGGTTATTTAATTTTAGTTCTACCTTTTCCTTAAGAATTTATGCACATAATGGACTATGAGAAATGGAACACAAGACAACTATGATCAAGAAACAATGGGCAAATCTTGTCAACAGAAGCTCAGTTAGAATCAGAGAATCATAGAGTTGGAAGAGCCCACAAGGGCCATCCAGTCCAAACACCTATCATGTAGGAATACACAATCAAAGCACTCTTGACCAATGGCCATCCAGCCTCTCTGATGCAGCATATTTCACTGTCTTCCTAATGTTAGATGGGATCTCTTTTCCTGTAGTTTTAATCCATTGCTCTGTGTCCTGATCTCTGGTGCAGTACAAAATAAGCTTGCCCCCTCCTGAAGATGACATCCTTTCAGATATCATGATGTCACTTCTTAATTTTCTCTTTTTAACATTTTCCCTACTTGTTTTCGTTTTTCCTTTCTTCTTTGTATTGTTTCCCAACTATTTTTTAATGGTAAACTTTTTCAGATCAGGACTCTACTGGGTATTTCCGCATATTCTTTAGAGAAAAATATTAGTATTGCCAAGATTTGATTTGAGACAGGTTGCCTCAACAAAGCAAAACAACCTGGTGAGCCCTTATGTGAGATCTTGTCTCCAGCACAAGATTGAAACATAAGGCAGTTTTTCACATCATCATCATCTTATCCTTACTGAGGACAAAATGTAACTTCTTGGGTTATGTATATTTCACACACACATCCCTGGATAGAATACAGAACAGATCAAACCATCTTTAAGACTTTAGTGGATGCTGCAGGAATAATTATGTGTCTGATTCTTGAGTGTTCGAAGCTTCATTCACATCCCTCTGCCTGATTGAGCTTGGGATGGGAAATGCTCTGCATCATTATTGCCTGCCTAAGATCGAAGAGAACCGTAGTGGTTTCCTCCATGGTTGTCTTGTTGTGTTCAAACAAGTAGTGAGATCTATAGGACAGCAAGACAAACCAGATGGTTCAGCACCCCGGAGAGCTCCAGTTGTTTCAACAAGGTATTGAAGTGCAACTGAAGTATTTTCAATTTCATGGCCAAAACTACTACTCTTGGGTTGCACTTTTTGGCTTGAAGCCGTACATTTGTCTTGCCAGGAATTCTGGCTTAGCATGCATGGCCTAACATTGATGTACACCCTACATGATCTTTGGAGCTATTGGAGGAAGGTGATTCTTCACCACAGAGGTCCAATCTTTTACGATCAGGGATTATCTTCCCCCAGTTGTGCATGGACCTAATGTCTCCTGTGTTGGCTTCACTGGGTCCTCAGTCTTGTTATAATCCCAAGCTATGACATTTTCCACTGGGGATGGTGAGCCATGCACCAGGGCAGAGTTTCTCAATTGTGCTTCTCCAGATGTTTTGGACTTCAGCTCCTGCAATTCTTAACAGCTAGCTGGTTGGGATTTCTGGGAGCTGAAGTCCAAAACACCTGGAGGAGCACAGTTTGAGAAACACTGCACTGGGGGAATGCCCAATCATTGAATGAGGAACACTTATCCATTATTAAACTGGGAGAGTGAACAACAAGGAGAGAAAGTCTTAGAATTTGTTTTTTTGGGTTTGGAAAGTATTGGGGAGGCATCTCTGTATCTCTTTGTTGGCTGGATTGGGGTTTCTGGGCAGGCCATATTAGGCCTATAGGTTTGAAGGTTCCTTATCCTAAGATAGATAATACTGAATTGGATGAACCAGTGATTCAGATCAATTTCCATTGTTTATACTCAGTTTTGGAAATCTGGATTTTAATGGTTTCTTTAGTGTTGATAAATTTTATTTTAATAATAGGTTTGATTTAATAATGGATATATTTTCTGAATTTGTCCAGTTTCGAAGTAACCTGGCTCATTACTGTTTCCCCTTTGTAAGAAAGAAAGTTCAGTGTTTTTACAATTAAAATTTGATACAAGGTATGCTTTCATTTTTAAATTTTTACATTACTTTTTGAGGAATTATTTTGGGGAGTATTGTCCATGTTTTGCATTTTAAAGGTGTTTTACTTTTCAAATGCATAAAAAGTAATGTGCATTCCTTAAAATATCAATACACACTACTCAGAAATATTGAGTAATAACGAAAGGCTTTGGTAATTTTTGGTACTTCCAACATGTTAGCTCTTTTTCAGTCAAATTTTCAAATTTTGCCACAGTTGAGAGAGAGAAGTGTAAATAAGAATACAATAATTATGTCACTAGTCATTCAAATATGTTTCTTGGGCACTTTCTTTTGCTAGAAAAGCATAAGTGAGTAATTAGAAAATTGCTGCCTTGATTAAGCTTAATAGGAAACATTTCAATTAGGCTAAAGCTGCATTGGGAGGAAGTAGGTTTTTACAAAGGGAAACATTACATGTCATGCAACTGTCAGCTTTTGCCCACACTAAGAGGTGGAATTAAATAGATCTATGCAAGGCGGGAAGGGGGAGGGAGGAAAAATGATTGCAGTAATTAGATGGAGCTGAATAGTCAAAAGCTAGACCTATAGTCAAACTGATATCATGTCTTGATCATTCCCTCTTTGATAACATTGATCTTATAAAGCATTTCTCTATAACAAATTAGGATAGGAAATCCATGGGAATAGTTAGTTTTCTTCTTCATGAGAAAGAGGCGGATGGGGGGCACAACTGACTTTAGTGTGGGTTTTTTGGAGGGGCAATGTGACTTTTGTGAATTCCTGAGTAATGTGAACAGAATTTTTTAAAGTCACTTGATAATAGATAATTTTATTTATTTGTTGATAATATATTCACATAATAATTTATATAATTAATGTATTCAATTATATAAAACAATTTTAAGGCATTTTATAGGCACAACTAAGGGCTTGCTCTTTCATCACTGTTCTGGAGACAGACTATTTAAGTGAGCCTTTTCTTTAGGACTTCTTTAAGACTCTACATTCAGTCTGTTGACTTACAGTTCCCCAGGTGATCTGTCCTACATAATAATAAGGTGTTCAGCTAAAAGCCCTGTGCTGTTCCTGCCATGAACAGACCAGTGGTTTCCTTAAGGTAAAGGTAAAGGTTTCCCCTGACGTTAAGTCCAGTCATGACCGACTCTGGGGGTTGGTGCTCATCTCCATTTCTAAGCCGAAGAGCTAGCGTTCTCCATAGACACCTCCAAAGTGATGTGGCCGGCATGACTGCATGGAGTGCCGTTACTTTCCCGCCGGAGCGGTACCTATTGATCTACTCACATTTGCATGTTTTCGAACTGCTAGGTTGGCAGGAGCTAGGGCTAACAGCGGGCGCTCATTCCGCTCCCGGGATTTGAACCTGGAACCTTTTGGTCCGCAAGTTCAGCAGCTCAGCTCTTTAACACACTGTGCCACCAGGACCCCCTGTGGTTTCCTTACACTGAGTCAAATCTTTAGACCACCTAGTCTAGTATTTCTATCTTTGCCTAGCAGCAGGTTTCATCTAAGTTCAACCATAAAGCAAAGAAAAGCAGTTGCTTTAACAATCAGATTTGGGGTGTCAATAAAAGGCAGCATTTATGTAATTTGCTATTACTGTATTTTATTGCCATGTTCTTGTGTGCCTTTCCACTGGGCTCCTTCCTAGATTTGGGGGACCTAAAGATGGAAGTACATGCACTTGTAACCTCAAAGTTGGACTTCTGTAATGTGCGTTATATTGAGCTACCTTTGTACTAAGTTCGAAAACTCTAGCTGGTTCAAAATATGGCAGCCAGATTGGGTACAAGAACAACCAGGAGTAAGCCTATTACATCTATCCTAAAGTCATACCACTGACTGCCAATTAGTTTTTGGGCAAAGAACAAGGTGTTGGTTTTGACCTTTAAAGTCCTACATGGTTTGGGTTCAAGTTATCTACAGGATCAGCATCTCCCATAGAATCTGCTCTGCACACTTAGGTCCTCTGGGGGGCAGCTACTCCAGCCTGAAAGAACCCAACTGCGACTGTCACCCAGAGGACCTTTTCATTGGCCACCCCAAGGCTGTGGAACAACCTGCCGGTAGAGCTCCGACAGCTAAATCAGCTGTTGGAATTTAAGGACCTTGTTGCATTGAGGTCCTATTCTGTGGGGCAGCGTGGGGAAACCATTGTCCCATGCCACACATTGTCCCTTGCATCCTTTATCCCATCCCACAGGGCGAAGTGTCACTGCCCAGCTTTCCCCCATTGGAAAGCCTCCCATGTCCCGAGGGAAGTGTCCTACTATGCTGTCAAGATGCTTCCTCTACGGAGCCCCACCGCAAGTTGCCTGGCATTGTGTGATGGTGTCCAGCGGGCTCCAAGGTGGAAGCGTTATGGCAGTGTGCTAGAATGCTGATTTTTCCACATGTGATGAGGTGGTAAGATACAATTGAAGCTCCATCTCTTCCGGCAAAGCCTACCAAGCCAGTTTTAAGCATGAATTTTAAACTTGTGTTCTGTGTTTTAATGTCTGTCTTGTGTATCTAATACATATTTTATAAAAATGCATTTTAATATGTATCTTTTATAGAACTACATAATATCTGTGTTTATAGAATTTTTGCAATGTTTGTGTGGTTTGACTCTGCTGTGACCCGCCTTGAACCACGAGGAGAGGCAGGTAAAAAGTAAAATAATAATAATAATAATAATAATAATAATAATAATAATAATAATAATAATTGCTTCTACTACTACTACTACTACTACTACTACTATTATACCTTTGCTATTGTGAGTGTATGGGAGTGCATTTGAGATTTCATTTCGGATAGAAAAATATCTTGTTTCAGTTTTGTCTTCAGGATCTCAGGTAAAGGTATTCCACACATTTCCTAGCTAAATAACCTTTAAGGCTATATGATTGGGGTAACCAATTACTTTTTGCATGCAAAATTTGTATAAACTTTCCTTTTGGGACCAAAATTACTAAAATGTTATGCTGGGTAATTAAAAACAATCACAGAGCAGTTAAATTTTAAAAATCATGTGTAGTGCTTCCTTTTCCTCGCCATTCGTTTAGATGAAAGAAACCATGAGTATTTCAATGTGGAATCTTTTCTGTCAAATAATATCTGGGAATGGGCTGAAGGAGAGAGCGAGCAGGGCTGAAGAGTAAAAAAAAATTACAAAGTACATTGAGCATGAAATTGAAGCGCTCAAGGGAGGGTTTCATTTTCCCTTCTTAAAATCAAAAGGAGACCTCCTAGCCTCTGATAATAATTTTAGCAACAAAGACCAGACTGCGAATGATTTTTGTCATTTTTTCCTTCTCGATAATGTGAGAAGTGCTCCTCAATATCCTATTTTCTAGCACTTCCTGAGAGTATGTGTATTGCATGTATTTTATTGATTCGTAATGTGTAGCCAAGAATGTCCCCTCTGAGAATCTATTAAAGCCTGATATGGAGTTTGTTTAGCCTGGAAATACTTGGCCTGAGGTAAAAAACCATTGGAGGTTTGCATATCCGCAGTTATAATTTAGTCATTTGTGTTTGGATGATGTATGACAATTTGACTAATGACTGCCCTGCAGAGGAATGCCTACCAAGCTGACATTTGGGATGTTGTGTTTTTCAGTCTATATTCAGGTGTGTTTTCTGGCAATGCAAAGGGACAGAATGTATTTTGCTTTCACACTTGGCATTTTTCTCCCTTTGAATTTGGTTTGTCATCTTCTCCCCAGAAGCTGTATTTGGATGAAGTTCTGTATTCTGACAGAAGCTTGACAGCCTGCCAAAAAAAGTGGAAATAGAGGCAACGTAAAGTAAATACTGATAATATTTCTCTCTCCCTTTCTTTTACTCTTGAACATTTTTAATAAAAAGGAAAAGCATATGTTCGTAGCCTAACTTGTCCCAATAGAGGGTCAATTACAACCATTTGGCTGCGAATCCAATCCAAGAAAAATACCAAGTAAAGAAACAGCAACAGCAGGTACCAAGGGCCCCCACTACAGTCAGATGTTCTCAGTGCATGTCAAATGTGAACATAAAGCCTATGGGTAAGATATTTTTCATCCTTCAGTTTCCCATGAAAGTCCAAAAATGAATCAATAAACCAAGGAGACATTTTTGCATAGTTAGGTATTTTCCTGGAAAGCCCTATAAATGTTCACAAAGATGTGCATTCTTTTAATGGGGTCATGAGAAGAATAAATTGATGTCAGATTTAGACAAATACTGCCTGGCCAGGTATTCATGTACAGATGTGAATTCAAGTTTATCAAGGCAATATATGTTCAAACACAGTTCAAATAGTGACCTTTCTTTCACTTATTATATGACTAGTCACAAAAAAGAAAGGTTAGAAAAGCACCCCATGCCATTCCATCTCAGATGGTCTGTGAACAGGGACTAGCTTGGTACACAACACTCCTTATTTCTATCACACAAACAGGGTTCTATGATTTTGCGGGAAAAACAAAGGTATTGTGTATTAATAGCTACACGCTACAATAATTGAACAACCGAGGCTGCAATCCCATATTTACTTGCTTGAGAATAAGCCTGTTGTGTACGTGATACTATAACCTCTTGCATAAATTCTTTGCACATGTATTTGTGCAAGAATATAATCCAGTGTAAATGATGAGGTAGTATGGATTTTCACTCCATGCCATTAATCTGTATTTAGGCCACTTGGGATGCATCTGCACTATAGAATTAATACAATTAGATAGCACTTTAACTGCCTTGGATCAATACCATGGAATCACTGGAGTTGTAGTTTTTGAATGACTTTAGCCTTCTCTGTCTTCTGGTGCCACGCCAAACTACGAAACCAAGTCCACTCAGACCGACAAATATTGCCACCACATAGGATTTTCAAAGGAGGTTTACCAATATTTTCGTCTAAGGATAAGATAGTTTGGCTTGCATAAAGTCACCCAGTGAGTTTCCATGGCTGACCATGGATTCAGCTTTGGGTTTCCAGATTCCTTGTTCAACATTCAAACTGCTATTCTATACTAGGTAAGTTATAGCAAATGCCAGGTCCCGAAATTCTTATTTATGGTGAAAGTGGGCTAATGAAAATAAATATATGTAGGCTAGGCTAATGAGTGTAGTATGGTTATTGTTATGGTTGAGCCTTATGGCTCCAATTCTGGGAGACGTGGTCGTAAGACTCCTCGAGAGTCAGACTCTCTTGAGGAGCGAGAGAGGAAACGGCTGCGGGACTTATTTGCAGAACCGACAGACGAAGATTCCTTTGAGGGTTTTACCGAGGGAATGGAGGAACAGGTGGTTAGCTCAGAGGAGGATGACATGGAATGGACTCGTGTGAGGGAGGATTTGGGTGTTCCTGGTAATGATAGCATGGGAAGCAACTGGCGGGTTGCAGGATCGGACCCGTGGACGAGTTGGAGGGATGGAACGGGATCCACAGCTGGGGATGCTGTGGGGCGTAGTCAAAGATGTTTTAGCTCTGATGAGGATGATGATGATGAGGCACCTGGAATTAGGGGAGCAGCTGATAGTGATGAGGAGTTGTAAACTGGCATAAAATGGGGTTTTGAATCCAGGGCTAATTGCGTTGGGCAAGGTAATCTGGACGAACGCTTGGGCTCTTGTTGGGAATTTCCTGAAGACGGGTGTGTTTCGTTTGCTGAATACGTAAGTTACCAAGGACATTGGGCATAGACGGCGGGAGGAACTGTGTGGGCTTTTGTTGTGCAACCTGTGTTTAATCTTATTAGCTTGGACCTCCGTCGTCTTCTTGACGGACATTGTTTACCTACTCTGGATTGACGCTGGATTGACTGACTGACTACGACCTTGGACTATCCTTTCTGTGGCTATCGGTGGAATTCGTGGAACCTTAGACGCCTGCACCTGGCTATCGACCTCGGACCGGATTGGGACCCCGCTGACCGCTGCAACCCTGATTGATGTGTTTGGACCCGGAGTTCGCCCGCTGCACGGAGGAGTAACAACTTAGTTACTCAACCACAGCTGCTGAGTAGCAGAGAGGAATCTGCTGCCAGTATTTATGTTTTATTGAATCTTTGTTTACCAGCTTTTGTTTGTTTAAAGTGCCAGGCTGAAGTAAGCATTTTTGGTTTAACCCGGATTAAACTCCTGTTTAATCCGGTTTATCTTTTGAACCATTTTTGAGTGACTTTTCATATTGAAGGCGAGTGTTTGCCTAGCCCTTTGTTTTTTACGAGCATTTTTTGGTTCTGTATCTTTAATAAACTGTGTTGAATCTTATCTGGTGGCGTTCTGTCTGTGACAGTTATAGAACCAACAAATGCATATTACACCTAATCCTGTAAATTCAGCCAATTAACAATCAAGAATAACCATACTATATAAACAAGTGGTAAGTGGAGAACCCAGCCAGAGAAGTAGAGAAAAAACCCAGGGGTTGTCTACCCGCAGTTTAGCCTGGCAAACACATCTGATGGCAGATAGCTAGGGCTAGACAACCCAAATAAAAATTCTTATCCAACTGGTATCAGAGACTGTGGAATGACCTTCTGGAAGAGACCCGACAGACAGCTTTTGGAATTTAAAACACACCTGAAGACTTATCTCTTCCGGCAGGCCCATCCAGTCAGTTGTAATCATGAATTTAAAACTTGTGTCTTGTGTTCACTATTTTTAATAGCTGTGAGCCACGGTGTCACAAAGAGTTAAACCCTTGTGCCAACCTGAATGTTGCCGGTTCGAAACCGTGAGACAGGGTGAGCTTCCGTCTGTCAGCTCTCGCTTGCGGGAATATAAGAGAAGCCTCCCAACTAACACATCTGGGCATCTTTGTAGACACATCTTTGTAGACGGCCAATTCTCTCATACCAGAAATGGCTTGCAGTATGTTTTAAGCCGCTTCTGACACAATAAAATATATTTTAATCTTTGTTCTGTGTACTTTAACATATGTATTTTGTAGACTACATTTTAATATGTGTATTTTATATAATGTTTATGATGATTATGTGTTTTAGCTATGTTGTAACCCACCTCAAGCCACAAGGAGAGGCGAGGGAGAAATAAAATCATTGTTGCTGCTGCTGTATAACATAGGTAGATATCTTAGTCAACGGTGATGAATGCTGTGAGCTGAATTTCAAGAACATCTTGTGGTTGTTATTCATTAAACTCAAATTGGCTAGTGACTCTATAAGTGACAGACCTCCAAGATACCCTGTCATCAAGGTCCTACGGACTCAGGGCTGTTATTTCTTTGATTGTTTCTATCTACCTGTAATGTGTCCCTCTTCTTTTCTTACTTCCTCCTACTTAATGAACCCTTATTGTTTTTTTCTAATGAATCGTGTCATCCCATGATATGCCCAAAACCTCTCACGTGTGGTCATTTTGACTTCTAGGAGGAATTCAGGCTTCATTTCCTCAAGGACACATTTATTTGTGTTTTTTACAGTCCTTGGTATCTGTAGAACTCTCCTCTATCAACATCTTGCAAATAAGTTCATTCTTTAATGTCCTGCTTTCACAATCACACATAGAAATTGGAAATATGAAGACTCATGTCTTGTATTTATACTTTAGGTTCTTATGTTGTTCCTTCATAATTGCCCTTCTAAGTTCTAGTCTTCTTATTTCTTGATTACAATCTCAGTTTGTTTAAGGTATAGAAAATTCTTGATTACTGTATTTTAGCATCCCCATCATTTGAAAGATGTACAAATAATCTGTGGTTCAGCTGTAACCCTGGGTTTGCAGTTTTGCCTTGAGTTTCTTCAGCAATCATTCCCTGTCTTTTGCTCATTCCTGCTGAACCCATCTTGAACACTTGGCACTTCTTTATTTATATATGGCATTTTGAGTATCACTTCACTTGCATGGGAAATTAATACAATGGTTCTGTGGTTACTGCAATCCCTAGTGTCCCTTTTCTTGGGGAGATATTGGGCATATCTCGACTCTTGGTTTAAACTTCCTTTTGATTTCTTAGATCGTGAAGAACAGGTCACTTGATCTTCTTGTTGTAATTTTCTATTTCTGTGAATTGATGATAGATGTTTTCCTTGTCTTTGTGTAGACTGTTGCTTTCAAGGTTCTGACTGTCTTCAAATTCTATAGGGATAGGTTTACAAAGCTCAAACTCTTGGCTTCATAAAATTTGATAAGTCATTACCTCATTTCTTGATTCTAGGCCAAATTCTCTAACAATGTTTAGTTTGGCTCTTTGCTCCACTTTTGCTTTCCATGATGTCTATGATTATCAACACATCCTATTTTTGTGTGATATGAATATCATCCTGGGCTCCAACATAGGATCTTTCAATTTCTTCCTGTTGGATTGTGATTATATTTTAAATTATGTTCATATTGTTATTATTGTTTTGTGTGCATTCAAGTCATTTTGGATTTATGGCGATTGTATTACAGGATTTTCTTCACAGAATGTATTCAGAAGGGCTTTGCCTTTATTTTTCTCTGAGGCTGGGAGAGTTTGCTTGTCCAAGCTCAAACAATAGGTTTTGATGCCTGGGTGGGATTTGAACCCTGTTCATAGGCCAACAACCAAACCACTACATGGTTGTATAACTAAATAAATATTTAAGATATAAAAATATAAATAACAAATGAATAGTAAATAAACATTATTATGTATTATGTTGATAACTGAAAGTATACTTATTACCAAAAATCATCAAGTTATAAAACAGATAAATTAAGATAGCACAACAAGCAATTAAAAGTACAACAAAGTACATCCTATGAATGTAAAAGCTTTTCCAGCAAACCACCTTGATTGTGATGACTCATGGGCCTTGTAGTCCTGTTCCTAGTACTATTGTGGCAGATAAAGAGGAAAACATGGGGTCCCTTCACCTGCAGGATGTTGATGTTTGCCCTCAAGAATTCAGCCAAACAGGCCTTGGGCAGAACTCCCCTCCGTTTCCCAGGAAGGAATCTTATTCCAGAGAAAGGGGAGTCAGAGAAGCCCAACGGAGGAGTTTACGCATCGCTGCCAAACAAATGGCTGATTAGGCCTGCTTCCCTTGGGAAATTCTAAGGAGTCACACATCTGGACAGAGTTGGGTTTCGCTTCTCGTTCTCTAGGGAAAGAGTTCTGTTGGCGGGAAAACGAGACCCAATATAGGTGTTTGGCACGAGGGATTCTTTGCGGAGTCAATTGATCACCTTCAGGAGAGAGATCGTGTGTGGACTTCGTAACCCCAGTTCCTTGTTTCCCAGATCAAGCTTCAAGCCTTGCCCTGCCTCGCGGTTTTACCACGGACCCTGCTTCATGCTTCATGTTTTGCCTTGTCTCCAGTTACGGACCTAGTCAAGAATCAAGTTTATTTCCAGCCTTGTTGTCAAGCTTCATTGGACTCTAAGACTCTGTTATTTCCCCACACTATTACTTGGCAAAGTGTGTATTTCGGTCAAGTGGATTAAAACTTTGGACTCTAATATCATTTATTGGACAATACATTTTTGGACTATATTTGACCTCATTTGAAAGGTCTGCTTCTGAACTATATTCTTCACTTGTTTTTATTGATTTTATATATTTCTTTAATAAAGATATTAGATAGAGACTGGCCTCTGTGTAAGGTTATTGGTGCCCAGCAGCCAGGGACCTGACAGTTCGACTCCGCCACCCTAACCACCAAACAACCTAAGGCCAGAATGTCTACAGGAACCGGAGCGGACGCTCAACCACCCAGTTACACCATTTCCCAAGAAGAATTCAATCGGATCCGGGACACACTCCGTACGCAGGAGGGAGAAATACGGGGCTTAAAGGAACGCGGAGCCCGACTCCCTGCCCTAGCGCTACCAACCAAGTTTTCTGGAGAAGCCTCCAAGGTTCATGTCTTCCGTCGCCAGTGTCAGGCGTACTTAGAAGCCCGCCAAGCCGAGTTCCCCCAAGAAGATGTCAAGGTGGCGTGGATCTTCAGTCTCCTAGATGGGCCTGCGGCCACTTGGGCAACGGCGTTGTACGATGCGGGTTCCACGCATCTAAACACCACGCAAAATTTCTTGAACCACCTTAGAAAGACCTGGGGGATCGAAGACGACGAGGAGGCGGCCGGCCATAAACTCCGGCGTCTCTTCCAAGGGGACAGGCCGTTGTCCCGGTACATAGCCGAGTTCCGGGTGCTGGCTCAGAACACCGGCTGGAACGATATAGCCCTCAGAGGACAGTTTCGCGAGGGCCTCAACATCGAGATGCAGGAAGAAATCTCTAAGGTGGACCCCCCAGGGACTCTTGAAAGACTCATCAACCAGTGTTTACGGGCTGAAGTCCTGCTTGCCAACAAAAAACAGTGGCTCCGAGGCCAGAGTGGAAGAGCTGGAGTAAAGCCCCCCACTTCTACCAGCATTCAGCCCCGTCCAATATGGAGAACCCCACCGCCAGCCCCAAACCCCATGGGAAGCGAGGAGGAGCCGATGCAGTTGGGCAATGTGCACCCCAGACTAGATGTTACTGAAAAGGCCCGCTGCCAACGCTTGAATCTGTGTTGGTACTGCGGGAATCGGGGCCACTTCGCCAGAGAATGTCCAGCCAAAAAGAAGCCCGCCGCCCGTCTGGCGGCGGCGTCCTCCGCGGAGGCGGAGGCGGCCGAGGCGGCTGGAGCGAAGCCGGCGGGGGAAGCCAGCGACCGGGCGTAGAGAGGCTCGCCAACCCGGTCAAAAACTCCACTCAAGAGCCGCAAACGGGGATCCTATTTCTCCTGGTGGTCACGCTGTGGTCAGTGAAAAAGGGACCCGTCATGATCCATGCCATGATAGACTCAGGAGCAACAAACAATTTCATCGATAGAGAGTATGCAGACTCTCTGGGATTACAATATCATGATTTCAAGAATGCCCGGGTGGTGCAGGCCATAGACGGCCGACCCCTGAAGACAGGTCCAGTAAGCCAATGGACTGAGCCCACCAGAATGTGGATAAGGGAACACATGGAAGAAATCTCCTTCTTCGTTACCGAGGTTCCCCACTTCCCTGTGATTTTGGGTATTCCATGGCTGACACTCCATGACCCAAACATCTCCTGGTCCAACAGAGAACTGCAGTTCGCCTCAAGATATTGCCAAAACCATTGTCTAGTAGCCAAGGTCTGCCATGCCACAGACGCAGAGCCCATCATCACCTTGCCCAAGAAATATTCGGACTTTTGGGATGTTTTCAATGAAAAGGAAGCCGAGAAACTACCCCCACATAGACCCTACGACTGTGCCATTGACCTGGTGGAGGGGGCCCCAATTCCGCGAGGACACCTCTACTCCCTGACTGAACCAGAGCAAGAAGCTCTCAGGGAGTTTATAGAGTCAAACCTCCGCAAGGGGTTCATCAGACCCTCTCAATCCCCAGCCGCTTCCCCAGTGATGTTTGTGAAAAAGAAGTCAGGGGACCTACGCTTGGTTGTGGACTATAGAGCATTGAACAATATCACGAAGCGGAACCGCTACCCCCTGCCTCTGATCTCGGACCTATTGGACCGGCTCCGAGGGGCCAAGGTTTACACCAAGCTGGATCTCCGTGGGGCTTACAATCTAGTTCGCATAAGAGAAGGGGACGAATGGAAAACCGCCTTCCAGACCAAATTCGGATTATTTGAGTCCCTAGTCATGAATTACGGATTATCCGGAGCTCCCGCAACGTTCCAGCATTTTGTCAACGATATCTTCCAGGACTATCTAGATCGGTTCTTGATCATATACCTCGACGATTTTTTGGTGTTTTCTAGATCACAATCAGAACACGAGCAACACGTCAGAATGGTGCTACAACGATTGCGGGATCATGGACTATATGCCAAGTTAGAGAAATGCGCCTTTGATCTGCAAGAGGTAGACTTCCTGGGATACCGCGTCTCGCTACTAGGGCTCTCCATGGACCCGGCAAAAGTTTCAGCAGTATTGGAATGGCGGGCGCCAACCAACAAAAAGGAAGTACAGCGCTTCTTTGGGTTTGCAAACTACTACCGCAAATTCATCCCAGACTTCGCTCGCTGGTCTGACCCAATCACCAGCTGCATCCGAGGGAAAAAGCCTTTCCGCTGGACGGAGCAAGCAGAGAAAGGGTTCCACCAGCTAAAGCAGTTATTCACGACCCAGCCAATTCTACAGCACCCTGATCCTAAAACCCCTTTTGTTGTGCAGGCTGACGCCTCCGATGTGGCAATTGGGGCTGTACTCATGCAACCAGTGGAATAACATCTTCATCCTTGTGCCTATTACTCCCGTCAACTAACAGCCCCAGAGAGAAATTACACTATTTGGGAGAAAGAACTTTTGGCCATAAAGGCAGCTTTTGAAAATTGGAGACATTGGTTGGAAGGGGCCAAATTTCCCATTGAAGTTCATACTGATCATCGAAATTTAGAGCACCTAAGGACCGCACGAAAGTTAAATCAAAGGCAGCAGCGCTGGGCTTTGTTCTTTGAACGTTTTGACTTCCAGATCCATTATGTGACCCCGGCTCAGGCCAAGCAAGCAGATGCTCTATCACGGAAACCAGAGTATGCTGCAGGACGCAGAGAGACCTCAGAATCTCGATTGCTGCAACCCGAAAACTTTGCCACGCTCACAGTGGGAAACACCAAATCCACTTCAATTGAACCAACTCCCTCTAACCCAGAATCCCTTTTCACTCAAGAAATTAGAGCCAGTCAACAGACAGATGCCTGGGCTCAAGAACAGATTCGCCAAGGACTACTTTTCCCATTCTCACTTAAGAATGGGCTACTATGCTACAGGAATCATGTTTACATTCCTCCAGGTCCCGGCAGAGAAAAAGCACTTCATCTGGGTCATGACAGCAAGCCAGCAGGACATTTTGGGCTATTTAAAACCATGCACTTGATCCTGCAAGATTTCTGGTGGCCCAAGATCCGCAAGGATGTGGAGAAATATGTCAATACCTGTCCTGTATGTCAGCGTTCCAAGACACGAAGGGAGAAGCCGTCAGGGCTACTGCATCCTCTTCCCACTCCTTCTCGCCCATGGGAGATAATTTCCGCGGATTTTATCACTGACTTACCACCCTCCCTTGGATTCACCACGATTCTAGTAGTGGTGGACCTTTTTACCAAGTTGGCCCATTTCATCCCCTGCGATGGCCTCCCCACGGCCAAAGAGACTGCAGATTTATTCCTTCAACATGTTTTCCGACTACATGGATTGCCCAAGAGTTTAGTCACTGACTGTGGATCTCAATTCACCTCTCGTTTCTGGAAAGCACTACAAAAACTATTGGGCATAGACTCTCGTTTATCTTCAGCTCACCATCCCCAAACAGATGGACAAACTGAGTGCACCAATGCCACTTTGGAACAATACCTTCGCTGTTATGTAAACTACCAACAGGACAATTGGGCTTCCCTATTACCTCTGTCAGAGTTTGCATACAACAATGGTGTCCAGGCTTCAACTAAAGAAACCCCGTTCTTTGCAAACTACGGTTTCCATCCACGTTTCTTTCCTCCTGTCATTGAAACCTCAGAAGTCCCCGCAGCGGAGGACTGGCTGCAGGAACTCACAGCGGTGCAAGAACTCTTACACCAGCAACTGGATCAAGCCAAGGAGGACTACAAACGCCACGCTGACGGCCATCGCCAGCCGGGCCCCGAGATCAAGGTAGGAGACCGGGTGTGATGACTCATGGGCCATGTAGTCCCGTTCCTGGTACTATTGAGGCAGATGAAGAGGAAAACTTGGGTTTCCCACCGTTTCAGCCAGAATTGGAGCCCTTGCACCTGCAAGATGTTTGCCCACAAGAAGTCAGCCAAACAAGCCTTGAGCAGAAATCTCCCCCATTTTCTCGCCGGGATTATTATAATCAAGATAGGGGCGCTCGAGAGGCGACTCGCCGGAGCGCCAGGATAGCTGCCAGACAATTAGCTGATTAAGTCTGCTTCCCTTGGGAAACTTTAAGGAGTCATGCATCTGGACACAGTATAGGTTTCGTTTCTTGTTCCCCAGAGAAAGTGTTCCTTGGCGGGAAAACAAGATCCTATATAGGTGTTTGCCCGCAAAGGAATCCTTGCGGAGTCAATTCGTCGGCTTGAGGAGTGAAATCGTGTGTAGACTTCGTACTCCAGTTCCCAGATCCCGGATCAAGTTTCCAGCCCAGCCTTGTACCATGGACTTCTATGGACTCAGTTTTTGATTCATGTTTGCCTTGTTTCAAGTTTGATCTTGCCAAGTTTCAAGTCTTGCCTTGCCTTGCGTTTTAAACCACGGACCTTGCTTCTCTGATTCAAGCCTTGTTTTCCAGTTTCCTTCGGATTTACCTTAAGCCTCAAAGACTATGGACAGTTCCCCACACTATTGCTTGTCAAATAGTGTGTGTTTCGGTGAAGTGGATTATAACTTTGGACTTTAATATCTCATATTGGACATTGTTTTCCTGGACTATATTTGACCTTTCCTGAAAGGTCTACTTCTGAACTATATTCTTCACTTGTTTTTATTGACTTTATATATTCCTTTAATAAAGATATTAGATAGATTCTGGCCTCTGCGCATGGTTATTGGTGCTCTGCAGCCTGGGTCCTGACACCGGGTCCTGTTGTCCACTCGCTTTTTGCCCTCCCACCGTCCCTGCCGGAAGTTAGATGCCCGTTTCATTGGTCCCTACCCAGTGGTGGCGCAACTTAACCCCGTGACTTTCAAACTCCAACTTCCGCGCTCCATGCGCATTCATCCTGTGTTCCACCGTTCCCTGCTCCTTCCGGCGGATGGTGTACGCCCCAACGCGAGCCGGCCGCCCCCCGCCCCTGTTCTAGTGGACGGAGAGGAGGAGTTCGAGGTTCAGGACATTTTGGATTCTCGCTTTCATCGCCGCCGCCTTCAGTATCTCATTGACTGGGTGGGTTTTGGCCCCGAAGAACGCTCCTGGGAAGACGCTTCCACAGTCCATGCCCCCGACTTAGTCCGCCGCTTCCATCAAGCCTACCCTACCAAGCCGCGGCCCCGCGACTCTCGGAGAGGGGCCCTGAATGAGGGGGGCCTTGGGAGAGGGGATAGTGTGATGACTCATGGGCCTTGTAGTCCTGTTCCTAGTACTATTGTGGCAGACAAAGAGGAAAACATGGGGTTTTCGCCGGTTCAGCAAGAGCCGGAGTCCCTTCACCTGCAGGATGTTGATGTTTGCCCTCAAGAATTCAGCCAAACAGGCCTTGGGCAGAACTCCTCTCAGTTTCCCAGGAAGGAATCTTATTCCAGAGAAAGGGGAGTCAGAGAAGCCCAACGGAGGAGTTTACGCATCGCTGCCAAACAAATGGCTGATTAGGCCTGCTTCCCTTGGGAAATTCTAAGGAGTCACACATCTGGACAGAGTTGGGTTTCGCTTCTCGTTCTCTAGGGAAAGAGTTCTGTTGGCGGGAAAACGAGACCCAATATAGGTGTTTGGCGCGAGGGATTCTTTGCGGAGTCAATTGATCACCTTCAGGAGAGAGATCGTGTGTGGACTTCGTAACCCCAGTTCCTTGTTTCCCGGATCAAGCTTCAAGCCTTGCCCTGCCTCGCGGTTTTACCACGGACCCTGCTTCATGCTTCATGTTTTGCCTTGTCTCCAGTTACGGACCTAGTCAAGAATCAAGTTTATTTCCAGCCTTGTTGTCAAGCTTCATTGGACTCTAAGACTCTGTTATTTCCCCACACTATTGCTCGGCAAAGTGTGTGTTTCGGTCAAGTGGATTAAAACTTTGGACTCTAATATCATTTATTGGACAATACATTTTTGGACTATATTTGACCTCATTTGAAAGGTCTGCTTCTGAACTATATTCTTCACTTGTTTTTATTGATTTTATATATTTCTTTAATAAAGATATTAGATAGAGACTGGCCTCTGTGTAAGGTTATTGGTGCCCAGTAGCCAGGGACCTGACATTGATTGCTTATGATCAGCCCAAATAAAAAAAAATGCTTGCATGCTGATGAAAATAAAACAGTGGGTAGAGATGTGGTAGTAAAAACAGATTTAGCTGTGATGTTGAGTAATAATTAATGCAGTGGTTCTATCCAGAATCCTGGACAGAATCCTGGCAGAAGCTCACCATTGGATTTTGGCCTTTATGTTTACTACTAAGTGTTAGACTACACACAATAGCTACCTATGATTTTATTTGATTGCAAACCATTTGCTAGTATAGTTAATTTGTCCCAATGATAAAATAAATGACTGTCTTAGATGTCAATATTTTGCCAGATGAAAAGGTGACAACCCTGTTAAGAAAGAAGTATGATCCAAGAAGCATGACTTGATGGGAAAAAATGCAGATTGGATTTTTAGAAATCTGTCTTTTATATTCTTTGTGGTCTGCCATTCTCTGTGCAAATGAAAGTTTTGCTTCTGAAATTGCAGCTGAGATTTTATTTTGAGGGCCCTTCCACACAGCCATATAACCCAGAATATCAAGTCAGATATTATAATCCACAATATCTGATGGTTATCTGAGTCCACGCGCCGTTACCTTCCCGCCGGAGAGGTACCTATTGATCTACTCACATTGGCATGTTTTCGAACTGCTAGGTTGGCAGAAGCTGGATCTAACAGCGGCCGCTCCTGCCGCTCCCGGGATTTGAACCAGGGACCTTTCGGTCTGCAAGTTCAGCAGCTCAGTCCTTTAACACACTTCGCCACATGACCTTGGAGGCTGGCTCTTTGGCTTAGAAATGGAGATGAGCACCAACCCCCAGAGTCAGACATTACTGGACTTAATGTCAGGGAAAACCTTTACCTTTACCTTATTTGAGTCCACACTGCCATATGACCCAGTTCAAAGCAGATAATGTGGGATTTTATACAGCTGTGTGGAAGGGGCCCAAGACGACCCAGGGCTGGTTAAGATATCAGTACATTACTTTTCTTTGAAGTTTGCAAAGACTTTCTTCCATAAGTTTAAGATCATTTGATCTCAGTATTTTTCTTATTAATGAAATGACATTTGACTTATATGCAGCAAAACATTGCTCATGTTTTTTTTCTCTTGTGGAAACTTCACTGGTGAAATTTTTTAAGTTTATTCATTTTTTAAAAATCATGAGTAAATAAGACTGTCATTCCCATCCAGTTTCTCTATCAGTGTCTTCTGTAATGAATTATGGAAGAGCTGTTGTCAGGAGTAATTTGCACAAAATATATAGGCCCAGCCAGAACGTAAAGAAGAGAAGGCTTACTCAGCAAAAGAGTTAGCTTTCTTGGGGGGAAAGGATAATTTAGTTTGAACATATAATCCCCAAGCAGAAAACAAAATGGAACATTCCTGTAATCTTTACACTTTTCCAGCAAACCTTAACTGAATTGGAATCACTTGTGGATTTGATTTGGGCTAATCTGACTGATGAATTTCTCTAGTTATTGAGTACTTTTTGCAACTGAGACACTAAACAGAAACTTTTTATTAGAGGCAATTTCTTTGTTAAGATTTTTTTAAATCCTAAAAATCCATCAGAACTAAAAGACATGGACTCCTCATATCCAGTTCCCAGTGTAGATCTTCCACAGCTGGATCCTACAACTATGTAAATACCTTAGCTAAGCCTGAAACCAACATAAAATGAAGCAACACAGTCCATCTCACCCAGAAACTCCTGGGTGGCTACCACACAATTCAGTACTCATAACAAATGGGATATTGGAAACTGCTTGATATGTAGGTAGGACTTTCTGAACTACTATCTTATTGCAGCCTCCTTTAGGCATGCTGTAACATTGCTAATTTTAGTGGGGCACTGGCCACTTTTCATAACCACTCAGGGAGTTCTTTTCAGGATTTTTATTAAACCAGGAACAGGAAAGATCTTATTCATCTCTGATGGCTCTCACCTTTCGAAAAATTGTGTTCATATCTTCAAGCAGCAAAAAGCAAAAGCTAGGGCCAATGCTACAGATGAGGGCCAGAGTGTAAAGTTCAATGTCCCCTCATGAATATATGTGTTATGTGAAGCTACGACACCTATACTATCAAAAAGCTGACAATTAATCAGTTTTTCTCTTGCACTTATTCTGCAGTTTCTCTAAGACCATTTCCTTCTGAAATTGATATATACAGACAGGAAACTATATACATTGATACTTAAAGTAGTTCTGAGTGAGAACTCAAATATCTTCATGCTGCATAATGAAAGGAAAAGACAACCAGTAAGTGGCTATACATAAGTATACACACTGGGGTTATGCCACTCGCTGGGGTGCCAGTCTTAGACCTAGACCTGGATAGGCCTAAATGGTTACATTCCTTTCCCTCCTCCTTCTCCTGCTTTCCCTTTGCTGCACTACTGGTGGTCTGCTGTACTATGTGCAGATGTTCTTCCCATGCTTTTTCATGCTTACTTTACTGGGGCTGTTTAGGAGACGAATGGAGGATCAACACGTGGGGGACCATCTGCTCCGATGGTGTTTCTAAGCAAACAGCAGATAGCACTGCTGTTGCCTTTGATCCCATATCACTGGTTTTGGCTTAAGTTTCAGGCTGCTGAGCAAAAGTGCACGTGAGCTTGTGCCTTCTGCCCTTTTCTTCACAGTAGCAGAACTTACAGATGTTTGCTCTGGGACCTTCTATTCCAGTCGGTTTCTCCTGTCACTCTCATGATTAGTGGATGATTTGGATGGTCTCCACCTCCCTCCTCAATCCTTCTTTTCCTTCTTCATTCTGAAGTTCCGTTAGAAATGGCTGCAGTCAGAGATCTGTTTCTGATTTTTTTCTCTCTCCCTTCTACCCCCTTTCCTTTCCTCCTTTTTTGGGGAGAGTGGGATTCACTATTTTTTGCTTTACTGGAGTATACTGAAATACATCCAGATCTCAAAGCAGTTGCAATTCTTATGACCATAGGAAAAATTGACCAAAATCAAGAAATTAAGTAGGAAAGCAAATTAACAGACTTTCACTGAAGCGTTTTTGGTATGATTTGGTCTGATTTGGCATTATATACTTGTACATTGACTTTTGCTGTACTTCTTTTATTAGATTTTTGGATTAGTTATTATAAGTTTTTATATAGTGATTGTTTTTATTTATTGTTTTTAATTTGATTTGTTGTTTGTCTGTTTTTGGCATTGAATGTTTGCCACTTTTGTTGGAAGCCACACTGAGTCCCCCCAGGGAGATAGGGCGGGTTACAAATAAAGTATTATTATTATTACTACATTTTCATTTTTTGAATAAAACACTCTGGAATTTACTCAAAATGTCAAATTTCTGTCAATTTTAGCTCATTTGCCCGAAGTATTACAATGTGTTCCACTTCTTGTTTTATGATGTCTAGCTTCCCCTGATTTGTGCTTCTCACATTCTGTGTTCATATCATATGTGTTGTGCAGTTTTAGACTTTCCTATTGTCTCTGACCACATCAATAGCTTAACAGTGTGAAGTCAGTTGTTTCATTAGCCATAGTATTACTTGTAGTTGTCCTCTGCTGTGCCCAAGTAGATCATCAAGTGCCTGCCAACCTGGGTGTTTCATCTTCTGGTGCTATCACTAATTTTATTTTGGATTCTCTAATCACAGGATTTTGAAGTTAGAAGACCCTTTTCTACTTCCCTTGTAAGCAATACTTCCCTAACCCGCAACCCAAATTACAGATCCTGCTTCATTACAGAAGACAAACATGGTAAAGTCTGGTTGATATTTGGCCTGGAAATACCAGATAGTGCAGACTATATTCAGAGGGGAGCAATGGCAAATTTCATATTAAGAAATCTTGCTAAGAAAATCCTATGATATGGTCACCATAAATCATTGTAGACTTGAAGGCACATAACACTAACAATTTCATGTTCATGTCGTGTGCCTTGAAGCTGTTTCCAACTTACGGCAATCCTAACATGATCATATGATGAGTTTTTCTTGGCAAGATTAGTTTAGGTTGGGTTTCCTACTATCTTCCTGTCAGGCTGGGAGAGTGTGACTTGCCCAAGGTCATCCAGAGGCTTCCATGGCTGAGTGAGTGGGGATTTGAACCCTAGGTTTTCAGAGTCCTAGTCCAGCACTCATACCACTATGTCATACCATCTCAAAACAAACTGCATTTTTAATATTTATTGTGATCTTCCAAATGTTGTTGAATCCAAACTCCCAAAAGCATAAGAGATGAAGGAAACAACAGGAATGATCGGAACATAGAATGAGTGTCAGGGATTATAGGAACAACAGTCCGCCATTATCTGTTGGGTTAATTTGCTTAGTCCTACTCCAGAGTTTGCAAACATCTATTATCTAAAATAACATTATTTAGTCATGTTAATGCATTAGTACATTCATACATTTCTCCTTTTTTCTGTCAGTGCTCACTGGACTAGTTTGGTTGCTCTTCTAAAGCTTCAAAAAGTTGTACATTTCCTTGGGAGTGAATTCCATTTAATTCAGCGGAATGTAGATTTTAATAAACACATATAAAGTCATTACACAGAAGAATCAAGTCCATTCCAGAGTTCTGTATCAGACCATAATCTTTTTGAAAGAATTCTGTCATATCTTTTGGAGTGCATTAATAAATAGAAAGTTTTGGTGTGCCTTTTTTCCCAACTGACAGTTGGAAATTACAATGCTGCTGTTCTATTTTCCAGATGTGGAAAACAGCTTGTCTTTCTCTTTCCTGTTTGTGAGGGGAGGTTAGCCTAACTGAATTTATTTCAGATGGCAGTGAAATTAGAGGCACACATAGCACTGGCAATGTTCATTTTTTCATTACCTCTCTAATTAATCAGGAGTGATGAAAAATCAGCACAGATTTTTAGTCTTCACCAGCATCTTAATCACATGAAATCCAGATGCACTGTTATTCCTTTTAAGTGTTTCAGCCTGAACTTATTATTAGGCTCATTTTGATTTGCACTTCCATCTAAATATTGTGTGAAAAGCTGTATTTTAGTGGAAATGCACCACCAAGCACTAGCATATCACTTTAGTTTGTATGAATGCAGAAACTTGTCTTTGAGGACAACTGATTTTCCATCAGATATTGCTGGATTCCAACTCCCATCAGCCTCAGCTTCCAGTTGTCAATGATGATAGACATTGTGGTCCAACAATATCTAGAGGGCTACCTCTGTAGATCTGTCTATTCTTGTGAGCATAAAAAACAGCTCTTGTAAGGTTACTTTTTTGGATTACAAATGTCATTACTAAAAGTTGGAGGCAATGCGCATGCAGATAGGGTATTTTGAGAGATGTAGTCCAAAAGAGTAACTCCAGGCTGCCCAAGAAGTTGAGTCAATGCTGGTTTGGAATGAGGTACAATATAAATCCTGCGTTTTCTCACATTTACCATTAATGCTGGAAGAGGTGATGAAACAGTGATTCATATTCTGCCATACTAACAGAAGAACCAAATTTCAGAGCAGCCCATCAAAACTTGACATAATTGAGATGTGCTGGATTGCAACCTTCATCAGCTCAGCAATGTGGATGGGATTCGTAGGTCACCATTTTGGAAAAGGTTGACTTAGATCAGTGTGTCTCTATATTCCCCTCAAGGGTGGCAATCTATCTCAACATTGCATGATTTCTGGTAAAGGCATGCAATTTCTCTAATGAATGTTATGCCCCTGGCAGCAAGATTATGAAGGGGGAAATCTTCTCTGCATATGCTCAGATGTATAGTTGACTGTTCACATGTGTGGGGTTGACTTTTGCAGATTTGATTATTCATATATTTGATTAAAATGTTCTTTCTAGAAATCTCTAGGTTCTCCAGTGCAATGCTGTGGTCAACTTCTTTGTTTTCCTACCTGCACTCCTAATCCCAGAAAATGTGGATATCTGACTGTACTGTTGTTGTTTACATGATGTGGACTCTCATCTTCTTCCTCCTGGCTTAACTAAATCCCTGGGGAGTGGGGCAGTTTCTTTCAGTACCCACTTAGTTTACTCTCACTGTTTGCATAGACCTCTTTCTCATTGGCAGAATGATTTTGCTAAGGAAATAGAATTGCTTTTTTAGGTCAGTCCTCCTATTGATACATGATTTTATGAGACTTTCCCTTAATTTTAGCACACATTGAATATATTAGTGATGTGTTTTTTGTCAACTTGCTGCTTTCCCAAGGCACTGTATCTACAGGGTTTTTCCACTTGCTTTTTACAGAAGGGCATATAAAACGGCATAGTTAGCCTCTTCTCTTTGAAAAATCTTGTGAAATCATCTGCTTAATGGCTAGTTTAGCATTGCCAGGTTTTCAGGGCAATTGACAAATTGTGCAGTTTTAATGCACTGGAATAATGGTGCTTATGGGGCATAAACCTACTGGTTGTAAATGCAGCTTTCATCTTCTGGTGGTGGTAGTTGTTTGTGCATTCAGTTTACTAATTTAATTTTGTTCTGGAAGAGAAAACAAATGAAAATGGAGTGAAATAGACCTGTATTTCCACTGGATTAGGGAAACTATTTATCTTCATATAGTCTAGTAATGAAGAAGCAGTAAAGCCACTGAGGGACCAGTAATTAGGTTAGGTAAAGGTTTCCCCCTGATATTAAGCCTAGTTCTTTCCGATTCTGGGAGTTGATGCTCATCTACTTTTCTAAGCCAAAGAGCCGCCGTTGTCCGTAGATGCCTCCAAGGTCATGTGGCTGGCATAAAACAAAATAGTGACATAGTAAAGTTATAATTTTTATAGATGTTTATTTGTTGAAAGTGTGCTCAAATCTATTTCACAAATCATATTAGATACCATACCAGATGTTCATAGTATTCATTTTTCATGTTTTAAATCTACCTGAGTGTGTGTGATTAATAAGTCACTAGTTTGGGATTTCACAGACAGTAGAATCAGAGATGACCTGAAACCAAACAGGGAATTGGGTCTCTGAGTTGAAGGCACAATATGGCAAAAATCAGAGAAAAATGAATGCTTTTTAAAAATAAAAATGAAGGTTAAAGCAACCCAGGCTAAAGATTCGGATGGAGTTGGCTCTTACATTGTTGCTATTTGCCTTCAAGTTGTTTCTAACTTATGACTGTTCAGATGTTTCAAATGATCCAATGGAAGGCAGCCAGATTGCTCACCGGAGCGGCGTACAGGGAGCATACAAATCCCCTGTTACGTCAGCTCCACTGGCTGCCAGTCTGCTACCGAGCACAATTCACATATGCTGGCCTTAGCCTATAAAGCCCTAAACGGTTCTGGCCCAGCTTACCTGTACAAACGTATCTCTCTCTATGAACCATCTTGGAGTTTAAGATCGTCTGGGGAGGCCCTGCTTTTGGTCCCGCCTCCTTTGCAGGCACAGTTGGGGATGAGGGACAGGGCCTTCTCAGTGGTGGCCCCTTGACTGTGGAATTCCCTCCCCAGGGATATTAGATCAGCCCCCTCCCTCCTGACCTTCTGTAAGAGTAAAACCGTGGCTTTGTGACCAAGCCTTTGGAGAATTTGTGTAATAGATAGATATGAAATGAAGTACAATGACTATGGGGATGGCCTGGATTACACTTGTGGGTTATGTGATTAATTGTGATTGTGTTGTTTTAAATATTTCTGATTGTTTTCATGTATTATATTATTCTATTTTAAATGTTCATTTTAATTGTACATTGTTTTAAAGCCATCAAATAGTTGCCTTTGTACAGTAGAGTCTCACTTATCCAACATAAACGGGCCAGCAGAACGTTGAATAAGCGAATATGTTGGATAATAAGGAGGCATTAAGGAAAAGCCTATTAAACATCAAATTAGGTTATGATTTTACAAATTAAGCACCAAAACATCATGTTATACTACAAATTTGACAGAAAAAGTAGTTCAATATGCAGTAATGCTATGTAGTAATTAATGTATTTATGAATTTAGCACCAAAATATCATGGTTATTGAAATTAAAATTGAAAACATTGACTACAAAAATGCATTGGATAATCCAGAACGTTGGATAAGCGAATGTTGGATAAGTGAGGCTCTACTGTATATACCTTCCTTGAGTCCCCTTCAGAGAAAGGCAGGGTAGAAAAGCCATAAATAATAATAATAATAATAATAATAATAATAACAACAACAACAACAACAACAACAACAACAACTTTATTTTTCTATCCTGCCTCCATCTCCCTGTAAGGACTCAGGGCGACTAAACACAGGGCAAAGCCCGAGAACAATAAAACAGATAAAACAGCTTATTCAAATAAGAAAACATAATAAAATCAGGCATAAATACAAATACAGTACAATGACAGTGAAAACCAATTTGGAACATAAAATGATGAGATAAAAAAGACCACCAATTTAGAGAAAGGAGTAACGTGGGAGGGCAATTAGAACTAAAGTGCAATGATGTATTATAAGCTGCCTTTGGGACAAAGGAGACAAAGTACGAGCATTCTCAACATTGGAGTGAGATAGGACGTCCAGTTAGATCTAGGAGAGGGTGGAAAAGTGCAAAATATGGTGCATTGATTTTGGGGATTTGGATCATTGGGACTAGGTTATTCAAAAATGCACCAGAAGAACCAAGTTTTTGATTCCTTTTAAAAAGATTTTAGGGTGGGTGCTTGCTTGACCTCCCTAGGAAGGGAGTTTCAGATCCGGGGGGCCACTACCGAGAAGGCCCGCTCCCTCGTTTCGACAAGCCGAGTTTGTGATGGGGGTGGAGCAAGAGAAGGGCCTCCCCAGTTGATCGAAAAGATCGCGCATGTTCATAGGGGAAAACACGGTCATGAAGGTAGGCGGGTCCCAAACTGTTTAGGGCTTTATAGGGAAGAACCTGCACCTTGAATTGGGACCAGAAAATAATTGGCAGCCAGTGGAGCTCCTTAAACAAGGGGGTTGACTGCTCCCTATCATGGGTTTCTTTAGGCAAGAATTTTTCAGAAGGGGATTGCTTTCCTCTGAGGCTGACAGAGTGTAATTTACCCAAGGACAGCAACTGGGTTTCCATGTGAAATTTGAACTCTGGTTTGCAGAGGCATAGACCAGCACTCAAACCACTACACTACACTATGTTGGATCTCTGGCTTATGCATACCAATGTTAGAAAATGCAAAATTAGCCATCGCTAGCATTCTAGAAAATGCGGAATTCCCACCCACCCCCCCTCCCAATGTTATGCCAGATGTCCAGCTAAAGCTTACAACCTCCACAGCTGCTTAACAGTTTGGTCTAAACATTCAGAAATGAAGATTTTCCTGCTCCAAGAGGTAAATTCCTGAAGAGCCAGTTGAAGTTACATGAAAACTGATCCAAAGAAAAAATCAGATGGCAAAATTAGTTCAAGGAGAAGTGGACCTGACAGAGAGGGAGTAAAATTAGGCAGTTATGCCTGAACCACTCAAATGGTAAATAAAAAGAAAGACAATGAAACTGAGTTGTGCAAGAAGACTCTATAACACAAAACTTAACCAATTATAAAAACTGAATTATTTTTCAAAATATCAGTTCAAAAAAGCAAATCAAAGCTCCAATGGCCCAGAACAATTACAATCAGCAAAAAGTAGAAAGAGAACAAAAAGAGAGTTCTCCCAGGATGAGGTTGCTTATGATCCACTGGCACCCTGGTTTCTTCCTCTCTTTATCTTTCTTATCACAAAAAGTTATGTATTGGTATTGATCAGGAGGGGGAAAATCATTATTCTCCTTTTCCTTTTACTACTCACAAATGATATCGTTTTTTCCTGGGACAAATTCTGTAATTCTATGTTCTCATGAGAGTACAATCAAAATTGGTGGCTCTCAATCTTTGGTCTTTCAAAAGTTTTAGACTTCCAGAATTCTTGAGAATTGAACACACTAGCTGGGACTATTGGGAGAGGAAACCTCAAACATCTGGAGAACCAAAGGTTGTGAAACACTGCTCTGGGCACAGAACCACTGAAACTATCCAGAGTATCCAGCTAGCATCTTCATAATGTTCCATTGTCTTCTAGCCTTGTCACTGCATCAGATTATGTGTGTTTGCATTCATTCCACAATCCAAAAAAATCAAAGTGGAGATCTACCATGTTTTCCCAAACTAAAGACTTCTTGCATTTAGTTCCATAATGCCAAAATATTTGCTATCAGTATCCAAGATGTCTAAAAGAGAATGCAACAGCATGAATGCACACAGTAAATAACAGATTTCGGAAAAGTTATATTTTTGCTAGACTTGGAAAAAGGGGGCTGATTGATCTGAGACTTTACCATTACTAATGCCATATGGTAGAAATAATACATAGAATAAATTCTTGTGTAGATCATCCCAGGGATTGTGAAAAGTTCCCATACTGGTGATGCCATGCAATCTTTTTCAATGACAGGGAGTATCCACACACAGTAAACTGCTATACTCCTTGATGCCACTGTGGGGAGCAATCAGTACATAGAAGTGTTTGGAATAGGTGGTGGTTGTGTTGAGGAGATATGCAAGTTGAGGTTATTAATTTTTTAAAAAGCAGAGGTACACAATTAGTCTTCCTTTCTGTGAGGACTTAATTTCAGCTTTTAAACTTATTTATGGCATTTCCCACTCTGAGTCCCCTCGGGTGAGAAGGGCGGGGTATAAATGGTGGAAATAAATAAATAAATAGGGTTTGTCAAAGGATATGCAGATCCGAACCCCAAGGGTATCCTTTTGTTTTAAAGACTTTTATAGAAAGAATGTATTCACCAAATGTAATTTTCCTCATCCCAGTGCCTTGATGATACACTTTATTTCCCCTTCTATTAAGATGTTAAATGGTAAAATATGTAAAAGCACCATCTGCTGTTCTAACAAACAATGTATTGTCGTATGCTTTTATGCCAAAGGTTAAAACGCTATGCCATGCACTTTGCCACCACATTCCATGAATAGTGGTAAATGTAGTGTGGCATCAGGTCTCTCGGCTGGTGCTACACGGAAAAGATAACATCACTGAAAGCTTAAAATGCTCTGATTGTTGTGGCGTCTTAGTTTTGTCAGGTGCTATGACTTGGTTCTGACACTGAGCTTGGGAGACAAAACAGTTGGAGACCTGGAGAATGGCACCAAGGGTCAGTGACATTTACTATGGGCAGCTGCTGCTTCAAAGACACTCTCTGTGCAGAAGCCTATTAAGAAGTAGTAGGTTACTTTCCTGAGTTTCCACAAGCATGATGGATGATGTTCTGAAGAGTGAAAGCGTTTCCTGTGCTGTAGAGGCTTCCCACTCTCAGATAGTGAACTGCAAGATATAGTTGAGCAAGATGAATTTCCAGATAATGAATAATACTATGCTGTTTAGCATTGCATTTTTTTTCAGATCATTTATGATATTCAGCCATTAGCATTTGTTCTTGAATATTAATTTAGTTCTTATATAATTTGGTTCTTAAAATTTAATTAATGCAGAAAGGTCAGCATACCAGGCATCAGTATCAGAGAATTCAGGTATAGCACTGATGTTTCCAGAGTTATGTGCCTGCTCTAATTATGTTGTGAGTTACAGTTTTAGAGTAAAACATGGATTCCCAAACTGTGGGTTACCTTTATTACTGCTTAGATGCAACAGTGTGTAAAATGAGGCCCTACAAGATAAATTCCATCAAGATGCACTTACTATAGGAAATCTCAGGATTCGGAATTAACAGAGAGGTCTGCTCTGGGTAGAGTTGCTTCCACCTCCACCCCCAAAAGCAGGAGCACAATTTGAGGATACATTTCAATTCTCCCTTCTCTAACTGATTCACCAGCTGTGCACCTTCCTAGAAAATAAAAGCACATCTCATTACCTAAGAATATAGGTAATATTCTTACCTATACACTGAAAGCAACAGATCCTGCCTGATTTTGGAAGCTACACAGGGTCAACTCCAGCTAGTACTGGGATAGGAGACCACCAACAAGTACCAGGTGCTATAAGTTATATTTCAGAGGAAGGGACTGACAAGACTGAGTATTTCTTGCTTAAGAAAACCCTATGAATAATTCATGAGTAGACAGGCAACTTGAAAGACACATATGTACACACAGAGATCTATTGCTATACACTTGCTAGACACCTTGGCATGCAGCACAAAGTGTCTAGCAAATGTATAGCAATAGATCAAAGTGTCTCATGGTCACACTCTAAACTTGAGTTCAAAGGTTCTACCCATTTCCCTCCACATAAACAGTTTGGTCACAATGTTATAAGTAAAGAACAGACAACCTGGAGTCCTCCAGTTGTTTTAGATGACAACTATCCCTGTGAACCGGACATGAAAACTATCATCCAAACATCTAGAGGACACCAGATCAACTAGCCCTACCACAGGTGAATTTGACCTTCATTGCACAGAAAGGATAGAAATTGGCTTACTGTTACTGTTCTCCCTTCCCAGTGTCATGGGCACAGGTAAAAAAAGTCTGCATTTGTTTGGTTTTGCTCTTAGGGTTCATACTGAATGCTACATAAGGTAAAGGTAAAGGTTTTCCTTGACGTTAAGTCCAGTCATGTCTGACTCTGGTGCTACATAACTGAATTTAAATCTTATGCATAAACCTCTACAGCTCTCATTGCACAATCAGTAGCAAATATGCAACAAGTCTCCTGTCTTCTCATCCTCTTGCCAAGTTCCCTGCCACAAGTGCACATTATATTGCTTTCTTCCACCCACATAAAGCAGGGTAATGTCCGGCCTCTGCATGAAGAAATACTAACTGTAAAAGTACAACACAAATGTTCCAAGAGAGATGTCCAAATAAGCAAATTTAATGCAATTTTTCCTATCTCTTTTGGGAATCAACATCAAAAATACTGTTTCCAGGTTTTTCTGGTCCTAAAACAGCTTGTGTTTTCTTTATTAGAGTCTTGCAATGTACTGAAGGTATTTTATGTACACGTAGATATATAAAGATGGAATCTTTTTTCTTAATATTATTAAGAATTAGTTTTATTATTGTTCCTGAGAACATTCCATGTTTAGCTGAAATTAGATGATGTGAAAGCATAGGCAAATCTGTATGAATCTTTGAGAAAACTACTTCCTATGGTAACATCTCCCAGAAGGTGAAAGTTGGGCAGATCTGGTCACAAATATCTACATTACCATCCAAACTGCTGTAATGCTTTCTACATGAGGCTGCCCTGGAAAAGTATTTGGATGCTGTAGTTAGTGCAAAGTGTGGCAACAACACTGTTGTCACACAACCAGGTTGGTGACCATGTAGTACACTTCTTACATGAATTGCACTGAATTCCAGTAGTTTCTAAGCTCAGTTCAAGATACTGGTTTTGATCTACAAAGCACTAAAGAGAACTGGGCCAGAAAAACTGCCTCCTTCTCTATGAACCTCCTTGAAATCAGAAATCATCTGTTTTGTCATCTTGACTTCTGCTGCCCTGCAGACTAGGACACGGAACAATGGCTTCAAACTACAGGAAAGGAGATTCCACCTGAATATCAGGAAGAACTTCCTCACAGCGAGGGCTGTTTGGCAGTGGAACTCTCTCCCCGGGGCCGTGGTGGAGGCTCCTTCTTTGGAGGCTTTTAAGCAGAGGCTGGATGGCCATCTGTCAGGGGTGCTTTGAATGCGATTTCCTGCTTCTTGGCAGGGGGTTGGACTGGATGGCCCATGAGGTCTCTTCCAACTCTACTATTCTATGATTCTATGATTCTATGACTTCCAGGAAGAGTTCAGGCTTGATTTACTCTAGAACCCAATTTTCTGTCTTTTTAGCAATCCACAATATTTGTAAAACTATTCTCCAGCACTATATTTTGAATGGGTTGATTTTCTTCCTATCATCTGTCTTCACTGTCCCACTTTCACAACCATACATAGAAACTCCCCCTCGATGGATTGTCACCTTGACGTGGTGAGGGATCTTGCATGTTCCAATGAACCTGAGGGCACAACCACAGGACTCACACACTCCCAGGAGTGGCCACAGGCGGAGCAGGCAGAGGATAACATGGTACATGTTATGGCTTTGTGATTGATATTTGATTGTTGTATCGGGCAAGGCCCCATGTGAGCCGCCCCAAGTCCCTTCGGGGAGATGGGGCGGGGTATAAAAATAAAGTTGTTGTTATTATTATTATTATTATTATTATTATTATTATTATTATTATTACATGTTACAATGGCTGTGAAGGCAGAAGAAGGCTGCAACAGACTGAGAAGCCACTCTTGTTGTGTTAATCACACCATTGCTGGAACCTCAATCTGTGAAGACTGTGTGTTGACCGGCTGTGCACCGACCTCCACACGTTAAAAAAATCACGCACAGGCATCTTCCAAGAAATGGAGGACCATCATCCTCGAACTGCGAGGGATCGCCTAACAACATAACACATAGAAACTGGAAATACAATGGCACGGACTATCCTAACTTTAGCATTTAATTATATATCTTTACACTTCAGAACCTCGTGTAATTCCTTCCTTCCAAGTCCTAGTCTACCTTCTGATTTTTTTTTACTGTATTCTCCATTCTGATTAATGACTGAATCAACAATGATCAACCAACTTTCACAATAAATGAATGGGCATTGATGATCATGAGCGGTGTAGTTTGGTGATTCCATGTCATTGAGCCATGGCAGTTAAAGTGGTGTCAAACTGCATTTCTGTGTTGGTGCACTCTTGCTTAGATCAGTTGGAGAGTTCCAGGGTAGAGCATACATGGCATATGCCCCTTTGGCCTTCAAAATAGCAAAGTCATGCTACAGCTGCCATGGCTTTCTCCAAAATCAGCTGCCAGAGGTGTTTGTTTTAGAGTGCTTAATGATAGGGCAGCCCATTCTAAAATGTAAAACCTTTCTAGTGATAACAAGGAATGTATGTTTCAGCTGGGATTTATTTGTGTCATTAATAGGCTATTTGTCTAACCGCATCTCCCTGCACACTGCAGTCAGCGGAGGAGGTCCTACTCTCTGTCCCACCCCCATCACAATGGCTTGTATTGATATTATAATTGATGTTAGGTACTTTTTAAATTCCAGTTGTTTCTGTGCAATTATGTTTTATTAGTGTAAGTATATTTTATTTAAATAATTGTATTAATCTCTATTTTTGTGATAATAGGTTTTTAAATGTTCCTTTTTTTACTTTTTGATTGTTATGTGTTTTAAGTAAGATCTTGAATG
The DNA here is from genome assembly GCF_035594765.1 of Anolis carolinensis. Taxonomy (NCBI): domain Eukaryota; kingdom Metazoa; phylum Chordata; class Lepidosauria; order Squamata; family Anolidae; genus Anolis; species Anolis carolinensis. The sequence continues at coordinate 327,362,968 of NC_085841.1, read as the reverse complement.
TTTGCCTGTTGTATATGTATGTAAACCGCCCTGAGTCCCTATGGGGAGAGAGGGCGGTCTATAAATAAAGTTTTATTATTATTATTATAGCACAGACACAAATAAACCCAAAATTCCAGTTGTGTGCACAGCCATTTTTAAAAAGAGCCCAGGGCAATTAAGCTTAATAATTCTTATAAATATGTCAAGGGAATCATTCGTTTTGTCTAGCTGCCATGTGCTGGGACATTATATGAGTAAATATTCCGCAAACACTCTCACATACACCCAGTTACTAAGAAATCAAATTGTAGTCATTAGGCTGTATCTCTTAGCAGCCAAAGAAAGACTGGTTTTCTTCCGGATTCTGTGAATCAAACAGCAGGGGTCCATTTTGTGAAGTGAACTCCACAGGAGTCACGCAGCTGTAGAGAAAGCAATCCATCTGGGCAGGGAAATGGAAAGGCTAGTCAAACCACAAAGCTTGCTTTCAAAACTGTTGTTTTCAGCTATTAATGTTCATGGATTATATTCATTATATAAAAAATGTTTTGTTCTCTTGCCTTTCTACAAAGTAATTTATCAACTACAGTGCCCAATATACTGGGGATCTGATTCCTGGACTTTATTACAGTTGCAGCGTCACCTTTGGTGACGATCCTTATCGCATGATGCCATGAGTATCTTGCTGCTGGTTTGCCTCCTTCCCATTATTATCCTGTCTCTTGCTATTGATGGGTGAAACCTGTCAATAGCTCCCAATGTTGCAAGGTTCCTATCACCTATCTTGATGCGATGGGACCTTTCCACGTCTGTGCTGGCATGCCGAGAGTGAAATGATGCCAAGGGGTGGGATTCCCTTCATCTCCTCTCCCCCTCCCCATTCCTGTTCCAAAGCTGCCCATTGTCTGTTTATTATATATTTTATAAAATGGCAAAGCTAGTCAAAACACAATTTTTATAAAATAAAAATTATAAAATAAAATTGGAATTGCAAAATTGCTCTAAAAAAATAAATAAATGAAACAGCAGTGGTAAAGGAGAGTCAGGTTATGAGAGTATTTGGAAGTATGGCCACAGGTCCACAAACTATCAAATTGACACAGTTGTGCAATTAAAGGAAGTGCAGCATTATAGATATCCCCCCCCCCCCCCAGTATGCATCCATTGTCAATGATAGTGAAACTTCAGTGGAACAACAGGTTTGTAAATTCATTAGTGTTCATGCTCTGAAAACACCAAGGATTATGTACTAAAATATGTTATATGTAAAGTATTAAAATGGTTACCCTATATAAGTCTACAAATTTTAGGCATAAAATCAATCCAAATAACCTGGGTCCATGGATCAAAGTTGGTACTGAACTCTTATTTTATAAGGCGATCACCCCCTTCTCTGAATAAAGCAGTGAAAGGTGAGAGCTTAGTCCATCCCAGAAGAACTTACTCTCTCTGCTGTAGCTCCACTTCTAGCCTTTTGGAATGCCTGCTGGGTACGTGTCGGTGATGCCGGGGGTGGCTGGCTCTCTAAGGGAGCATTGGTGTTTTCCCCTCTCTGGAATGACCCTAGACATATCCACGGGTCATGTAAAAATCCATAATTTTGGCTCCAAAACCTGCCCTCGACTTATACATGTGTGTATATATAGGACCTTTTGATCTACAATTCCCAGAATCCTTCAGTTAACAAGTTCTGTGTGTGGAGCTGTTTTTAAGACCAGAAGCCCAATCTTGCACCATAAATCCATGTTGCAAGGACCTAGGCTGGTACAGACTCTTGCTTTATTTCCTGACCCTTATAGGATACTTATAAAACATTTGCATAGCCATAGGACTGGCTATTGTTGCTTTCTCACTGCTAGCTGTGTGGGAGCAAAGGAACAAAGAATTCCCAATACCTCGCAGAGTGAACATTGAGACTAACTGTAGAATAGACATTCTTGTATTTTCTCTTGTCTCCTATTTGATAACGATGCAGTGTTGTCAGTTCATAGTTGTATGTAGTCTTAGTTTGGTCTCTTAGCTTGAACAATCATTCTGTGCACGTATTGAGAATTTCTGCCAGCATTTGAGTAAAGCTGGAAAAGATTTATGTGTGTCTGAACCAACAGAGAGAAGCGCATAAGTTCCCATAGTAATTCTTCTAACACACAGGCTCAGTATGAGCCTAATTCAATTTTGTGACTTTGGAAAACTTGCACAGCAACAGTATTAATGCTAACTTTCTTTAAGAAGGGTTTATTCTGACAGACAGATTGCCGAAATAAAAACTGGAAAACAGATTTTACAGGTGCAAAGAACATACATCTGTAACAACTAAAATACTCCCCTCTTAAAAGCTGACATCATGTTGGAAAGAATGTTTTATTTACATACAGTGCTTTCATTTACTGACTAGTATCAAAATGATCTTTCTCTCTTTCTCTCCCCCCTCCATCATTTTCTTTATTCTCCTGGCCATCAGCCAGTTGATTTCTATTACTGCAATATTATTTCCAAATGAAACAGTATTTCTTAAAATAAAGAGTAAAGCAGACGTTTTATTTTTTACAAAGAAAAATATAGATCAGACATTTTATAATAGATGTCGAATATTGCACAGGTGATAAAGATGATGGCGATGTGGATAGGATTGCATTTATGATCCACGTTCATGTCACATGTTTGAATGTATATAACTAGGCTGCTTTTTTTTTTACTTGTGTCAAAAAAAATCCTGGATGCCAGATGGAGTGGCAAACAGTGGGGAGGGGGAATGTCAGCTGGAGTGCACAGCTGGACCGATGTCATCACTCAGCACCAAATGCACAGCTGGCTGTAAATTGGGCATGAAGTGTTGGGGCTGGAAGAGGGAGAGATGAGGCTGAGGAGCAGGAGCAGTGGCCCTGCCAGCTCTTTGTTTTGTGCCAAATATATTCAGCTTTCTTGTCTTTTGCCATTGGGCAAACTGGAAAGCAGCACCAGCAAGAAGATAGTAAAAACCAGTTCTCTTTGGCAGTTTAAATAGTCTCACAGTAGATACGTGTTTCGAATTATGTCTTGTTATATCCTTAGAGCAGTGGTTCTCAACCTTTGGACCCCCAGGTGTTTTGGACTTCAGCTCCCCAATTCCTAACAGCTGGTAAGATGGCTGGGATTTCTGGGAGTTGAAGTCCAAAACACCTGGAGGCCCAAAGGTTGGGAACTACTGCCCTAGAGAAATGTCACAGTGATACTAGCCAGTCAGAAGTAGAATTGCAAAACAAATGAACAAGAAGTTGAAAGAGATCTCTGTTATTTTCCCCTGGGGACATCTTTATCTGTGACTCACATCAGATTCTGCACCCTTGATGGCTGGGATTCATCAATGCTTCTTGTCCTGTGTTTCTACTCTGTGTAATGTACCCTCTAAAATTTCACAGAACCTATGTGGCCAAATTACATCAGAGTGTGGTCAAGATAGAAAAGTGGGAACATCCAAGCTAGGAGAGGCTGGAGCAGTTTGCTTCTGCCTGAGTCTACTGGAAAGGGCAAGATCTGTACTCTGATAATTGAATGAGAACTACTTTTCACTTTGACTGCATTTTTCAACAGTGGGGATAAAAAGGAGAAAAGTGAGAAGAGGAAAATGAAACTGGGATATTTTTAAGCAGCTGAAAACAGGATGGATGTGAATCAATTGGGACTGCCCTACCACGTATTTGGAAGGTATTGTGTGAAGTGAAAACAGTTGATTTTTTTTGAAATGCATTCCTTCACCCCCTAACCATCACAGCCACTTTATGCTAAATCCATATATAATGTTTCTCTTTACCAGTCTCTCCTGGTTTCTCTAGAACAGACCTGGAAAAATGTAAATTTACTAGTCAACAAAAGTTGCTTGCACCATGGATAGCCATATAATACATGGATAAGAATCATTGAGGTGCAGTCTACAGAACCTTTTCAAAGTTAACACAATAGATTTGTTCTGAAGAATTGATAATAAACATGTGTACCAACATGAGAGAAATCTTACCTTCATTATAAGAACAGGAACGCTTTTGGGAGGTCCTTTCTTTATATCCCCAGCTTAAGTTAAAGTGACATTCATTCATCTCCACTTAAATCTATGGATGAATAGATCCATCAAGGTACAAGGTAATATATTTTATACAGGTTGCGTTTTTGTAACAAATTGAAGGAGGGAAATGATATACAGCTAGGTGCTTGACTCTTTATGGCACATACATTAAAAACATCATCAGGTGTGAGTTTGAGTTCTGGAAGACGTTGTGGGACTTCTTGGAAAACTCTATGTCATCATGCATTTTAGTGCAGGCCTGGTAAATCTATTCATCATGGAAATGAAGACCACCACTGTGTTTGCTGAGCAAAAAGCTAGCCTTTCTTTTTCTGGATAATAAATGATCACAGCCCTGGAAGTGAGTCAGACTAGCCAGAAGACAAACTATCTTTCATACCAGTCTTTTGGATTCACCTGTACACATTCAGGTGCTCAGCAGAAATGAGTTTTGCCTTCAAGGCTGAAAGACCCCTTAGTTTAATTTAGGAGCATTTCACTGGACTTCCCTGAGAAAGTAAAATAAATTTGCTAGTGGTTACAAGTTGTAAAAAGCTGTTAAAATACACAGGTTCTGCCTCATTTCCAGTGCAATGCTGTGACTTAAGAACACTTGTTTATTGTTACACACTATGCTGCCAGACTGTCCAGGTAGATGAAACTGGACACCCCTTCATATGCCTTTAAGCATTTCATTATCATTTACGGTTTGTTTCGAAAGACAGGGGAGGGGAGCAACCCAGGTCCTTGGAGGGACATATAAGCTAACTATCAGCAATGTGCAGCTGAACACATTAAGAAAGAAAAGAAGAATAAATGGACTGTATTTGACCTTTGATCCAGGAGGGCTCATCTGGTTTTCTATTACTAGGGAAACAGGTTTCCTTAATGGCAACCCATTAGAGGTGAGATGAGCAAAATAAGCTGTTACGTAATGAAACTTGAAGAGACATACATGAAATATTAAAAACTTGACTGGACAAGTCGGCCTGTGTCAACAATGCATTAAGAACATCTATCATAATCTGATGTGGACATTTACACCCGGACTGGATATCCTGCCTGCACATTAGTTGTGCCATAATGAGAAAGAAAGCTAGTCCTCCATCACTAACCTGCTATTAAGACATGTTTTATGAACCCAGGTGTAGATCAGCTGTCTGTGGCCAGAGGAAGAATCCTTGACTATAATTAATTCTGTGCACTCTTTCTAGCTTCATAGAATATTTATTGGCAATTTATTTGGTTCTCTTTTCATTCTATATGGATGGTGACAGCTTACGTTCTACATAAGCTTGATCTAATTGTGACAATCCCACTTTTTATATAAGAGACTCGGAGCATGATAAAAAAATGTTACCCTGCTGTACTACCAAAAGGCTAGTCCTATTTTTCACCACTTCAGTCTTTTTAAGTCCCTGAAAATATTTTCATTAGGTCCGTGGGGATATTCTAAAAGTGAACCATAGGGAAATGGTGGAGAGAATCACTTAAAATTTGATGGAAGTACAGTATGTTATGGGAATGAAAAATGAAATGGGACAGATCTTTGCTCAAGCAAAATTTCATCTATGCAGACTTTTGAACCAACCTATACAAATCTCATTGATCTCACTGGGATTTTGATGTATCACCAACAAATGAATAAGGTTAATGCATTTTAATAAGAATCAGAATAATAATGTATACCCTGCCTTTCTCCCAATACTGGGATTCAAAATGGCTAAGGGGATTGGTGCTATGTTTTAACATGTTTTAATTGTATTTATGTTATCTGATTTTAAAAGTTTAACTGTGTTATGTATCTTTTTGTGTAATTGTACCATTGAAAAACAGATGAATGTTCTGTACAGGGCTGATGTATTAAGTTGTATGGCAACAGACCTATTTGTACAATATACAAAACTGATTCTTATTAAAAGAATGTAGATTACATTCCTGTTGGCTCTGGTCATAAATTTCACGTAGGGTGAAACGCACTAAAAAGGTGTGGTTTTGTTTTTTGGTAGCGGAACGTTAACTCATTTCTCATACCAGTTTCAGTAGCCTCCAATCAGTGTCTGGTTATTACCTTTCAAGCTTATGGGTTAGATATTACTATAAAAGCACAGCTAAAGCATATACATAATAACCTTTACAAAGCACAACCAGTCTTATTAGCCAAGGAAATTTGGTGTGAACAAATCTATTTCCAGAAAACCTCTTTTAATACTCATTGCACTTTCTGCCTCCCAAACAGCATGTGGGAGGATGTTTCAGAAGGTGTGTGCCACTGCTGAGAGGTGTACATTTGTGATATTACATAATGATATTCCATTATGTGGAACAGACTTTTTCTGAAGATTTCAGAATTTTACTGTGACAATATAATGGGAGGCTGTTATTCATTCCCATTTCCTTTTATGATCTTTTTTTTTTTTTTTTTTGAATTTTGGAATATCTGCATTTGCATATGCTTACATATATATGCAAACATATGTATATTGAGATGGGGCTCAATTCTATACACAAAATATATTTCTTCCTGGGCATTAAATCCATACTTTAAAGGGGCTGAATGCTATTCCCAAAATATACTTTAAAGTTCATACTAAAGACCAGTATGTTTTGGTCGTATGTGCTTTGAACATATTTTTAAAATAGCAGAAATGTGTTGTATAGGAAGGTATACACTAACTCAAACTAATGTTCAGAGAACAATCTCAGATGGTCTCAAACTGTTGATCAACTTTGCATGTACTTTAGTGTACAGAGAGGAGAAGAATTAATATAATATCACCTTATAGCGGCTATGATCTAAGTGACACTACAACAAATGCCGAACATTTTCTGCAGTATGGTCTTTTAATTTGGCCTGGGTATACGTTCTGTGCAATAATGTTTTTAATGACTGTTATGTTTAAATTTATTGGGTTTTTTCTAATTTGGAGATTTTTTTTTTACTATAATAAGTATGTTATCGTTATTTTATATTCTTTGTTATTAAGTGATGTAGTCGTGGCATTGAATGTTTGCTGTTTTATCTTTTTGTTAACCACCCTGTGTCTCTCTGGGGAGAGAGGGCGGTCTAGAAATAAAGTTTAATATTTATTTATGTATTTATTTATGTCATTTCTATCCCGCCTTTCTCACCCGAGGGGACTCTATTATTATTATTATTATTTTATTTTATTATTATTATATTTCATCTGTGGATTTTTGGTGAGGAAAACAATATTACTGGAGATATCTATCAATTTTTTTTCATGTCAGGAGCGACTTGAAAAATGACCCTTTTTGTTGCTTTTAAATGATTCCCCCCCCCCCAAAGAACAGAAAAACAAGAGAGGTTAAGAGACAGGGGCATGGGGGTGGGGCAGGTGAAAATTCTGAAAGTATGTTATTACAAATTATCCCAATTTATGCCAAAACATTGGCTAAACATACAAAGGGCTTCATTCTTGCCAGACAATGAAAAGGCGGATCTTATGGATTTTAAAAGATAGATGCCTTCAACTATGGGGAGAAATACAATATGCTGATATGAAGCCGATAAGGAAGGAAGGAGGATAGGGAAAGAAAGAAAGAAATGGTTACAAGAAACAAGAGAAAGCGCAATTCCATTTATATATACACTACAATTATACAGCCACGAGAAGCACAATACAGAAACATATAGTTAGTTAGTAGCAATCAAATTAGAGTAAATTAGCTCAAGAATAGTTTTATTGCACTAACTAGAATAGATTCAATGTCTTTATGTTTGCTTATATGAATGGAATTCAACTTGCACTGTGTTTCTTGTTAGTAAAACAATTATTTTCATGACCAGCTGTTGTGACTGCGCCTTCGGGGATTATGGTTGATGGTGATGGAATTCGAAGAGGAAGAAAAAACCCTCGTGATGAGGGTTCACTGGAGGAGTTGCGCAGGAAGCGACTTAAGAGAGCTATATGGGGGATCTTCTGAGGAAGATTCAGATGGGGAGATGGATGCTGAGGAACCGGTGGTGGCTGGGGAAGCGGGCACTGAATGGGCACAGCCACCGGAGATGTCTGGGGATTTGGGGCCTATGGATACTTCTGAACCTGGGGTTTCTGCAGGAGCTGATCCCAATTGGGATGCTTGGAGAAGGGAGGATGGTTCTTTAAGTGTTCATGGGGCTAAGTGTGGGCAGGATGATTGGGACTCCGACGAATTGCTAGGTACTCCAGATCCACGAGCTCTAGCTGTGTGAAGTTCAGACTCTGAGTAGATTTGGGACACCTGGTGTTTGGGTGTGAGTGTTTGGTCACCCAGGAGGAAGGGGAATAAAATGGGAATGTTTGGCCACTGCACTTTGCATGTGGCAAGGTGTTGCTGAGGCACCATTGGGATCTCTGTGTTTCCGTGAAGACTGGACTTGGACTGTGAATCGGATCTGTTGTTACCATTTGGCTTGGCTCTCGCTGTGTCTTATCGTGGACCTGTTGTGGATGACTGCACCCTCTTCGGACTTTGGATTGAATTTGACCTGGCTTCTGTCTACGCCCTCTGACTGACGGCTACTCCCGGCTTCTGACTATTGGTTTGTCTTTCGGAATTTCTGCTGCCTCCTGACCTGACCTTGGATTCTTCTGACGACGGCTATTCATCATCCCTTTGAGGCTCTCGGCTTATCTGCACCGTGGAAGCAGCTTTACTGCTTTTCTAGTTTGTTTATTTTCCAGCAATTAACTCTATTTGTTTTCCAAAGCTGAATTGAAGCGTTATTTAGTTTTTTATTGAATGCCAGCATGGGAAATTAGCGTGGCTCGTTTTTGAGTTATTATTGTCCAATCTACTCTCGAAACACTGAAAAGTGAAGTGTTTCAAGGATATTTCCTGTGTTTATGTTATTTTTTGGCTTATCTTCGGAATAAACTTTGTTTTGTATGTTAACTGGCGTCTGACTCTTGACACCAGCTTTATAAACATGTTATTTCATTGCATTTCCCCCACTAAACTGAAGTTATCCTTCCTGCCTTTCCAACAAAACAAACCCACTTTGGGGAACCACTTCCCCCTTTTATTCAATTTTGCCTTCTGGTTTGTTTGTTTTTAATCTTTGATCTCTGAGGATACAGTTAGATACATTCTTTCTCCAAGAACAAAGAATTGTAAAATCTTTTTCCTCTGCTAAGCAGGATTATTTTATACATTTTGTGTTTGGGAACCTTTTTGAGAAAAAAAATCATTCTTCACATGAGAAAAACACACTTTCCTATGCAAAACAGCAGAGTTTTGTAAACAAATTTTCAAAAGGTATCCAAAATGGGAAAATTCTCATGGTAGTCAACTATTTTTCAACAGGATGTCTCAGGGTACATGAAGATCATGAATGCAGTTTGACTGTCATGACTCAATGCTGTGGAATCATGGGGTTTGTAGTTGGGGGGGCACCAGTAATCTTTAGCAGTGAAAGTTAAAGAACTTGTAAAACTACAACTCCCATAATTCCACAGCATTGAGCCATGGCAGTTAAAGTGGTGTCAAGCTGCATTCATTCTACAGTATGCATGAATACTCATTGTCATGAATGAGAAACATTTTTTTTACATCCCTGTGATAAGTACACACACAGAACACATTTGATACCACTATTGATATATAGTTTTAATTTTTTGAATTTCAATCTTACTGTGCTTTCTTATAGTTTATCATTGTCAACGCTGTTGTAAGTCACAAAAATTCTGTTCTAATTTACAATCTTACCGTAATACTTCATCTAGGGAAATTAACTTCATTCCCTGTAAAGGAATGAAAATTACACATAATCCCATTCCATCCCTCTTTTTTTTTTTTTTTCAAATACAGCCCAGTGCATTAAGTCACAGCTGTCTCAGGTGCTGTAGCTTCCAATTGTGTAACTAACATTAATCCTTTAGATTATTCTAGGTCTCATTAACCTTGGCAGTCTGGCATGTTAACCACTGCTATCAAGTACAAATTAGTTTTCATTGCACATATGTTATTTTCAGTCAACCCAGCTATTTCAGATATTACAAAAGTAAGCTATCCCTGATCAATTCTCTTGTGTACACTGACAGATTGTCTGGACAGGATAATTAATGGTGATTATTGTTTTTAAACTCTCTGCATTTTGACATCAAGAAGATGAGTCGAGGAAGAAGATGAGAAGTATATGTCATTTCTGGAAGTAACATAATTCATATTGGTCAAGTTCATTAACAGTAATTTGACCCTTATACAACATATTTATTTTTGTGGTCATGTTAATGTGAGCATTCTGTTGGTATTGTCTCTATCTCCCTGTGGAAATAAATGGTGGCATTATTGGGTTATTCTTAGGGCCATACTTTTCAGTATTTTAGTTACCTAATAAGAAGTTAAACAAATTAAATATGGAAGAATATTCCGTGATCAGACTAATACATAATATGTATTTCCAATAAATTGTGAAATAATGGTCCTAGTGTGAATTAAGAGACAAACTCTATTCAGGGAATAACTTCATAATGTAGTATTTTCTCACAATCGCACAGCAAGACTGTTAAGTCCCCAAGCAAGTTAAGTCCCCAAGTCCAAGTCCACAAGTCTGGTAATAATAGTGTAGCCGCAAATGCACTCCTAAAATGTCTTTCTATGTGTTTGAGATGGCTTTTGCACAGATAGGCCAAGTTCATTATCTATTCCATTATCTATTTGCACATGTATGGATGTGAAAAATGATGTTGCTTTATTTCAAGGGCCCACCAGCCAGAGCCCTACTCTGTACTGTCTAGTCTACTATCATTGCCTAGCTATTTTGGATGCATTCATGAGTTCCATCATGGAGTTGGAAGAGACTGCAAGGGCAATCCAGTCCAACTTCCTACCATCCAGGAATCCACCATCAAATCATTCCTGTCTAACTTCTGTTTAAAAATTGCAAGAGAAGGAGACTCTACTACACACTGAGGCTGCATAGTCCACTGTCAAAAGATTCTTCCTAATATTGTGGTGGAATTACTTTTCCATTCATCCATATCTTAGTGTCTAGAACAGCAGAAAACAAGCTTGTCCCCTCCTCAATATGACATCCTTTCAAATATTTAAACGTAGCTATATCATGTCCCTTCTTAACTTGCTCTTCTCCAAGCTAAACATTCCCAGCTCTCTAAGCAGCACCCCATAGGGCTTGGCTTCCAGATCTTATACCATTTGGCTCTCCCTTCTCTGGACACATTCCAGTTTGACAGTATCTTTCCTGAATTGTAGTGCCCAGAACGGAATACAGCATTTCAGGTGAGGTCTGACCAAAGCAGAATGGAGTAGAATGCCTCCCCTTTTTTCCTTCCTTGATCTATATTTCATTTCCCACCAAAGACAAGTAAGATGAAGACAAGAGTTAGAATCATAGAATCATAGAGTTGGAAGAGACCTCACGGGCCATCCAATCCAACCCCCTGCCAAGAAACAGGAAAATCTCATTCAAAGCATCCCTGACAGATGGCCATCCAGCCTTTGCTTAAAAGCCTCCAAAGAAGGAGCCTCCACCACACTCTGTGGCAGAGAGTTCCACTGCCAAACAGCTCTCACAGTGAGGAAGTTCTTCCTAATGTTCAGGTGGAATCTCCTTTCCTGTAGTTTGAAGCCATTGTTCCGCATCCTAGTCTGCAGGTCAGCAGCAAACAAGCTTGCTCCCTCCTCCCTATGACTTCCCCTCACATATTTGTACATGGCTGTCATGTCTCCACTCAGCCTTCTCTTCTGCAGGCTAAACATGCCCAGCTCTTTAAGCCGTTCCTCATAGGGCTTGTTCTCCAGACCCATAATCATTTTAGTCACCCTCCTCTGGACGCTTTTCAGCTTGACAACATCTCCCTTCAACTTCGGTGCCCAGAATTGGACACAGTATTCCAAGTGTGGTCTGACCAAGGCAGAATAGAGGGGTAGCATGACTTCCCTGGATCTAGACGCTATACCCCTATTTATGCAGGCCGGAATCCCATAGGCTTTTTTAGCTGCCACATCACATTGTAGGCTCATGTTTAACTTGTTGTCCACGAGGACTCCAAGGTCTTTTTCACATGTACTGCTGTCGAGCCAGGCGTCCCCCATTCTTTGCGTTTCATTTTTTCTGCCGAAGTGAAGTATCTTGCATTTGTCCCTGTTGAACTTCATTTTGTTAGTTTCGGCCCATCTCTCTAGTCTGTCAAGATCGTTTTGAATTCTGCTCCTGTCTTCTGGAGTGTTAGCTATCCCTCCCAGTTTGGTGTCGTCTGCAAACTTGATGATCGTGCCTTCTAACCCTTCGTCTAAGTCGTTAATAAAGATTCTTGAAGATAGGGACCACATTCGCCCTCCTCCAATCACTAAATTCACTGTTGAATGGTGAGTCAGTGTGGAGGTAAATCCCATTGTTTCAATGGGCCTATTTAATTGGAATTAACAATAGGGTTTGGACTCGTATATTAAAGTAGGCTGAAGCTAAAAGCTGTATTTTAGACAATGACAGCACAATAATTGAAAATTACTTTATTGGGATAAATAAGCATAGTATTCCAGTATTGGTCCTTGTGTACATGGCTCCTTTGCGGGGGAAAAATCTATCTATTATGGATTTTATTATACAGAGATGTCAAACAAACATCAAAGAAGTCCCCGTTGCATGATAGCTTGCATTTCCCATTGCTACCTCCCTGTGACAAACCCGTCACCTGCCATTGATGGGCAAAACCCAGCAAATAGCCCTTTTTAATGTACTTCTTTGCCAGCATGCTAACAGAGATGTGACTCAGGGGATGGGATTGTCCTTCTCCCCCCACTCACTTCACTGTAATGTATGTAGTTAACTATATAATTTGTAACCTTAACTTCGTAGCAATTGCAAACTTGCTTGTACTGAAATAAAAAATATTAATAACTAAATCTCTGGAGCAGCAAAACTATGGGAGGCCAAAGTTCTGCTGCTACCAAGAAGTGATGTTATTGATCTACAAAGTGTAGCAGTCGTGTGCTGCTCAGAGATATGCGATACTGAGGGTCATCAGATCAGCAAGTTACCACCATCCCTGGTTGTGGTAATGCTGCGGGATAGCAGCTTCATGAGGTCAAGTCCTATATTCATATTGCATCTTTCCTTCCATGCACATAAGGTCTTGTATATGCCTCTCATCCTCTCCATTTTTTCAGCATAATAATAATAATCATACAACAAAAGTTAGACTGGGAGACAGGAACTGACCCAATATCAACTAGTCAGGTTCATAATTCAGTGTGGAATTGAGCCTGGGCACTGAGACAGACAGTTTCCCCATATATCACCAGACATAGACTATTTTGTACACTATCACAGTTACGCATGTGGAAGTGGAGGTAACAGGAAATCAGTTTCTATTTGAACATTCCTTCCAAGTTATAGAAGAGTTGTACAGGACAGAAGGCAGCGTATGAACCAGGCCAGGTTAGAGAACATTGCTGATATGGTAGCAAACATTCATACTGGATATTTACTTCTTGTGATTCCCCAGAGGAAGTGTACATTTTATAACATTTCATAATAAGTAATGAATAACCAAAGTATGTATTGAAGGTGAACCTGTCAGCGAACAGAACAGCAATGTAGTCACTGTAGTTAAGCCACCATAAATTTCCCCTTGCAGTTTAATGGCATCTATAAAGACATTAATTTGACATGCAGTATATGTTTCAAATTCTTAAACAGTAATAAGTTTCCAAAATGAAATGCTAGGTAGATACTTCTACTACCTTTATCCACTAGGTGACAGTAAAACCCTTTAACCTATTTGTTATTAGACAAAGGTAAGGAAAGTAAAAGAAAAGGTAACTGCTGGATGTTTTGCTGTCCAGTTGAATAAATATTGTGTAATGTGTGAATGGGAATTATCGTTGGCTTACACATTACTGGGAGGTTATGTTTCCCTTGAACTTTTTTGGTAGGTGATCCACACAGTAGATATTTAAAATAAAATTTGACAAAAAAATGTTTCCTTTCCAAAAAGACCCCTGTAGTACCCTATTGTAGACCATTAGTAAAAGAATTCCTAATGGAACCTTTTGATGGGAATGAACCATACTTAAGGTAAGAAATATAGAATATTTGAATTTGGATATCAGTACCAATTTCATTTTGAAATGTAAATAATTAAGCTCTGTATGTCAAATTAACAATATGTGAAATGAGCATTTCAGACAATGCAACTGTCATTTTCTTTTAATTTTTTATTATAGAAGTTAGTTATTTTTTTTGCAGGGCTTAGGCATCAGTGGAAAGGTTATACTATTTTTTAAAAGCTTCTTTTTATATCATAAGCATGTTTATTGATGCCAATAAATATGGTTTGGATTAGAGTGTCAGTTCCATGATATTTGGTTTAAATACTTGAATATTTGATGAGCCATTACCCCAAACTTAAGAATGTTTATCTGGCTATTGTAATATTTCAAATTAAAAATGTACAAAACTTCTATGGTTAAAAATAAATGTACACAAATTCTGGAAACTAACATTCTGCATGTCATATAATTCCTAAAGAAGATTCCTAATTTAAATGTTTAGTGAAGAGAGACATGAAGTATTTCAAATTATACTTCCTATGAAACATTCCCATACATTCCAGTATGATTAATGATTGTGAAAGCTGTGGGACTAACACTTGGGCATTGCTGTAACTTACTGTCTGGATTAAAATATATCCTGTTATTCTCAGATCTTGGAATAGTTACTTTTGTGAATAAGAATACTAAAATCATAATGAACATAGGAGAGTATCAAAATTATAGTCCAAAAGATTTTTTGTCAAGTACAGAACATTCTGTACATAGTAAAAAAAATGCAACATGTAAAATATTATTAGAGAAATGTTACTTGGAATATTAATTCATATTTTTTTATTTTCAAATAAGTGTGTGACTTGTTCATTTTAAATAGAAAATGTTCAGTCTACAGTTGCTAATATCAGCTAGCCCATTCCTGTTGAATGAATAGGATTTACATGATTGTTGACTCACCATTCTGCAGTTGATTAAGCGGGGATACTCTTGTTGGAACTAGCAGTAGCATTTAGGTCATAGCATCAGTTTGGGGGGGAGTCTCGTAAGTTCAAATAAAATTCTAATTAAAGTAACACACAGAGTATAAATAAAAGAAATCCTTTTACTTGTGTAGCACTTTGTAGAATAATGTCTTCTTTACCCCATCCGTATGTACTTGCAAGGATGAAAATGGAAAAACTAGCCTCTTATTTGTAATTGTTCTGGAGCAGACAATTATACTTTATGACAAAGATTGGCTAGTCCAAGATGAAAGATCTCATATAGTATCTGAATCAATACAGCAAAAACAGTCCATGAATGTGTATATAACTGCACAGATATTTCTTTTGCAGCTCCCTTTTAGTGTGTTGTATATCTAGTTCTTTCACATGCGGCGCCCAATGTGTATGCATGCTGCTTCTGCACTGTATGTATGCAACTGCTAGGATTGCCAGGTGTCCCTTATTATAATATTTTGATATTATCTCTGGCAGGTGTACTTTATTAGATGTTGTGTATTCAAAATTTGGAAGGCTTTTCCTTTTACATAGACTAAATGAGATGCCAAAAAAGCCCATATTTGGGGGTGAGGGCCCTCCATAAAGACAGAAATGTGTGTTAAATGTAATTTACTAATGTGGACAGCATTGTAATTTTACAGAGAAATACATGACTAGGTTAGCGGAATTCAATACTTCCATTTGGTATTTAGACAGAACACAAATTTGTTAATAACTACTTCCTAATGTCATAAATTTTGGCTGTTCCTTTTTAAACATTCGGAAACACTAACCACCGATAATATAGGGAATGTCAGTCTCCACTGCACTTATCATCTCTCAGTACTCTAGGATGACTGATTCCTTTTGTCCCTGCGGTATTTTGCAAAGAAAAAGCACAGACCGATATGAGGATTTCTGGAGCTCAGTGTGTGACTCTTTCTGTAGACATATGAGTGAAAACATATATTTACACTAACAATAATAATAATAATAATAATAATAATAATAATAATTATTATTATTATTATTATTATTATTATATTTCTTATCTGCCTCTCCTTGTGGCTCGAGGTGGGTCACAGCACAGTCAAAACACATAAACGTTGCAACAATTCTATAAACACACATATTAAAATGTGGTTCACATAGTGACATTCAAAAGGCAATATGCAGAGCACTGTTGCTGCTGCTATTCAAATAATCATGGGTGGTAAAAGCAAAAGCCATTTTTATTCTTATTCCAAGGGGAACATTAGGTTAATGTGTTTGGCTTAGTCTGGTGGGAAGAACTAAAAGAGTAGAAGAACTTAAATGAGGGCCACTGATGAAGATGAGAGTGTTGAAATGTGTCTTTATTGAAAGCTTAGATTCATGGTCATTAATCTCCCTCCAGCTAGATTCATGCCTATGGAGTATGTATTTGTTATACAGTAGTCTCTCAGTCAACCAGAACTCAAGCAATTGGAACTCTCAAGCAACTGGCAAAAAATTGAAGAAATACTATTTTAAATAAAAATTCTGTTTTATAATACAGTAAACAGTAAAACTGTGTTATATGAAGTTAGATTTGTCTTGATTTATTTTAATTTGCACTTAATTACTGTATTTCATTATTAATATCAAGTCAATACTGAATTTATAGTATGATACTGTATGAGTTATAGTATTAGTTAGGCCTATTTAAATAATAACACTCGAGCAATCAGAAACTACTGTACATTTATCCGGCATCTACCAATCCCCATGGCTGCTGTTTAAATGAGAGTCTGCTGTATATCAATTACATATAATTTCATTTTACTGTTTACCAGTCTTGTGAAACAGGTCCTATATTTCTCTCCCCCCCCCCCACCACTTTTATCATAATTAATTAGGCAACATCAGTATTATCTTTGGTCACCCACCATAAGTAGTTTGTATTATAATATTCCAACATATGCACATATAATGGAGGACGAATGAGGATGGTTAGACAGCTATGCATCTGCTTAATACAATGAAAGCAGACTAAGTAGATTGTTTACAAAGCAAACAATCATCCATGTATGTTGGAGCACCTGGTAGGGAAGCATATAGATGAAAACTTGAACATACTCAAGTTGGATTTAAATGGAGCTTCCTTTCAAATATGTATTTGTAAGACTTCAGCCTTATTAAAATTTGAATCCTGGCAACACTCATACAATGACATGAGCAAAAGCAGGATATGTCCTCTGATGTAAGCAATATCCAATAGCTGGTTGTGGTGATGTATTGTTGCATATTCATGGAAATAACTTTTGGAGAGAAAAAATTGTAATAAAAATGGGAATTCAGAGAGAGAGAAAAATCCTACGAATTGTAATAAAAAGAAATAGAAAATTCTGTTTCATCAACTGTAAAAAAACAATCAAATCGGTCTGTGTGCAAGCAAGAAAGTAACAATTTCCCATTTATGCTGTTTTTCATGAGCATGCTCCACTTTCCCCCATAATTTTTATGTTATAATTTAAAGAGAACCCGCATTAAGTTGATGCTCAGAATTATGTTGATGGGGCTTGTTTTTAATCAAATGTGGCCAATTATTGCATACCTATGAATGTCAAATTTCCTTTTAGTTTGTAGAGGGAAATGATCTGCCTGTTAATTTTATAAAGGCTGTTAAAAGACTGTAAACCAAAGTGGAAGCTTTTGTTATGATTGATTCAACTAGAAGTACAGGGACACTGTATAATTAGCACTATCACATCCAGTATATTTTTGTTTGTTTTTATGTTTGCAGTTAAAACTAAAATAGCTCATAAATTTCCTTGGCAATATATTTATAGCTCTTACCTGTGTGTGTGTGGGATTATCATCCATTCATATAAAATTTAAATAATTATATAATTTCAGCTGAAATAAGCTGAAATGAACTTAACAATGTGTCACTTCCTAATAATTATTATTAACAATAACAAAATGTGGGAAACAATCCATTGCATTTTTTTTCAGAAAAATAATAATAATTCATTATAGATTGATTCCTACAAACTGTGTGGGTTTTTTGTCAGTTTCTTTTTTCACAGCATTGTTTTTATTTTATAGAGTGACAATTACATGTAAGTTGATCTTATTGAGCTTTAACCGTCTATTAATTTTTAAATATGGAAACATTAACTAAGTTACTCCTTTTGTATACATCAGTACTGTGATACCCAGCATTATGGATATGAAAAAAGGATTTTAAAAATGTTTGTGAAAAAGAATAGCAAATAAGTCACGATCAGTGCATATCGGCAGAGAAACTGAATGCTGAAATTTGCCCACATCGCTGTTGAGTCCTCTACATGCTCACCTGGCATGAATCTCATTGACTTCGTGCGGCTTACTTCTGAATAAACACATATAGTCGTCCCATAAAGATTTTTCAGTTGACACACTAAACTCTAATCTTAGCTAACAAAATATCTCAAATTGTTAAGAGTGCTGTATACATGGGTGTTTTTTTTTTTACATCACTCAAATATATGTTTAGATATGTTGGTTGAATATGTTGGTGTCTGTGTATTCACGTTTGTATTTGTATGGCATATTTATAGAAGCAAATGCTGACATTTTATTTTCATTGGTAAGGTAGTATTCAGTCAATGATGTGTTAAATTACAAGGATGAAATAATTCTGGAAGTGACAGGGATATTACAAATGAGTGGCTCAATGTGCCAGCGTTAATTTGCATATTCTGACTGTGTGAAAACAAGTTTTAAAGGCCGGTATCAAAGAACAGCTGATAGACATATGGTACTTTGCATTTATACAGTATCATTCAGTGAGAATATTTAAAAGAAGAATTTGCTATGTAGGTTAGAAGTTATATATGCTGAAAAGCAAAAGGAATTTTGGCCCACATTTTGTCCCCTCCCTTTCAGTTGGGATGCACAATTTTAGAACTTGACTTGGTAGTCCTGAGGACTAGTAACACACATCTAAAACAAATCCTTCAGCATTTAGGATAACACATTATGATATATTCATAGCGTATATGAAAATGGCCTTCATACAGCTCAAGATTAAATGTTGAATACTGTTAAATTGCACGAAGAAAACTGAAACGTGATGGATATGAAAAGACAGGGAAGATGAGTCACATTTTCCCACCAACAGAGGTATTCTGGGAAATGTCATTTAGGGAAACCGAGGACCTCTCTAGCTGAGAATCCCAGTGGCTCTGCCCTGAACTACATTTCCCAGAATTCTGCAGGAGCAACTCAGACGATTGGCAGACTATAACCTCCATTCTGCAACGCTAGTGGGAAAATGTCCTTGGTTAGGTTCCAAGTGATAACATACCCAAAGCTGGTTCTGTAATGTGATCCTCATAGAATTTTGTAGTCCCAAAATAATGGATCAGCAATATGACAGCTTTCAATTCACCCATTTTTCATTTCCACAGTTTACATTTGTTTTCACTTTATATTTCCACAATGGCACAAGAACAAGCTACTATTTCGAAACAGAACTTTTCAAGAATGAGTAGACAAGGAAAGTGCCCAAACAACTTCACTCTTTTTAATAAACATGTCCTTTATTTGCTGGTGAGATTGGGAAAAAATGAATCACATATCCAGGTGTAAAAGAAGCAGAGACACCAAGGAGTAAAAGTGTTCAATGTCTATCCAAAAAACAACCACAATGTTTTATTGGGTACACAATTAAACAGCCCCAGGTTGTCAGCAATAGGGTCATTATGCAAACAAATATATAAATTAGAAGATGGTCAATACGGCATTAACACTGGTGGTGTTTATCTTACCAGGATTTCATTTTTATGACCGTAAATCTAAGGCTTCCTTTATCCATTTGCTGCAGTGGTTCAATTTCACGACCCCTGGCCTCAACCACAGATTATATTCATTTGCCAAAAAGAATGAGCTGTGTCTTTGGAAATTTTCAGATTTCTCCCACCAGCCTTCTAAATACCTCCTCCATATATAATTTGTACATTGATGGCAGATCAGTATGGACAGTGAGTGACTGCTCCCTTTTTCCACTAAGTATTGCTGCCTGCAAATTTGAGATGAATTTCTAGATAAAACCGTCCAAATATTTGCAGTGCACTAGGAGTTATGTACAGAAGAAAGGAAGCAGACAGCATCAAGAACATCTATTTTCCTTTTAAAATTCTTTTGGAAAGGTTTGCTTTAACCATGAAAAAACATGTCTATTTTCCCATGGTTTCCTTTTACATTGCACTTAATTCTTTAAAAAAAATCATAAAAAGCCACTTTTTACTGAGCACAGGAAAATTTTAACAGGCTAGTGGTGCAGATTTGGGAACATTATAGAAGAAAATATTTTAAGCTGGAAATTTACACTCTAAAATTCTACCTTTCTATATATCGTGAAATTACACACTTCAGTAGAATGGTTAGATTTTTATCATTACACCGTTAGAATTATAGAATCATAGAGTTGGAAGAGACTTTGTGGGTCATCCAGTCCAACCCCCTGCCAAGAAGCAGGAAAATTGCATTCAAAGCATCCCTGACAGATGGCCATCCAACCTCTGTTTAAAAGCCTCCAAAGAAGGAGCTTCCACCAAACTCCGGGGAAGAGAGTTCCACTGCTGAACAGCTCTCACAGTGAGGAAGTTCTTCCTAAAGTTTATTCTTCCTAATAAACTTACTAGTATTTCAGTGGGAACTATGGGCCTCCTTTTGGCTGATGAGATTGTCAAGTTAATTGAGATTGCTGTTGTTGTGTGCCTTCAAGTTGTTTCAGACTTAGGGTGACCCTAAGTCTAAAGTTCTCCTTTCCTGTAGTTTGAAGTCGTTGTTCCGTGTCCTTGTCTCCAGGGCAGCAGAAAAGCTTGCTCCCTCCTCCCTATGACTTCCCCTCACATATTTATACATGGCCCTCATCATGTTTCCTCTCAGCCTTCTCTTCTGCAGGCTAAACATGCCCAGCTCTTTAAGTTGCTCCTTTTTTTCGTGTCAGGAGCGACTTGAGAAACTGCAAGTCGCTTCTGGTGTCAGAGAATTGACCATCTCTGAGGACGTTGCCCAGGGGACGCCTGGATGTTTTGATATTATTACCATCCTTGTGCGAGGCTTCTCTCATGCCCCCTCATGGAGCTGGAGCTGATAGAGGGAGTTCATCCGCGCTTTCCCCGGGTGGGATTCGAACCTGGCAGCCTTCAGGTCAGCAACCCAACCTTCAAGTCACAAGGCTTTAATCCACTACACCACCGGGGGCTCCTAAGTTGCTCCTCATAGGGCTTGTTCTCCAGACCCTTGATCATTTTAGTCACCCTCTTCTGGACACAGTCCAGCTTGTCAACATCTCCTTTAAAATCCTAGTTAAGTTTGTTAAATGATTAGTTTTGCAATTCAGAAATCTAAATGAATAACAGTTTTTCTTACTTATTTGAATACTGTACATAATTCTGTGTGGCTATTTTGTTTCTCTGTGAAACAAACACTGTGTTCTACAGCAACAGGACACATTGATAGGTTTTGATATTATCTAAGTCTATGAACACTTTGCTATACAATAAGGTATTTTTCCACCTATAAATACAGGAATAAAAAATCTTATGACTCTCATCCTAATCATACTTAGGTTGCAAGTTAATACACAAACTGAGAGTAAGCACTATTGAAGTCAATAGGACTTAGTTCTGAGTCTACTGCACGGTTGCCTGCAGAAAACTTTTAGTGAAATGAGTGAAACCTCCTTTCAGAAAAATGTAAAAAGCAAGTGTTGGGCTATAAACTAGTGACAGATATTAAGCTCTGCAGTAGAGAACATTTTCTAGAGATCGTGACCCTTTTTAGGTTGCTCTAAATTAAGCACCTAGCTTTTCAAAAGATTTCAAATTCTATTTGTTTCTAGTCTGAATAATACTGATAACTGTAGCTGTTTGGTTAAGGAGATTAAGATCTTTGAGGTTTTCTTCTTCCCATTATTCAATGAGAGCATAAAGAAAAGTGTGTGGAGGGGGAGAAAATGAACAATGAAGCAACAAATTTAGACTCTTGAGACTAATTGCCTGTACTTTTAAATTGGAATGAGTTTATCTTTTTGTTGTAATTGTCTCATCATGTCTGCGATGTAGATTTTGTTCTTTTTTCAGATAAAAGTGAAACTTAGCTATTATTGATCACCTACAGTAGGACAGAGATACTGTACTTCTAAAGCTCTGACTTCTAATTCTCTTTGCTGTGATCCTTGAAGGTTTCAAGCTACTAAAACAATTATCCCTTATTTGCAGTTATCCAGTACATCCTTTAAATGCATTTACAAATTTACAAACCAAGCAATACATACTGTCTTATGATGCAAGTTATCTGACTGATTTACACACCATAAAAATAATAAAAGAGCTAGAGTACAGAAAACAGAAAAGGTAGAAAGAGAGGGGAAAAGGTTTGGTTTTGTTTTGGAAAAGGAGCATTCCAATCCATTTAGCAGCTTCGCAAGTCTTAATGAGAAGATAACTCAACAAGTCAGGCTTATTTGTTACTTTGAGGAAGTGCACCCCATGTAAATGAAGGAATTATTTGAAGAAGGATCATAGAAGGGTGGGGAGTGTTTGTGATTCAGCTTGGTAAAGGCAGATACAGATTTACTTTGGTGTCTAGTAACCCGCTAGTATTGGTTCCTTCTGGTGTGGTTATCTGGTCTTTATCTGATGTGATTCATGGCTTGTGAACTGAGAAGATGGAAAACACTTTAGAAACTGATACCTTCATGATAACAAACAAAACTCTGTGTACAAAGGAGTTCCTTTCTATTTCATTTAAATACTAAAAGCATGAAGAGTAAAAATGCCAGATAAGTACTCTTCAAAATACACCAGCTTGTTTACCAGATAACTATGGATCATAATTGTGATGAAATATAGAAATATCTTGAGTCATAGCAATGTGGTAAACATTGTGTCTTATTTTCAACAGAAATTGACTGTGCTGAGATATAGCAATATTATGAAACAGTGTAGAATGCTAATTTGAATGTTGAACTAGGGGTGCATCTACACTGTGAAATTAATGCAGTTTGACACCATTTTAACTGTCATGGCTCAGTGCTATAGAGTTATGGGAGTTGTAGGTTTACAAGGTGTTTAGCCTTTTCTGTCAAAGTGTGCCTCTCAAACTAAAACTTCCATGGGCCCATAGCATTGAGTCAAAGTGAAGTCAAACTGCAAAAATTTTACCGTGGAGATGCACCCTGCTCATTCGTGGAAACACACTGTGGGATCTAGAGCACTGCTTCTTAAACAGGGGTCCCAACTCCAAATGGGATCCCTTTAGTTCAGTGGATCTCAGCCGTGGGTCCCCAGATGTTTTGGCCTTCAACTCCCAGAAATCCTAACAGCTGGTAAGCTAGCTGGGATTTCTGGGAACTAAACCACTGCTTTAGTTCAATGTTGGGGTCATGAACAATTTGACAACGATAAAAGGTTTCTAAATGCCACCTCCACATTTATATGTATCTGTTAGCAACAATGTGGAGTGCTTACTGTGGACTCTGCAGAAAATTCTTCAGCTATACTTCACAAAAAGGAAAATCTACCTGTTTAACAAGCCTTGCAAATGCTGATTTATTTTCAGTAAATGTTTAATTTTTATACCTATCTTATATGCCTATACCTGGGGGTCATGTAAACATTTATTAGGTGGAAAGGGGTCACAAGTGGAAAAACTTTAAGCCCTGATCTAGAGCAGGTTACACTCACTCAGCCTCAGGAGACAGTGATGGGAAACCCTGTTTGAAAAAAATCTTGACCATAAAAATCTTTTGATAGAGTTGCTTTATGACAGGGGTCCTCAAGCCTTTTAAGCAGAGAGCCAGTTCTCTGTTGGGGGGGGGGCAGACTTTCGTTTGAAAAGAACATGAACAAATTTCTATGCATGTTGCACATATCTTATTTGTAATGCAAAAAAAATATGAAAGAACAATGTAATATTTAAAATAAGGAACAATTTTAACAAACATAAACTTACTAGTATTTCAGTGGGAAGTGTGGGCCTGCTTTGGGCTGATGAGATTGTCAAGTTAATTGGGATTGTTGTTGTTGTGTGACTTCAAGTCATTTCAGACTTAGGGTGGCCCTAAGTTTAAAGTTTAGGGGAGGGGTAGGTAAATAACCTTGGAGGGCTTCATCCAGCCTGTGGGCCTTAATTTGGGGACCCCTGCTCTAAGGTCTTAATAAGTCAAAAATACTCAAAGACACACCACAATATTTTAAAGCTAGCTATATGATTTAACATATTTGTACACCATACTTCAAATATTGCCCTGCATCCTGTGTAAAGTTATCCTTTTTAAATTTTTGCCTTGTGAATTAGACTAGGCTCTGAGAGAGTACATCTCACCCCTATCCATCATTAAAAGCAGTAGTTTCTTTGGAAATGCTTGTAATATATAGCACAATTATGCAGTTGTCAAAGCACCAAATGGAACTGCAGTCGTTTCCTTAAAGTTGCATTATGCTTAAATTAGTCTCCACCTTCTGTAAAATCCAGCACATACACTCAGATTTTCTGGGGAACTTCATTCACCCAGTACTAGACTGACACTGGTTACCCAAAGGACATTTTCTTCAACCACCCCATAATTATGGAATGACCTGTGGGAGGAGCTCAATTAACTGGATATCCTATAAGCATTTAAAGCTCTGTTTCCTCCAGCAAACCTATTAATCAGAATATTTTTAATCTCTAGCAGATTAAAGATAACTGAATGCCATAGGCAGGCATTTGGCCTAAATATACAATAGATAAAAATAGCAGTGGAGCACCTCATGCTGGACTAGGAGGTCCAAAAGGAAGATGGGGGCTCTACAACATTTGCTAGGAGAGAAAGGGAAACCAGGAATCCCAATAGAGTTACCAGAGTGGATTCTAGAGAGTGGATTCCAATGCATTCAGGAGAAGAGAAGATGATGTCTGTGGAATTTCCCACCCAAAATAGGAAAGCTGGGAAATGAATAGATGGTGTTGGTAAGGGGCAGGGCTTGTGTGGATGACCTATGTACAGCATCTCATGTAACTAGAGTAAACTCCTGTATAATAAGATAGGTTGCAAAATCCTCATGAAGTGTGTTTGGATTCTGGAAAGGGACCTCTTATCTGGTTAGTACAAGCAATAATCTTAGTATATCTCAGTAGCTGATAGTTTTTATTCACCTTTAAGTAATATGTATTGACTTTAGCCTCATTCTCCCTCTTCCTGCATACGTTGGTCTCAGCATGATCAACTTCCATTTTGTGATTTCCAGTTCTCGATCTCTCCTCTGTGTTTAAATAGACCCGTGGGTGGGGGACATATGGTACTGTCTGTTGCCCATTTTCTGCTTTCAAAATGTATGTATATATTTTTATTACGTTTACGTATACCCCACTTTTCCCTCCACAAAGGGAAGGGGACAAGAGAGAGGGCCTTCTCAGTGGTGCCCCCTCCCAGGGTCTGGAACTCCCTCCCCAGGGAGATTAGATTAGCCCCCACTCTGTCCATGTTCTGCAAGGACTTAAAATTTTGGATGTTCCAATGTGCATTTGAATGATAGTTCAGTCCCTAATCATGACTGCCCAGACCTAATTTACTGATAAGGTTTATTCAACACTTTATCCCCATCTCCGGCCCTATAATGTGCGTTTTGCACAAGTCCTTGCCCTGTCCTCTCTAATTTGATCATCCCCACCATATCCCTGGTTACTGGTGGTCAAGGCTGGTTTTGATACATTTTTATGATGTTTTTATACTCTGCTGGTTTAAAATGTTTTAATTAGATTGTTTAAAAAGGTAAAGGTTTCCCCTGACGTTAAGTCCAGTCATATCTGACTCTGGGGGTTGGTGCTCATCTCCATTTCTAAGCCGAAGAGCCGGCGTTGTCCGTAGACACCTCCAAGGTCATATGGCTGGCATGACTGCATGGAGTGCCGTTACCTTCCCGCCGGAGCGGTACCTATTGATCTACTCACATTGGCATGTTTTCGAACTGCTAGGTTGGCAGAAGTGGAGCTGACAGCGGGCGCTCACTCTGCTCCCGGGATTTGAACCTGGGACCTTTCGGTCTGCACGTTCAGCAGCTCAATGCTTTAACACACTTGGCCATTGGTGCTCCTAATTAGATTGTTTACATGACATTATATGTTACTATGTTTTTAATTGTGTTTTAGCTTGTAAGTTTTTGTTTATGCTGGGCTTGGTTCCCATGTAAGCCGCCCTGAGTGCCTTTGGGGAAATGGTGGCAGGATATAAATATAAAGTTATTATTATTAAAGTGGCTTACAATAAAGGCATGTGAATGCAATTTAAAATTAAAAAATGTATCAACATTAAAATAGAATTAAACATCAATTGTGTTAATTAAAATTAAGTTAAAATCCTTGAAATAGATTAATTCTATCTGAATAATTCTATTTATGGGATATACTGCTATGTCTTAGCTTCCTCAGCAATCTGGCTCCTACTGTGTGTGATAACAAAACATAGGAGGCATTCTTTTCCATTGCTACCCTCTGAAAATGTACTGTGGAGGACTAGGGGAGTAGATTTGGTGAATTAATGGAGGCTTGGCAAAAACCACCCTTTTGTCTAGCTTTTTGTAGCTTGAACCTGCAGTGGATTGAAGACCTTTCTGTTCACTTAAGCTGTCAGTGAAAGATGCTTAAGCTGTCAGGGAGAGAGAGGAGGAAAGAATAGAACTTTCAAGAGTAAATATTTATTTACTTCTGATAGTATATACTGTACAAATTATTCTCATTTTTCAACATTCATATTAAATTTTGCTAGTTTACTTTGCTAGGTTTCTTTGCTGAAAAATAGATGGCTAGGTGAATTATTTATGTGAATCTTTTCTAGGCAGGATGCCATAGAATCCTTTTCATCAATCTTTTTGTTTTTACTTCCTGCCGATGAACTCTTATTTAGCAGCTTAGAAAGCTCCTCCACGTTCCTCCTTGAACCATTTTTAATCAGGGAAAGGGTACTTTTCAGAACAGGCATTTTATTTGCACAAGGTACAGTCTGATGAATTAGCCAGATGTAGAGAAATAGACATTAGTACTTAATGGAGCAGCTCAGTATTCTCTGCTGGGTTCCACCGTAAGAGACCAAATTAAAAAAATTGTGAACAAATGGCTTTGTGGCAAACATACAGAGAGAGTTTTTAAATATCTTCCTTTGAGAATTGGGTATCTCCACCCATTAACATGCAAGGGGGTTCTACCATTTGGTATATCTCTGAGGAAAAAGTTTGCATACCTCCTGTGTTCACAGAATGAATACAGGTGACTATTTATGAAGTGGTACCTTTTACCATTTGGCAGGTCACCCATCTGTAAAGCTCTTGCAAGCAGTAAAAAATATTTTAATTACATATCCACCCTTCGGTCCAGTTATAGGGGTAGTGAGGTGGCAGGATCTTACAGGCAACTAAATGGTTACTACATAGTTATGTGCACACTGTAGTAAGTTACTTCCTTGCAGTATTGTCATGTGTTTCTTAAATTCATCGGTTATTTCATTTACTTCAAAATCCCACCATCAATAATACTACATCGCCTTATGCCTGTTTTATTAAATATTACAATAGTAACCCCTGTTCTCATTTTGTCCAAAAAATAAGAACATTAATATATAATACAATTTTATCCACAATGAAAATAGTAGAAATGAATAGCAGCTTAAAAGCAATGGCAGCACCAGCACACCCTGGTGTGTCATAGAAGCATAGAATTAGAAGAGACCTCATGGGCCATCCAGTCCAACCCCCTGCCAAGAAGCAGGAAAATCGCATTCAAAGCACCCCCGAAGATGGCCATCCAGCCTCTGCTTAAAAGCCTCCAAAGAAGGAGCCTCCACAACACTCTGGGGCAGAGAGTTCCACTGCCGAACAGCTCTCCATTAGGAAGTTCTTCCTAATGTTTAGGTGGAATCTACATTCCTGCAGTTTGAAGCAGCTATTCCATGTCCTAGTCTCCAGGGCAGCAGAAAACAAGCTTACTCCCTCCTCCTTATGGCTTCCCTTCACATATTTATACATGGCCATCTTGTCTCCTCTCAGCCTTCTCTTCTGCAGGCTAAACATGCCCAGCTCTTTAAGCCGCTCCTCATGGGGCTTGTTCTCCAGGCCCTTGATCATTTTAGTCTCCTCTGGACACGTTCCAGCCTGTCAACATCTCCCTTCAATTGCAGTGCCCAGAATTAGACACAGTATTCCAGGTGTGGTCTGACCATGGCAGAATAGAGGGGTAATATGGCTTCCCTGGATCTAGGCACTATACACTTATGCTGGCCAAAATCCAATTGGCTTTTTTTTGCCACCACATTGCATTGTTGGTCTCATGTTTAACTTCTGTTGTCCACGAGGACTCCAAGATCTTTTTCACACATACTTCTGTTGAGCCAGGCATCCCCCATTCCGTATCTTTGCATTTCATTTTTTCTGCCTAAGTAGAGTATCAGTCAGCATGATATAATATTGCAAAATGTAATTGTTCACCTTCTTGGGAGCTTTTGTTATTCATTTTTGTTTTATTCTTTATGCTTGCATGTAAATTTTTGGTATAGAATGTCTTCCAGAGGAAATACTGAAAGTTACAATTTGCCTGCAATGAGTTTGCCAGTTGGTTATTATCGTTTACCTTTCACTTATGGCTAACAACAACAACAATTCTTTATTGATTAGTCACTTTTGACCATATCAAAACATGGCTAACCTATGAATAAGACACTTGAAAGCACCTTAGCTATCAGTCGTGCTGCTCAGGTCTTGCAAGTCAGGGCTGTGGTCTCCTTCATTCAGTCAGTATACCTTTAATGTGGTCTTTCTCTTTGGTCTTACACATTCTTGACCATCGTAAACTTTGGTAAAATGTGGTATAATAAAGTTATGTTTCAAAAATAATGTAGGGGGAAAGTTGCTTTCTTTGTGAATGTTTGCATATTTGAACCCTACCAAAAGTCCTTGCACTTGACCTTATTCTACATATACTACGTTTATGCATGATACTTCAACATAAGGAACACTCAAAAGTATTGTCTTATAGGTGCCTATCTTAAAAAAACTGTTTTATTTCTTCTTTACAGATAAACCTCAGCAATCAGAATTACAAATCAATTCCTTGTGTACCTCCCAATAACTAACCTTAAGGCATGCTACATGTAATATATGAGGAAAATCAAGTTTCTTTTACTAGTTAGCAGGATACCTCTACAAAAAGTGGCCCACAAATTTGTTTGGGGAACTCCTTGCTAAAGGGAGGTTTGGCTAGAATTATCTTATCTTACATTTCACTGAGGTCTGTATACCTTAAAGGTACCAGACCCTATCTGATCTTGGAACCTATGCAATAGTTGGAGGGGAGATCACCACCGACTACCGGGTGCAAAAAGGTATATTTTTGAGGAAGGAACTGGCAAAATTACCTCTTTCCTTGCCCAAGAAAACCCTGTGATATTCATGGGATTAAGTTAACAGGTGACTTGAAAGTACATACATGCATTTCTTCCATTTCCAGATAAAGTCATATTCACTTTAATAAGCTTTGATTCTTAAGGTATTGTTAAATTAATCATTCTTAACTTCATCAATAGCTGCTAGCCACAATGTGCATTATTTCTAATATCAGAGGTACTATGGCTTTCCATATAAGTTGTTGGTGAACATTGGGCCTGGGCTGTGGCGCAGGCTGGAGAGCAAGCCAGCTGCAACGAGCTGCAATGAATCACTTTGACCAGGAGGTCATGAGTTCGAGGCCCGCTCGGAGCCTATGTTTGTCTTGTCTTTGTTCTATGTTAAAAGGCATTGAATGTTTGCCTATATGTGCAATGTGATCCGCCCTGAGTCCCCTTCGGGGTGAGAAGGGCGGAATATAAATGCTGTAAAATAAATAAATAAATAAATAAATAAGCACTAAACTGCTATTACCCTTATATACTATTTGAGAGTTTGTTTCTGGTTGTTGTTTTGTTTTATTATTTTGTGGAAAATTCATTTTTTGTAGAGATTTTCCAAGAGAGGCTAGACAGGCAAACTCCTTGCTTAGCCTTCTGTTGTGAGGTAAAGACATTTTTATTTTAACAGGTCTAGGAGGACTAACTTTTCATGGGGAAAGGACCCTTTACAGGCAGTCCCCAAGTTATGAACCAGATAGGTTCTGTAAGTTTGTTCTTAAGTTGAATTTCTATGCATGTTGGAACAGGTACATTTTTCCATTGTAACTGAAGCCAAACATGTATTTTTTTTAAAAAAAAAACATGTATTTTTAGCTTTGGATAGCATAGGAAAGGGTTAACAGCCCTGTGGTGTTTGTTTTGCTGTTTGTGTCCCAAAATTAGCTTATTGTGGAAACAAGGATTGGTGATTAAGCTTCAATTGAGACACCTTTTCTCCATGAAAACTCTTCCAGGAGTTAATTTCCCTTCCAAGAGGTAGATTTCTCTCACTTCCTGTTGCCTCACCCCTGTTCTTAACTATGAGTCATTTGTAAGTAAGATGTTTGTAACTTGGGGGATGTCTGTATATTGTGCTGTATTGTCTCTAATTTTTCTTTTTAATGTACCTTTAATTGTTTATAATTGTGTTGATAGTTTAGTGTTTCTGAGATTTATAATTTTTATTGTATCTATAAGCTGCTTCATGTCAGAGCTGGAGAAAAGGCTGGAAACAAACAAATAATAGTCACCTGGAAGACCATTTTATGGAAAGGCAAGGCATAATATTAAGAAACTTATTAAAATTATACAGTCTTTGTTTTCCTCATATTTGAATATGTTTTAAGTAATTTTAGATGATGTCCTATGTTTATTTTGCTTACATTTAATGTTTATTTTCCCTTTGGAAAGCTTTACGTATATAAGTCATTATTTGTCTTTCATTCTACTACAATGTCATTTAAATACCCATCTTTTAATGGTGAGTGTATTAAAAACAGCTAACCTATAGTTTTTATTATTTGAAATTTACCACAATATTCATAGGAGAAATCCGTACTTCTCCAACATCATATTAGTGTCTTGGTTTATTAGCGTCTTGATAATATCTCCTCAAACTGACTCTATTTGAGAATTAAAGAATTGACCTATTGTCTTTTCCTTCTTATAATACCTTTATACAGATGGGCTTCATTAGTTCATCCTGTCAGGCTTTCCATGCTAGTATTGATAAATTGCTCTCCTTTCACATGTGAATAGAGGAGAAAGATTTCCAGTGTCTGCATGTTGTTTTATACTTAAAATAATCCAAAGTAAAGGGGAAAAATAATTTTACAATTTTGTTCGTACAGAATTTTCAGTGTTTTCCATTAGACATTTTTGAAGATTATTAAAGGCATGAGACAACATATTAGGTTGTTTTCACAGCTCTTTTTATATCTGTTTACTTGAGATGGTTGACTATAAATTCTGCATTTTAACAACTGCCATTTGGTTGTCATGGATGTTGTAAAATCGTACACTGCAGATACCTTCCTCTCTGTTCCCGGGAGGAAGGAAGAGGTATAGTTATTTGCTTTGTCCCCAGTGTAGAATTATTTTCATCAAATATTTTTAGCTACTTTTGCTAATGCGACTATGGGGGTGTGTGATAACTGTAAGGGTATTCTGTAGCTGAAATCCTCATATTATATTTTATTTACATTTCTTTTTCCACATTCACACCAGTCCAGTGCCAGCTATATAATAATCTGTATAATTGGAGTTCATATTTTTCTTTTGAATGTAGTAAATAGTTTGGGGTGGGTACTTGCTCTACCTTGCTATTTTTTTAAGTCTCAAATGACTGTGTTGTATGGCTGATCATTGTAAGGAGATGGCCAAGATGGTAGCACTAGTCTTTTTTTCCCCTTCAGATGATATGGATACTAGTAGGAAGAATTGTTTTTTGCTCTCCTTAACCCATTCACAAATGAGTACAGAAAACTGGACATGGGGATATAGAGTGGCTCATCCATATTTTTCTGCATAAACATACTTGCTTAAAATGTGTAATCAATACATTATTATTATTATTATTATTATTATTATTATTATTATTATTATTATTAATTTCTATCCCGCTTTTCTCCCGTGGGTAGGATTCAAAGCAGCGTACAACATATAAAATTCATACAAATACATCCAAACACAATACATAATCAGTTAAAACACCATATCCTGATATAAAAACCCAATTAACATATCAAATAAAACCTTAGAGCAAACCTTCAGCTTTGACACATTGAGCCATCAGCTTAGACACAACATGATGCTGCATGCTTGCATGGTTTTACTATACATATAAAGATATTTAATAAAATATCTTTCTGCCCCCAAAAAGCTTCTTGAAACAATTGACAATTTTAAAAATAATTCAAAATAAACTCATGTCTATGGTGTCATTTGGGGGGTGGGGAGAGAATACCTTTCTATAAATTTCTAGGTCCTCCGGTTCAATACTGTGGTATTTCAGGACTGGAAGTCATGTTATTTAATAGTGTTTGGTTGTATCTGTGGTTTCACCTAACCGTGATCTGACTGGGAACCAATTCCCTGCACATATGGGAATCCTATTGTAACACACTTCATTGGCAGACTATCTTTTTGTTTTAGTTTAGAATTCCAAATTATTTAAATACAAATATAAATATCCATGGAGTGAAGATACCTCAAGGGACATCTAATCCAATACTTTGCCATGCAAGAACACACAACTAAATCAGTCCTAAAAGACATAAATAAAGTAGGGTCTATTGCCCTCCAAGGCACTATATTCCTTTGTTGGGCAGCTCTTACTGTCAAGACATTCTTCTTAATGTTTAGGTGAAGTCTTTTTTCTTGTAACTTGAATCTACTGGTTTGTGTTCTAGTTTCAGAGGCAGTAGAAAATAAGCTCACTCCATCATATTTTCTCTATAAGAAAATCCTACCAGTGTGTCTCTGCTTTTAATTTTTGACCAGTGTTAAAGAATGAAAGCAGTTCATTGAAAAACCGTGAGTCAATCCATTGCTGATCGCAGTGGTTTATTGATGTCAAACTTGGGCTGAGGAGGTTAACTTCTAGAGAGGTAGCCATGCAGCAGAAATGTTAGGGATCATTGAGGTTTTGCTGATATCTATCTGTGGAACATTAACAGGACATATAGTTGTTACTGCATTGTTCTGCTCATGAAAGGTGGACCAGAATTTGGATGACTTGGTGAAATTTAAAAACAAATATAAAATGTATTAAAAGTGAGATTGTATAATCAAGAATAAAATAATTCCCTCACCTACCACATTCAGAAGGTGGATTGTATACACATAAAATACACAATTTCATTGCTCCTCAGGTTTTAATGTATGTTTCATTTGTAACAGTTTTTATTTTCTGACATTTCAAATTTTACAAATTGCTAAACAATTTTTCTAAACTCAGCTCAGGGTACTTAATGGTCTCTGGATGTGCATGAGAAAATATTTGTTTAGTGAGCCCATACTCTGACTCACTGTGCTCTCATGTTCTTTCATGACCCATTGCCAGGTTTCACTTGCTAATGTTAATGAAAAGGCTTTTAATAATACCAGAAGCTGGATATAGTGTAAGCATTTTAACCCTGGGGATTAGAATTCAAAGTCATTGCCATGTTAATCTGGGATATCTAAGTACAAATGGATACTGTAGCACCTTAGAGACTAACTGAGAGAATGAAGTTGATAGCAGATGCTTTTGTAGACTACTTTCTCGGATGTAATGGTGTTATTTGTGGCTTCCATCTTTACCCTATATCCATTTGCCTGTCCTCCAACAATGATAAACCCATCAAATAAATGGAATTTACATATATGTTGATTTAAGGTACAGCTATTGATTCAATGGGTCTGATCTAATTGGGACTAGTTACTCGATTTAGATTAGGAGCCACTGTTTAAATTTTCTGTCCCAGATGTCTTTGGAAAGCTATGCCTAAACTTTTTGAGGAAGCAACATAATGTATTTTTTCATTATGTGTATGGTTGTGTTTATATATGTCTCTTTATGACATTGAACTGCACATTTTTAGGTTTTGAATACAAAACAATTTTAAGTATGCACATAATGACTTCATGGGTGAAGGAATTCTCAGGGCTGGAAATTAGTACACCCGCTGCCACTATTTATGTTGTTTTTATTGCTTGTATATTTAAGTAATGTTTCCCCTTTACTGCAAAAGCAAAATCCTCCTTCTTTAGTATATGTTATATATTTTTCCTTGAGGCTGGTAATCTGCTGACGTGGCAAATGTGCCAAAAGACAGGCTAATTTTGGAGATAGCTCCTACATGTTGACATTTCCCAGTTAACATACAACTTATGGTAGATGTCTGTTGAAATGCTGCCATGATACTCTGCCAGCAAATGGGAGTGGTGAAAAATATTCGGAAGACCAGCAAAGGCTAAAATAACACAAAATAATAATGCTGTCATCGCTTGTTTCCACAACATGGTATTCAGAAACACTGTGTGCAATGTTAAGATCCCTGAACAACCTTGAATAGTTGCCAGTCATCTTCAGGATTTAGCCCTTTTGTGTTCAATATACATGAATGTGGGATTGGTCACTGCAGTCACATACAATACAGGTTTCTCCCTTTCTTTATTTGTGTCTACTCATACTCTATATATACACCATCTGTACCCACACACCCTGGTCAAGCCCTCGTAACTAGAACATTTCTTCCTGTTGTAAGTGGAGAGAAATATTTGATAGAACTTTCTTTCCATCAAAGAAGAATGTGTATTACTAGACAGAGAGGCATTCCTGGTGGCCCTTTTTTCTGATACTGAACTTTTTTTTCCTACCGAACTTTTAAAACAACCTCTAGACATTTTGTTGAGACAACATAATTTTCCTTTAACAAGTTTGTGACAGCTAGTGTTAAGAGCAGAGATACTTTTATTTGTAAAAACAAAATAAAAATTATCATGTGTACAGATGCACACATTTTATGGGCTGCTGCTCAACCATAATAATTATTGGCTGCAATGTTGTATTAAGCACAAAATTCAATATACAAAGCCACATGCAAATTTATGAATCAAATTCAAGGGAATTGAAGTTACTTAAGTGGTATACACTAAACACCATAGACAATTGAAGTGCTAGAAAAACATAATTTCATAGCATATTATGAAAAATTCCAGATGAAGGTTCTGAGAACATGTTGATAAACAACGAAGTATTTGAGGCAGTTTCCAACACAGCCTTTGAAAAGACAGTCTCTGTTTGAGGACAGCATCAGAAACCTCTCTAAGTTCCCCAATATCAAAACATAAGTGTTACTGGTTTTTTTAAAAGTGTTTCAATATAACCAACATATATTAGGAATTATCAGGAAGAATCGAGAAATTTAGGTCTACAGAGAAAAAAGTTAAAATTCCATAATGGTATAGTAGTAATTTTAAATAATCATAATTGAGATTTTGTAATTTGCATGAATTTAGCAACTTCTTCTAAGCACATGAACTTTTATTTTGTGCAAAGGTAGCTTTCTGTATAGATTTGCACGGAATTCATTACTTTGTACAAAACCTGTCATGAAATAGCAGCTGTCAATGTGTGAGCACTCCTATACAGTATTGGATGTTTCATGAACTTAATGGCGTGACAGTTCAGTTTTCTTCCTCCACTGAAAAGAATGGTAAACTCTGAATGGTTGGGGAGAAATCCCATGTTCATAATATCAACAAGATCAAGAACAATATATGGAGAATTCATTCATTCATTGTGCAGAAAGGTGATCTCTGTAGTTGCCTCCTTGAAGACTTTTGGTCATCTCTCAAAGCATACAGTCCTGTTGCTTATTCTCTTACTCATAATTCTTTTTTTATAACTATGTCCATTTTGTAAAAATAAATAAAGTAATCCATGAAGAATCAGGGCATCATCATCATTGGTGATCACTCATGTCCGAATAGGATGGCCTTTCAAGTGTAGGGTCTTGGCAGTGGGTCCTACAACTGTTAGGAATTGTGGGAGTTGAAGTCCAAAACACCTGGAGGGCCGAAGTTTGCCCATGCCTGATCTAGAGAGAGGTACATCTAGGCAACATTTAATGTATTTAAAGCAATGCCATGGCAGAGGAGTGACCCAGAGTAGGTCAGCTGTTTCAAGGGACAATTTTCTGACCAAGACCTTTGTGAAACTGGTGCATTCACAATTGTTGCCTCCCTGTACACTTAAATTAGCTTGGGGACCCAGCAGTGCCCAGGTTATTGTTTATTTTTGGATGTTAGACAATGTTACACTATGTCTTAGAAAAAAACTCAATCTTTGACTTGGTTTTTATGAATGAATTTATGAATGACAACTCCCAGATTCCTAGGGCAGTCACCTCCAAACCCCACCAGTATACACAGTTGGCCATGTTGGGTCTGTGTGCCAAGCTTGGTCAAGATCCTATGTTGGGTGGGTTTAGTGCTTTCTGTATAAGGGTGAACAACTCCGAGATTCCCAGGGCAATCTTCCCGAAACACCTGCCAGTATGCACAGTTGGCCATGTTGGGTCTGTGTGCTACATTTGGTCCAGATCTGTTGTTGGCTGCCCTCAGTGATCTATGGTTAAGGGTGAACTACAACTCCCAGATTCCCAGGGCAACCACCCCAAAACCCCACCTATATTCACAGTTGGCCATGTTGGGTCTGTGTGCCAAGTTTAGTCAAGATCCTTGATCTGCTGGATTCAGTATTCTCTGAATACGGGTGAACTATAACTCCTGGATGTCAAGGTCAATCACCTCAAAGTCCAGCAGTATGCAAAGTTGGCAGTGTTGGATCTGTTTTGTGTTGGCCAAGTTTGGTCCAGATCCATCATTGCTGAGGTTCAGAGGGCTCACAGAATACAGGTGAACTATAATTCCCAGAGTTAAAGGTCAATCACTTCCAAAGTCCCAGTTGGCCATGTTGAATTTGTGCACCAGGTTTGGTCCATATCCATCATCAGATGGGTTCAATGTTCTCTGAATATGGGTGAACTATAACTCCTGGATGTCAAGATCAATCACCCCAAAACCCTGCTTGTATGCAAAGCTGGCCATGTTGGGTCTGTGTGCCAAGTTAGTTCCAGGTCCATTGCTGGTGGGGCTCAAAGGGCTCTTAGATTGCAGTTGAACTATACATCCCAGTTCCTTCAACTCCTATAAATCAAGGTCAATTCCCCCAAACCTGGTCATATTATTATTATTATTATTATTATTATTATTATTATTATTATCATCATTATCATTATTGGGGTGCTGTGTGCCAAATGTGGTCCAGGTCCATTGACGGGGGGGGGGGGGTGTTGTCACAGTGCTGTGTCGATGCAGGGTGAACTACAACTTCCACCCTGTTGAGTCAGTCCCCCAAACCCCTGTTCAGTTGCTGATCAATTCCTCTGTTTGCTGTGCCTCATAGGAAAAGGTAGGACAGGGTTAAGGGAGAGGCAGTGGGCAGGGTCATCCACACCAATGGAGAGGGAAAGGAACCCTGGGATGTGGCTTGCTGCAACTTGCAATGTCCTTGGAGGGAATGACTTGGTGGCTCCTCAGCACTGAGAATTGTAGCCTGTTTGTGGAGACGGGAGGTTGTCTGTTTAAGTGGACACCTCCGCCACATGCACACATACACATTTTTCACTTTAATTATATGTGTGTGTGTGTGTGTGTGTGTGTGTATGTATGTATATGCTGTTTTCTCAGGGATAAAAAAGTAATTATACCATTAAGTTTATCTATAACTATATATATATATATATAATCCATAATAAAAGTGAAAACCCATATGTGTGTATGTGGCACGGGTGTCAGTTCACACAGACAGCCTCCGGCCTCCACAAACAGGCTACAGTTCCCAGTGCTGAGGAACCACCAAGTCACTCTTTTCCACTGAC
The DNA here is from genome assembly GCF_035594765.1 of Anolis carolinensis. Lineage (NCBI taxonomy): Eukaryota > Metazoa > Chordata > Lepidosauria > Squamata > Anolidae > Anolis > Anolis carolinensis. The sequence continues at coordinate 327,325,111 of NC_085841.1, read as the reverse complement.
ATTGCAGTTACAGCGAGCTCCATGAACATGTAGCCCAAACCTTGCCAATGTCCTCCCCAAACACTATGGCCCACCAGGACCAAACTTGGCACACAGAGCCCCAATAACCAAAATAGCATATTGGACAATTTTGGGGGAAAGGGAGTTATAGTTCACCTGCATCCAGAGAAACAGTGACCCCCACCAACAATGGACTGGGACCAAACTTTGCACAGAAAAGCCTCATGACCAATTGAACATACTGCAGGGGTTTGTGGGAATGGGCCTTGATTTTGGGAGTTGTAGTTCCCCTTCATCTAAAGAGCACTGAACCCAGCCAACGATGGATCTGAATCAAACTTGGCACATACACTCAACATAGCATGCTGTGGATACTGACAGATGTTTTGGGACAATTGCCCCTGGAATCTGGGAGTTGTAGCAGTTCACCCCCATCCAGAGAGCACTGCAGCCAGGCAATGACCAGCCAACGACAGATCTGGACCACACTTGGTACACAGACCCAAAATGGCCAACTCTGAATACTGGCAGGGTTTGGGGAGAATTGACCCACGATTCTGGGAATAGTAGTTCACCCACTCCAAACTGAGAATATCTAACAATCAAAGACAAATAATGCCTTTTTCAAATAACCCGGGCATCGCCGGGTTCCCAAGCTAGTTGTAAAATCAAATAAAGCAAAGACATTGCAGTGGCATTCCAGCATTTTAAGAGAAAGAAAACATCATCTCGTGTTTTTCACATTTTTTACAATCAAGCAGTTTCAAATGAAGAGGCTTAACAATTGAAACATCAATCTGTAAATAGGCTATTAGATATGTGTGGGCATGACTTACCAATATTTTATATGCTTGCTGTAGAAATGGATTCCCTGAGGAGAGGCTAAAATATTTGATTATGATTTTAGTTTAACCCTTAGCCTCCTTGCTGCTAAAGAGGCCTGAAGAGATGGGGCATTATTCAAGTACAAGGCTTCCTATAGACCACTTGCCGCTACCCCTGGCACATAGCGATTGAAAGTCATCATTCAGCACTTTTGCTAGAGTGACCTGGCTGTCTATCTCTCATCAGTTCCTCTTGACTTTTTTTCTGGACAAAGGAAGGATAGCAGAAGGGGATTTCCAAGAACACTACAAAAAATTATGAACCTTTTATTTCACTTGATGGAAATGTGACACTTATAGCAATGAAAAGACTGAGAAATAATTCTTGAAGGGCTGTGCACACAGTGCCGGGCTAAATGGATCAGTAGTCAGTCTGGTTGACTATAAGGCTGCTGTTTGTAAAACGGAATGATGTAACACTACCTGATTTATACAGTAGGCTCTGAGAATGTTTTGCACTTAACCCAAAATACATTTTTATTTTAAGCTGATTTGAGATTTTGGGTTTGGTAAGGCTGAGTAAAAAACAAGGCTGAGTAAAGGCTGAGTAAAAAAACAAATGATATAAAGAGTTTTCAGAATTCTTACAGTAACCTAGCAGCAAAAAAAGAAAACAGTAAGGAAATATAATGATGTTCAACACCCAAACAGTCAGATAAGGGATAGTCTCTTGACTGTGTCTTATGTATATGTGAAGTGGTTTGTGTGAAGAGAAGTTATTTGCCCAACTGAATGTATTTTCGGATTTTGCATGCAAACTGCAAAAATTTTGTATGTATTTTGCATGCAATAATGTTTTGGCTAAAGTATATTTGGTATAGTATTTTAACTTTTCAGAATTCATTTTTTTCTTTTTCACCACATTCATTGCTTTGAATTTTAATAGTGTGTTTAATAACTATTCCATTTAATAGATTTTATTCCCAGGGAAGAAATAATCTATCTTGGAATCTTCTGATTTACATTACAAAGAGTTTTAAGATTTTATAAACACACATTTCCATTTATGCTGTGACATTTGGATTTTGACAACATATTTTCATCTTATAATAATGGATTTTTACATAAATGCTTTTTAATAAGCAAATTCCTAGTTCACTTGAAAGGTCACCATCTTATAGTCTTAACAAAGTTTGGGTTTGATTTGGAGAACTACAAGGGTTATGCAGTTATTAGTTCCAACTACAGTAGCACCATGAAACCCATGGAAACTTGACTAGTAAACCTACACTTGTGTGAATTCTGTTAATTCAGTTGGACTACTTTTGCTGCTACGGTGTGCTGCAATGTGGATAAACAGTGGCTTTTGCTGACTAATGGTGTAATACTAAAATTCAAAGAGTTAGAATAAAAGGCATGTCTGCTGACAGAAATCCCTATTTGCATAAATGCTGGCAGAGGGTCCTCAACTACTGTACATAGTATACTCACATATAAGTCTATACATTTCAAAATATTCCCCCTCCAAAAAAAGAAAAACTGGGTAGATTTATCCACATGTTATTGAAATTTGTATTCTTTAATTTAAAAAGGAACCATCTCTGAGTAAAGTGGTGAAAGGCAAGAGCTTAGACAATTCTGGGAGATCCTAAAAGAAGCACTAAACATTTGTGTGGTGGCTTTTGGCCTGTTTGAATACCTGGGTGGGGAAGTGATCGCTGAGGCAGTGCTGGGGTTTTCCCCTCTCTTCAGAATGGTCCCCAACAATTCAATGGTTTATATCAAAATCCATAATTTTGACCTCTAAACTTGTCCTCAACTTATACATGAGGTTAACTTATATATGGGTATATATGGTATGTGTTCTCAAATTCTACTGATTGGAAAAACAAAAAAATAATTCTAAGAGGAGAGGGGAAATCAACTCTGAATTTTATCCAAGTTGACTATACTGATGCTGAATTAGGATACAGTATCTGTAGAGCTTCCTGAACTTAGAGCATCTGCATCAAGAGTGGTGGTAAAATCCAAAAGTACAATAAAAAATCCTCACTGTTGGCTTGAGTGGTACTTTCCACAGGTAAAATTTCTTCTCTTCAGATCCATCATTTACATAAGCAAAGCGATAAACGGTATAAACGGTTCCGGCCCATCCTGTCTGAATGTATCTCCCCCAACAAACCACCTTGGAGTCTAAGATCGTCTGGTTTTTCACTCAATCTGGACCTAAGCTGTATATGGCCTTATGTATAGAGTATAGAATATGTTGAATTGTGATTAGAAATTCACTGGTAGTAAGTAAAACTATTTGAACAAGGAAATTATATTCTTTCTATAACTGGCCCCAATCAGCATTCTAGCAGCAGCATTTTGAACCTGCTAAAGTTTCCAAACACTTTTCCAAAGGCAGAGCCACCTAGAGTGTGTTACGCTGGTCCAAGTAGGATGTAATAAAGTCTATGTTTCATTGTGGCCAGATCTGACATCTCAAGGAATGGGCACAGCTGGCGCACTAGATCTAGCCATGTAAATTAGTTCTGGCCACTGGTGAAACCTGGCAATCTAACCTCAGATTTGAGTTCAGAAAAATGCCCAAGTTAGGGGGACCAAGATTTCAGGGGTAGTGTGACCCCATCCAGCACAGGCAGATTCCCTATTCCCTGTTCTTCCTTTCAACTGACCAGGAGAACCTCTGTCCTGTTTGGATTAAGCTTCAGTTTGTTTGCTCTCACTCACAAAGACAACAGGCATTGGTAAAGATAGAAAGAAGTGATAGAGTTGGATGTCAGTGCACTGGTGACACTAAAAAAACTCTCCCAGTGTTTCATGTAGATGTTAAACAGCATGAGGAACAAAACAGAACCCCAAGTGACCCTACTGATCAATTGCTGGGCAAGCAGAAGAACTGCAGCATCACCTTTGAGGGGATTGAATGATGTGGGTTACTTTAGGAAAAAAGGGAAATGACTGAAACTGCTTTCCTTTTCCTTTCTTTCAGAACCATCTTCTAGAACAAAGAGCCTTCCATGAGTAGAAGGCAAGGCATACTTGAATACAAACCAGAATTTTCAGTTTCTTGGCTAGTAGCAGCATCTCATGAATCATAGGGCTCTGTAGGAACTCTACACATTTTCTATGAGTGTAAAATACTTCACAAGCTAAAAATGCATGAATTGGCATTTAAGCGTAGAATAGCTTAATCTAGCCTGTATATGATTGTGCTCACTGTAGCATCCACATTTCATTACAGGTTGTACTATTTAAAATATTTTGGTGCCCTAAATGTTGGCTCAAGCATGACTTTGACAGGCTTTTTGGTGACTTTGAATGTTACAGCTTCAGTACTAATAGTGTCAGCTATCTTTTTCCAACATAAACCAAGTTGAAGCTTATTAGTTCTGATGCAGCAGCAACCCTGTAGCTTGCAACCCGAGAAATCTTCCTTTTGCAGTATTTATCTGGAAGATAGCTTTCAGATTTATATTTTGTTGAAATGTGTGCAATGGTACAGTACTTAGGAGCAGGTCATAGGGCTTATGGACTGTTGAATATGTGACAAGGAGGCTGTAAAAGATCTGGTCAGATGAAGTTAATTAACGGCAAATGAAGGACAGCTGCTTTTTATGTGTGTAGCACATCTTTGATCTATTCTACCCTTCAGACCTCTGTGGACAAGGTAGTTAAATACAAACTAGGAGGCCTATTTTAAAGACATTAAGGCCCTCAGGGGCAGGGACTGACAGTCCTTGCAGCCATGAGCTGTTAGCTGTATTCGTTCGAGAACGTTAAACATGTCAAAAATAGAGTGATGTCCTTCCACTGAGTTCAGCCTAACACTGAAGATTACCACAGCTTTGGGACAGTGTCTGAGAGGGGTTGGTTAAAGAAGCAAATCATTTTAAATATAATGCTATCAGTCAGTCTGTCTAGCCTTATTTGGATATTACTCATCTCACTTTCTTCAATACATGAGCAGAGGAGCTTTTACCTATTGTTTCCACCCTCACTGATACTTTTCTCGTGTGGAAAGCAACATCCGAGAAGAAGAGATTTCTGTTTGTGTGACGCTTTTCCATAGGAGCAAGTCCTTGGTTTTCTAGAATGGAGCACCTTCAAAATATTCAGATGTCATTTTCCATATGAGGAAAGCAGCAGCAGAAGGGTAGGGCTATGTTCAGATGTTCAAAATGTATGTAACAGCTGAAGTAGGCATAGATTCCACTTTGACGAGGACTCAGAACAATGGTTTCAAACTACAGGAAAGGAGATTCCACCTGAACATTAGGAAGAACTTCCTAACTGTGAGAGCTGTTCATCAGTAGAACTCTCTGTCCAGACTGTGGTGGAGGCTCCTTCTTTAGAGGCTTTTAAACAGTGGCTGGATGGCCATCTATCGGGGGTGCTTTGAATGTGTTTTTCCTGCCTCTTGGTAAGGGGGTTGGACTGGATGGCCCATGAAGTCTCTGCCAATTCTATGATTCTATGAGGAACCTTGTGTTTATTAAGGATTGCCTGTCATTCTCCAAATATCTCCCGCAATCTTTATAATAAATAATAACAATAACTTTATTTATACCCCGCCACCATCTTCCCGCAGGGACTCGAGGCGGCTTACAATGAGAATATGACAACAACATAGCATACAATACACACGATCCACTAAAACAATGAGATTTAAAAACAATGCAATACAAGATAAAAACAACATAATAGTTACTTTAAAAACAGGAAAATCAAATTGTTCTGCACAGCAGAGGGTGTCTAATACATCATTCCACCAGGTCCAAGAATAGAATAAAAATGAGTAAAGAAGGAACAAGGGAACAATTTCACTTAAAGTGCTATAACATGTAGAGTGAGGAGCAAGATAAAGTGCCATTGAGGTTGTAAATATAGAGTAGATACCAATTCAGATGGTCTGTTTATTCAAACGCGCTCCGGAACATCCATGTCTTCAGTTGAAGGCGAAAGATGGGCAATGACAGAGCTAACCTGCTCTCCCTGGGGAGAGAGTTCCAAAGCCGGGGGGCCACCACCGAGAAAGCTCTTTCCCTCGTCCCCACCAGCCACACCTGAGACAAGGGCGGGAGCGAGAGAAGAGCCTCATCAGGTGATCTTAAGGCCCATTTAGGTTCATAGGGGAGGAGGTGATCGCGGAGATAGGCAGGTCCTGAAGCATTTAAGGCTTTATAGGTGATAACCTGCACCTTGAATTGGGCTCAGAAACTTATTGGTAGCCAGTGGAGCTGCTTAAATGGGGGGTGGACCGCGAGCTTGCTCCCATTATTAACCTGGCTGTTGATCTTTGTACCAACTGTAGTTTCCGAACCGTCTTCAAAGGCAGCCCCATGTAGAGCGCATTGCAGTAATCCAACCTGGAGGTAACTAAGGCGTGGACCATCATGGCAAAGTCAGACTTCACGAGGTATGATTGCAGCTGGCGGGCAAGCTCTAACTGTGCAAAGGCCCTCCCAACCATCACCGACACCTGAGCCTCAAGCGTCAGCGCTGAGTCCATGAGGACTCCGTACCATGACCGGGCCTGAAACCAGACTGCAATGGATTCAGATAATCAGTCTCTATCAGGAACCCGTGGAGCTGCCAAGCGACCCCCTGCTCCAGAACCTTGCCCAAAAGGGGAGGATCAAGGGACGCCTTTTTCAGGATCGGCTTAACCAATTAACCAATGACTGCTTCAAGGTGGATGGAAAAAGTCCCTGTTCCAGTGAGGCGTTTATTATCCTCACGAACCAATTTACCAATTTGTTGTTGATCTGACTTCTGAAATAAAGATGTCAGCCAGACACTGGAATTTATTTATTTCAGAAGCATAAACCAGAAAGGTGATGTCAAAGTAGGGACTTTAACTAAGAGCTGACTTCAAACAAAAAGTATACTTCTACTGGCATGGACCAGAGCTGTTTTGTTTAAATGGCTCACAGAAATTGACATAAGAAGCAGAATGATAGAATATTCTTGTCAAGAACACAATTCTCCTGAATTTTGCATGTGGACCTAATTTGTGCTTGCCAATAGGGTTTGCCATAGAGGGACCTGCATAGCTCAAATCTGTAAAAAGAATCCAGCAGCATTGCTGGATGTAATAGTAGAGTTAGCATCTATCATCTTAATCTCCAACTGCCTTTAGAAGATCAAAGTACATTAAATACAGTTCCTTTATTTTTTTTCTCTGTCATTTTAATATACTTTCAGTGGAAGGTCTTTTCAACTTCACAAAGATTGGGGGCAAATAATTTCCTGCAATATTGATATCTATCTATTTATCTCTGTGTGTAAATTCTCATAGATTTTGCTGTGATCTAATTTCGCACTTTTAAAGACCTGTATGAACGAATATCAATGCAGCTTGTAAACGTTTCTTAATTTTTTGTGGGGACTTTTCATGACCTACACTAAACAATGTTGTAAAGAATGTTGTCATATCCACAATAGCTGTATTTTCTTTGGCTGTTTCTCAAATAATTATGATTGGCTTGTTTGAACCTGTCACTTAGATTAGTTGCTTATATTTGTGTCACTCTGAAAAATTTAACAGTAGAGTTAATCCCAACTAAAATAAATTATCACGAGAACAGGGCATAGCTGGATAATGAGGAAATAATGTTTACTTGCAGCACAATCCTCACCATGTTAATTCATGTATTCAGTATATTCCTAGAGAATGGGTTTACAATTGCAGCCTTAGCTAACTTTCAGATTTTTGTAATGTGAAGGCACATGGTTTTTTTTAAAATTTTGTCTACATTAAATTTTGTAAAGTGGAGCCTAGTTGACTCGTCCCTCCTGACTTCACAACTCCTCCAGCTCACTTTTCCCCGGGATTCTGTGCAAAGTGGGGAAGGAGCTGGAAGCAATCTTGGGATAGATTACAGCTGAGTTAAAATGCCAGCCACACTTATCTCTTTCTCCGTCTTCTCTTTCCTTTACTCCTGTCACCATCACCACTTTTCCACTCAAAATGTATTTATTCAAAGGACACTGGGGCTTTTGCTACTGTATGTACAGTTAAGGGTTAGGTGGTTGAAACCCAAATAACACCAAAACATCCCAAGGCATAGGATGCTACCAATGTAGTTGGCTTATTTGCAACACATTTTAATTATATATTTGCCCCAGATAAGCTAAATGTACTTTGAATTGAATTATTACTTGCCCTTCATCTAGCAGCATGGCTAAAGGAGACACTGTGAAATTAATGCACTTTAACATTTTATACTTTTGATATACTTTTGTCATTTTTTACTTTTGATATTAATGAAGAAATTGTGACATTGAATGTTTGCCGTTTGTATGTATGTTAACCTCCCTGAGTCCCTCTGGGGAGAGAGGGCGGTCTAGAAATAAAGTTATTATTATTATTATTATTATTATTATTATTATTATTATTATTATTATTATTATTATATTTAACACCTCTTTAACTGCCATGGCTCAATGCCTTGGAATCATGGGAGGTGTCATTTTATGAGATCTTTAATCTTCTCTGCCAGAGTGCAGGTACTTCATCAAACTACAAACCCCAAGATGCCATAGCATGGAGCAATGGCAGTTAAAGTGGTATCAAACGGCATTATTTATACAGTGCAAATATACCCTTCATATTTGAATTGACCACATCAATTGGTGCAATATCAGCAGAGAGTTCTCCCACATTGTTCCATGTCTGCTTTGGTCAGAAGACCTCTCAAAAAGCAGTTCAGTCAGACCTTGGAAAAGTTATTTATTTGACATAAATTCAATTTTTATTTCCAGTTTCAACAGACCCACTAAATGAGTGGAACTTACATAAATGTTGTTTTAATCAAACTTCTCATTCATTTTATAGATCTCTTCTAGTTGAGAGTAACAGTTGGGGAGTTGGATTTATGCCTTCCATAAATTCCTAGCCAGCATGAGCACTGGCCATGCTGCCTATGAGATTCTGAGTCTTTTAATAAAAAAAGATTTTCTAGGTTCTTGTACTGAAGGCAAAGTAATCAGCTGTGAATGGCACACACTCTTGTACAGAGGCATCTTTATGAATGTCTATTTTCATATATGAGAAGAGTAAAAGATTTGAATCTATGGATCGATATTAGAACCATTTCATAACTGAACTTTTGCATTTGCTAGGAAACACAATGAAGAATCAGTATTTGTAAGATTTCAGTGCTCTTTATAAACAACATACAGTTCAGTGATGTTACGATCATTTGTCTTGTCACGCAATCATGTTTTGGCAGCAAAAATACTACGTTGGAGAGAAAATTGTTTTTAAAAGTGTTAATTCAGTTCACTATTAACAGTTTCATAAAAAGATTAGTTTTCAAGTGAAGCATAAAGTATATATCATAGTATTTATTGCTATCCTGCATATTTTGGCAGTAAAGGTTTTAATGCCAAAACAAATATGTGCAATTCCAACTGCATAGTATACAGTGCCTGACATGTGTTTCTCCCTATGAGCAAATTTCCATTGTGTTTTGTTTCCTCTGTGACTATTTCATTCCAGGAACATGAGTAAAGCACCATAAGCTCCATCTTTAATAGCCATAGGTAATAAGCATTTATATCCATTTGATGAGGGAAGGACATGTTTATTACAATATTTGAAGAGGGGTCAAGGATCAGATGGGTTCATTATCAATGAATTTTTGAATATTTAAAATGAACTGAAACAATCGAAACAATCCACTTAATAAACATGTGGGCAGGAGTTAACTAATATACATTGTTTTTATTGGTGGGAACAAAAGTAGATTGTGAAGATCTCCAAAAGAATCTATTCAAAGTGAGTAATAAAAAGACAATGAAATTTTAAGTGTAAGCAAGGGCAAAGTGATGCATTGGGTGGCAAACACCCTAATTTCAATACACTGATACGATCTCAGCTGCTCAGCATCTGCCCAAGAAAGGGAGCATGAAGATGAAGTTGACAACTTGGTATAAAGGTGAAACCAGTAAACAGTTGCTATGAAGAAGACAAATTCCATAAATAAATATAGTGTCCTTACTTCATGGATTTTCATGGTCCTGGAACATAACCCCCACGATAAGTGAGGGAACACTGTAATACCAATTAAAATGAATAATCAAATCAAAGAGCATAATGCCAATGAAAATATTAATATAAATAACAATCCATTCATAATTTTTTGTAAGCCTCCCTGCGTCCCTCTTTGGAGATGAGAAAGGTGGGGTATAAGTACAGTAAATAATAATAATTTTAAAACCAACAAACATGTAATTTATATCAAAATAATTATGACAAAACTTGGAAGGAAGTTTAAATAGATCTTGAAAGATAGCAAGGAGTTCAACTTACCTGGTTAGGGAGGATAGCAGTGATAAAAATGATGGTTCTACTTAAAATGTTTTTGTTTCAAAACTTACCAATTATCAAAGGAGTAAAGGTTTTTGAACTCTGGAGGAAAGATCTGATTACATTCATATGGAAAGGCAAAAAAGCTAGAATTGATTATAGGAATCTTATAGATGCGAAAGATAGAGGGCCTAGCACTTCCAGACCTTTGGTATTATTATGAAGCAGCTAGTTTCAGTTGGCTTAAGGATTGGATCAAACTGTAGAACAGACAGTTACTTAATTTAGGTCCTTCCACAATTTGAACAACAAATGTCCTCTGGGTAAGAGTTGCCAGCCTAGTCCTAGCTGACCTTTTGAGCTACAACTCACAGGATCCCCTAGTCAGGCTACATATCCATGCTCTGGAATAAAGATTATGGATAAGTCTTCAGTTGTATATGGGTTTTAGATAACTTGTCTATGATTTCATTCTACATCTTGAGCTCATGATTTCATATGTGCTGGCATGCTCCTATGGAGATGTTGTAGTGTTTTGGAACTGGTTTTCATGGGAATCTGTTGAGTAAATGAATATGAGAATATTGCCTATTTATGGACAGCATCTATAAAGTTCATAAGTAGTATCTAAAGCAAATTCTGTCATTTTCTGGGCAATTATTCAATCAGGAGTCTGTAATCATTATTGTTATTGGGGAAATATATGCTGTCCTTTATCTGTATCAAGTACTGCAACAACAATGGGTTAATGGATGATGATGACTGATGATGATCGATAGTGATTGCACTTTTGCATATTTTGTTTCTTTCCGCCCCCTTTCCATTTCTGTATTTCCACCCTGGTTATTATGCAGAGAGTCTTGCCTTAGGAAATTAGTCACAGAAACCTACTGTATAATTAAGTGATGAGAAGAAAAGAATTTTGCTCCTCAGGAAATGCAGAAAGCTAATAGAATCTCAAAGTTACCAAAACATATTTCATGCCAGTAAGAGTGGAATTCATCTGATTCATTTTCTGGAAAAATGCCTGTCTTAAAAATGTGCCCCGAAGAGGCTAAGAAATTAAAGTTAAGTGTAGCACAAAGTTTTCATGTATTGAAATTTCTGGTGCAAAAAGTGGGATTTTGGAGATTTGAATAGCTGCTTGATTTTGCTAGGCTTTGGGTAAATTTTGTGTAGATTGCTCATACAGTGGTCCAAAGGGCTAGAGATCCTTAATATAATCATGAGCAGGTTAGTTTAAGTTCTGGCAAAGAAGAACCAAGAGCCAGAAAAAGGAGACATGATGACAGCCTGGTTGTTCAATACTAAATCATTAGGCAATGAAAGAGGAAATATAATGACTTTTCTCAGACATTGCTTATCTGCACTGCATTACATATATTGTTGGGCTGCACACTGAAATGCCCATTACAGCCAAAGTGTTAGGTGTGTACATATGTGGGATTCCACACATCCCATTTTCTGATAATTTAAAGTAAAAGGAATAAAGTCCCAAATTTGTTGAGGTTTAATTTGCACTCTTCATTCTCGAATAGAAGCCAACCTTGTACAATTTTTGATGCGTTATATGTATAAGTCTGAAAATGGGTTGACTTCTTCACAGGTTAAGGTATGTACTGTGCCTTGACTCTAATAAAGACGTTTGCAGTATTTGATTACAAAAAAAATTGACATTGGTGGCCAAAGTTGCACTGTGGAGCTTTTAACTGGCTATTTGGTGCCATTGCTGCCTTTGGTTCTGCTTTGTTTTCATGAATGACAGTATCCTCTGAGCAAATTTTCACTCAGATACGTTTTTAATAGTACAAATGGGCAGGAGGCTTTTTATTTGCTGAAATAGAGGGGGATGTTGCAAGAGGAGAAACTTTCAAAATGCCCTCCTAGTTTAAATTACTGAGAGCCATTACTAGTTCTTTTTCTGGCTTATGAATCAAAGTGGCACTTCCTACCATGGATACCAAACACCTCATCACATGGAGTCTTTTCTGAACTTTTTTGTGCTTCTCTGCACTGCCGGCACCGAGTCCCCTGGAGCAGGGCTACTTCCAACTGGGCTCCATTTGGCTCCGTGTCGGCAATGTGCCAGCAGCGCTGAGAAGAGGAATAAGGAGCTGGGGAGGATGCGGGAGGAAACAGAGGGCAGCAGGGAAAATCATGGGAAGGGATCCCATGACAACAGACAGTAAGAGCATAGAGAGTTACGCTGCCCCATGGTTTCCCCCGCTGTCTCCCGCTTCTGGACCTCAATGTGATGAAGTCCTTAGTTTCCAGTCTACAGAGACCTGGTTATGATTACCTTTTTATAGATTACAACCTCTCTTTCAATTTTAGCATAACCTATTTGTATAGTACACTAGGTGTGGCTAATGGCTTTCATTTTAATGGGTAGTGAATCTACTCTTTTAGTTTGAACTTTGATGAAGTTGTCCAAAGTGCTAAAAGCTATTCTCAAAATAGATTCAGCATGTTTAATAGCTGCCTTAAAGTTCTGAGAAAAAACTATAGTGAATTAACCATTATACTGCCATGGAAGCTACATATTTTGACACAGTATATACCATGCAGTTGCTCCATGCTATCCTTTTCCCTTGCACATCTGTGTGACAACTGCTGGGAAGACATGGTAACTACCCTTTTCATGCACTCACTTGCACACCAGAATCCTACCTATTGTCCTATGGAAATTTACAGCATGTCTTTACTCAAAGAGCTTCAGGAATGATACTAGCACACCATTTCTTCACAGTTTTAAAATACCCTGTTATTTAAAGGTTCTTTAAAACTCAAGATATCATCAAAATAGAGCCCTAGAAAACCCCATAATAGAGTTCGCCTTAGGGTCCGTAAGTCGGAAACAACTTGAAGGCTCACAAGAACAACAAAAAATACAAATCAAAAACAGATTGGGCAAGGGGCTGCTGTTTTTGATAATCATAATAATTATTAGCATTTCTATTTTGCTTTTTCAATGTTCAAAGCTCATTACAGTGGCCTTTAAAGTAGACTAGCATTGTTATTCCAACATTGAAAATTGAACATTGAGGATTAGAAACATTGGGTCACCTAGTCCTAGGACATTTAAATGTCAGAGGTGACATTTCAAAAGGAATGATGGAATCAGTCATGCCTAGTTTTATTCACTTACTTATACTAACACTGCTAAGTTTTTTCTGAATAGTTTTCTCATCTTCCTCTTTTTCCTCCTCCTCCTCCTTCTCTTTCTGTTTTTATTGAAAATTTTGTGTGAATTTTGCAAATACATGCATCTTGGTAAGCTCTTAAAATATAATTTCCTTCTTTTTTCCATTGAAGAAAGCATTTTTATGCACAATTTGTATGCACCATTTCAACTGTACATGTTATATGTTCACCTTTTCCAGTCTAATATTGCTGTATATTTTACTGTGTTACAAAGAAAGCTGTGTATTTTGACTTAAGCCTATTAAAAATGTTCAGTTTGACTTTTTCATTCAGGAAGTATTTATTGGGTAAGTTCAGACTAAAATGATAGCTGAACTAATTTCTCATCCATCCCTACAATTGAACCAGCAATGCCTTGGATCAGGCTATGTTCTATGGCAGCCTTTTAATAACATTTGTTTTCCTACAAATTTTTATTTTGACTCAGAAGTAAGGCATTTGAAAAAAAATGTCAGGAGGCTGTACATGTCTTTGTATTCTTGTTTTCTTTGCACAACATGCTTTGTGCTCGAACAGTGGATACTTCAATAACTGTGGAGATCAACGGTATTTACCAGGCTTCTCTTCTCTATCATCTTACAGGTCTTGTAGAAATTTGCTTGATGCACCCCCTCGATGTGGTGAAAACCAGGTAAGGTTCTGCTTGAACAAGTTTTATTGACACTGGAAGGCATCCAAATTGGGAGCTGTCAGAACTCAAATCGCTAGAACTTGTCCCAGTAAGATAACTTCTCCCTTTAATGGCATTTATATTTACTTACTGTTTTTCATAGCATTTGACAGGCAGAATTTGAATAGCATGATGCATTTCTGTTTGGAGGTCATCTGGAGGTGCTAAATACTTCTTTATAAAATGTGCTCTTCATGTGACAGCCTGAGATCCTATTCTATTAAAAAAAAAGGGGGGGGGGGGGAGAAGAGAGCGCAGCGTGGTTAGATTTTCTTTCCAACCATATTTATCATCTGAAGTAATGTTTTAACTTGAAACGAGGAATGTCATATTGCCTTAGAAATAAAATAATATTGATGGTAAATGTGACCTGACACAGCCAGTCATGTTTTCAAAAGTCAGCGAAAATGAGAGTTCTTTAAACCTGTATTTGCACATGCCAGTTGGGTGGTTTCATGCTAGCTACCTTTCGGGCATGTCCCAGGACTTCCAAACATACATTTGCAGCCGGGCAAGTACCACCTGCTCCATTAGGCTGTGGGAAAAATCCCACTAACCTAAACATTTCATTTAGCTGCCTAGCCATAATAATAATGTTATAGGTTAAGGGGGTGGGTGCACTTTTGTTGTCAAGTTAAACGTTTCAGATTGTATCCTCAAATAACAAATTCCGTCACTGTTAGAACAGGGGGCTGAACTTGGTCAAACCAGGCAGGGCTGCTGTTTTGCTTTGCTTTCTGTATTCTCCAGTTCATAGTTCTGCATGTCCACAAACTCTGAAATCCTTAAATGTTATCAGGCTATTTGTAAAGACAGCACTTGGAAAAGTTTCTTTTTGGACCAAAATTTGCCATAGCTCTGCTGGCTAGAGGATTCTGGAATGGTGATCATGTCAGCATCTCTGTATGTGTAAAAGTATTATCTGAGGAACTGAACCCAAAAGTGGATTTTTGTGCTTATATTTTTGTTGTTATTGTCTTGTTTCTGGACCAAACAGAGGAAAATGGTAGCTCATAAATTAGCTGCACAATTGCCACTTCAAAGATCATGTAATGTAATGGTCCCATATTTGGGATCAAGGCACTGGTAGACCAGGGTTTGAACCTCTGCTTGGCCATGGAAACCTGATATGTGACCTTGGGCAAGTTACATGCTTTCAGTTTCGGAGGAAGGAATATACAATACATACCCTTCCTCAACAAATTCTGCCAAGAACTTTGTGATAGAGTTGTCATACCTCAGAAATGAGTTGAAGGCACACAGATTTGCCTCCACTACTACCTTGAAATGAAAAATAGGAATTAATGGTCTTTCTAATCCTGTTTACCTTTGATATCAGAGCTAAGCTGGGAGAAAAATGTTTTCAGCAATGGATGGTAAAGATGGGTGATCTCCTTCTGTGTCCCACCATTGAGTTCAATATTTTGTGTGATGTTGTGGGAGAGGGTCTCCTAGGATGTGGCACCCCATTTCCAAAATACACTCCTTCTTGGAGGCCTGTTTGGCACTGCTAGTTTCATTTAAGCACCAAGCAAACAATGGCCTTGCAAGTCAGCATGATTTACTCTAAAATGTTCATGTGCATGGTTTGAAGCTGTCTTACCCTATCACCTATTTTAACTTGTTAATATATTTCATGCGTTTTGATCCATTGAAATTGCTTTTTTTGTTTTAAATCAGTCTAGTCCAACCTGCAGCCTAAGAGCTGCATGCAGCCCAGGAAACCTATGAATGTGGCCCAACACAAAATTGTAAATTTACTTAAAACATTGAGAGATTTTTTCTGGTAACTCGATAACGCGGTTCTTGAGCACAAACTTTGTAGACAAAAATTTACTATTATCTGTAATTCGCATTATAACCTCAAACCATTCAGGTAATGATTTTAAAAAACTCCATCCAAATGGAGCGGCACATAATTAGGATTATTGTGCAAGGACTTTTTTGGCTTATCTGTGGTCACAAATATCACAAAAAATATATATGGACTGTTTTTTTTTGTTTTTGTTTTGTGGGGATTTTTTGGCTCATCAGTTATTGTTAGTTTTAGCATATTCTATGTGTGTCCCAAGACCATTCTTCTTCTTCCAGTGTGGTCCACCCTTGTTTTTTATTGTTTTAATTTGTTTGTATTTATATGCAGTTCAGAGATCTCATAATGTAGGATGAGATATAGCTATTTCATTAATTAATAAAATAATAAATAAACAAATAGGAGTGTTTCATTCTCCTCATTCACACACTACGTCGATGTCAAGTGCCTCATACTTTACCTGTGAATGTTTCAAATATGTGAACTCATACACATTTATTCCCCTCTTCTTCAATCTTAGCAGGTTTTAGGTTATAATTTTGGCTGGTGGTTAGTGCCATTAAATTTAATGTTGCTCCAACAGAATTATTATTATTATTATTATTATTATTTTTTTTTTATCCCGCCACCATCTCTCCAAAGGGACTCAGGGCGGCTAACATGGGGCCAAGCCCAAAAGACAAAGTGTGAGCAAGTTAAAATATAAAATAAGACAATAAAAAAAACAAGCAACAAGCATTATAAAAACACAAACGAATTCAGGCACAGTTTTAACAAATACATAAAAACAAGATAAAAAGTTTTAAAACAATATCAGCTTCACCACCAAAGGTCAAGAGAAGTAAAGGGGGGTCAAGGTAAAGTGCATAATATCAAGGTTATCTCCTGGAGTGCCTGGCGGAGGGTTCCAAGGTTTCCTGAGATGACGTTAGGGGTAGGATGGGGTGGGACCCCATGAGTATCCTGCTTTGTGGTATCGTAGACCTTGGAAAAATTATTGTTGGACAGCAACTCCCAGCTTCCATGGCCACTGGGATTCTGGGATCTGTTACTTTTCCAAGCTCTAATGTTGTAATGTCTCAAGGAAACAGCAAGACACACAACGAAAATCAGCATCTGAAACCACTGACAACAAAACCAGGACAAACAAATTAAATATTAATAAATACGATTGTAAATATTTGCATGGATTTACATGTGACTTCTCTTCTTCTTTTTCATTGTGCTTGTATCTACAAATATTTGTCCAGTCAAAGTTTTGCTAGCATTGTATTTCCTAAAGAAGAAACCTCAGTGTGATTTGAGCAGTTATTTTCAGGTACAAGGATGCATATATTTGCCCTAGTTGTTTGGGCTTTATTTTAAGCAAACAAAAGCAATATTAGTAGGTTCAGTCAATAACTATCAAATGACAAATAGTCCTTTCTGACTATTTTGAAAATATTTCTTTTAGAAAAAAAAGCTCTTACAATTTCTTAAACCAAATTTGTTTCACATTCTCTAATGTTTTGACTACAAGCCAGAAAATTGTCTCACATTCATTTACTGTATTTCTTTGATTCTAAGATATTATTAATTTAAGATGCACACTAATTTCAGTACCATCAACAGTAAAAGTTTTATTCACATATACGACTGTGATTCCAAGGTGCTGCTTATATTGGAGGGGAGAGAATCTCAAATTTAAATAAATACAGTATTTTGAAATGTTTATTGGGTAGAGATAGGGACCAAACTGTCCTTTCTTGTTTTGTTTTTCATGCAGGAAGTATGTTCCTTGAGAATGTATGGAGAACTAATATAATCAATTTGTAGTTGATTGTATATGATCTTTTAAACTGATGCTGTAACTGATTTCATATGTGGTTTCCATATAGCTCTTCATCAATAAATAGTAAGTAATAATAATTTATTACTCGCTTCTACAAAATGGATTGAGATGGGAAAGAGCAATGTATTAATCACTTAAATCCATAATAACAGCATAGTAAATGCGATATATAGAACCAGTTAAAGCATCCGTTTAAAATATCATATACATATAAAAACAACCTATACATCATTTAAAAATCATAATGTAAAAATTATCTGGATCAAGAGGGGGTAGTTTTGTTTGGTGGCCTTCAATATCTGGAAATTCTTACTTGTATTACTGAGACTAAAGTGCCATTGGAATGTGAAAATTTATACTTATCCTTCATATAATTTGTGATTTATAGTTATCCATTGAATTTCTATTGTCTCTACATTTTTGGGTCTCTCCCAAAACAGGGCTTGGTTATAATGAACTCAAAATAACAGCATTACTTTGCTATGTTGCCATGTCCTTTTCTACATTTACTTTGAACATTAACATATTATTTCTTGAGAATAGTCACCACTACTGATTACCTATTAACTCTAAAAAATGTCCTACCAATATACTACTACTTACATCAGGGGTCCCCAAACTAAGGCCCGGGGGCCGGATGCGGCCCATCAAAGCCATTTATCCGGCCCCCATGACACAAGGGCAGAAGGGGGTTGGGTTGTTCTTCTCTTACAACCATTATTATTATCATCATCATCATCATCATCATCATCATTGAGGCTGGGTGGCCATCTTTCAGGGGTGCTTTGCTTGTGCTTTCGATGCACAAAGGCAGAAAGGGATAGGACTAAATGGCCCAAGGGGTCTCTTCCAAAACTCTTTTTTATTATTGTTGTTGTTGTTGTTATTAATTATAATTGCTTGGTGGCCAACTATAGTCCAGCCCTCCAACGGTCCGAAGGATCGTGAACTGGTCCCGTTTAAAAAGTTTAGGGACCCCTGATATATTGTATGTACATAAATTTGTTCGTATTTTTTTTCAAATGATAATTCGGCCCCTCAACAGCCTGAGGGACCATGAACCGGCCCTCTACTTAAAAAGTTTGAGGACCCCTGACTTACATAGTCAAAGGCAATGACCAAAAACCAAAATTAGGTTGCAATGTAGCACAAATCTATATGTGTGGAGTCATACATAAATTGTGTTAAGCAGCTCTTATGTTGAAGGCAGCATGGCACAACTGAATCAATCTTTGTCCAATGGTGCATGGACAAGACATTAAATTGAATATGAATGTTAGCTAATAGCTAACATTAGTTAACGTTAATGTTAACATTAATGTAAAAAATTAATTTTTGTAAAGTGCATTCATAAAAATGTTCCACTTTACTTATTCATTTATCGTGTCAGAAGTTAATTGAGGATACAGTTATTATGTATTTAAAAACACAAAGTTTAAAACTTTGCATTATACTAGATTTCCTTTGACCATAAGCTGGCCAATTGGGGTGCCTCTGGTGTCACTGTGAGAAGGTACTCCATTTTGCATGTGGCAGGGCTCAGGTTGCATTGTAGTAAGTGGTCTTTGGTTTGCTCTTCTCCACACTCGCATGTCGTGGACTCCACTTTGTAGCCCCATTTCCTAAGATTGGCTTTGTATCTCGTGGTGCCATAGCACAATTTGTTTGGTTTATCAAATGCATTTAATTTGAGATTAGAACACACTTATCTTACATGAGGGGAAAAACACAACCATATATTGTAGTATAAATTTGCATATGGAGCAAAGGGAAAAATGCAAAATCAATCTAGATATGGGATGAAAGGGGTTGATGAATAAAAACATATAAAATTAATGCCACCTGAAAATATACTAATCCTTCCATCCCTAGCTGGAGATACTCATGTTGAATATATTTACAGATTTTATGTGCTCCTGACCAGTGTGCTGAACGCCTAGTATATTGGTGCCAACCACGATTCTATTTCCCTTCCATTTTACATTTTACTAAAATATTTGCATTCCAATTTATTTCATAGGATCTAAGAATCCAGCTCTTTAGAAGGCTGTTCCTTCTGGTAGTTACAGTGCAGATGACAACTGAACATGAGGTTGTGGATATCCACCTCTCTTTCAAATATCATAATATTATTTGCACTGCTCTGCAAATAATTTTTTTATGTAGACAAGATTCTGTAGACATAAACATAGAATGCTAGAAAGAAGGAAGCAGACCAGCTAAATCTTCTTCCAGAGGAACTAATATTTGTGCTAGTTGAGTAGAAGCTTTGTGCAGTGCCCAATATTCTGTGCCGAACTTCAAGTGGTAAAACAGTAGACTTCAGTGGACTTGCGAACAGTCATCTCCCCTTCCCATGTAGCCCTCGAAGCATCTCCCAAAATATACTCAGAAATCTAGGAAACTTTTGAAGACATATTTTGTGTGGTTCCAAGGGCAAGACAAAGGGGAAGGGAATGAGTTCTGACACATACCAGTGCACTGTTGGGTTTTATGGCATATTCAGCTTTCTGAAGTCCTTGAGAAATGTTGCCGATCAGTGTAGACAGCGTCTTCTTCTTCATTCATGCAGTCGTTTCCGACTCTTCGTGACCTCATGGACCAGTCCACACCAGAGCTTCTTGTCGGCCGTCACCACCCCCAGTTCCTTCAAGGTCAAGCCAGTCACTTCAAGGATACCATCCATCCATCTCGCCCTTGGTCGGCCTCTCTTCCTTTTTCCTTCCATTTTCCCCAGCATCATGATCTTTTCCAAGCTTTCCTGTCTTCTCATGATGTGGCCAAAATACTTCATCTTTGCCTCTAATATCCTTCCCTCCAGTGAGTAGCCGGGCATTATTTCCTGGAGGATGGACTCGTTGGATCTTCTTGGGGTCCAAGGCACTCTCAGGATTTTCCTCCAGCACCAAAGTTCAAAAGTATCTATCTTCCTTCGCTCAGCCTTCCTTATGGTCCAGCTCTCACAACCATGGGTTACTATGGGGAATACCATTGCTTTGACTATGTGGATCTTCGTTGCCAGTGTGATGTCTCTGCTTTTCACTATTTTATTGAGGTTGGCCATTGTTCTTCTCCCAAGAAGTAGACGTCTTCTGATTTCCTGGCTGCAGTCTGCATCTGCAGTGATCTTCGCACCTAGAAATATAAAGTCTGTCACTACCTCCACATTTCCTCCCTCTATTTGCCAGTTATCAATCAGCCTGGTTGGCATAATCTTGGTTTTCTTGATGTTTAACTGCAGCCCGGCATTTGCACTTTCTTCTTTCACCTTGATGATAAGGATTCTCAGCTCCTCCTCACTTTCAGCCATCAGAGTGGTATCATCTGCATACTTAAGGTTGTTAATGTTTCTGTGTAGACAGCACTGAGCTAGAAAAAATAATGGTCTGGTTCAGTATAAATGAGCTTCCTATTTTCCTAAGCAAATGAAGTGTCAGATTATGAAAGCAACATAGGAGAATATTGAAATATGCAATCCCACATGTGGAATCTGAAGTGAAGTTAGATATGAAGTGATTAGATCAAGCCAGAACTACCTTATGTGAATTTGCTTGATGTGTAGCTTGGCTCAAAAGTCAAGTGCAATTTAAGATGAAAGGTATTTTGAATGGAAAGATTTCTGTGAGGATTAAAATTTAAGGAGAGCAGAGGGACACAATAGTGAAGTAATTTTAGCCTGCAAGTGGAACACCCATCTTGGGACTATTCAACCACATCACATGAGGCACAGGGAAACATTTTGGGAGTTTGAATGTCTTGTTATTATCAAGATTTCACAGCTTGCTACTGCCTATTAGCTAAAACAACACTCTGGGTCAAAAATCTCTTGGACTGTATGAAACTCAGGCATCGCTGAGCGTATTCTGTGGCAAAGGTCCATTGTTAGTAAAAGATTAATCTTGCATTCTCCACTGGCTATTCTTTTCCTGTTTATTCTTATGCCCCAATTTCTGGTGTTTTGGACTTATTAGAGCAGCTCTGTTTCCTACATGTGTTTCTGATCTCTTTCCAGCTGTTCTTTTGTAAGCCCCCCTTTTATATCATTAATTTCTCTTTGATTTTTCTTATTTTTCACATTAAGTAGTGTTGAATTCTGTTCCAAATTTATGCTAAAGTTAAAGAAAATCAATTGTTGCTATCTGAACTCCCTTTGTTTCTAACCTTACTTGGATCCGCAATAATGCCGTCTTTTGTTGGTTTTGTTAAATATAGTTTAGTTTATACAATGAGGGTAATTCATAATCCCCACATTAAATCTGAAGCCTTTTTACAATTATTGGTCTTTATTGAGCACCATTATACTCCATCATGAGATTCCTTAGCAGCCATTCTGTTTTTAACACCCAAAGCACAGAGCTTAAAATACACTTCTATGGAAGTCTACTCAGATTCTGGAGTTTAGCAGGGGAATCTGATAGAATTTTCAGTGACATTGCTTAGGCAAAGTAAATAGAATTTTATGAAATGTTTTCTTCTAAAAATTAGGTTGTATCTCTTTTTAACATATTTACATATTAACCATATTTTATTTTATATTTAGTTACTTAATTTTTATCCTGCCTTTCTCCCAACATAAGGATTCAAAGCTGTTAACAACAGACATGACACAATGCAATATGAATTAAAAATAAAGTAAATGCATATAAATATAAACATTTAAAAATCTAATATTTGTTTCATGAAGCATAAAAATTAAAACACAGTTAAAATTACAGTTAAAACCTATTCAGCCCCCCCACACAGCATCCCCATCAGCCTGCCACACACTCTCACTGATGGCAGAGGTATGTTTTCACCTGTCTGCGAAATGTAAGGAGGAAAGGTTTAAAGAAAGGACAATCAATAATTGGTACAATATAGCATGAAAAAAATAGAATTAAATGAACATCCAATAAATGAACAAGGCATCCAAGTCAGAGATTATTAATTCAAGAAAGATGAAAGATATTTTCTTAGATTTTTTTCCTTCAATTTTATCTAACCAGAATTTGTACATTTGCTGCAATTTAGTTCATGGTGTGTTCTCTTTGTGTTTACTTCGAGTTACAATGTGTTAGAAATTAATCTGGGTGTATCAACTAGACTTACACATTTTGGCTGAACCTTGAGCCATTTCTGCTTTCCAGATTCTGTGGTCCCGTGGATCTGTTTTTGTGACCCTCCCGAAAACGAATGGATGCCCAAATAGCCATTTTCGGTCTGCAGCCAGAAAATGCAGCTCGATACAGCAATGGGGGGCTTCATGGGCTCCCCTTCCCATCATTTTTAGGGCTATTGGGATGAAAATGGCTACACTTGGAGGACACATCTACCACTGCTGATCTACCAAGTTTCATAACGTTTGGGTCATCCCCTGATTTTTAGGAATATATTTTCTTTTTAGAAATAAAATCCCCTTTAAAAATTTTCCAAAAAGTTATCCCCTGCTAGGCCTGCCCTGTAACGTCTCCAGGAGCAGCAGCAGGGCACCATTCCTTCCTTCCAAATGTCAAAGATGCACCTCCATATCACACAGGCCACTCACTATTACATTTTCTTTACTAATTTAAAAAAACCAAGCAATTTCTTCCGAAGCTTTTGCAATTTGCATTTCTTGTTCTCTGGAAGAGTTTGGCAGCCCACCATCCACAAGCAAGCAAGCAGCATGTCCCCTTATTAGGTATTAATGGTAAGTTTAGGTAGGTAGGTCGTTTTTCTAAGAATGAGGCTTTGCTGTTTGCTAGAATTCCTGTAATTATTAATAACAATAATCTTTTAAAAGTACTACTTTGATGAAAGACAGAAGGGAGGAGAGAAAAGAGAAGAAGCTAAAGTCTTTAGTAGACGCTAAAGGATGACTCAAAGCTCAGACCCACCCTAAATAAAAAGCACAACCACAAATATTTCTTTTAACATTAATCAAATTTTTGTTTCAACACTGCCATATGACATATATACTCATGTATAAGTCAACCTCATGTATATGTCAAAGGTAAGTTTGGGGACAACATTATGGATTTTGATATGATTATGGGAAAGTTGAGGGTCATTCCACAGAGAGGGCAAAGCCCCTGGCCGCCGCCACCATTTCTTTGCCCCAGCTATTCAAAAAGGCCAGGAATAGTCCCATGGCAGAGAGAGTAAAGGGGGACAGCACTTTTCAGTTATCTCAGGACATACTAAACTGTTGCCTTTCACCACCCTACTCAGAAGGGATGGTTCCTTTTTTTAAAAAAAAAATTAAAGTACAATACTCACATTGACCCATGGATAAGTTCATTGATGGGGTTTTGGAGGTTGGTTTTTTGTTGGTTTTTTTTTGACTAAAATTCTAGACTCATTCATGAGTATATGGGGTAATCGTTTTAATAATGTACAATAAAGCCCATTGTTATTTACATTACTTACTTTGGCCTACATCCAGTATCAGATAAGCAAATGCCTGCAAACACAGCAAAACTCTCATCTCCCTTCCTCCCTACATGCCTCCTCGGTGCCAGAAAACTGATTATGGAGGCACTCCCATCTTTCTAAAGTTGGTTTTGGGGAAACTCAGTTGGCTTCAAGGAGAAGCAGGGACTGCACCCTTATTCCATTTTGCAGATAGAAGCAGCTCTATCCATGAATATTAATTATTGTTATTTAATCATTACATGAACCTTAATTATTGTTCTTTACTATACATTAGTCATACATTTGATCTTGCTTCAAGAAAGTACCCTGGAAGCTCTCATTAATAAATCTTTTATTATATTTGAACATTAACATAATATCAGCAAAGATTTTAATATGAATAAATATTCTTTATTATTTATATTAGTATATTCTTTCATTTTTTTTAGCATGTTCTTTTAATCTCTGCTGAAGAGTGGTATTTAAAGCTTTTAAAGCAGGCATGGGCAAACTTCGGCCCTCCAGGTGTTTTGGACTTCAACTCCTACAATTCCTAATAGCTGGGAGTTGAAGTCCAAAACACCTGGAGGGCCAAAGTTTGCCCATGCCTGTTTTAAAGTAACATCTAATGTGCTAGGTGAACAGTTTTTCTAAGTTACATTCTTGCAACTTCTAAATGTTGTTTAATCCTTCTTTAAATAACAGAATAATACCTGTGGCAATGAAGATACCATTGGTTATTTTTGCTAGGAATGTGACATCCCTCTTTAATGCACATTGGCAATTACATTTTTTAAAAGTACACACCGATACTATGTGTTTGCTCACCCTTCTGTACTGTTTTTGCTATGCTCAAAATTGAATTTCTTAAAATACAGGATGTATTTTTTTGCAGTGGAAAAAGCTGCATTTGATTAAATCTGTTTTCATGCTGCAATTATCATAAAAGACTTCAGAAAGTTGCAGGCTTCATTGTGAAAGCTGCATAGTGTTTTGTTTTTAAAATATTGTCTTTTATAATATAGCACTACACTATATTTTTGTGTTATGTACAATATGAGGCGGGGCACTGTTATGAATGCACTTTGGTATAACATCTCTTATGGGAAGAAAAACTGGATTTCCCCTTGTTCTTCCCTCATCATTAATCTACAGAAAAAGCAATGGACACATAGAGGCATTGCACACCAAGAGCTAGAATGGGCTGATTTAGAAACTGTTTAATGTACATTCCTTTCAGCGTTCTAACCGAGATTCTTCTAGCAGTATTTTACTGTCAGTACTTTGCTAGGGTGAGCAATGGCTAGGATCTAATTGTGTCAACTAACATAATGGATCACCATTTCATTAATGAAAATGTCATAACCAGTTTGACATTTTCACCACTTGTGCACTCAGTGAAAGTTGATTTTCACAATGGCAATCACTACATATGCAGCAATAAATAGGAATATATTGTTATTCCTACAGTATTCAATAGCATCTCAGTTAATGTGACTCTAGGCACAGTTATAAAATTCCTAAGGGGCCGTAGTGATAATGAGCATCTTTATTGCCTATTTAATGTATGGTTGGGCAGGGAAATAATGCCATGAACACCATTGAAGACAATCCTTCAGGAAAGTAGGACTATGCATGTTCTTTAGTCAGCTCTAAATGTTTTCCTGTTACTCTTGTTCTAAGTCTGTCTACACATTGGCTTCCTTCAGCCTTCTTTGCTTATCTGCTCTCAGGCTTTGGAATAATTACTTTTCTGCATTATAGATCCCAGAATATCCTGGGATACAATGACCATCCCACAATTCAGTGACCATACCAGTTGTAATATACATGAAATGTGGTTCAGAATAGTAACTTTTCTACACTCTGGGTTTTCTTTCTACACTTCCAGGCTCCTAATGCACTTCAGCTTCCTGGTTGCCCTTTCTTTGCCTCCAGACTGACATTTATGTGGCTGTTTTGGCATTCCACTTAATGGATATGTATTCATTGATGTTTTTGAACAGCTGATATTGCAAGCAGGGATATTCTTGCCACGGTGGTCCAGAAACTAACTTTTCCAAGTTGTGTGAGACATCTTTGACTCAGTGTGCACAAGAGGTCTCCTCATTCTCTTGTTCCTCTTCTTTATACAAATTTGCTGGGGGTAGATGGTTGGCTTGTGGGACCTCCCTGCAAACACGGGTAAACTGTGTTGCAGAGGTATTAATCATTAACAGTAGGACGGGTGAAAGAGGAAGAACATCATGTCCCTTGAGTAGAAAGGGAGTGGGGATAACCTAGCCTCCTGCAAAATGTGTTATCTATCTGTGGCAAAGAGGTGAAGTTTTTCCATTAGCAACCCTTTGAGGGTATCTCATGTAAATTTGTTGATTATCTTTGATCTGATTTGTACTCCCCTTTCCTCAAATTGTTTCTCTCTTATGTTTTTATATGACTCTCTTAATCTCACGTTTTACTACAGAACAAGGATAGGTAATATTTGATCAAGGAATATCCAGAACATAATTTCATATCTCACACTTGTGAACTCCTGATTTTACAACCATTCATTATCTACTTTGGGCATCAACCTGTTAATACAGATTAAACACGTAGGATGAAAGCTGCTTAGACTTTCAAAATATACTTCTACCATCATTTGCCAAATGTGACAAGCTTTTGTTGGCTTGTTCCTTGAAGCTTTAATTATTTTCAGCATGAATTTCTAACCCTTTCCAAAATATATGGTTTTTCTCATGTTTTTCTACTTCCTTTGTAGCTTTGTATGTTTCTTTTCCCCAAACAATGTTTTGAAATGAAGAAATGTACATATAAATAGGGGTCCCTTTTGTAGGAAAAGTCTATCCTTGTGTCTACATATGAATATGATGTGTTTGTGGGTGTTTAAAAATCATGTATAATAGGAAATCATGAAATCATATCAGGAATGGAAAGAGATAGTGGAAAGTACTGCAGTTTATATACACAAGAAAAATACATATTTAAAAATGGGGATGGGGTGGGAAATGAGCAGATGTTAGGAGCGCATGAAGAAAATTTGGAATAAAAAGCAACAGGATTTTTTTATTAAAAATTGTTATACATACATTTTTAAAACAATATTTAAAATAAGGACGAAGCAGCTGGGAAAGGTTAAATGGGATGAAGCTGGAGACATCTACAGCGCACACAAGATATTTCAAAACATTTGAACAGAGTGACTGGGTGGGTTATTAACAGATGTTAATGATTTCTCAGTGGTAGAAAACATTAAGTCACAATCGGAATAGACTGTGGTCATGCCTAGTTTCTTACCCATGGACAAAAATGCAGGGTTAGACCACTGTCATGCCTGATTTCTAAACAGCGATGGAACGTGTCTGAATTAAGTAACCAAGGAACCACTTTGTTTTAAATATAATACAGAACCCCCTATATTTAATGTTTTTCCATGCATCTAAACTTAATGTGAGATAATTTATGGGTACAGTCTCTGTTTAACATATCCCTGAAAAAGAGTCATGGCCTACCTCCCTACAAGTGTGTGTTGTGTGTGTGTTTTTTAGTTCACAGGCGATTAGAAATGGCTCATACAAAAAGAGATCTGCAAATGCTTGAAGTGCTGTGTAACTGTAGCCCTGCCAATAATTCTCATAAAAGTTGGCCATTAATGCTGTATTTGAATAAAGTCCTAAAAATAACTGTATTAAGCTAATGGTTGCCAAATCAATCCTGTAAATAAATAAAAAGTCAGATAATATCTCGCTTTATGAGCTTTCTGCGTGTTTTTGCTAGCAGATGTAGCGCTGTGTACACTAGGCCTAGAGGGGCTTTTGAGAAACAAGAATCCTCACAGTGAGCCGCTTACGAGTAAAAAAATACCATCTTCAGTGTGTTTTTGGCAAGAGCGAGTTCCATTTTTATTATTTATTTCTCTGGAGGATGCAAAATATTTTTGAAGAAGCAGTAACAATGTTTTAACCCTCTACAATTAGAAAGTGGTGGCTGGCTAGTGAAAGTGTAGCAATATAAGCTCAGCTGGATAAGCAGAGCAGTGTGATTCCAGGACTAGACTTAATTACCCTGTTTAACATGCCTCATTATGAAGACCTACCTGTGGATATACTATTATAGCTATAATAATAAAAGTTTCAGTAATAAAAAATAACAGGAGGTCTACAACCAGTTGAAGCAATAGATAGTGATTGTTAAGTTCGCCATAAGAAATATTTCAAAATCCATATTGTAGTAATGTCTTTATTATGTTGACCAAATACACAGGTACTATTTCATAACAGTAGTTTTGAAACCAGTAGAGACAAAACAACGATCATAGTCCTCCTGAATGGGTAAGCACTTTTTTAACTATGGAGCAATGCTCTAAGAATTGTGAGAAGCACCATTTCCGAATTGTACACATACATACAAAATGTATTTGTTATATGCATTTTAATAGTGCTGCTTTACCTTATTTTACCTTGCTGCTTTAACTATTATTATTATTAATTAATTTATTATTATTATTATTATTATTATTATTATTATTATTATTATTATTGGGAGCCGTGGTGGCACAATGGGTTAAACACTTGTGCCAGCTAAACTGCTGACCTGAAGGTTGGGTTGCTGACCTGAAGGTTGCTAGTTCAAATCTCTGAGATGGGGTGAGCTGCCATCTGTCAGCTGTAGTTTGCAGGGACATGAGAGAAGCTTCCCAGCAGGATGGTAACACATCCGGGAGTTCCCTGGGCAACGTCTCTGTACATGGCCAATTTTCTCACACCAGAAGAGACTTGGGAACAAGTAGCTTCTGACACAATAAAATTATTATTATTATTATTATTATTATTATTATTATTATTATTATTATTATTATTATTATTATTAAAAATTACTCTTTACATATATTTGATAATATCCACGCCTATCCTTTACAGCTGGAGATGTGTAAAGGTAAGCAAAATCATTTTTTATTTCTTAGACCTGTGTCCCACTGTTAGTCCATTTATTGGATGGAATTTTCATCAGTCTAGCACATTGGTTCTCAACCTGGGGTCCCTACAACTGTTTTTGACCTACAACTCCCAGGAAGCCTAGCCAGTTTACCAGCTGTTAGGATTTCTGGGTGTTGAAGGCCAAAAATATGCACTTTATCATTGATCCAATGGGCCCACTCTCGTTGGGACTAACAACTTCTTATAATTCAGGCACTTAGTGTATCTTCCTATATTTCACACACTTAGATGAATAGCCCTCTGTTTCTGACAACTTACTATCTCAAGAAACGATACTGCGTTTAAGAAACAATGTGCTTCCTTTATTGATGTATTCATATTAATGAGCAGCTCATTTTTTGTGTTTGTTACACATACTTTTAAAGTGTTAGCTTCTCCACCCCTCTCTTTTCCCTGTATGTGGAATGGACTGAACTTCATTGTACTCTGGGTGTGAATTTAATTGCACGTCTTGTTGTTTTTCCATTACATAAATATAATGTACCCAAATATTGTATTGACATTTTAATATGCTGTCACTTTAAGATACTGCATGAAGTGTGAACAGAGTACAGGCACTTTAGACAGGTGGGTCTAATTGGTAGTTTGTTTCTTAGAAATTGCCG
The DNA here is from genome assembly GCF_035594765.1 of Anolis carolinensis. Lineage (NCBI taxonomy): Eukaryota > Metazoa > Chordata > Lepidosauria > Squamata > Anolidae > Anolis > Anolis carolinensis. The sequence goes on along the minus strand of NC_085841.1, from coordinate 327,295,473 downwards.
TCATGTAATGTTTGGTGAAACATGTATAGATCTAGGGAAGGTGTTTGGATGCGGAAACATGCTAACCAGGTTTTCTTTGCCTTCTGGTAAAAACAAATTGGACTGTGTAATTGATTTTTTTTATAAGTACAGCTTTTATGTTTGCTTTGAGTTCAGACTCCATCTTTTTCTTGTTATATTTTGTCCCTTAGGAGTGTTTTCACCACGGGTATCTCGAAAAAGCAAGCTTGGTATAAATTTGTTTATCTCATCAAATAGCTGTTTCTATTACTTTCAGATTTTTGCAGACCCTGTTCCTGCAAAAATAATGGTGGAATATGTGAGAGGTAATTTTTAAACACACACGCACACACTCTTTCACCCAATTGTTTCTGGGTTTAATTCACAAAATATTTCTTCATGTCTGATAATTAGGATTGAGTGAGGAAATCTCTGCTATTGTTAAACTTCCTTTGCATTTAAACTATTTACTGAAAAACAAGTATGAATATGTTCTGCTAAAATAATAAATAGGATTATTTCATGTGTTCTGTCTTCTACTCAAGTGAAAGTTTGTTTTTAGTAACACACATGATATAATGGAGCTGAACTTGGAAACACTTGGTTTATTGCAAAGGAAATATGCATCTGGTGTAAAGCAGTCCCTGAGTTCCAAACATCCGACTTACAAATGACTCATAGTTAAGAACGTTTGTGAGACACTCCTGAAAAAGTGATCATGGGGGAAAAGGTGTCTCCACTGAAGCTTTACCACCAGTCCTTGTTTCTACAACAAGCCACATTTTTCAAAATCTAGTTCTCACAGGGATAGAAAATGAGGTAAAATTTTCCGAACAGGGGCACAGGCAGCAAAACAAACACCAAAGGATTGTTAACACTTCTCTATGCTATCCAAAGCTATATCCTGACCATCAAATGATATAGCATTTTGTTGAATTTCAGCTTCCAAGGGACTACCTAAAAATTGTGCAAATCAACTTATTAGTTAAGTTCTAGAATAAATAAAGGGATCCTGATCAACATTTAAAGAAATTGCCACCAGCTGTTCCAGTTTTGGTTCTGAAGTTAATAATAGTTTTCTATATGTTTTATTTTTAAACTTCTATAATCCAGAAAGAACATTGTATAAACTTTGGCTCACACACAGCTATGCAGCACTTGATCATGCTTACCTCTGACAGTTATCCAAGCCGCAAAAGCAACAGGCTGCATTTGCTAGAGTGTCTTCTTGCCTTAGTTGTGAGCTTTCAGGAACCATGGTCTATTGTGCAATCTGGTGGATCTTGAATTTTATCCAGTCAGCTCCTTTCTTGTTTCGTTACATACCTGTTCTTTTCTTTTCTATTGCATCTTCTAAAACAGTATTTGCCAAATATGGGCTCTCAGATGTTACCCCAGAATCCTTTACCAATGGTTATGCTGGTTTCAGTTCTGGGTGTTAAAGCCCAACAATTAGAGATGGATTCAAGCAACCACTGGAAATGCCTAAAGATAATGGCATTCTAATTCTATCAAGTGAAAGCAAAACTGCTCCTTAACTCACTCTCACAATACAGTTGGGTCGATACAGGGAATGCCGTGGATGTAGCGTATCTAGATTTCAGTAAGGCCTTCGACAAAGTCCCCCACGACCTTCTGGCAAACAAACTAGTAAAATGTGGGCTAGACAAAACTACGGTTAGGTGGATCTGTAATTGGCTAAGCGAACGAACCCAAAGGGTGCTCACCAATGCGTCGTCTTCATCATGGAAAGAAGTGACAAGTGGAGTGCTGCAGGGCTCCGTCCTGGGCCCGGTTCTGTTCAACATCTTTATTAACGACTTAGACGAAGGGTTAGAAGGCACGATCATCAAGTTTGCAGATGACACCAAACTCGGAGGGATAGCTAACACTCCAGAAGTCAGGAGCAGAATTCAAAACGATCTTGACAGACTAGAGAGATGGGCCGAAACTAACAAAATGAAGTTCAACAGGGACAAATGCAAGATACTTCACTTCGGCAGAAAAAATGGAAATCAAAGATACAGAATGGGGGACGCCTGGCTTGACAGCAGTGTGTGCGAAAAAGATCTTGGAGTCCTCGTGGACAACAAGTTAAACATGAGCCTACAATGTGATGTGGCAGCTAAAAAAGCCAATGGGATTTTGGCCTGCATCAATAGGGGAATAACGTCTAGATCCAGGGAAGTCATGCTCCCCCTCTATTCTGCCTTGGTCAGACCACACCTGGAATACTGTGTCCAGTTTTGGGCACCGCAGATGAAGGGAGATGCTGACAACCTGGAAAGCGTCCAGAGGAGGGCGACTAAAATGATTAAGGGTCTGGAGAACAAGCCCTATGAGGAGAGGCTTAAAGAGCTGGGCATGTTTAGCCTGCAGAAGAGAAGGCTGAGAGGAGACATGATAGCCATGTACAAATATGTGAGGGGAAGTCATAGGGAGGAGGGAGCAAGCTTATTTTCTGCTGCCCTGCAGACTAGGACACGGAACAATGGCTTCAAACTACAGGAAAGGAGATTCCACCTGAACATCAGGAAGAACTTCCTCACTGTGAGGGCTGTTCGGCAGTGGAACTCTCTCCCCTGGACTGTGGTGGAGGCTCCTTCTTTGGAAGCTTTTAAGCAGAGGCTGGATGGCCATCTGTCGGGGGTGCTTTGAATGCGATTTCCTGCTTCTTAGCGGGGGGTTGGACTAGATGGCCCATGAGGTCTCTTCCAACTCTACTATTCTATGATTCTATGATTCTATGATTCTAGATGCTCATCTCTTTCTCCCTAAAGATTGATAGAACTATGGAAGCTGAGGATCCCACACGGCAACACTGTCATGTTTGATTGTGACTGGGGTATAAATATGGATGTTTTTGCCATAACTTTGTTATGTGAATCATCTCTCACTTATAACAATCCTTGCAGGGATGGGGATGGCAAGAGGGCATTTGTCAATGTCATCCTCTGAAATTCAGACAATGTGATTTGCCCAAAGTTCCCTAGTGAGTTGCCATGGTTGAGTGGGGATTTGTTTTCCAGAGTCCTAGTCCAGCAACTAAACCACTACACCTCACTGGTTCTCACAATGGTCTCTCTGTATATGTGTATCTGTGTAGGCAACCTCCCCAGCCTCCCCAGCCTTCTAGATGGATTACAAAGCCTAAACAATTTAAACAATATATTTATGAAATTTGTACTGCACCACATCTAGAGTACACCAGGTTAGGGGTGCTGATTTAGTGTGTCATTCTTCTCCCCTTGTCTCCCACTCAGATTTACAAAAAAGTCCCATTCCTATATGGCATGGGGTTGAACTAGATGACTATTTCAGTCCTTTCTGGCTCTATGATTCCATGATTCTTAAGGCGCCTTCTAAATTATGTTTAAAGAGCATGGCAGATGGGAGGAGATGTTGCATCAAGATGTCCCTCTCATTCTTTGTACTGTGCTAAGTGATATTTTGAAGATTTATTGCAACAGGGAAAGAGTATCTTGACTGAATTCAGGTCTACTTTCCTTCCCAACCTTTTTGTTGGAAGTTCTGAATACATATAGGTAGACATCTTCATTAGACCACTATAGAAATATATAAGCTGGAACATGACATTGTTATCTTTGTCAAGCTGAAAATGACAGTAGTATCTAGTTTCAAATGCCCCTCACTGTAACAAATTAAATATGAATTGCACGCTACTCATAAATTGTACAGTCAATAGGATTATGCTTTCTGGAAATTCACAAAGATGTTTATGGGCACATGTATCTCATTTTATACTATATTTTGAAATTCTGATGAATGGCTTGATTCTGATTAATGGCTTAATTGGTTGATGGGAAGTAAAGTGTTAACATCTCTTTATGAGGAAGAAGAAATGAGCCTATAGCACAAGTTTTGTCAGTACTGTATTCCCTTTTTGTGCTAATGTGACAACTTCTAACTCTAACATACATTTTTAGTTTGGCAAAAGTGAAGCATGCCTGCATATTTTCCTGCTCTTCCATGATATACATGCGCATGGCAAGTTGAGCTCACACACATGTGTTGAATGTGTTGAAATGAAGAAATGATACATGTAAGTGTATTACAGATTTGTTTTGCTGTTTGTGCACATTCACAAGTGAGTACAGGAACCTACATCAGAACCGTTCATTTTAATAATTATTTAATACAATTAATAAGTAAATTCTTAAATAAGCTCATAAACGACCTTCCAAAATTAGAAAATATTTCAATAACCAAAATGTGAAAACTTATGTTTATATGGTGCACTTTACCCAGTCTACTTTTACAATCTCTCAGTTTTAATCCATGTTTTTATTAGTTCTTGTTTTTTATTGGCTAATGTTTTATTTTTATTTTTTATTTTTTTATTGTGCAAGTTGTTGTCTATTGCTGTGTTTTATACTGCTACTGTTTTTATTCGGGCTTGGCCCCATGTAAGCCGCCCTGAGTCCCCTTCGGGGAGATGGAGGCGGGGTATAAAAATAAAGTTATTATTATTATTATTATTATTATTATTATTATTATTATTATTATTATTATGTTGCTTTCAATATGTTGAACCAAGATGGGTCTATGGACCATAATAAATGTTGTTGTTGTTGTTGTTGTTATTGTTGTTGTTGTTGTTGTTGTTGTTGTTGTTGTTGTTGTTGCTGTTGTTGCTGTTGTTTGTGAACCAGGAATAAAGTCTTATTTAAAATAATTAATGTGTGTGTTTTTAAATGATGAGAAAACTCATTCCCACCTGACATTCTTCATCTTCCTGAATTTTCTTCTTCTGTTAGTCTCAAGTTAGATGTTGACACTTTTTATTTTCTTCCTACCCAGACATTTATGGAGATTTTAAATGCACTTTCCCAGTTCCCATATCTGCACAATTTACCATCATATTTGCAACTTTTCTCTCCTTTAACTAGTTATGTGCACATTTTAAGTAGGACAAATGGGCACAATATAGCTCACAGAATGTTTATATATATATACACACACACACTTTATTAAAGTGATGCATATCATCAATAAAGCATCTTTACCAGGGGAATTTTGTGCATTTGCATCAGGATATATCACATACTCTGAACACTGAAGAAAAACACCAGGCTAGAGTAAAGTAGCCTTTTAAAATTTTTGGCCATCTTAAAATCATAGTAGTTTTTATCTTTCCATCCAGAAAAAAACATTAAAATTATGCAGCAGATTTATGATACCTTAATAGAGATACTGTTGTACACAGTAAGTGTCAAAAGGAAAAACGGATTAACCCAGTGCTATGTCCTCTGTTCAAAGTCATCTTGGTAGTTTTCCAATCTGCCATATGGTCTTTTGACCAAGAGTTTATGAGCAGTGTCTCTTTTTTGCTACTTCTCTTGTCTGGCTTAAATCCTCTCCCCTCATTTTTATTCTGACCAGCTGTTTCAGAAAAGAAGCAACAGATTTTTTTAACTTCCCTGAAAGGGTCCCCTGTAGTTCCTATATAGTCTATATGTTTAGATGACTTTTTACAAGGTGGAGGAAAGGAGGAATTCCTTATACAAATCTTATCTCATTTTCTTTTCTGACTATACTTAAGGGATTAAAACCATGAATGGATATCTACTTGTCATACAGCAATATTGTGCTGTATAAGCATATTTGGTACTGAAAATGTACTTGACAATAGCCAACATAATAAAACAAATCCAGTAGCACCTAAAAATTATTGAGAAATGATAAATAATCTTTATAGCTATCTGTTTGAAAAGTGCCTTGGCTATTGGTGAAAAGATAAAGAAGCAACATAGAGAAAGATCGGCCCCCACCCTCATGATATTTAGAAAAGGCATGAAGACTTTCCTTTTTGAAGTAGCTTTTAACTCAAACCAGGTACTTACAGATACAGATACAGGGGATTTTTGACTGATTTTAATTTTTAATGTGTAATAATACAGAAGGTTTTTGGGGACTGTTGAACCTCTATTACTTGTTTGGTTACGTTTTTAATTATTTGTATGTTTTTAAATATGATGTAAGCCGCCTTGGGTCCGTCCTGGAGAAAGGCGGCATAGAAATCTCCATAATAAATAAATAAATAAATACTCTTTTTCTTGATTACTCTTCCTTTAGTTTCATGATTTAGATAAAAAGAACTTGTTAAAAGCTTATGTCTGAGATGCAGGGGGATTTCTGCAGGTTAAGAGGGCATAACTTCTCAGCCCAGGTCCTAAAATGATGTTGCAGCTTTTCATTAACCTCGAAACCTCCTATTTACATGGTTCACAGCCTGGTCTCAGCTCACTTGGAGGTAACAAAGGGTGTCGGGGACAAGAGTACAGCAGGGGGTTTGCTCCTCAGGGCTGCCATCTGACTTTCATCAGGTCAACTGCTTTAACTCCTGCCTCATTAGGCAAAATAAAATGGAGATTATGGTGTGTAGAAGGATCAGATTACCTGGAGCAGCCTTTGCCTTCTGACACTTGCCCATTGACTGTGTATTTGGACAAGACATTGCTCCCTGTGTTTTCCATTCAGCATGGCAGCAGGCTTTAAATTATGCTCAAGACAAGATCATTTGTAATGCATCCCCTTTGACATTTCAGACGTTGGGTGTGGAGAGAGTCTCCTAACAGGGGAAGACGCTCAGTCTCAGAGGTAGTTTACCTACTGGAAAGATGTCATTGCCTGGAATCGCTTTAATATTTCATATCAAGTGAAGGCTGCCTCTTCACTTTCACAGATGGGTGTAAATTATATTATGTTCAAATACAGTAGAGTCTCACTTATCCAAGCCTCGCTAATCCAAGCCTCTGGATAATCCAAGCCATTTTTGTAGTCAATGTTTTCAGCATATCGTGATATTTTGGTGCTAAATTTGTAAATACAGTAATTACAACATAACATTACTGCGTATTGAACTACTTTTTCTGTCAAATTTGTTGTATAACATGATGTTTTGGTGCTTAATTTGTAAAATCATAACCTAATTTGATGTTTAATAGGTTTTTCCTTAATCCCTCCTTATTATCCAAGATATTTGCTTATCCAAGCTTCTGCCGTCCCATTTAGCTTGGATAAGTGAGACTCTACTGTAACACTAAAAACTGGGCTAAGAGGGTTTATTATTGACTGAACACCAGAAGCACTATTTCAGAGAAAGTATTGGTTAACAAAGTATTTGTGATTATGATTTGATCACTTATATTTGGTGCTGTTGTAATAGGGTGTCCTATTAAGGTTCAGTGTTATCATTTAGATCATACTGTCTGGCTTAAGGACAACTAAAGACCAATTTGCAGATTTGGTACCAGATATTCACAAGCTGAGGGCTATTAAAGAGGGCAAAATTGGTTTCATGCCAATCAAGCCAAGAGAAAAAACAGACTGGAAAATAGATCTCTAAGTCCCTAATGGGAGATAACTTGTAGGGAAGATATAGCTTAGTTACAACAGTCAAAGGTTAACTCAGTGATGATCTAGCAAGCCTACTCGCATCTTGTGTTTTAATCTTTGTTCTATGTATTTTAATATGTATTTTGTAGAAATATGTTTTAATCTGTGTATTTTATAGAATGTTTAAAATGATTATGTGTTTTCAGCTGTTTTGTAACCCACCTAGAGCCATGAGGAGAGGTGGATAATAATAATAATTATTATTATTATTATTATTATTATTATTATTATTATTATTATTATTATCCAAATATGGGCAAGGATGGAGGATGCAATCACACCTGATACTTAATAGAAATCTTGAATACCACAATGAGAAACATAAATAAAGTGTGCAGGAATAAAATGGTAGTAAAGGCATAAAACTGTGACAAAGGAAGGGTTTCAGAGATAAATTAATCCTTATATCTGGTAGGCCATCTAAGCTAAAAATCCAACACAGTCATATTTTTCTTCAGAAAAGGAAACTTTTCAAAATGAAAGGATTGGTAAAAAGGAGGTTGTAAGGGAAAGTTAAGATAAAAACTCTCCACTACAATGTGCATGTGTTGTATGTGCCTTCATGTTGCCTGTTGACTTGTGGTGATTTCAAGGATTTCATAGTATTTTCTGAAGCAAGGAATACTCAGATATGGTTTTGCCTGCTCTTTCCTATGAAATATATCCTATAGCACCTGATATTCACTAGTGATCTCCTATTTAATTACTAACCAGAGCTGATCCTGCTTTGCTTACAGAATCAAATGAGACTGGGTACCGTTAAAGTATTTAGATCCTCCATTAAAATATTTAAGGGTTATCCAAAACTACAATAGGTATTGTTCCATTATTAGGGGGGGAGGCCACAAGAGGGCAGTATAGAGAAAAGGATAGTCCATTTTACTGGGGGGGGGGAGTTGAAGAATGAAAACCATTTCCCCTGTTTGGCTGGTTATTCCGCCTCCCCACTTCCCATTTCAGAAACAGTTGTTTCCACAATGGTGACATGGGTGGGGGGAATAACAAGAAAACAGGGGGGGGGAAGGTTTTCCTCCTTGAACCCACCCTCCAGCCCCGTAAAATGGACTATGCTTCTCTCTCTAGCACACCCTTGTGGCCTCTGCCCAGATAATGGAACAGTAGCCTACAATAATACAACCTTAACTAGAACGCATGCCACATGCCCAACATGGTTTATGACTTGTGTCAAGGTAACTAGTATTAAGGAAAAGAAGGCTTCCTCCAGAAAGTGAAGCTTGCAAGAACAAAATGTGCAAGCATGCAGTGAGGAATGAGGAAAATAGCTCTCTTGATAAATATATTATTAATACGATGACATTTAGAGAATAATTATTTCAGATACATTTAATTCTTTAAATGTATTAGGAGAAGACTATTGTAAGAGACAGTTGCATGGTAAGGTACTAAATAAATACTAAAGGTGGATAAGGAAATTGTAAAGAAGTTAAATGAATGTTTGTATATGTCTTTATTGCAAAAGATGCATGGATTGACATTTTCAGGAAGGGAAAATGAGGAACTGGGCAAATAGTGATGACAACAGATGATGTTTAAATCTTGTGAGGGACATGAAGACTACTCAATAAACGTCTTGTTCTTGTCGATTCAGGCTGTTGCAACAAAACGGATGCCTTGATGAGCAATATTTAAGCCCCATGAGACATCTTGCTTCCAGAGTAAAGGCAAGAAAAAGAGTGCTTATTTTTCTTTTCAAGGTCAGCAGTTTGCACAATTTGTGCAGAGGCTCTCTACTCAAAAATAGTGACCTTACACACTGTGAATCATAGCATCTACACAAACCAACTACAGAACAGTCACAATACATACCAGAAAAATGACCAATTGGTGTGAGATTTTGTATTCCAGGTCTTTTTGTGGGGAGAAATGTTTTGTTTCTTCCACACATGTTTTATGTGCAAAACCAACTGCATTTTTTCCCCAAAAGAAAATCCGCTGCTTCAAAGTGCAGTTAAAAAAAATTCATGGTTCCACCTACTAGGAAGGAAAATAATAAATAATTTAAACAGAATAAAAGTACATATTAAATGATTTGATAAGTTCAAACAAGATTGTTTAACATCATTTATATAGCTTAAGATATTTTAAAACCATACACTTGTAGAATTGGATGAAATCAAGAGGAGACCATGTTTCTCCTTTGTGCTAAAATGACACAGGAATTGGTGACAAAGCAGATAAAGAGACACTATTCCACAACTTCATCTTTCACCTGGACCTATCCAGCCAACCTGAACCTTCAGACTTGAAATTATATGTGTGGCAGACTGACTCAGTCTTAACATATTACACTACTTATGATGGCCATAGTAACTTATGTTTGAGAAATGGCAAAAGGGATGAAGGAGTTCTAGCTTCTTTAACTATGGAAACAAAATTTTATGCATAACATGTTCCTGTAATGATTAGTTGTTGTTTTTGTTGTTGTATGCATTCAAGTTATGTCCAACTTGGGAATGGGGTGTTTTTGGGGAGATTTGTTCAGATGAGGTTTGCCTTTGCCTTTGTTTGAGGCTGAGTGAGTTGATTAAGGCCACCCAGTGAGATTCCATGGCCACGTTGAGTGCGAACTCTGGTCTCCATAGTGATAGGCCAATGCTCAAACTACTACACTGCTCTGGCTCTCCTATATAATGTCAAAACATTAAAAATGAACATCTAAAACATGCCTGCATTTATATTTATACCTAATGAGTAATATTAATGAGTAATTAATTAATTAATTAATTAACGCTGAACAGCGGTCAACCCCCCTGTTCAAGCAGCTCCACTGGCTGCTGATAATATTCAAGGTGCAGGTTATTACCTATAAAGCTCTAAACGGTTCGGGACCTGCCTATCTTCGTGACCGCGTTGTCCCCTATGAACCTACTCAATCTTTAAGATCCTCTGGGGGGGCCCTCCTCTCGCTTCCATCTTCCTCACAGTTATGACTGGTGGGGACAAGAGAGAGGGCCTTCTCAGCCGTGGCCCCCCGGCTCTGGAACTCCCTCCCCAGGGGGATTAGGTTGGCACCCTCTCTATCCTCCTTCAAGAAACAACTGAAGACCTGGATGTTTAGGTTGACCTTTGGTGAAACAGTCACTGGATGACCAGCCTCAGTTGGCATTATAACTCTATCCTGAATTTTATTAGGTCCCCTTTATTCTGGTATTTAACTGATGATGTTATGTGTTGTCAAAGGCTTTCATGGCCGGGATCACAGGGTTGTTGTATGTCTTTCGGGCTGTGTGGCCATGTTCCAGAAGCATTCTCTCCTGACGTTTCGCCCACATCTATGGCAGGCATGATGTTATTTTTATATTGCTACTGCAGCCCCCCCCCCCAAACCAATGAAGTCGACCGAATTGTACTTGGTGGTTGATTGATTTACTGCTGTATTAACTCTTGTTTTATTGTCTTACTGTGGGTTTTTTTATATATTGTTCAATGTATTTATGCTGTTGTTATTGTAAATTGTCCTAGTTGGGCCCTGCCCCATGTGAGCCACCCCGAGTCACCATGGGGAGATGGTGGTGGGGTATAAATAAATTATTATTATTATTATTATTATTATTATTATTATTATTATTATTATTATTATTTGCTGCACAGTTATATGTACTAAACCCTTACAGTCATTGTACCCCACCCTCACTGAGCTTTTATGTCTTACCTAAGTAAAATTTGTGGTGTATTGCAAATCTCTAATGTAAGCACCTAAAAGGCCAAACCTGTGTGAGTCAGCCACTCATATAATTCCAACTAGAAAGACAATGACTTCTTCTTATAGATTATTGTAATGCGCTTTGTTGGCCAATAGAAGGTCTGATGCAGGTAGTGTTTCACATTTCATTGGGTAGGCAATCGGTTAGGACTAACTTATGACTTCATCACATGGTTTACTGCAAGTGTCATAGGATCTGTGGAGCCCCACACCGTCTATCACACGGCACACACTCACTTTCAGTGGGACTCTGTAGATCGACTGTGATAAAGTATCCTATGACTCTCTGTCCAGAACACAGGAGGCTTCCTGTGTTCCATGGGAAGCAATGGGGCGAAAGCGTCACTGTGGGCAATGCTGGGCACAGGGCGACTGGATTGCCCCGCTGCCTTGCAGATTCGCTACAGAGGATGGTGAATCCCCCCACTGTGCCTCAACAATGTAATGAGGTCATTATACTAATATTTATTTTTGACAATTGCAACCAATTAAGATGGAATTGCTTTCTTCACAGCCCCACTCTAGTTCAGGAGTGAGCAACTTCCTAATGAAAATGAGGGCATTTAAGAACCCTAAATTTGCCAGAACTGCACCACTTCTAATGCCACAAAGACTGACAGCACCCTTAAAACTACTGCAACAATTCTCTGAGGTGCTGGATAATGCCAGTTGTAATGTGTTGTTCCTCTGACAGATGGCTTGGGAGCCCTTCCTAGCATCGTGGCCAAACATAGATTTAACACCTGTTCAGTAGCATAGAGAAAGTAAATTTGTATTAGTGACTTTATTAAATACATTTTTGCAGTAACTTAGCAGTTTGCCTATAAAGAGAGACAGACTGGAGGAATAGATTTTCTTGTGTTGCTAACCTGCCTGCACGGTTCTCATAGTTATATGGGCATAAAGGAAATGGATCACACATGCACAGTTTTATTTTCTTTGTTTATGTCTGTATTATATAGCTCTTGGGAATCCTTCCATCAATCTTGGCTGGAGGGGTGAACACCAGTCAGGGGCCCCATAGGCAGCTATAGTGAATGGATTGCCAGCCAAAGGTAGTCTGGGTAGAATTAGTTGTTTAGGGCCCCAGTTCTGCTGTTGGCTGTGAGGGAATGCTAGACCACATCAATGAAAGCCTGGGATACCTCTCTACCACATACCATCAGTTGGATCATTTACTACCAATAAAGCTTAAAGCAGTAATGTATGTTAGTGTTTGGCACCAGATGACGTCTAGGGAGGCTTGAAACTACAAGTTCCAGAAATGAATACTAGCTCTATAAGGCTTCATATGCTCTTTCCATAAATAACCTGCTTCCTTTCTAGCAGGAAAAAAAGAAACAAGGGCAATTTCTTTTGCACACTTGACACTATTTGGTAGTGCATTTCTGACTGTGGTTGTATCATCTACTTACCTAGGTGTTGGTTGCAATTATCAATGGTAGCAGGATGCCAGAGGCAGCTGAGGTGCTGTGTTGACCAGCAGATACATGCTCGCCACTTTTCTGTCAAAACACTATCTCTTCTATGTTTTTCAAATACTTTATTGTAATGGAATATGAGTGTTTTAAGAGACAAACATTGCAAACTAATACAGGTAAAGTGTGATGAAATCAACCATTGTTTCCTACAATTTCCCAAAGACTCTTGGAGGTAGCTCAAGTGCATAATTCACAAAATGTATTCCATAATTCTGTAGTTTGGGTTATACTAGTCATGTTTTTCAATTCTACAATGAATATACATCAATTTGATTTGTCCACATTAATACAATGTAGGCATTTTCATAATTTCAAGTTATACATTAAACATACATTTGGAAATTATGTATATGAGATGATAGATAGTTAGATAGATAGATAGATAGATAGATAGATAGATAGATAGATAGATAGATAGATAGACAGGGTTGCATGTTCAGCAGAACCATTGTGGAAATGGGAGAGAAAACTGACCGTGTGGCTAAAATAAAGCATAGGACACCCTCAGCCACACCCTCAATACAATATTCTTCTGTGATAAAGAATAAACTTGTCTTAATGCTTATTGATGCTGTTAAGATCATGTTGATAGATATGCATATGATAAGATACAATTTCTGTTCATAACCTGTTAAGACTTATTCCATAAATCAGTGAATGATAAAACATTTTTGAAAATTTCAGTAATCCATTGGGTCTATTCTAGGTAAAGGTAATGTAAAGGTTTTCCCGTGACATTAAGTACAGTTGTGACTGACTATGGGAGTTGGTGCTCATCTCTACTTCTAATCCAAAGAACCAATGTTGTCTATAGACACCTCCAAGGTCATGTGGCTGGCATGACTGCAAGGAGCGCTGTTACCTTCCTGCTGGGGCGGTACCTATTGATCTACTCACATTTGTATGTTTTTGACCTGCTAGGGGCTAACAGCGGCTGCTCACTCCGCTCCCTGGATTCGAACCTGTGACCTTTCGGTCCGCAAGTTCAGCAGCGCAGCACTTTAATATGCTGCACCACTGGGGGCCCTGGGTCTATTCTAGGAACTGGATTTTAGCCATATTGCTTCACTCTGTCTCTTACATTTGTTCTGACAATAAAGTGGACCACATGCTTTTGAGCTGATTGGAAAAGAGATGGTATTTAAATGTACTGGGAATAAATAATGACAATGCAACCTCTCCTGCTTCATCAGCAGTAGATGAAATGGATAGTCTCCCTTTTTTAAGATTGGGAGGAATACTATAAAAATGGTAGATTTGTGTGAAGCCCAAAGGAGTGGATTGCTGACAAATTGGATAGGATAGGATTATTCAAATGCTGAAATATGTTTGGGTCATACTTTGAAAGTATACATAAGATAGACTTTATGATCAGAATGTCTTAGTTAATTTAATATAGCCAAAATTATTTATTCTCTGAAGCATATTTGCCATTTCAGCCACGTAAGAGGTCTGAGGCCTTCCAGGCAAATTGAATAGGTATTTGTTTGTTGCAAATATCTTATCTCATATCTTATTAGTTGCAGGTCGTTCTTAGGTTCATGTTATACTAAAATATGAAGGGAAGAATAGCTAGTAATTTGTTAATGTCATCTAGGATGAACTTGGTTGGAAAGGGAAGTGTACACGCTTAGTAATAACACAAGTGTTTCCTTGCTAATCCCTTGGCAGGTTCATTATCTGTAGAGCCTCAGGCAACAGTTGGCCTATCGTGAGAGAGAAATTTAACCCACAGCATGAAATTAATCCTCAAAGACTTGTGTCTGCCCATTCTAGAAATAATAACTCTGAAGTGATTTTAAATTTCGCTTCTAACTTTATGTAGAGGTGTTAAACTGTTAGCTCTGATAGTTCTGTGTTTCATGCCACTTCATTGATATGCATTTAGTAAAAGGAACAAATTAGTGAATCCATATTCTAGAGGATGAAATTCAGATGTAATGAGCAAATGTGGCATAAAAATATGTTTAGTAACTTCCCTTATATTTTTCATAGAATTCACAGATGGAAACAAATGTAGGCATGCATTGCCTAGGCAAGGCTGTGATTATTTCATTATATACATTTAGCAAATAACAGAGAGGGTTTTTCTCTCTCTCTTCAGAAGCTGATGGATTGAGTTGCTTTGGTATGTTTTCATTTTTGCGATGTCAGGAATACAGTATATCAATAATGTTCCCTTGTTAATCTTTTTGGTAAATACTTCATCATGTTTCGCATGAGAGGCATCGTTTCCTTGCTGTACATGTAAGTTGAATGGTTCATCTCTCTACTTCTGTAACCTGCCAAGTGTACGGCATGAAGCAGACAGCTTGCATGCAATGATTCTTCTGGACAATGTGTCCTTCACTATTGAGTACAACGTCTATATTAGCACCAGTTGAGAACTGCTGACAGCAGGATTCAAGCTGGCTTTACTTTTAATGAGATCAGGGATGGAAACATTTGACCTAATAATAGCTGACCAGTTGTTCATACTAAACAAGAGCAGGGGCAATAAAATCAGAGTTTAGAACCTGCCTTTCTAACTTGCTCTTTCCATCTGCCTGAAGGAATAACTGAATATTTATCTCCAGTTCATGTGAAAAAGAAAGAGCCTTTTCTCATGAACACAGGGTGTCTTCATTTCTTATACCTACACATTTCTAAATATTTTAATGTCAAAGCTTGATATCTGGCTATGTTACCTACATACAGTCAGCCCCCCATGCTCACAGTTTCTACATCAATGGATTCAATTATCCACCATTTGAAAAAAAAGAAAGAAAGAAAGACAATCCTAAAGACAAACTCTTTTTTTTGCCATTTTATGTAAGGAATAGCATTTTGATACGTGTCGTATATAAATGGGGCTTGAGCATCCACAGACTTTAGTATCCACAGGAGGGGGGATGTGGAACCAAAGCTCAGTGGATATCAAGGGCCAAGTATTTATACCAATCAATAAACAGCACTGGTGGAAAATCCAATATAATATTTTACATCAGTACTACAAGTGTACAATATCAAATATGTTTTTACACACTTGTCTTGATAAAGCTAATGCTAAAACAATAGGGGAAACATAATGGAGAGGTAAGGAATTGTAGTGTATCAGAGATTCATATAACTTAAAAAGGAAAGTCTCTTCGGTATTAACTTTATTGTTTCTAGGAGAAAACAGAGTAATTATAAGACACAAATGAACAAGAGGCGTGTTATATGAAGAAGAGTTTTGAGAGACTGAAAAGGCTTTTGACTCTAGGAGAGAAGAGGAAACCATCCTGAATTCCAGCTGATGGTTAAAATAACACTTTTTGAATTCCAGGGGCGAAAGAAGTATTAAAAGTTGTGAACAGTGTGCTAAGATGTTTCTTTGATCTAAAGATTTTCATGGAGTTGGAGACAGTTATTTAACTGGATGGCTCCCCTTCCCCCAACAAGTTTTTTTCTTTTCTGTTAAAGAAACAAAGCTACAAAACAGGTAGTAAAATCTGTTGCAAAGTATATGCCTCGTAGATTACAACAGTGTCTGCAGTCCACAAACCCTTGGTTAGAAGGCTTTTTTCTTTAACAACAACAACAAACTCATGTTGCTCTGTAGCTTTAAAATTATCAGCACATTGAAAAACCTTGTTAAAGCTCAAAGAAAGACCCTGTTTCCCTTAAGATTTAACAGCATTTTAGACGCTGGTGAAAATAAAAAAGGGGGAGACGGGGGGGGGGGGGGGCTCTCCTTTTAATCCTAAAGTCAGTAAGACATATTATGGAAAATTGCGTTAACTCTTGCAAATCCCTCTCCAACTATAAAAGTACAAATGAGATTGTCCCTGCTGTGTCAGTCAGGCCTGTGAACTTCAGAGCAATAGGATATTTATAAGAAAATTCCAGACATAGCAGTGGAGCCGTGATCCATATGACCTAAACTTTCCAGTCTTTGTCTATCCTCCTGTCTTTAAGGAAAAACAGAGGGGCATGAAATAAAAACTTGGGCTAGCACAAATCATTGTTATGACTCCTTATAATGAATGATTTGCGTAATGCTTAATAGACTTGTTAGGCTGAACTTTTTAAAAAGCCCTTTAAAAACTTTTTCACTGCTTTATGCTAATTCTTCCGTTCTTTTTTCTTTCTCTTCAAAAAACAGTGCCCCGCCCCCCACCTTTTTTGTCTGGATTACCCTGCCATCTCATTTCCTTTTTTTCAGCTGGGAAAGTGTGTGGTGTGTCATAAAGGTGCAAGTTAGCACTATTCGTAGCACTGTTCTTGTCTGTTTCCATCTTGTGATGAAGTCCTGTTTTCAGCGATTTATAACTCAGTCTTAAAAAACTAAAGGCAAAAGTGTCTGGATCAAGGACAAGGGAAAACTGATTTCTCTTTCGAGAGATACCTTAAAAACTAAAAAATATGTCTAGGAGTAAAGCTTGCACAAAACCTTCAGTTGTACAACTTGCACTTTGTGTAACTTCGTTATATGGAAATATTTACTTTATTTCAAAATTTTATTTTTGATACAGTGTTTCATGCACAGCTATCATCGGTTACCTGTTTTTGCATGGTTATAATTATTACATTGTTATATTTGACAAGTATGTTAGTTTGCTGAACTAAATCCAATTGTTAATCCAAACCAACTCTTGGATTTAGATTTTAGGAAGCAATCCTACAACCACCTACTTGTGTGAAATTCCTATTACTGAGACTTAATTTGATGTAGAAGTGTAAAGAATAGCTACCTTAGTTGTTTTAAAGAAATTTTGTTTATTTATTAAAACTAGATGACCATAAGCTACTTGATCAAAATTATTTTTATCAGCTGTAGTGAACTGGGACAAAATTCATTTTCAGGAGAATGAGAGTTTGGAAAAGCTGTATTTTTAACAAACTACCACTCTAAATACTCAGTGCTCTTGAACTTTTTTGAAAAGAAGTACTAAAACAGTCTTTCACTTCAAACTGATAATAAAAACCACGTATCTTTAATACTGGGGCACAGCTGGGTGGATCAGAATATAACTTTGACTATTAATTCTACATTTCCTAGCTTTAGAGCATTCTATTTGCATAGTTCTATTTTAATGTGTTATATGTTGTGTCTGTAGAAAGTCAGCTCAGTGGGTGGATAGTGGTTGTGTTGGGACTATGACACCAGCTGATGGTGAGAGAGCCAGCTGGAAAACTGGGTAGTAGTGAGAGAGCTAACCAGGACCGTATAATTAGCTACAAGCCAGTCCCCTAGTGGGAGTAGAGTGCCGCTGAACTAGCCTAATCGACTGGGAATACACTCATGGACTGTGTTAAGTGTTGTTTTATTAATATCTTAGAAACATAGAATCATAGATTATAGAATAATAGAGTTGGAAGAGACCACATGGGCCACCTAGTCCAACCTTCTACCATGACAGATCCCTGACAGATAGACATCCTGCCTCTGTTTAAAGGTCATCAAGAAAGGAGCTTTCACCATATTCTGAGGCAGAGAGTTCCACTGTTGAACAATTTTTACGATCAGGAAGTTCTTCTTAATGTTCAGGTGGAATCTGTTTTCCTGTAATTTGAAGGAAAGGTGGCAATACGTTCAGTAAAGAAAACTTTCTTCTCTGCACACATTGCATCTGCAGATTCACGTCCAGTTTAGCTGTTCAGACTGGTGAAAGGTTTAACTTTGGTACCCTCCCCGCTGAAACCATTGCTAGAACCTTCAGTAGCTCACTGTGATGTTTTTGACAACCATTTCGCAGATAAAATCTCTCATTCAAGTGTTGACTTAGATACTGTCATTGGTGCAGAGGCCAATGTGTGTGGTGTCCAGCAACTCTGTGAGTGAGATTACACTGGATCAGTTTCAATTGGAGACTACTATTGATGTGGACAAGCTGCCAAGGCAACTAAGGAGGAAAACCTCCTTTCTTTATCCATGCCCCTCATCCAGGGAGGAGATGCAGTTCGATCTCAAATAAAACAGATGAACTTTCCCTGAAGCAGTAGTTAGACCTCTGCTGTAAAAGCCCTCCCTGGATCCCCTGGATCTTAATAATTACAGACCAGTGTCTAACCTTCCTTTTTTGGGCAAAGTGATTGAGAACGTAGTTGTTCTCCAACTCCAAACAATCTTGGATAACACACACTTCTTTGATCCATGTCAAACAGCAGGATATGGAGTTGAGATTGTTACGGTTGCCTTATTGGATGATCTCCATCTTAACACTGACAAGGGGGATATATCTCAATGGCTTTCAATACCATTGACCATGGTATCCTTCTGGAACATCTGGGGAATTGGGAATTCACCTGGGGTTGGGAATTAAAGGCACTGTGTTGCAGAGGTTCCGGTCATACCTTACAGACAGGTTCCAGATGGTGGTCTCTTTTTAAAGAAGGATCCCACAAGGTGCCATTCTATCCCCAATGCTTTTTAATATTTACACGAAACTGCTGGGAGAGATCGTCCGGAAGCATGGGGCGGGATGTTATCAGTATGCATTTATCTGCGAAATGGGGATGTAGGTGTACCACCTAGTTCTGAATGGGGTTGCACTCCCCCTGAAAGACTGTGTTCGCAGCATGGAAGTGATCCTGGATCTGTCTCCAAATGTCAGCTAAAGTAGATGCGACGGTCAGGACTGTTTACTACAAGCTTCGATTGATACACCAGCTCCATCCCTTCCTAGATTTAGAGGACCTAAAGATAGTAGTACACGCATTGGTAACCTCAATGCTGAATTTCTACAATGTGCTTTACATTGGGTTACTTTTGTGCCAAGTTCAGACATTCCAACTAGTTCAAAATATGGCAGCCAGATACAGGAATATCCACGAGTGAACATATTACACCAATCCTATACTCACGCCAATGGCTGGCTTTTAGTTTCTGGGCAAAGCACAAAGTATTGGTTTTGACCATCATCCAGAGGACCTTTTCATTGGCCACCCAAATACTGTGGAATGTCCTGCCAGAAGAGCTCCGACAGCTAAATGAGCTGTCGGGATTTAAGAACCATCTAAAGACCTATCTCTTTCAGCAGGCCTACCCAGCTAGTTTTAAGCATGCATTTTAAACTTGTGTCCTGTGTTTAATCTAAAATACGTATTTTAATATGTATTTTGTAGGAATATGATTTGATATGTATCTTTTATAGAAATACATTTTAATATGTGTGTTTGTGGAATTTTTACAATGTTTATGTGTTTTATTTATTCTGTAATCCGCCTCGAACCATGAGGAGAGATGGGTAAGAAATAAAATTATTGTTGTTGTTGTTATTTCAAACTTTAATAGTGCTTTAATAGTGTGCTTTGTGGCTTGGCAATGTATATTATAGCCAGACATATCAAGTCATTATTTTTTCAACAAAGTGCAGATCTGTTTAGTAAAATGCTGGTGAAACTAAGGACATAATCTGATATTTTCTATAGTTGATCTTAGCCAAAGACCTAGAAGTGATAACCTGATGTTTTAAAGCAAATTTTAGCTGCACATTTTATTTAAAAGTAGAATTGTTCTGCAGCTGAATTGGAGACATGTATTTGAACTGTATTGGAGCAATTTACTATTTAGTTTGGGATGTTATTTCTTAAAAACTTTTGCACCTTTGGAAGGGTGTGTGAAGAAAATGTTCAGGTATTAGGACTCCTTTGCCTCCATGGAGTTAATCTAACGGCATGATTTTGCAGTCTGCCAAATTTTTTCCTCCCCTCTTCATTAAAGCATAATATGGCAATGTACCAGCGTGTCGCGGGTTAATCTTATGCATATTCCCTCCCCAGAATACTAATGAAAACAGAAAAGGCACATTTTAATTCCACATGGCAAGAGTAATAAAATAAAAAAACCTCAAACCGTTTGCTAGAAATCCACAGAGAAGGAGCCATTTCCTTGTCCTGCTAGTCAAAAGGAAAGGTGTTGTGGCGTAGAGGAAATCAGTGTTTTATAAAACTGTAATCTCGAAATCTATGCATAAAGTTTGCTGTTGTTTGCTGTCACGTCAACTTCAATTTATGTAGATTCTGTGGATGGGTAAGGAGAGAGAGAAAGAGAGATTTTTGTCAAAATCTTTCAGAGAGGCATACGGAAAGTTCAGTATGATTCTGCAGGCTGAAAATCAGTGGCATGATAAGTAGCAAGCAGCAAAATTATGTGTTAAAATTTAAATCAATGTTTCCCTGATTTGAAGGCGACCAAATGGACATTTGAAGGTGACAGAATGAACACTGAAAAAATATACCAGATTAGCAGGCAAAGAAAGCAGTGTGCCTCCATCTTTACTGAATGTATTCCTATGAAATGTGTGCCTGACTACTTTTAAACAAGCTTCAAACAATATCATGTCTTTAATATATTGAAATAGAATTGTAATGATACCAGTTTAAATAATAAAGTATGTGTGCATGCATCCAAGCTCTTCAAGTTTTTATTGTGTTGTCTGTCTTGGGAAGGAATTATTAAAGTATTTCAATTCTTCATCATCATCAGTGAACAAGAATTTACTATCTTCTAAAGTGCTATTTATTTATTTATCGTGTCAGAAGCGAATTGGGGATACAGGTATAATGTATAGAAAAATCACAATAAAGTTAAAAACTTGGCATTATACTAAATTTCCTTTGACCAGAAGCTGGCCACTTCAAGTGCCTCTGGTGTTGTTGTAAGAAGATCCTCCATTGTGCATGTGGCAGGGCTCTGGCTACATTGTAGTAAGTGGTCTGTGGTTTGATCTTCTCTATACTCGCAGGTCATCTCTGCATCTCGTGGTGCCAGAATGCAGTCTGTTCAGCACCTTCCAAGTCACTCAGTTTTTGTGCCCAGGCGGAGAGTTTCTCATCTGGTATCAGCCACTGTTTGAGGTTCCGGGTTTTAACCTGCCACCTAAAGTGCAATGAAAAAGTACATCTCTGGCATTGGGCACATGTTGATAATACTAATGTAGTATTATTAATTTATTATCATTCTATATGAGAAGGTGTCTTTGACAGTGTAAATTAGCACCTGTCTAGCAGTACAGTTTGTAAATATAAACTACGGTATTTTCAGGCAAAAAGACTTGAGCCACAGCTCCTCTTGTGAGGCACCAGAACTTGCCATAGTTATAGAGGGAATGTAAAGAGGACATACTTTAGGACTGAACGCATCATCATATATTAAATTAGGGAAGTGTTCTTTTCTCTATTGCCATATAGATTTTTGCTTATCAGTGAAGAACATGATATAGCTTGCTTGCCTGAAGTGCTTGCTTTGCTTCCAAATTGCTGGATTCCTGGAGGTTCAGGCTCCAAAGATTTGTGTGAATGTGTGTGTGTGTAAATTGTTAATTGTCGCCTCTCTGTGGCTGTCTCCTTATAAAGATATATTACTCAAAGGGTGCAGCTACACTGTAGAATTATTGCAGTTTGATGACGTTTTAAGTGCCATGACTCAGTGCTATGGAATCCACTACTGGGAACCCTGACAACCTCCCCTTTTTCACAACCTTCCTCATCCTTGCATCCACAGAACACTATTTTAAACTGATTTTAACTTGATTGTTTATAATATGGTTGATGCTCTGGAGCATTCTTGGAACTTTTATAATTTGTTTTTAGCTTTCATTTTATGTTACAATGTATATTTTTAGATGATGTGAGCTGCCTTTCTCACATCATCTGGAGAAAGGCAGCATAGAAATCTCCTAGATAAATAAATATTGCCAAACAGTGGAAAGGGTTAAAGAGACATATCTTTCCCCATTCTCTTTTTCTCCTCCAATGCAGGTACATATGAAAATACATGCATTCACATATGCAAACAGAGAGCTCTGCAGATCCAATTAAAATGTGCACAACAGGAGGAAAGGGAATGAAAAGGAGAAAGCTGACAAATTAAAATTATAGGGTTGTTTTTGTTAATGGCTTGCTGCTAGGAACAGAAAGGCTCAGGAAAGGAGGGGGAAATATGAAATGCCCTGGAATTACTAATGTATTGTTTGGATCTTGGAAGCAAAAGCTGCAATTACAGGAGTAAAAACCATGCTCTTCTGATACATTTGACTAATCCGGGTGGATCCAGAGTCTAGAACCATAGAGCTGGAAGAGACCACAAAGGCCACCCAGTCCAGCCCCCTCAAATATATGTATCAGATTCTCCATCATGTAGTGTCACTCTAAGGGAGCATGTGGCATAAAAATGGCTAGTTCCCAAAGCGCTTAAACACGTTTTTAATAAGGAAAGGGGAAAGGAATTCTGCTGTCAGTAATATCATCATACCATCCCTCCCCAAGTGACCTTTCCAAAATTTCACCCTTTTCACCCCCTTTCCCTAGATTTCAAGCTGAACATTCGCAGAGTACAACTTTTATCTCCACCTTAGTCCCTTACACCCCATGACTCTCAATGACCTCAATCACAGCATGATGCATCCAGTTCTTCTATAGGTCAGTTGCCTAGTATGAGTATGACTGAAAGCTATTAACACTGATTTTCATGGTAAAAGTGTATGAGGCAGCCGTCAGGGCCAAGGGGATAAGCTGTATAAAGGCAATAAATAATAAAGGAGAATTCTTCTAAGGCCCAATCCTGCACCATCCATTCTCCATGCCAGATTGACTGAATGCTGCGCAATGTTCTCATTTTCTCATTAAAATAAAATGTTTGGATAACAGCGCTGCAAACAGCTTGACTGACATATTTAATTTGGAATAAAACAGTGGTAATGTTCACTGAGGCGATGACTTAGTCCTGAAAAATGCTACTTGCGAATTAGAATATCAACAATATTTATGGTTAGAGCTGCACTGTGCTGTGACTCTTTTTGAAAAAGGTGTTAAAGTATTTGCATGTCATGCACCAGCGAGACAGCTATAATTAGTTATTTTTGTTAACCATTAGTGTAATTACTGT
Organism: Anolis carolinensis; assembly: GCF_035594765.1. Lineage (NCBI taxonomy): Eukaryota > Metazoa > Chordata > Lepidosauria > Squamata > Anolidae > Anolis > Anolis carolinensis. The sequence continues at coordinate 327,271,997 of NC_085841.1, read as the reverse complement.
AGCAGATCACTATGCAAGTGTTCCATAGACAAGTTAAACCTGCTCCTGGGCAGGTTTAATTTATGTGTCAGTGACTTTGCCAAGAACTTTAAGTGTCTTTTAATTATTTTCAAACACAGTCCTTAGTTCTGTCTTTGGAAAGCTACTGTATTTTTTATGTACCTTACTTATGGGGTAATCTGGGGAGGAGGCAAGTCTGTGATGAAGGAACTATAGCTTCCGATACCCCATCGGTTTTTGCTTCAGTCAGGGTAAAAACTGGATGATGTTTTATTTTTCCTTTCATTTTCCTTTTAAACTTTAAACTTTCCTTGTAATCCACTGGGAAGGAAAATAACTCACTTTCAGGCTAATAGGCTGTTCCCCCATCCTTGGTCATTTGTTAAGAAACAGTCTTCCACAGTCTGCCCTGAGGCGTATTTTCTATACCCATGTATAAGTCTAGAAATTTTAGTCCAAAAATCAGTCCAAAAAACCTGGATTGACTTATCCTTGAGTCAATGTAAGTACTGTACCTTAACTCCTATCAAAAAAGGAATTCCAGAGGAAAGATCGTCACGCTAGATATATCACTAATCATGTGGCATCAGAAGAAGACCTCTAAGAATACCACATATATTCAGGTATAAGTCTGCCTCATGTATAAGTTGAAAGCAGGTTTTGGGGCTAAAATTATGGATTTTGATATGTATCATGGATATCTTGAAGATAGAGGTAGGACAGCACCAATGCTGACTCAGACAGACAGCCACCTGCGACCATCCTTTTTCTGAGTATAGTGGCGAAAGGCAAGAGATTCGTCCATCACAAGAGAACCTAAAAGTCAAACCAATTTTGCTACTCTCACCACTGTGGCACTTCTGGCTTTTCTTTCTTTTTCTTTTTTTTTTAATGCCTGGGAGAAGAAATGGAGACCAGTGGCCAGGGGCTAGCATTGGTACATCCCTTGGAATAAACCTGCATGGCTCATATCAAAATCCATCATTTTGGCCCCAAAACATGTGCTCGACATATACATAAAGTAGGCTTGTACATGAATATATATGATACCCTTAGAGGTCTTCCTCTGATAACACATTACAAGTGGTATATCTAGCTTGTAGGTCTTTCCTCTGGGATTTTTTTCCTTTTATGGAGCAGCACTGTATTGGATAATATGCCCTTTGGCCTGCTTCAAATTAGTGGCCTAAATTTGAAAAAAAATTCAGTGTAAAAATTATTTCTCTTAAATTTCATTCTTATCGGTGCTATAAATATTTCATTGTGGTCACAACTCCTTTGTGAATGGTCATTGCACTTTCATGAAATTGTCATTGTCACTATTTCTGGTGCTCAGTACTAACAGTTTTTGTTTCAGTACGTTTAAGTATACATATCTGCAAATTGGAGATAACATTCCATGCCACTGGTAAAGCTTATAATACATGTTTTAAGCTGCTACAGGGTCATATATTAGCCTCCTTTACCCTATTTTGAAAGAAAGGTGAGTTATAAATTTAATAAATAAAATAAAAATATTCCTTTTTAAAAATAAAATTTTATTGAAAACATTTAACAAAGCTTGGATTCACCTTAATGATTACATAGAGGTAAAAGAAAAAAGTGAATGTGTGTGGTGGTGCAGACAACAATTGAGGTGGTGGTTGGGGTGGGGAAACAGACATCGATTCTAATCAGACAAATGTACATATGGTCCGAAAGAAGAAAAACAACACATGAAAACAATAGGAAAGCTATATTTACCCTTCACCCGACATACAACATACAGAATAAAAATTACTTCCATCTATTGTATGGTGCTTTAAACAGTATTTTATAACTACACTTATCTTTCCTATCTTGCTTTCCTTAGATGTTATTACTGCTCCCTTATAAAATAAAAATATTCCTTATAATGTTTGCTGCAGTAGACTAATACAATAGCTTTTCCTCTTAAAGAGGAAAAAAGCTTGCAGTCTCTTTCTAGTTTTGATACTTTGAAACTATCAATTTTATTTTATAATTTGAAACAGATGATAGCTGTACTTTTTCAAAATCTTTTTGAAGTCCAGAATACAATTGAATAGGAAAGAGATGTTCAGGAATTTCATTTGGTACACCATTCAAAGCTAATTGACCTGATCCACACATCCTGGACTAACACATGGCTCAGAAAGTGGCTATGCTTGCATCTTGCACTTCCTGGTATTTTTGGAATGTAATATAAGCAATATATATTAAAATGTATGTTTGGGGGTAAAATATATTTAGAAACATGTTATTTAATAGCAACTATATCTTGACATGTGTTTTATCAAAAAGATATTTCCTGAAATATTGGGGTGGCAGAAAGAGGAAAGACCTGTAGGTCCATTATTTCTTCTGCATAATAGGCCAAAATTCAACATATGCATTTTTCATTGGGTGAAATTATCTTTATTGCATATGTGTGCGTGTGTGTTTGTGTGTGTGTGTAAGTTTTGAATTCTGCCAACAACAGTGTCATTATATTACATCAATGTAATGACATTTCCATTGTCTTTTGAGTGCCCTTTAAAGACACTTTAGAAAACATTTAACTGGATATTGGTGCTTAACATGTCTTTCCAGCTGCCCAACAATTTAATATAAGGCATATTAGAAAGACAGAAAAGCAAATGAAACGGATGGTTAATAATATAGTACTGTGGTACATGCAAAGGTACCAGCCAAAATGACAGTAGGTGTGTAGTCACATTAGTTCAGAACAAGGTTTTACTAAGAGCCAGTGCTCCACAGATGAACAGCAGTACTCTTATAAAAGACCACTTCTTACTGTAAATAGCCACAGTGGTATCACTCCATTATCTGTGACACGTCACTATGCTATGGGGATCGTGTGATTTTCCACTCTTCTTTTTTGTAGGAAAAAGTGTTTCCTACACAAAAATTTCCAAACTAAACCCTTTTTTTTTGTAATATATTCTGTGTGCGTGGAATGTTTTTATACTCACAAATATTGATGCCTGTAAGCTCCCACATGCAATCTTAAATAGTATAGTCAGAACACAAGTAAAATGAGTGTTTTCAAACTGCAGATGTATATTTATTGTACATGTTTTATATTTCATTGAATTCTTGACAATATGGAAGGTTTAAATCTGTGACACACCCCATCTCAAATCTGATAAAAGAAGTACTTATGACATGCTATTCCTGAGTGTTTGAATCAGTAAGAAGACAATTATGTAAATATTGTGCTGAGTGAATGATATATTACATGTTTTGAATTATGAAGCAAGTTCATCCTTTCCCCCAGCTGAAGCCATCCTCTGTCTTCTAATTTTAAAATCATTGTATTTAAGAGATAGTGTACTTGCACATATAAAACATGAAACAAGATAATTTTATCCCAAACAAGTGCTAAATTTCAGTTTAGCTGTATGCATTTGAAAGACCCAAAATGAGAGCATAAAACAGCTCATCAGAAGTAAAGAAGTGCAACAGAAATCAATTAGAGGTGAATTTATTGAAAGATCTGCTATAAAGGAGAACATTTCCTGTCTCTGTACTGCTTTCCTAGTTTCCCTTTTAGGCTCATACTTAAAATATTATTGCAGCACTACAATAGTTAAATATAAATCCCTGTATTGGCAGAATTTATACCTGTGGCTTAAAATAATTAGGCATTTGTTTTGAGTTCTAATGTTCATATTTTCAACAGTTTATATGACTTGAAAGATTTACCCTTCAAATAAACTACAGAATTATACTCTCAATTTACTAATTATCTTTGGTACGTAATATAAACAGCCTGCAAATTCTGTCCCAGATGGTGGAATAAGTTATCAGTCTTCATTTTGCAATAGCTGAATTCTAATGGAAGTTTAGTCAAAGTAATGAAAAAAAGCAATGTGAATAGCAAATATCTGAATCCTGAATGAAAAACACTGGTCACGCTAAATTTGATTACTGCAATTACTACCTGGTTTTATCTGAATGTAACCACATGAATTAATAAAAATATCACCCTAGAGCATTCTTGGAGTTATGATTCATAATGCATTTTTTAGAATGTATTTCTAGACTGCACTGACCCATGATCTCAAAAAAGTAGTAGAACAGCATCATATAAAACAATGAGATACCGACTATAATGCATGTGTAATAAAAATTAGAAATAATTAACTGTGGTTTTATGATTCTGGTGCATTTCTGTAATAGGAACCTAAGAAGCTGCCTCATAGTAAGTCAGAGACCAGGGTGATGTAGTGGTTTGAGTAGTGGATTAAGATTGGACCGTCCAGATTTTAGTCCCCATTGAGCCATGAAACCCACTGGGTGACCTTGGGGCAGTGACTCTCTCTCTCCAGACTGATATACCTTACAGGGTTGTTGTCAAAATACAGTGCAATCTAGCTAATAAAAAGTGAGCAAATTAATAAATTATTAGCTCATCAAACAGTATGGCAGCTCTCTAGCATTTCAGACAGAGATCCCCCCAGCAATGCCAGGGATCACAGAGGAGAGCTTTTGTGTGCAAAATGTATACTTTTACTACTCTGCTATGACCACTTACTCCCCTAATAGCATCATGATGTTATGATTTTGTTGTTTAGCATGTATTCTTGTAAGATGGAAACACTGTGTAAGGACATTTGTTGCTGTTGCATGCCTTCAAGTCCATTCCATTTCAGAGATTCTGATTCTCGAGGGTCTGGTTGTCTTTCTGATATATGAGAGATCACAGTCACATGTCAAGAGGTAAATTACATTGCTGCTATTACAAGTGGAAAAATGTTTTAGTGCGGTATCCACTTTGTTCCTATAATTATATATCTCCTTGGTCTTCCAAGATTGAGGACAACACTTACAGTGACCACAAGGATTGAAGCCAGCATCTCTTCACATGTATAAACATCCTTGATATATAATGCTACTCCACCCTCTCTTCTGTTTGGCCTTTTTCTCAATTACTGCATTCCAGTTACAGGATTCATCCTACCAGGTTTCAGTTTTGCCTATTATGTTGTAACTGTTTTGTTGTGTTAAAAGTTTCTGTTCATCTCATTTATTTTCCATGTTCTGGACATTAGTATAGTATAATATAGTATAGTATATATTGCAAATTATCTGGATAGAGATGTCTCCTTCCTTCCTCCTCTCCTTCTTTCCCTCCTTCCTTCCTTCTTCCAACATGGGGAAGGGGATAAAGAGAGAAGGATCGCCGGATCGCAAAGGGAGAGCCCCCAGATGCCTTCTTCCCTCTTCCTCCTCCTATTGACCCCAAGGGCCATCCAGTCCAACCCCCTTTTTTCTGCCATGTAGCAAAAGCACAATCAAAGCACCCCCAACAGATGGCCATCCTGCCTCTGAAAGATGATGATGATAATGATGATAAAGAATATATGTTTCTAGTTTGCAAGTGTTATTTCCTGTTTAATTGTGTGGTCCTTACTTTGAAAGTAGTAATTGTGCTCCGGAAACTTCATTTTTGAGCCCACAAACTATGTTAAATTAGTGGAGACTCTACAAGATATTCATTCATTGAGAAACTAGAGCAAAATGTGCTAGAGCATGTGTTTATGATAAAACCAATTAGGAAATGACATTTCTAACTCAGGCTATAGCCACTGATTGAACAGAGATCAGAGTCCCAGAAGAGGAGGTGTTTCTTTTCACAGAAAAAATGGGGAAGGGACAGTGGACAGGAACACTGTGATGGCAAATCAGCTGAGAACTCCTGAATAAAATTGATAGTTTGCTAGTATGTGATGGAGTTAGGAAAATAATCCATTTAATTTCAAAACTCAGTATGCCTGAGCTGTATGGTAAACCTACTCTTCCAAATACTTGACGTGTTCAGTGAGATGAAGTCTATGATTAGAGATTGAATTCTCTAATTACCATTCTGAAATGGCACAATCTAGCTAGCCCCACCCACATGCCTAATGAAGTGTAGAGTTGCTTCTCAAGAAATGTCCTGAAACACCTCTCCTTCTCTCACTTTCCCTTGTGTCTCTCATGCTGATTTGATATCATGGGCAAAGCTACTGTTAAACATGCCTCAATGCTCCAATGCCTTTCTGCATCTCACAATAAATCAATTTCCCTGGGTTCTCGGGGGTGCGACTCTAGAGATTTCAAGATATTTGAAGTAAGGAAAGGACTTAACCTTATCATGCAGCCCTATACGTTGTTCTTCGTGTGAAAGCAGCCAGGTGATGGAGTTATTGGCATCTGGGGTTAACAAAATAGAGTATTGTTGGCATCAGGAAAAAGGGGGGAAATTAAGAAAATCTACTTTGTGTTGGATTTGCATCTGTTCTGTTGTTTTAGAAATGTAAGATTAATGTAAACATAGATTCATGAACTTTTGTCTTTTTTAATGTTACTTTATAACTTCAGTTTATGTGTAAGCTTTCACTGAAACAAAAAGGTTTGAAAAGCAAGTTCTGCTATCTTTAGTTAAATTAACTCTACTCATTTCTACCTATTTCTGCTACATTGTCACATGTTCCAACTGATTCTTTTTTGGCTCATACATAAACTTTTTTTATAACAACTACTGGCAATTAATTAGCTAGTTCATTAACAAGTTACACCTAATTTTATTAGCCTACCAGGTTAATATCAAAGAACTCAATTCATAGATCTAGACTACAACTCCTAATTGGCATGTAGTTTTAAGGTTGCTATTAAAACTATAAAACTGATTTACTACAAAAATACCTAAGGAAAGGAATGTGTTCTGTATTGTAACTTTTGCAACATTGTTAAACAACCCATTAGCAGTAAATAATAATTGCAGAAGGTTTCCTCTTGTTCGTTTTTTTGGAACACTTTGTAGCCCCAGTTAGCAAAAATGGCTGCTAGAACCATTTTCAGAGAGAAAATAATCTGAATGCTCTTACTATACAGTTCATTGGCCATAGTCCATTGTTGGAGTTTAACATTTAGCTGGATTCATAATCCCCACCTCTGATTTTAAAGGAAAGCGGTAAAAAGGCAAACAAAGATGCAATTGTGGCTTTATGGGTGCATCTACAGTGCTGAAATATTTCAGGGTGACACTACTGGGGTTTGTAGTGTGGTGAGTCAGCAGAACTCTGCCAGAGGTGGCTAAAGACTTAGGCACTTCCAGACAGGCCCCAAAATGTGGGTCCTATTGGGCTTTTACCTGAAGCATCCAAACAATGCCTCAGGTAAAGCAAATTACTTGGGAAGAAAGCAGGTAAACCCTGCTTTGTTTCAAATTAATTTGATACCCCATGAAACCCGGGCCTTCCTGAAAAGCCCAGATCTGATGGAGTATTCGAACTGTGGGGACTGACTCCTGGGTACTCCTGGGACTACCCAGGGGTCAGTCCCCACAGCCCTCTTGGGTTTTTGGGCTCCAAGAACCCAGAGAAGTGAGAGAGCACCCACCCCCTGCCACAATACCCCACCTTCCCAAACCAGCCTTAAAATTTAAAAAACTTTTTAGCTCCGGCAGCCCTCTTGGCATGTAGAAATTATGTGCCAGGAGGCGGGGGTGGGGGGAGTGAGGAGGAAAATAGCTCCTGCCTCCTCCTCCCCCCCCCCCCCCCCGGTCTCCTGGCGTGTCATTTCTGTACATCAGGAGAACTGCTAGAGCAGTGTAAGGGTAGCTCTGTAAGTTTTCTTTAATTTTAAGGCTGGTTTGAGGGGAGCTTCTGGGTATTTGGGTGCCCTCCCGGTAGTTATTGGGAGGGCATATAAACACCCCACTGGGAAAGCCCAGTTTTCTTTGGGAAGTGTGGGGACAGAAATGCACACCAAAGCAGGTTTTTAAATCCCGCTTCAGCACACATTTCTGTCAAGTCTGGAAGTGCCCTTTGTCCAACTATAAATCCCAGAATTCCATAGTTTTGAGCCGTGGCTGGTAAGTGGTGCCAAACTGAATTAATCCTACAGTATAGTTGCACCCTATGTTAGCAGACAAGAGACCTCATCACATGGAGGTCAAGATGCTGGGGGGAAATGGGGGAAACTGTGGAAGTGTATGGCTTCGTTCTCTTACCGTTGGTGGTCATGGGATTCCATCCCAGAACATTTCTGTGTTGTCCCCATCTTCCTCCCATGTCCTCCCCAGCTTCTTCTCTAAGAAGCCAGTATGTAGCCTTATCTTATCTGTCACCATTCTGAATTGACTACTGTGAGTAAAAACACAATATTCTTAGCAGCTGAGGGGATTCAGAGATTGAGCACAGTGTCTAAGTTGATGAGCAACTGGCTCAAAAATGGTTGTCAACCATCACTATCACGCTCTGTTTTGTTGGCAGGGTCTGAAAGTTACTTTACCTTAATTTACCTTTTGATGGGAGGCTTGTACTGTAACAAGTAATTTGCCCCAAAGCAGTGTTTTTGCATGTTCTGTGGTAGTCCAATCTCTCTCATTGCACCAATAATTCTGAAGTCATTTGCTACAAGTTCCCTTTTTCTGTGCAATGGTTTACTGCTGTGGATTCAAATGATTGCTTTGGAATGTAGATGTGCATATCTCCCATCCCTCCCCCCACTCATTTTATGGTTCAGAAGAATGACTTTTTTTGCAGTGGCTCCACGTGTTACTTATATCCCTTCTATATTATCCACCAATCTGTACAGACACTAAATATCATGGGGGTGGGTTTGGGTGGCAGGAAGAGAACAATAACAGCACCAGACTTTATTCTTCAGTTATAAAGCTCTGTATCACATGATAAGACAATTCTACACATGTGAATACCTGTTTCAAGTTATCTTGGCAGCCCCGTATCAAGCACATTACATCAGTCCTTCCTGGAAATACCTGTCCACAGTTTAGTGAAACAAGGAATACCCTTTTTAGGCAGGACTAAAAAGTTTCTCTTGGGATGCTTTAGCAGTGGATTCCTGCAATGTTGGAAGATTCTTTCCAACTCTAGATGGCCCTTGGGGCTCTTTCCAACTCCATAATTGTGTGGCTATGGTTGTGGTTATAAGATGGTGTGCCAAACTAAGCTGTGAAAAGCATTACTGGCCACTTCTGCTGCCTGAACTTTCAGTATGCACAGGTTACAGGAAAAATTCCAAGATCTACACTTGGTTCTACACAGTTGCAACACCACTCTGAGTATTCTGTAGGCTCCTTGGAGAAGTAGATGAAAAATAAGGAAAGCTGAATACCATCATTATAATGTTGGAACTCTCCCACATCCCCAAGCACAGTCAGTCTCCATAGCTACTCCTTACATATATTTATTGTGTTCAACTGAACACTTGAAAAGGGTGTACAATAAAAACTAAATTGAAGGTCATTTTCCACATTTTATTTCATCTATTCATTGCCTGGCTTTATGCCTTTACCTCCCTGTAACTCTTGACCATGTATTTTGGGCATAGACACATCTTTTACATAGTCTGTCTAAATAATGAAAATTATCAAATTGTTACATATTCTATATGGAAATTACTGCATATTTAGTAAGTAAATATAACCTCTTTATTGTCCAAATAAAATTTAAGCGTGGAAGACTGTTTCACCATGTGATGTTGTACTTTATGCAGTGCCATTACAGGTTGTGAAAGTGGTAACCTTCACAAAAGCTATTTGCAAAGAAAGAAAACATACTACAGTTTTCAACAAAGTGTAAAGCCATTGAAGTTTGTTTTCTGTTTTGTGAATTTCAAAATAATTCCCTCACAGTTCTTGAAGAAGATAATATTTAAAAGAGGGTTTAAATAATGTTGTGCATCATTCTACAGAAATTAATGTACTTTTAATGGACTACTCCCCATTGTTGCTTTGTCTCTTGGTAATTCTTTGTCTTCTCTCCATCCTTTCCTCCATTTTATAGTCTTTTTCTTCACTTTTTGTAGTAATGGCTGTGTTGTTGCCAATCATTAGTTTCTTTTCTCTTTACAGTCTCTCTCTTCCACTTTGTGTCAGGACCCAGGCTGCAGAGCACCAATAACAATGCACAGAGACCAGAATCTAACTAATATCTTTATTAAGGAAATATATAAAGTTGATAAAAACAAGTGTAGAATATAGTTCAGAAGTAGACCTTTCAGGAAAGGTCAAATATAGTCCAGGAAAACAATGTCCAATATGAGATATTAAGGTCCAAAGTTGTAATCCAATAACCGAAACACACACTTTGCCAAGCAAAGTGAGGGGAAATGACAAGGTCCTTTAGTCCATGGAGCTTAATGCAAGGCTGGGGAGCAAACTAGATTCTTGGCAAACAAGGCTTGATTCAAGGCAACAAGAAGCGAGGAGCAAGAACAGGGTCCGTGGCGAAATCCGTGGCGAGGTCCGGGGAACAAGGCAGGGCTGGAACGAGAGCAAGGTCCTGGAAACTGGAGTAGCGTAGTCCACACACAATCTACTCCCGAAGTTGACGAATTGACTCCGCAAGGATTCCTTTGCGGCCAAACACCTATATAGGATCTTGTTTTCCCACCAAAGAACACTTTCTCTGGGGAACAAGAAACGAAACCTATGCTGTGTCCAGATGCATGACTCCTTAAACTTTCCCAAGGGAAACAGACTTAATCATCTAATTGTCTGGCAGCTATCCTGGCGCTCCGGCGAGTCGCCTCCCGAGCGCTTCTATCTTGATTATAATAAAGACGGCGAGAAAATGGGGGAGATTTCTGCTCAAGGCTTGTTTGGCTGACTTCTTGTGGGCAAACATCCTGCAGCTGCAAGGGCTCCAAATCCGGCAGAAACGGTGGGAAACCCAAGTTTTCCTCTTCATCTGTCACAACAGTACTAGGAACAGGACTACATGGCCCATGAGTCATCACACTTTGTCGCTTTGTTTATCCTCCTTCCTCTCATCTCTAAATATTCTTTTTCCCATCTTTCACCATGTCTTTCTTCTGCTACTTTTCTCTGTCTTCTCTGTCTTCTCCACTACCTCTCTCCTCACCACTTCCCACCCCCTCTCGTTCTACTACAGACTTCTCCCCATACATTTTTATTTTATTTCAGTTATATCTCACCTTTCTCTCAATATAGGTTTATGCTACCTCCATTTAGCCCACTCTTGCAGATGTTCAGTCTATTGGGTAGCACTGACTGTTGCCCTTCTTTGTTAATTTCTCCATCTTGTCTGAGGATCTTTGTGGGCAATTCCTTCTCTATAAAGCAAGTGTGAGCAGTGTGTGGTCTTTCAGTTTATGGAACCTTACAGTCTTTTCACCATTGGCTACACTTAGTAGGACAGATGCTAGAAATTTGGGAGGAGAGAACTGGAAAGTGTGGGAAGGAAAATTTGACAGGCTCGGCCAGTGGATTCTCATGGCATAATTGTTCCACCAGAAACTCAGAGGAGCACAGAAGATATTTCTTAGTCCCCATTTGTACCATGGGAATAATAATTATTTCAAAATGCTTTGTAAGTTTAAAAAGTGCTATGTAAATATTAGAAAATTACATGAGAGAACATTCCAGACTATGGAATGACCTGCCAGAAGAGATTCTACAGCTGAATCTAATGCCCAAGTTTAGAGAAACACTTTGAAGCTAACACCTTCTGGAAAACTTATCCAGATGATTTTTAAATTATTAATTTTAGCATTTGTATTTAGTGTGTGCAATATGTATCACTTTTATATGCTATTTTTAATGGTTTATGTGTTCTATATGCTCTATATAATTTGTTGTTGTTCCCTACTGTAAACGGTAGAGAGAGAAGGAAATAAACAAGTAAATAGATAAATAAATAAATAAATAAATAAATACAAATAAACTTCTTCCCCCTCCTCCTCTTGTTCCTTGTATGGCTTCTGACTTACTGTAATCTATTTTTCTAGGTTCCAGATTCAAAGAGGAAAAAATGATCCATCCAATTACAAGAGCCTGAGGCATTGTTTTAGAACCATATTCCAGACAGAAGGGTAAGAATATATGCAATAATTATATTTTCATATTTTCATTTGGAGACCTTTTTTTAAACAAAATTGTGTATTACCTTAATGATTTCATTTCATGTTTGTACCCTACTTTTCCTTCTGAAAACAAGCCCCAAAAGTACAGTACTATCAAATTTGCATGCCTCTTGTACTTTTGTACATCTTGGGGAAATTGAGATGGCTTAGGGGCTACAAGGCAAGAGTCACAATCAAAGACCTGAGGGTTGAATCAACTGCATCATCTAGGGGAAGCCTGGTTGAGACTCGAGTTGTAGTTTTATAGGGTCTTTATAGGTCTTCTCCACCAAAGAGTGTTGGTGCCTCACCAAGCTAGAAATCTCATGATTCCATAGTATTGGGCAATGGCAGTTAAAGTGGTGTCAAACTGCATTAATTCAACAGTGTAAGTGCACCCAAAGAAACAGAAATGCTAATATTCTTGTGATTCAAATACTTAATATGTACAGTCAAAATATAAACATGTTTTCAGTGGTTAATGAAAACATGCCAGTGAATTCCATTTTTTTAATGATTTCCTCCTAACTCATGCATCCCTCTACTGCCTTGTCACTGTTTTTGAGAATGTCACCCAGTCCTTTATGAGATGTGGGCTCAAGTAGGTAGTAGGGTAGATCGAGGAAATGTTTCTGCCAAGGGAAGAGCCTGTTGAAAAATCCCAATAATATTGGTGAATATGACAACTTTAATGGTGGTGGAAAAACTATAGTAGGTTCTTCATATCAATTAGAGTATTTCTTAACCAACCAAGATCTTCCTGGTGCATAAATGTTCAGTTCGTGTTTAAGTTTTTATGTGATTGGAGTTGAAGTGTTTAGAATGCATCCTAATTAACTATGTAAAGGATCTTATTTTATTAACTGTTATTGAATGACAAGTTTTATGCAGTGCAGGTGTGCGAGGTAATGCTGGCACAATGGGAACGCTGGTGGATGCAAAAGGCATAAAACCTTATTCTGAAATTTTATTACATGGAAGACAATAATAAAACCTAATTTCACTTACATTATGTACAAGACATGGGTTTTTTAACACATTGATGTAAAGTCTGAAGATAAACAAATGTAAACAAACCCTTTAAGAAAATGTTCCTTAATCTCTTCTCTTGGGTTTTGTTGTTATGTGCATTCAAATAATTCCCAACTCATAGCGACCCGAAGGGAAGCCTGTCATGGGCTTATCTGGTGCTGAGCGTATGTGACTTACCCAAAGTCACCCAATGAGTTTCCATGACCAAGTGGGGAATCGAACCTTGGTCTCCAGAGTTGAAGTTCGACTTCAAACCACTACACCATCCTAGTTACCAGAACATTATTTGAAAGCATTGGAAAAAGCCCCATGCCAAGATAAGAGACATCTGACGCCCTCATCACCTCACCTAAATCAGCGTCCTACGGTGCTTCCCCTTTGTCCTGGGGATGAAGCCTGAAGCTGGCCATCACATGATGTTGTGTGATTTCCAGTGGAGGCCCTGCCCCCCACCAGGGTGGAAGCATCATTGCATGCTTTCCCCACAACACGGGGGAAATCCTCTTCAGAATGGCAATGCTCCCCGCATGTGATAGGAAAAGCATCGCTGAGAGGGAGCTGCTCCCTGATGCCCCTCTCTTTTTGCCGCAAAGCCAGTTGAAGCAGCACCCTTTGCCTGGCCTTTGTGATGAGGCCCTGAGACAATTATTAGAAAAGCTATTGTTTTGGGACAGAGTTTTTAGAATCACCCAGTATCTTGGGTACTGGCAATGGTGGCTGGGAAATTCTGGGAGCTGTAGTTCAATAAGTAACTTTTCCAATAATTGGTAAGAGCTGTTTGATAATGGAACCAATTACTTAGAAAAATGCAAATCTTCAGGCAGAGAGTAGGCAGCTATCTACTGGGAATGCTAAAGCCTATGACTTTCAGAGTTGTTTCAAAATTTGAACCAACCACATTTTTCAGAATGCAAATTCAATGAATTGTAGTTTGTTTAAATAATGAGCTTAAAAACAACCTGGGAACAAACTGCCGTTTTAAATTCTGTCTTGTTCTCACCATAGTTAAAGCAAAACGCAATTCCAAGTTCTGATATCATGAGGAACTGAGTTTACTTAATACTGTAGTTATTTCCATACATTTCCCATAAACATAAAATATTCTTCTTACAACTGTGATTGTGTTCGTCTGAAAAAATGAGTTATTTTTCATGTTAGTGATAACAAGCAGCCTCTTAAAACAATATAAACATAGCTTGCTAAATCTTAGTATGGAGTAAGAAGACAATAACCTTTTGAAAAGCATCTGCTCCTAGACTTCTCTGTCAACACTAAAGATTAGTGAATGCAACACTTGCTCTTTTAGCACATCAGTGGCTGGTTTTTCTGGTGAATGCTTTTTTGCTGTGAACCCTTTGGTAAGCTTAGCTACTGTTAAACAATAAGGGAAAACTTTAGTATTGGTGTTGGGCTGAGTGAGAAGTGATTAGGACTCTGAGACTGAATCATTGGCAAACCATAGTGTTGACAAGAAAAAAACCCTGAAGAATTTTGTTTTGTTTTCCAAATCTTGGTATTTAGGGAAAGTGTAGAGCACTCTCATCTTTCTTAAATGGTTGGTATCTGAAAGTTGCTGTGAGAGAAATTATGTGGTTTACAATGGTACAAAAAAAGGTTCCTTTTTCAATAATCCAAAATTAAGGCTGCAGGGATGAAAGGAGCTGCTTTGTACTGAACTGGGCCACTGGCAGTTACTTTATTAGTATAATCATCCCCCCACAATTTCGGTTTTGATTTTTGTGGATTTGATTATTTACATATTTGATTAAAGATGTCTGTCTCGAAATCTCTAGATCCTCCTGTTCAATTCTATGGGCAGCTTTCAGCAAAAGTTGACTGTAGAATTGTGCTCAAAGACTTAGACATTCCTAGTCAGGTTTTCTTTTTGGATTTTTTTTTTGCTGGTTTTCACTTTCACACTGTGCCTGTGCCTCTAATCTTAACACATGTGGGTGGCTGACTGTACTGTCAACTCCATGGATGGTCATCTGCAATGCTAATGGTGACTCTTATTCATTGTTGAATGCACCAAATGCTGAAGGCAACCTGAAGCAGCTTATTGAATCCTTTTCAAAAATTGGTCAAGATATGCTTGTTTAGAGGAGCTTTTAAATGTATAATTTCTGGGTTAAGAAATATCTCAAGTGCAGTGTTGGTTAGATAATGGATATATTCTGAATAATGTATTTTAGGACCACTGATGTGTATCCAAAGGGCTGCCCACTTTTCATTTTCTTTTTACTAATATGATTTTTCAACATGTCAGAATTCTGTGGGGAAAAAATCCACTGCTCCTCATCAAAACTATTGTGTGGACTTGTCTTTGTTTACTTAGGTTAGATACATACAAAAAGAGTATTTAAAAATACATCCAGTCTTTTCCTTCTTGAGGTTTCTACATATTTTAAAGATGAACATTGCTATTTCTGCACAGATGTACACTTCAAAACTGACTTATTATGCGTACAATGTTTTACTTGGCTGTCTTTTCCCAAATACAAAATGTAATAAGCTATCATCAGACATTTAAGAGAAGCATCAAAATTTCTGTTTCTCAAAAGTGTGCACTTAGGCCAGGAAATTCTGACCACTGTAAACACATACAAGTATCCTGACCAAACTCCATGGGATTTCCTTTTCCACCCCCACTGACAGATAAATTTTCTGCCGCATTAAGCCACCTTTTAGCCAAATACCTCAGCAAAGACTTTACGACAAGTGAATGCTAATTAATCAGACACTTAACATGCAAAAACATTACCCAGTTTTTCCATATGGGGGCATGAAAGGTCACAGATGTGCCATTCACAAGTTATATATTAAGCAGACAGGCACCTGTTTTGTAGGAGAAAAGAAACTGAGATGAAGCTGTTGTTAGAAAGAGGAGATGATGATGATGATGATGATGATGATGATGATGATGATGATGATGATGATGATGATGATGATTTATTTGTAGCTTGCCCTGTCTCCCCGGAGGACTTGGTGTTTCAGTTGAGCAAATAGTCATAATCTGAGTTTAAGTAACAAGAAAGGAACATTGATGTAGGCTTTGGCTCTTTAAGAGATTTCTGATCAATGGACTCATGGAACTGAAGGAAGCTCAGTAAAGAAGACTAGTGGAAGGTTCATTACTGTGTTGATCCCAGCAATAAATAGATTTGAATACTATTACATTCTGAGAAAGACCTTGTCACCAGAAGAGAATGGTGACTCAAATTCCTCTGGCTCCTCTCCCTTAGCCAACAAAACAAAATAATTTGTTTTGTTGCAGGTACACAATCCAAGTAACCGTTGTGTACATAGATTCAGTTAATGCAAGTTCAAATGGGGAAGTCCAATGCCAGAACAAAACTCAGAAGTTGTTGAGCTGGCTTCTCAGAATTGGCAGGGCAAGATAGAGCTCCAAGGAGCACATCAAATCTGAAGGGGAACAAGTTGGGACTTGCAGAATGAAACAAAGGGGAGAGCAGAGACGCCAGAAATTTGATAATACAGAAAACAAGAGCATCAAAGTGGTTTTTGGGGTGAACGACATAGCTCTGGGTAGAAAGAGGCTGAGATGTAGATGCCCGATATGTATGTAATAAGGAAGGAGATTCTGCAAAGCCAAATAATGGGAAATTTAGGAAGCATTCCTTCACACAGTACAAACCTGAATAATGGAATTACGGACCACCCACCCCACCATAAATCATATAGGTTTGGAGACTAAAAATACCCAAAGGTCAATAGATTTCCTCAAAGATTTTGTGAAAGCTGGTTTAGTTGTAGTTTAAAAAAAACTGTGCATCACAAGTGGTTAAAATTAAGAAAATAGTCTGAAACTATGAAGGTGACAATGCCAGAAGTTGTCTACGTTGTAAGTCTATTTAGAATCATAGTTGGAATTAACCACAAGGGCCATCCAGTCCAACCACCTGCTATACAGAAACACACAATCAAAGCACTTCTGACTGGTGGCCTCTGCTTAAAAAAACCCAAAGAAGACGACTCCATCACATATCTGCATGGATTCTACACCAGAAAATGAAGAACCAAAATATCTTTTCTCGGGTATGGTGATTAATCTTCCTGCTTTCTTGACACTGAGATTTGAGGTAAATGAATGTTTTACAACAACAACAACAACAACAACAACAACAACAACAACAGCCTTCTTGAGACTTGAGAATCAGTATGATTAATCACAATTAGAGTTAAAAAAAGAGTAAATGTGGATCCTTTTGTTATTACAGGAATATCCTCATTATAAACACTAAAAAGGAGGCTAAGAAGACATTTACTCCTGGAAATCTGAATGATAATTCAAGACCTTTATGTAGGACCAAACATAATCTTACATAGTGAAAGTTTCTAGCTTTGTAGTCTAGAAAAGTAACTCAATAAAACTGTGGTATTGTCAGCAGTTAAATCTATGTCTGCAGATTTGTATAGGGCATGATAAGCTAGTGTTTGTTCCTATGCACAGGGCTGAATTTCCTCTTGCAGGCTCTTCATCTGTGCCAGGATTGAGTTTAGAATCCACAAATTTCTCTCCACTTTTTTGAGGAGGAAACCTGATTTTTGGAGAAAACCAGATGTTCTCTTGGCCAGTCTTTGCCAACCTGGATGGCGCTTGTGGAGATAATCAGACTTGGTAATCATGGAACCCTAACTGAATGTTGGCTATTGTTTCCTTCTCATATTGTATTTTGCCATGTATATAATTGAAAAGTATCTTGGAGTAATGTGGTCATCAAGGCTTGATCAGAAGCCAGAAACATGCATCGGCAGGGCTCCCCCCTCCTTACCATCCACTAGCAATTTGATTATGGAACGGCCTGATTTTGGATGACGTGTTTTAACATTGCAACATATTTTAATTATGTTATTATGCATGCAGTAATTTAAATCCATTTTATCTCATGTTATGTTTATATTTTAAGGCGTTAACAAGTGCCATTTGTAGGCTGCCTTGAGTCCCCCTTGGGGTAGAGAAAGGTGGGGTATAAACAAGGTTAATAAATAAATAATAATAAATAATAACAGATAAATATTGACGTCTTGACAGTGCTTCCCACCTGACCCATCTCATAAAAGTGAAGCTGTGTGCATTAAAAAAAATCTACCTAAATGTAATAATAAAAATGTACTATCATTATTTTTGCGAAGATAGAGATTTCAGCACTCGGCTAATTTTTTTCCTCTTTAAAGTTGAAACAAACAGAAGAGAACATGAAATTTATTTTCCTCCGCTTACATGCATGTGAGTTGGTGATCTTCTAGTTGTACAATACCCATCTTTCATTGCCTTTGGCCATAATGACTAAGGATGATGGGAATTGGAATCTGGGAACATTTGGGTGTTTGCTACCTCTGCTGTAGAGTTGTGAGATGTAGAGAGTTTTTGTTTTCACTACACTGTTTATTGTCTCCCTTCCAGAAAGACAGGGCAAATGGCACATTTGGTTAAATACCACATGTGTTCTTAGGTCTAATAAAATATAATACAGGAAGAGAATGTTCTGTGGCATGCTCTTTCTCTCTCTCTCTCTCTCTCTCTCTCTCTCTCAACATAATTTTAATCATTTCATTTGTCTAATTTCATTAGCCATTGTTTCCAAAATAATTGTAAATGCTGCCAGATTTCTAAAATGAGGCACCGCTTTCCTTCTTTTAGCTGAGAAACAGCTAAAATCCTATTCAGAGTAAATGAAGTCTGTACATATTTAGAGGAAATATACTATTATTTTCACAATCTCTTGAGAGGAGAAAAGGAGACAGTCACCTGCATCTGTTCAGAACTAAAGGTCAATCAGCAGGATTAAGAGACTAGGGAGTTATATCAGACCTAGAAGTCCTGCTTTACCAGGCCTCATGTGCAAAGCAATTACAGCAGATGGAGTTTTCCTCCATTGTAAGATATGTCACTGATTTTTTTGCAGTCCATATAGTGTTCTATGGCTCTCCCTTGGACATGCCTCAAGTGTCACTCCACTGTACAATCTTGCAACCCAGCAGGAATTCCCTGGTTGGACCCTCCCTTGTACGAGGAGCACATCTCTTGAGCTTCTTTTTGTATGTCAAGTGGAGACATCTTACTGTTAAATATACATATTTGTGGTTAGTTCTTGCACTTGTATGCTTAAACTGCTATGGTTTTTTTCTTGAGAAAAGGTATGAAATGCCCCATTCTTGTCCTTTCAACATTTCCAGGTCTTCAGTGAAGCAAGTGTCTATTTAAAGTTTACATTTGAAATCTGTGTGCACCCTTTGTGCTGACATGATGGCTAAAATTCCTTTGCCACTGCAGAGTAGAATAAATCCATTGAACCTAAACTTATCCTCTGTTCTGGACTATCCATCAGGATTCCAGTTGTGGTGCTATTTCCTTTTGTATCCATTTTGGAGAATAAATTATCCTAAGCAGTGCTGATTTTGACTTTGAGTAATCTAGACATGCTTATTTTCACAAAAGTTTCCAAATATGGTATTACGAGTTGTGACATCAGCATTTTACATGTAGGGAATGATTTCAAGTTACAGAATGCTGAAGAAATAATTAATTTTATGAAGCCAGGAAGCAAGGATCTACATACACCCAAAGGATCTCCAGAATTTACTGGAGATAATTGAATGGCAACACTTAAATAAGTCAGAGTCAACAAAAGGATTGGGGTAGTGGAGGGAGCACATGGGAAAACACATCTGTGGAACTTTTTTCAAAGCAAAGGTAGTATCATCTTTCAGCGTGGCAAAATTATAAATGGTTCATCTTTGTTCTGGAAATGTTGTTGATGTGGTGGTAATGAGGCTTAGAAGTTTTACTGTTGTTCGCTACCATTCAGCAGACTTCCCCAGCATGGTGTCCTCTCTGCATGTGTTAAACTTCAGCATTCATCATACTACTCTGTGCCCAATAGCTATGCCAACTAGGTAGAATTAGAGTCCAATATACCTGAAGTTGTCCAGATTGGAGTAAACTTACAGTCGTGCAGTCAGAAATGAGCACCACGAACCCTCATCTGTTATTAAACAGATCAAGGTGAGGGTGAACTGGAGTGGCCTTGAGTAGGGAGAGTTATGGACTGAATTCTTGACCCATTTCCCTGAAGGGTCACCTTGGAAACAACATTTGAGTTGCATCTGGGGAGTGTGTTGTCTTGCCATTGTTTGAGAATGAGTTGGTCTCTGGTGGCCACTGCCTCGTTTTATTACACACCAAATTCAAGTTTAAGTTCAAAATCAGGTTCAAGGTCATGTTCATGTTCAAGTTCATGCTCTTAAATTAGTTAGCAGATCACAGAGAAATGGATTGGTAACATATAATAAAAGTTGCCCATAGCTAGCCCACACATTTGTGTTGTCTCATTATTTCAGTGGTGGGAGAGAAAATGTAATAGTGAGCTTTCATTAGTGGCTTGTTTATTTGTTATTTGTTAGAGTTGTCTATTTTTTATTATGGAGATTTTAAACACAATCTGTACTCATTTGAGAACAAATCACAGCTTGGAATTATAGTAAGACCTCCACTTTAATGGGGATTAAGGACACAAAACCCCTGTGAAAGTGGAAAAAATACATTTTTTTTTTAAAAAGTATTTTTTTAAAAATCTGTGATCCCACCCCTCTATGAACATTTAGGTAATCTAGGGTGATGCTGTTCTATTTGTTTCTTATAATTATTATTTGTATAAAGAACATATTAATCATATCTTCAAATAATTATATCTACAAAAGCTAAACCTACAAATATGGAGATCCAAATGTAATGGGTTTAAAGTAAACACCATTACTTGTTACTTGATCTCTCTGGCCCCATCCATACTGCCATTATATGGTCATATTATCCAGTTCAATGTGCTTAAACTGCATTATATGAGTCTACACTGATCATAAAATGCAGTTCAATCTGCAATACAATGGCAGTGTAGATGGGACCACTTCATCTCTCCTTCATGTTCCTTCTTTTAAGACAGTGGTTTTCAACCTGTGGGTCCCCGGATGTTTTGGCCTTCAACTCCCAGAAATCCTAACAGCTGGTAAACTGGCTGGGATTTCTGGGAGTTGTAAACCAAAACACCTGAGGACCCACAGGTTGAGAACCACTGATTTAAGTGGTGAAGACAAGACTTTTACTTTTAATATTGGATGGGTTTACAGATAAACATTTGATATATATTTTTACATTGTACTTTAGGGAGTTGGGACGTTTTTAAAGTGTTTCTTGTTTTTGTTTTATTTTGTGAAAAAATTATGTTGAATGTAATATATTAATAACATTATATATTATTAGCAAACCATGGCTCTTGAAAAACTACAACCAGTGATTAATGTTTTCCCCAACCTGACACACTTCAAAAATGCTAAGACTATACTACTCATCTTCACCAGCCTACAAGGTACATGGCCATTTGTTATGTGAAGAACAAGGTATCTGAGAAATGTAGGGCACCAAGTTAAGGAAAATCTGCTTCACTGGGTTCTTTAGCAGGCTTGAATATTTATGGTGGGTTGGTGGAATAAAACTGTGACTAATGAACAAATATGTTTCCAAAGCATGTGTCACAGGAGTTTTTGATGGGGCATATTCCAACATCTTACTTTTCCATTCTTAACATATTCTGGCCAGTACAAAAGGCACAATCTCTGAAGTGGAAATATATTTTCTCAATAGGGAATTAAAATCTTCAAAGCAAGAGTCATCCCTTGAACTTTGTTCATGTATTACAAGAAAACAGGAGCCACAAAACATAAAATTTAATTGAGACTTGCTAGAGTCAGACTCCATCTAACGGAGTATTAAAGGTCACATTAGCTTTTCGTTAAGGAGAAGCAGATCAGACGCTTGGTGAAATTCCTACAGAACTTTCTAGTCCCGTCTGGTGATGTCATAGCCATTCCCAAGTGCCAGTGTGAATTGTTTGTTGCGTTGCTTCAAATGGGACTTTTACAACTAAATCTCTCCGTATTTGATAGGGTTTAATTTAAGAGTTGGTGAACATTTTGACAGTCCTGGAGTCACCGGAGTATATCTGTTTATTAAGGACAGACAGCTTTATAGCCAACATAAACATAATCTGATGTTTATTGTGGTAGAAAATTGAAACTGAGGGTTAACCAAAAAATAGGGACCAAAGAAAATCCTTTTAGCATGGTCAGATGCTATAAATAACAGCTTGATGTTTTGTTTTGTTTTTGCTTGTTATGGTACATCCCTATTATCGGTTTAGAAATTTAACAGTACATAATGATTAATTCTGTGAAAGAGGCACAACACTGGAATATATGCATGTTTTAATCTATTTTGACCTTATGCACCATTTTAAAAAGAGATAGCATCGTATAGTGGTTTGAGTGCTGAACTACAACTCTGGAGACAATTTGAATCACTGCTCAGCCATTAAAGTCTCCTGGGTGATTTGGGGGCAAGTCATAATCTTGCAAGCCTCAATGAAGGCAAAGGGAAAACTCCTCTGAAAACTTCCCAAGAAACCATGAGTTGCCTCAAGTGAGAAGTAATTTGAAGGCACACAACAACAAACCATTTTAAAAAGCCAACAAATGTTATTGAAAGTTTTTTCTGAAATATTCTGATTGTTGTTAACATGAATCTTGGGATAAAGAATTTTAAAGCAGCGAAACCAGGTAACAGTTTCCTTCACTGTGTTCCTGCCCAAACATATCTTTACTCTTCAACCTTCAAAAATCTGTTTGAAGCATTATCAATTCTGCAAAGTGCTGATTGCCTCATGATGTCACCAAGGAAATTCAACAAGACAGTTTTGTATGTTTAGAGAGTTTTTCTTGAACCATGTGTGGTATAATAGTTGCAGTGGCTGCAAAGAAAGCTGCCAAAACGTTATTTAAAAGAGATACTTAAATGTTCAATGCTAGCACCTTCACTCCTGTTTGTGAGAAGTTTGTCATATATTGCAAGAAGATTTTGTCTTTCTTTCTCTTTGTGGAAGCTGAAGATACTTTTTGCCCTCTTCAAGTTCAGTTTCTTTATATTCCTTTTTAGTGGTAGTTTAAGTAGTATGTAAGAGCCCCCCGTGGCGCAGTGGATTAAACCCTTGTGCTGGCAGGACTGATGACTTGATGGTTGGGTTGCTGACCTGAAGGTCGTCAATTCAAATCCAACCAGGGACAGCATGGATGAGCTCCCTCTATCAGCTCCAGCTCCATGCGGGGACATGAGGGAAGCCTCCCACAAGGATGAAAAAAACATCAAAACATCCGGGTGTCCCCTGGGCAATGTCCTTGCAGACGGCCAATTCTCTCACATCAGAAGCGACTTGCAGTTTCTCAAGTTGCTCCTGACACACACAAAAAAGTAGTATGTAGTCTGGAGTTGTATTTATGAGCAATAGAGTTTTGGTTTTGTATTGTGTGTGTATATTTTTCTTTTACTATTGTATGTAGATTTTAATTAGTCTTTTTAAGGAGGCTTGGCTAAACCATGGTAAAACAAAAAGGGACAGTTGGGCCTTGACTTGCTATTGAGCATTACATTTTAAAGCCCAATGGAAACCAGTATCATTACTAGTTAATGTTATCAGCAGTCCTTTTATACTTTCTGTTTTCATCCCAAGTCAGACCCTACTATGTCAGTCTGAAGGTCCACCAACTTCAGTTCTCTTTCTCTAACAGTGACTAGACAGACGCCGATCGGAAGTTTACAAGTAAGCTGGGCTGTTCTTTTCTCTGTCTTGCTGTTCATCCCTGTCATTAGATATTCATACATTTTCTCTCAAGGTGGAGATGAAACATCCAAGAGCTCCAAACAAGAAGCTTCCATCCCACAGTTCCTAAAAATTCTCCCTTGAACTTGGTAAAGTGATAGTTGGTAAAGTGATAGCTGTTTCTGGTCATACAGCCCGGAAAACTCGAGCAACCCAATGTTGAATTGTTCGGAAATCAATTATTTTCCTATTGTCCCCTCCTGCTTTGTTGTAATATTGGGAGCAAAGTGACCTTGGTGTGAGTGTGATTTCATTCCTCCTCTCTTCTGTGTTCCTTGTGTTGCTCTAGAAGGAAAACACCAAATTACTGCTGGTAGTTGAGCTGGAAAGACACAAGGATTTCCCAAAAATTTTTGTTATCCAGCATCCATTTTTAATTTTTTAAAATTATTTTTAAAACAAGATGAGTAGTGCAATAGTGCAGTTCCAATGTAATCCTATCAGATATTAAGGAAAGGTTTATACCAGTCATGGAGCAGAAAATGGAACAAACAGAACTGTGTAAATGGTAGTGTTATATTTCAAATCTGAGAAAATAAATGTGGGAACTAATATGACTGAAGGGCAAATATGGAGAAGATAATAAATAATACTAAAGAAAAAGAAATAATATTTAGGGAATGGAGTAGGAGAGAAGAAGCAGAATTTAAGGAACCTTTTAAAGGAACAATAAAAGTGTGGGGGAAAAAAGAAAGAAGAAGCTAAGTCCAGGCAATGAGAATAAGATGGCAACTATATGGCAAATTAATTACAATAACAATGAAATTATAGGCAGAACATTGAGATCAATTGAAAGTAGAGGGAAAAGGTTAGTAGAGGATTTGTATACAATAGATGGAGACCCTGTAGAACAAAAAGAAATTCAGAATTGGATAGGATCAGGGAATTGGATTCAAAGCTGGGCTATAAGACAGGAAATTTTTAGATTGAGAGAAAAAATTAGAGAACAGGACAGTCCATTTGAGAAGGTGATTAGGAAATGTTCGAGAGAGGAAAAGAAGGTGGCAGGAGATCTGTATGAACAAATTATAACGGTAAAAGAAGAAATAGTAGAGGAAATTTTCCAAACATGGAGAATGGACATGGAAATTGAGAGGGAAGATATACAAAGGGAAATAAGTAATATAGCAAAAGAAAAGTACAATGTATTAAGGGAAGCAAGAAGGAAAATGTTACAAAAATGGTACAGAACTCCTGCACAACTTTCACGGTTTTTACCAAGGATGAAAGATAGGTGTTGGCACGGTTGTGAACATATGTGAATCATATGATATGGGAGTGCGATCGGGTGCAAGAATACTGGAGAATGATTGAAGGAGAAATCAATAGAATGCTAAATCTACAAATAGTAATAGTTAATAGAAATGTACTACATGCAAGGATAACAGAAGTGAAGAATATACAAAAAGAAAAAATGATTGACAAATTAATAGCATGTGCACAAATTGTTTTAGTGAGCGGTTGGAAAGATAAAACAAAATGGACTCTGACGAATTGGTATAAGTATATAGTTGATATGTTAAATGTAGAAATCACAAATTGCAAATGAAATAATATAGATAAAATTGAAAATATTGCAATAATCAAGGGGATGTGGGAACCAGTTAAGAACTATTTAGAGAATGTACTAAGATGTGGAGTGGAAAAATTAAGATTGAGATTGATATTTCAAATGTAACTTCTGTAGTTTGTTGTATAAAGTGTATGTACAAGGAGGGGAGGGTGGGAGGGTGGGAGTGGGATAAAATGACAAAACAACAATAAAAAAGTTTAAAAAAAAAAGACTGAAGGGCAAATGCAGGAATGACACAATTTGGTCACCTTTCCAAGTACTAGAGAAACAGTTTTGAAACAAAACAACACAAAACAACTGACTAATCTGACAAGCACCTTAATGTTGGCTCACTATCTGCAAGTGAGTGATTGGTTGCTTTTCTGTCAATCCTCCCTAACAAACTCTGATAGCCTTCTTTGGGAAAGGTGTGAATAGAAATATATAGTGGCAACTAACAGCAAGCAATTACAGACACATGGCTGTCGTGATTATAGTCTCAACATTTTCAGAATTACAGTGGAGTAGCTCTGTCAAGCCATGGTTCACACGTTAATGTTGTTTAACTTAAGCTTCTACTTTTAGATAATGGGAAGTGTAGAAAAAAAAGTTTGGGCCTGTATGACTTTGACTCCTCTTTAGGTGTTTTCTGTAGCTAAATTAAACAATGATCCGGTGCTATTTTTTCCTACATATGTTACTAATTTGGTTCATCGTTTCTCACCATATACACCTCAGCATCAATTTTTTAATGGTGCCTCTTGCCTGCTGAGAATAAACTCTTAAGTTACAAAATACACACATTACCATTCTGTATTATTTTGGTATCTTTCTCTTGTGTAAAAGCTACATTCTCTCCCAGATGTTTCCTCTCTTTAACTCAAATTATTGCCAGTGGAAAGCTGGGCTTTTAGCTTGCTTTTACTATTACATTATTAAAATGTATATGCCTATGGAGGTACTGCTCCTTGATAGGTAACTAAAAGGGTATAACTGGTTATTTTGTCTATTTATGTGCCATCCATTGGGGAAATACCCTTCAGGACTATTTGCAAGGCAAATTCTAAAGCAATCAAAATACAGTTAATTCAAACATCAACTTAAATCACTCAATTACTGTAGTAAATACATGACATCAAAAATGAACCTCCAGTTTATTTTATCTGGTTTTCCTATCATTGTCTCTTCAAAGAGTTGCAAAGAGTACACAACTGCAACTATTACAGAGTTAGGAACATATAGAATTCTGTGGAATGAATACCTTGGGCCATCTAGCTCAGGATCAAATTCAGTGCTACGTAATTCAGCAGGATCACTTCCTTTCCTATTTATTTATAAGCAAACTTGTAGCTCTGGTGTGGATTGGGCTCACCATGTTCGAATTAGCTATCGTTATATGCCTATACTTACTCACTGCTGGCTTCCATATTACCTGGGCTGTAGCCAAAGGGGGAGGGGGTTCAAACCTCCCTCCAAATTTTTTCAGTATTTATAAACTTGGTTTACTCATGAATTTTAACGGATTAACCAAATCTCCATGAGTGTCCACTGAACTTTATCTGTCTTGAGTGTCCACTGAAGTTTATCAATGGAGCCTGATTTCTAAATTATTTTGTGTTATTGAATTACTCTTCATGATTTGCTATTAAACCCCCCCCCCCCTATTTTTCTGGCTATGGCCCTACATATTACTTTATAGTTTAGTCATGGCATATATTTAAGAGAACTTCCTTGATTTACTACTTTTTCTCTCTTCCTGCATAACTGTAACCTACAGCTGATTCTCCTCTCCTCTGTTTCTCCTCCATGAGACCATGCATTTGATTTTGACTAAGTTTGCAAGTAAAGCTGATTTTAAATGTCCTAGAAATAAAATTGAGCATATTTATATTTCCTGCTAGAATCTGGCAAC
This sequence comes from Anolis carolinensis, assembly GCF_035594765.1. Classification (NCBI taxonomy): domain Eukaryota; kingdom Metazoa; phylum Chordata; class Lepidosauria; order Squamata; family Anolidae; genus Anolis; species Anolis carolinensis. The sequence continues at coordinate 327,244,897 of NC_085841.1, read as the reverse complement.
TAGAATGTGTGGGTGGGCAAGCAAGTATCAGATTGGATTTTGTTCAGCTTCTGTCTTGCCAGTTCGATAACTCTGCTTGTAAGATCCCGTACTAGCCCTTAAATTTCCCAACATACCATATGCAAGTGTGGTGGGGTGAAACTAAGCTTACTTCCAGATGTTTCTTCTCCTGGATTTACTTCCACTGTGCACAATACTTACAAGAGTTGAAAAGGAGGTAGGAAGCTACAGCCAAAAAAAAGTGCCAACTTCAGCTCATATTTTAGTCAAGAGTTTGGCTTTTTTTCTCATCTCATCTGTCATTCACCATGTTGAAAAGGTAATAGAGAGAAGCAGTGCTCTCAGGAAGCATTTCCATGAGATAGTTTAGCTCTGGCTTCAGTATTTAACTGGCATCTTGAATTGGCATCAGAGGGTGCAGTCAAAATCACTCTGCTTCTGCTTTCCCCATGCGAGTAAGGAAGAGGACAGTCAAACTGTTCTCATCCAGTGATTCCAGAAGCTGCATCCAAGTTAGGGATCACTTAAGGTACCAGCAGAGCACATTGACAAATTCCCACATTGCTTATCATCTCACTTCTAAGGAGAAATGGTGTGAAAAGATGTCTGTCTGTCTTAGGCCAATCAAATTCCCTAGGCAATCTTTCAAAACCACAATTTCTTCATCAGCTGTGTTTGGGTTTTTAAAATACCATAAAGTGACAAAGTTAGAATCTGCATGTATGGAGGAAGGGTCAGGTTAAGCTAATATAAAAGAGAGACTGTGTCGTCATTAAAAAAAACTCCCTCCTTCCCACATTATCTATAACTCTTTGCTCACTGGGAATAACAAATGCAATAAAGGAATAGTAGGGCAGGAGGGGGGAATTGGTTCTTCACTTGAGAAAAAAAAAACCTTGGAAACTCAAATCTATCTTTAATCAGATTACCCACATTTTGGGGGTTTCCCATCACTGCCTTATAGGATACACCCTGACCATATAGAATCATTAAATCGTAGAATAATAGAGTAGGAAGAGACTACATGAGCCATGTAGTCCAACCCCCTGCCCTGCACAATGAAAGTATCCCAGTTTATTTATTTATTTTGTGTCAAAAGCATTGCATAACAAATACATTTTAAAAATGATGAAAAAAATAGAGGAAATCACAAAACAACTAAATAGTTTTAGACCAAAAGCGGGCAACAGCAACCGCATTGTCCGTAGCTTTAAGCAACTCCTCCTCTGTACATGAGGTAGGACATTGTGGGCAAGCATACATATGCAGAGGTGTTTGTTCTGCTCCACAGTCACACAAGGTGGAGGATTCCTCCAGGTAGTGCCACCTTGCCAAGTTGTCTTTAGATCTGCCCACTCCGCTTCTGAGTCTGTTCAGGGACTTCCAAGTTGCCCATTCTTGGTTTGCCCCTGGAGGAAGACCCTCTTGGGGGGCCATCCAGTTGGAATTGCCAGGTTTAGCTGCCCAGAGGGACACCCTTGCTGCTGCTGGAGGAACATCAAGAGGAGTGGTGGTTCTCATGAAGCCCTTCCTTGATTTGAGTCTGGTGGGAGGAGGCTGATAGTCATGCAGTGGATGGCTTTCACAATGTTCAACCTTATCTCTCTCACAGTTAGCAGCAACTTCCCGTCGCACGTCAGGAGGGGCAATGCCAGCTAACTTGTAGAGTTTATCAACAGGTGTAGGTTTAAGGCATCCTGTGATTATTCTGCATGTTTCATTTAGTGCTATGTCCACTTGCTTCGCATGGGCAGACTTTTGCCAGACAGGACAGGCATACTCTGCTGTTGAGAAAGACAAGGCCAGGGCTGATGTTCTTATTACTTGTGGGTCTGCACCCCAGTCATATGGCCATTCAGCCTCTGTTCAAAAGTTTCCAAGGAAGGAGCTTCCACCACACTCCAAGGCAGAGAGTTCCACTGTTGAACAGTTTGTATGGTCAGGAAATTCTTCCTAATGTTCAGGTGGAGTCTCCTTTCCTGTAATTTGAACCCATTGCTCCTAGTCCTAGTTTCAAGGGCAGTAGAAAACAAACCTGCTCCCTCTTCCTTATGACACTCTTTCACATATTTATACATGGCTACCATGTCTCCTCTCAAACATCTCTTTAGCTGGCTAAACATACCCAGCGCTTTAAGACATTCCTCATAGGGCATGGTCTCCAGACCTTTGATCATTTTAGTTGCTCTCCTCTTTTGAACTGTGGTGCCCAGAATTGGACACAGTATTCCAGATGCGGTCTAACCAAAACAGAATACAAAGGCACCATGACTTCCCTCAATCTAGACACTCCCTTTGATGCAGCCTAGAATCCCATTGGCGTTTTTAGCTGGGGCGTCACACTGTTGGCTCATGTTCAACTTGTCCATGAAGAATCCAAGATCTTTCTACATGGACTATTGCTGAGCCAGGCATCATTCATCCTGTATCTTTGCAGTTCATCTTTTCTGCCTAAGTGTAGTATTTTACATTTATCCAAGATCTTTCTACATGGACTATTGCTGAGCCAGGCATCATTCATCTTGTATCTTTGCAGTTCATCTTTTCTGCCTAAGTGTAGTATTTTACATTTATCCCTTTTGAAATTCATTTTGTTAGTTTTGGCCCAGCTCTCTAATCTGTTGAGGTCATTTTGAATTCTGACCCTGTTCTCTGGCGTATTGCCTATCCCTTCTAATTTGGTGTCATCTGCAAACTTGATAAGCATGCCCTCTAAACCTCCATCCAAGTCATTAATAACAATATTGACCTCAGAACGGAGAATGAGGTCAAGGAATTTTAAATGTTGCAGTAATGGAATACACTAATTGAGAAAGAGCTGCAGGAAAGCCATTATTTGCCAGTATTTTATTGTAATCATCAACATGATCACAAAGCTGATGAAGCACCAGGAACATCTATCACTGAAAATAATATAATATCTGCAAGAACATTTCTATTTATCTGTATTTATTTATCCTTTTTATTTTTACATTGGTCTTTCTGTTTTCTCTGGATATTTTTTGCAGATTTTACACTTTCATTTAAAAGGATAAATATGTTTTCTGCCTCTTGGGGTCATAAAGTTAGAGCACATTTCTTGTTGAAGCCAAGGCTGTGTGATCTGTGAAAACCTCAAATCATATGTCTTGGAGAGATCCAGTGCCCAGTTGCATTTCAAGGAAGTGATAACTCTGACACCCAACAATGATGTCATTCACTCAACTGTTAGCTAAGTTGGCCAAGAAAAAAGAACAAAACATCACTCCCAGACAAACTGGTCCAGTGTTCATATTTCCTCACCTTTGTAAATTTAGTTGAAACAAAAAATAAATAATGTGCCCCGGAATCCATTTCAAATGTGGTAATGCTGTTGCTTTTAAAAATGAACAACCATGTATTTTCCATAATTTGTGGTTCTTATTGCTGTTAATAATTAACTTCTCCCATAAAAGAAAACTTCCATTGTGTCAAGAAGAAAAAACCCACTGAACATAATACGTGTCTCATAAATCACTTTTATGTCCTTAAAACAGCTGACTTTACATTTTATTACATTATTTGAAAAAGTATCATTTCATCTGGAAAGAATCAGTGTAAAATGCGATTGTCAACACAGCTAAAACAGTTTTCTGAAGAAAATGGCTGCTTGCAAAGCTAAGGACTATAATTATGACAGGATTTTCTTCACAGACATTAGTTACAAGAACCAGGAGATTTAGATGGGGATGTGCACAGGAAATACCTGGCAAACAATGTAAAATGTTCTCTGAATGCAAAGCCGAGCTGTTCCTTTTAGGCTTCAGAAAGCAAATATGTCACGATGAGCAACAATTGAAGCATTTGATAGTGAACTGACTTTTCCTGAAGTTGTGAAAGGTTGTTTGGCAATCTTTTATGTTGTTCAAATAATACCACATGTATGTGCTTGTTGGGGGAAACTATTTTGTATCAAATGTAATCACTTTTTTCTTTATACTTGAGAGGCAAAGTCATGGGGAGGGTGTTCTTGCCTTGGATTTTTGCTTGAAGTGCGTTCATTGCCTGCCATTAAGTCCATTACATCACCTTGCTCTATTTCCATTTCCATTTCTATTTTGCAGACAAGTACTGGGATTATTGCTGCATCTGCTAATCTTTCATCTCTTGCTAAATTCTCAAAATGATGTTTCTGTTTGCAATTTTCTTCATATTAAATGACAGCGCATTTGGACATCTCTGGTATCTCGTCTTTCTTAGGTGAACTAGATCATTGAAAATCAGCATGGGTGATCACTAGAGACCTATTAATCTAAATGCAAAGACTGATGACATTTTCTCTGTCCAAATATGGATCCAATTAGTCAGAAATCCTGGATAATCAGGAAGGTTTTCCACAGGATAGACTTTGAACATATGAAAATAAAATGAAAGATTCTGGTAATACATGTTTTGTTTCCTTTTGTATTTAAACCAAGAGTGTTGATGTGGAAAGGATATATAGCTACAGGTATGCATTATTTTATTTCAAATGTAGAACAAATTTTCATTATTCAAACAATATGATTAATTAGATGGGGATAATGTTGTTGCTTTATTATGATTTATTTGCTGCATGTGTGTGTGGTTCAAGATGATCTAGTTTTAAAAGCCTTGGACAGTTTTTTTTTATCGTGTCAGAAGTGACTTGAGAACATACTGCAAGTTGCTTCTGATGTGAGAGAATAAGCAGTCTTCAAAGACATTGCCAATCCTGCGAGGGGCATCTCTCATATCCCCACATGGAAAGCTAGAGCTGACAGATGGGAGCTCACCCATCTAGTGGATTCAAATCGCCAACTTTCAGGTCAGCAGTTCAGCCGGCACAAGGGTTTAACCCATTGCACCACTACATGAAATTCCTTCTTAGAAATATTTTTTAAGTCTACATAACAACAGCAGCTGCTTCCACAATGTCTTACTAAGCATGCATAAATAGCAAAACAGTGAAAAGAAGAGAGCAAATCAGAATTCCTCACCAGCTGCCCCATTCCCATAGCATATTCAAAAGCATTCATTTGTAAGTATGGATCAAAGAGAAGAGGAAACTGATAAAAGAAAAGGTTATTTCTGTATGCATTTTGAAAAAAGCCTTGAAATGGTGTCTAGAAGTTAAAGAATGGTTTCGTTTATTTTTGCAGTGCGTTCCTGACCATGTTTCATTTCACATGTGCATATAGCTTTGAATTCTGAAACACATTCTTTTTTGCTGTGTTGCAAGCATTTTCTACTCTTTTGAATGATATATCTGCATTTTGTACCACATTTTCAGTTAATGTAATAATTCCCAGGAACACATCTACTACGTAACTAAGGTATAGTTTGAAAATGGACTACTAAATGGGACAGTTCTGGCATTTGCATGAGTGCTCTGATACATGTGCATGTAATTTTATTGGTCTTGCCCAGTTCTGTTAACTATTTAGGGAAATTCCATTCACACAATATGGGGCTCATCTAATACTCTTGCTGGTTTGAACAGATGCCATAACCTGTACTACTTTCGATAATCTTCTATAATATTTCCTATAAATGTGTAGAATCCATTTGACATCATTGAATGGAGCTAGAACACACATAGAGGGGAAACAATGTTGAAACAATAATGAAACACAGGCTAGAGAGCATTATTAAACCTATCCTGTGGCAGTGTAGAAGGATTTATTTTCCATCTCCATTGAATTTTCACACTGTCATCCGTAAGAGCTTTTTTCAGTGAAGAGGTGCCTTTTGTAATCCGGTTTAGGGAATAAGTGGTGCACTTTTGGAAGCACTGACAATTTAAGGCATTCATAAAATGTTTTGAAAATAAAATTTCCCCCAGACTTTTATGATTTAGACTCCACATTACTAGTGAACTGGACCTGCCACCAAGGACATGGATTTTAGCATTCTCATTGGCATTATGAACAAATGTTAACAGCTGTCCAGTGGTGTATGAGTGAACTAGTTGGATACTTTTTGCCTTTGCTTTAGCATTTGAAGCTGAGAAAAGGTATGGAAATGGACTGAAGGCATAGATTTTTTTCTGTTGCTAACTAGCATGTGAAATTCTCAAAGCTATTAGTGGAGATTGCTTGCACACTTCTATTTTCAATATTTCTTTGTCAAGCTTCCCTATGGGCCTGTTTGCAGTGTGGGAGCAGTGTGTTGTAGATAAGACTTTTGTGTTGCTCTTTCTGAACAAGCCAAAAGCATCTATCGTCAGTGCTGGCACGGGCTTTAAGATCTACCGGGGAGGCCCTCCTCTAAGTCCCACCTCCGTCTTAAGTGCGGTTGGTGGGGACAAGAGGGTCTTCTCGGTGTTGGTCCCCTGGCTTTGGAATGCCCTCCCGAGGGAGATCAGGCTAGCCCCCCCCTCCAAACCTTTTGCACACAATTACATATGAAGACCTTCAGATTTTCTATCAAGCACTTTACAATTCTGAGATCGAATACTGCTGTTTTTGCCTACAGCAATTGCTGTATTTTATTGTTTTTAATCAGGGGATACTGTGAATTTGTGATGTTATATTGACTGTTTATTGCTTATGTTTTGTTTTTAATTTTTTGTATTTTGCATGTTATACCCTGAGTATTCTGTAAGTCAGCCCGAGTCCCTCTGAGAGATGGTGGCGGGATATAAATAAAAGTGTATTATTATTATTATTATTATTATTATTATTATTATTATTATTATTATTACAGTAATTGCTTCACTGTGAACCAAGGTATTGGTTGGATCCATCTAGGAGGTAGATCCTTCTGAGTGGACCCTGCAAAGGAAGCTCTCTTTTCAGTTTTGCTCTATCATTTAAAAGGCCTTCACCAGCCAAATAGTTTTGTCTGCCCTGAGCTTTCCTTGCTTGATTCAGACATGATTGATGGGTTACGTGGTATTTTATTAGCCATTTTATTCTATGTTCATTTTGAATCCCTCCTTCTCTCAACTTTGAGCAAGTGGTTTTAGCGTTGTGCCAGATCCATTTGGTGGGAAATGGGACCTCTCTCTCTTAACTGTGAAGATCCAAAGAAGACTTTGGGACTATCAGTCTCTCTTGACATTCCACTGTTTCCCTCAGCAAGTGAACTCGGGTGAAGACTTTCAGCAGGTGACAGATAGATTATCGAATGCTTGAAGCTATTGTCCTTAGTTGTGGCAAGGCTTTAATCCTGTTACCAATAACACTGTGGCCATTTTATCTTCAGCATAGTGCCTCCTTTTCTTTTATGTTTTCTTTTTTTTTTCTGTATTGCCTCTTGATCATTGTGTCCACAATTTCTACAACAGAAATTTTCAAAATACTGTCTGGTCTATTCGTGTTGACGGAGTGATTTTCAGTCCTCTATAATGTGCTGGTTCCCCCCGCACTTTTGAGGTTTTTATTGTGTCGTTTTTATATAGTAAATTACACTATAAAATCAGGGGGGGTTTTGCTCCAGATTTTATTCTGTGTAATGTTAATCTTACACTGCATTATTACTGTTTTCTGGTGATGTTATATCTTTAGGGTTTTGCAATGTGCTTGTAAACTATCTAGAGAGTATTACGGGGGCTGCCTGAAATAATAAATAAGTAGATTTGTTAGGGTTGACTGCTACATAATGTAACTTTCTGAAAAAAAGTATGTATTTCTTAAGCTGTGCTGTTTCCATGGTGCATCAGAACTTGTTTGGAATATCTAACAAATAAGAGTTCGGTTTCTGTGTGGGAAGCGGGGGGGGGGGGGGGGAATTCTGTATGTTGGCCGTACCTGCCTGTTTAGTGTTGTGTGACTATGACTGACATGTTAGGGGGAAAATGTTGACGAAATCAAATATTCCCTAGTAGTGTATTATATTGACAGGACAAAACATTGGTAGCATGCTGTGGAAATCCCAAGGCTCGAGACCACATATCAGCATATCGTTCCTTCTGAGTCGGTGGGAATATTGCAAGCAAATGCTTTCAGGATTGCAGCACTTAACTGTAATTGGTGTTTTCCTGAAACATGATTTAATCCTCACTACTCACACAGGATAGTGCCTGCTGCTGACAGGAAGAATTAGGATTTATCTTGAGAGTAAATAGAGAAAAAGAGAAAGATGAAAGCAACATTTTCCAGCTACCTCTTAAATTTTCTACTCTTTTTTCTCCTTTTGATACATTTTAACACAAAACAAAGTGTTATATGACTACATTTTTGCATGCAGTTATATTGGAGGAAAGACAAGAACAGGTTTCGTTAAGGTTGATATAAACAGTTGTACTCGGCATGCATGGATCCATTTCTGTTGTTTTTTTAAAAAGTTATATTGCAATTAGATTATTTCTCACAAAGACATTAGCAGCAGACCGCTGCACTTATAACCTTCCAAAATGACCACTGTTACATATGGTAGTCAATTAAACCTTTTTAAAAATGTCTTTATCCCACCTACTTACAGGATGAAGAAATGGTGTGAAGGCACCTCCCAGACTATTTGTTGTATATGATAGTGTAGTGTAAATTACACAAATATAAATCATTCATTTTCAGTTGCATTGTAAAGGCATTCCAGGTGTAGGACATGTTTTTTACTTCTGTCCTCTTCTAGTATCATGTGGTTTGAACTGAATGTTTTAGAGTTGGGAAAGAAATGGATGATTTAAAATGATCAGCTAGAACTCTTGAAATTTTGACTACTGTTCCTAGAAATTCACAGTCAGCATGAACATTTTTGTGAGCTCTGGAACTGTGAGCTAATTCATATTTCCCTCATTAATTTGGAAGCTGGAAGACAATTATAATATCTCAATGCAGATTTCTGAACAAAAATTGAATGTAAAAAGATGTGGAATAGAGGAAATGTGTTTGCACAAAAAAAAGTTGCACAAGAAATGCATGCAAGAAAGGGCATGTGCAATTATTGGTTTATTAAAAGAAATACACAAATATATGCAAATTTTCTTAGTGGGTTTCTATCAGAATATTGTGCAAACTGCATAGAAAGAAGACAGAACAATGGCAGCAAATACCATTCTGTTCCATCAATTAATGTTTTATATGACACTTTATATAGCACTTTTAATTTTAAATGTAACTGCTGGTTTTCTATTTATGGTTTTACTCCTGCTCTATTCGGTTAAGGTTTTGAAAATTTTGTCTTTCCCTCTGGTATGATTTATAAATGTATTTATTAAATTAAATTAATTGATTGGTTAGGGATGTGGTCATACATTTTCCCTGTTTCCCACAAGTTCTCATGAAACAATGTTTTAACTCTTTTTCTCTCTGTAGCGGGGGAGAACAGTTGTCTGTTGATAGTAGTTGGTTTGTAGTGTTGCTCCCCTATTGATGGCTAGTGCACACAGCTTGGTCTCAGGTGATCCATGAAGTCTTGGGAAGTCAAAGCCCCACCTGACAGGCTCAGGGCATCAGCCTCCCTTGACAGAAGCTCTTTGTTTGGAACTGTTGGCAATTTCCACCTTAAGATAAGAGCCAACGTTCTCAGGTAATGTCCTCGATCACACTTGATGACAGACTCTCGAATGCAAGTTTTTTCAGGTGTTCTGTTTGTTCAGCAATCCTTCAATGCCAAACTTTTCTCAATAGTGAGCAGGTCCCATCAGTAATGGACATCAGCCATTAAGCTGGTAATATTTGTCATATATCAGATTACGGCTTTGTTATTCCAGTGTGAGGAATGCCTGCCTGCTATGCTTTGAAAAAGATAGAGTGCAATATATTTAGCAATATTCCAGAGCTGCTGCTGATTCTGCTGCTTTAGAACTAAATGAAATTAGCAGGGAGAACTACAAAGACAAAAGCAAATTCCAACTCAATGTGCCCTCTATTGTTACCCATTTACTTTTTTTTATATATATATATATATATATATATATATATATATATATATATATATATATATATATTGTATGTACATGTTAGGTTGAATTAAAAGGTAACAAACTGTACTGTAACATGGAAGGATATAGTTAATCTCATACAGATATATGCTGTAAATGAATACATATAAATACTGCAAATAAATATGACTATGCATATGTGTGTGTGTGTGTTATAGGTATTACATTCTACATATAATAGATCATAATTAAATGATTAAAAACAGATCAGAACAGAATTTAACAGTCCTCTCTCCCTCTCCTTCTCTATATACACATACACACACAAACACACATTAATTATTTTCATAGTTAAAATGTAAACCTATTATTAAAGGGAATACTTTTTTGGCTCTGTGTATTATTTTAATGAGTTTACATAACCGATCTATGTCTCCGTTTAGCTTATGATACTACCTTAAACTGTATTGTCTGCATTGTCTGTAAACATCTAGATCAGGCCCTGATTATAATTGGCTCAATTGTAACTGCAATTGTAATTTCCTCACCACACTTCTGGAACCATTAAATTCTGCTCCAAAGAACTGGGTTTCCATCTGCAACAGCTTTTTTTTTGGGGGGGGGGGGTGCATGCATAGTATGGAAAGCTTACTTTTTAATACTACAGTTTACAGAATTATTCTGGGAGTTGTAGTTCGAAAACATACCCTCCTTTCAAGAATGGGAGGGTTGCAAAAAGGAGGAGAACTGAGGTTACTCCTAAAATCTATGCAGAGGTCCAACTGCATGTTTGTTGAATTTCATCCTTTGTGTTTTTATGGAACACATTAAGCTCAAACTGAAATGTATGCTATGCAGTTCAAATAATAGAATGCAAAGGGGGAATGTTTCCTTAGTTAATTTTTGTTTCCTGTTTGGTCATGTATGACTCGACCTATCCAAAAGAGTCAAGAGTAAATTAAAACCAGAAGTGATTATCATCAATACTAAGAAGGGTTGTTTTTCATATCACTTTTGTCTTTCTTGTATACTAATTTCTTATATAATATTTTCTTTGATTTGAAGCCAGGTTATAGGAAATACAGAGGAAGAATCAGAAAATATGTGGGAACAGAATGTAACCTTTAGTTTTTTGGGCATTCTCAGGGAAGAAAACCCACCCACTGGATTAGTGGAACGCAGGGAACAGAGGGATGTTGGAACATTCCTGTAATTTGATTATTTATGCATTTCCCCTGAATTCAGAATCTCTTTAGATACAGTGTATGTGCGTGCTTTATTTACTTAGCTGTGAAATTTCCTTGGGCATCTATATCAGTGTTGAACCCCTGAACTTTGTAAAGAAAGAAAACAAAATATTGTGTCACCAGTCACACAAGTAATAACATTACTTAGGTATTCACTCATTTTTACAACTGTTGTTGCCAGGAGTTTTGTATTAGCCCACTTCTGGTTTCTCTATGAACCGTTTATGATCAGACCATTCCAAAAGATCAAGAAAAGTTTGTTGTGGTTTTATTCAGTGTCACATCAAAACATGTAAGTGGGGTAAGCAACCATGTGCCCATTGTTGCCTTTGTCCTACAGTTCTATCCTCATGTAGCCATATGTGCAGCATAGAAGCTTGCCTTCACATGTTCATTTGTATGCACAGATGTGTCTACATGCAATGAGAACTCCATGGGTACAGAATTCTGACATGTATGGAAGTCTCTTTTTGTACAGCTGCACTATATGCCTAGCAGGTGTTTGCACTCTATATAAACATGTCAGTGAATGAAGTTATATGTATGCAAGAGTTCAAGGATGGTTTGGGGCACATGTAATGTACTGTTTTATAAATCTTTTGTATGTTGGGTGATGATAGGACTATATGCACATCTGCAAACAATTGGAAGGCTCACCTTAGATGGCTTACATTTAGCCAAATAAATATCTGATATCATTTCCTAGGTGTCTTCACATTTTATGAACTATTTCCATCAATGTCCCATTTTCTCCCATACTTTAGACTTTCTGGTTTTAGTCCAATTGCTAGTCCCCAGAAGAAAAAGACTTATTTTATTCCAGATGGATTAAAACAGGGGTCCTCAAACTTTTAAAGTGGAGGGCCGGTTCATGGTCCCTCAGATTGTTGAGGGGCCGAATTATCATTTGGAAAAAAAAAAACGAACAAATTCATATGCACACTGCACATGTCTTATTTGTAGTGCAAAAAAAAACCCCAACAACAATCATTTATTTATTTATTTGCTACATTTATACCCCACCCTCTCTCACCCCGAAGGGGACTCAGAGCGGCTTACAAGTTGTATGTACATACAATATATTATATTATTAGCATAGCACAATATTAGCATTATATATTACTGTATTGTACTATACCACTATACCGTATTATTATTAGTAATATTACATTTAATATATAATATATAATTAATATTATTATATTATACAATATTATTACATTGTATTATTATTATTAGTCACCCTGACTCCCCTACTGGGTGAGAAGGGCAGGGTAGAAATACTGTAATAAATAAATAAATATTATATTGTATTATATTATAATATTATTATCAATATTATATGTATACACAATATATTTATTATTATTGTGCTATGGTTAGCACAATATTAGTAAATGAATGAACAATACAATATTTAAAAATAAAAACAATTTTAACCAACATAAACCAATCAGGATTTCAATGGGAAGTGTGGGCCTGCTTCTGCCCAATGAGATAATCAAGTTAAGTAGGATTGTTGTTGTTGTGTGCCTTCAAGTCATTTCAGACTTTTGGGGAGCCTAAGTCTAAAACTGAGGGCAGGGGCCAGGTAAATGACCTTGGAGGGCCGCATCCGGCCCCTGGGCCTTAGTTTGGGGACCCCTGGATTAAAAGATCAACAATGGTCAGCAGGGTTGAAATTGGGAAAAGCGATTTAGCAATTTAGACACTTTTTTCTGCTTTAAGCTTTTTAGTTGTCCTAGTTTTACCCTAATTATTAGTTGAACACTGATTAAAATATAATGTTCACTCTCACTTCCTGGTCTCTCCTTTAGTATTCCTGTTTGCTTACAGGTTCTAGTTTAATTTTTGTTTCCTGTTTGGTCATGTATGACTCGACCTATCCAACCCATATTCATTTATCTGAGTGGCCTTTGATGAGATAATGGTACAATCTAAGGGCCCTTCTACACAGGCCCTGAAGCTCATGATAGCTAACTGGTTTACCTGAGGTATCCAAACAATGCCGCAGGTTAACCTGGATTGATGTGGAGAAAACTGGAGGCCCTTCCAGACAGGCCCAAAACTCAGGAAGAACTGGGTTTTTTTAAAATGGGGTTTCTGTTCCCACAAGCTCCCACAGTCCCTGGGCTTTCACTTGGGGGTGACATCCAACCCCCCCCCCCCATTTCCCTCTTCAAAACTTACCTGAGGGGGCTGCCGGCAGCACAGGCCCCTCCAGAGGGTACTCCTGACAGGTGAAAATGATAGATCAGGAGGTGGGGGGGAGGTACACTATGAAAAGCTTTTTCATATCCCATGCAGATGGAGCCAACTCCTCTTTTGATGCCCTCAGCTGTCTTTCCTGAAGACCATGAGTGGGTAGACATAGAGTAGTCTTTCCCATGCAGGCATCTTCTACATGTGGCTGTAGTATCATACTTCCCTAGGCAGCACGGCTGTGTATGTTGGTAATGGGAGTTGTAGTCCAATGAAAATGAACATCAGGTTGATGGAAATTTGCATAGTAGATAGTGATTTCCCAGTGGTGTACTGAAACCAGGGTTACAAGAATTGAAGTTCTAGGACTGGGACAATGCCATCTCCTACAGGCTTTATTTCCCTCTTTGAGTTCAGTTGTAATTCCAACAGTAGCTGGAGCAGAGAGGATTTTCCCAGCAACAACATATTGTTTTGAACTATACCTCTTTTAATACCTACTATGGAGGATGGAATGGTCTTGAATGGGAAGTTCAGCTTCATTAACTTTACAAAAGACCTTCTCCAAGTGGAAATAAGAGCATCTAGAACTGTTTTGTTGATATGGGTCATGAGAGCTGTCTGCATTATAAACATTCTTTTAGGGGTTGCGGCTTCCTTGACAATCAAAATGAATGCCTAAACTTCATTATTTACCAGCACTCTACTGTGTTTCCCCGTTCCTGAAGCATGCCTGAAATCTATAAGGGAAAAGACAGTGCACTTGTAAATAGCGTCTATGACAGAGATTTCAAAACATTTCATGTTGGTGACACATTTTTAAACATGTATCATTTCGTGACACAGTCGTTCGGTTTGACTAGCAAACTGGAGGTTAAACTAGCCTCTTATGAGAGATACGGACACATATAAATTGTAGTAATAAATGTATGGGGACACAACAAACCTGAAGATACTCAAGTTAATCAAGGTAAATCAAATGAATTCACAAGGATTACAATAACTGATTAACATACAATTGAGTGACATACTTATGCACTGCAGCTGACATACTAATGTGTTATATAGCACACAGTTTAGAAAGTTCTGGTCTATGAGAAACTAGGAAGAGAAGAGGATGCCACACATCAAAACAGAAGCATTTCTTCACGTTTTGTCCATCTAAAAAACATTGTCTCTTAATTTCTCCAGTATTTGTTCTGCACCGACTGATTACTTTGAACTAGCAAACTTTCAGCCCGTTTAAAGGTTCCTACATTCTTCAACCATATTTTCAGTCCCAGTTAGTGACTGATTGAATCCATGAACCCAGGTGTTTTATTTACTTTGGGTTTCTCCTCTTTTCCTTATAGAGATTACCTCACGGAGAGCTGATCGTGTGTTCATGGTATGCGAAAAGCAGAGCAAAGATTCTGCCTAGGTGTGTGTTGCTTGAATTAGGTTTTGAAATAGGTAAGCAGTGCACAGTGGCTTAAGGGAAAAAAATCTACTAGCATATAGTTTCTCAGTCATAAGGAAAACAACATTACAGCATGGTCCTGACCATATTTACAAGTCCCATTGATCTTACGGTATTTACTTCCACAAAAGTGTGTTTAGGATTACGGTCCAAGCCATTTATGGCTCAGGTGTCTCATTTTTTAATGTCCAGGGAAAAGAGAGTCCTTACCGTTGTCTTGGCCAAGAGATCATTATTTCCATTAAAAAACAAACTGTGCAGACACCCAGCACCTGGAGTGCTGGGAAACTTGAGGTCATACCTGAACCAGAGATTCTTGTGTGGCAGCAGGTTGCATTACTACTAATTGAGTCAAAACCCCAGCTGTGTTTACCTATCGCAAGCCATTCAAAGTTAGTGATCTTTGTTCCGGTAAGTATGGAGTGTGTTTTACTTTGAATTCATCAGTAATTTGGGGAGACGGGAGAGAGAAAAAGAGGGGCAACCCATCATTTGGCTACCATCCAATTGACAATGTGAAATGCATGATGGAAAGATTGTCTGTTTTCTTCATTTTTAATGATGAATGTTGCTTTAAATGTTTCCACATTAATGGGGATGTTTTTAGCAATGGTCTCAAACCCTAACATCTACTGATCATAGCAAAATGTTGGCATACTAGTTAGAGTTTGTTTTTCATGAAAATAATGATCTCTTGACCAAGGCAAGGGTAAGGGCTTTCTTTTGCCTGTATATTAAAATATGAGACATCATGGCTATAAATGGAATGGGAATCCCAACTTTGCCACCAAACTAGGAAGGAAACCAATAGTCAGACAATCAGATAATGAGAACAACAACCTTTATGAACCTTTTGCATCTACTGAATGGGAAACAGCTCTCAATAAATGTAAAAATGGCAAAGCAGCTGGCCTGGATGATCTACAGATGGAACAAATTAAGAACTTTGGTCCAGAAGAAAGGTGCTGGCTGCTGAAGCTGATAAACAACATTTTGAAGCCAGGCAAAGACCATAATGATCCAAAAAGCTATAGACCAATCTCCATGTTGTGCCATCTTTACAAAGCTCTGGAGAGACTTATTTTGCATAGAATTATGAAAAAAACAGACTTATGTATGATCCCAGAAAAAGCTGATTTCAGAAAAGGCAAAAGCTGTACATCACAAGTTTTGAACCTGACTCAGTACATAGATGATGGTTTTGAAAGGAAGCAGATTACAGGAGCTGTCTTCATAGAGCTGTCAGCAGCATATGATTCTGTAAATCATCATCTTCCCTTGAGAAAAATGTACAGTATTAGATCACAAAGGACTACTGCCTGACCTGCTTCATAGAAAATCTGCTACAAAAGGGAGCTTTTTTTGATGAATTCCAGGGTCAGAGAAGCAGATGGCGAAACCAGAAGAACGGCCTGCCTCAGTGGAGTGTGCTTGCCCCATTTACACAAATGACCAGCCACTGCCAGAAGGGACAGATAATTTCATCTATGCTGACAACCATACCATCACTGCTCAAGCAGGAAGCTTTAAAATGGTTGAACAGAAGCTCTCTGAAGCTTTAGGTGCTCTTACTGCCTATTACAGGGAAAAACAGCTGAGTGTGCTTTTCATCTCTGAGGGTTACTTGGGAAGGTACCTACTGGAGCATTGCAGCACATCAAAATATTTGGGAGTTTCTCTGGACAGTTCTTTGACTTACAAGAATATCAAGCAAAAAATAAGTGCTAGAAATAATATCATACGAAAGTTGACTGGCACAACCTGGGGATCACAACCAAATACATCTGCCCTTGTGCTTTGCTACTCTGCTGCTGAATACGCATGCCCAGTGTGAAATACATCTCACCACGTTAAAACAGTGAATGTAGCTCTTAATGAGACATGTCATATTATCACAGGATGTCTAGGCCCCACACCACTGGAGAAATTATACTGTTTAGCCAGTTTGCATCACCTGACATCCATTGGAAAGTAGCAGCCAATAATGAAAGGACCAAGGCATTGACATCTCCAGCCCACCTCCTGTTTGGATATCAGCTAGCATGCCGATGCCTTAAAACAAGGAACAGCTTTCTAGGATCCACAGAGATACTCACAGGAACACCTCAGCAAACAAGAGCCCAAAAGTGGCAGGTTAGAACTGGAACCTCAATCCATGGCTGTGTCCTCCCTGGGCACACAGAAAACTGGGAGGGTGCTAAACATACTGTACTCTGGCACCATAAAATACAGAGCTAATCTTAAGAAATGGGGCTACAAAACAGAGTCCATGACATGCGAGTGCGGAGGAGAGCAAACTAGAGACCACTTACTACAATGCAGCCTGAGCCCTGTCACCTGCACAATGGAGGGCATTCTCACAGTGACACCAGAGACACTCCAAACAGCCAGCTTCAGGTCAAAGGAAATCTAGCATATTGTCAAGTTCCAAGCTTTGTTTCTGTTTTTGGAAATACATTATAACTGTACCCTCAATTCGTTTCTGACACGATAAATAAATAAATGACTATAAATGAATTTGTGTGTATCCCTTCCTTCATTTCACATTGGCTAAATGTGCACTGGCTGAAAAAGATAAGCAAAATGACAGGTTAAGAGATGTTTCTTGACCACTCCATTAAGCTGACATTGTGTTGTGCACAAGTATTGCATATCATTTTCTCTAGAGTTTGTCAAAGGTGTTTAATATATTCCCATTGTGGATTATATGCCGAATATATTTTAAAACTTTGAGAATTCTACAGAAGTCAAATCTGTTTTTTTATGTTGTTCTATGTCACTGTGCCTATGTGATTCCTAGCTGGTTTAGACCATGTAGCCAGAAAAATGCTGTTTTGTTTATTTTTAATGGCAACAAAACAGTGGTTCTCAAACAGTGGGTCTCCAGGTGTTTTTGGCCTTCAACTCCCAAAAATCCTAACAGCGGGTAAACTGGCTGGGATTTCTGGGAGTTGTAGACAAAACACCTGGGGACCCACAGGTTGAGAACCACTAAAATAGGGGCATGTGTCTCTATAGTTTACTGCATTCATTCATTTCAAAAGGAGTAGTCACATTAGTTAATTGAACCAAAAACCAGAAAGACTCTTGTGACAACTTAATATTTAACAAGTTTTATTTGACAAAAGCTTTCACTTTTACAGACTTCACTTAAGGTTCCCTGTAATGTGTGTTAATGTACATACTACAGGGCAGCAACAACTTCCCTGTGTCATATTATCACAAATATTACTGCTTCACCAGAAACCAATCGGACCCAAGTAGTTATTTTCTAATCTATCTCATGAGGTTAGTGTGAGGGTCAAATGGGGAGCCGAGGGGCTAAGGGCATTGTGCCAAGCCACTTAGAGGGTAAAAATGCAATTGAAAGAATAAATGAGTGAGTGAATAAATGAAATGCTAAAACTCAGTATGATCCAGGAACACCGAGTAGATGTTTCAGGTTTGATTTACTGTGATTTAATACCATTTGACTAAACAGTATGAAAATTATGTACCTAGAGGCTAAAACAGTTTTAGAACATGGGAGTTAATCAAACGATAATATAAACTAAGCTTACAAGAAGGGTTTCATTTTTCATTCTCTAACAACCTCTTCTTAGTATGGATTTCCAGTATTTAAATTGGTAGTAGTGGCAGGAGGAGGTGGCTCGCCTACTGAGAAGAAAGGGGGTCAGTCTACTCTTTTTTGTGCCTGGTTGATGAACCAGAGTTAGACATCAAAATGGAGCAAATATTCAAAGCTGAGGAACCTGCTGAATCTTCCTTCAGAGGGGATGGAGCTTTTGGAGAGGTAGTGTTAGCAGAGCACCTCCATAAGCATGGCCACAGAAGCATGACCTCCAACATTTCATGGATGAAAACTAGAGCACATATAGCCAAACAACATTAAAGTGTGGTCAAGACAGAAACAAATCTTAAATGAAAAACACACACACACACACACACACACAAGCTGAGAGAGGCTGCAGCAGTTTGCATTTGCCTAAGCCAAGTGGGAAGGACAATTTTGCTGCCCCCTCTGCTTTTCAATGCAACTCAATGCAATGCCTGGACCAGGAGTGAGATATTTCAAAGGCACTCAGTTATACCTGCAGTTTCACATCACTGTGGTCTGGTCAGAAACATATCTCCCACAGATAAAGGGATCTTACTGTTAATTGTGCCCCTTTTTTGCTCTAGTAAACTTTTTCAAGAATGTTATTTTTGTGTATGTGGGTGACTTTGATGTTAATTATTATATTGTGGATTTTTTTCCAATTTCTTTCCCTTTCCATTGCAGGAAAGTACTTCTTCCTAGCATTCATTACAACCCACTAAAATGATGAATTCTACATAATAGACGCAGTGACCTCATAACATTTTAGGCCTCAGGAAACCAAGCACTTCCTAAAGAAAGATTGTGGAAAATTCTAGTTTAGACTTTAATTTTTACTGGAATGAATGTGGAAATTATGTGATGTGATGAAGAGAAGGAGAAACAACTAGTTCAGATCCTGAGTCTTTTATAGGGTTGTCCTCAGACCCGTCTCTTCTTCACAACCTAATCTGTGTCATAGTTGTGTTCTGAGGATGAAGAAAGCAATGGGGTTATCATAGCTATACTGTATAATAACTTTTTAGGAGTCAATAAGCTAGGTTAAGAAAGTAAATGAAACTGAAGAAAAAATTGTCTCAAGTGTCTTTGTCCTTGGCAAAGGGATAGGAAAGCATTTTTGAAATTTGTATAGAAGTCTGTTTGTTTTGTATCTCTGGATCTCTGCTGCATAGAGACAGATAATCATTTAGTCATGCCCAATGAACTGTTATTTGTCTTGGCTTCACCATGGCCTTCTGATGATGCCAGATGGTTGCAACCAGTTTGTGGAACCACCATGCATTACAGGAACCTAAAGTCAATTTGCAAGCGAGTTGACTAATATTTTCCTTTATTCTTGATTTTATTAGAGATTATTTTGGATGTGAGCCAAAAAGCCTTTGGACTATTGGTTTGTTTTGAAAAAATCTGGAACGACAACAACAACAGCCATCCTGCTGCACACTTAAGATTCGTTGACATCACTTTCCTGCATGCTGATATAGCAGCTCTTTTTAGCTAGAGCTGGAGTATTCTGGCTGCTTGAAAGAAAACATTTCAAAAAGGTATCTAAACTTGCTGAGGCAGGTTGGCTGTTCAAAGAAAAGCAGGGTGTTGAAAAAATAAAATCCAGGAGGACTGTCACATTACATAGTGTGTGTGTTACTGTTAAGCTAGATAGACACGTCTTGATTAAAAGAACAGGAAAAGGGACATCTATGCTCAATGATTTAAGGGATGTGGTGGTGACTTGCCCAAGGTTACACTAAGTAATTCAATGGGTGAGCGGGAATTTGAACCCTTGAATCCAGAGTCATAGTCCAATTCTCATACTACTCCACCCCACTGGCCCTCAAGGAAATGTAGTACAAGATTTGAATGTACAAAGCCAGGACTTAAATCCTTGAAGATGGAGATTACCAGCTAGCATAGTATAGTTTTAAGTGTTAGACTGGGCCCTGGGGATACCAGGGTTTAAATCCTGATTCAGCAGTGGAAACTTCCTGGGTGGCCTTAGGTAAGTCACACATTCTCACCCTCAGAAGAAGGCAGAAGCATCACCTCTGGACAAAACTTGCCTCAGGGTTGTCTCAGAGTCACCATAAGTCAGAAATGACATGAGAGTACACAACAATAACATGTGTGCCTATATGTGAGAAACAGAACCAGCAGAAATACTCCACATGATTAGGACCCTCTTATGACAGAGGACCCTGGGTCCATGGAGCATCTGCACACACTAGTTACTCATGAGTAGACAGTCCATGGTAACATATGATAAGGAGATGAAGCTTGTAGAGCATCCATCCTTTGTGTGGAGCTTTCAGTTCTAAAAAGAGATAATGCATCAAATATGTCTGGTCATCACACAAGACAATCCATAGAATTTTAATATTGTTTCACATATGAAAGAGGTTTGCTAATGTTGAAGACGACCTTGAACTTTAAACTTAATTCAAAAGTTGTGCATGATTTGTTTGGCAGTAGGTAGGGCCAAGGGGAGAATCCAGGTTTGAATCAACAATTAGCCCACATTCAGTGAAGTTGGGCATGAAGCCAGGAGATCATAATTCAGACATAAGCAAATATAGTGAACATCTGAGTTTGTGAGGAAGAAAAACGGAGCAAAATTATCCTACCATACATGTAAATACTTTATGCTCATTTCTGTGGACGTGCAAATCATTTCAGGCAGTTGTCTTGCACCTGCAGTTATATTTGCCTAGGAGTGAGTGCATTGAGACAGCGAGGTTATTGGTTTGAGCTGTGAATTGGGAACTTTAAGGTAACTTGAAATCCAGAGACCAGTAACTACAAAAGTAAACTGTGTGCCCACAGAAATGATAGTAAAACTCCTTTACTCTTATTCCACACTCAAAATTGTATTCTGAAAACATCAGAATAATCAAGGATGCATCAAAAAGACATATAAGAATCTTTAATATGTTTTTGATTTTTAATAGATGAAAGAAATCCTGTAAACAACTGTTTCCATCGGGAATGTAATTAGATGTGCCGACTCTTATTTCCACTGGATTGTATCCAGATAACCATTCTCACCAACCAAACACATCCATGAAATGAGGGGGGAACTAAACTGTAACCCTTTGCCAACCTATAATAACCTTTGTCTTGTAGCTCATTGCCTGCTCATGGGACCCTCTGAAATCAATTTTAGGGGAAAGGGAAGAGGAGAATAAAGTCCTATCAGGCAAGCAGAAATCTGCTCTCACATCATTGGATTTCAACCAGTGAGATCTTATGAATCTGTAGTGAAAATGTTCCTCTTTTAGCCATTATTTTATAATGATAGAACATTGTATAATTCTCTATCATTTAGTCAGAACCATTGAAATTGTCCAATGTGTGTGGCTGAAATGGTGACCTCTTTGCTTTCTTGTGGTTCAGTGTGTACACACTTTGTTTCATGCACAAAATGTTTAAAAATATTGTATAAAGTTACCTTCAGGCTATGTGTACAATTTGTGTGTAGAGTTGCCAAGACACCTCATTATGTACCTACATAGGAGCCCCCAGATGGCGTAGTGGACTAAGTGACTTGAAGGTTGGGTTGCTGACCTGAAAGCTGCCAGGTTCAAATCCCACCTGGGGAGAGTGCGGATGAGCTCCCTCTATCAGCTCCAGCTCCATGCGGGGACATGAGAGAAGCCTCCCACAAGGATGGTAAAAACATCAAAAACATCCGGGCGTCCCCTGGGCAATGTCCTTGCAGACGGCCAATTCTCTCACTCCAGAAGCAACTCAAGTTGCTTCTGACACGAAGAAAAAAAATGTACCTACATATATGGAAATGCAGATATTCCAATATCCAAAACAATGCTGGTCCCAAGCAGTTTGGATAAGAGGACTCAGCCTGTATACTCTCACCATACAATTGCAGAGGTTCACTTTTATGACATCAGAGAAAAAGACAAACCCAAATTGTCAATGTATTTCACAAACCAAAGACAAAGTACATTTTCTTACATTCCTCAACTTAAGTAGGCCTAGGAGTGGCACTATTTCCTGCTGTACCTGTTATGCTAACTACAGTTTCTTAGTAAAAGCCAGAAAAGGACCGTTTACTATTTTATGTCCCAGTGTTTCAATAGTAAAAATAATAATAATAAATGCATACCTGAACATACAGCCAGCTCTGACAATCTGAGACAGAAAGAGGGATTTGACTGTTCTAAAAGCTTTAGGCAAATTTGTTTTGGCGTGCCTGAATGTTTTTTCCTACTGCAAACAGATGGACAGTTGCAGAAATGCCAAGTGGGTGTATCTATTAGTGTGTGTCAAAGTGGAAAGGTGAAATAGCATGTATAGACATTTCAGTGCAGGTATGCTGCAGTATTTTCACTGAATACATTGATATTGCATTTTTCTCTCAATTTAGGATCAATAAGATGAACATTAATGACAAAATGTCATAGAAATATAATTTAATAAACACATGCTTGAACACTATAGCAGAAAAGTAACATAATCTCCAAGCTGTAATGTAACAAAAAGACTTAGCCCATTTTATGAGTCAGAAAAACTCTGCTTCAAGAAAGTAATAGATTCTGTCTGAAAATGGCAATAATACCATCAATGGGATTATGATTCCCAAAATCCTTGCTGTCTATGAGTTCTCAGATTGTGGTAGTCCCAAAGACTATTTTTAAGCCCTGTGTTCCAAGTATGTGAGTATGTGATGCTGTGTCATATCCCGGTATCCTGCTTAGCACTGCAGTTTTTAATATGAGAGAGAGCCTTGAATTTAGATGGCAGAAGCAAACTGGCATCTGTTATAACGCTTTCTGCGCTGATCTTGTAAAATGTATTATGACAACAATAACACAAAAATGCAGATAAAATGGCCTTTATAACAACCAACATTCTAAAATCAATAAACATGGCAATTCAGTGTTATATATTTTATTTTAATCCTACCTTTCTTTCAATATGTGTGGCTAGCAATATTATGCAAAATGCAGTACAAATACAAATACAGTTGGCTACAAGAATTAAAACTGCTGGGACTAGATAAAAAAACTTGCAGTGTTTGAATAAAATCCTTAAATCATTAGAAATACTATAAGAACTTAAACATTTGGAAGGAAGAAAAAAACCTAAGCCTGGTGGAAAAATAGTAACCTTTTCTTGTCCTGTTAAGACATTTTTTCTTGCAACAATGGCAGTAGCCCACTTTTCAATCCCCCCTCCCACAACATACACACACTGTGTTTTCTCAACTGATGATATCACAGAGCAACTTGGTAAGAAAATCATGTATGCTATTTGTAGTTTCCTGGAAGATGAGTGGGATTTAAAGTTAATAAACAAATGGAGAGGCAGGGGAGCAAAGAGGGATCTTATTACTGCTTGCACCAATGGTAAAAAAAACTTCTGCTACTACTGTATGGAAACACACAAAAACATTTGAAAATTTCCTCCTGAAAAAGAAACATCTAGCTTGGTGTGGGAAGAGGAAGAGCTTCAACCTTTTCTCCTGAAATGCCTAAACTTTGTACAGAATATTTTCAGGGAAAGATAAATGGAAACACAGGAGGCCAAGCAGCAAAAGTCCCTGTCAGCTGGATAGGTGTTTTCTATGGTTTTCTGTTAAGGATACAGCCCCTGTATCCTTTGACTTAAGTCATTACAATGTGGTCTATATAGACCAAAGCACAAGTATTTAATGATATTAGCCAGTGATGTGATGTGCCATTATACATCAGTAGATAACGTTGTTGACAATATTTGCCAAAGGTTAGGAAAGGGGTAGGAAGGAAATGACAGAATATCTCCCATTTACAAAGCCTAGGCCAGAAGTGAAGACTATACAAACTCACCCGTCCTCCCAGCTACTGAAAACATGGTTTTCTTTAATGTGTTGTCAAAAGCTTTCATGGCCAGAATCACTAGGTTGCTGTGAGTTTTCTGGGCTGTATGGCCATGTTCCAGAAACATTTTTTCCTTCCTTTGTATTCCGTTAGCATTCTCACACTTTGCTTCCACTGGGAAGATAGAATGACATAGGGCTGGGTTCCTCATTGTAAGGTTTCATGGAAAAAAATGGATCATGCCATCCTTCCAGTCTCAAAGAACTGGCTCGAGAGGCAAGAATTGCTTTCCCACTCTATCAGGGGAGCTGGTAGAGTGGGATGGAGCTGAAAGAGCACTCTGATGAGTTTAACTATATTCTCGAGTTTTACTTTGTCTCCATCTGCTTCTACCACATTCACCAGATCTGCCAAATTCCCCCTTTCTCAACCTGTGAGCTGTCCAATTCTGACTGTATTTGCTATCCCAGCTGGAGAAACGGGAGATCTTGTCTGCTTAGTTTTTTTTTATAAGCAATGGTTGGCAAGCCCACAAATATGTCGGCCTGTAGCACTCACAGTAAACTAAGATGACAGTGTTGAGTTCTATCGCTGCCTGATGCAACTTAGACATCCTGAATAACTGTTTGCTTTATATCTGCTATGACCCTATATTGTATTTACTTAAATATTTATCAGCTACAAGCACAGCACATTTGCTGCCATTTTATTTTCTTGAGTTGAAAGAGCAGGGAAATGAAAAAAATAAGATTAAAATAATCTCTACTAGAAATCTGAACAAACTCTGAATGTCTGAACTGGTAATGAATACTTTGCATAGCCTGAAAAGTACACAGTAAGGTCATCAGAAGTATTTTCCTTCTAGACCTAATAAAAATACTTTGGCCAAATAGTGTATAAAATACTGCAATTTGTAGAGTGAATAAAATTAAAATTCACTTTGCAAAGAAATGGAAAGGGTGAGTGATGGGGACAGTTGTTTCCACTTTTGCTTTCTGCTGCTGAGGAATGGACAACTTTCTTTGTCTTCCCTTCTCTCCTGGGTTTATTTATAGGTGTGTCATGTCCAGGACAGGCAGCCAAAAATTAGCAAGGGTTTTGAGCAAGAGACTGAGGGGGTGGCTAATACCTCTGGAAGGGAGGCTTGATTCTTTGCAAGAATAACAAAGTCACATGGATGATGGCACACAACTACTGCTTAATCTGACCCATATGCTGTAAATATGGTGATGACTGTCATTCTGAATATATTAGATTGATTCTGACGATTCATCAGTTTGTTGGCCAACCAAGTGGTTCCTGAGCCAGTTCTATGCTGGAATCTTCAAACGTAGTCTAAAAATATATTCCATTAACATTCTCTCAGTCTTAAATAATTCCTCTTTTTTGCATTGTGTATGTTTCTTTCTCTTTGGAGTTACTTGTTGTGACCTTTATTTAGGTGCTGTTTCTTCTAAAGAAGCAGACTGTAGCACAAATACCATTTAAAATGACACACTTCTTTTTTTTTTTTTAGAATGCAGCCTTAATTCATGTTCATAAGTTGCAATAGTTCCAAAATAAATATTCATAGATATTTGAAATCCATCAGATTTTTCAGTCTTGCTACTCACATATTAAATATTAAATGTGAAGTACAAAATACTAATTTGCATTCTAAATGCAAAGATTTACCCTTCAATTAGAATTTAATTAGATTTTTTGGTCTCTTGATTAAATAGATGCACATTGCATATGAAATCTCTTAAGTTGTTAGTTCTAGTATATTGTCAAATGCTGTTTGCTGTTCAACAAGCATCAAATAGTGTCAGATGCCAGATACCATTGCATGTCTGTCCAGATACTTCCAATTACAAAAAATATAAACAAAATATATAAATAAATAAAAGGTTACAGGATGTCAAAACAGACATTAACTCGGTTTTTCGAATATCTGAAAAATCAGAGTAGCTGCAAAATATGCAACATAAATTTTGCAAGGGGGTAATTTGCACTGAATTTTGAGAAGCAAATACATTTCAGCTCTAAATGATAGACTGGAATGTACTCCAAAGCTGTCTATTTCGGCCTCCTGAAATGGGTCAAGATAGCTCCATGTCTGACAATGTGGAATACCCCCAACTCAGAGAATTATAGCTGAAGGCACTGGAACATACAAACAGCCAAAGACGTGAAGCTTCAAACATTAGGTCTGCAATAGGCTGTGTCTGATTAACTTCTCAAGATGTATTTTGTATACTTTATTTTAAGGTTTTGCAGCTAAATTTTGTTCATGCTGTAGAGCTCTGTTTATGGTTTTAAAGTTAGGATTACATTCATTTTCACAATAATCCCTTTGCTTATAAATTTCTAAAACGAATATGTGTAAATTCATGCATACTCAACTTGGCTTGCATGCAGCTAGTAATAATTGAAATGGGATGAAACCACATACAGCAGGCAAAGATTATGACTATAAATAACATCTGATTTATGTAGGCTATAGTCAACATCTGAATGCAGCAATTGCAGACACTGAGTCCATATTGTCAGCTATGGATTGGCAATGCACACGTGGTTCACTGGACAGGGAGACACTTTGAGTAATGTGATTTAAAGTATGTCCACTTTAACAATGAAATTATATGGAACCATTAAATTAGAGTTTGACTTACTGATATTGCATGATGTCAAAAAGGGACCTAAGGGTGCTTTCATGTAGTCCTTGATATTATATGGCAGTGTATATCTGCCAGTATATTAGTTTCCCTTGCATCAGGATATTTTTCACATTAATTGAGCCAGTTAAAGTTACGTTAGATACCCATTATACTTACTGTAGTAGTAATAAGTGGTATCAGCAGTAGATGTTGGTAGTAATAGTAGACATAGTCATCATACTATTGCTAGCCATGGTGGTTCATAAAAATATTTACTGAATAACTAACTTAAAGAAAGAAGTCAGTATTTTACCCAGTAATTGATTTTATTGCATGAGGCAGGCAAACCAACATTGCATCTTGGTGATGGTCCCAATTACATGACTCCATGTGCGTCCCTAGCTATTAATAGGCTAAATCTGTGAATAGCTTCCAATCAGGTGTTCCCATCACCTACTTTGGTGCCACTTCCACTTCTGTGCCAGTATGTCAATTATAAAGTAATGACAACGGGCAAATATTCTATA
The DNA here is from genome assembly GCF_035594765.1 of Anolis carolinensis. Classification (NCBI taxonomy): domain Eukaryota; kingdom Metazoa; phylum Chordata; class Lepidosauria; order Squamata; family Anolidae; genus Anolis; species Anolis carolinensis. The sequence continues at coordinate 327,217,610 of NC_085841.1, read as the reverse complement.
TTTACATTTCCCTTTTTTGTTTTTAAATGCTAGAATCACTCAATTATGCTAAAATAGGTATAATAATAAATTAAGGAATGTCAGTAGTGTAGGAAAGTGGGGTTACAAGCATCTGCAGAATTATGATTGCTGGATCATGGATTGGCGAAACCGCACAATTGGTATGTATCCACTATTAGTAATAATGCAACTATAGTGGAATAGCAAATTTGTGTGATAAAATCCATAAATAACAGTAACAATGCAGACTTTATTCTTATATGTGGTCCTTTTTTATAGGGGAGGGAAATAAAAAAAAATGGTTGTGTAGGGCAGTGCAAGGAGTCCCCGGGGGTGGCGTGGGTTAAACTGCTGAGTTGCTGAACTTGCTGACCGAAATGTCAGCGGTTTGAATCCAGGGAGTGGAGTGAGCTCCCACTATTAGCCCCAGCTTCTGTCAATCTAGCAGTTCGAAAACATGCAAATGTGAGTAGATCAATAAGTACTGCTCTGGCAGGAAGGTAACAGCACTCCATGAAGTCATGTTGGCCACATGACCTTGGAGACATCTATGGATAATGCCGGCTCTTCAGTTTAGAAATGGAGATTAGCACAAACCCCCAGAGTCGTACATGACTAGATTTAATGTCAGGGGGAAACCGTTACCTTTACTAGTGCAGTGCAGCAACTGGTACAAAGATTACAAAGTAAACTCAACCACAAAATTAACCCACCCAAGGTTTCTGATTTATTTATTTTTTAAGTAATTGGGGAGATAAATGTACTCCTCTCATTTGTTCAGTTATACACTTTGCACTATATTGCACTATATACATTTTAGGCACACTTATCTCCACTTTGTCTAACTCAGAAAGCTTACTGGTGCCAGTAGCTTGGTATATTTCACATTGAAACATTCTGTGCATCTTCATTGGCAGGGTTCTGTAATTCATCTAAATTATATGGACCCCTAATTCATGCAAAGCAAGTGAACAGGGCCCTAAAGGTACTTTCTGTCATTGTTTCAATTACAAAAATATGTGGGTAACAGGCTTAGATTTGACAGCAGCTGAAGAAAGAGGATATTATATGCATGCCTTCAATCAGTTTTGTATTTGATCCTTAAAGGGAAAATTATGTGAGAGACAGGGGAAGAAAACAACAAACTAAGCAAGATCCCAATTTCAATATAATTTGGAGAAAATAACTGATTTGGGTTGGACATGTTGCCAAAATGAATGACTCAAGGCTTCCAAACAAGAAATAGAAACCAGAAGGATGCCTAAAGCCTTAAAGAAGAACAAATTGAGAAGATATGAATGACTGTAATGTTTCAAAATCAACTATTGCAAAGACGAATTTGGGCAGATGCCCAGAACACAATTGAATGGTGATGTTCATTTAGATGCATAATGCTGAAACAAAATAATAAATTTTAACAGTGTCTTGGTTACTTGTGTAATAATAAAATAATAATAATAATAATAATAATAATAATAATAATAATAATAATAATAATTTTATTTCTTACCCACCTCTCCACACAGCTCGAGGCAGGTCACAGCACAGTTAAAAACACACAAATACTATAAAAAACACACAAATACTAAAAACACACAAATACAGGAACTGGTTTAGGGGCAGGACTGCATCCTTGGTATTAAATGGAAAGGAGTAATAGAGTTGGGTGTCATCCGCATAAATTTGACACTGCATTCCAAAACTCCGGATGATCTTTCCCAGTGGTTTAATGTTGAACAGCATGGTGGACAGAATTGAACTCTGAAAGACCTCATAGCGTTTCAATTTGTTTTTCTTCATCCAGCCCACTACCTCCTCTAAGCATTCATTCAGAGGAGACACACTATCCTTAGTTTCAGGATGTATGGGAGCAATTGTGTTAATAGACCTAGTTAGATTTTGGTTCCACTTATTGACCAGGGATTCAACAGGATCGTCGGTGATGCCAGCCATAGAATTCTCTAAGGCCTCTTGGAATCTCAAAGGATTCATTCGCCTTCAAGGGCAGACCATTTAAATAGGCCCTCCACCCCTTCAGGGGTAGGTTACAGCTGTGATACTAGCTCTGACCAGAAAGTGATCTGTCCATGACAACTCAAAGGTATTCATCATTTCTGCCCACAGATCTCTCATTGCATAGCCTTCTTTCACTTCCACTTCAGCCAATCACAACCAATGCCTTATTCTAGCATACCTGAATGCATCTCCTTTTGTGTATTCATTGTCAGTAAAATCTGCTGTCTTTAGTGACATCCAAATCAACTAAATCTGAACCACATGGATATTTAAAAAGTGGTAGGGGATCCCAATCAGGAAGTGTCTATCATTGAGTAGCTTAGAGGGAAAAGACCACCCCTAAATAGATACTGTGCTGAAAAGAAAAGATCAATTCTTAAAATAAAACTGTTTATACATCATATCCCCTCTCTAAGCAACACGCACAGACCACAGCTTTGATCCAGAGTTCTCACAAGCTTCCTTTGCCTGGTTTTCTTTAGTTTTCCCTCCCCACATCACCCTGCACTATGGCCTAGACTTTCCTTGAGGGTCCTCTGACTCTCCAAAAGAGATGTTTATGGTATTATGGAAGCATTTCTGGTGGAGAGAGGAGCCAAAAACCCAACTGCATAAATGATGCCTTCCCACCCAAACTCTGGCCAGTAAAATATAGACCATCTAATAACAATTTTAAACATCATCATAGGAAGGAATGCAATCCTTTGTCAGTCACATGTTTAGATGCAAATTGCTTCCTTGCTCTATTATCAACTGTTTATGAATAACAGATTTAGCTCTTGCTTTGTTGATAGGAAGCTTCTCTATTATCCACTTTAGCACAAATCTTAACAACAAAGCTTTGACCAGTAATACATATTATTCTTTGACAATATAATATGAAATTGATATTTTTCCTGGTAATCTTCTGAAATGCATTCATTCACACAGAAGACATTCTGAAAAATCAAAATCTTTTTAGAAAGCCAAAATCCATTGCCAAAGGCAGCTATCCCAAAATGCCTCTGCAGAAATATTTGTAAGACCATATCTCCTGGGTGTAGTCATTTAGCAATGGGCTGTTAAAGAATCACTGTTAACGTTGCTTGCTGGTGCTTTTTGGTGTTTCTATTCTCCCCTCCAGCCCTAACATCTTTAGAAGGCATATAAATCTCTACCAACTAAAAGACTACATACATTCCATGTATCTGACAAAGTGGGAAGCAGTCCACAAACATTTATGCCAGATTAAACATATTAGTCTTTAATGTGTGATGATTTTATTGTTGCCGTTTAACAGTTACCGCCATTGTCTAAAACAGTTATATACTAACCATTTTTGTTTTCTATTCCTCACTTTGCATGTGGTTTGCTTTATCACTTCAAATGTTACTTGATCTAATGTACATTTTCTATTCCTTGTTTCCACATGCCTTAATTTGCTCTTTCCATTGAGGTACACGGGCAAATTTCAAGTTAAATTATATTAATTTTTTGGAAACAAGGCTTTTGAACAAGGAAACTAGTATGGGTTAGATCCAGATTTTCAACAAGCAGACCTGCACTCACAAGATACTCCTACTAAATTAGAGAAGGTGATTTCAGTGGGGAGAAGAGAGTTAATCCCTCTCTTTGTTCCCAAAAAGCTTCCCAGAGGAAAATGTATAGGGAGACACTGTATGATGAGAGTGAAGGGGACATGGTGACCCCACCACTTTCCCATTGCAAATTTCTTCTGGTTCTCAGTCCCTTTTTCAAACATAAAATGACACATTGTTCAGGGAAAGGGAAGCCTGAATCCAAACCAATGGAATTCCCTGTGAAGAATTGGAAGAAAAAGGATTGTCTTGGGACACACATAAAATATGCTAACACTAATGATAACTGATAAGCAAAAATAAATAAATAAATAAATAAAAATCTGTGCATAATATTTGTGTCATCTCCCACCACAGAGAAGCAAAAAAAAAGTACTTGCATAATAATCCTAATTATATGCCACCTCATTTGGAGAGTCCTTTAAAATTGTCAAGCAGGTCTTCTGGCTGAACGGTTTGCAATTATGGATAATACTCAGATATTTGTAGATGTAACATACTCTGATTATTCCATTCCATTGTTGTCTACAAAATTTGTACCCGAGAAGCTCACACTCAAGTTACAAAACCCGCTCAAATCTCATAATATTTTAAGTAAACTTAGGGTTTTGAGTTGGGCTGCTTTCATTGGCATATTGAACTGCATGTGGACTATGGGCCACAGGTTGGACAAACCTGCACTAGACAAATCTGATATTAAAGTCAAATTGTCAAATAGCTGTTTCGGCATACTGGATCACACTGAAAATTTTAAAGAGCCATACTTTCAAGTAAATACCAAAATTGCATTGCTGTTCGTTTAGCATATTCCTTTCATTACAGCCATTTCCAGAGGAGCAGCAATGTCAACCGGTTACAACAAAAACAATAGAGAGCCCTGTGATATTCTAAAGACAAACCAGTGAAATAGGGTATAGTCCTCTAAAACATGTGATGTAATAAATGTGCTCATCTGTATGGTATCATAGAAATGTATTTGTTTCTTATGTTTTATTATACATTGTCTATTTAGGGATTAATTAATTTTATTTTCCTTAGTTCTTTTTTATGTACAATTCCTATCCTATCTTAATAAAAAGGTATCTATCAGCATAGGCTATACTTGTGCTTACTCATCAGCACAAACACTTCTTTTTTCAGTGGTGTAAAGACAGACTTGGGTCATAATTCTAAAGAATTTATTCCAGTCTAGTCCTGTCGAAATCAGTGGTATTATCTCAGGATAAGTAATTTAAGGACTACAGTATTTGTTACATAATACTTATGAAAACAAAAATTCATTGTTGACAATAAGGGCTGTTCGTAATAATTAAGAATGACTTGGGATTAGTTGTTTCATTCTGAAAAGAAAACAAAATTACTATTTGACTAATAGTAATATATACCTAAGTAACATTTTTTTTCTTGGTCTTTCCTCCCTCAATAGATTATTTGGCTTCTATAAAGGTATACTCCCTCCAATCTTGGCTGAAACACCAAAAAGGGCAGTAAAGGTAAGTCATTCTCTTTAATCCAAATGTAGAGTTAAATGTTGTTTTGTAACATGAAACAGAGTAATACTAATCCCAAGATCTAAGAATGGTGCTCTGCCCTAGATGTCCCCATTTATAGATAATGAATTTTCTACAAGGGATTAGGCACAGGTTAAAGCTTTTTCAGCCTGCATTCTTATTTATTTTCATATCATATTTATTTGGTTTGACATGGCAGGTTTGTGTATACTTGTGTGGCTGGACGAACAAGTACCCAAGCTTAGCTACACTCATGCTTTGGATGTTTCCCATTTTTGCCTGTTGGCAGCTCTCTCTTCCATCCTTTAGGATGTTTAAAAAACAGTTTAGTGAGAATCATGAAATCATGCTTCTGTATCTACAAGTCACATTCTCCTTCCTCCCTTTCCAACTACGCTGTTTCATTTCCCCTCCTCTCAAGTTGTCATTTTGTTTCTGCTCAGTAAATTAGCATTCCATGCAATAAAGTCCTTATGGAACTTTTTCATCCCCAACCACCCTTTATCCTTTAAAGATTTTTCTGGGCATCTACAAACTTGAAGTCTGCAGGTGCAACATATATTCCTCTTGTGTATATAAATCCACTTGGAGTTTGACTATAACTCCATAAACTTTTGAACTGGAAGTAGAGGAGGAACTGATTATACTGGTAATAAAAGATAGAGAGCCAGCATGATGTTATGCTTTGAATGTCGAACTAAGGGTTGGACCTCTACACAAACACGGTGACCTTGAGAAATGCCATTGCCCAAACCTCAGAGGAAGCTAAACCTCATCTGAACGAAATTTGCTAAAAAAATTGCTTTAGGGTTGACATAATTTGGAAATAACTACAACAAACATAACAACCAAATATCAAATAAGTGTCCAGTCCACTTTAGACCCTTGTTTATGCACATGACACTAGCAATGTTTATATAATGTGTTAAGAAAGCAATGTAAGAAGAAGAAAATGATTATGATAACTTTATTTTTGTACCCCGCCTACATCTCCCCGGAGGGACTCGGGTTGGCTTACATGGAGACGAGCCCGATCAACATAGTTAAAATATAACACACTGAAATATATAAACAATAGTATAAAACAGAATAAAACAACAATATTATAACAATATTATAAGAGCAACCATCGAACCAACAACCATTGAACCTGAAATAATGATCAGTTTCTGGGCACGGGTGGGCGGACTGGTGCAAATCAATTTTGGAGATAGGGCTGATGGATGAAGAGCATAAGTCAGATGGCAAAATTAGGGGATAGAGGGCAATGTAAAATGAAGCACAATATCTTTGGGTAAAGGACAGTAGTAAAGTGCAAGGACGAGATTTTATGTCCTAGTTGAGGCCAAGTTATCTGGGGGATTGTCTACTCAAAAGCACAGCCGAATATCTACGTTTTTAGATCTTTAGGGAACATGGACAGGGTGGGTTATAGCCTAATCTCCCTGGGGAGGAGGTTCCAGAGCTGGGGGGCCACCACCGAGAAGGCGCTCTTTCTCGACCCCATAAATCATGCCTATGACGGGGGTGGGAGCGAGAAAAGAGCCTCCCCAGAAGATCTTAGAAGTCATCCAGGTTCATAAGCCCTAGGGGAGTGGCGACATATAAGTCTGAATAATAAATAAATAAAGGAAGATGTGGTCATGAAGATAGGCAGGTTCTGAAACTGATAGGCGCATGGATGCAGCCATGGCAAAGAAAAAAGGGGGATCAGCATGTTACAAGCAATTCTCCAAACCAAACCTTCCAGAGCATTATGGCTATGAGGATTCCTCCCTCCCACATGACAAATTGCAATGTAATATTGGCTACACAGAGCCTATAGCTTTCTATTACACTGCCTTTGTAACCACAATGTCCTCTTCTCTGCACAAGTCCAGAAAAAGGTGAACCACTTGTCAGAGCAGCCATGTATAAAGTACACCAACAAGTTTGCTCTCTTGACCTGCTTTTGGTGGCATGGCAATAACAACCTTTTATTTTCCCTTCGAATACCTCTCTAGAACCCAGTTGTGTGCTGATGTTTCAACATTTCAGATGGAGTTGTTCAACTGCTCGCTCAACTTACACTAAAAAGAAAGGGAGGGTGTGGGGTGCATGAATTGGAGAAGGGAAACAGAATGTGTGGCTCACAATGTGCATCTTTGTTCAAAAATCGAGTGATAAGCACACTGTGATGGTAAATGAAAATGTTCCCATTGTATATGTTGAATATGTGCATTAAAATTTTCCAATTCTGAGTTTAGATTGAACACGGAGAAAAGAACTGTGTGAAAGAAACTTTGCATAAATACTCAGTTGCTACCGATTCACTAGGAAGTTGTGCATTGCTCCAATTTACTAGTAGATGGCTAAGCAAAGAAATGAACATGATGTATGTTGCTTGGTAGCAGAGCAATTCTATCCATGTTTCCTGAGATCTAAGTTCCACTGAGTTCAATGGGAATTACTCCACAGTTAGAAGCTGTAGAACCTCAGTCTTAATTTCTCAGTTTCTCAGTTTTCTCAGTCTTTTTCAAACTCAATGCTATAATTCAAGTTCCATTGTGGTAATTTTACACAGCTGCATGTGTACCTGCCATTCACATCTCAGAAACTTACAGAGAAAGGCTGCCTTGAATTATAAAACTGCTGTGCTGATAAAAGATCACTCAGATAAACAAACAAGGCAGAGTTCCTGTTGAGAAGAAAAATATAATTGTCTATTCCTTTGGTAAATCCATTTGCATGTAAAAATAAAGCCATTATAATTAAGGTAATATGTCACTTGGACGCCATGTGTCAAAGACAATTTTGCTTTGAAGAGTTCAGATCCTTTGTGTGTTTGTGCTTCTTTCTGTCTTTCTTTTTTTCGTCTTTTCTGAAAGAAAGCTGGTAATTCTGAAGGATGAAAAGCCAAACTTTATAGCCCTGATTTAGTCTGGACTTGAAGAAAAGACATGAACAGTGCAAGTACAATGGTTAACAGATGATTTTGTTGGGCAAATACATATTTTGCATGTGTTCCCAGAATTTTTTTTACCTTAACATTACTGAGACATATGGTAAGTACTTTGTCTTTTTTCCTCTCTGTGGAACTTAGATTTACATGTATCTTTGCCAGATGGACAGCACTGGTTATTAGATACATGAAGACATATATTTTGCAATTACTTTTCCTTTAGTCGGGGAAGCAAGCTATTTTTTAAACTTAACAAAAAATAAATAAAACTGTTAACCAAAAAAAGAGCCTCGCACTGTCATGATAAAGATATTTTGAGCCCTTAAATGCAGTTAGTCATGGAAACAAACATTGCTGGGTTTTCCTGACAAACTAATTCATACTTGTTTGTCCAATTCAACTCCTAATTTGGAGCTTATTGATACTCGTTTTGCTTTTTTTAAGCAACAGAATTGTCCACTTAATGTGAACCAGAGTTGCATTCTAACTCATTCTTCTGTTTATGACTTTAGGAAGCAATTGGCATTTTGAAAGCAATTTTTTAAGAACAAAAGATTGCTAGGTAGCATAGATGTAAGGCATGGAAAACATTAACTGATACCTAAAATTCCATTTTAAAAGCAAAGAGAACAAGAGAAATGTTGTTTGTATTAATTTGATGTGCAGCGTAAAAATCTGTTTTGATATTTATTATTCTAGTTTAAGTTTTATATGCCTTGAGACTATAACCCTCAGAGCACTTCATTTTACTTAACTGCTTTGGTTGTCTTTGTTAAGCTGAAGTTCAAAGATTTTGTATGAATAATCCTTGAATTTTGAATGACTTTTTTTCAATAGGCACTGCTCAGATTGCACTGTTAAGGATTATTGTGTAAATGAACCAATCATAAGAATTTTCAAGTACCACAGTTTTTAATTTCAAGACATATTCTCTGTTCAATGAATTAACTCGTCAAGTTATGATTAACACATTTATGAGATATTTCTAATATTATAAAAGATCTCCCCCAGGATGCTATGCTTCATAATATGTGTATCTCTTTCATTTACAAATGTTTTTAAAAGAAAATCTATAGCATTTTAAAAATTTCTATAGATTATCAAATATAGAAAAAACAATATAGTGTATAAATGAATTAGACTTGGGCCTCATTCATTTATAAACTGGTGGTTGTATCAGAATTATTATGGTACAGCTGCAATAAATGGAATGCTGAATTTTAACACAAAGCTGGTCAACATCACCTTGCTTCCTAAACACCAGAGTTTCCAGTGTTAGTCTGGGGCAGATCTGGGCTTACAGAATATAACCTTTATTCATAGTTATTTTTATTTTATTAATTTTATTTTCCATTAGCAAAAGTGGCAATAATGATATTTAAATAACTACCCTATGCTGATAATGGGGAGCAGGGGAGTGAACACTACAGCCATATATTGAAAAGTATAAAAGCATACTTCAACTTAAAATTGTAAACACAGGTTCCAAAATGTGTCCCTTGACCTATAGAAACTAAAGCACTATTATATCCAGCATTTCTCTTGACTGGAGTTAGACTGTTCCAGGAGGCTATAACATGGGAGTAAACATAGCACAAGTAAGAGGAGGTTACAAGTTGCAAGTTTTGTCCTAGAGCAGTAATTACCAACCTTTGAGGCTCCAGTGTTTTGGACTTCAACTCCCAGAAATCCCTTCTGCAACAGCTTTTAAACATGTCAAGACACACACCACATCCAGTGTGTAGTTGGGAAGCTAATTTGGAAGAGAGCATTGCACTTCCAAATTAGAATTCTGCTACCCCAAATGAAATTTCCTTTCAGTTCACAAATTTCCAGCATTGTAGAAAGTGACACGTTGAAAAATGTTCACTCCTAGAAGTCATATTGGCTGTGTTTGCAGTCTCTTAGTAACTTTGTCTGTTCCATATATCTTGGTGGCTAAATTATATTTGTAAATGCTCAACTAAAATTTGAGGAAGGAAGAAAGATTTCATGTGGGAGGCAGAGTTCTTATTGGAAAGCAATGCCCTCATTTTGTTCCTCTGCCCAATAACCACATCCCTACCTATATCTTTGTTTACTTATTCTTAAAGGAGCATTACACTGGGGAAAAAATAAGAAGGGAGTACAATATTTGTAGAGGACACACCAGTGGGGAAGGGATATTATTTACTTACTTACTTACTTACTTACTTACTTACTTACTTACTGTATTTATATACTGCTTTTCTCATCCCTGGGGGACTCCGAGCGATTTACAACATAATAATGGTAAAATTCAATGCAAAACATACATGTAAAAACCAAATCATAAGATCTAAACAATAAAGATATAGCTATGAGTTAAAATCATTAAGACCATTAAAACATAATTGATTTACAAGGATTGTTGTTGTTGTGTGCCTTCAAGTTGTTCCTGACGCTTAGACAAACCAATCATGAGATGATCTTTGCAAAATTTGTTCAGAAGTGCTTTGCCTTCACGCTACTAAGCCTTAGAGAATGTGACATATCCAAAGTCATCCAGCGGGTTTCCACAGCCACACAGAGATTCAAACCCTGGTCTCCAAACTCCTACTCCAGAACTCAAGCCATTTTACCACACTTGCTTTCCCTGCTCATAAGGAGGATATATATAAAATCTGTATAAACTGAAAATAGCTAAATGTAACTTTATAATAATAAAATAGAAGTTTGAAAAGTTTGATATAGTTCAGGCCTGGGCAAACTTTGGCCCTCCCGGTGTTTTGGACTTCAACACTCACAATTCCTAACAGCCTAATGGAGTCCAAAACACCTGGAGGGCCAAAGTTTGCCCAGGCCTGGGTAGTTAATAATAAAAGAGTATCAATAAGCATCAACACTTTGGAAAAGAAAACTGCACAAAAAGATACCAAAACCTAAGGAGGCACTGGTTGCTGCTGCACCCAAGTGAAGAAAATTTCCCAGTTCCCACCAGCTACTTCTGTCTATCTGTCTAGTCTTGCTGTCCAGTGCTTGTCTCCTATTCTGCACTTCTATATGTAGACAGAAATATTTCTCAGCAGGAAAGTTGCCTAGCTGAAAAAAATGTGAACTTGTAGTCCCAAAGTTCAACTTTTCCAGGCTCTGAAATGTTTATAAAGTCAGATATCATGAACTATGACTGGTTGTGAATGTAAAGACCATATTCAGCTGGATGAAATGACCTTGAATTACTAGCAGGAAAGTAGGTTCCCATATTTCAGGGGTTTTTTTATATAAAAAACCTGGTTTACTCATGAATTTTAACTGGTTAACCAAATCCCTATGAGTGTCCACTGAAGTTGCACCAAAAACCCACTCTAAATTCTAAGAAGGAATGAAAAGCTCTATGCAATTAAATGTGGGCAACATATTTAAAGGAGTTAAAGGTTGGTTGTCTTTGAAAATAGTGCAATGGATCCACACCTTAACACAGTGAGGCTGGATATATGAGTGGCTAATATTGTTAAAATACTAGACAAGAAAAATGCATGTTGTTCTGGTACTTCTACTTTGAGTATTCCACCTTGGGTGACAGCACTAAGAGTCTAGACTTTTAGTACTGTCACCCAAGTTGGAATACTCAAAGTAGAAGTACCAGAACAACATGCATCCTTCTTCTTTAGGGAGAAAGGCTCCTTCAGCAGAAGGAAATAGATAGTTTCAATTGTGAAAGATGTCAAAGAAAATTTCAGAAGAGCAATTATGGGGTAGCATCCGTAGTGAAAGATGATGCTGTCAGGGGATTTCTTTGTGAAAATGAGAGTGGCACTTTAGTTAGTAATGCTTATAAGAAGGCACTGAAAAACCATTTTAAATTGTCTTCTATTTGGATAATTCTGTGATGAAACAATCCAAAATGAAGCAAGAGATACGCTAGAAGATGAAGCCTCCCAGTCAGAAGGCACTCATCAAACTACTGGGAAAGTGCAAAGCACAAGTATGGGCAGTGTTGTGCTCAGTGAATTCAACTGAACTCAGTCCAAAATGATGCTCAACTTCTCATATGATCAGATATGAAAGGAAAGTCAAAAGCTGTACAACACACATACTGTAATAAGAAGATTGTATGTGAGAAGTCTTAATCAGGAAATAGCAAGAAATTTTAAATCAAAAAATTGAACAAATTTTTATACAGTACTTGGTGCTAATGAACAAAGTGGATGGTAATAGAACATTTTCAATCAGACACTCTCACAGTATTTTGCTGTGGAAATGACAATTTAAGAAAAAGTGTGCTATTCTTAATAAAGTTAGATACAGCCAAGCAGCCAAGTGCTATAATGCGAAGACATAACCAAATAATATCAATATGACTCTATGGAACATCTATCAGTATAACTATGATCCAACTATAGAGACAGAAGACAAAGAAATATAAACATTCTATTGCTGTTAACTGCAGTCAACCTGACTTTGACCTATAGTGACTAAATTAGTCACCCTGTCATCGGGTCTTGCAAACCTAAGGCAATAGCTTTCTTGATCGAGTTTATCCATCTAGAATGTGGTCTTCATCTTTCCCTATTGCCTACCCAACATTATTATCTTTTCCAATGAGTCATATTTCCTCATGATATGGCCAAAGTATGATAGTCTCAGTTTAGTCATCTTGGCTTCTAGGGACAGTTCAGATTTGATTTACTTTAGGACAACTTTTTTTGTCTTCTTAGTAGTCCATGATATTTGTGGAACTCTTCTCCAGCACCACATTTCAAACGAGTTGATTTTTTATGCAGGCATCCAAGAAGAAATTGATCACAGACCAAAATAGGGCATGATGGTAATCATAGGCGACTGGAAGACAAAAATAGGATACATTTGGCCTATAAATGAGAAATGAAGTAGGAAAGTGGCTTAAGGAATTTTGTGAAGGTTTGTTGCCAACACATTCTTCAGCAATCATACAGACATGTCGTTGTTGCTGGTTGGCTAATATAGAAATTAAACAACTAGTGCAACTGGGATCACAAGATAAAATACCTCTATTCTCCCTGCCAAATAGGACCTAGTATTATGAACAGATATGGACCGTGGGTAATTTTATTTGAAGCCAGAGATGGCATTCACAAACAAAGTATTCCACAAAAAATATCAGTTACCAAAACTGGAGACTGGACTATAGTTTCAGGAGTAACTTCTTGAGCAAAGGATAAACAGGTGTAAATCCTGTGTGATTTATATTTGTTCTAACCAATCCAGAAATGTCACATTATCTTCCAATCTCAATGCAAATAATTAATACTTCCAGGGCCGTAGCCAGAAAAAAAAATTGTGGAGGGTTTTGAAAATTTCAGGGAGGGAGTTGAACCCCTAAAACTCCCCCCCCCCCAGCTACAGACCTGTCAATATCTGCTTGAGATAGTGCCTGGAGGGACTCTTATTTTTTTGCGTCTCATAGACTTAGCATGGGGATTTGGTTAACCAGTTAAACCAGTTTTTTTTTAAGTGAAAAATTTCAGGGGGGGGGGGGGGTTGAACCCCTAACACCCCCCCCCCCCCCGCTACAGGCCTGAATACTTCCTGTTACTTTCAGTGGGCTATGATTGTTCTTGGCGCTTCCAGACAGGACTAAAATTTGTGCTGAAGCAGGTTTAAAAACCCGCTTCAGCACGGATTTCAGTCCCCACTGCCCCCCCCAAAAAAACCAGGCTTTCCCAGGGCAGTGGCTACATGACATCCCGATTAAAATCAGAATGGCATGTAGTTACTCTGAAGCCCCCAATTTCACCCTAAAACTGAAGCAAAATGTACCTGGCCATCATAACTTTCCTCCTCGTGCCCTCTTAGCACAGGTAAGTGATACGCCAGGAGATGGGGGGTCGAGGAGGAAAATCCCCCCTCCTGTCTCCTGGCTCATCATTTCCTTGTACTAGGAGGGTGCGGAGAGAAAAGTTATGGCTGCCAGGCACATTTTACTTTAACTTTTAGGGGTAAATGGGGGTCTGGGGGGGGGGAGTGGGTGCTATCCTATTCCTCCATGCTTTTGGAAGCCCGAAGAACAATATGGCTGTGGGGACTCACCCCCTGGTAGTCCCAGGGCTACCCAGAAGTGAGTCCCAACAGGCCCAATACCCCATTAGACCTGAGCCTTTCAGGAAGGCCTGGATCTAATGGGGTATCTAATTAATTTGGAACAATCCAGGGAAACCTTTTTGACACTTCCTGTAAAAACCGAGACAGGTCTCGGGATTTGTCTAGATAGGCCCTTAATCCTGCCTCCTGATCTTTCTAAAGATAGATTTGGAAGCTCAGATTTTCATTTCAGGCCAAAAATTCTTTGAAATTTGCAAAATAGATATCACTGTATTTGTTTCCTCCCCTAACTAAAGTAAGTCAACTGAAGTAATGGGATTTTTAAGTCAACACTTATGTAGATATATATAAGCATGACAATTTGTAGATACAAAATATTGGTAATAAATATTTTGGAAAGATATGAGATCTAAATAGTCTTGGTGCAAGTTTAATCAAAGCCATGTGTGCAGTAATTATTCAGCTACTAGATCAAATAATTCTTATTTTGTCTTTTGTCTGACTATTAAAAGTAAATAATGTTCTGTGATAAAATCTCTACTGCATTTTTGAGTTTTAAATTCCACTACATTTACTTTTCAGTTCTTCACTTTTGAACAATATAAGAAATTACTAGGATATGCTGCCCTATCACCACCAATGGTAAGTGACATATACACAGAGTTGTGGAGAGAGTGTTTTCCTTTTGTATTCACTTTTAAATTGTAGAAAAAGACTAACTGGAAATGAGCATTTTGGTTGCCTGGAGAGATTCCTCCTTTCATTTTCAAATTGATCAAGAGAATGGAGCAAAATGAAGAGAGAGAGACACAATGATGCAGAAAAAGGGAAGAGGAGATCCAAAAGTACTGTGTAGCAGTTGAAAATGTTTTTGGAAATGAAAAAAAAGTTTTTCAGCAACAGCCTCTCTTAAATTTTTGATTGCAACATCTAAGGGATTATTGTCTCCTCTTCTCCTTCTTTATACTCTACCTTTTTGCAAAAACTGGGACTCAGGACAGCTTCCTTGTGAAGTGAGAGCTTTAAAATCTCATACATGTGTGCAGACTTCACTCTTGTTGGTCTGAGCCCCATGGGGTTGTGTTTGTTTATTTCAATTGTGGAGGTGAATGTGTGCCTTCAGATTCTTGGACAGTATGCATCGCATGGGAACTTGGCCACCCAGGTATCAACCCATATAGCAAGTTTTATGCTGTTACCAGAAAATAAATTGAAAGAGTACATAAACAACAAATCCTGACCATCTGGATTATAGATTTGTTAGTTAAATGAATTTGGGATTGGAAGTCTTTCTGAAGTTTGGCTCTTTCAGTGGAAGTTTTGTCACAAACACCAAAAGTATTTTTTTTTCTTGTAATATGAAGCAAGAATCTTTCTCATAGAATCAGCTCATGAAAGTGAAAGTCTGCACAAACTGATTTTTTTGAATATGCTTCTGTATCTTCTTCTTATATGATGATGATGATGATGATGATGATGAATGCATTTGTCTTTGCCTCTTAAAGTATTCTCTCCCCATCTTTTATGGATTCTCTTTTTATAAGCTTCTACATCTTCCAGAAAACATGAGATAAATCCTTAAAGTTACCACAGATCTTTTCAACAAGGAAGGCTCTGATTTTTCTTATAAGTGTATGGTACATGGAGAAAACTCCTCGATATATCTTGAATAAATAATATAATGATTCACCAAGCTTCATGGACTTTTGGGTACTTGCCATGTTATAAAATCATGATAGAAGTGGGTTGTCATATCATTTCAAGTAATGTACGGGATGAAAATACTGGAGGAGAACAAGAGGTACAGTATACTTCTGTTGAGATGAATGCCTGTTGTTCTAGTATACTGCCACTGATTTTGGTAAACCACAGCCAAGGAAATATTTCTTATTTGTCCATCAAGAGCCTGGGAAGCTACTGACTTTAAACATTTGAAATATGTAATTACTCACTACCATTCCTTGATATTCGCTTTTTCTTACTTTGTTCTCTAGTTTCTTGTGCAATGGTTCTATCTATAAAACATACAAAATTTTAAAAAATGAAACTACTAGAAGGGAGAATCCTCCAAAATAATTTCCTGAAGTTTGTCTTCTTAAGCTCTTTGATATGGGGAGCCAGCAATGTTTTTTACCTCAGTGTGCCAGGGTCCAGCTACATATTGGTGCGCATTAGTTATAACTCTTTCTTTCTCCTCTAGAAACTCACTAGGTCACCAACTGCCCATAGACCACCACTGACCTAAATAATTTCTGGTACCCAAAGAGTAATGAATAAAATGTCAAGTAAACATTTTTTATTTTACATACAGATACAAAGCCCCATTATTTTCAATTATTAGATAGCTTTCAAAAACAACCATTTTTATGTCTGCATTATTTCACATTGTTACTTACAATGCATTACTTCAAAACTCTAGTGGTCTCTGCAGCATGCATAAAATGACTACATCATATGCTAGCAAGAGAAACATTCAGGTATGTTGTCTCCTAGTTTAGGAATCTGTACTGCAGAATATGAGTTCTATGTGTGGTTCCATCTCTTTGTCTCTCCACTAGGTAAAGGTAAAGGTTTTCCCCTGACATTAAGTTTAGTCGTGTCCAACTCTTGGAGTTGGTGCTTATCTCCATTTCTAAGCTGAAAAGCCAGCGTTGTCCATAGATACCTCCAAGGTCATGTGGCCAGCATGATTCCATGGAGCACCATTACCTTCCCGCCAGAGTGGTACCTATTGATCTACTCACACTGGCATGTTTTCAAACTGCTAGGTCAGCAGAAGCTGGGACTAACAGCGAAAGCTCACCCCGCTCCCTGGATTCGAACTGCTGACCTTTTGGCGAGCAAGTTCAGCAGCTCAGTGGTTTAACCTGCTGCACCACTGGAATCCTTCCACTATTTTATTTATATCCTGCCATTCTCCTTAGCTGGGGCTCAGTGATTTCTATTGCTTGATCATCACACAGAAAAGCCAGTCAGTTCCATCCAGGTAAGATGGCATCATTGCCAATGGCCATTGCCCTGACATCAAAAGTGCGGCCATGCCCTCTAAGATTATTGCTTCCAGGCCTACTTGGATCCCATTGTCATCTTTCAAACTAATTGCTGAGGAATTAGAAGAGATCGACCCCACTCATCTTCCCTTAGTCTCAAGCAGATGGTTGGTGCTATCAATGCTATCAGCATACATATTTGTCCAGTGAATTTTAATGTGCAGGCCACAATATTTGTAAGGACTATACATTGAAATCTCCAAATAGGTGTTTGCTTAAAGCTTTCATTTACTTTTCATTTACATTTTCATTTTCATTTACTATTTGGAGTAAGAGGAGAAGGATTTCTATTGATAATCTCATGTCATTGACTGGTTTGTATAGGAAAAATAGCAAAGTACACTTGGGGCACCTGAAAGGCTAAAGGGCTCAGCAGAATTTTTCATGGACTCTGTAAAGAATGATAGTCTTGAAGACAATGCTTTCTAGCACCACATCACCCCTAGAAATGTTTCTTTTTTTAGGTAATACTTGAGGTGGCCCCAAAATGTGAAGCTAAAAAGTGTAGATTCCCCATACATAATTAGACCTTTGCTCTCCTTATCCAACATGGCTAATCAGTCTTGTAAATTCAGGGCCCTTGGCTTGCTCTCTGAGATCCTGCAAACTGGAGATGCCTGATACCTGTCTCAAAACAGTCTCACATAAGTCAATTTTCTATAATTATTCTCACTACAAATAAAGCATTGTAACTTCTTGATACTCTTTTTTGTTCATTTTTGGCGAATACCGTTATTGAGCATAATTTGCAGGGCACTCTCTCTATAAAATATATCAGACCTTAGAAAATTTATCTGATGTGGCTCTTATCTCAGTCATACAGGTAGGAATGATAGGTTTTTTTCTAGAGATGCTTCTTTTTTTAAAATAAGACAGTTTCTAAAATAGGCATGTATTGAAAATGGATGAGAAATCAGTATAAGAACTGTTTAATAAAACTTGTGAGTGGGATACTTTGAAGTTGTAAGATTCCAAGCCTTTAAGATTATAAATGCTGTTTTAATATTTGCACTCTAGGGAAGGTCACATGTACATACACAACCAAACACAGAAACAAAATTTATTTGAAAAATTGTCACACAAATGTTCTTTATGGTGCCAATATTTGGGGATACCCAAAGCGAGAACCATTCCAGAAGTGTTTTCTAAGTTATGATCCAGTACATCTGCAATGGTACTGTGGGTGAAATAGAGCCACATACACTTGTAACTCCAAACAATTAAGGTTTACAGACTTGCTGTAAACAGGTTCCCTAGCTTGCTGAAATCAAAGCAGATGGAGAATGTACTAAACTAGTTATTTGGATTGGCTTGTAAAGCTTACTGAGCACAGCTGGGTGCAAAAATGTCATCATGTTAAATTGTGGGTTGCTCCCTGAAGTGCTGAGTTCTATGGTTATTAAATACAGGCAGAAAAAAAATATTTCATAGGCATTCTGATGTGTATAGAAATTTCTAGGGCACACAGTTCTCTTCTGAAAGCAAATGCAAGCCAAAGGCTAAAATTTCACTTTTGGTGTCTAACATAAGCTCTAAGGACTTCATCACATGAAGCTTGGGCGCCGTCCTAAGACCCTTCCTGGTTGGAGCCAGGACAGAGCCCATCAGCATGACACAGGGCTACTTCCAGTGGAGTTCCATCCTAGCTCCATCCTGGAAGCATCCTAGGATGGGGCCCTGAGAACATGGGTGGCTACTAACCCATGTTCTCATTAGGTAAGCCAGGGACAGTGAGGGGGGGGGGGGGTGGAGATCCGGTCAGCTATGCTTTCCCCCATATGATGGGAAGCCAGCAATG
The DNA here is from genome assembly GCF_035594765.1 of Anolis carolinensis. Lineage (NCBI taxonomy): Eukaryota > Metazoa > Chordata > Lepidosauria > Squamata > Anolidae > Anolis > Anolis carolinensis. Next base: position 327,198,678 of record NC_085841.1, on the reverse strand, counting down.
TGGGGCATGGGGTGATAGTTTCTCCTGCTGCCTGCCAGATTTGCCCCGCTGTCCCACAGATGCCCCTGCTGTCCCCCATTTGAGGACCTCAATGTGATGAAGTGCTTAGACAGATGACAATATTGGCTTATATATAATAGTGCATTTGTGATCACATAGATTATGTCCTATGTTGCCTATTATATGAAGCTTCCAGAGAGGGAGTTTTGTTAGAATTTGTTTCTGCAGAAACATTGAAGGTCACAAACTTCATCACTGTCAAACAAGCCATCACAGGTTTTCTCAAACGTATTATTAAATACATTGGCTTAGATCCCAAAGTATGGGAATTCATGAAGGGAAGGTTTAACTAATGTTTCCAGTACATCCCTTCTTCTGTTCTGTAGCCATGAAGACATTGTGAGAAGTGCCCCAGAAGTGGACAAAACACAGCTACAGACCATGCTCCATTGGCGTCTTCCCTCACACACATCTGTTGTGTGATGGGGAGGAAAGCGGGATAAAAAACAATGTAAATAAATAAATAAAGTTGTTTAAATATTCTAAAGGCAGCAGGTCCTATCTGATCTTAGAAGCCAAGCAATCTCAGCCATGATTAACGCTTGAATAGGAGATGCCAATGAATAACAGCTGCTGCAGGCCATGTTTCAGAGAAAGAAACTGGCAAAGCCATCCTAAGTGTTCTTGGCCATTAGAAAGCCTATGAAATTTATAATAGGGTCACCATAAAGTGATGGGCAACTTGTAGGCATACATGGACAGGACAGAGCAAATGAGTCATACATAATAGCATGACTTAATTGGGTACTACTCCAAAGTTTTAAGTAAACCTAAATCTGTTTTAGATTATAGTCAAAATATTATTTGCACTAAAAAGATTTTAAAGGGATTTTACTATGTTTCACCACATTATCTACACATTTTAAGTACTCTTTGCAATTTATTGATTCCTTATTGTGCCTATGTATCAAGTTGTTGTTATAGGTCATGGTTGTTATATAGTTTTTATAGGTCACATTAGCATAATTGCTAATTTATTTATTAGGTCTTTTCAGAATTGAAATGTGCCCTGAAGAACTTTTCTGCAAATGAAATGGTTTTCTGAATGGGGATCTATCAATTTAATCCTTTTTTTTCTTTATAATAAATATACTACAACATTATCCATTTGTTTTATACTCTGTAAGTTATTTTAGAAGCTATCTTTGTGCTTAGATTGTATAACAATGTGTAAAATTTACAAGTTAATACTCTCCTTAAATGGAACATGGAGAACATGCTTTCCCCCATATACATTTCTTAAAATGATTACAAAACTTTCCTTATAGATAAAGAGAATGTGTTGTTGATGGGATTTTGACATTTTATTTTGAGTATTTGGAATGTGGTTTGTGGCTTTTGTAATTTCTTCTGCATGAACTGTCAACATCTAATCAAGGACGAAAGCTGTTTAGTAATGGTATACTCCTGTGCAAGGGTTGGTCTCTCCACTTTCATCATATCAGTCAGCTTAATGCTCAACTTCAGAATGTGATGTGTGGGATGTTTTGTTGCAATGAGCTTGAGAACTGATTGATTTAACTCTTTTAGACACTTGCAGTTGCTGGCTTGGGATCTGGGCTAACAGAAGCCATTGTGGTTAACCCTTTTGAAGTAGTCAAGGTTAGCCTGCAGGCAAATCGGGATGCTTTCACAGAGGTATGGTAACTGGAATATTTTTTTCAATATGTTGGAAAACAGAATAAATTAATAATATGTATGAAATCTTCATGAAGACCTGAGTAACATTGGAGCCAGGAGGGGAATCATGGAACAGATTAAAAGATGTAATAATCTCTGTTTTTATTGCCATTTGTAAATAGCTGGGGAAACAAATTTGATATGGCTAATGTGATATAAAATACCTATTTGGGAATGACTATGTCATCTATTAAAATCTGAGAATGGATTTCAAACAGAAAACAGGGAAAGTAAAAGGAAGAATTAAAACAAGGGGAAAACAAAGAAAATAGGATTTTGATTTTAAATATTACTTCTCTAGGGGTTTTTTTTTCAAAATATGTAGGAAAACTTAAATTTTGTTTTCTCAAAACTACACAATCAAATGCCCTTGTATGGTTTCTAATTAAAAAAAATACAGAGAGAGAATGAGATTCTGTCCAATAGTCATTCTCCCTAAGTGCCACATTTTGGTAACTGTATATTATTTCCATGCATATAGACCAGGCATGGACAAATTTCGGTCCTCCAGGTGTTTTGGACTTCAACTCCCAGAAAACCTAGCCAGCTTACTGGCTGTTAGGAATTGAGGGAGTTGGAAGGCCAAAGTTTGCCCATGTCTGATATAGACTCTGGAGAATGTAGATAGGTCAGATGTGGAGGGCACATGGACACAAATTAAAAAAAAGTCAGGATTCTATCAATTTGATAGTTACATAGAGAAGAACATTTGAGTAGATGTAGCTATGCTAACACAATAAGCTATACATTGTGAAATTCTCTCTTCCACATCCCTATTACAAATGTCCTCCACCTTTCAATGGTCCACGTTTTGACTATCCTTTTCGGTTATAACTGGAACTCATGTATTCAATGTGTGGTTTGTTTTTTCAAATCTATTTGGTCATGTTTCCATAACCTTCCACACACTTTTGTGATTACATACAGAAGTGTTTCTGGTTGCCAAAATGCATTTACAAGCTAAAAAAGACTAGATTTCACATTTTCATGATTTCCAGTTTTCAATAGGGTTCTGGTCCCTAACCTGTCAAATAAGTAGGAGACACCTGTATGGGTATAGGAGTCTATCTACTTCTAATGGAATCTATTTGTATATACACACATGTAAATAGGATAGTCCTTGATGAAGACAACAGAGGTTGCTTCCTGGGAAACACAAAACCTATGTCTTCTTGGACACACATTACTAATTATGTACTTCTTTGGATTATAATCACAATCTTGGCATCTAAACCATCTTTACACATTTCAATATTAAGAGTCCAACAGGTTTCTGTAGTCTGTTGTTGACATGCCAAACAAGACAAGACATTAAATATATTACAGTCAGACCTCCAAATGTGACTTTTGTGGATTTGGTTATGCATGGATTTGATTAAAAAGTTCTCTCTAGAAATCTCCAGGTCCTCCAGTTTTTAGCAAAAATTGACAATCGAGTAGGGCTGAAGGACTTAGAATTTTCTAGAGAGACATTGTCTCAGATTAAAAAAGCAATTTATTTATTCATGGTTTTTCACTTTCAATTTTCTACTGAATGGAAGAATCCTTCTTCCCCCACTTCCCACATAAAACATATCCTAGATTTAAGAAGAGAGAGTGTTTTCACAAAACTTCATCAAGGAAAGATTTTGAAAATATCTGGATTAGGAGAAATAAAAATGCACACAGATTTCTATGCAGACTTTAATAATGATACACTTATCCAGAAGCAGGACAGGTAAAACATAATGTCAAAAATCCAAGAAGGATGTTAAGGGACATTATATGCCACAATGGCTCATTGAGGAAGAACCATAGAATATACAAGTGTCAGAGCAACAGTTTTCTCTCATGGAACCTTTTTCTTTTTGCTGCTCTGGTCGATAAAATATTTGAAAACAGAGGCACATACAGAAGATCACACTATTTCACCACCCCCTTCTTGAAATGGAATTATTATCCTTCTCTGTATTACCTTTTTATCCAAGTCTCTTGTATAAACAGACTTGGGCTTTGACTTCAGACACAACTGAATCAATGAGGGTAAAATGTGTCTTGACATGTTTGAATAAGCTCAAGTGCTTTCTAAAGAAAATGAAAACAGAGAAAAATGGGAGAAAATTCCTCTCCTCATTTAAATAAATGGGGTTTTATGTCTTTCTTTTTTTTTGAAGACAAGTGAAATCTCTTTGCGGAAAAAAATAATTAGTGGACCACAGGAACTTAAAACATGTTGAGCACAGGGCAGCTTGAGCAGCAGCTTTATTAGCTAAATTTTCAAGAGTCATCAAATTAAAACAACATTCATTCTAATAATAAGTAATAAATAATTGGGGAAATAATTAGATTCATAAAAAATATGGAGTATTTCATTTTCCCCACAGTTAAGTCCAAAAGATTTATTTTAACTCTTTAGATCTGCCAACTAGAAAGAGTGAAGGTGGCACATGCAGTGGTGCTGGTTGCTTCCATGTCAATAGGGTGGCTTATTCAGTATTTAAGCCAATTCACTTTCCCATTGTCATGGATAGCAGTGTCACTTATCAGAGCAGGAGAGCCCTACTGGTATGGACATCTGCTTCAACAGTCACTAATACATCAGCAAAGTTCTACATGGGCATAAATCTACGGCCAGTTGTGTTTCTGTTAACAGTGTATCTTCAAGTGGGACATTCCAGAAACCATATCCTCCATCATTTCACAGATGACAACTGGGACATATATGGCCAGTTGGTCACACAACTTTAGAGTGTGGCCAAGATGGCAGTATTGTTGCTCTCCTCTCCTCTTCCGCCCTTCCCACTAAGTAGTTACTTTTGCACTTTAAAATCAGTTCATGGTAAGTAAAGTAAGACAATAACATAGGTGAGGAGGACATAAACCTGTGGAATTTTAAAAGAAGCTAAAAAAGTGGGAAAACAGAAGATCAATTAAGATTGTCCCTGCCAAATTGATACATTTGAAGGGTATGAGAAAGCTATCTGGAATCCAAGATCTCTTCATTCCATTGAAAGTCTCACATAAAGTTTGGGAAAGTTCTTTTTTTAGATTTCAATCCAGTGCCTATCCAAGCCACACCTAGGTTAGGAGATCCTGGTAGGTGTAGTTCAAAAAAAGCTAGATGCTGTTCTCACCAGTATGGTACAGGAAATCCAGTATCACTCCATGATTTATCATAGAATCCTCAAGTTGGAAGAGACCACAAGGGCTATCCAGTCCAACTCCCTGCCATGCAAGAACACCCAGTTAAAGCACTCCAGTTAGGTGGTCGTCCAGCCTCTGTTTGAAAACTTCTAGTGAAAAAGATCCCATGACTCCCTGAGGCACCATATTTCAATTCTCAACACCTTTTTCAGTACTAGATCTGCATTTTGTGCTACAGATTCAATAAGCATAATATGTATTTTGATCAGCAGGTTTCTTTTCACTGAAACCTGAAAAAAGGGAAAATGTAAATAAAAAGTGTTAGAGACGAAAAAATAGTCAGATTAGTGTCACATAAATGTATCAACATGGATTTACAGATTTAAAGAAATTACAAAGAAGCTAGAATCATAGAATTTGAAGGGACCATGAGGATCTTTTAGTATACCCCCCAGGCCATGCAGAAATACACAACTAAAGCATTCCTGAAATATGTCCTTCCAACGTCTGTTTAAAGACCTCTACAAGGCCATCTATTATATTCCTTCCTACATCATTCATATCTCTCCTAGATTTCTTTGTTAGAGTGTAGACCTCATTGAACATAGTGGAACTTACTTTTGAGATTCCACCTGAGCATTAGGAAGAACTTCCTAACTGTGAGAGCTGTTCAGCGGTGGAACTCTCTGCCCCAAAGTGTGGTGGAAACTCCATCTTTGGATGCTTTTAAACAAAGGCTAGATGGCATCTGTTGGGGATGCTTGAATGCAATTTTCCTGCTTCCTAGCAGGGGGTTGGACTGATGGCCCACGGGGTCTCCTCCAACTCTTTGATTCTATGATTCTATCACTGGGACAATGCTGTTTCTCCAGTTTTGTCCCAAGTTGTAATGAAAGTGTAGATTTACTATAGGGAAAAGTCCAAGAATTGGTCTTACCCACAATTGGTCTTACAAGTACAGACACTGCATTAAGAATCCCAGATCACACAGATATGAATCTATAAAAGGAGCCAGTCCCAGGTTCCTGACAAACTGTGTTTTGGGGTCGAAAATGCAAGCCTGTAATGCTAAAAGTGATGAGTAACTACTAGCTCACCTTTAAGTTGCAAAAGGAGCTGAACTGTTGGGAACTTGATCTAGTGGTTTTCCTCCTGTTCTTCATATTCACTTAAGGTATTTTGCAATTTTAAAAATTGCAGACATTAATTTAAAAGATCGTACTGTATGATTCTATGGGAACTGCATATTAATCAAGGTAATTGAACAATGTGGTTTGATTCTTATCACTCATTTTGAGCACAGTCTCAGCACGAATTAGCCACATGGTTTGGGAATAGGAGGCTCTATTTCCTTAAACCATTCCCAAACAAATGACTTTTAACTTTTCATTGAGAACATTTTCAGCATAGTAAGGCCTTTCCATACTAGTCCCATAGCAATATACAGGGTGTTTGAAAAAGAACTCCCTAGTTTTAATGTGTTTATACTTAAACCTAGGGAGTTCTTTTTCAAACACCCTGAATATACCTTTGCAATGTTACTCTTTTTTAAAAAAGATGGATTTATTTTGCAGACCAAGTCATAAATACTTATACTTGTTAAATGCAGGTAAATCAGGGCGAAACAAAATATTAAAAGAAAGCTCAGTATGATTGTCACCTGAATAAGCATCCACCTGTTGGGTTAGCTATTACAGGGATCATTTGGCTGTTTTTCCTGATCATTTTGATAGCATATTTGTAATGAAAACATGCTAAACAAATAGGTATAGTGAAATTAGGAACGTTTATTGTACTATAGTCAAAATTGTCTTCATTTCCCTGTTTAAGCATCCTTCCGGAAGCTATGTTTTGTCTTTCTGATTAAATATTTGATTACACAAAGGTAACATTAGCGAAAAGAAAAACTAAGTAAGCAAATAATTGGACAGCAAAATAAACCTCAATTTAAGACTGAAGGCACAACAGTTGAAAGGCTAGAAGCAATATTTCACAGTGATATGTTGTTCCAGATTAGATTTGTTAAAGTTTAAATTACTTTTTAAATGGTCACATAGACTAAACACAAAGAATCCCAATCTAAAAATTCTTTCTACCTGGTTGAGTTTGATTGAGTTTGTAATAGATGGTCTATGAAGGAAGGTTTGTAATTTCTGGTTTAAAAAGCTACATAGGAAAAGGGATGTGTTCCTTTCATTTTACAATTCATGTATGATACAGCCCAAAGCAGTAGGGGAGACTTTGCCCTGAGGACCCAGTCTGGTTCAGTAAGGGCCAGAATCCATCCCTCTCCTTGTTTCTGCAGTGCTTTGTCCTGAGTTATCTATGAGTGAATCTTTACAAATATCTCTGAAATGAGATCGCAGGTACTGTTTCTCCTGCTGCCAGCTGTGCTTCTCAGAACTTGGTGAGTCCCAGTCTAGGATTTAAGGACCTTCCACCTCATTATACAAGCCTCCCAGGATGTTCCGGATCACTATGTCCCGCTGGCGGCTGCACAGGGGGCTTGGGGACCTGTCGCCGTTCTGTTGCAGCTTCCTCCCTTCCTCATCACATGGGGGGGGGGGCTTTTTTGGTGGTTCAACTCATCTTTCATTATGGAAAGACGGGGACTCTGCCATTGCCTGCCGTTTCCATTTTTTCGATGGCAACACTTCACCCACGGAGCTGCCCTGGACGTAGTTATCCGGTGTGTGATGGGAGCCATCAGGCTCCATGGCTAAAGTCCTAAAATACTGTCACACCACTTAAAATAAGGTTCGTGTGAAGAGGTCCCTAGAAATTAAAGCTGAAAGCAGATTGTTTCGCCCTCCTGTATCCGCACTCAAGTAAAAAGAATGGGAATGATCTTTTTGTATTTCAACAGATGTTCCCAGGAGCTCCTAGAAGCATTGATGCACCAAGATCATTCCCATGTCTTTATGTGGGGAAGAGGATGAGGAAATAAAACTGAGCACACCAATGTGACGCTTCTAGGGGATCATGGAGACATTGCCTAAGATGGTTTGATTCCCAGGTTACTCATGCTCCCCTAAAGTGTCTCCCTAAACTATTAAACAGATGCAGCCTCAAGAAAATAAGTCTGCTGTCTAGGCATATTCATCCCTGAAGCTCTCAGTGACATAGTAATGTTCCACCTTATAGGGAGCACCATCAGCAGCTGTATGAGAGCTGCTTCAGTTCTCCATTTTTGTGCCAATAATCTGTTCATCAACATACAGTAAGACAAAATAAACCACACACATCTGTGTCTGTGTACACTGCTATTTATGTGGCTTTGATAGCACTGGATTTTTCAGGGCAGAGGAGATACCTCTCATGAGTCCAAAGGCACTTGTTTCTTCATATGGTAATAAAATATATGATGCCTGCACATATATTAACATGTTTGATACGGTTTTGTGACCAGAAGGTTCTGGTACAGCTGGAAATGTGTGAAACCTTGGTGAACAGTTGTCAGTCAGTGTAGACAATGCCTTGATGAACCAACGGTTGATAATAAAACCTATATTCCTATGGCAAAGTAACAGTTGAGGTAGTTGTCACTGATAGTTATCTAGGAGAAATCATTCAGAAAAAGTGATATAAAATGGAGCAGTTAATCTCTTCTGAGTTAGGATCTAAAGCTTAAAATCCAGCATTTTACATAGTTTCTTTAAAGATCAGACAAAATTTGACCAGCTACTGATGCATCTGTCCATTCCCACCCTTTCCAGCTATTCCTCCCAAAAAAAGGCTTAGCACTTCAATAGCACTACTAAAGTTTAAACTAAAACTTGGGGTAGGTTTATTGGTCCAGTGACATGTGAGCTACTAATTGCCACAAAGTGGCTAGCAATTTGATATGGGCTGCACATCATCTTCACAATCTAATTTCACATTCTGTGAGAACTTATTTTATTTCAAGCAGCTTCTGACATTTTGCTTTGTTCCGACAGCAACCATCCACCTTTGCCAAAGCTCAGCAGATTATTAAGGACCATGGCTTGGGTCTCAGTGGACTCAACAAAGGATTAACTGCAACCTTGGGACGGCATGGAGTGTTCAATATGGTTTATTTTGGATTCTACTTCAATGTGAAAAGAATAATTCCTGCCAACAAGGTAAGCACCTCATTACATAAAACAAAGAAAAAAGATCAGAGCATGGATTTGGCTGTCATTGTCACAGTGCCTTTCTCTGAAACAGTGATGACTAATTACTCCAAAAAATAGAAACACTACCAGTCCCACCTGTCCTTTGAAGTTCATCCATCATATTTTTTTCTACTATCTTGCATGACAGCATGAAATTTCATCCAGGTAGAATTATATCATATTCCCCTCCAGCAAGACTCAGTTTCCTCCTGTGGAGGTCTTTCCTGGTTGGTGGAGAGTGGTGGGGCAGTAGAGACGCATCTGGCTATTGTCCCTGTTAGCCGGGTGGACAACGACAATGCCATATTAGGAGATCTCAGAAGATGGTTCCATGCATCTCGCAATGGGGACATTCAGTGGAGGGGAGGTCTCTAAAGGAGGAAGGTGAATCATAAATCATGAAGGATGAGCATCATTGTAAAAAGGAGATAGTAAATTCCTTCCTTCACAATAATCATGATAGAAGATGGTTGTTACTGTGTACCTCCAAGTCATTGCCAATTTACAACAACCCTAAGGAAAACTTATCACAGGTTTTCTAGGCAAGATTAATTCAATGAATGTTTGTCATTGGCTTCCTCCTCAGTGGCTGAGAGAGTATGACTTGCCAAAAGTCACCCAAAAGGTTTCCATGTTAAGCAAAAACCTAAAACCAGGTCTTACGGAGTTCAACATTCAAACCAATATACCATGCTGGCTCTTAGACTTATGTTTGCATTTTTCATTAATGAAATGCTAGCTATTATGGTACATTAGACTTGGTGTTCCAATGTAACCTCAACAAGAAGACCTCTTCCAGATTTCAGAGTAAATAACAGGGGGCTATTGACCTCATATACTGAGCATAAATTTCTCACAGGCATTTAGCTGAGCATTGCTGAACTAACTGGAGAGAAACAACCTGATTAAAGCAGAATACAACACAGTTTCAGTCCCAAACTTAATTTTCACTCCTTTGTTCCCAAATATATATTTTAATTGTAATATCTGTTTTACAGAAACAATTAATGGGGTCACAGAATGAGTACAAAGCTGAGTTGAGGCTCTGCACCCCAGTCATCAAGCCCATTGATCACTGGAGAAAGATTTCTATTTCAACACTTTTTTCTATTTGAAATGATTCTGTTTGTATGCCAAGCTAAGATATTTCAACTTCAAATATTTCTTGTTTATCAATGGTCCAAGCAGGACGTGTATGGTGTGTACCTCATGCTGTAGTAGAAAGAGAGGCCGTTTCCACTATGTTTATATCATGGACCACTACTGGGTGGCTTCTGCCTCCAAATTTGGCTCTAAAACATAATTCCTATGCTAATACTTCCTAACAGTTGCTCCCAAATTCAACTGTGAAAAATGTTTCTATTTATCTTACATGAAATGGGTAAAACAAAATAGCATTTCACCTAAAAAAAAAACTGGTTTGACATTTTAAGGTGCCAAACCCATGCTGTAAGGTGGTGTAGAGGGGGCAAAATGCATGCAAGGGTTCCATACTTTGTATGTAGCATATTATTAGCATTTCAGATTGTTATTATGGTTTTTAGCTTCCATGACATAAAATGGAAGTCCTATTATAAACTACCTGGGAAATTCAGCACGACAGCATTCCCTTTTAGCTTTCAGTGTTCACACATATGGGATTAGAGTTTATTAAGGAAAAGTTCACTTCCAGATAAACTAATTGAGCACTTTGATGTTCCAGGGAGTACCTGGGTAGGAAGGCTGTCTGAAGGAATAGAAACACAGTTGGATTGTCTCAGCTCATACAGAAAAACGTTGTTTCAAGTTTGGCTTAACAACCAATTTTTACCTTTTTTTAAAAATCAGGGCAAAATAGGAGGCTTTGGGAACAATGTGTTGTAAATTCTTCAGCCAATTAGCTTAGTGAATTACTACTGTTTATAATGCACAGGGCACTGAAGTCTGCTTTGCAGTTGTACCGCTGCTGGATTGTTAATAACAGGAAGCCAGCCCCGCTTAGTACAGTGCATCAGCTACACATGAAGCTAAATGTAAAAAACCTGGAGGGGAAAACAGCAGACTGAGATTAGCCTTTATTTAATTTAACATTTGGGGGTCCAACACACAAATGAGCATTTTAGTAGGCTTCATGGTGGAAGTTGCTGTCATTTGTAAAATATTCTGGCCAATTAGCTAATAGTGTGCTTGGATTTCTCCCGTTTTGATACAGTAATACTAAGTACATTGTGAAGCCCAATTATACAAATCATCCCCATATGCCGTACTGGCCTTGCTTTATGAACTGTGTTTATAAATCCTGTGTGAGGAAATGTGTACTTCAGCAATTTAGACCATGTGTAAAAACATAGCCAATAGGATTGTCAAGAAATGGAGCCCCAGTGTAGGAAATCCTAATGTGTTCCGCTATAATAACAGGAGTGTGTCGTATCGTGCAGGCATTTTGATTAAAGGCACATTACTTTATAGTCTTTAACCAACTGAGGTGCTTCTGTTCCTTTTTCTTTTGCCCTTCCTTCCTTCCTTCCTTCCTTCCTTCCTTCCTTCCTTCCTTCCTTCCTTCCTTCCTTCCCTCCCTCCCTCCCTCCCTCCCTATCTCTCTGTCTTGTTGATTTATATAGGATCCAACTTTGGAATTCCTAAGAAAATTTGGGATCGGGCTAGTCTCAGGAACAATAGCCTCCATTATTAACATCCCTTTTGATGTTGCAAAAAGTAGGATTCAAGGACCACAGCCGGTTCCTGGAGAGATCAAGTACAGAACCTGCCTTAAAACTATGGCAACCGTCTATAAAGAAGAAGGGTAAAGCATTCTTATTTCAATCATAAATATCCAGGCCTCTCGTTTGTTCAGGCAAGTCCATAAAACCACATTGTTATATTTCAAATTTGATGAGGCCCATAAAAATCACCCTGCAAAGTGCATTGTGAAAGTTTAGCTTTGCAGAAATGGGCACACACCAATTACATGAAAAAATTCTTCCTTTATCTGAGTTTTCTGGATTTTCATTTGCAAGAATCTTAGTATATTTTTTATTGAAAAAACCTCTAAATGTGTCTATAGAAGAATATTAAACTTGCTATTTCCCTTGGTAAAATTAGAAAAGCAGGATAACTTCAATTGCTTCAGTTGTTAGTGAAGAAAATGAGTTACCACATACAGATGTTATAATGGTTGTTGATCTTGACTGGTTTTATGTTATGCAAAGTTGAGAAGTCCCTGTACTCTACGCAACTAACTGGTCAGTCCACAAGAATAGAGCTTGGTACTGCTTCTATAACCACCTCCTAAAAACCCACTGTATTATGTACTGATCATGTAGACTAAAAATTCAGTCCAGATCTGGAAGCTCAGAAATTGGTTGGAGCACATGCCAGAAAAAGAGGAAGATGTTTGGGCTGTCTGTCTAAGCATGTCTGTGACTACATTTTACTCATCTCCACTCTGACAGTAGAAAAGTTTATTTCCCCCACTTGTATGTCACCCCATTCTTAAGGAAATGGGCATACTTTGAATGTGCGATGAACATTCCTATATTTTAGGACAGGTTTATAACATTTATGACCTCATCACATGGGCTTTCAGCCCCATCCTAGGACGCTGCCAAGATGCAGCTAGGATGGAGCCCATCGCATGAAGCAGGGCTACTTCCGGCAGGGCTCCATGCCAGCTCCCTGCATGCTGCATTTCAGCAGCGTGCTAAGCGGCAGTCCTGAGAACACAGGTCACTACTCGTGTTCTCATAGAGTAGGCCAGGAACAGAGCAGGAGCAAGCTGGGGACAGATTGGTTTCCATGTGGGATGGTAAGGGAGTGACGCAGCGCACTGTCCAACTGATTATCCCCACTGCCCAACGGATTCACCCTGATGCCCCACTGATGCCACTACTGTCCCCCAAGACCTCCATGTGATGAAGTCGTTAGAGACCATGAGAAGCAGCAAATTTATTTCAGTCATGTCTCACTGTTTTTCTGTTTTGTTTTTTGTTTTTGAACTTTCAATGTTTTTTATCATCATCCTGAGTAGGTAGAGACTAAGCATCATTTTGATAGGTGTACTCATACCAAAGTGCCACCAAGTGCCTGGATAATAGCGTCTTTTGTTGTTGTTTATTTACAGTATTTATATTCCGCCCTTCTCACCCCAAAGGGGACTCAGGGCGGATTACAATGAACACATATATGGCAAACATTCAATGCCAACAGACAAACAACATATATAGACAGACACAGAGGAATTTAACATTTTTTTCCAGCTTCACGATTCCGGCCACAGGGGGAGCTGTTGCTTCACTGTCCAGTAGTGGCTGTACTTCCTCATTCCTTTCCTCGTGTTTTGCTGGCAGTTTTATGATGTTGTAAATTAGTTAAATTAGCCTCCCGCATAAAGCGTACCTAAATTTCCCTAATTGACAGATGCAACTGTCTTTCGGGGCTGCATAGATCAACAGCAAGCAGGGCTATTTAATGGTCAGGGGCTTAACCCGACCCGGGCTTCGAACTCATGACCTCTCGGTCAGTAGTGATTTATAGCAGCTGGTTACTAGCCAGCTGCGCCACAGCTGGGTGCTGTGGGTGCTGTTGGGTGCCTTCAAGTCTTCACTCACCAGCACACACCTGTATTTCTCCCCCCAAAGTACAGGGATAATCCAGGACTCAAATCACTACACCAGCTCTAATAATATTTTATATGTGTATTATTTTTTCTTTAATGCTGGTCATTGACCATACCAATAAATAGTGGTCAGAATCCTGTTTGGAAGTTACAGTGCTATGTAGTGTATTCCAGCCCAACTCACCCAACTCCTACTTAGTGGACAGCAGCCACTGCAATCAATGGGGTCCTGTTCCTCTATCACCCAGGAAACACCTGACTGCCGTTTCCCTCCCCTCCTTTGAACGATATTTGGTATTATAAGCAAAAGCAAGACCCCTGTTGCAATTCCACCTCATGCTGCAGGTTATTCTTGCAAAGAGAGACAAGTATGTCAGCCAGCTGCTCCTTGATCAAAAAGGAAACAAACTCCTGTCAATCACAGCAGCTCCAGTTCCCCAAACTTGGTTCATGTCAATACTTCTAAAATGAAAACCCAACCACAGTTGTATTCTTCAAGTGTAATCCTGGCTCTGTAACTGTAAATCCCAGAATTCCATACAATGTTGCCATGGCATTTGAAGTGGAATAATAGCACTATAACAGTGTGATAGGACCACTGAAACATCACAGAATAGTCATTATAGCTGAACATTAATCAGCTGTTTGTCCCCATCCAAAATATTAAAATTTTTGTATTTTTACTATTTCACAAATCTTTTTCCATGCATTAACTAAGCAATGCAATATTTCTAACATTTTAAAATAAAAAACACCTTTCCTTTATTTTTCTACAGATTCTTAGCTTTGTACAAAGGATTGGTGCCTAAGATCATGAGGCTTGGCCCAGGTAACTTTCCTTCCTTAATTGTTTTGAATCCTGTCTTGATCATTTTTAAACATTGTTTTCATTCAGCTATTGAGAACAAAAAAGGCTATGGACAATCATTTTGATAACAAGTTTATGCCACTATTTGAATTATTCAAAGCTTGGGGGAAATTACATTTTGGACTGCAGCTCCCAGAATCCCATGGCCAGTGAAACTGTAGACCCATGATCAACTTTTCCAAGCTCTGCTCTCATTACTGTGCTGTATTTTTCTTATAGTTCTTGACAATTGCTCCCTTCCTTCCTCACACTTGCGCTCTACTTAGGTGATAATATTGTCATGAGTCAGAAAACCAGAGAAAAATGCCAGAGAGATTAGAGGGCAAAGCGTGTTTGCCTGACCCTGTTAGCCAGGAAGAGAATATAAATGTAGTCTTAATAAAGTACAAGTAATTATTTGCCTTTGTTGCTGTTGATCCAAATAATTGGACAGATATCTTTTGTGTGTCATGCCATTACCCTACATCTTATGTGCTTTCTGGATGTCTTTTATAGTTGCACACATATAAAATACATTTGAACTTTATACTCCAGCTGCATATTCTTTAGCCCATATTGAAGGCCAAATTTTAGAAGTAGATTAGCTTAGAAAAGTTTTTTTTACTCATCTATCCAGCAACCAGTATGAAAGACTTGGGACTATATTGTGAAAAGGTGTCTTTTCCAGGTCCTGAAATTGACACATAGGTGTATCTACACTATACATATGTTATTTCCAGTTTGGTGAGAAGTACTTAGAAATCTCTGCTAGAGAGGTCTGATGCTTATCCAAAGATAATTCTAAATGCTCACCACCCAATACAAATTCCAGGATGTCATAACAATTACACTAGTATAAAACTGATATAGTTGTGTACAGTATGCTAGCTACATCCATTAGAGTAGGGCCCGAATCCTGTTTCATCTGTTTCTTTCATGGTTTTGTACCATTTCGTCCATTCAGATTGCACGGAATTGTACAACTCCATAGGAACAAAAGAAACAGTGAAACGAAAGACAGAGGGGAACGGTAACCATTTGGTTGGCAGATTTTTGGCACTTGGTTGTAGACCCCGACTCGCAGTGCCTTCAGTCAAGTGCTGAGCGCTCAATGGCTTGTAGGCCCTGATTGCCAGGCCTACCATTGGGTGCTCAACTGCAGGCCCTGTGAGCCGGGCCTATGAGCCATCAAGCACTCGATGGCTCACAGGTCCGGCTCGCAAGGTCTGATGCTTTGCCGTCCAAGGCCTGAATTTCTTTTGGTTTTTTTGGACCTTGGACAGAAAAGCTTATTTGTGTAGGTGCCCGTTTCCGTAAGCAGCGGACAGAAATAGAAACAGAGCCGTACGAATGAAACAAACAGAAAAGGTAAGTAATTCCATACAAATGCACAAGTCTAATATCCATGCAGGTCAAAACAGATCTATGTTTGAGTAGCTGGCTCGAGGTCTCTTCACACATGAGGTGTAAGCTGAAAAATTATGAACTGGCCTATGGGCAATTTTGTTCTTTGTCTGTTGAAAGGCTGGGTTTAGGGATACGAAATCCACATGAAATGGGGGAAAACATAATTGCCCCCCTCTATTTTTTATTTGAGAAAACATCTCTGTAGGGATCTCTAGGTCCTTCCGATGATTCTTATGTGGAAGTAGACTACAGAGTCACTTTGGAGGACCTTGAGATTCCTAGGAAGAGCATGTAAATAAAATTCATGAATAATCAAATCCAAAAAGTTAAAATCACAAATGTGGAGAGACAAATATGCAACCTTTTTCCGGCTTATTTTCTGGCTTCGTTTTGAAATCTGTGTGTGTGTGTGTGTGTGTGTGTGTGTGTGTGTGTATACTCACTGCATTATATATTATTTATGCAGTATTAAGAAGGTGGTCCATACCATCGCTTCAACCAAAAGGATTCACAGCCCAAATAAATATAGCCTTAAACATGGCGTAATTTTCAAACTTGTTTTAATAGTGTAGCTGCACCATCTTAGTGTCGTGAGTGTATTTAAGTCTATATCAGTCTTCAAAGTCCCACCCAACTTCCTTCCCAGATTGTACTTGTTAGACCTAGGTAATATCAGTCATGTTTTTGCACCAAATTCCATAGGAGTTTCAGTTCTGTCCCATATGTGAAATTATATAAATTTTTAAAGGTATCTGATTTTCTATTTAATACAATGACATTCTTTTTTCTAGGTGGTGCAGTGATGCTTCTGGTTTATGAGTATGCTTATGGGTGGCTTCAAGAAAACTGGTGATCAAAAATATGGCCTTTAAATCTGGTGTGCACAACTGTGACCTCCAGATATTTCTTGGATTGCAACTTTGATCACTACTAGCAGCCATAGCCTGTGGTGAAGGCTCATGGGAGTAGAAGTCCCCAAAACATCTGGAAGACCACAAGTGCTAATTCAGATTTAAAATGACATATATTAAATTACATTTCAGTATTAAATTGGAAGCAAATCTAACATCGTCTATCCCTATAGATGCATCATGAAAAATTATCTCTTCTTAACTTAATATGCCAGTTAATAAAACATGATCTCACATAGCTCTTTGTTAGAATGAAACTCAAGATTATATTGCAGTCACGGACACAAATGCACAAGCAACTTCACCCAACAAAGGCTACAGACAGCACATGGAGTAAGATCCTGCATTGGAGACTGCAGTGTGTAACTTTAAAAGGACGGGCTACAACACTGGTGTAGTACACAAATAAGACTAGTAAATTGTGATGATGGACAGCAGGGCAAATGATCCTATTGCATAACAGGGGTTTGCATTGTGTATCAGGACACATTGTGCCTTGGGGCATGGAAGACATCAAGGCATATTTCACAATGCAAAACATTGTACATTGAGACATGCTATGTGTCAAGACACATTTGGGTGCCTTCAAATCATTTAGGTGCATTTAAGTCACACTGGTGGGTCCATTTGGTCCAATGATGTAGCTATGCCCCAAATCCCTACCTGATAATACTACCGTTCCAATTTAACTTTACATTTGTGAGTTTATGGTGGTACAACTTCCCAACAGAATGCCAGTCATGTTTGACAGCTTAAGTGTTTGACTGATCAAGAAAAAATATCACTTGAATAGTTATATGTTTTTCAGTAACTGATCAATTGTCTGCTTATGATATTAGATATCTATGTACAATGCCACTGTTGAGAACCATTTTGAAGTACTGAAGAAAATGTAAAATAATTTACCACTTAATAAAGAAAAACTACCACAATTATTGAAATAGTGAATCTATTACTGAAAGGTGGGTGCACAGACCAACATACTCAAGGAGGCAGCTATGGGAGGGAAGGGAAGGGATGAAGTGAGGGTATTGCTTCTCCATAAGAACACCCCACCACCTCACCAACAACCACTTTTCCCTCAGTCCTGGCAGTCTAGCATTGCAGAAGTGGAGACATTTAAGATCATTTAAAATAATTCACATTAGGCAGTGTTTTCCTTGTCTAATGAACCACATTTTTTCCTCTAAGAACTTTCTCTGACTACAAAAAAATACAACAACCTGTTCCTTCCTTTGGGAACTCTGAAAGAGGTATATATAAATGCAATGATAAAGTGGCTTTTACTGTATTTGATAAGAGTTCCACTTTGGGTCTCAAGTCGATATGATTAGATATGCTTTGTGGAAGCAGAAAGCCTTTTCATCCATTTATTCTTGATGTTGGTATAAGAATATGTTTAGATATGACTAAGATTCTTCCATTCACCTTCTGTTGGGCCTATGGATTCACAGGGCACTTCTGATGTCTTCCATGCAATTTAGGAGAAGACAAGAGGCCCAGACAACCTCCCCCTCTTCTGCCACTTTGAGACTGTAATGATGGGTAAAACTGATAATGTAATGGTGGGCTACATTATATTGAATATTGTGAATACAATGGTAAAAATCAGACATACCATCACAATTTGTTTTTCTGATCATTGCACAGGTTGTAATTTACAACTTACCATACAATGAACAAAGTCCCCCTAAACACCACCTGCTCTTCAGCAGGAGGAAGAGCAAACAGACCTTCATCTGTATTCTTGTAATGGATGCAGAGCAATGATATCAAATGTAGGGGTCTGTTATCAAATGTAGTGCCTGTTACTTTCTGTGCAGCTATATGAAACAAGCTGGATGCGTGTCTGCTGTGCCCCCCCCCCCCCCCCATTCTCCACAAACCAGAAAATGGCCAGGTTATGGTCTGGGAAACTGGCACTAAGGAAAGGTGATGATTACAAAGTTGGATGGAAAACATATTGTAGTTATCTCTTCTAGTGCATGTTCTCAGCCAGGATGTGAGAAATCAGATTCCCCAAAATTTATTTTAAAATATACTAAGAAGCATTTAAGATTGGAAAGGCTTTGATTTTAAGTAGAAGTGCAGGTTAAAGGTACTTTTCCTTGGTACCATTTCCCCAATCTAAATCCCATTTTTCTCAACTGCTATTACCCAAGCAAGAGAAAAAAAATACAAGGTCAACAACATGTCCCACGGCTGTGCAATTCCCTTCTCAGTGATATTCAATAAGCTCCTTTCCTTCTAGCCTTCAGAAAGAAAATTAAAACATGGCTATGGGACCAAGCTTTTCGAGTATAACTGCAGTGCAATAAATGAACATAGAATCTTTGCAATGATAATTGGAATGGCCCTGCATTACGATTTTGAATTATGTGATTTTAATAATTGATATAAATGTTTTTAGATGTTTTAATTCTCTGGTTTTTAATATAGATGATTACCAATTGTATGTTATTTTAAGACAATGAATTATAATTTTCAAAAGATAAAAGCCGAGATCCTCCATCAGACTTTGTGATGCCTAATTTTACACTGATGGAGCTCTGTTGCTGACACAACATACAAACATGCTACTGAATTATGACAGTTCACAGTGAAGCACCATGGAAGATGACTGTTGTCCAACTGTGATCTCCCATTGTACAGTGGAACGTTTTGTGCATAGGAGCACACACCGGGGCCTGATTGTCCATTGGGACACATTGTGCATTAGGACTGTTGGTTCTGCTAGCACAATGGTCCTAATACCAGCTATGTCTCCATTCCCATTCTGAGGATATCGGCATTACATAATGGTGTAATTCAATATTACATGACCATAAGTCAGTTTATAATAACATAACTTCCCAACAGGATGCTGGCCAAAATATGTAACTTTGAAACTATGTAGATGGCAGTCCCAGTATAGGCAGTAATACTTTTCAACTTGCAGTGAATAAACATGCTGTTCAAGTTCAGCTACTGTGAAAAGAGATTAATCCAGGCTTGTTTATGGCAAGAGAAGATGAAGGTCAAGCTATCATCACACATCCACTTCATTTATTGCATTTGAATTTTATCCTTTCTCTAAGGATCTCAGAGAATTATTTCAACCTGACAGTAATCCTAGGAGGTAGATTAGGCTGATGGAGAGAGCATTTCCAAAAAACTAAATTAGGCATTCAACTAAAGAAGTAGTCTATTGCCAAGCTGAAGTGTGTAGGGTTCCAAGTTCAGTCCCTGAAATAGATAATCTGTTAGAGTTACCAAAGTGGACACTATTGAACCTGATGGAGAAAAGACTATACCCAATATATTCAGAATATAATAATGTTCCACATTTATTTTATTTGGTTTTTTTATTAAAATATGTGTACCTTATATTGTGGAATTTTGGTATGTATGCAAAAGCAATTTAAACAATTTAAATTTCAAATCTTTTAAAATAATGTAAACATATTTAAAACATATTAAACCAAATTAGCAAAATATTTTAAAACCATATAATGTACTTGTTTGAAGCAATTGGTTATGCTCCAAACACTTTAATAAAAAGCCATTCCTGGCAACATGTTAAGGATTTATGATACTGTATGTTGAACCTATGTCATAGCAACTCACTGTTGTGATCATTAGATAGGTCAGAATTCAGATCTGGCCATGCAATGATCCGAAGTTCCCTCTGCCACAAAGAAACCTACCTAGTACACCATGCAGCCTCCCCGACATTGTCATCTCTGAGTTGTCAAAGAGTGGGAGAATCAACAGTATTGCTTTCAGCTTTTCCTTTGATTGGATGTGCTGAAAGGAGCTATTTGCATGACCATGTTTCCCCCTATGTACCCACTCAGGCCCTGAGATCTGCTGGGGAGGCCATTCTCAAGATCCCACCACTGTAACAAGCGTGTTTGGTGGAGACAAGGGAAAGAGCCTTCTCGGTAATAGCCCCTCAGTTCTGAAATGCCCTCCACAGGGAGATCAGACTGGCTCCCACATTAATGACTTTTAGAAGAGAATTAAAAGCTTGGCTATGGAAGCAGGCCTTTGAGAATGATTGAGGATGTATACGTTAACTGGTTGACTGCTTTATTAAGAAGGGTCGGTTTTGTAATCCTTTTAATTTCTGTACATGTTTTAATTGTTACATACTTTTGCCTATTGGTGACACCCTTCTGAATTTTATTAATATGTCATGGTGTTTTATATGTTTTAATTATGGTCTCTAAAGTCTACAAAAATGCTACTGACTTTTTTCATCTCACACCTAAAGCTGATCTTTTTTTGGGAGGGTCTTGCTATCAACTGCATATTGGATACCTCCAATATTAAAGTGAATTTCTCTATTTTTTTTCTTTAAAAAGGAAAACAGATCCATTTTCATTATTGTTTTCTTTATTAATTTAGGGCATTCAAAATATAAAAATAAAAGGCTTTTCACATATATAGCTGCATATACATATATAGCCTCCTCGTGTACAATGCTTCCATCATGTTCTTAATATTTCCAACTTCATAATTCAATCAACTAAAACCTTTTGATAGCACAGATCTCAAAATACGTATTTTTGTTCTACAAGGAATGTTCTAGTTTTCTATCTCAATGCAAAATCAATACTAGTTATGATGACAATTTTCATGTATGCGGACAGGTTTCTTTTATATCCCACTATCAGAATGAAAAACGGTGATCTCAATTGTGTTCTTTAGAAGACGTAAGTCCTATTGCAGTGGTTCTCAACCTGTGGGTCCCCAGATGTTTTTGGCCTTCAACTCCTAGAAATCCTAACAGCTGGTAAACTTGCTGGGATTTCTGGAAGTTGTAGGCCAAAAACTTCTGGGGACCCTAGGGTGGGAACCATTGTCCTATTGGTTTATGTGAGACTTCTAATTAAACATTTATATCCCAAGAATGTATTATCATATACAAAGGCCCAATTCACAAGTTATTGGCTGTGCTGGGAAGGGATGCTTACCGTCATAGTCCAACACATCTGGATGTTAACAGAAGAGGTGATTACTATAGCACAATGGTATACATAAATACATAAGTGTTATAAATATTCACAGACCAAGCACAGCAGGCAAAGTGGTATTACATGCGTGCACATTCCAAAAACTTTTTTTTTGTGCTGCTGCTGCTGCTGCTGCTGCTGTTGCTATGTGCCTTTAAGCCAAATTCAACTCATGGCATCCTTACCATAGGGTTTTATTGGCCAGAGTTCTTCAAAGGAGGTTGGCCCTTACCTTTTCAGGCTATCAGTATGTGACTTACCCATAGGTTTCCATGTCTGAGCAATGATTTGAACCCTAGTGTCCCAGAGTTCTAGTCCAATACTCAAATCACTATACTGCACTGGCTTTGTGCTGTCCAAAACATGAGGGATAAAAACTTTCAGATTACCCCAACTCCCAGCCTGGCCAGTGACTGAGGTTCTGTGAGCTGTCATCCCCAAATTGTGCAGTCCCCCAAAGGATTGTTCAACTGAACCTTCCCCCACATTCCCCACCACTGACTATGCTGATTAGGATTTCATTCGCACAACATCTAGAAGGCTATACAATTCCCACCTTGCTCTATACAGCCAACATTTTCCGTACTGTAAAAGCATTCAGTCCTTCCTAAATGCCGTTTCAGGTCTAAAGACAGCTAATTCTATCCCCAAAATGGAAGGCTGAATGCAGGAAGCACCACTGTTGGTAGTTCACCTGTGCTTCTCACTGTAATCTCTACCCCTGATTTAGTGTAGCTGTCTGGAGACTAGTAACAATGTATGGTCTCTGCTTGTAAACATGCATCCTCCATGTCCAGTATCCTGTGGTTCTCCCAGCCCATTGAACAAGGCTTAGATGTTCATCCAAATGGTTATTTTTCTTAGCAACCTATGCCGAATCAGACCTATTTACTGCTTTTGCAGGGTCTCATTGTTCTCCCTTTGAAATGTCCTCATGTCTTCTGCCCAGTTTCTTGTATGGAAGTGTTTTGAATTGATGGTGAACTTAAGATATTCACTTGGAAGTACATTCCACTGACACCAATGGGTTTACTTCTGCTAAACATTTTTAGGATCAGAGTGACAGTTTTAAAATTACCCATGCCCATGTCTCAGAAGCTTCACCATTCTTTAGTAAAGGTAAAGGTTTCCCCCTGACATTAAGTTTAGTTGTGTCCGACTCTGGGGGTTGGTGCTCATTTCCATTTCTAAGCTGAATAGCCGGTGTTGTCCATAGACACCTCCAAAGTCATGTGGCCGGCATGACTGCATGGAACGCCATTACCTTCCCACCAGAGCAGTACCTGTTGATCTACTCACATTTGCATGTTTTCAAACTGCTAGATTGGCAGAAGCTGGGGCTAACAACAGGACCTCACCCCGCTCCCCAGATTTGAACCGCTGACCTTTCGGTTAGCAAGTTCAGCAGCTCAGTGGTTTAACCCACTGTGCCATTGGGAGCTCCCACCATTCTTTACACCATACAAATATCTTTTTAAAAGAATGAATAAAAATAAAGCAATCTAATTCCTGATTTGGTTCAGCAAGAATACATTAGAAGATTCAATGCCTAATGTACATGAAATCAATCCTGGACTCTGGACTCATTATCAGTTGTATTTTATTTTCTCTTTGATGAACTGATATTCAATCAATACTCAGCTGTTGCTGGACTATAGCCCACAGCATCCCTAATTACTGGCTGGATAGTACAGAGTGGTGGAAGCTGGAGTCCAAATGACAGGTTTCCTATTCCAATGACCCTGGTTTGGTCCACAAGGCTGCAAAGGCCAGTTCAGCTGCAATAAATTCATCTTGCAATCTACCACCAATGTATGTCACATAATGTTCTCAGGCAAATATATAGTCTTCAAATTAATATGAAGTCCAAATCTAGATTAAAGCAATCAGAAGAAATCCCCTAGAAGTAGTCCAGCAGAGAGCATTGATTGGTGATTATATCTCCTTGAAAAGAACCAGATTTTCAACATCTGTTTCACTCATGTCATCAAATTTCCATTCACTGGATATTCTGCCAATCAGAGTAAATAATGTTTGCCTAAATATACAAATAATCTGACCTATCTTGATCTGTTTCCTATGCTCAAAGGTACAGGGAAGCCATTGTTGTCACTAGGCATATACAGTTTCATGAGAACATCTCAGCTCTCTGTCAGTTAAAAATATTAATTCAACCAAGTAACATAAATATGTGTTCGGCACTTTGACTCATCAGCACATAAAATATCTGAAAATTTAAAACTAAGCAGGAATTTGAAGCCATAGTAATTCAATAGGAAGAATGGGATATCCACCGTTCGCAATACTAAAATGGCATGGTCTTAAATTCAGCGTGATAGTACTTTCATGCATCTCAGTTTTGTTAAAACCAACACAATGGGCCCCTTTGCAACATAAGAATTATTTGAGTGTGGGGAAATAAGGCCAACTTTGTCTGTTTGTTTGTTTGTGAGAGGGGGTCCACAAGACAGCTCCTTCCTATGCCAGCTTTGTCACCATTTCTAAGAGGGTAAATAAGCAGGGGTTTTTTACTGCTTGTGAAAGGCCTGTGTGATGATGATGTTTGAAAAGATTGTTTGCTTTATAATTACCTTGAATTTCTATTGAGCTGAAAGATACTGTATATATTCATGTATAAGTCTAAAAAAGATTAATAAAAAAACAACCTCCATTCATTTCAGGCAGGCTTATATTTGATTCCTGGTCAATTGGTTCAAGTGGTGCTCCCGTGCCAAAAGAAAAATGTAACCCGGAAACTCTGTCTGCCCATACTGATTGCATCTCACAAATATTCTCAGTTCAACATATGACTTGACTAAATGATTGCAGTAGAAAAAATGTTTTGGAAAATTTCCCAGGAAGTATCGGCATGACATCACACATTATTTTCTTTGTACGGCCGTAGAAATCTACCTTTGTTGGCATTGTAAAATAAAAGCATGAAATTCTCATAAAAGAGACAGGATCTTATCTTGCTGTTCCAGCAGTATGTGTAATATGGCTAGGAAGAAACAGAGATAATTTTATTAAATCAGTCTTTCAAAATCTGTAATGTATTGTATATTTTTTACATTATTGCACTAGACTTACAAAAATACATAATATATTAATATCTCATAATGCTAGGAAATATGTCAATTTTCAAATCTTTCCTTTTCATGGTTAATCTTCAGCATGCATCTGTAAGCTTGAGGAGGCTTTCTCAAATGATATTCACAACTTTATTATTGTCCAAGGGAAACAGGCCATCTTGAAAAGATTATACTGTTAATGAAAAAGGGTAAAGGAGAGCAGTTGGAATCCAAGTGACCATGTAATGATGCTTGATAAAAGATACAGAAATGTAAAAAAATGAATGTTAAACATTATAAATAATATCTGCAGTACCACCACCAATATACTTAGGAGTGAACCATGCTTATGTACAATAATGTAAAATTTACCAAAAGTTTTTTTTACATTCAATAAAGCCAGAATTAGGGACAAAATTTCCTTTTTGCTTTGTTTTGCTTGTTTTTAAATGTCAACATAAATTTGGGGGCTAGAGCTATTGAACACAGGTAAGCCAAGGAAAAAATACAGTACAATCTCTTTCACAGTGGTTTGGTTAACTTGAGGCAAAATTCACACAAGCACTCACTGGAATGAATATGAAGTGCATAAGAATTTTGCCATGCTTAAACTGGAGAAATTCTTGGTAGATGCTGCCCTTGGGTGATTAAAAATTCTGCACAAAATTTCACATTTAATGCAAGCTATCACTTTGTTTGGATCCTTTCTGTCCATGTTTCTTTCATATTAGTGTAGTGCTGTTTCACTTTTTGATACTGGGATAACCTATAAAAGACTGAGCCATGATCCAAAAAATGAGTCAAGCTAAAGAGCAATTAAAATCAGTGAGTTAGATTCAAATTTCCAATAATGAACTTCCATTCACAGAGGAAGGGATTTTCACTTAATTCTGTTTTTCTTTTGCTCATTGCTCCTGAAAATCTGCATTGGTGAGTTAAGATACCCTCCAGCAAAATGTGATAAATCATTTGGAAGGGATGCGGGGTCGAAGTTACAAGGAGAAGGAGAAACAAGGGAAAATCCCTTTCCCTCTCCCAAGAGCAGGACTTTCCAGTGATTGTCAAATTCATCCCACTGGAGACTTTCCATTTGCAGATTCAGCCCACTGGGATTTAAAATTGGTCAGTTTCAGTTTTCTGTCGAAGAACACACATTCGTTTAATAAGATGCAGGTGCCTCCACCCAATGCATGAAATGTTCCCTACAAACTGTCTCTAACAAGAAAAGGAAAACAGACAACAGTTGAGTAGTGGAAAGACAAATTATGACCCAGACCCATATTTACATATAGAAAACAAAAGTATTACTGCCTTTGTAATCACAATAAAATACAAGATAAATAACAGAGTTGTGTAATCATTTGGTTCTATAATTTCTTACTTATAAAAAGTAATCTGTTAACCAAAAACTGTTCACTTGTCCATACATTTCAAGATAGGAACTTCTCAGAACTTCTCAGAAGAGAATTTCTGTTTTGTCGCAGTTTTCAGTTAGAACTGTAGAGTCATCTATCAGTTTTCTTTGACTGTTTTTACCCCAAAATCTGAAACAATTGCACGTAGAGAAGGTCATGTTGATTCAGAATAAATATGTGTGGTTTTACCAATCAAATAGTCACACAACAAGCCCTCTGAGGGTTGTAAGATCTTCTTTATGCAAAACAGTGCAACAACACATTTATTACTTCCTTACATTATTTACACTTATGGAACCTCCATGATCTTTCTTTTCTCCCCACCCATTCTTTTTGGAAGTAAACTGTCATGGAGAAAAATAGTTGAAATATCACCAACCCACAACGTCATTCTGTATGAAGAAATTGTGGGAAAAGCGAGACAACAAGAGGAAGAGCTGGACTGAAATTGTTCTGCCATGCTTCTGATATCAGAGTGCAGAAGCTGTGACCGAATGACTACCTTCTCTGGATGTCGACATGCCCTTGAAAGTCAGTGATGCTGGGATGTCACAATTGTGGGGGGAAATTGGAGTCCCTCCAGCATGCTGCCAGCCATGGCCAGCTACGTAACCAGAAGGAGCAGCACTGTATGCCATGTAAGGGGACACCTGTGCTGTGGTGGGGTATGGTGCCATAGCTGGTGCAGAGACAAAGCTTCCGACTGTTGGAAGTCCATTTGGTGCCTAGAAGAGATGACGGAAAAAAACATATGAATGGTTGCAGTTTTCTAATCACTGTAAGAACCTAAAACTAACAACTTTTTAAAATATGGAGTTAAATGCTTTAGGAAACTGGCAGAGAGTTTCAGGGGTCACAGAAGTGCAATCAAGAACATGTGTTTTGCCCATCCCAGATGGCAAGTGGGATGTAGACAGTGAATCCATAAATACTAATTGTGAGAAACAACTACACAACACAAACAGACTGAAATTAAAGAAGTCGGTAAATCTATTATCTGACTATACCTGTTGCAGACTTTGACATTGTCCCTGAACATGCTTGGTTAATGTAATTTAAACTGACATTTTGACTTTCCAGAACTGGGGATGAGAAGGCAAAATCAAACACATTGAAGAATCTAATGACTTTCACACTTTCATTTGTCTTCAGAGTTTTTATTCTGATGTCAGGAAAGTTCTCCAAGTTCCATTCAAAACAATGTTTGGGCCAGAGAGTGTTGGCTGGCTCCTCGCTCCTTCTGCAACTCCTTGTCCTGGCTCCCCCACTAGACTAAAGGACACCCATAACCAAAACTTGGAAAAATTAGTTTCAAAAGACTACAGCTCCCCAAATTCCCCAACTGACCATGGTGACTGGGGATTCTTCGAAGTAAGTCCCCAAAAAGTCATGTTTCAAGCTCTGTCTTCAGCCCTTCAGGGCAAAATTGTAGAGGTCAAGAGGAATGTCAAAGGGAAGCAGAGGGAAAGAATAAAAGTTATGTTCTTCCCTGCCCAGCGGTGGCCCAAAGTCCCACTCATGATAAGAACCTTCTTTCCATGATGGAGTTTTCTCAATCCAACCCACTAATTAATTGCAAAAAGTAGTAATGACACCATTGAGGTTAATATATTCCTTTTTCTCTTTCTTTCAGCTTGTAAATAAAATAAAGTTCTTCATCTAAAAAAAAAATCTACTTGTGCTTTCTGAACTGGATATGCTGTTGTGCTTCAGTGATGGGTTGGTTTGTTAATTATTTCAGTGGGTGGTTTTAATGATCTTTGTAGTTTTTGTGTCTCTTTTGTTTTGATTTTAAGCTTGTATACCACTGGGGGTGCTCTATGTTAAGGAGCATGTGGCTAATAAAAGCCATAAATTTAATTTTTAAGACTGAAATATGTTCAATGACTCACAGGGTGGTCATGATGTTAGAGGGCGAGGAGGACAAGTGATGCATGCTGCCTTGAACTCATTGGAAATAAGAAAACACACAAGTGTAACAAATAAATTAATTGAATTAAATATATCAATAGCATTGTGGCAAAATATAAGATTGTTGAGTTACATGAAATTTTACCAGATGAGGCAAGAAAGAGATTTCCTTAGAGGAAAGGAGAAAAAGTGAGAGATATGTTAGTTGTTGGACAAGGGGAAATTATGTAAATACTGTAAATTATCTGAATGGGAAGTGGTGATAATTGAACATCATTGTGTTTAGACCGTTCCAGAGATGTGATTGAACAATGGAATTCTATAAGTAGTTTGAGTAGGTTGAACAAGGTATTATTATTATTATTATTATTATTATTATTATTATTATTATTATTATTATTAAATATCCCACTTTCTGCCTCATCACTTAAATCCAGTTTCTGCCTCCTGAAGAATTCTGGGGTTTGTACTTTGGTGACACCCAGAACCTGTCTTGCTGAGCTGTTTAAAGCCCCCTCCCGCAAGTGGATTTAAAGTGGATTTAAAATGGATCTAAGCTCTAGTGTGATGAGTCTCCCCCAAAGGGGACTCAAAGTGGCTCAAAGTTCAATGTGAGTTAGGGGATTTTAATGCACTAAGAAGCAGAGACTTTGCGGTGGTGAGAGGAAAAGAAGTCTTCAGCTAAGTTTGATCATTTACTCCACTCTATGAAAATGGTAAGGGTTGTTACAGTTACCAAAATTAAATTCAGTTACATATCCAGCATGGAAGTAATCAGGTCCTACACATTTATATTTTTTTTAAAATCAGCAAAAATTATCCATAAGTATAGTTGGCCCTCTGTATTCACAGATTTTGAATACATGGATTCCACTATCTACAGCAGGGTCCTCAAACCTTTTAAACAGGAGGCCAGTTCACTGTCCCTCAGACCGTTGGAGGGCCAGACTATAGTTGGCCACCGAGCAATGATGATGATGATGATGATGATGATGATTGGAAGACGCTCCTTGGGTCATTTAGTCCAACGCCCTTCTGCCTTTGTGCACCAAAAGCACAAGCAAAGCACCCCTGACAGATGGCCATCCAGCTTCAATGTTAATAATAATCATAATCATAATAAAAATAATAATGAGGGTTAGAAGAGACCCCTTGGGCCATTTAGACCAACGCCCTTCTGCCTTTTGGTAACACTACCAAAAACACAAGCAAAGCACCCTTTAATAATTAATTATTAATCAAATAAATAAATAATAATTAAAATGCCCTGATGAAAAGCACAAGCAAAGCATTGGAAGGCACACTTAACGGGTGAGGGAGGCGGCAGTGGGAAATGTGCATGTGGGGCAACAGAGGAGGGAAAGCTTTCCCCTCCTTCTCCTTTGTGCCACATGCGTCTTCCTCAGCGGAAGAAAAGGGAGTTGCTGCTGCAGGGGGCAAATCAATGGTTTCAGGGGACCGCATGTGGCCCGCAGGCCATTGTTTGTGGACCCTGATCTACAACTTGAAAACTTTATATTTAAATCCAAAAAACACATCTTGATGGGATTTTGGCCTGCATCAATAGGGGAATAACGTCTAGATCCAGGGAAGTCATGCTCCCCCTCTATTCTGCCTTGGTCAGACCACACCTGGAATACTGTGTCCAGTTTTGGGCACCGCAGATGAAGGGAGATGCTGACAAGCTGGAAAGCGTCCAGAGGAGGGCAACTAAAATGATTAAGGGTCTGGAGAACAAGCCCTATGAGGAGAGGCTTAAAGAGCTGGGCATGTTTAGCCTGCAGAAGAGAAGGCTGAGAGGAGACATGATAGCTATGTACAAATATGTGAGGGGAAGTCATAGGGAGGAGGGAGCAAGCTTATTTTCTGCTGCCCTGCAGACTAGGACATGGAACAATGGCTTCAAACTACAGGAAAGGAGATTCCACCTGAACATCAGGAAGAACTTCCTCACTGTGAGGGCTGTTCGGCAGTGGAACTCTCTCCCCCGGGCCGTGGTGGAGGCTCCTTCTTTGGAGGCTTTTAAGCAGAGGCTGGATGGCCATCTGTCGGGGGTGCTTTGAATGCGATTTCCTGCTTCTTAGCGGGGGGTTGGACTAGATGGCCCTTGAGGTCTCTTCCAACTCTACTATTCTATGATTCTATGATTCTATGATTCTATGATTTTGCCATTTTATATAGGGGACACCATTTTCTGACTCCATTGTATATAACGACTCCGTAGTATATAACATGATTTGAGCATCCACAGATTTTGATATCCACTGGGGAGGGAGGACTTCAGTCAAATCCTAGCAGATATCGAGGGTCCGTTGCACTTAAAATTGGATTGAAATTTGTCAGAGTGTAGCAGCATGCTGGTAATAGCTGCAGCTGATTTCCCCTTCTTCCCATGACATAAGGCAGCATTTCTCAACTTGGGGATCAGGACCCGGGGGGGGGGGGGGAGTCACAAGGGAGTGTCTGAGGGCTCACCAAAGACCATCAGAAAACACATATTAATTCACAGTGCTCTCTGGATGTAGGTGAACTACATCTCCCCTAATCACTGTCAATTCCTCCCAAATCCCTCCAGTATTTTCTGTTGGTCATGGGGGTTCTGTGTGGGAAGTTTGGCCCAATTCTATCATTGGTGGGGTTCAAGGGGCTCTTTGATTGTAGGTGTACTATAAATCCCAGCAACTACAACTTCCAAATGTCAAGGTTTATTTTCCCCAAACTACACTAGTGTTCACATTTGGGCATATTTGTGCCAAGTTTGGTCCAGGTCCATCATTGTTTGAGTCTACAGTGCTCTCTAGATGTAGGTGAACTACAACTCCATAACTCATGGTCAATGCCCACCAAACCCTTTCAGTATTTTCTGTTGGAGTTCTGTGTACCAAGTTTGAGGTCATGGCATTAGGAAGGTTGAGAACCACTGACGTGAGGTATTCTAAAGAGCACTTGTGTAAACACCATAAGCCTACTTTTAAAGCCCTGCTAAAGCATTAAAATGTGTATATACTCAATACACACACAACCTCTCTGCCATAATATGTAGAGGGTGACAATCTGAAACAAAGAATGTCTCCTATTTATGAATACTCTCTGTGTGAGTGAGAATCCTGAAAAATCCATGCTCCCGCTCATGTAGACAGCTGCCATGAACACTGGATGCCCCCTACACAACAACAGGTACATTCCAGTACAGGTTAGCAGCTTTCATATCAATGGGGTAGCAAATTGATTTAGGAGTTCTGTCTAAATATTAGAACCATATAAGATGTGGAACTCTAGTCCACAGTAACATCAGCATTTTGCCTAGTATATTTAAAGTTTAGATTAAAATCAGAAGGGGACTTATTAACATGGAGGCCATCCACTGCTACTTTAGACTTATTGGTTTTGAAGCTTAGAAGGCAAATATTAGTGGTGATAAAGAGAGTTAGGCTGGCACACTTCCTTTCCTCAGGTATGGCATATCCGCACAATTTTTAAACACCAGAGTAGGGAACCCCACAAGAGCATTTCTATGGAAATTGTGTAGAAGACTTTATGATAAATTTCTCCTTTTAGCATAAAACCCAGTCCACATGTTTGAAGAGTGCTACCCAGAGGGAAAGAAATGAAAATACTAGAATGAACAAACAAACAAAAGGAACAGAACACTTGAGCAGGGACAAAAATGATCCTGTTTTGAATGTACTCCAGTGAGGACGGGAGGCATTTGCTGTGGTTTAAAAAACAGGGCTGCTTTATTTAAATAAAATGTCATTCACAGTGAATTCCTACTGAGCCTCTCCCTTCCTTATACAAACAGACACCTGGACCACCAGCTTACAAAAACACTCAGAGAATACCAAGAACTCTGGGTCCGATCCTGCTGTCAGTCTATCAAATGAAACTCGCTGGAGACAAGGATGTCCTCAAAGCCAATAATGTAAATGTGTTATGTTTAAACTTAGCTTCATGGTGTTGTGTCCAGGCTTAGTAATGTTTACACCATACCCACTGAAAGGAGGTCCAGATTTTTTAGCCAGAAGTACATTTTCACACAGAAAGCTAGCCAAAGCTTGGAAAGGCTAGTCTTTGGACTACAACTCCCAGGAGCCAGTGATCATACTTGTTAGGGGATTCTGAGAGTTGTGGTTCAGAAAGTAACTTTCCAAGCTCTTGGTTCGGTTAGTAGAAAGACAGGGGGTATTTTAATCCGTTCCTGTTCTCTTGGCCATCCCGGAAATAGACACACACACATACAAACACACAAACATACAAACACACACACACCGTTTCATTTTGGAAGATGTCTAATTCCCTTGATCCCTTCCCACCCTTCAGCAAATGAAGAAGCTCTGAAAGTGTCCTGATAGTGGGATGATTACTGTGAAACATTTTGGGAGGTTTAAACTAAATGAGACTGAATTAAGACTGAAGTCCCACTGATTTTGGTGCTTCAGCTCTAAGCACGACTATGAGTTACAATCCCATTAAGTCCAACTTGTATGTAACTTGCTATTTGGGCTGTCCCAGAGGCTGGAATTATGTACCAACCACATAATGACCAAAACCACTCCCCAGTTCAGTTTTTCTAGTGGTGCCATCCCATTGCCTGGCTGGTGGATAGCAGAAGGAAGGAGCAGGGAAGCATCTACTTATAGGATGCATAGCAACAGAAATATTCCAGGACCTCCTATGAGTGTTTCAGAGCTCCCAAAATATGAGGACCCATCGCTCTGCGTTCAGCTACAGAAACATCCCTCTAGCACAGTGATTCTCAACCTGGGATCCCCAGATGTTTTTTGGCCTTCAACTCCCAAAAATCCTAACAGCTGGTAAACTGGGTGGGATTTCTAAGAGTTGTAGGCCAAAAACATCTAGGGACCCCAGGTTGAGAACCATTGCCACTCCTCCTGCTGTCCACCAGCTAGGGAATGCTGTGTTTGGGACCTGCATCCAGGAAAAGTTGTGGGGAAGTATTAGACCGTAGACATACAATAGTTACATAATGCAATATGCCTCCTGATCTAGGATTCTGGCATTTGTTTTTAAAGAGAAGCAGGCAATCTACAAATGCAGGTCTCCAATACTGCTCTTTTACCAATCCCTTCTTATTTAAAATGTAAATATTAGCTTTATTGCATTTATCTTCCAGGATTTCAGATTATCTCATTATTCAAGGTTGTCTCATTTCCTCTTCAGAGGGGTGTCTGTTGATACAATTCACTTCAATTATCTCATTAGGTAGGTATATCAGCGAGAGGCTGGTTTTCTTCAGATGTTCCTAGACCTCTAGGAAATGTAGACATCACAAAGGAGAATGCAGTCACATCATGACTCTGTTTGGGGCAGTCAGAGATGGAAGTTGTCCTACAGCAAGGACACACACTATGATTTTTCCTATCTTGTTACTTTGAATGAGATATGATGGCGTAAAACTGTACATATGGCAGCAAGACCATACCCATTCATCCTACACAGTAGTCATTCCACGGACATTGGCCCTGTTACAAGCCCAGTTTCTGCAGTCAATTGTGCACGGAGCCCAAATTCATCTTAACCAGACTTGTGATATGCTAAGGATTTTGGCTACTCACTTTAATATAATTTCTCCAAATCTTGGAAAATTTGCTTGTTTTGATTAAAACTTCAAAAATTATTAAGCTAGCCATCAATGTCCAAACAAGATTCATTGTTTTTATTTCAGAATTCTCATCAGCTCTGCACAGCGTAGCCAAGAGGGAGGAAGCAGAGGAGCTGCAATTCCAAAATATCTTGAGCAAGGGTCCCCAAACTAAGGCCCTCCAAGTTCATTTACCCGCCTCCACCCTAAACATTAGACTTCAAGACACACAACAACAACAACAATCCTCATTCATTCTTTGGATGCCTCAATTCCATTTCTAAATATTCAACTGAAGTTTCAAGTTACTTTAATGCTAGAAACTTGTGATTGAAGGGAAAGTTTTGGTTTTGACAGTTTATTAAGGAGCAGGCAAAAAACAAAAGAAACTATCAACATTAATAAAAAAGAAAAATATGTTGTCTCTTCTCATTCTCTTAGCGTCAATTGGATTTCGGCTTTAGAAGCAAGTTCCACTGGTTTAACAGTCTTTGCTGTCATGTAAACATGGACAGAATTACAACTGAGAACTATTAAGAGCAAGGAGAGGGAATTGCTTGCAGTTCAGGGTATATGAGTTAACAAATGATAGCTGAGTCCCATTTGTTAATCTGGCACTTCTTACAAGAAATACATTCACTTGAGTATGAAATGGAGGGGATTAAATTCCCATGCCCGGTATATATTGGGCCAATAATTCATCCAGCATATTTCAGTTGAAGGAAATGAATACCAAAATGCAAAATCAGGAGTTGGGAGAACCCTGTGGTGTTTATGGGCTTGCAAGGTACTTAGAAGTCTTTTCTTAAGTGCTGGGTTTTGAGAAACATTTTTAAAAGTTCTGTAAATATTACTACCATAATTGAAGCCATTGTTTATGAAAGGAAATTTAATTACTTTAGAAGCGCTTGAAGCTGAATGTAACATGTGTTCATTTTTTCTCAATATCTAAGAGGAGGAAGCCACAGGGGAGACATTTTCAGTGGTTCAAAATGAATGTTTTGCAAGAGCCAAAGGGGAACTGGAACCTCAGACAAGCTAAGCTGAACCCCCATGTCTTTTCCACAGTGCGTATGTGTAGCAAAATGCATTTTTACACTTCTGTTGCAGCTGACGCAAAATTTACAGGGCAAAAAGCCTGCCTTGGAAGTTACCCTTCAGTTACACCAACTTAATGAAAATGGGAGGAGATGCAAAAATCAAACTAGTGATGATAATGATACCATAGTAATAATAATAGTCATAATAGTAATTATAGTAATATGCTTTATTTATATTCTCCCCTTCTCCCCTAGAGGACTCAGAGCGGATTACAACATTTACATAGGCAAACATTCAATGCCTTTACAGTCAAATACAATGAGACATACAAACACAAACAAGGCAAAGGCTTCCCTTTCATTTCCACCTTCTGGAGACAGTGCTCATCTCTGGCTTCAGGGAGGTGCTTTTTCTCCATTTTCAAGCCAAGGAGCCTGTGTTGTCACCTCCTTGTCATGTGGCTGGCAAGACTGCTTGGAGCATTTCTTTGTCTTTTCCTGCCAAAGCGGTATCTCCCATCCACACATATTCAGTCTATTGTTAAGGGAACACTTTCATTATTTCAATACTATTTCTAAATATTGCACTCTACAAAGAGGAGGAACAACAGGTCACTACTTCAAGGCACCTACTGCCTAACATAAACCTAGGTAAACAAATGTAGGAGGAGGAACTGGAATCAGGGTGAAGAAAGAAAACAGAAGTATGTCAAAAGTCCTTTTCAGGTGGATATATGATGACTTGCCTCAACACAAAAAGAAAGCCACACCACCACATTGGCAACTCCCCAGGTATTGTTCATGTGGCATCAAATCTCCACCCAGGTCTCTTGACAATAGTCAAAATATCTAGAAAAATAGAACCTATGTGCATACCGCCAGAAGTCAAAAAGTGACTTATGAAAGTATTTTTTTCTCATAATTTATTTCTGCTGCTTATAACAATAGGAAAGTATAACTTGTTGCGCTGTTCATTATTTTTTCTGTTTGTTTCTAGTTCCTTTTGTGCAGTGAGGGAATTTAGGATAATCTTTGCGAGTGCAGCATTCTTCCGAATGAAGCAGAGAGTGTTTGAAGATTGTGACATTCGTAGGGAGACCAAGATGCTTGTTTATAAAGCTATTGTCCTCTCAATCTTGTTATATTCCTATGAAATGCGGACCATCTACAGATGTCACACTCGACTCCTGGAATGATTCTATCAGCATTGCCTCCAAAAAAATAAGGCAAATCTCTTGGGAAGACTGGCAGACCAATGTCAGCCTGCTGGAAGAAGCAAAGACCATCAGCATCAAAGTGATGATTTTCCACCATCTACTCCGCTGGACTGGCCATGTTGTCCAAATGCCCAATCACAGTCACCCAAAGCAGTTACTCTACTCCCGATGAAAGAACAGAAAATGGAAAGTTGATGGATATGAAAAAATATTTCAAGATGGGCTTAAAGCCAACCTTAAAAACTGTGGCGTAGACACTGAGAACTGGGAAGCCTTGGCCCTTGAGCACTCTAACTGCAGGTCAGCTGTTACCAGCAGTGCTGTGAAATGTGAGGAGGAGCGAATGGAGGCGAAAGGGAGAAACACGTAAGAGGAAGGCATGTCAAGACAACCCTGTTTGGGACCGCCTTCCAACTGGAAACCAATGTCCTCACTGTGGAAGAATATGCAGGTCAAGAATGGGTCTCCACAGTCACCTATGGACCCACCGCTAAGACCCTATGCTTGGAAGGCCATCCTACTCAGACACGATTGATCGCTGATGATGATGGAATAATTCTTGAAGAAATACCCCATCAAAATGCCTAAAATGCTCTTTCAAAGTTCAGATAGACTACTTTATGAATGTAACTTCACTATTTTCCCATTCCGACAAAAAGCAATTCACTGTTGGTGCCTACATTACTTGTAATTAGTTGCTTCCAGGATCTGCCCACATACAATATTCATAGGTTTTTATATAAGCCAGAAACTGATGCTGAATTTCTACCCTGTGTAGAGATATACCCATATACAGTGTTCCCTCAGTTATTACGGGGGTTAGGTTCCAGGACCACCCGCAATAAGTGCAAATCCGTGAAGTAGGGATGCTATATTTATTTTAATATTTATACATTATTTTAGTAGTTATACACTATTTTAAGCCTTTATCAACCACTCGTGTGTGGATAAATCGCCTCCTTCTCCTCCTGTTGCCGCTTGGGCTCCTTTTCTCACCCTTTGGCTTCTCCTTCCTCCCTTCCTTAGGCTGTAAATTTAAAAAAATATATAATTTATAATAGTATTTTA
The DNA here is from genome assembly GCF_035594765.1 of Anolis carolinensis. Classification (NCBI taxonomy): domain Eukaryota; kingdom Metazoa; phylum Chordata; class Lepidosauria; order Squamata; family Anolidae; genus Anolis; species Anolis carolinensis. The sequence goes on along the minus strand of NC_085841.1, from coordinate 327,161,599 downwards.
GAGTTTATTGAAAAACCATGAAACAGCAAATCCACGAGTAGTGAGGGAACACTGTACACTTGTATACACATAGTTCTCTTCCCTTCAGGCACTGTAGGCATTCCTTGTCATTTGATAAGCCTATGCAGCATAACACAGTTCTCCCCATATTTGAGGTAAGGTGCCCTATAATTTAAACAGTATATTTCCACCACCATAAACCTGCAACTACATTCCTGGCCCTTTAATTTCATGAACACTTAAATCCACTCTACACTACTGAGCTTGTTGCAAAGCAAATAATGACACTTTGTCTTAGTATATTGAGAAAAGGAGCCCTCAGTGGTGCAATGGATTAAAGCCTTGTGCTGGCAGGACTGTTGACTTAAAGGTTGGGTTGCTGACCTGAAGGTTGCTGGTTCAAATCCAACCCGGGGAGAGCATGGATGAACTCCCTCTGTCATCTCCAGCTCCATGCAGGAATATAAGAAAAGCCTCCCACAAGGATGGTAAAACATCAAAAACATCTGGGCGTCCCCTGGGCAAGGTCCTTACAGACAGCCAACTATCTCACATGAAAAAAGTACCATATATTGAGAAAAACTTCTTTAACAGATAAACAGCTTGCAGTTGAAGGCTACCTAGATTTTGTAGATGATACAACTGGAAAACCATTTGGATTCAGATTTAAAGTATTGGGGAAATGTTACCTCAATTTGCTTCACTTAATGATGCAAGATACATAAAGTGCTGCCTTATATCGAATAAAAGCATTTGTTTCCACTAAAATTGTAATTTACGTAGAATGACAGCAGCTCTCAGGCACAAGCCTTTCCCATCACCTTTTCATTGGAATTAGCAATGAAACTCTACCACATAGACCCTCCTACTGAGCTATGTTCCCTCCTGAACAAGAGCATGTCTGTCTTCATATCAATAAAACAAGTCCAGAAAAACATATTTAATACTTTTTGCAGTAAACTACAGACAATACTTCAGCACATGATTGTGAGTTGCCTGTAAGCCTTGGCAAAAAGTAAAAAGAAAGACAATACCCTGGAAGATGTTTGTCTTTATTTTTTAACATTAATTTTTATAAGGAAGATGTCTTTCTTGATAATAGACAGTACCTGGAAATTCCTGCTCTTAAAAAAACTAGCAGTGTCACGGGATACTGTAGCGTTTACAACATGTAAAAAACAATGAAGTCAGAAAGTGAATCTGATATAAATGGGGAACAAAATTCAAGCCACAATTATGTTTCTGGAAAACCCCAGCCACGTATGTTTTATTTTGCTCAGATGACTACTACCTGCATGGGCTTGCTGTTCTTTGAGGTTGTACTGGTTTTGGAACCATCATATGGAAGTCAAGCAACCATTTCATTTGTTAAGTGTAGTATTTTTTTAATATCAAGATAACTGGTGACAAATAAAATACCAGATTTACAAGATGGCTGCATGAAATATACACTTTTGGTTAATTACTTCTCATTATGCTTTTGTTATCTCATACCACATGCTTGTCTTGAGCAAATTCTGAAGGTCATTGACAGGGATGTTCTCCCTCTCTCCAATGTCTCTGTGGCCCACATTCTCGACACAAATATGCTCAAATCCCAGAAATGGTAAACCAGAAGTATCCAAGGAGTAAGATGCATTCTTTGAACACAGTGTTGCTTTGGGTTTTTGTCAAAAGGGGGATCTTTTTTAAAGAAACTGGAAGTAACTGTCCCAGGGAGGGTTGTATTCAGAGAAACCTCCCAAAATGTTAGACTGCTATTTGAGAATCAGACTCGAATGTCAGAGGATGTTGGTGGGCTCCTCATGGCCACATGTGGTCCATTGGTCACATTTTATCCACTCCCTGCTTGTACACTGCCCTAACCTGGCACTTATGGAAATTTTGTGGGATAATTTTCCTCTCATATTTTAAGTATTCTGACCTCAAATTTGTTACTTTTAGAATATGAAGAAATTTGTGAATAGGGATAAGTTTGTTTTGAGGAATGGCTTAGGGAGTTGGGTATGTTTAGCTTGAAGAAAAGAAGACTGAGAGGGGACATGATAGCCATGTTTAAATATTTGAAAAGATAATACTTCTATGATAGTAGTGCAGTATTTCACAACCTGGGGGTCGGGACCCCTGGGAGGGTCGTGAGGGGGGTGTCAGAGGGGTGACACATATTTCTGATGGTCTTAGGAACCCCATTGTAGGTGAACTATAAATCCCAGTAACTACAACTCCCAAATGCCAAGGTTTATTTTCCCCAAACTCCCTAGTGTTCAAATTTGGGCATGTTGAGTATTCATGCCAAATTTGGTCCAGACCCATCATTGTTTGAGTCCACTGTGCTCTCTGGATGTAGGTGAAAAGATCCACATCAATAATGGGTGCAACCTTATTATTTGTGGTCTTGTAAAACTGAAATTCAGTTTTAATAAGTCCAAATTATTTAAATACCCAAATTGCCACTCTCTTCTATATGACCTGTGTGTCCATTGAAATCTGCTCCTGGGGCTATTCTCTAGTTCCTGTTTTCTTCAGAAATTCTGACAGTGACCAGGGATCAGGGGCAGGCCTGTAGCGAGGGGGCGGTTTTAGGGGTTCAACCCCCCCCCCCCGAAATTTTTCAGGTTATAAAAAAAACCTGGTTTACTCATGAATTTTAACTGGTTAACCAAATCCCCATGCTAAGTCTATGAGACACAAAACATTAAGAGTCCCTCCAGGCACTATCTCAAGCAGATATTGACAGGTTTGTAGTGGGGAGGGGTGTGTGCTAGGGGTTAAACCCCCCCCCCCCCCGAAATATTCAAAACCCCTCCCGAAATTTTTTTCTGGCTACAGCCCTGATCAGGGGTATCTGCTGGGGCACCCTAAATGTGGACTGTTCTCCGCAGGTGCCCTCTTTATTGTCTTTAAGACACTGTGCCGAGGTTGCCATTGTTAACCTAAGCTTTTATCACCAATTAATAATAGCTTGCTAAAACTGCAATCACTGAGAAGAACCGCTGCTGTTTACGTTCAGTACAAAATTCTTTTAACTTGGTTTGTTTTCTCTTGTTATTAAATTGGAGAGGCACGCTGTTTTGGGGACATTTACAGTGGGAAGCCAGAATATATTTTGTAAAATAAATTAACTAGTACTCATGCTGGTACTAGCCCACATCCCTGCCTCACATGATCAGACTGTGAGATTCAATGGCCTTCAGGACTTCCAAAGCAGAGTTATTCTCCAAATAAGAACTGCATACAGCAAACTTTAGCAAACATAGCTTTTTCAACAGGAAAGCATTCTGCATTGAAAAGCCATTCTGTCCTTACGCTTAGCTTTCAGGACTTGGTGTATTTATTTTATTTATTTTGCCATTCCTCCACAAAGAGATAATTCCACAACTGGTAATTTGAAACCTGCAGCTCAGCGGAATTTAAAGATGTGTGTCCAATAGATTCAACCTCACATTTGCAAAATAACCATTAAAACTGTATGTTTGCATAGCTGAAGACATGGCAGCATTCCTGCATATTTGTAGTTTTGACAGAAAATAAAAAAATACTTTAAAACTTCTAACCTATTTCTTCAAAGTACAGTCTCATAGCATCTCAAGAAACTGTATTTCTAAATGAAGGCTGAAATACTGGTCATATTTGAGTAATATTAGAGAGGCAATGTAATGGGAAGTTTATGTAAGCCAAGTGTAAATACACAGGATGTAAGCTTGCTACATCACTTCACTTGACTGGATGGTAAATATGATTTATATAATCAGACCAATGTATGCAATCCCTAGAGAAGATTTAACACATTGCCCAAGTTTAACCTCATCAGCATATACATGATGGAAACTTTATTCACAGATGTGGTGTTTAGTAAATATGTAATTAACACAGATATGTTTTTTAAGGCTGTGATTCTATGCACACTGGAAGTAAGTATGTCTGGAAGTAAGTCCCATTAAACTCAGTGGGACTTGTTTTTAAATAGATATGCTTAAGAGCAAACTGTTTCATTACTCAGCAGCCAGATTTTTACACATTTGGACAGAAAACCTACCAATTTAAAAATCTAAAATCAAAAGAGGGGGAGTTGCATCAGTATGCAGGACAGAATTCTACAGTCTTCTCCATCTATTGATTTTGGACCCCGTGACAGAACGCACAAGCATTTACCGTACGTAGCTAAATGGTGAATTAAAAAAGACTGAGCTCTTTCTCTTAGCAAATTAATTTGCCTAAGAGAATGCATGTCAAGAGTAATAAGAAAACAATCCACAATTGCACTTATTAGGAGCATATTTAACAATAATAATTATTATTATTATTATTATTATTATTTATTTTTAACCCACCCTCTCTCCCCAAGGGGACTCATGAATAAATGATATGAAAACCGTAATACTAGAGGTAAAGCCTAGAAGCCTAGAAGTTATATGTAATGATGCTATGGCTGGCCTTAAAGCATCCTTATTACCATCTACATTGTAGAAATAATACAGTTCCACCCCCTGCAGCAAATCTTGAAAACAATATTCTGTGGGAAACAAGGTACAATTTTTTTCATTTGCTTCAAACAGCAAAATATATTAAATTGGCCACATTCATAAGTGTTTTCGTCAAGGTATGCTGGCAGGGTTCTAGTATTATTTTCAAGCTTTGTTGCAGAAGGCAAGACACTTTATTTTCTTAGTAAATGAGAATTTGGGTGCATCTGCACTGTAGAACTAAAGCACCGTAGACACCATTTTAACTCCCATGGCTCAATGTTATGGAATCATGGGGTTTGTAGTTTGCAGAGGCACCAGCACTCTTTGGCAGAGAAGGCTAAAAACCTTGTATAACTACAACTCCTATGATTCCATAGCATTGAGCTATGACAGTTAACAGGGCGTCAAACTGCATTAATTCTGTGGTATAGGTGCACTTGTAGTTTCCAGTAAGAGTATTTTAAGACTAGCATAGCATTGTTCCATATAGCCTCTAGGCCATAAGATTCGCTAAACATATAGAGCTGGCCTTCTCATAAGACAAAGTGGGCAACCACTGCAGGTAAGAGATGTGGAAGAGAACAACAATGGCAACATTTCAGCTGTTCTCCCTAAAGTCTCAAGGTGTTGAAAGATTATGATGGACATAACCTGTTGTCTTAGGTGCAGTGGAGGACACTTTTCTAGTGTCACTCCAAAAATTATATTCTGTTATGGGGACTGAAAAGGAGTTGCCATCTTTTGTTTTACCTCAAACAGCAAAATTTGTTAGACCGGCCATGTTCATAAAAGCTTTGATTGATGTATTGGTAGTCTCAAATCATGAAAATGTTACACTGTCAAAGCATGACACCAGGACTTAGAGAGAGCTATGGCTGCTTATTTGTGTTTGGTGTGAAATACAATGGGGGGTGGCATTGAAAAGAGTCACTGAATATTGTCAGCATGACTGCCTCATTTACAATGTATGGCATGATTCTTAGCTTATCGTGTTTCAAATAAATCTGCCATTAAGAAATAGCAATCATAAATGTAATTGACCCACTAACGATTACCCGCTTTGAAAAATATTGTACAAACAGTAGGATACAACGGCAGTATGGAACAATCAGGAGTGGGAAGCACTCCCTTCAAGAATCAGTCAATGAAAACCAAACCACAGTCTCTATTAGAAACAGCTTAAGAAGAGAGCAAGCTACAGAAAAAAGGGAGTAATAAATGTGGAACTCCCCTGGGAAATAGGGCCTAAATATTTTCAGATACTCTCTTCTGAAAGAATAATGCAAAAGGATTTCATAGTGGAGACAGTCTTACAATTAGGAGCCTGCAACATTGCAGGAAGGAGGCAAAAATATGCAGCAATCTGAGAGAGACAAATAAAGGTCTGCAAATGTTTAAATGTGCACCCAACGGCAAAGCTTCTAAAAAGCCTAAAAACTAGATGCTTTTCTTTTCCCTCCTCTGTTTTGTTAAGTAAAATACAATCATGTATTCATTTAAGATCTATCAGCAACCAAAGGGACAAGTGGGAAGAGTGCATATCTACATGGTGATGCAAATGAGACATATTGAACAAGGTAGGAAAATGTTCAGCTTGTGGTTTTTATTGGAATCGTGATTATGTGCAATTTATAAATTTAATAGACATATTTACTTTATTTTGAAAGAATGAAGATCCTGAGTGTGTGTTTGCATTTATATACATATCCATGTAGATCAAGTTGCAGAATGCCTTGGAATCAAATTACATCTTGTAATCAGCTAGCCCTAAGCCTCATGTTTAACCACAGCCAGTTTTCCTAACACTGACTGGCTTGTCAACCAATAGTCATCATAGTTCATGACCTGCCAACAAATAACTGTGAATGAACTGTGAATCTTTTATACTGCATAATTACAGTGTTATGATTCCACTTTAACTGCCATTGTTCCATCCTGTGGAAGCTTTCAATTTGTAATTTCTGGAGATATATAGAATTCTCTGCCAGGGACCTCTGGTGTGTCCCCAAACTACAAATCCTAGGATTCTGTGGGATACAGACATGCTACTTAACATGGAAACAAAGTGCGGATCTAGTGGGAATGCACTTAAGCATTTAACAACTGGGAATCCAGCATAGTGAGCATGAAACATCTTGCTAAGCTATTCACATAGTCAGTCAAATAGAAGATAAAATGAATGCACCAAAAGCTTTGTTATAATTTGGTATTCTCTGTACAAGTCTGTAAGAGATAAAGAGAATTTTAGCACAAGTTGGATACAAAAGGGTGTGGCAAAATATTGGGTTTCTTGGTTCTTGATATGCCTTGCTACCAAATTAGCAGCAATTTTTCTTTCTTCCAAATATATTGCCAAATAGAATAACAAATACTATCCCCTTTTTATGATCAGAATTTCTTGCCAATGGTGTCTGAGCACCACCAAGCTTCAAAACCATTGCCTGCATATCTTACCGTTTTGTAAATTATCACTTACAATGGGGTTAGGTAATTCTGGTGCTCCAGGTGTTGGCCTACAGCCCCCATCATCTTGGCTATTATCTATCCTGATGGGAGCTAGAGTTCAAGAGCACTGAGGATTACCATGTCTCATGCCTGGTCTCACATTCATTACTCTCATGCCAGCCGTAAGAAAAACAATAAGAATTCAGCCAACAGCTTTCTAAATCCCAATGTTGTAAAGCAAAAAATATGAATATAGCAGAATGCTTCCTAGTTAAGGGAGACCTCTCACAATATTTCTGTTCATGGCCTCAACAACTAAATTCCTTTAATTTTTTACCTGTTGGTTTGGGTGGCAACTCCTTTCTTTAAAAAGAATCAGCTGGATCAAGATATCTGGTATCTAGAAGAAAATGCAGGCTGGAATGTTCCTTACTATGAACCACCAGATAGATGCCAACATCCCATTAAATTATAGTGTACCTACCTGGCATAATCCACCTCAGAAAGCCAGAAGAGGGCCAGCCAGTTTCTGTATATTTTAATTTCCTATGAGTCTAGTCTCAACTATTTCTTATACATACATTTTAAGGTTATGTTATTCTAGTTCCACTTATTTGCTAACAAATAACGTAAGAGGTGCTGTTGAAATATTTTGAATGAATAACCTATAGTATCCTTCCCCAAATGTAGTCAAATGTCCATCCTGATGGGATAATAATGAGACCTGACTTTCAAAAAAAAATCTCAAACCTTTCCAAGCTTTGTGTGTGATCCATTTATTTCTGAAAGGCTCACACAGGAGACCCGAGGCATTTTTAGTCTGAAACATTATGATTCAGGCCTGCATGCCTTGTGCTCCACTTGTCAAAATACAGCCCACCAGCTCTATATTAAGGGTTGTGTGATATTTGACAATCCCCAGTTTTGTACTCCCAGCCAGAGAACAAAACAAGAGATATCTCAAATAGGATTTTCTATATAGTTGGTAAGGTGCCATTAACTTTTCCCTTTATAAATTATGCAAGCTTCTTTATTATTTCAGTGTAAAACCTGGATGGACAAGGGATTTTAATTCTGGAAGGTCAGTCATATCCATTGAGTTAAAATACTTCCAAAAGATTAAAGAAAGGCACTTGAAGGCAGGGGAAATCTTGTCTTGATTATAAAATGCTCTTTAATGGTGTTCAGTAAAGATGATTTAAAAAGAATAACTGCAACTAAAAACACTACTTGCTTGATTGACTGTCGTTTCTTGGAGGTGGAAGATAAAGAGAATTTAAGCACAAGATGGATACAGATGGCTTCACTGATGTGTAACAGACTGTTCCACAGTGGCTTTACTCTGTTACTCTATGGGCAAAATTACAGCAAAGCACCTGAGTTGTATAATTTAATTGCTTTGGGTTCTGAAAAATTATCTTGTTATTAAAAAACTGTGATATGGGAGAGTCCAAAGGCTTTGAAACCTCACCAAAAGCCCAGGTACATCTATATGCATTTGAATATGATTTGCATATTCCTATCAGCTTTGTTCAAATGTTTTCATTTGTCTAGGAAATGGTTTTGGAGTTCCTAACTCAGAAAAGTTTTGATTCTGAATAAGTATGTTCGAGCTGCTATTGGTAGGTATAGTAAAGGTAAAGGTAAAGGCTTCCCCTTGACATTAAGTCTAGTTGCGTCAAACTCTGGGGGGTAGCGCACATCTCCATTTCTAAGCTGAAGAGCAGGCGTTGTCCGTAGATGCCTCCAAGGTTATGTGATCGGCATGACTGCATGGAGCACCGTTACCTTCCCGCCATAGCAGTACCTATCGATCTACTCACATTTCCATGTTTTTGAACTGCTAGGTTGGCAGAAGCTAGGGCTAACAGTGGGAGCTCACCCTGGTCCCCGTGTTTGAACCACCAGCCTTTCAGTCAGCGACAGCTCAGCAGTTTAACCACTGCAGCTCAGCAATTTAACTGCTGTGATTTTATGCACCACCAAATTATGGTCTGCTAAAGATTCAGCATTATCAAGCCAGTGTGATATAATGGTTTGACCAGTGCACTGGAACTCCAGGGGACCAGCATTTGAATCCCTTCTAAGACATAAAAACATACTGGGTGACTATGAAAAAGTCTCATTCCCTCAGTCTGAGAGAAAAGTAATGGCAAATCTCCTATCAATAAATGTTGCCAAGAAAACCATATGCTACAATCACTGTGGGCCAAAATCAACTGTACACCAATAAATGTACAGGATATATGTAACTACAATAATTATTTCATGAAATGCTATGCTGTTTATGCATTTTCCATGTATAGTTTTATATAGCCCCCTGAAGAAGATCTTAAGAGCATTCTCAGAACAAATCAGGTTTTTAAGCTAATAAACAGACCACCTTCTGAGCATCTATGTTTATCTCCTGGAGAACCTCTGGAAGTCAGAATTGACAATACTTGGTGGGACAAAGAGTATGACCTGATATTAGGTATAAGTTTCCAGTTTTCCTAACACTACACCACAAATGCTTCCAATCAAAATGGATTTTTAGGAAATAGGTCCCCAAAACTCTCTATAAACCTTTAGGAATAGAATGCCTCACTGCTTTGAACTTTCTTTTTCTCACCTGCAAAAATCAATAATACGTAATTATTAAAAAGAACAATAAGAAATACTCTAAAACAAGTCTATACCTACAAATATCTCAAAACAGATCCATTGTTTGCCAATGTGAAAACTGTGAGCATCTCAGACTTAAATTCAGTGTTAGTAATTTCTACTGCTGACAGCTTCTCTGATTTGAATATAGACTATTAGCCAATATTTGAGCCCTTGGAAATTTCTGGCTACCTATTAGGAAGTAGTGTCCTTGGAATCAAATGGGGCAGATAAGCCTGCACTTGAGAAATTGCCTATTACTGAGGAGAAAAAAACACATGGAACAACAACCAGAACCACAGACTTTGTGACAAACAATGCTTTTAACATCCCACATTGTTATTTCAGTCATTGAATGCATGCTTGAGCTAATACCACAAGATACAGAAAGAAGGAAAAATTGGTGAGCACACTGACTACCACCATAAATGTACCTATTATAAAGTTGGAAGAGACTACAAGGGCCATCCAGTTCAACCCACTACTATGCAAGAACACACAATCAAGAACACCAGATGACAAAAACAAAAAAAGTAGCAAGTGGAGTTGTTATTTCTTGATGTGGACTTTCTCAAGACCTGTCAGGGTTCCATCATTGGGAAGAGTAAGAGATGCAGTCATCCCATCCTAAGCTACTCAGTACTTTTGGAGAATAGAGCTAAGTGTGCCATACCACCTTCCTTGCATCCTTTTGGTTAGTTTGCTGTATGGGGTTGGGGTAGGATGCTAACCCACTATCAGTCTTCATTGGGTTCATCTGCCAGCCCAGGATAGACTACAGTACATAGAATAGAACTGGGCATGTTTAGCCTGCAGAAGAGAAGGCTGAGAGGAGACATGATAGCCATGTACAAATACGTGAAGGGAAGTCATAGGGAGGAGGGAGCAAGCTTGTTTTCTGCTGCCCTGGAGACACGGAACAATGGCTTCAAACTACAGGAAAGGAGATTCCACCTGAACATCAGGAAGAACTTCCTCACTGTGAGAGCTGTTCGGCAGTGGAACTCTCTCCCCCAGAGTGTGATGGAGGCTCCTTCTTTGGAGGCTTTTAAGCAGAGGCTGGATGGCCATCTGTCAGGGGTGCTTTGAATGCGATTTCCTGCTTCTTAACAGGGGGTTGGACTGGATGGTCCATGAGGTCTTTTCCAACTCTACTATTCTATGATTCTAGAGGGCAAACAATATTGTCCTATGCCTTAGCAGAATTGTAAGACAATGCCTTAAACCAAACTCGCCAAAGACATCTCTATAGTTGAGAATACAATGTGACACTAAATGGATCTTTGATCCAGTTCAGTGAGCCTCTTGCTGTGTTCATAAAGCACGACCTATTTAAGGATTATGAGAAAAGTGGAGGAACAGGTTCGAGATGCTGAAGCTGCAAAAAAAAAAAAAAAAGGGAGGGGGGGGCAATTTCCAAACAGAGAAGTGTGGTTATCAGATAAATCAAGCACACCTAGACCCAGTGGCAACAGTTTAGGTGACACAGTTCAGCACCTTGGATAGAACCTTTCAAGTTCAGATTAAAATGCAGTGGATTCACTGACTCACTGGTAAAGAAGCCATAAACTATCTTTGGGTGAATCAAATTATTATTATTTATTATTAGGTTTATTTATACCCCACTTTTTCTCTCCACAAAGGAGACTTAAAGCAGTTTGTAAACTGTAAACTGATGTCTTCAAGAAGCAGAGCTAATGCCTAAATCAAATTTCTCATCCCACAGCTTCACTAAAGTAGACCTATTCAATTAATTTGGTTTACATAAGTGTTGATTTAACATTCACTTGTTGATTCAATGAGTTGGGTTTGGACTAGAAACCAAATTTAAGATAGACACCTGAATCAACTACTGTTCCTGGGTGATATTCACATATCACACAAATGCTTTTGTAATTATTCCCAGTAAATGCAAGTTTATATTGTCTATATTTTTACATCAGTGACAACTCCACTGATCCATGGTAGATTCAGACTGCTCTAAATGTTATAAGCATTCAAGTGGTGAATCTATCCCACTGACTTCAGGTCAACTGATATTCTATGGATGCAATTACAAAACCACCACTTCCTGAACTGAATTTGAGTCATCAGGTTTCATTCAGGAAACTCTGGAGATTAGGAAAACAGCATTCAGCCCTTAACCCACAGGCAAAACACGTATTTGACTATAAGAAGGCTGGAAAAATGCCTATAACGTCTCTCAATCTCATTATCTGCTCTGTTATAGAAAGGACAGGATATAAACTAATTAAATAAATAATCAGTTAGTCCTAATTTGACATGTGTAATGGCAATAGGCAAGCAAACATCACTGGTGAGTGGAAAATAGTAAAAAAAAATATTTTTCTGTTCAACTATGTGAATGAAGGCACACAGATTCCTGTTTTCATGGGGAATAATGACCAAAGCTGTAAAGCAAATCAAGTTTTCATTGAGTACCTTTTCCTTTAACAATTGGCCAACCAATCAATCAATTAATATGGAAGACTTTAGTGTACGACAAGGTAGTAGTTAAATAGGGCTGCAATCTTTTTCCTGACAAACTGGTCTGGCATAGCTTTCAACTAGAGATCAGAGAAGTTACTTTGGAAGTTCAAATGCCATGCCAGCATGTTATGTCCATTCTGGCTGAGAAGTTATGGGAGCAGAAGTTCTAAAAGGTAATTTTTCTGAGCTATACACATTAAAGCCACCAATCACTACCAAACAGAAGAATACCTTTTGTGTTGCTTTTTTAAAAAATGCCTGCTCAACAGACTAAATTAGAGTAACCTCAAAAATAGACAAGCTCCTCCTTAATGAGCTTTCTGATCTTTCCCATATTTCCAATTAGCTTTCCAGAGTTAAAAATGGCAGGTGCCAAATGACCAAGTAAAGTTACCTTAACATTACTATCTTTCACACAAACACTGAATTGGGAGTAAGCAGAACTTATTTCTCAGTAAATTAGTCTAGCTGCTGGAGCCTCTGGTGGTGCAATGGGTTAAACCAGTGGTTCTCAACCTGGGGTCCCCAGATGTTTTTGTGAGGATTTCTGGGAATTGAAGGCCAAAAACATCTGGAGACCCCCAGGTTGAGAACCACTGGATTAAACCCTTGTGCTGGCAGAACTGCTGACTGACAGGTCAGAGGTTTGAATCCCGGGAAAGTGGGTGAGCGCCCTCTGTCAGCTCCAGCTCTCTATGAGGGGACATGAGAGAAGCCTCCTACAGGATGATAAAACATCTAACATCAGGGCATCCCCTGGGCAATGTCCATGCAGATGGCCAGTTCTCTCACTCCAGAAGCAACTTGCAGTTTCTCAAGTTGCTCCTGACACGAAAAAAAAAGTCTAGCTGCTCACACTTCAGCTAATTAAAGCTTCCAGTTTGACAACAGACCTACTCAGACATTAGAGGAGTTATCACCATTCATGATGATAAATAAGCCAATTTTTTCATTCTTGGCATGTCTGCTACTGGTATCCTCTTATCAGAATCTTAACTCTATCCTCTTATCCTCCTGAGAAGAGAGGGAGATGTTGTATAGGCAGCCCCTCATGCATCTCAACCATCAATGTTATCTCTAACATCTTCTGCATTATGAGGTCTTTCCTGAAAGTGGTTAATATTATTTATAGCATACTAGCAGAAATTATGGTTTTAGTTAAGTATAAATCATAGTATATATGAAAGCAGAAATGAAGCACAGTCATCTTATTCCAGCAATAACAGAAAGATGTGTGGATGCTGATTTGTGCATATGGATTTATTTTACTGTACATAAATGCAAATTTCCTTTCTCCATCCAATTCCAACTATAATATGTTTATAGTTAAATAAAAATATTATAGGGGTGTAGGGGAAAGAGAAACTCCAACTTCATCAGCCCAGATTGCACTAATAATTATTAGTATTGCACCTTTTGTAACTACTCCACATACTGGTTTGAAAAAAAAGCAACAAAGGAGTCTTTGTTGCTCTCACCACACTAAACAAATGCAGCTACTAGCCTTCTGGAAACACTTATTTCCATCATTTTTACCACTGGATCATGAGATGAGCCAACTATCCACATAGCATAGTCGGGCCAGGGGGGAATTCATGTTGCCCAATCTAAGGAAGACCTCTAAGCAGAGCTAATTGAAATATGAATGGCTGTTTTCCTGCTGATTTTCTGTGCAGTAAACTAATTTTGACACTATGTAACAGCTAGTAACTCTGATGAATAGCCTAACGAGATTAAGTACCTTTTTCACAAGTTATGATTGGACATTTCAGTCATTGGTGAAATTGGCTTTTTTTCATCAGTTCCTTATTCAACCCAGGTGAACTTCAAATGGCCAAAGGCATAATCTTTGTGCCACCAAAAATCCTATACCACAATCACAGCCCAAAGACAGCGACTTTGTAAGCAACAAGAAACAAGTTCCACACCCAAATTATGATTTAATAAAGACACAGCAGAATAAACTCTGTGATGCAGCAGTTTGAGCATAAGAGTTGGACTCTGTGAGACCAGAGTTGGAAACCCTGGTAAGTCATGGAAATCCACTGTGTGACCTTCGGCAAGTCACACTCTTTTAGCCAAAGAGAAAGGCAATGATAAATCTCCACAGAATAAATCTCACCAAGAAAACTTTAGGATAGAATCAGAGTTGACTTGAAGGCACATGCAACATAGAGTATATCTATACTGTAGAATTAATGCATACTGATAGTACTTTAACTGCCATGGCCTAATGTACCACTCTGTGTATTATTTTTGTATGAAGCATATGAATATTACAGATCTGAAAATGTTTACAATGATAAGTACAAAGCCATTTTGGGATGTTCTTTTAACTACAAACAAAAAATTAGAGCTGGGTAACATACATTTTAACAACTTATCTTAAATAGATAGTTATTTTGACTAATACACATACTTTGGAAGAAATAAAACAAAAAGCTAAGAATCTCATAATAGCATTAAAACAAAAAATTAGAGCTGGGTAACATACATTTTAACAACTTATCTTAAATAGATAGTTATTTTGACTAATACACATACTTTGGAAGAAATAAAACAAAAAGCTAAGAATCTCATAATAGCATTAAAACATGTTTATACTCAGTGCCGCATGAAAGCCGAGCAGCATTTTTATCTTTGTAACAGGATGACTAGGAGCCAGTTCAATCCAAATACGAATTTACTCTTTAATTAAATGAAGAACAACAGAAACATTTTAATTCATTCTTTTCTTCAAGGAGCCCAAGGTGGCAAACAGAGGACAGACATTTTAAACAAAACTGTATTGTCAAAGGCTTTCATGGCCAGAATCACTGGGTTGTTGTGAGTTTTCCAGGTTGTATGGCCATGCTCCAGAAGCATTCTCTCCTGACATTTCACCCACATCTATGACAGGCATCCTCAAAGATTGTGAGGACCTCACAACCTCTGAGGATGCCTGCCATAGATGTGGGTGAAACGACAGGATATAATGCTTCTGGAACATGGCCATACAGCCCGGAAAACTCACAGCAATTTAAACAAAACTGTTTGGAAATGAAGACTATCACCAACCAGTTAATTACCTCGCCTCTGATGATGAATATACCTAAAAAAACATATGTTGGCAAATTGTGAAATTTGTCTTTTTAAAGTGTATGTATATAAAGCCTACATGTGACTGACATGAAAAAGAAGCTTCCGCATGGATCTTCCTTCTAGGTATATAATTATGTGTTTGCAGCTTTATGGGGGAAAGGCAGGATCAACCCACTTGGGTAAGTCTGGGCAGTGTGTTTGTATCTTTTGTTGACAGACATAGATGCTTGAGAGGCACATCGAATTGGACATTTCAGGGACTGAGGTTTACAAGATAGTCAAGACATCAGAGTTCTAAAAGTGCCCATAGGGTCAGGCAGTGAGAAATAAATGCAGAAGAAAGCAAATAAAAATAAGCAGTCACGGACATATGATAGCCTTAAGGACCCTCCAAGGCCTATTTAGCTGACCAATGAATATAGCAATTATGTGACAGTCTCCACAAATCCCCATTCAAAGGTGCCATTTAAAGGGACAAAGTCATCCACAATGAAATCCCATCGATTTCAAGTTGGAAAGCAAAATACTGTTTTGCTTGCCTACTCAGAAGTAATTATCCCTGAGCTCAATTGAACTGACTCACAGAGTTTGTTAGTGAGGTATATCTATTGCTAATTTTAACAGTTTATTGCTTAATTTGGCTTTAGTCATGTCCTTAGCAGCCTTCAGCATTTTTTAAAGATGGAAAGGCAAACTAGAAATGCAAGAAATAAATCCATTTAAAGCACTAAGGAATCGTACACACTCAGTCTCAAGAAGCTACTGGGATTTATTTCTGAGTAAACATGCAAGAGATTGAACTGTATCTCTCATTTCAACCAACACTAGTACTTAAGAACGCTTTCTAGAAAGACAAACACAAATTCCAATTTGGACACAATGAGTTGAAGCAAAGAGGGGATTTTCCTTTTGCAAAAAGAGAACCCATTCATATTTTAACAAAGGACGTGGCTAAATCTTGTTTGGTGGTGAGAGAAAACAAGGCATCAAAGAAAAACAGCCAAAATCTTTATGTTAGGGATCCTTTCCACAAGATAGGCCTATTAACAGTTTGCTTGTTATTAGGAGGGTAACCTGAAGAGTCTGCTCCCTGGGAGAAACTCTGAGCCAGGACAATGCAGTACAAAAACAAACAGCATCCAGACACCATTTACTCCTACAGTGGGATCTTCAAAGGATGCATTTGCACTTTAGAATTAATGCAGTTTGATACAACTTTAACTACAATGGTTCCTGGAAAACCAAAGATTGGGAACTGCTGATTTATTGTAAAGGATGGACAAATAACACTTGAGTCACTGCTGAAGGTTAGTGTTGTTTCTGAACTCAAAGCTCAATGTTTAACAAGACTTACCCTCCAAAAATTATATTTAGAATCAAAACTTGAAACATCTTGAAAGTCAATGGAGCTTCTAGGAAGAGCCAAGGGGTTGTGGTGGGGTTTTTTTTATATAAGTAGGCAATGAATACCTCCAATACGTCCCTTGAAAATCCTGTGTTTGCTGTTTCAGTGATTTGAAGGACAATGTTTATGTTGATCTACAAGCAGTCTAGAAAATCATCTGATCACAACTTCCTAAAAGAACACCCCTAGTAGGCCAGCAATGGTGAACGGGAAAAGATGGAAATATGTCTAGCTCAGTGGGTTGCTGTGAGTTTTCTGTTGTATTACTGCTGTATGGCCATGTTCCAGAAGCATTCTCTCCTGACGTTTTACCCACACCTATGGCAGGCATCCTCAGAGGTTGTGAGGTCTGTTAGAAACTAGGCAAGTGGGGTTTATACATCTGTGGAAAGTCCAGGTTGGGAGAAAGAACTCTTGTCTGTTTGAGGCAGGTGTAAATGTTACAATTGACCAGCTTGATTAGCATTTAATGGCCTTGCAGATTCAAAGCCTGGCTGCTTCTTGCCTGAGGGAATCCTTTGTTGGGAGGTGTTAGTTGGTCGGGATGGTTCCTTGTCTGGAATTCCCGTTTTCTGAATGTTGTTCTTTATTTTCTGTTTATTTATTTACTGTTTATTCTTTATTATCTGTTTATTTACTGTTTATTTAATTTATTTAGTTTATTATTCCCTCAGGCAAGAAGCAGCCAGGCTTTGAATCTGCAAGGCCATTAAATGCTAATGAAGCTGGCCATTTGGAACATTCACACCTGCCTCAAACAGACAAGAGTTCTTTCTCCCATCCTGGACCTTCCATAGATATATAAACTTCATCCGTCTAGTCTCCAACAGACCTCAACAACCTCTGAGGCCTGCCATAGATGTGGATAAAACTTCATGGCCAAACAGCCAGAAAACACACAGCAACCTAGTGATTTCGTCCATGAAAGCCTGCCACAACACATCTGTAGCTCAGTTAGAAAAGGGGGGAGGTGCAATTAGAGGCCGGAATCTGTTTCTGGGCCTCCAACTAGAGCGGATGGATTAGATTGCATGAATTATAAGATAGATATTCCTTCTACTTCTGTTTCCCACTTACACAGCATAAAACTTTATCATCCTGCTATAACTGCATTGGTTGATTCCTATGGATTCAGCAGTTTGGTGAGACACCAAGAGTGGCCCCTTCCACACAGCTGTATAAAATCCTCATTGAAGTGGATTATATGGCAGTGTGGACTCAGATAATCCAGTTCAAAACAGATATTGTGGATTATCTGCCTTGATGTTTTGTGTTATATGGCTGTTGGGAAGGGCCAAGTAATTCTCAAACTTTGGTGCTTTCAGGCCCCATCTACACTGCCCTATAATGCAGTTTCCGAATACAGTTTAACTACACTGAAGGGCATTATAGAGCAGTGTAGATGAGTCCCCAGAGCCCTGGCAGCTTGGCCAGAATTTCAAGAAGTTCAAGTCCAGACCTGATGGAGGACCAAAGTTTACACAACAGAGAATTCTCAGACCCCCATCCCACCCCCTTGTAGTGCAAATCCCAGCGTTATATAGGATGGAATCATGATAGTGAAACAGAATTGTGGAATTTTAGGACTATCATTCTATTTTGCAGAAGGCCCCAGCTCCTATAGAGACAAGGCCCTGAGAAAAGGCCCTACATCCGCTTCTTTTCCTTGAGGCAGAACCACTTTGTTCTTCCAAGGACCTCCAGCCCTCCCTCCTTCTTGGCCCGCAGCGGCTCTTACCTGGCTGTACTTGGCTTCTTGCTCCAGGGAGCCTTTGTCCAGGCCGTTCACCGCCATGTGCTGAGCCGTGGCCGCGAACCCGCTTCTGCTGAGGCTGCTGCTCCATTCCTCGATCTTGGGGCTGTGGTACGGAGAGCCCTCGCTCACTGCAGGCGAACAGAAGGAGGGGATATGAGGGGGGAATAAATAGGCAAGGAGTGGCAGGAGGACCGATTTATTCAGCTCCCGGGGGAAAGAAAACTTGGGGCACATCTACACTAAACACCGAGTGCATTTGATGGAGAAGTCGGAGACTCCGAAATAGAGCCCTTCCTGCGCATCAGCTTGCGTAATGACCACATTGCAAGGCGAAATCGAATAATGAAGATCGCAGATGTGTATTGCTGGGTATGTAGGGGTGCTGAGTTTCATCCCTGAACAGCACGAGTCTCTTGTGTCATCAAGTTTCCAGTCCTCAATGAGTAGCTAGGCTAGAGACAGGGCCAAGCTGAGGGCTTTCCCCACATTCCTATGCATGTTTTCCCCCAAAAGGGCTTTGTCTTTCCTCCTCTTGCTAGCCATTGTCTGCACACCACCCCTTTGATGATGTAACAGTACCAAGGGTAAGCTCTCTCATCAGCAGAAATTTAAGTGAGGAGTGAAGTGTAGATCAGGCCTGGGCAAACTTCGGTCCTCCAGGTGTTTTGGACTACAATTCCCACAATTCCTAACAGCCTCGGGTCCTCTCCTTTTCCCCCTCAGCCGCTTAAGTGAAAAGGAAGGGGACTGGGACTGTTAGGAATTGTGGGAGTTGTAGTCCAAAACAACTGGAGGGCCGAAGTTTTCCCATGCCTGCTGTACATGTAGCCAAAGACAGGCCAAAGACCCAAGTGTAAACTGAGATGCGATGCCATTTGTTCAAGGTGATGATCCCTCAGACACCTTCTTTTTGGAAAGTAAATTCAGGTGCAAAATCAGCACCTGGCCTACGCAAGACAACACTGCCGAGGATCTTCTCATATGAAGAGTCTAGGCCAGTGGGTCTCAACCTGTGGGTCCCCAGGTGTTTTGGCCTACAACTCCTAGAAATCCCAGCCAGTTTACCAGCTGTTAGGAGTTCTGGGAGTTGAAGGCCAAACCATCTGGGGACCAACAGCTTGAGAACCACTGGCCTAGGCTACTTGAAGGACTCTCTCCTTCTCCAAGCCTGTTTCAGATCTAAGGTCATCAGGAGAGCCCCCCCTTCCCTTCCCGGGCTCTTTTGGCGGGAATAAGAGAAAAGGCCTTATTGGGAGCTGCTCCCAACATTTCGAACTTTTGGTTGTGTGAGTTTTACGGGCTGTATGGCCATGTTCCAGAAGCATACTCTCCTGACGTTTCTCCCACATCTATGGCAGGCATCCTCAGAGGTTGTGAGGTATACTGGAAACTAGGAATGTGGGGTTTATATATCTGTGGAAGGTCCAGGGTGGGAGAAAGAACTCTTGTCTCTTGGAGGTAAGTGTGAATGTTGCAATTGGCCACCTTGACTAGCATTGAATAGCCATGCAGCTTCAAAGCCTGGCTGATTCTTGCCTGGGGGAATCCTTTGTTGAGAGGTGTTAGCTGACCCTGATTGTTTCCTGTGTGAAATCACCCTGTTTTTTTTAGTGTTGTTCTTCATTTACTGTCCTGATTTTAGAGTTATTTTTAATACGAATTTCTTCCCTTCTTGGCTCATGTTCCCATTCCACTGAGCTTTGAGGAATTTACTTGCCTGGGTTTGTGCTTTTTACATTTTTTTCCAAAAAATATTGTGCCTTTTAATAACCTTTAATGAGTTTTTAAACGATAAATTTTTTATAGCTTTAGACTGCTTGAAAATATATGGCTAGATCAGGCATGGGCAAACTTGGGCCCTCCAGGTGTTTTGGACTCCAACTCCCACAATTGTGGGAGTTAGAGTCCAAAACACCTGGAGGGCCCAAGTTTGCCCATGCTTGGGCTAGATACTGCACGGTGTGATAATGGTTTGAACAATGAATTCTGTAGACTCTGTAGACGGAGGCTCGAATCCCTGCTCGATCATGGAACCCATAAATGAACAAAACAATAATATATTACAACATTAATTTCCCTCTTACTTGGAAGTAAAACTTTTGCCTCTCGATTGAACTACTTTTATTTTTTAATATGATTTTTTAGACTGTAATTTTCATGTCTGCCAGATTAATTCTTCCTCATCGCAGTTGCCGGGTGCTAAATCCTTTTGAACGCTATGAGACTGTTCTCTTAAGGAAACCGGTTCAGGACCGGCGTTGTAAACGAGGGGGTGGGTGGGGTTTGGGTCTAAAGTATCCAGGGAGAGTCATGCCTTCAGTCTGAAAGCCTTTCTTCTTGGGAGGGAAGGCTGCGAAACTCATCAAGTTGCCTTGACCCGGAGAAAAACAGGTGTTCCTGCCTAAAAAGATTGCCTCTGACTGTAGAAAGGCTTCCGGGCAGCGGACTTTCTCTCGTCCGGAGACTACATTCACACGTGCAGCTTGCACCGACATTAGGCGTTTACACTGAAGCAGATCACTCTCCATTTAATGACGATTACTCCCAAATAATTGTAATAGAATAAAACCCGTTGCTTGGGTTTGAGTATTTGGTGTTGTGGGCCTAACAAACCCCAGTAAACCAATTCATTTGGGTTGTGGGTCGACTCTTCTTCTCTTCAGTATACTTTTTTAAAAGGCAAAGGAGTCTCAATGTGTTGTCGATGGCTTCCATAGCCGGAATCACTGGGTTGCTGTGTGTTTTCCGGGCTGTATGGCCACGTTTCAGAAGCATTGTCTCCTGATGTTCTGCCCACATCTATAGCAAGCATCCCCAGAGGTTGTGAAGTATATTGGAAATTAGTCAAGTGAAGTTTATATATCTGTGGAAGGTCCAGAGTGGGAGAAAGAGCTCTTGTTGTATGAGGCAAGTGTGAATGTAGCAATTGGCCACCTGGACTAGCATTTAATGGCCTTGCAGATTCAAAGCCTGGCTGCTTCTTGCCCGAGGGAATAATAAAGTAAATAAATCTGGTAACAACCACTATGTCAGACTACACAGAGAAGCCATTGAAACCCACAAGCATGTGGACAATTTCAACAGAAAGGAGGAAACCATGAAAATAAACAAAATATGGCTATCAGTATTTTAAAAAACTCTAAAACCAGGACACTAAATAAAAAACAAAACTCAGAAAACAGGGGAATTCCAGACAAGAAACAATCAGGGCCAGCTAACACCTCCCAACAAAGGATTCCGCAGGCAGGAATCAGCCATGCCTTGAAGCTTACTTTTCAATGTGATTAATTGCAACATTCACACTTGCCTCCAACAGACAAGTGCTCTTTCTACCATCCTGGGCATTCCACAGATATATAAACCTTACTGACCTTGCCTCCAATATACCTCACAAACTCTGAGAATGCCTGCCATAGATATAGGCGAAACGTCAGGAGAGAATGCTCCTGGAACGTGGTCATACCGCCCGGAAAACTCACAGCAGCCCAAAGGAACCCCAGATTGAAAGTCTTCGGGATTTATGTGTACAGTATAATGCTTGGGATGTTGTGGAGCCTCCTTTTCTGGAGATTTTTAGGCAGAGGCTGGGTGGCCATCTGTCAGGGATGCTTTGATTGTGCGCTCCTGCATGGCACAAGGGAGTTGGACTGGATGGCGCTTGAGATCTCTTCCGATTCTATGCCGTATGTTAGTATGGGATTTCTACCTATGTGGAGCTTGCTGAATAGACGTACCCTCTCTAGCTGGTGGGCGTCTTTCCAAAAGTATAAATTCTGTCGAAGTCATGGGAGACCTTAGCCGTGGTTTTCACAACAAGTCTTAAATTATTATTTTTAATGGGGAATGTCCGGCGGCTCTCGATCCGAGTAGGGTGTGTGTGTGTGTGGGGGGGGGGGGGGGGGTGATCCCATTTCAACCCCCCTTTCACCTTGAGTAACTCCTAGTCGGACCATGTCCTGGTTCACCAGGCAGCCTTTATGTTCTGCAACAAGAACGCCCCTGCCTCGCCTCCCTTCACTGCCAGCGCTTGAAAACGGGTTGGACTTTTGATTTGTAAGTGTAGAAAACTAAGAATGAATCACAAACCGGTGAAGGGCCGGTGGGTGAGAACAGAAAATAGAATGAAAAGAATCAGACATTGAAATTAAAAAAACGAGTGAGGTGGTTGTGTGACGACCCTAAGGTGAATCTAGGGAGGTGGGTTTGGCAAGATGTCTTCGAAGAGGAGTTTGCCGTGGAGAATGAGAAAGTGTGACTTGCCCAAAGTCACCAAATGGATTTCCACAGAGAATTGAAGCAGGTATTCTAAAGCTCAAACCACTACTTTATTTTTATTTTTATATTATTTGAGAACACAGAAATTCTGGACCCCTCTAATAAACACCATGTCAGTCTACACAGAGAAGCCATTGAAATCCACAAGCATGTGGACAATTTCAGCAGAAAGGAAAAAACCATGAAAATGAACAAAATCTGGCTACCAGTATTTTAAGAACTCTAAAATCAGGACGGTAAATACAGAAAAACACTCAGAAAGCAGGAGAATTCCAGACAGAAAACAATCAGGGCCAGCTAATATTTCCTAAAAAAGGATTCCCTCAGGTAGGAAGAAGCCAGACTTTGAAGCTGCAAGGCCATTAAATGCTAATCAAGGTGGCCAATTGCTACATTCAGACTTGCCTCAAACAGACAAGAGTTCTTTCTCTCACCCTGGACTTTCCACAGATATATAAACTCCTCTGGCCTAGTTTTCAACAGACCTCACAACCTCTGAGGATGCCTGCCATAGATGCCTGTCAGGAGAGAATAATACTGGAAGATGGCCACACAGCCCAGAAAACTCACAGCAACCCACTACATCTTCCTTACTCTCTTTGGCCCCATCTGCACTGTCGTATAGCAGTTTCATAACGCAGTTTAATGCATTGAACTGCATTATGAAACTGCTATATGGCAGTTTCCGACATAAAAGGGACCTTAGGAAAACCTTGGCAAAGTTTGTTGGGAGGAGGGGGTCCTCTTTGTTTTCCCCCGAGGCTGAGAGAGAATGACTTGACGAAGGTGAAAAGGTCCAAAGTCCTAGTGCAGCGCTCAAACCATCAAACCTTGCTCTCAAAACACTCATGCATATATACGACTGAAGTCAGCCCATCCCTTGGTCTGCATGGGGAAAAAGAGTGCATAGAAGGCGAGGCAATTTCTCAGTGTTTGCAAGCCTCACCTTTTAAGAAAAGGCCCCTCAACACACAGAGAGACGTCTCCGAACTGGTGTCGGGAGTCAGCCTGGAATTCAGGCGAAAGCAGGAGCCTAAATCGGCCCACCTTGACGGATTTCCTCGGCCTTGCCCGGCTTAAGCAGCCAACCTTTTTTTTTTGCTCACTGGAAGTAATGGTATTGTGAAAGACGTACATTATGAATAAGTGGCCCTTAGAAACGGGTCTCGCAAGGCGTACCATAAAGTTCCCTAAATACAATCAGAAAACTATGGGGAATCCCCAGCTTTCAGAGGAATGTACTTTTGGAGTGGGGTAAAGGGATCCTAACCTGTTTCAGCAGGATCCCACACTGAGAACGGAGCAACTTCTACTGAAATCCAGGGATTGATTTTGAGATAAAAATATTTCAAAATCTATCTTTGAGGGGAAACATTCATTTCTCTCTGTCGGGGCCCTTCCAAGCAGTCATATAACCCAGAATTTCAGGGCAGAAAATCCCACAATATCTGCTTTGAACTGGGTTATCTGAGTCCACACTGCCATATATTCCAGTTCAAAGCAGATAATGTGGGATTTTATTCAGCTGTGTGGAAGGGGCCTCAGTTAGAAGCCAAAGCGATGTTAAATAGGTTCATATTCTTGGGGAATTCATAGAGCTCCCAAGACCAAATCTATACTTGCTTATGTCTAAATGTATATTATGTACATGTGTGCATGAGCGTGTGTAGAAACTCAAATAGAGATAAAATTACTTTTAATTACACTATGTAACACGATTTTTGTTCCTCGGTTATAAATGTAATTTCTTAATTGGTTCTATCATAAAAACATGGGGAAAGTTGATTAAACTGGAAAAAAACTTTGTTTTTGCCCGACATTCTGCAGCATATTTAGCTATAGTGTTTCAATGAACATCTCACAGAGTCTCAACCAATTCAACATAAATTGTGGCAGCCACAAAAACGAAGATTCCGGAGTATAACCATTATTTTCAAAGTAAGTACTGCACATTTAAACAGGAAATAACACTTTCAAACCAGGAACAGAGGGAACATAGTGAGATAGAGGGCCCTTCCACACAGCCCTATAGCCTAGAATATCAAGGCAGAAAATACCACATCATCTGAGTGTGGACTCAGATCAAAGCAGTTCAAAGCAGATATTGTGAGATTTTCTGCCTTGATATTCTGGGATATAGAGCTGTGTGGAAGGGCCCAGAGGAAATTATATATGCATGTGCATCTATCATTTGCCAGAATTGTGTGTCTATATATATCTCAACATAATCATTGTGTGTATCAATCATTTGCATATGTAGCTATCAGTTACAGTATATACATATACCAATCTATCTATAAAAATAAAATCTCTTCCAATCCTTTGAATAGTTGCCATATTGTTGGAAACCGCCCTGAGTCCCTTTGGGGAGATAGGGCAGTCTATAAATAAAGGTTGTTGTTGTTGTTGTTGTTGTTGTTTTAAGGGGCACTGTGTCTCCAGAGATGACAACTCTGCCTTTTATGTTCAAGGAAGTTCAGATGAAATCTCTATGTGAGGACCAGTCTGGTTGGAATATTAGACTTTGGAGACCAGGGTTCAAGTCCCCCTTGTAAACCCGTTGAGTGACTTTAGGAAAGTCACACATTCTCAGCCCCAGAGGAAAGGAAAGTCCCTTCTGAGCAAATCTTGCCAAGAAACCCCAGTGATGCTAATCAAGGTGGTCAATTGCAACATTCACACTTTCCTCAAACTGACAAGAGTTCTTTCTCCCTCCCACAGACAAACCCCACAACCTCTGAGGATGCCTGCCATAGATGTGGATGGAAGGAGAGAATAACTCTGGAACATGGCCATACAGCCCGGAAAACTCGCAGTAATCCAAAGATTCCGGCCATGAAAGCCTTGGACAACACAAAACCCCTGTGATTCGTCTTAGACTCACCATAAATCGGAAACAACTTAAAGGCGCACAAGAAATGCAACATCATCCAGTCAAATCTCAATGTAGAAATTTCCTGACTATGAACCCATGTGGGATCTATGTCTAATTTCGAGTGAGCTCAATGGAAGTTATTTTTTCCGTAACATTTCGCCTAGCTGTAGAAGGCTTTCACAGGGTTGTTGTGTGTTTTCGCCTAGCTGCTGTGGATCGGGTGGCATTGCCATCAGACAGGTTTCGCCTTTGCAGGTCTCAAAAACCAGATCACAATTTATGACTGGCTAGAGATGGCCTTCCTCTAAAATCTGTAACACATTCTATGTTTAATACTGTGTATTCCATTCAAAGGAACTGGAATAAAATGTCATAGGGAGATGTGAAAGCCGCTCTGGAGCGGCTCTGCTTCTACTCCGGAATGCCTCTTACTGCAGAGTAGCCCAAGTGCTGTAGTTGTGTGTCTCTGTGTTTTTTTCTTTTAATTAGGTCCACCTGGCATGGCTGGAGTAAAGCTTGCGTTCAGAGCAGGGTTGCATTTACAAGATCCAAAGGAAAGAATGGGAAAACTGAAAGAACTTGATCCCTTAATCAAGTTATGTGCGGAAATTAAGTTTATGTAGGACAAATGTGAATGGAAAGATCTGGCATTCCGTCTTCCTTACAGTTTCCAACATCCCCCCTCCCTCCCTCCCCGAGTTATTGCATCCTAACACGAAGGAAGGAAATTATAAGGCCTAACCGGATTAAGAACAACCCTAGAGCGGTTCAAATTTGCCCATCATCCCGCTCGTTGACAGCCACTGCGGAGTGATAACTACCTCTGGCATAATTGTTTCCTAGGTGGCTTGGGTGGAAGGGCGTGGAGTTCTTGGTTTTGCTCCCCTCCCCCCCTAAAAGAATACACACACACACACACACACATATATACTTGGAGACTGGATTGCTGTGAGTTTTCCGGGCTGTATGGCCATGTTCCAGAAACATTCTCTCCTGACGTTTCGCCCATATCTATGGCAGGCATTCTTTGTGAGGTACTGTATATTGATTGTGAGGTACTGTATATTGAAAACTGAACAAGGGAGGTTTATATATCACACTTGCCCCCCAACAGACAAGAGTTTTTCTCCCACCTCCCTTGCTTAGTTTCCAATATACCTCACAACCTCTGAGGATGCCTGCCATAGATGTGGGTGAAACGTCAGAAGAGAATGCTTCTGGAACACAGCCATACAGGTCGGAAAACTCAGAGCAACCCAATGTTTCCAGCCAGGAAAGCCTCCCACAACACATTGGAGATTTTTGTTTTGAAATATGAGGAAAGATCATAGGAGCGCTGTGACAAAGGGTACGTCTATAATGAATGCAGTTTGGTACCACTTTAACTGTAAAGGCTCAACGCTATAGAATCGTAGGCAGGCATGTAGGGGGGGGGGGCTTAAGGGGCTTCAGCCCCCCCCCCCCCGCGAAATTCTCAGGGTGTCCGAGAGAAGGCCTTACATTTATTATTTAAACTGTTATGTTTGTTCATATCATGATCTGATCACCATGCTCAATATATCCCATATGCATGGGGGTATTGGGATAACCATACAAAAAGTTTGCTAGGATAGATCCTCTCTCACTCAGACTCAGCCCCACCCCCCAAATCAAAATCCTGGCTACAGGCCTGATCATAGGGGTTGTAGTTTTACAAGGTCTTAAGCCTTCTCTGTCAGAGACAGCTGTTGCTTCACCAGACAACAAATCTCAGGATTGCACAGCAATAAATAATGGCAGTCAAAGTGGTGTCCAACGCCATTCATTCTTCCGTGCAGATCCACCCACGGATTGCAAGACAGTCTCCTTCCAAAGCCCTTTTACACCGAAGCAAAATCCATTGAAATCGAGCAAATGCATGGAGCGGAATCAAAGCCCTGCGCTACTGTTGGGAAGAGACTCCTGTTGGATTTCAGATCGATGTAAACACGCAGGTCGATGAGTTTTGGAAGAGTGTGTGTCAGTGGGATAGGCGATGGTTTTTCCTCTGGAGGTTTTCAAACAGAACCGGGATGACTATCTGTCAGGAGTGCTTTGGTTTGGTGTTCCCGGATGGCCCTTGTGATCTCTCCCAACCCTATGATTCTACCTTGCATTCAAAAATGGGCAAATCTCTCAGCTTCAAAGGGCAAACTCCTTACTGTGCAAAGCTTAGTCGGAAACCACCTTGATGGGGCTTGAGAGTGACCAGAAGGGTGTGTCTACAGTGTAGAATGAATGCAGTTTGACACCGCTGGAACTGCCATGGCTCTATACTATGGACCCATAGCAGGGAAAGCTAAAGATCTGGTAAATTCTCATGAATCCATGGCAGTTGAAGCGGCGTCAGTGCATTAATTCTACAGTGTAGATTAGGCATGGGCAAACTTGGTTTCTCCAGGTGGTGAAACGCTTAAGCGGCTGAGGGGGAAAAGGAAAGGGTCTGAGGCTGTTAGGAATGGTGGGAGTTGAAGTCCAAAACACCTGGAGAGCCCAAGTTTGCTCATGCCTGGTGTAGATAGAACCTTGAAGGCAAACACGGGTTTAATGTGTGCTGAGATGCATCTGTTTTCCGGGTATGACAAATACACAGGGCAAAGGAAATACTACGGGTGTTCTCCAGGGCCAGAAAGTCCCAGTCTTGCAACAAGACCTGGGGAGATTTCAAAGACCACCGCGGCCCTGGTTGCCACTTCAACACAAATGCAGGAAAACTCTTTCTCTCTCGGTTGGGAGGTGGATTTCAGCCTCCTCTCTGGACCTGCTGCGACCACCCCAGTTCGCCCCGCACATGTCTTAGGAAACCGAGCTGTCTCTGGCGAGCTCCCAGTTCGGCTGATCTCTCACTTTCCCATGAATAGGGGCTTCCTTTTGGTGTCAGCAAGGTCAGCTTCTCCTATAAATCAAGGGCAAGCAGCCCGCAGAGGCGAGTGAGGAGAAGCCCCCTGCTCGGCCCACTGCCTGGTCCTGCTGTGTAGGAAACCTGCGTGGACAAACCACGCTAAATCTCACAAGGTCTTGCCCCTCTCCTCGCTCCCTCCACCAGTCCCACGATGACTAAGGTATAGCCACGCAACAACCCCCGCATAAAAATATCTGATTGTTTTTTTCAGGACTGGCTAAATGCACTTCTAGGGAGAGTTGGGCTTTGAAAGGAGGAAACCCGTGCCCATTATTTCCTTACAACGTTATTTTATTTTTACCTACAGGAATTAAAAGGGCTTGAAACAGAATCTAAAATAGGAGGGGGTTTTTTTCTTCTTCTCAGTGTGTCTATTGATCAGAGCATACAGATATTTAAGGTGTGAGGCAAATCGAGAAGCAATAGACACAGTTTAAAATTGAAGACAGTGTTTGTGTGTACAGTGTATGTTTGTACGTACTGATGGGATTATTATTATTGATCTGTGTTATACCCTGTCTCGACGACAGGCGGGTTATTATATTATTATTATTATTATTGTTGTTGTTGTTGTTGTTGTTGTTATTATTATTATTGATAATTAATAATAAAAATAAAATAATTCATAATTATTATTAATTATTGTCATTACCCGTCTGTCTTCAAGACAGGGTATAACACAGATCAATAATAATTATCTCATCAACACCTACATCAATAATTGTAACAATAATCCCACCAATACCTAATCAATAATAATAATAATCCCATCAATAACAAATCAATAATAATAATAATCCCACCCATGCCTATATCAATAATAATAATCCCACCAATACCTACATCAATAATAATAATAATCCCACCCATGCCTATATCAATAATAATAATCCCACCAATACCTACATCAATAATAATAATAATAATCCCATCAATATCTACAGACATACACTGTAAACACATACACTGCCTTCGATTTTAAACTGTCAGTAATCATAAAAATAAAATTAATAATTGATAATAACAGTAATATATATATTATTATCAATAACCATTATTATTAATAATAATCGTCTCATTATCATTATTTACCGCGTTAGGCAAATCGGAGGGAGTAGCAGAGCGGAGAAACTTCAGATATTTCATAATATAATAATAAATATTTTCTTTATAGACCGCCCTCTCTCCCAGAGGGGATTCAGAGCGGTTCTGCCTGCGTTTCTGCCTCCATTTCGCTCACATTTTTTCTGACTTTCAACCCCACAACAACCAACCTATTTTTTGAAAAAAATAATAATCTGAGTGTATCTAATTTTAGCTAGACATTAGATGTAATTTGTTTAATTCGAGCCTACTATCAGGGCCGTTTACTTAAAAAAAATAATGTGGAGTTTTGAATCTTGGAGCAGGGCGAGGGAAAAGTGAACCCAGGAGCCTTGCGGAAGAGGCTAAATGCTAGTTAAACATCAGTCGTTTCAGCTTTCTGGACCACCGCTTTGGAGGAAAACAAAGTGAAGCAGAAGAACGAAAGCAATTAGGTGACATTTGAACTTCCTGTCTGAGCAAATTTGGCCTGATTGCGAGAACTGGAGGTGGATTTGCCTGCAATTTCAAGGAGATGCCTTTCCTGCGAAATCCCTGACTTGAGAGCAAACAACAGGCACAAAGGCCGGGCAGAAAAAGTCAATATACCTGCTCACATTTTGGGAAAGGAGAGGAGGTGGGGGTTAAATATGTTACATACATTTAATATTATGCTCTATCTAGTAGTATCATGGAAAAATATAATGGGCTAAAACCAATAATCCCAAACAGAGACCTGTTGAATCAACAGGAATTTGGTTAGTCAACACTCATGGAAATTCAATGGATTCCGCGCGTCTACTGAAGGAGGGATTAGGGATTATATTTAAGCAAGTGCCCTTCCCAACGGGGGTGTCATTTCATGCGTCTGGCAAAATCAGTTCTAGTCTGAATCTTAAAATGCCACATCACTAAAGGTCACACAGAATTCTTTATAGTTTTAGCACTCTGCTATGGAGAGGAGATGTATATCATTACCATCGTTAGACAATATTATTATGGACATCAAGCCTATTATGTTATATACCAATAACATGTAAGGGTAGAGTTAAACCAATTACATATATGTGGAAAGCTGGCCTTATCTCCACAGATAGTATAATGCCATGTAATATTAGCAACTATAGTTACAATCTAAAAGGTGTCAAAGCCCTATAGTTTGCAGATAAATCAACCTAGAAGACCAGGCATTGTTTAAATCTATCGACAGCCCGACCCTATGCGTGTTAAATTAGAAAACTGTATAAGGACGTTTAATACTCTTTGTTTCCTGTTAAAGGTGAGTGTGTTGGGCCTTTGATTTTAGAAGACTGGGTTCTGTGTTCATTTGGATCTGGGTCTGCAACCCTATCATGTATTCAAGAGCAAGCCATTGCACAGGCATATGCTGTACTTTGGTTTCAATACATTTAAATGCATATGTTTAAGTTTATGAAGTATATATATTGATTTACTGAAACCAAATAATAGCAAATGCCTATATTTGCTTAGAAGGTAAGTCCCATTACGTTTTATAGTTCATGCATATATAGTTTGTTACATAGTTTTCATATATTTAATATTACCTAACTCATTAATCTAAGATATTATACATTTGCACCTATAATAATAATAACAATGCTTTATTTATAACCCGCCCTACCTCCCCAAGAGGACTCAGAGGAGATACATTTTATATAGATGGCTATAAATTGTATATTATGTTTCAAACTCTAAAGATTATTATTATTATTATTAGGAATATCAGATGTTAAGGCGGGTATTTTTTCCAGTGGAGCAACATAATATAAAGTAATATTATATGTTTTAAAAATAAGATAATGTTATTTCTTTGAAAAAACTAATGCTATGTGTTTTCTCCTCCAGGATGTTTTAAAAACTAATCTTCTCTTTGTTTAAGTTGCTACTGTCTAAGATGCAGACTGTTTAGAAGACAAAAGACAGTAAAGTCTTCCTAACTCAAAGGAAAAAATATTCCAAAACCCTGGTATGATAAAACTATATATGAAATTGTGAGTAAGCTTTCGAGACTTCCAGATCTCTTCATCAGACAATATATTAATCCTTGAAAAATGCTGCCAGAGATTAATTTGGAAGGTTGCTCTTAGAAACTAAGCAATGTCAACCCTGTTTAGCACTTGGAGGGGAGGTAAACAACGAATACCAGGTACTGTAAGCTACTTTTTAGAGGAAGAAATTGGCAAAGTCACTTCTGAGTATACCTTGCATAAGAAAACCCTATGAAATGGATAGGGTTGCCATAAATTGACAGGAAACTTGAAGGCATATGTATGCACACCGAATGAGAACCAACGCCTAAAATAGTGCCTATTTCTGAAGCAGGAAAGGGACCTTATTATGCACAAAAGAACAATGGATGGCCTGGGTGGTGTAGGCATTTGAGTATTGAACTTCAGCTAGAGACTAGGGTTCAAATCTCCACTCAGCCATGGAAACTCACTGGATGGGCTTGGACCAGTCACACTTTCTCTGCCTCAAAGGAAAGCAAGAGCAAACACTCTCTGAGCAAGTATTGGCCTGAAAGGACTTGAAAGTACACAACAACAAAAATATTATACTGAAACTAACTGCAGATATGTTAAAACTCTGCATGGTTTGTGGAACAAAGTGTTGTAGGGATTCTGTTCAAGTTTACATTGTAAACCAAGCCAAGTAAATGTTATAGGCCAGGTACATTGTAGTTTGGTGAGGCATCAGTACTTTTTGGCAGAGAAGGCTAAAGGCCTTGCAATACAATTCTCAGGATTCCACAACATTGGGTCATGGCAGTTAAAGTGGAGTCAACCGGCATTAATTCTACATTGGGGATGCACTGGAAGGTCCAGGGTGGAAGAAAAAACTCTTGTCTGTTGGAGGCAAGTGTGAATGCTGCAATTAATCACCTTGATTAGCATTGAAAAGCCTTACAGCTTGAAGGCCTGGTTGATTCCTGCCTGGGGGAATACTTGGTTGGGAATTTTTAGCTGGCCCTGATAGTTTCCTGTCTGGAATTCCCCTGTTTTCAGAGTATTGTTCTTTATTTCCTACCCTGATTTTAGAATCTTTAAAAATACTGGTAGCCAGATTTTATTCATTTTCATGGTTTCCTCCTTGTTATTTAAATTGTCCTCATGCTTTTGGATTTTAGTGGCTTCTCTGTGTAGTCTCACATAGTGGTTGTTAAGAGTGGTCCAGCATTCCTGTGTTCTCAAATAATAGTTTCTCAAAGTCTTTAACTACTCAATAATGCCAATGCCTTATCAAACTGCAACTCCCAGGATTCCATCCCAGTTAAAGTGGCGTGAACTATGCAAAGTAGATGCACTCTTTCTTGCCTATAAAATTTACTTGAATCTTTACATAACTTTTGCTCCGTAAGTACAACACATAGCTGTTCAAACTTTCATCACGTCTGCAGTTAAGTTTCGTTATCAAACTGCATTCATTCTGGAGTCTAGGCTCCATCTCCACGGGTCATTTAATGCCATTCCCACGAAAGCAAGTCCTCATCGGGGCCTCAAACAGGTCCCAGGATTCCCCTTGTCGTTATCTTCACAGCGAACGACATTAAAGGGCGCTTGTAGGTGGGGATGTAGGCTTGATTTGGGGGCCTAGGGATCTTCAGAGGCTCTTACCTTGATCCGTGATGGACCTGATGCCCAAGATGTCGGTGACGGAGTGGGAGGAGGGCCAGGTGCGGGGCAGGTGGACGGCGCTGTGGAGGGTGGGCACTCCGGGCGGGGTGTGCCCCTTGGCGCCCGAGGCGGCGATGGGGCTGGGGTAGGAGTAGAGCGGGTTGTAGGGCAGGGCGGTCTGCGGGGCGGCCTGGGGGTGGTGGTGGTGGTGGTGATGGTGGTGCTGCTTGTAGGCCTCGAAGTGGTGGGCGCCCTGCTGCGCCAGGTTGCCGATCTTGTTGCGCAGGATGCGGCTGATGGAGCTCACCGAGGGCACGTTGTACTTGTCGCACACGCCGTCGGCCAGGAGGCGGTCGCGGATCTCCCAGGCGAAGATGCCCGGGTCGCGCTGCTTGTAGGTCCGGATGTGCTTGACCACCGTCGGGGTGGTGACGCGGGGCTTGCTGCCCCCGATGGCCCCCGGCAGGATGGAGCCCGTCTCGTTGTAGCGGGCCAGGATCTTGCTCACGCAGCCGTGCGAGACCCGCAGCTGGCGACTGATGTCGCAGGGCCGGATGCCCAGCTGGGCCAGCTCCACGATCCGGAGCCGGATGGCGTTGGGCAGAGGGCGCCCGTTGACGAAGACGCCGCCCAGCTGGTTCACCTCCCCGAAGGCCGGCTCTGCAAGGAAGGGAGGCAAACAAGGAGAAGCCTCAGAACTGGAGGAAAAGAGGACGGGCACTCAAGGCGCCTCTAAGGCAGGCATGGGCAAACTGGGGCCCTCCAAGTGTTTTGGACTCCAACTGCCACCATTCCTAACAGCCTCAGGAAGGGGCCTGAGGCTGTTAGGAATGGTGGCAGTTGGAGTCCAAAACACCTGGAGGGCCCCAGTTTGCCCATGCCTCCTCCAAGGCCTATCCTTTTGGGGATTGCAACTCTTGAATCCACGAGGAGGCTTCCTGGAATGCACAAAGTGACATTCTCGACCTGAAACGGTTGGAGGGACTTCTGGACTTTCTCAAATTGCTCGCCCCAAAAGAGCAAAATAGTCTGCGCCTGTTTCATTGCTCGTAGATTTATTCTGTGCAGATCTGACCTGGAAACTAAACTAGTGTATATAGCACTGGGAAAAGCTGCATGACAGTCCCTTCGTGGTTCATACCGAAGCCCATCTCTGCAGCATCCAATGCAGGAGAATCAAAACAGTATGTCCTGTAAGAAGACCAATTTTAAAATCCTCCCCATTTCATGCAGTTAAGGACCTCATCACACCAGAGCTTGGATCCACTTTAAATCCACTTTAGGGAGGGGACTTCAAAGGGCTTAGGTCCTGGGCCTCACCAAACTACAGGAGGCAGAAACCCGATTAAAGTGGATTCATGTTCTAGTGTAAGGAAGCATTAAGAGTGAAACGTGTTTCGGACTAGGTGGCAAATCACTCACTTCTGGACGCGAAACCAAGGCCTTCTGTCCGAGTTTAAACTCAGTTTAATTGTGGCATCCACCAAAGCCTGATCTGTGAGGGTCTGATCTATCCTTCGACTATCCACTTTAAAGCCACTTTAAAACCACTTTAGGGAGAGGGCTTTAAACAGTTCCGCCCGACAGGTCCTGGGCCTCACCAAACTACAAACCTCAGGATTCTGCAGGAGGCAGAAAACCGGGTTGAAAGTGGATTCATGCTTAGTATGATAAGGCAATAATACAGTAAGTCTCGTTGAATTTAATGGGACTGGGCCGCTTTTGCTTTCGGTTAAAGGCCTTCCCGAACTGCGCTTAGAAATCGCCAGAGAAGAAGCGTCGAAACCAAAGGGACTGTGACGACTATTGCAGAAAACCAGGCTTCGGGAAAGTCCGGTTTCAGGTCGCGAGGCTTAAAAAACGTTCCCTAAAACGCGGACTGGCTTTGGTTGCATCTCTACTGCAGAATGCATGCAGTTTGACCCCACTGTAACTATCGTGGGTCAATGCTATGGAATCACAGGCAGAGAAGGCTAAAGACCTTGTAAAGCAGGCATAGGCAAACTTCGGCCCTCCAGGCGTTTTGGACTTCAACTCCCACAATTCCTAACAGCCTACTGGAGGGCCGAAGTTTGCCCACGCCTGTTGTAAAGCGACAACTCCCAGGATCCCATAGCACTGAGCCGTGGCAGTTAAAGCGGGGCCCAACTTCATCCGTTCTACAGCGGGGATGCTGGCTTCGCCTTCCTCGGCCACCACCCCTTCTTCCTTCTTGTGCTTAGGATCGCCGTCTCCTACGCCTCCTCCTCTCCCCTCCTTTCCTGGAGATTGGGACTCAACTGGAAACGTCTGGACGAAACTGGACGTGGCTAGGACTCTTGTGAAGTACTAAGGAAGTCCCACTCCGGGACGGAAAGGGAAAGCGGACGCTCGGAGGCGAGTGGGCCAACTCCAGCGCCACTCGCCTCTCTCCCCGAGTCGCCCTTTTGCAGGCGGCCCAGCCCTGCGGTCGCCAACCAAGCCAGCAAAGAGCAGAAGCCGCTTGGTTGGCCGGCCCTGTCTGTCTGTCTGTCAGTTTCGCCCTCCCCGCCGGACTCACCCATAGCTGGATTCGGGACCCGGCTGCTCCTGGGCGCTCCGGCCGAATCCCGGCCTCGATCCGCGCTGGGCAGGAAGGCCCGGCCTGCCTCCGCGTCCTGGCCACGGGTTCAGGGCGACGGAGCCCGCGGCAGTCCCTTTCCCGAGGCAGCCGCCCGAGCAAGAAGAGGGTCTGCATTTCAATCGCGCAGCAACGTGGGGCTGGGCTGGGCGGGGCCTCCCGGGTTGTCAATCAGGGCAGCGCCGTCCTCAAGGAGGGCGGGACCACGGAGGTAGGCGGCTCCTGATTGGGGGAAGGATTTTGACGGACGTGGGAGCCCTGGAAGAGTCTTCCGTACATTTCTGTGGGAGGAGGGCAGGAGGAGTTGGCACCTGGACCCTCCTCCTTCACATAATGGCTGAGATCGGGGGCCCCAGTGGCAAGTGGCCCCTTTGGGGGAGGGGCTGGGAAAGGTCCCCCTACCCAAGCCTCCAGTGTCCTCAGAAAAACCTGTGGGCGCATCTGCAATGCAGAATTAATGGAGTTTGACACCATTTAAACTGCTATAGCTCAATGCTATGGAATCATGGGAGTTGTAGTTTGACAAGGCAAACTTTTTCTGCCAAACCGAATTACAAACTCCATGATTCCATAGCATTGAGGCATAGTTAAAGTGTATGAATTCACAGTGAAGAGCCAGCCTGTCCTTTAAACTCTGGCTCCACTACCCGCAGTCAACCCTCCACAGATGTCATTTGGGGCACATCCGCACTGTAGAACTAATGCATTTTAACACCACTTTAACCACCATGACTCAATGATATGGGGACATGAGAGAAGCCTCCCAAAAGGATGGTAAAACATCAAACATCCGGGCGTCCCCTGGTAAACGTCCTTGCAGACGACCAATTCTGTCACACAAGAAGCGACTTGCAGTTTATCAAGTCACTCCTGACACGGAAAAAATGAAATAGGATTCCAAGAGTTGTAGTTTTACAAGGTCTTTCGAGTTCTCTGACAAAAGGGCTGATGCCACATCAAACCCATGATCCCTACAGCAATTGCTGTATTTTATTGTTTTTACCAGAGGTTACTGTGAATTTATGATGTTTGTCTGTTTATTGTCTTATGTTTTGTTTTGCACGTGTATTTTGTATGTCACACTTTGAGTATTCTGTGAGCCACCCCGAGTCCCTCTGGGAGATGGTGGCAGGATATAAATAAAGTTGTTGTTGTTGTTGGTGGTGGTGTTGAGCCAGACTGAGTTGATTCTCAAAATCTCTGAACAGACGAACGAATGAATCCACGTGAAAAATATTAGGAAGTTTGTGGTGGGGCGGGTATTCAATCTGGCCCTCTGAGCTGTATAGTAAAAACAATTCTTTAATGTTTTAAGTAAGCAGTTCTCTTTTAGGATGTATGTTGTCCTGTGGGTATGCTTGTGTACCTGTTTAAAATGTGCGAGCTAACATCTGTCTGTGTATGTGATAGGTATGCTTGTGAAAGGTGCTTTCAAGTTTGCGTTGCTGTGAGTTTTCCGGGCTATATGACCATGTTCCAGAAGCATTCTCTCCTGACGTTTCGCCCACATCTATGGCAGGCATCCTCAGAAGCTGTGGGGTATGTTGGAAATTAGACAAGGAAGGTTTATATATCTTTTTTTAAAAAATTATTTTTATTGTAAATAGTGGGAGGTTTATATATCTGTGGATTGTCCAGGGTGGGAGAAAAAACTCTTGTCTGTCGGAGGCAAGTGTCAGTGTTGGTCTTAATCACCTTGATTCGCATTGAAAAGCCCTACAACTTCAAAGCCTGACTAACGCCTACCTTGGGGAATCCTTTGTTGGGAGGTGTTAGCTGGCCCTGATTGTTTTCTGCCTGGAATTCCCTTATTTTCAGAGTGTTGTACTTTATTTACTGTCTTGATTTTAAAGTTTTTAAAATACTGGTAGCCAGATTTTGTTCATTTTTATGGTTTCCTCCTTTCTGTTGAAATTGTCCACATGCTTGGACACTCAAAGGTGATTTTGAAAGTTCCTTCCTCTGAAAAATAGCTTCCACCACCTGGTATTCGTTAGTGGTCACCCATCCAAGAAGTCGTCGAGGTTTATCCAGTTTAGCTACCAAGATCAGATGGTAAGGGATTTAAGGGATTTAGGCCCTGAGATGGAGAGACAGAAAGAAAGACAGGCACAGACAAACGCACACACCCGTTCTCTCTCTGTGCCTCTTTCCATCAACGAATGCTGCTTTTTCTTCAAACATGGCTTGCTTTGAAAGACCGACTCCCCCGACATGACTGTTCATTCTACTCTGTAGGTCAGACATGGGCAAATTTGGTCTCTCCGTGTGTTTTGGACTTCAACTCCCACCATTCAGCTTAAGTGGCTGAGGGGGAAAAGGAAGGGGCCTGAGACTGTTAGGAATGGTGGGAGTTGAAGTCCAAAACACCCGGAGAGACCAAGTGTGCCCGTGCCTGCTGTAGGTGCACCTTGAAAGTGGTTTCTCTCTGCAAATGTTAACATAGGAAATCCTGGAACCGGGTTTGAATGGCCATGACACAAACCATGGAGCGTTGATGCAACTTAAGGGCTTCTTGCGGCGGTCTTTTGTTGCAGTTTGAGGCTGCATTCAACGGTCAGTGTAGATGGGGCCATGAGTCACGCTTCTGAAGAGGGGTTTCTAGGATTTGGCCAGAAGCGCAGCCCCTGGGAAAGTTCAGCTCCAGTGTTTGGAACCCTTTCTCCATCTCTTCCTCCGCAATAGTATGTTAACGAGCAGATACATTCCCGGCAAACCTCGGAAAGAGGTCTCTCGGCTTCCCTGCCAAGGCGAGCTCGTCCGCCAAGACACGCTCGAGGGAGAAAAGCGGGTTCGCGTTGCTGGCCGAGCTGCTTTGGCTTCGGCCTGCGGAGAAGGAAGGCTCCTGAGAAGGTCCTTTCGAAGGAAGAAGAAGGCAGGGAGTCATCGTTGGGACTAGGACTGAGCCGCAGAACCAGAAATGCCTGAGGATCCCGAAGAGAAACCCTACGGCGAAAGAAACTACTTCGACTGGAGGCAAAAGCGAGCAGGCTTTTGTGTGTGTTCGCGGGACGAAGCTGTCTCCAGGCAAAGCTTTGCTTCGTGTGGGAAAGAATGACTGGTTCGTGTCAATATGGGCTTCTAAGGTCAAGGATCTCAGGCATTTCTTTCCGTGATCCGGCGCGCACAGCTTCAGGTACGAGGCAGTCCAGAGATTGAGGATGTGGATCAGAAACCATCTCTTCCCATTATTATTATTATTATTATTATTATTATTATTATTTATTGTTATGTCACAGCAAACAAGATAGATATGCTGGATTTCGTATCACAAAATCACAAGTCGAACACTTCCCAAGTGTCTAGGACTGTGTGATGTATTTTCAGATGATGCGCGCAGATCCCAGTAGGGTGGCCTTTTGCAGTTGGCAGATCGTAATTTTATCAATGACTATTGTTTCCAAATTATTATTATTATTATTAATCTGTTTCTCTTCAACATCAACGACTGTGTAATATTCTATAGCATTAAGCTGTGGCAGTTCAAGCAGTGTCAAACTGCATTAATCTTATGATGTAGATGCACTCTTTGGGAGCCGGATGTTAAATACCATCTCTTGAACATTGAAAAAAAAAACCCAAAAATGTAAGCCTTTCCTGGCGAACACTCAGAGGTGGGGTCTCGAAGGTTTTCATGACCGGAATCACTGGGTTGCTGTGAGTTTTCCGGGCTGTATGGCCACGTGCCAGAAGCATTCTCTCCTGACGTTTCGCCTGCATCTATGGCAACCATCCTCAGAGGTTGTGAGGTCTATTCAAAACTAGGCAAGTGAGGTTTATATATCTGTGGAAGGTCCAGGGTGGGAGAAAGAACTCTTGACTGCCCGAGGCAAGTGTGAATGTTGTAATTGGCCAGCATGATTAGCATTGAATAGCCTGGCAACTTCAAAGCCTGGCTGCTTCCTACCTGAGGGAATCCTAACACCCACCTTGTCAGACTACACAGAGAAGACATTGAAATCCACAAGCATGTGGACAATTTCAACAGAAAAGAGGAAACCATGAAAATGAACAAAATCTGGCTACCAGTAGTAAAAAAAACAACTTTTAAGTCAGGACAGTAAATAAACAACACTCACAAGAAAGGGGAATTCCAGACAAGAAACAATCAGGGCCAGTTAACACCTCCCAACGAAGGATTCCCTCAGTCAGGAGATGTCCAGGCTTTGAAGCTGCCTGGCTATTTAATGCTAATTACCGTGATCAATTTCAACATTCAGACTTGCCTCAGACAGACAAGATTTCTTTCTCCCACTCTGGACATCATTCCACAGATATATAAACCCCACTTGCCTAGTTTCCAAGACTCTGAGGACGCCTGCCATAGATGTGGGCAAAACGTCAGGAAAGAATGCTTCTGGAACATGGCTATACAGCCCAGAAAACTCACAGCAAGTCTGTAACTTTCTTGTTTTGAGAATAAAAGATAAAGACCGATGACGAAGTTTGTGGAACTCATGACTTCATCTCCGGAATGCTTCCGTTTACAGTAAACAATAAATTAACATTTATTTTCCTTCTCAATCTCAGCTCGATGTGAAGAAGAACTAAAATTGAGGCTTCCTTCTCATTATTTTTCTCCTCCTTCTACCTTTGTCCCTTCTCCTTCTCTCATATCGCCTATCATGCTGAATCCATCTGATTAAGAAAAAAAAGTATGATTATGATGATGAAGTAAAAATAAAAAGCCTCTTAGAATTCCTTGAATAATGGCTCCAGAATTCGGTTGGTAGAGAAATTGTCCGGCAGTTGCTACTGTTCCCTCTCGACCTAATGATGTTTGTCTATCAAAGGCACTGGCCCGTCAATCCTGAGTCGGGTTTTGACGTTCAGATCCCCCCCCCCCTAAATGTTCAGTGTCAATAGTTGGAGGTGGATCCCGCCGCATTGCCTCTAATCCTCAGGGCTTTCTTCGGCCAAGGGCGTGCTCCTAATCTCCGGCGGGATTCACTGGGGCGCGAAGTCCTCTGACCCACGACGCCGTGAAGGCCAGTTTCCCCCGAATTCACGGCACCTCCTCTGTCCTCGTGATGTTTACATCATCTCTGTGGATTTGAATAAAAACCTCTTCCCAAGACCACGATCCATTTTACGGGAAGCAACTGGAGTCATGGCATACCCTCCAGGAGTTTTTGGAGATTAGGGATTGGGACCGTTATTTAGGAATAAGCCCCGCTGAAAGCAATGGCTTTCATGCGAGCTACATAGGATCGGACTGAGTTCATCATAAGGATCTCAGACGGAACATGGAAAGGCACACAAAGTATATTTCCAAATGGCTTGAAATTAGAAACAGACGCATTCGTCAAACCTTAGGTACTTCATAGTAAATCTGAGGAACTCATAACGCGAAAATCCTCTGGGATCTGTCTGGACACCCTTTCCCATCCTTACAATCTGACCTACTTGACTCATTGATCTTCAGGCTTCATATGGACTAAACCTGGGGTATATCCACACCTTAAAATGAATGCAGTTTAACATCACTTGAACTGGCATGGCTCAATGCTATGGAATCCCGAGAGTTGTATTTTTGCAATTAATCACCTTGATTAGCATTGAAAAGTCTTGCAGTTTCAAAGCCTGGCTGACTCCTGCCTGGGGAATCCTTTGTTTGGAAGTGATAACTGGCCCTGATTGTTTCTTGTCTGGAATTCCTCTGTTTTAGCACAGCAGAGCACTCGATGAAACATCCTGGGCACAGCATATTATTTGAGAATACAGAAATGCTGGACCACTCTAACAACCACCCTGTCAGATAACGCAAAGAAGCAATTGAAATCCACAGGCATGTGGAAGGAAAGGCGAAAGACATTGTAAAATTGCAACTCCCGTGATTTCATAGAATTCAGCCATAGAGGTTAAGGTGGTGTGGAA
Source organism: Anolis carolinensis (assembly GCF_035594765.1). Lineage (NCBI taxonomy): Eukaryota > Metazoa > Chordata > Lepidosauria > Squamata > Anolidae > Anolis > Anolis carolinensis. Next base: position 327,120,049 of record NC_085841.1, on the reverse strand, counting down.
CTGCATTAATACTGTATTGTCTGGCTCTTGTGTTCTCCCAATAAGATCTTCCTAAGACGCTTTGCTGCTCGAAAGATAAAGCAAAACCACACCCAGTCTCAGTTCATATACTCGGTCAGAGAGGCAGTTGGGTCTGGGTGCATCTACGCTGTAGAATGAATGCAGTTTCACATCACTTTGGCCGCCATGGCTCAATACTACGGAATTGTGGTAGTTGTAGTTTGGTGAGGCACCAGCGTTTTTTTGACAAACAAAAGACTGGGTTGCTATGAGTCTTCCGGGCTGTATGGCCATGTTCCAGAAGCATTCTTTCCTAACTTTTCGCCAGCATCTATGGCAAACATCCTCAGCGGTTGTGAGGTGTGTTGGAAACTAGGTAAGTGAGGTTTATATATCTGTGGAAGGTCCAGAGTGGCATTGAAAAGCGTGGCTGATTCCTCCCCGGGGAATCCTTTGTTGGGGAATGTTAACTGGCCCTGATTGTTCCTTGTCTGAAATTCCTCTGTTTTAGAATAGCAGAGCACTTGATGAACCATCCTGGACACAGCAGACTATTTGAGAACATAGAAATGTTGTACCACTCTAACAACCACCATGTCAGACTATGCAGAGAAGCCACTGAAATCCACAAACATGTGGACAATTTCAACAGAAAGGAGGAGACCATGAAAGTGAACGAAAGCTGGCTACCAGTATTTTTTTTAAAAAAAACCCCTCTAAAATAAAGACAGTAAATAAAGAACAACGCTGAAAAAGCAGACGAAATCCAGACAGGAAAAAATCAGCTAAAACCTCCCAACAAAGGATTCCCCCAGGCAGGAATCAGCCTGGCTTTGAATCTGCAAGGCCATAAAATGCTAATCAAAGTGATCAATTGCAACATTCACATTTGCCTCCATCAGACAATAGTTCTTTCTCCCACCTTGGACTTTCCACAGATATATAAACACTTGCCTAGTTTCCAAGAGACCTCACAACTTCTGGGATACCTGCCACAGATGTGGACAAAACGTTAGGAGAGAATGATTCTACAGGGCCGTAGCCAGACATTTTGGGGGGGGGGGCTTTCGAAATTTTCGGGGGGGGGTTGAACCCCTAGCACCCCCACCCCGCTACAAACCTGTCAATATCTGCTTGAGATAGTGCCTGGAGGGACTCTTAATGTTTTGCATCTCATAGATTTAGCATGGGGATTTGGTTAACCAGTTAAAATTCATGAGTAAACCAGGTTTTTTTATAACCTGAAAAATTTCGGGGGAGGGTTGAACCCCTACCCCCCCCCCCCCCCTCGCTACAGGCCTGCTTCTGGAACATGGCCATACAGCCCGGAAAACTCACAGCAACCCAGCCTACCGGCTCTTAGGAATTGTGAGAGTAGAAGTCTCACACCTGGGCTGAAATTTGCCCACGTCTGATGTAGATCCACCTTCTGACTCCAGCTTTGGCCCCATAGTGTGCAAATATTGTTGCTGCCGCTCCCCAATCCCTGTGCTCCCTGAAGCAGTTGCCTCGCTTTATCTATGGAAAGGACTAATTTCAATTCCCTCCAGTGTTTGATTTCTGTTCCTCTCTGCGATTCTTCCCCGAGCTCCGCCGCTGGATCGCCTTTCTCCTCCGCCTGCCTCCTCCAGTCCAGCCCCGCCTCCCCGTCCCTCTTTCTCTCTGCTTTCTGCTCTCAATGTGTGTTCCTGATGTGGCCCTGTCGGAAAAGCTCGTTTACCCCGGCGGGGTCCCCGGCGGTTTAAGGATAATGTTTATCAGGATCGAACGTGCTCGCCTTGTTTCCCTTGCGCTGCCGAGCGGAGGCTGAAATAACAAGGGTCACGTCCAGGGAGAGCCCGGCCCGGGCCCAGGGCAGCCCGAGGAGGAGGCGCCGCCTTCCCATAAACAGCAGCCGGCTGGTCGCCCTGACCTGCCTGGCAAAAAGATTAATTTCAGGTACCAAATAATGAAATAATTGGCGGGAGAAGGAAAGGAGGGGGCCGAGGGGGGAAAAGAAGGAGGGGTGGGCGAGAGAGAGCTTTCTTTCTTTCTTTCTTTCTTTCTTTCTTTCTTTTCTTTAGATAAAACAAAGATGTCTCCACTCTAACTTCCATGGCTCAGTGTTATATAATGCTGGGCGATGTAGTTTGGTGAGGCAACCAACAATGTGTTGTCGAAAGCTTTCATGGCCAGAATCACTGGGTTGCTGTGAGTTTTCCAGGCTGTATGGCTATGTTCCAGAAGCCTTCTCTCCTGACGTTTCACCCACATCTATGGCAGGCATCCTCAGAGGTTGTGAGCCATTGAAATCCACAAGGATGGGGACAATTTCAACGGAAAGGATGAAACCATGAAAATGAATGCAATCTGGCTACCAGTATTAAAAAATATTTAAAATCAGGACAGTAAATAAAGGACAGCACTAAAAAAAATGGGAATTCAAAACAAGAAACAATCAGGGCCAGTTAACACATCACAAGAAAAGATTCCCCCAGGCAGGAATCAGCCAAGCTTTGAAGCTGCAAGACTATTCAATGCTAGTCACGGTGATCAATTGCAACATTAACACTTGCCTCCAACAGATAAAGAGTTATTTCTCCCACCTTGGACATTCCATAGATATATAAATGCCACTTGCCTAGTTTCCAATATATCTCTAATATACCTTGTGGATTTCAATGGCTCACAACCTCTGAGAATGCCTCCCATATATGTGGGCGAAACGTCAGGAGAGAATGCTTCTGGAACATGGCCTTACAGCCCAGGAAAACCACAGCAACCCAGTGATTCCAGCCATGAAAGCCTTCCACAACATATCACCAGGTTAACTTCCCCACTCCTCAGTTATCACCCTCCCCCACATTGTTACTTCGCTTTCTCAGCAACCTAACAACCAACAGTATTTGGCAAAGGAGGCTAAAGACCTTGAAAAACTACAACTCCGTGTTTCCATATAGCATTTAAGGTGATGTCAACAGCATTGGTTCTACAGTGTATTTGAGTCTCTCTCATTGGAGAGAAAAAGCGGGATAATAATAATAATAATAATAATAATAATAATAATAATAATAATAATAATAGATGCATCCAAAGACGGCAGAATCAGGTGTCCACTGAAGCCATGGATTTCAGTGCCTGCAGCTTCAGGGTGCATCTATAGTGTAGAATAAATGCAGTTTGGTTCCATGTAAACTTCCATGGCTGGATGCTATGGAAACCTGGGAATTCTAGTCAGGCGAGGTACAAAGACTTCATAAAACTCCCAAGGTCCCCTAGCATTGAGCCATGATAGTTAAAATGGAGTCAAACTGCATTCATTTTACACTTTCCCTCCCTCGGACCTTACTTCGTACAAGCCCGTCTTAAATTTCACCGCCAAAACCATACTATCTTTTCTTTCTTAAAACTGGTTGGCTCGCTCACGAACAAGTTATGCCGGAGCAGCACTTACTGGTTTACAAAGCAACAGATTGTTTGGAAGCCTTCTCTTCGCACCAGTTGCCACAGAGACAGCCATGTGTTTTGGTATAAAAAGGAAGCTTGTGACACCTTAGAAACTAACCAATCTATTTTATCATAAACCTCAGCTGGAATAAATCAGTCAGACTTTAAGGTGCCGTGAGACTTTTTTTCTGTTGGAACCAATAGATCTTCCTCCAAATCACAAGGCACGGCCCATCCGCTTGTGCCACTGAATAGTACCATTCGCTGTTAATGTGCCTGATTGTAACTTCAATGTATCCGCTTCTTAGTGCCCAGTGCAAACCTTAGTATACTTCAAATGCAAATTCCACTGAGTCCAGTGAGACTTACTCCCAGGTAAATTTACCTGGGACTGCAGTCTTGTTAATAAACCCTTCCTTTATAGACGGAAAGCATTCAATTGTTTAGATCCAGCTCCCAGGCCCCGTCTGCACTGAACATTTAATACAGATTGAATTGCATGATATGGTCAGTGTAGACTTATACAATGTAGCCCAGAGCATTGATTGATGGTTAGTGTAGATGGGGCCTCAGATTAAGCCTACCTGGTTGATGGATTGCAACCTCTTCTTTAGAATTGTTTTTGTTCAGTTTTGTTATTCCTTCCTCACAGCACTTCCTGTGTCAAACTGACTGGGTCTGGTAATATGTTCTCTGCTTAAATGGCTGATCCTAATTGCATTCATTTAGAAATAAATTCCACCAAAATGAACAGAATTTACTTCTTGGATGTGTCTTCCGTTTGCCTGTTGGTTTAAGGCAATCCCATGAATTTCATAGGGGTTTCTTAGGCATGGGATACTCAAAGGTGGCTTTGCCAATTCCTTCACTTAAAATGTAGTCAACAGTACCTGGTATTCGTTGTCTGCTTCCCATCCAAGTACTAGCTAGGGCTGATCCTGTTTAGTTTCCAAGATCAGCCTTCCAAGTCAATCTCCTTTTAAGGCTAATATATTGTCTGATGAAGAGATCTGGAAACCTCAAAAACTTCTCCACAGTTTCACATACACAATTCTTAGACAAGGAATGCTCAGAGGTGATTTTGCCAATCCCTTACTCCGAAATAAAGCCTAGGAATTCGTATCTGGTCTCCCATTCAAGTGCTAACCAGGTCTGACCCTGCTTAGTTTCAAAGATCAGACAGGATCTGATGTCTTTATGGTATTTAGATCACCTTTAAGCAATGACTCAGTCACTGGGGCTGCTCTACTGGGACTACCGATTGGAAGTTGTGCTTTACTTTGAAGTCAATACACCTTCAATTTTACAATGTCAGAGCAGATCCCGTAGCCCAGAACCAAGTTCCTACCAGAAGGAGTAATATCTACTCGGAAGTAAGGCAAATCCTACAGATTTCAACGGAGCTATTCAAAGAAGCACATTCTTTTCTCTAAATAGTTCTATTTATAATTGAAAGTGTTGAGGATACTGGTGCAAGGAAAATATTTAGGGAACCATTCGCCTTGGATATGAGAGGAGGAGAAAAAAAGAGGAGACACATTAAAATATGCGTGGTCAAGGAAGAATGACTTGCTTGAGGAAAATCTGAGTTCAAGTTGCTCTTCTGTCTGCTGAGGTGACATTATTCTGTTTGGATTCCAGCTGGAGGATTAGAGGACGGCATATTGCTATTAGTCCTCTGACTGAAAACTGTTATTGTACCAGGGCTTTCTAGATCCTGTTAGTCCAGTTAACATCACTGGCCAGTGGCCACATAATCAATTCACATATTATAGTGAACCTCCATAGGCTCCTGTAAATTGATGTTGATGCTTGATGTTTATGTCTTATATTAGATATTATTTATTTGATAGGTTATATGTTGGGATATTTTGTGTTATTACGTTTGTATTTGTTGCTGTATTGAGATATTGAATGTTTGTCTTTTTTTTTGTCTGTTGAAGTCCACCCTGAGGCCCCCAGCCCCCAGATAGAGCGGAATATGAATAAAGTTGTATTATTATTATTATTATTATTATTATTATTATTATTATTATTATTCCAATGGTATAACAGAGGAGATACCAAGACCAAGAATGTCTAGAATCCCACAATCAGCACAGCGAATAACATTCCAAATAGTCCAATCTGCTCCTGTGTACATTTACTTGGGAGAAAAGACCCTCGGGGTTCAGTACCATTGTACCTATTTCAGAGATTTCCTCATGGATTTGGCTGCATGCCATTGGACACAAGCCCTAACAATGTGGAATTTGCCTTGAGCCTGGTGTAAACACAGCCTGTGATGTTTCAGTATGGGAAATGGGAGAACAACTTCCATTAGTCACATAATTTTTAATACCCCACTCCCTTAAGTGTGCATCCTAACATTGTCAGCATAGGCATATCTAGGGTAACAAAACCTTTAACAAAGAAGCTCCTTTTTTACGAAGTCTTTTCATGCCCCCTCCTGGTCCTCTGTTTAACTGTTTTAGCAGCATTACCATTGGGTGATGGCGAAGGAGGGCTTGATAAACCCAGCTTTCTGTAATGGCTGAAAGCAGTATCTCAGGAGGAAATTATGCAATACAATGTGGGCTAAGAAAGACTGGACCCCCCCCCCCCCTTCCAATCCTACTGAAGCCAAGACTGTCTGTCTACAAGAGGCAAAGTAAACAGCGGCTGCTTCCAGAATCCAATATTGAGGATGTGTGAACTGTAAAATGGAATGAAAATGGGGGAACAAATAAGCCTTTTGGACCAGCTCACAAAAATGGAAGTCATTAGAAAAGAAGACACTGGTGGAAACAAAAGCCACCTCTGGGTACATTTTGGAATAAACTTTTAAGTGGTCTCTAAAAGGTTCCAAATGTTTTTGTTGACTTATACAATGCTTACTTGATCTGGTTGTCTCTGTTCACTTGAGTAGTTTTGAGTAAAATGTTTGCTGAAACGTATTGACTTGTTCTTTCCTATGGTAGAAGAACCTATCAACATTATTTCTATCCTGGTATCAAATTTTATGTTGAACTAATGTACAAAGAAATGGGACTTCTTAAATCCTGAAACTGAATCCCAATCTTAAACACAAGAGCTTAGACTAATATCTCATAGAAATCAAGGGAGATCAATGCAAACATTTCAGTGAGCGTTGATTACGAGATCCCATCCTGCGCCATAAAGTAACCCAGAGGGACTAATTAATATGCATAGACTTGGGATGCTAGCTGATTAGAATCTGGGTGTATCTTCCATGAAGCAAAGCTGAATATGCTTTTCTGACCACAATCCCCTCTACTGCAATGGTCAGGACCTGCAGTTGTAAAAATCTTGACATTTCCCCCTCCCGACAGACAGGAAGCATTATTTACAGAAGAAGCAGCAGTGCGAGTCTGACAGTATACCTTTGCAAAGCAAACATCTCCAGGGCAGCTTCCTTGCAGGACTCCCTCAAGCTCACCTGCTGTTGCTCAATATCCCCACAATGGGGCTCACTGGCACTTTTGAGGGTATTTCAGGGTCAAACTCTATACCTGGATGTAAATGTACCTGGATGTCGAATTTAGTGGGTGACTAGGATTTGAATAGTAGCTATGTTTTAAAAAGGACTTGGTGGTGAGAGTGTTAGGAAGTTCAGAGATCCAGTATCAAGATCCATTTTCACTCTCCCTAACTCTTTGGGAAGAGAAGGGAGTGGGATATGAATGAATGTCCAAAAAAATTAGTGGCCAGCCTCAGATAAGATACATCTTGATTTAAAGGGGTGTGGAGTGAAATGCCATTTGCTGCTACTCATAAGATTCAACAATACCTCATCTTGCCTAAGAGTTAGTTTGGAATATCACAAAATGGCAGCTGATGGCTTCCATGGCCCAAGTGGTGAGTGAATCTTAACTTTAAAAGAACTTTCAATAGTACAAAAGCTGTTCTTTCAATTTGCATTCATTCCATAGTACAGATGTACCCTTAGATAGGGTCAAATATTTTGGACATGTCATGACAGGACACTACGCATTGATAAAGGATAAGGCAAAAATTAACCACATTTAGATAAAATAGTCATTTTCCCTCTTGGGCCACCCTGTTTCATCATTTTTGGCAAAGTGGACTACCTTTTTACTGGGAAAAGAAGCCACAGTGAATTCAACAGGACATAGGATTGCAATTTTAGCTTTGCAGCTATGTCACTGTGGACTTGTTGAGCTAGTTTGATGTCAGATCTCTAGGTGGGGTAGGCTGTTTTGATCCTTGAGCAAATTTTTAGGTATATAACTTAATATGGTTGTATTTTTACATCCAAGAAGGAAGGGAGGAACATAATGGTTGGATTTTCTACCTCAAATGCTAGAATAATTTGGCAGCAGATAAGATGCATGATGACTGGAAGGGGTGTGAGGTGAGAAGTAATTTGCTGTTACTCATAATGTTTCCAGTCTCTGCTAAGAGTAAACATGTGGCATCTCCAGTTAATGATTGCAAAATGACAGCTAGTGGCTTCCATGACAGAGGGTGGATTTCAGTCTGAACTCTGAAGGAACTGTCCGAAATCCAGTAGCTGCCTCCTAAATTTGGATACCTTAAATAAGGCCTTAAAGATTAGACAAAATTCACCAATCCATTAACACCGGAGCCACCAGAAACAACTTTGGAAAACTTTCAAGATCATATAGCAACAGGAATTAATGGTCTCATTTATGTGGGCACCAGTTCAAAGTTCTATTCAAAAACATTCTGAAAGTAGAATCCTATGGGATACAAACACATCTTAAATTATAACGGGAGCAGACCCACTGAATTAAGTGCTGGATTAACATTTATATAAATCTTATACAAATTCCATTTGTCTTATTGAATAATTAGTTGAATGGGTCTACTCTAGTTAGGACTATCCTAGGAATGCCAACCCATTCATTGAATAGGCCTACCTTAGTTGAGCTTAGCAATTGATTTAGGGCCTGGATTCAAAGGGAATTTACAGTGAAGTAAGTATATTACAGTTTTGCAACCTGAGACTGGAATGAAGGGCTCGGTTACTGAGGCATACTAACAAAGGATCTCTTTTATTTCTTAGTGTGACAACTCATATATAAATACTTTATGTGTTGCAGTAAATAATAAATTGAATCCAGACATTGTCAGCCATAGAGAAACCTACCACTCTGCATGACTTAAGTTCTGTTGACTGCATTTGGACTATTCTAATATTTCAGGCATAGTTATACTTATGTAGACACACTAAAGTCAATTCGATTTAGGTGAGTTGTGCCTAAATTAAGTCCATTTGATTTGAGATCTATGATTAGATATCAGCTCAACTATCTTCAGTTCAAACCTGTGATGAACTTTTCCATTTTTTAAAAAATATCATTTGAGATTTCCTTCAATGTGATGGAAAGAAGAAGAAAGCCTACAATGAACCATTTGGCTTAAATTTTCTCTGGATGTGAAGGGTAATTGGGATTCCTGATCAATAGTAAACACTAGTTCTTTCTGTTATGATTCAATAAGCTCCATGCAACAAATGAACAGATCAGTAAATAGAATTTAGAAAGTTTTTAAGGAAGCCCAACACTGACTTGCTCTCCCAAGTTATCTGTCCTGCCTCCATCTTTGATGTTTAGACTTCTATCTCTCAGGGACACATCCCTTTCTCAGGTTTCAGCTTCCTTCCTGGAATTTCCCATTCCCTTTGTTTCAAAGAGTGAGCTTAGCCTAGCTAGGGGAAAGATCCTAGTCTATAGTTCTCTTAAATATAGTTCCTCCTGATATGCAGATCTCTCTGCTAACACTTCCTGCCTTCCCCTCCTCTCACAACAAACATTACACTAGGTGGCAAAGTGCTACCCACCATTTGTTGGTGGAGAATGACTCCTACTATTTCTCAGCATTGACTATACTATAGAGGGTTGATGGGAGTTGCAATCCAATAAGGAGGCAGCATTTTGCATATCCCTAATATTAGCCATTATCTGTATCTGCACATTTAAACATCTCTATAGGATTTCAGTGCAATCCTATCCATGGGTGAATGAAGCCCTCCTGTGTTCAAAGGGTTATAAGGGTATAAAGGGTTGTAGTTTTAGCAGAGAACACATTCCCTAAATATATAGAGAACTAAGGTCACATTTACACTAACCACTTAGGTCAGTTTCAAACCAGTACTGAAGAAAGCGGTTTTGCTATGCAGATGATTACACAGGAAATTCTGGAACCAGTTTGAGGCCCAGATGATGATTACACAAACCACGGATCTTTGATGTGTGTTATAGCTTTCCTTTGTGAGCTTTAGTGGGCATGAGTAGTCTTGCTGCTACAATTTGAAGCTAGCTTCAAACTGCATTAAATAGTCAGTATAGATGAGGCCTAGGTGGTACATCTAGATATTTGGTTTTGAGTTGATACATTGTTGTGTAAATCAGTCAATAAAATCCAGCCTACTCTGATTTACTCAAGAGTCCCAAAACATTAAAACATATGATAAAATGAAAGCTGAGTCTGTGTGGTGTAGTCGCTTGAAGCATTGGACTATGATTTTGAACAAAGTTCAAATGTCTGCTGGGCGATGGAAGCCTTCTCGGTGATCTTGGACAAGTCACACCTTCTCAGACTGGAAAGATGACAAAAATAATCCCACTCTTAACACATCTTTGCAAGATACCCTGTGATTGGTCCTCCTTAGGGTCACCATAAATCAGAAAGGACTTGAAGGCACACAACAATAAGGAATCAGAAGAAGAAAGATGGCCTTAAAGATTGATGGATCCAGTAAAGGAAGCCTGGGCTCTGAATTTACAAGACTTGAATTTTCAAGACTTGGTTGATGCCAAGTTATGTGGCTAGGACTAGAAGTATATCAAATCCCTAAGCTAATGTGTTCATAAGTAGATACTTACCTGATGGGAAATAACAGTAAATCTCACTTTTTTCAACAAGTCTTATATACGAATGCAGTGTAAGAAGCTTTTCTGTACCTTCACAAGAGAACATATACCTTGCCCCTATGAATGTCATTTGACCCAAAAGAGAAAAGTATTCAATTGTAGGTGGAATCTGATCTGATGAATAAAAAATGGTAGATTCAGGGGCAAAAGGGATGGAATTTGTGGCCTTGCCAAGATCCTTGCCAACCAAATCCCATTTTCTGCCATGCCCACTAAACCTGGGTCCAGAGTGGCCTGAAATGGTCAAAGTTCTTTGGGATATGGCCAAGGCAGGCTAAACAGGAAAAACATGTGTGTTGAACGTTCTAGGTTGGTTGGCAGTGCTGTCCAGGCCAACTGTGATGCTTTTCCTTGGAGCCAGATTTCCACCCCCCCCCCCCCCCACACACACACACACAAATTAAATATGAGCATTTATGATCATCTGGGGAGGGCCTTCTTTCTGTCTCAACACTCTCTGAAGCTGGATTGGTGGGAACAAGATGGGAACAAAGGGGTATGTTTAGGTGACTGCTCCCAGGCTTCAGAACTCCCTCTCTAGAGAGACCAGGATGGCCTCACCCCTGCTTTCCTTTCATGACCTACTTCTGCCATCAGGTTTTTATAGAATTTATTCATGACATTTCTACCCCACCTTTCTCAACCCTGAAGGGGACTCAAGGCGGCTTTACAACATAGACAACTATTTGATGTCTTTAAAAATAGTGTACAATAAAATAAACATTTAAGATAGAGCTATAAAATACAATTAAAATAATTAAAAACATTTAGAGTAATATCAACACAATTAATCATGTGATCCACAGACATAATCTGGGCTGTTCCAATAGTCATTGCACATCTTTTTGTATCTATTTATTGTGCCAGTTCTCCAAAGGCTTGGTCATAAAGCCATGTCTTCACTTTTTTACAGAAAGTCAGGAGGAAGGGGGCTGATTTAATCTCCCTAGGGAGAGAGTTCCCCAGCTGAGGAGCCACCACTGAGAAGGCCCTGTCTCTCATCCCCACCAGTTGCACCTTAGAAGAAGACAGACCGAGAGCAAGGCCTGCCCAGATGATCTTAAACTCTGAGATGGTTCACAGTGAGAGATACGTTCAGACAGGTATGCTGGGCTAGAGCTGTTTAGGGCCTTATAGGCTAAAGCCAGCACTTTGAATTGTGTTTGGTAGCAGACTGGCAACCAGTGGAGCTTACAGAATGATGAGAAGCAGGATACTTGGGATGAGGCGAGTAGAATTTTGGGGGGACTGTATAGCTTTTAAGTGTAATTTTAAATGTATTTTATGTTTTGTTCCATGACAAAATAGTCATATTTTAATGCATTTGCTCTTATTGGAAATAACTGCACCCAGTCACAGTCACTCCTGACACAAAAAATGTAATGGCACACAGGTAACTCAGCTGTTAAACTAAAGAACCATGTCTTTGAACTGCCAAGGACAAAGATATGCCACTACAAAAATGTATTTGGTTAGCAGAGGATGGTTATTTCTTTGCAGTTGTTACTGTAATTGTAATTGCCCAAAACATATACACTTCCTTTAAAAACCTGTTGGTTTAAAGTATGCACTCAGAGATAAAACACAAAGTCTTCTTTGAAAATAACACATATTGTAATGTTTACTCATAAACATATTGTATTAATTCACCATACAGACACATTTCTTATTTAAATTTAGTTACAGATAGGATGTAGTTCTCTCTGTGTAGAGTACACAGGGTATCATTCTTAATTAATAGTTCATAGTCTTTAAGTATATTTGTACTCACTGAAGTCAATAAGTCATACTTCTCTACTGAAGTCCAAACAGCAACATATATGCATCCACCTCCACTGAGGTCTGATGCAACAGTTGAAGTGATTACAAAATGGAGTTCTGAGTCTGAACATGCTCAGTACAATCACATGTCTATAGTCCCTCCCACACCAAAGAGGTGCAGTCAAACTGGCAAATCAACATAAACATAGAATACAGATTTGCAAAAGTATACATTAACAAATAAATACCGTGTTTCCCCGAAAATAAGATAGTGTCTTATATTAATTTTTGCTCCCAAAGATGTGCTAGGTCTTATTTTCAGGGGATGTCTTATTTTTCCATGAAGAAAATTTGACTTTTATTGTTGAACAAAAAAAATTGAACATTTATTATATACTGTACAGTAGATATCATCACAAACCTGCATAACGAGACAAACTGTGAATCCTATCAAGAATTTCTTGTTATTACCATTATTTTCATGTACAGCAATCTATGGTATGTACATTTACTGATCCTGCATGCTCTGGTGTTCTGTTCGATGGGCATGCTTCCAAACAAAAACTTTGCTAGGTCTTACTTTCAGGGGAGGCCTTATATTTAGCAATTCAGCAAAATTTCTACTAGGTCTTATTTTCTGGGGATGTCTTATTTTCGGGGAAACAGGGTAGTGAGAGGCTCGGGTGGTTGTTTTTTCCAACAACTCTGGAGAAAGGCAAGATAAAATAAAGTAAGTACAGTAGAGTCTCACTTATCCAACATAAACGGGCCCGGCAGAATGTTGGATAAGCGAATATGTTGGATAATAAGGAGGGATTAAGGAAAAGTCTATTAAACATCAAATTAGGTTATGATTTTACAAATGAAGCACCAAAACAGCATGTTAGACAACACATTTGGCAGAAAAAGTAGTTCAATATGCAGTAATGCTATGTAGTAATTACTGTATTTATGAATTTAGCACCAAAATATTACGAAAACATTGACTACAAAAATGCATTGGATAATCCAGAATGTTGGATAAACGAGTGTTGGATAAGTGAAACTCTACTGTAAATAAAACTATATACATAATAAAAGTGAAAATGCATATGTGTGTATGAGGCACGTGTCCATTTCCACAGACAGGCTACCACCTCCACAAACAGCTACATTCCCAGTGCTGAGGAGCCACCAATGGCCCTCCCTCCAAGGAACATTGCAGGTTATAACAGCGCCATGAACAAGTCCAAGAGCCCTGTCAGTGTCTTCCACAAACACCATCCTGCCCACCACCCAAGGGAAGGCCTTGATTTAATTCTAGATTTCATCCTAGATTTTCTGTTTTTCCCCCACCAAAGGCACTTCCCAGTGTTCCTTTCTCTCTCCATTGGTGTGGAATTTACATGACCCCACTCATTGCCTCTTCCTTAACCCTTTCCTACCCTTTCCTATGGTACACAGCAAACAGAGCAGAATTGATCAGCAACTGAACAACTAAATATACTGGAGCGGTTTGGGGGACTGACTCAACATGGTGGAAGTTTGTAGTTCACCCTGCATCAAGACAGCACTGTGACCCCCACCGACAATGGACCTGGACCACATGTGACACACAGAACCCCCATGACCAACAGAACATACAGGAGGGATTTGGTGTGAATTTGGCCTTCACATTTGGGAGTTGTAGGTACTGGGACCAGGATCAAACTTGGCACACAGAACCACCATGACCAAGTGAATCTATTGGGGGTGTTTGAGGAGAACTGACTTTCATTTCTGGGAGTTGTAGTTCACCTACATTCGAAGACACAGTGACTCCCAATGATAATAGACCAGGACCAAACTTGACACACAGAACCCTCACGACCAGCTAAACCTACTAGAGGGCATTGAGGGGGACTGACCTCCATGGCGGGAGCTGTACTTTACCCTGCAACCAGAGAGCACACTGAACTAGCTCTTTTGGAGCTTAAAGACCCACTTTGGAGATACTCAAACCGGTGGAAGGAGGCGGGTGGGGGGTGGGTGCCAGGCCAGGTATGGCATGGACTGTAGACTGCATAATAAAATAAGTCATCTCCCTCCTGACTCTCTCCACCCGCCCGCTACGAACAAGGCTGTGTGTGTGTGTGTGTGTGTGTGTGTGTGTGTGTGTGTGTTTCTAGGTGTCTGGGAATCGCCGACGAAGTTGGACGCGGGTCGGGGAAGAGCAGGAACGCCGCCTCGTGTGTCTGTATCTATGTTATTCCAAGAACCGGAGGAAAATAGCAATCCACAGAAAGAGGGAGGGAGAGACGCGGTCTTGAAGGAAGAACAGACAACGGGGGAGCCTCTGGTGTCCTCGGACGAAGAACCAAGAGCGGGGAGGGAGGGCTGACAGATGCAGGCGGGAGAGAAGTGAGGAAAGCCTTGTGGTTGGTTTTTTTCTCCCTCCTAGGCGAAGGGAACCTTTCCAGCCCAGCAAAAGTCAACAAGCTGCTTGAAGGAATGAATCAATGTTGGGATGGGGGGTATTAGGGCAAAGGGAAACGAATAATTCTAAGAATCCCCAGATTGGGGGAAAGTATTGTATTTTTATAATATAACTTTCTTGATTCAGAAATAGGCACTGTTTTTTAGGCGTTGGGTTCTCACTCAATGTGCATACCTGTGCCTTCAAGTTGCCTCTCGATTTATGGGCTCCCCATGCATTTCACAGGGTTTTCTTAGGCAGCGGATACTCAGAGATGGTTTTGCCAGTTTCTTTCTGCGAAGCCTGCAGCACCCGGTATTGATTGGTGGTCTCCCATCTAAGTACTAACCCGGACTGACCCTGATTAGCTTCCAAGGTCGGAGGAAATCAGTCGCCTTTGGGGCTGCAGTGGGAATTTTACGACCTCTGAAGAAAGCAGGAGCAGTTTTTGGGTATCAGATGATCCCAAAGACTGATTTCTAGAAGACCTAGGTCACTTTCATTTTGTCCTATGGCGTCAGACGAATCATACCTCAATCTAAAAGGTCAGGAAAAACAGAGAACTGCACCACATTGTAGAATTAATGCAGTTTAAGTGCTGTGGTTCAGTAGTATAGAATCTTGGGAGTTAGAATTTTCTTTTAGACTTCTCTGCCCAAAAGTGTGGGTGCCTCGGCAAACCATAACTCCCTTAATTCTATAGCATTGATCCATTAATCCAGTCAGTTAAAGCGGTGTCAGGCTGCATTAATTCTACAATATAGATGCACCCAGAGACTTCGAAAACGGATTCGAGAAGGTAGTATTTTCAGACAACAGCCCGAGTGTCTCATCCTCTGGGATAAACTCGTTTGGAACAAAGGCCCTTTCCTTTTAACAGGATGCATGTGTTCAGGAACGTAACCTTATACTTTCCCAGCCCTTTAAAGTCTCTTTACACAAAGGCATAAAAGAACAACGCTGTCTCCGATCGTAAAAGGCACTTATTTGGAGCGGATTCCACAGCTTTCAGTACAATTCGCTTCCCAGTTAAAAGCATTTAGGAACTTGGTGTTACTCTCAAATTAATCTCACGGGGGTTTGGGGAGGGGGTCGGCTTTATTGGACCCTGTGCTTGGAAGTGAGCAGTCGTCGTAAACTTGAAGGGAAGGATTGGGGTTCAACAATGCTCTACATAAGAAAATAGCCCACATGATGGGAAATGGGTAGATCAATAGATAGGGGTTAGAACTGACATGGCTCAGTGCTATGGAGTTATAGGAGTTGTAGTTTTACAAGATCATTAGCCTTCTTTGCCAAAGAGTGCTGGTGCCGGGCCCAACTGGAAATCCCAGGATTCCAAAGCGTTAAGCCATGGCAGTCAAAGTTTCACTGCCACGCAGTCCTAAACCCATTCCTGTATACTAAACAACGTGATGCCTGTTTTCCGGATCGGGGCCTTCAGCATGCCCATTCTCTCCTCAAAAAATTATAATATTGAGGAGATAATTGAAGATATTTTTGAGGGACTGAGGACCTTGAAAAACAAGGGGTGCATTTTTCTTCAGCCATAGATATATAAGTAGTTTCGACTGCATCTATGGCAGGCATCCTCAGAGGTTGTGAGGTCTGTTGGAAACTAAGCAAGGGGGATGTACATATCTGTAGAAGGGAGAAAGAACTCTTGTCTGTCGGAGGCAAGTATGAATGTTGCAATTAATCACCTTGATTAGCACTGAAAGGCCTTGCAGTTTCAAAGCGTGGCTGTTTCCTGCCTGGGGGAATCCTTTGTTGGGAAGTGTTAGCTGGCCCTGATTGTTTCATGTCTGGAATTCTCCTGTTTTCAGAGTGTTGTGGATTTTAATGGCTTCTCTGTGTAGTCTGGCATGATGTTTGTGGGGTGGTCTAGCATTTCTGTGTTTTAAAATAATATGCTGCGTCCAGATAGGTTCCTCAGGTGCTCTGCTATGGCTGACTTCTCTGGTTAAGTCTGTAGGGCCTTTCATGTTCCTTGATTCGTGTTTGGGCAATGCTGCGTTTGGTGATCCCTAGGTGGACTTGTCCACAGCTGCATGGTTTACAGTAGACTCCTGCAGAGGTGAGAGGGTCCCTTCGATTCTGTTATGAACGACAATTCAATGAAACCAGCGAACCAAAGAACCACTAAGGCTGGACTTTCGGGTGACTGCCCTCATCTCTCAATCTGTGTTTTGCTGCCTTTTAGGGGTCGCTTGAAACTGTCTACTTTAATTTTCCCCTCGAGAACTGAAAAGCCAACCCATATCATTTGATTGGATTCATTTCGCTTCTAAAGTGCTCAATAATGTCATAAATCTACGCAACTGCTGGTCGGGGACCCCACGCTTGGAGGCTCCCGTAGGAAATATTGATGTGAAGCTGAGACCTTGAGCTGTCAGCGAAAGGCAGAGAAGCAGAGGAAGGTCTCTGAGAAGACAAGAACGAGGAGGGAAGCGACACTTACACGGTAGGATTAATGCAGTTTGACATCACTAAATGCCATGGCTCAATGCTATGTAATCCTGGGATTTAGTTTGCCGAGGCACCAGCATGCTTTGGCAGAGACGGCTTTGAAAAACTACAACTCCCAGGATTTCATAGTTTTGAGACATTGCACTTGCAGTGGTGAGAAACTGCGTTAATTCCACAGCGTAGATGCACCCCAGGTTTCCTACCGAGAAACCACCGTGGTGTCATGAAACATTTCTTAGAGGGGGACACCTGGAATCATATAAGATTGAGGAAGAAAAAATGATGATCCGTGGGGACTTGGGGGGATTATACTATCTATCTATCTATCTATCTATCTATCTATCTATCTATCTATCTATACATACATACATACATACATACATACACGCACACCCCCTACACCCCCCCTATATTTATATATCTATATACACAGACACCCTATATATATTTACACACACACATATATGCACACATCCTATATATACACACTCTCTCTCTCTCACACACACACTATATATATATACACACACACACATACACACACCCTATATACACTCGCACCCTATATATATATATACACCCCTATATATACACAAACCCTATATATATACATACACATATACCTATAAATACACACATATTCACACACGATATATATATATACACACATTCTATATATATTCTCTATAATATTCACACACACCATATATATATATATACACATATACACACACACACATATACTTCTATATTCACACACACTATATATATATATATTCTCACTCTATTCATAGTATATATCTTTCTCTATATGTTCTCTCCCCCCCCCTCTTTCTATGTATATATCTACTATGTATTCACACACTCCCGACGGATCTATGTCAGCGCCCCAACCTTGCTGAATTATTTTGTTTCTGGTGGTGGTCAAGGCCTCTTTCCAGGCGGGAGCTCCAAAGCCTGTCAATTACGGCAAGAGCCCCCCCCCCCCCCCCCACACACACACACACAATTCGGCGCGATCCGGGCTTTCCTCGCAAGTTCCGCCGGGCCTTGGCTCCTCGCCTTGATCGGCGGTTCGTTTAATGAAGTGTTAGTTGCCTTGGCGGGCGCGATCCCTCCTGGCCCGTCCCGTCGGGGGAACCTCGCCATTGTCTAATGAGGGTTTTCCTGGAGAACCCAGCCGGCTGCAAAGGGGAGCGAGCGCTGAGCTCATTTGCCTGGGTCATTCCTTTCACGACGCAAAGGAAAATAGACACATTTTCATGTCCAAGGCATTGAGGCCGGCCTTTGAAAGCCTTGTTGGTTTTAATAAAGGAATCGGTTTCTCATTTGTCACATGCTCTATAAATTTAGAGGCAATGGGGGGAGAAATGCCGCTATTGTTCTGTCCTCAATTTCAGCCTGCGATTTCCTCCAGGCTTCCAGATGACCTTGTAACAGCGCCATCTAGAGGACGCTTCAGAGAAATTGCGGATTTGTTTTAACTGGATTGCTGTGCGTTTTCCGGGCTGTATGGCCACGTTCCAGAAACATTCCCTCCTGACGTTTCGCCCACATCTATGGCAGGCATCCTTAGAGGCTGTGAGATCTGTTGGAAACTAGGCAAGCGAGGTTTATATATCTGTGGAAGGTCCAGGGTGGGAGAAAGAACTCATGTCTGCTTGAGGCAAGTGTGAATGTGGCAATTGATCACCTTGAATAGCATTGAATAGTTTTGCAGCTTTAAAGCCTGGCTTCTTTCTGCCTGGGGGAATCCTCTGTTGGGAGGTGTTAGCTGGCCCTGATTGTTTCATGTCTGAAATTCCCCTGTTTTCTGAGTGTTGTTCTTTATTTCCTGTCCTGATTTTAGAATTTTTTAATACTGGTAGCCAGATTGTGTTCATTTTCATGGTTTCCTCCTTTATGTTGAAATTGTCCACATGCTTGTGGGTTTCAATGGTTTCTCTGTGTAGTTTGACATAGTGGTTGTTACCAGATTTATTTACTTTATTATTCCCTAGGGCAAGAAGCAGCCAGGCTTTGAATCTGTAAGGCCATTAAATGCTAGTCAAGGTGGCCAATTGCTACATTCACACTTGCCTCATACAACAAGAGTTCTTTCTCCCACTCTGGACCTTCCACAGATATATAAATTTCACTTGCCTAGTTTCCAATATACTTCACAACCTCTGGGGATGCTTGCCATAGATGTGGGTGAAACGTCAGGAGACAATGCTTCTGGAACGTGACCCAAAAGTTCAAGGAAGCATGACATCTTTTTTTTTTACTTTGTTTACTTTTACAAGAAGATGGTTGTGAGGAAAGAGGACAACCCCCCCTCAATAAAATTCCTCTTCAGTCCTCAAATTTCTAACATTGCAAAGAATACGGCTTACAAAGGCATTCACCCCTAGAACTTTTCTGTTTGTTGTCTTCTCATTTCTTAGGTAACTTTGCCTGTCCCTTTTCTTTGGATGCTTGGACTGTATTTCTCATCTAAATGCTCCCCGTACTGAAGGGCTGAAGGAGATGTTCATTTGAGGCAGCATTATTTGGTGCATGTTCATTTTGCCCTCATGTTCATTTTGTAGCTACTGCACACCGTTACCTTCCTTTTATAACCTTGTGAGTTACATTCAGGTGAGAGATCAAAGAAAGGGTCAAATTAGGTCCCATCTACACTGCCATATAATGCAGATTTCTGAATGATGTGGCCAGTGTAGACTTAAATAATGCAGTTCAATACAGCTACAAGGCCTTTCAATGGTAATCAAGGTGATTAATTGCAACATTCACACTTGCCTTCAACGGACAAGAATTCTTTCTCTTACCCAGATATATAAACCTCCCTTGCCTAGTTTCCAACAGCCGTCACAACCTCTGAGGATGCCTTCCATAGATGTAAGCAAAACATCAGAGAAAATGCTTCTGGAACATGGTCACACAGTCTGGAAAACTCACAACAACCCACTGCATTTATATGAGTCTACACTAACTATATAAAGCAGTTTCAAACTGCGTTCTATGGCAGCGTGAATGGGACCCATGTCTGGAATATCAGTATGCAAAGGGATCTTTTAGCGTTTACAAACTGACAAAAGAGAAGTCGATAGCATAGGCATTTGTAGGTTTAAACCATCCACATGCATACTGATCAGGCAAGAGGGACTGTGATACCGGACTGTGGTGGAGGCTCCTTCTTTGGAGGCTTTTAAGCAGAGGCTGGATGGCCACCTGTCGGGGTGCTTTGAATGAGATTTTCCTGCTTCTTGCAGGGGGTTGGACTGGATGGCCCGTGAGGTTTCTTCCAACTCTACGATTGGAGTTGGTTTCTTCCAACTCTACGATTCTATGATCTTCGCATGGTCTTTCCAGTGCTAGGCATGTATTTCACTCAGGCTGGCTTACCGCATTAAAATAAAGTGTACATTTTTTATCTGTGGCGAATCCATGAATTCAACGGATGTTTCTTAGCCAAGGAACACTCAAGAGATGCTTTGCCTTCCTCCGGATGCAGCCTAGAACGTTCCTTTTCCAATGCGATTAGCGACTGAGAATTTCCCAAAACCTTGTAACAGAAAGTCTAGCTTGCTGGGTCTCAGTGGTTGCTGTTTTGCAGTGGACTTAAAGGCAGTCCCGACTGGAGGAGTTTCCTTGGAGAATCCGAAATGAACGCAGCAGCAGCAGCAGCTCAGAGCCTTTCCTCAGGACATCCCTTCGTCCATTTCCCGCGCCAGGGCGAGGGGCAGAGGCGGCGCAAGACTTTGGTGGGTCGGACAAATAAGAGCCCGAAAGCATTCTCCAGCGACTGGAAACTTGCCTCTAAAGAGACTTCGGGGAGGGAATGGATGCCAAGTGAGTGATGTTTGAAATCGTGGCCACCATCCTGATCCTATTGAGTTGGCACTTTGACACGAGGGTGTTCTCGGAAGTCAGCCTCGCGGCAAATTCCATGCCATTTGCACTCGCCGGAGGAAATGTGCTCAAGGGATGTGTACGATTGTGCTATCGGTCGGAGAAACTGAAATCCTGAGATGTTTTCAGAGGGAATAGAAACACACCCCGCGGGTTGTAGAGCGCAGAAAGATCAGAAGGGCTGATTTGAAGACCTTTCTATTAAAGGAAATGTTAAACCATTTGTGTGTGGGTGGTGGGATATTGAATAAGGAATAAGGAATAATTGAATGGTCCCTTCCTTTGGGTGAAGCTAGAGGCGCGTCTCTGAATGTGATGCCCACTAACGCCCTGCCTGCTGTTTTGCAATCGGATTAATTTCAGTTGCAAACCAAAATCTTGGCATGAATACAATACCTGCCTCCTTTTTTAGATTTTAGATTTTGCAAAAAAATTAATCCTAACGAGATGTTAACCCGGATTAATTTCCTGTTGAACTTTCATGTTTGCTTCAGTGGTGTCTTAGAAGGGAAAGAAGTAACACCTGTTCGGTGCTTTGTGTAAGGATTTGAGAATTGACTGTCTAGTCTGTTTCAATGTTGTTGAAAATAGCAACCTCCCAAGCCTTTCACCATTTATTTCTTAATGTATATATTCCATGTGTATGTTGATTTGGCAGTCTGACTGTACCTCTTTGGTGTGGGAGGGGTTATAGACATGTGATTGTACTGAGCATGTTCAGACTCAGGACTCCATTTTGTATTCTGTATGCTTTACACCTCAACCGAGGTTGATGCATGTTTGCATCAGACCTCAGTGGAGGTGGATGCATGTTGCTAATTGGACTTCAGTAGAGAACAGAGCCGGCCCTAGGTATTTTTTAAGTGTAGGCGAACAGAATTTTTGCGCCCCCCCCCCAACCAATCACTGAAAAATAAACGTGTTGGATAAGCGAAAATGTTGGATAATACGGAGGGATTAAGGAAAAGCCTATTAAACATCAAATTACATTAAGATTTTACAAATTAAGCACCAAAGCATCGTGTTTTACAACAAATCAACAGAAAAAGCAGTTCAATATATGGTAATGTTATGTAGGAATTACTATATTTGCGAATTTAGCACCAAACATTGAACAGGGATATAGGGCAATGTGGACTTAGATAACCCAGATAACCCCCGGTATTTAAAAAAACCCTCTAAAATGAGGACAATAAATAAAGAACAACACTCTGAAAACAGGAGAAACCCAGATAGTAAACTATCAGGGACAGCTAACACCTCCCAAAAAAAGATTCTCCCAGGCAAGAAGAAAGCAGGCCTTGATGCCACAGGGCCATTAAATGCTAATCAAGGTGATTAATTAGAGTTCTTTCTCCCACGCTGGACCTTCTACAGATATATAAACCCCACTTACCTCACAATCTCTGAAGGCCCCAAAGACGGGCCCAGCGCGGGCACCGGGAGGCCAAGCTCGGGCACCGGGAGGCACAACACGAGCACTGGGAGGCCCAGTGCGGGCACTCCGGCAAGCGCTGGGTCACCCGGTGAGTGCTGGGCTGCCCAGTGCTTGCTGGAGCGCTGGGCGGAAGGGGAAGGCCTCACTAGGAAGGCGTTCGGCGGTTTCTCTGCTCTGCAAAGCCCCAAACGCCTTCCTGGCAAGAAGGAAGGCACTCGGGGCTTTGCGGAACAGAGAAATGCCGCTTCTCTGCTCCCCAAAGCGGCGACCTCGGCTCCTTCCTTGCAGAGGGAGGCGCGGCGGCAGAGGCAGGCCACAGGAGACAGGAGTTGCCTCGATGGCGCCCCCAACAAGATGGCGCCACAGGCAACTGCCTAGTTGGCCTGGTGGTTGAACCGCCTCTGGTAGAGAAGTATGAGTTATCGATTTCAGTCAGTACAAATACTTAAAGACTATGGACTATTGATTAAGAATGATACCTTGTGTACTCAACACAGAGAAAATTACATCCTATCTATAATTGAACTTTAATAAGACATGTGCCTGTATGGTGAATTAATACAAAATGTTTGTGAGTAAACAAGATATGTTATTTTTCAAAGTAGACTTTGTTTTTGTTTTTTTAGTCTCTGAGGGCATATTTTAAACTAAAAGATTTCAAGGGAGTGTATATGCTTTGAGCAATTGCAACTGCAATTGCAACTTCAACTTAAAAGAAACATATTTAAAACTCTCCTAACCAAATATATTTTTGTAGTGGCAGGTCTTTGTTCTTGGCAGTCCAAAGACATGGTTCTTCAGTTTAACAGCTGAGTTACCCGGTGTGCCCTTATATGAATGCTTATGAATATCACTTGTTCAAAGGGTTGACTTCTAACAAGGTCATGCTTTTCTTGACTAGTGGTTTTCAAAAGGTAGTTTCCACATGCTCATGGAGATTCACATTTGCCAAACGGTAAGATTATGATTGCCATTTATTTTCAGAGACTGGGTGTAGTTATTTCCAATAAATGTGATCAGGCACGTTTTCTGAATCCATGTAGAACACACATTTTCTGGGTCACTTTCCCCATTCATTGACGTTGAGGACATGGTATGGGGACTCAACGCTACAGAAGAGCAACTGGTCCAAACATTTTGGAAGGTACAATGTTGAAGAGGCCAGTGGACCCGGAACAGTATTATTTCGATAGATATTGAGTAACAATGATTCGGAAAGTTGCGGCCACAAATAAAGTAACCTTTCCAAATTCTTCACCACCTCTTTTCCCCAAAG
Organism: Anolis carolinensis; assembly: GCF_035594765.1. Taxonomy (NCBI): domain Eukaryota; kingdom Metazoa; phylum Chordata; class Lepidosauria; order Squamata; family Anolidae; genus Anolis; species Anolis carolinensis. The sequence continues at coordinate 327,096,431 of NC_085841.1, read as the reverse complement.
ACTGAATGCGATGGAATCATGGGAGTTGTAGTTTTACAAGGTCATTAGCCTTCTTTGCCAAATAGTGCAGATACCTCACCAAACTACAACTCCCGCGACTCCATAGCATTGAGCCATAGCAATTAAAGTGATGTCAAGCTGCATTAATTCTGGAGTGTAGATGCACCCTAAGAGGGAAAGAAATAGTTATAACCAATGGGCAGAGACATACTGCTGGCACGCGAGAAAAAGTCAAGAGCAGTCTCTTCAGGAGGGTCACAGGCTGGAATCCACAGGATAGAGCTTCTGTATAGGAATTCGGTGCTGGGCTAAATTAGTCCCCGGGGCTGGATACATTCCATCAGAATATAATTACTATCCTAACCCAGAGGAATGTCTGTTTATTATTTGACACACAGAATGTGCATTCTTTCTCCTCCACCTGCTAGTCCCCTTCTCCTGACCACCTCTGTCTAGTTTCCACACACATGAACTACAGGAGATATCTCTCCTGTAAAGAGCGGCAATATTGTCAGGTCAAGAAACAGGTTCCTTTTAAATTGCAGCACAGAAAAATGACGTTTAAACTAACACCACTTTGCATCTCCTTGGTTGGGACTTCTAGAAGCTAGGGTTTCCAACGTAAATTCCCCAAGCTTTACTTTACACCAGAGGGCAGGCTTCCTGCTTGAGAGATCTCTTTTCCATTACGAAACCCTAAGGCCCATCAGAATCCAAGCCATCTACCCTTAGTCCTGGCTGGTCCCCATTATAAGTAACCTTGCAAATAAAACACCAACTCCTGGTTACTCCAAACTTTTTCTCACTGATTTTGCAATTAGCTGTGTCAGAAATAGCAATCTTCCAAGCCTTCACTATTTATTTATTGATGTATATATTTGTTAACCCATATTGTATGTATATGTTGATTGGCTGACCTCTTTGGTGTGGGAGGGGCTATAGACATGTGGTTTTACTCAGCATGTTCAGACTCAAGACTCCATTTTTTATCAGTATGTGTTTGGACGCCAATGGAACAAGTTGGTTATGGACTTTTGTTATCAGTTTGCTTTATACCTGAGTGAAGATGGATGCATATATGCTTTGGACTTCAATGGATATAGTTTTGCACTTCAGTGAATATAATTATACTTTGGACTATGGAGTATTGATTAAGAATGATACTCTGTCTTCACAGCACAGATAACTACATCCTATCTATAACTGAACTTTAATAAGAAATGTGCCTGTGTTGTGAATTAATACAATATGTTTGTGAATAAACAAGATACGTTATTTTTCAAAGAAGACTTTGGGTTTTTTTTATCACTAAGTGCATATTTCAAACTAAAAGGTTTGTTTTGGGCAACTGCAACTGCAACTTCAACTTAAAAGAAACATTTTTAAAACTCTGCTAACCAAATATATCTATGCAGTGGCATGTCTTTGTTTCCTGGCCATTCAAAGTCATGGCTCTTTCGTTTAACAAGTGAGTTATCTGTGTGCCATTACATGAATGTTTGTGAATATCACTTATTTAAAGGGTTGACTTCTAACAAGGTCATGCTTTTCTTGACTAGTGGTTTTCAAAAGGTGGTCTCCACATGGAGATTCACATTTGCCAAATGGATATGACATCACTTCCCCTTTTCAATAAGGTTATGATTGCCATTCCCCCCCCCTCCCTCCAAAAGGTTATGAAATTAGAAATCCTTGCAGTTGATAGAGGGATTTACCTACAGATCCTTCGTACTTATCTGCCAAGGACACGGCCTGTTGGGTTATCTAGCAATCATAGAATCATAGAATCATAGAATAGTAGAGTTGGAAGAGACCACATGGGCCATCTAGTCCAACCCCCTGCTAAGAAGCAGGAAATCGCATTCAAAGCACCCCCGACAGATGGCCATCCAGCCTCTGCTTAAAAGCCTCCAAGGAAGGAGCGTCCACCACGGCCCCGGGGAGAGAGTTCCACTGTCGAACAGCTCTCACAGTGAGGAAGTTCTTCCTGATGTTCAAGTGGAATCTCCTTTCCTGTAGTTTGAAGCCATTGTTCCGTGTCCTAGTCTGCAGGGCAGCAGAAAACAAGCTTGCTCCCTCTTCCCTATGACTTCCCTTCACGTATTTGTACATGGCTATCATGTCTCCTCTCAGCCTTCTCTTCTGCAGGCTAAACATGCCCAGCTCTTTAAGCCGCTCCTCATAGGGCTTGTTCTCCAGACCCTTAATCATTTTGGTCGCCCTCCTCTGGACGCTTTCCAGCTTGTCAACATCTCCCTTCAACTGTGGTGCCCAAAATTGGACACAGTATTCCAGGTGTGGTCTGACCAAGGCAGAATAGAGGGGGAGCATGACTTCCCTGGATCTAGACACTATTCCCCTATTGAACAGGCCAGAATCCCATTGGCTTTTTTAGCAGCCGCATCACATTGTTGGCTCATGTTTAACTTGTTGTCCACAAGGACTCCAAGGTCTTTTTCGCACACACTGCTGTCAAGCCAGGCGTCCCCCATTCTGTATCTTTGATTTCCATTTTTTCTGCCGAAGTGAAGTATCTTGCATTTGTCCCTGTTGAACGTCATTTTGTAAGTTTTGGCCCATCTCTCTAGTCTGTCAAGATCGTTTTGAATTCTGCTCCTATCTTCTGGAGTGTTAGCTATCCCTCCCAGTTTTGTGTCATCTGCAAACTTGATGATCGTGCCTTCTAACCCTTCGTCTAAGTCGTTAATAAAGATGTTGAACAGAACCGGGCCCAGGACGGAGCCCTGCGGCACTCCACTTGTCACTTCTTTCCATGATGAAGACGACGCATTGGTGAGCACCCTTTGGGTTCGTTCGCTTAGCCAATTACAGATCCACCTAACCGTAGTTTTGTCTAGCCCACATTTTACTAGTTTGTTTGCCAGAAGGTCGTGGGGGACTTTGTCGAAGGCCTTACTGAAATCCAGGTACGCTACATCCACAGCATTCCCTGTATTGACCCAACTCGTAACTCTATCGAAAAAAGAGATCAGATTAGTCTGGCATGACTTGTTTTTGGTAAATCCGTGTTGACTATTAGCAATGACCGCATTTGTTTCTAAGTGTTCGCAGACCACTTCCTTAATGATCTTTTCCAGAATTTTGCCTGGTATTGATGTGAGGCTGACCGGACGGTAATTGTTTGGGTCGTTCTTTTTTCCCTTCTTGAAGATAGGGACCACATTCGCCCTCCTCCAATCTGCTGGGACTTCTCCCATTCTCCAAGAACTCTCGAAGATAATTGCCAGTGGTTCTGAAATAACTTCCGCTAGTTCCTTCAGTACTCTTGGGTGTAGCTGATCTGGCCCTGGGGACTTGAATTCGTTTAGAGAGGCCAGGTGTTCCTGCATGCATTTTCAATGTGGGATGGTTTATGTAGTTAGTTTTGTTTGTTGCTTAGTAACCTGGAGCCAAAGCTGCATTCCAGAGTTGATGTTACCATTTTAGGGGTTTTGCATGTGATGTGGGAAATGGGAGTATACTTCCTGGAGACATACAGGAAGTTACATAGGCCTTTAGAATTTGGGTAATAAAAGGGGAGACTTTCTTTTGTTCTCTCTCTTCCTGCCTCTTCATGCTCTTCCTGCTGTTATCTCTTGATCCTGCCATGCTAATGTTACTTATTAAGAGATATGTAGTATCCTGAACTGTATTTTTTTGGAACTAAGATGTTTTTACCTGCATGACCACCATCATACAAGATTGTGAGTAAACATATTTTTACTATTTTACTTTTGATATCTCTGATGCTTATTTTAAGTGTATGACTCTTTAAAGGGAAAAGGAGGCTGGCTCTTTTGCTTTTTCTCACCTCTGCTCACATATACCCCCAGACTTCTGTATTTTTGTTACTCTGCACTAATATCTAACCATATTGGTATCATAATCCTAACAGGTTATGAATATATTCCTAATATGCCCATTCCTTGCCATTTGTCCTGTATAAGTGGAAAAATTGCCTGGTCTTTGCATTGACATTACAGAGGTGGATGGGTGGGTGTCAAGGAGAGTGTGCATTGGTAGGGTAAATATCATTTTGGATACTATTCATATAATTCTAGATCAGTGGTTCTCAACCCGTGGGTCCTCAGGTGTTTTGGCCTACAACTCCCAGAAATCCCAGCCAGTTTACCAGCTGTTAGGATTTCTGGGAGTTGAAGGCCAAAACATCTAGGGACCAATAGGTTGAGAACCACTGTTCTAGATGGTTTTGAAATAAGTTACTTCTGGGGAAGTTTGTGGATGAAATCTACTCTTCTTATGCTCTAGGACCCAGAAGGAATACCTGTCCATGTGAAACTTTGGGTTAGAAGTGGATTACCTGAATGTCACCCCCTTTTCTGGGAATTAGAAAGATATTCATTAAAGATATATTCAAACATATACATGCAGTGCCTAGTTGCTGATTAACTACAGGTAAGTTTCAAGAAGAGGAGCAGCCTCACCATCTTGAGGAAAGAGAAAGAGAAACAAGAATGGTGGAGTATGTGTTCGAAAACATACTTGTGGATACATTTACACAATGGGTGACTGAGGCCCCTTCTACATTGCCATATAAAATCAAAAATATCTGCTTTGAACTGGATTATATTAGTCTGCCACATCATCCAATTCAAAGCAGATAATCTGGATTTTATATGGAACTGTAGAAGGGCAAATGGGAAAGGTTCTAGAGACAGCATGTATAGGGTAGAAGCATGAAGCAAACCCTTACTGTCTAATAGCAAATGGGTGAAGGGAGGAGGGAATAAAGATAATGCTTGGTTGGAAAACATTTTCCAAAAATGTCCTTCTCATCCCTTTGCATCCCAATTGACAATTTGCAACCCATCTTTGGAAGCAGCCCTTTGAGACAGGCTTGGTGAAGATGCCAGCAATCATAACTTCTGTGCTGCCATATAGCTCAACAAGTACATCTTGACACATTTACTGCACCTTGCGGGAGGCTGTATCAATATTCTTTTTGAGTGGTTTCTCACCCTCAGAAATCTTGATATAGTTTCAGATGTCTTGCAACAAAATATTGGCTTTGGTTCTGTTATCCCAAGGTCTGAAAGTAAGATATGCAGCCGCTTTATTCCATTGCAAGTTGTTTTTGTAGACACACATTCTTCCCCTGTGGAGGGATCAGCAATCAGAGTCTGTTTCTTAGTTAACCAGCTCATGGCACCTCCACCATAGAAGACCAGTTTCCCCATGGTTGACTTTCTGTCTGCCAAGTCTCCAGCTCAGCCTAGCCTATCAGCTGGGCTTTGGTCATTAGTAGGTAGCATTTGAAACATCTCCCCACACATTAACTGCGCCTGGCTGTGACGCAGGCTGGTTTGCAGCCAGCTGCAACAAATCACTCTGACCAAGAGATCATGAGTTTGAGGCCCACCAGTGCCTACGTCTGTCTCTGTCTCTGTTCTATGTTATGGCATTGAATGTTTGCCTTATATGTGCAATGTGATCTGCCCTGAGTCCCCTTCGGGGTGAGAAGGGTGGAATATAAATACTGTAAATAAATAAATAAATAAATAAATAAGAACTTTTAAAATAGAAGACTTAACCATTGCCCATAATATTCCAACTGTTTGCAATGTCAGGCCTGGTGGAATGATCAATATGTAGAAGTCCTTTTACTTGTCAGCATTTCTTTAAAAATTGTTCACTTCTCAGCATTTCTTATAGGTTCAGATTTGTCAGTAGTTTAAAAGAAACCATTTCCATTAGGGTTGGCATGATGTAACATCTTTTAGACCAAGGCATTCCATATCTTCTGGTTTTTATTAAGAAAGAAAGTTCCATCACTGTTCATTGTTATTTGTACTACAAAATCTTGTACTACAAGATGTCTCCTAAAATTTTAATGTCTATCATTTTCTGGAGATTTTGGATCGGCTCTTCATAATCTGCCTTGTTTTGATACTACAGGATAAGAAAATTGGCAATACTTGTAACGTAAGTGTTTATTATTTCTAAATCCTTTGTTTTCACATTTGTCAACTGTGCCTGGAGTGAATCCTTCTATGAGAAGAAGTGAGTTCAGTTTTTCACTCCATGCTCTGGCAGTCTGCTTCAAGCCATAAATATTATTTTCCTGTTGACCCACGAGATATTTCCTCCCTAGAACTTGAAATTCTGGAGACTGTTCCATGCAAAGTGTCTCATTAAGGCTTTTTAAATATATGGGTGTCAAATATGTATTTGCTTTGTATAGGGACAAAGCTACCAAGAAAAAGCTTCACTCTAGTCTTCATCATATTTTTGAGTTTGCTTTATAGCTTTGAATTTCTACTTCTGAATTTTCCTTTGTGGTAAAGACCAATCTACAATCAATTGCATTCTTACATAATTACATGCTTTGATAGATTGCTCTATCGTGACCGGCAATATGAAGTAGTGAAGACCATGGTTTGAATTCATGCTTGGTGATGCTAAAAAATCCAAATCTGTGACATGTACATCTTAGGGTCACTTTAATATTGTTGATAGCACACAACAATAAAACTAAGTCATGCTTAAAGTAGAATAAACCATGAACTTCAAATTTCTCTATATCCCAAATCCAGGGCCTCATATCCAAAGGCTGGCTCCTCTGAAGATTAACAGAACAGCAAAGTATTTTCCACCCCTAGCTTTCAGTTTGCTTTATAAGAACAGCAATGTTCTCAATATAATAATCATTCCCTCCTGCTTTTTTAAACAAAGAGTTTTGAGTCTTTGGCATGCCTACCTAATCCTAGGCTCCCTTAATTGTTTATATTAATAGCACTCAGTGTACAGAGCCATTAATCTGACCATTAATAAAGGAACTCCTGAAGAATAAGAACTAGCAGAGGCTTGTCTAGGCCACCTAGTGAGTTCAAACTTGTACCTAGAACATCCCAGATCCCTGTTTACCTTATAGGCAGAGTTCTCACGGAGGTGAACCATTTTAGGGTATGATCAATTGAAACATATTGAGCATTTGGACACAGGGTGCAATACTCCTCCACGGAAAAATGACATATGAATAGAAAATTAGAAGTAAAGGAAACAGAGCTTTAACCTATCCTTCTCCTCACATGCCAAGCTGATAGCCTGTATGTCCTATTGTTGATGTAGAGTAGTGGTGTGAGTGTTGAACAGGGCCCACTGGATGCCCTTAGCAAGTCACGCTCTGGAAGATTCAGTGGAAGGCAGTGGTGAACCTCCTCTGAAGAAGTCTTGCTAAGAACATCCAGTGACAGGGTCACCATTAGTCAGAGTTTACTTGAAGACATATAACATATCCAACAATGTATATGATAAATAAATAAATAAGATGGAAGAGGATTCCTTCATGCAAATTTCTACTTTTAATTCACAGCACTGCATAGAAACCAGATGAAGGTTTACTACTTGAGACCTCAGTGGGAACTGACTGTTCCCTTCCTCCTCCTACCCTTCCTCCTCTCTCCCACTGAATTCAAATCAGCCTATGCAGCTCTCCCTATTTTATTCTAAGAATATCTTTGGGAGGTAGTGACAGGGACAGGTCCAAGGTCACCAGTTGGTTTCATGGCATGCTTGGTTTTTCAAATCCTAGCCAGTGTTGGAAAAAACAACCTTCTACAAGCCTCCTATATTAGTTATTTGTAATGTATATAATTCAGATAGCTTACTATATTGTATATGTGTGTATTGGTATTGGTTTTCCATAACTCTATGTTGTGGGAGGGATTGCAGACCATGTGACCAGATCTGGAGCTATTTAAAGCTGAGACTTCATTTTAGAGAACAGACGCCATTAGACTCTCAGACTGTACAGACTTCATTAGACTCAGAGAGATGCTTTAGACTTTGGACTGTTGATTCTAAGAAAGATGTCCTGTGTTATATGCACAGAGAAACTACTTTAAATCTATAACTAGATTGATAAATAATGTATCTGTATGCTGAATCCATGAAGTTTGTAAATAAACCAACTATGTTCTTTTTAATGAAGACAACTTTTTGTTTCTTGAAAGCATGATTTAAAGCAAGATGTTTTAAGGGAGAGTATGTGTTTTTGGGCACTGAAATGAACACTTCTGAAACTCTGCTGTTTCTGTGCATTGGTATATCTTTGTTCCTAACAGTTCAAAGAGCTATCTAGGTATATCAGTCTATCAGTTGAGAAACCTAATTGCCTTGCATAAGTACATGTGGTATGTACCACTAAAGAGAAGATTTTACTAAAACGAGTTTCTGGCTCTTCTCAGAAAGTTCATACTTTACAAAAGGTTATGATTTTCCAAATGGTAATGAATGCCAATTAATTCCCAAAAGGTAACACTTTCAAAAAGGTTTTGGAGATTCTGGTTTTCCAAAAGGCTATGATGTCTAAAAAGTCATGCCTTTCCAAAAGGTTATGTGTCCGAAAGCCAGACCTATACTATCTCAGTTCATGCTTCATTTTAATCAAAACACATGGGACTTCAAGTGGCCCACAGCTTGGCCTCAAAGACAAGCACCCTGTTTTTGTGGGCCATTAAGGCCTGCTAGGCTTGGGTTACCAGGCTAAGTGTTTTTGGCTCTCCCACCTAAGCCTTTAGAGACCTACGGGTTTATATATGCATCTGTATATATGTTATGACAAAAGTCATTCATCAGGTTTCAGGGTTCTGGCCTAGCTACCAAAGTTCAGGCCGTGGTTCACTGCACATCCGCAAATCTCAGCAAGTTTCAAGTTCAGTCCCAAAAGCAGGGGCTTGATGGATGAGTCATTCATATTTCCTAGGAACAGTCTGGGGCTGGGAGAGGACACTGGCTTCGCTTGGCTTGGTGCCCCACTCAAAGGGCGCGACGTCAATGGGTCAGGAGGCTTATTGGCTGAAGACAGCGCCTGTCATGCACTACCTGCCCAATTAAATGAAGCATTTGTTTCCACCAGATGGCCCCAGGCTACACAAAGCATCTTTCATCAAGTGACAAAGGCCTCCCAACCAGATCAAGGTGAAGAGAGAGAGAGAGAGAAAGAGAGAGAGAGAGGGAAACTAACCTTTTCTAAATGGCAAAAGAAAACCCACCTGGTTTTACCTGGGGTGGTTCTGCCTGTTTGTGTATGTGTCTTTTAAAAGCGCCTGGATAGAGTCTTATTGAGAATGAAACTGAAAGGCCATCCCTGGTCAATGTTTCAATACAGCTGCTCCAACCCAATTCTTTTCAAGGGAATATTCCATTTCAGTTTTGTTAAAGGTTGCCCTGGTGGCATTCTGGAATGATTTGCCGGATGATAGTCATGAACAGAGAACATCCCCACAGATAAAACCTTTATGCCCTCTCCGGCTCAGGGCTTGTCATGAACGGTAATACACAAGTTCGGCAATAACCAATTGTATTCTAAGGCTCCATCTACACTGTAGAATTAATGTAGTTTGACATCACTTCAATTGCCATGGCTCATTGCTATGGAATCCTGGCAGTTTGATGAGGTACCAGAGCTCTTTAGCGGAGAAGGCAAAAGACCTTGAAAGACTACAGTTCCCACGATTCCAGCTGCATTAATTCTACAGTATAGATGCTCCATAGGAAAGAGAGACCACTAAATGCCCAAAGTAGCCTTGTGTGAAGAACTTACAAATGAATGTTTTCATAATTAGATGTTTCAGAGAGATATCGTCGTCGTCGTCATCATCATCATCATCATCATCATTTAATTACTTATTAATCGCCCTCCATCCACGATGCTCTAGGCGATTTACAAGATAAAATTGTAAAGGATAAAAATACATACATACAAATATTAATAAAATTAACATAGATTAAAAGCTCTAGTAAAGAGCCAGGTCTTGAGTGCTAGGGTAAAAGGCCATAACTCATGCATGGCTCTCATGTAGGGTGGCAAGGCATTCCATAAGGCAGGGGCAGAAATAGAAAAAGCTCTGCGTCTGGTCCTTTCCAAGTGCACTTCTCTAGGACCCGGTACATAAAGTAAGTCTCGTTGGGATGGTTGTTGCGACCTCCGATGATGGGAGAAGGAGAGACGGTCCCTAAGGTACGATGGGCCCTGGCCGTAAAGAGTTTTAAAGGTCAGAACTAGCATCTTATATAGACCATGGTAATCAGTTGGAAGCCAATGCAGATGCTGCAGCACTGGTGTTATGTAGCATTTCATGGGTGTTCTTGTGAGTAGCCTGGCTGCCGCATTCTGAACAATACGGAGCTTTCGGGTCGTGGACATCGGAAGGCTAACATACAGGGCGTTGCAATAGTCCAGCCTAGATGTGACCGTGGCATGGATGACTGTTGCCAGCGCCTCATCAGATAGATAGGGTGCCAGTTGCCTCGCTTGTCGTAGGTGGAAAAAGGCCTGTTTGCTGGCAGCAGCGATTTGAGCTTCCATTGTCAGCTGCGAATCTAAATCAGTTGTTTAAGAAAATAATAATAAAAGATCTTGGTTTGTTGTTGTATGTCTTCAAGCGTTTTCTGACTTATGGTGACCCTAAGACGAGCCTATTTTCTTGGCAAGATTTGTTCAGCAAGGTTTTGCCCTTGCCTTCCTCTGGGGCCGAAAGAGTGTGACTTTCCAGCCAGGGTGTCCATGACTGAACGAATACTTGAACCCTAATCCCCAACGCTCGAACTATTAGAAAATATGATCACAGTGGTTTGAACACAACTGGTGCAGCCCCACCCCATCATCATAAACCGGAACATGTACAATCATCAATTGTATGCGATTCACTTCTTCCTAAGCATTAGAATATTTACCAGGAGCAAATGAGTTATTACTAGAAATGTGAATTCTATTTTGTAAACATATTTTCCTAGTAAATATTTGGCTATTCTGGTGGCAGAAAAAATGAAGATGTTAACTTTTTATGTATTTTCATGTGTTTCTCTCTCTCTCTTTATTCTGGCAAATGTTCAGCATCTGACAAGTTGCTGGATAAAGTGGTTTGTTTTAAATTGGATGCTTTCTCCTTCTGTTAATGAAGTGTTTAAAAGCATATTTTGAAGTATGCATTTTTGCTAGTATTGTTTTTGTTTGTTTTTTTGAAAAAAGCATTTTCCCAATGTTATTGGAAACTGACTTGGTTTTCCAGTTTTGGGGAGTAGTGGAATATAAACTTGATAAAGACATGAATAATTTCTGACTCAGTCACAATCAATGACTCTGCCCATGCACAGAGTGGACAGTCTAAGCAAAATACTACATAGTGGGCATTTAAACATAAAAGTCTTTTAATCATGTAGCATCAAACCCCCAAAGAGTCTCATTTTCTCCCCAAAAATTGAACACTTTCATGATTATCAAGTGTTCTTCAAATACAACTTCATTTTTACTCTAACAACTGCATTTCTTCCTGGGTGACCCTCAAATGACATCATTCAGCCCTGTGTGGTGGTGGTGGGGGGGGGGTGTGAATCAAAACTTGGGTGGGCCAAAGCCCCTTCCCTATTGTTACATAGAACCCACGTCAGAAAGAAGGATGGTTCAGAAAGAGTTTGGGAGAATTATCTTTCAGATTTCTCCTCCCAGAACCACCCTCCCCAACCAGAAGCTGAAAAATTCTGGAAGCTGTCAAAAACCCAACTTTCCAAAGTTATTTGATGCAGCAGTTAGACTCCCACTGTTGTCAATGGATGGCTTTATAAAAAGTGGAATTTTCCTGAGGCCTGGTAAAATGTCATGGATCACAAGTACTGTGGGTGAGGTGAAAAGTTCTGAAAGGGAGATCTTCTCTCTTCACTCTCTTCTTGTTTGAAAAGTAAAAAAAAAATCTCCTGGAAATAAAACCAATAGCAGAAGTCAACATGAAGGCTCTCAGCTAAGTCACTTTCAATGTTTGACCTTAAATGCAACATCCATCCCCTTGACACTAAAATGCTTTAAAAGCCTAGAAAAGCTTTCCCTTGTCAACATATTTGGGGATTTAATTATTATATATATGGGAGATATGAGAGAAGCCTTCCCGCAGGATCGTGACACATCTGAGCGTCCGCTGAGCAACGTCTTTGCTACTTGCCTGACATGATAAATAAATAAATAAATTGTACACTGATAGACACTCAGCAAGGTGGAAGCTATCTGGGTGCCTCTAGGGAGGGAGCCCCTTACCCTGGAAGTTCTGGATGTCATTGGTTTGCAGCTTTATTGGGTTGCATCATTTCTTCTGTGTTGTAACTTTCCTGTTGACCAAACCCCTGTCACAAAAGGGAACTAAGTCTCCAGTCCAATACCAGGCTAATGGTTCACAAGCCCAGCCCTTAAAGAGCTGGTACAAGCCTCAAATATATTAATCTTCCCTGGGATGCTGCCAGTATCCTTCTGGGCCAGTATACCAGTAGTAGCAGGGGAGGAAGGAAGGCACTGGTGAAATAGGGCTGCAGAGTCTGCCTGTGATTTTTAAAAAAGGACAATTGCTAGATTGGTGTGCCAATAAAACTCCAACCACTGGTTTTGTCTGAGCTGGCATCCTGTAAGTCACTGCTTCTTAAATTGTAGCTTAATATTGGTGTTCTGAAAAATTTGGCAACAGTAAAAGTTTTCTGAACATCGCCTAGTGGCTGTTTTGAACATTTACATGATTCTGCTGTACAGTGTTTACAATGGACTCTGCAGGAGATGCTTCAGTTGCACCTCATAAAAATGAAAATCAGCCTGTTTAGCAAGCCTTGCAGATGCTGATTTATTATCAGTAAATGTTGGATTTTTACACCTACTTTATATACCTATATTCTTGGTCTGAAAAGGGTCATGAATGGAAATGTTTAAGAAGCCATGCTGTGAGGAATGCAAGCATAATTCCACCTTACGCTTTTATATATATGGTTTTGCAGAGATTGGCATTCCCGACTTTCTGCAATGATCAAGCCCACCTACTCTATCATCACCACCTACAAGATTCACTGTGTTCCTGCAATAGCCATCCCCAATGGGTATTGAAGGCAAGTGAAAAATGGAAGGGGCTGAAGAACCATTCAACTATGTTTCCATAGCCAATTGAATAGTTGCAGAATAAGTCCTGCAATTGTGGGAAAGGGCACCACATCACAGTTCCATATGAAACACTTTTGCACACTAGAGTGCATCTGCGTTGTAGAATGAATATAGTTTGACACCACTTTAACTACCACAGCTCAATCATAAGAACTGCAGTTTGGTGAGGAACCAGCTGCCTTTGGCAGAAAAGGGGAAAGCCCTTGTAAAACAAAAACTCACATGATTCCATAGCATTGAGCAATAGCAGCTAAAGTGGTATCAAACTGCATTCATTCTACAATATAACCAACTGAAACATAACTTTGCAGGATCTTGGGCTTTATGGGTTTATTCTGATTTTGGTTTGGGTACATTAAGCACAGAAATTGAATCTTTTAAAAACACTCAGACACATTTATTCTTTCTGTCTTTTTTCCTTTTTGCATATTACTTTACTCAAGTCACTTTTAATGTGACTAACTCAGCCTTGATTTAGAGTATTTTTTAAAACTTACATGTCTTGTAAATCATGAATTCACTGAATTTTAAAATACTCCAATTCAAAAGATAATCTACCCACAAAAATAATATGTTGCTTCTGCTTCTCAGCATCATCACTTGCTGACAAGTCACCGGCAGGACTGTTGACTTGAAGGTTGTGTTGCTGACCTGAAGGTTGCTGGTTTGAACCTTGGCAGAACATGGATAAGCTCCCTCTGTCAGTTCCAGCTTCCCATGCGGAGGTATGAGAGAAGCCTCCCACAAGGATGGTAAAACCTCAAAAATCCTGGTGTCCCATAGGCAACGTCCTTTCAGATGGCCAATTCTCTCACACCAGAAGTGATCTGCAGTTTCTCAAGTTGTTCCTGACAAGAAAACAAAATCATTTGTGTATATATATATATATATATATTTGTATCAAGAGATTACAGTACATTACATTTTCTCAGATAAAAAGCACCCTAACTACAAAAAAACAAAATATTATTTTGGACAATGCTTGGAGCTTGGTGAAATTGTTTCCAATTCTGGAGGAATGTCATAAAATGCCTATTTTGTAGATCTGATTCTGCTTGAATTTGCAACCACATGTGTCTGTGGGAAATAAAAATGTCTTATTCAACTAGATGAGAGTAAAAATTTGAAAAACCCTCCAAAACAAGCCCCCATAATATTTTAGGATTAGTAAATAAACATTACTTATGATGTGAATAAAGTGGGAACATTGCCAGTCATTATCTTTAAAACAACCACCACCACCACCACATTGTGTTCCCTTGTCCAAAAAACAATGCTTTACAAATAGTGCTGTTACTTATGCTGTCCTGAATTTTATGGGTAATCCCAACTAGAGTAGATAAATTAAATTAATGTGATGTATATATGTGTAGACTCAATGTTTAAAATGTTTTTAATGGATCTGCTGTGGTTGTGACTATCTGTAGGATTAAGGCCAGTGTGTTTCTTTCAAAGATCTGATTGCATGTTTTATCTTTCCATTTCCATGGGGCATAGTGAATGGAGAGATACTTCTGTTGCTGTCAAGCTCCCTGCGTGTTCTGATTTGTATCTATTTCAAATTTTAACAAGTACTTACTATCAGCTTCCTAGGATTGGAGGATCTAAAGATGGTACTGCACATGCTAGTAATCTCAACAGTGGACTTCTGCAATGCGCTATACATTGGACTAGCTCTGTATCAAGTTTGGAAATTTGAAGGAATTCAAAACATGTTAGCCAGATTGGTCACTGGTACATCTAGGCATCATCATATTACATCAATATTACAACCACTTCTACTGACTGTTAATTAGTTTCTGGTCATGGTATGAACTGTTGGTTATTGCCTTTAACACCTTATTTGGTTGATTCCATGTTACTTATGCCCCATCTATATTGCTATATAATGCAGTCTGAAACCTCATTATATGGTTAGTATAGACTCATAAAATGCAGTTTAACTGCATTGAACAGCATTATATGGCAGTGTAGACAGGGCCAGAGAGAGGGGAAGAATGGATGAGTCTTGTATATGCTCACAAATACATCTGGAAATCCTCTGGTCACATTGTCTAGTTGCTTAGATACAGTGGATCTGCTGTATCCATGGTTGTTTGATTCCAGGGCCCACTGCAGATACGAAAAAATGCAGGCGGTCATGACCCATATTATAAATGACAGTTATGTGAACATGTACACTTCAGCATGTCTGTGTTTATGATGACACCATTTATTAATTTGGGGTACAATGATCTGTATCACTGGAAATCATGTATCTGGATCTCACAGATCCAGAAGATCTGCACATTCTTGCAAACGGGAAAAGTACAGGGTAGAAGGAGATGGGAAACACTTATTGCCTAAAGTTGTACAAATGCATGAAGGGGGTTAAAGAGAAAAGATGGTTGGGAAGCATTTTTCAACCATTTTGAAATGACTGTTGGAGAAAAATAAAAACAAAGTAAGGCCTTGTAGGTACAAAAGGGTGTCTACGCACGGATTTCCACGCAGTTTTCCCTTTTACTTTGGGCACTGGACAAGTTATCTTTAACACATTGTTTGCCTTTTGGGAAATGGGCATTACACTGACTTAAAAAAGATTGGGGGGCCTCTGAGATTCTTCTGACAAACTCTTATCCTGAAATAATAATTTGATTTGTCCCCACAAGGCAAAATAGTTCAAGGTTTTTATTTTGGAAGTGCATATAAAGACACGGGTCAATTTTTGGTTGAGGTTCAGTTGGATTTGGTGGGCACTTGGCAAAAAAAACCCTTTGACATGTGCATTGCTCCAATTTATCTGTTCACAATAAAAACTCACAGCAAAATACATCTGATTGGCACATTCATGTATCACACCTTGCATAAGATAGAATTGCAGTCTCATGAATGTTAAAATCCTGTTAAAAAAGAAAAATGCTTCCTTTTCTTTTGTAGGGAATTTCCCCCATGGTCCACCCCTCTTTTTAAGTTGAGCTGCCATATTTTCTGGTCTGGATGCTTGATTCTAAAATCTTTATACACAAATTCATCTAAAACAGTGGTTCTCAACCTATGGGTCCCCACATGTTTTGTCCTTCAACTCCCAGAAATTCTAATAGCTGGTAAATTGGCTGGGATTTCTTGAAATTGTAGGCCAAAACACCTGGAGACCCACAGGTTGAGAACCACTGCCCTAAAATGTTTCTGAAGGCTCTCCTTTCCTAGGCTTCCTAAAATAAGAGATCAGTGGGCTGTGGCGCCCTCTTTTGGTTGAACACAGGCAGTAACACAACAGCATGCGTCAAATACTGTATATGCAGCCTTAAAGGGCTTTCATCACTTTTTGGACTACACTGGGGGCTGAGAGTTCCTCCCCTGTCTCCCATTGGTAGGTTTTGGAAATGGTGGAGGGGGGATCAAACTTAACTTACTAGCCCCAATGGGCTGAAAGCTTAAAGGAGATAGATATAATTCCATATTTTTCATCCAGAAAAGAGAATGACAGAAAAAAAAAATTTGGCTGTGGCATTATCAGACCTTGGGAGAGTTACTTTTTCCAGCTCCAAATGTCACAATATCCCAGTTAGTAGAGCCATGCTGCCTGGTATATGAAAGGACAGACCCACTGGCTATTCTGTCTCAGGCGTTAAGGAGATTGCAGTACAAAAGTAACACTATAGCTCCCTCTGTAAAGAGGCTAGATGTCTTTTTCCTCGCTGTCCTTCCATCAACTAGTAAAAACTTTCTGTTCCTTTTAATAAGCCTTTAGGTACTGACTGCAAGGACTTTTAATAGTTTGGATCCATAGGAGCTTCATCTGGTGAATTAGGTGAGAATGTCTTTCTTTCTCTAATAGGTGTTATTTGACATTGAGTATTTGAATTATTAAATATGTTTATTAAAATAAAACATGGTGGTACTGATGTTATGACTAAGATTAACCACTCCTATTTAAACCTTGCTCTTTTGATATCACCAAGTCTAAGAGTAAGGCACAGCCACATCATATTTCTGAGACCATTTTCTTACCATCTCCTTGCTCCATGGTCCTGACAAAGCTCCCACCCTGACAAATATTAAAAGTGGGAGTCATTAAGCTCTCTAGATGTTGTTTGACTACAACTCTCATCCTCCCCAGCTGATCATGAGGAATATTAGTTGTCATGGAACCATATCTGGAAGGCTGGATTACTTCCATGCCTGTTCTAAATCTGTTCATACCCACTAGAAAGGATCCATTGAATCATTAGAAATGCACAGAACTGTTGACTTAACTTCTAACTGATTCAGTAGATCTTCTTTAGTTGGAACCAGCAATAGTTTTAGGCAATTGATTATACTTTTTTTGTTTGCCTTCTCCGTAAAGACCCAAATAAACTCAGGCATAAAACATTGATTTATGTATTTCCAGCATATAGTTTAGGGCTCCATAGGAAGGGCTGTGCCTTCCTATATGAGACTGCTTGGCTTTAGGATCTTCAGTAGTGGGTCTTATCTCAGTTCAAGTACTGTTCAGGAGATGTCAGATGAGAACCTCCTGAATGGTTGCTTCTAGACTCTAGAATTGCTTCCCTGTGGATTGTGGGATGACTCCTCCTTTGCTTTGCTTCCATGGCCAAAGGAAATCTTTTCTGTCTTAACAGGTATTTCAGATTCAACTGTGATGGGTGTACTGTCATGTTTGTTTTTATCTTATATGCAGTTTTTTATGGTTTTAATTCTAAACAATTTAAAAATAATTCTTACATGCTTATACTGATGTATTTGCATGTATTTTGATCCACATTTCCTTCAAATGTTGTAATTCATATTTGTGGAAAAACAGGACATACATTCATTATCATCATCTCATTATCTATGTTCCCATTGTGTGTAGTGCTCGGGTTTTACAGAGGTCTCCATTCATCCATTTCTAAAAGTCAATTCATTGAGTGAAGCAATGTAGAGTCTAGTCCTCAGAATCGTTGTGTTAAAAAACTTGAAAAGCTATACCTGATATAACTTTAAGCTCTGCCGAAGGTGTGACTTAGGGCCCTTCTAGACTGCCATATATTCCAGAATATCAAGGCAGATAATCCACATCATCTGCTTTGAACTGGATTATCTGAGTCTACACTACCATATAATCCAGTTCAAAGCAGATAGTGTGGATTTTATACAGCTGTGTAGAAGAGGCCTGAGAAACAACAAATTGCGATATAAATATTGGCTGCCATCTAGGGTGGGATTTGTTAATACTCATTTATTACACTAACTGTAGTAAAAAGCTAAAAGGGCAGAAATCGGACTCCAAGTCTCATGTGCATAAAAACCATCCATTTTTTCCATGTAGTTTCTGAAGGCAGATTTTGAGTACCTAAAATGACCCTGTGGCAGGTTTTCTTGGCAAGATTTGTTCAAATTCAGTTTGCCTTTGTCTTCCCCGAGGCTGAGAGAGTGTGACTTTCCCAAGGTTATCCAGCAGGATTCCATGGCTGAGCAGAGATTTGTACCCTGGTCTCCAGAGTCATAGTCCCTTGCCCAAACAGCAACACCATGCTGTATGTCTAACAGCTTGAAAATAATAATTCTTGTTTCATGAGAATGTTAATTTGGAATCTGAACTGCAGTAAAGCTGACTTTTTCCTGGTGACATCTTAAAATCTGGTAAAGACTCATTAGCTGGTTGCCAGTTAGCATGATCCTTGATACTTGACTTCCTTTATGAAAATATTAGCCTTTATGTGTTCATAGCCACAGAAAAAGGAAGCAAATTGCAAACAAATGATTTCCAGACCACAGAGACTGGTATGGTTAAAAGAAGAAAGGTTTCATGTTTGGTGGTAAAATATGCAATAGGATGTTTTAAAAAGCGACTATGAGCTGATCCTATGGAAACAACCATGACAAATTAAAAGTTTTATACATTTACTTGGATGCTAATTCTACTGGCATAAAGATCACTGCATCCAAGCAATGTCTTGTGATGGAGGCATCATTGTATATAAATACATTACAGTGCAATAAAGTTAAACAAAGTAATGAAATTGTTTTCACAAGGCTATGGAAGAGTGCCCTTTCAAAAACTAAAACAATAGCAAGGTTATGATCTTTTGCAATATGAAAAGAATCTTTTTAAAAAACCCATAAAATAAGATGCCCATGCAACAATGTTATTGTGTAATACATATTTCCATAATTAGGCATCCTCTGGATGTATTACATTACACGTCTTGTCATCATTAGCCAGCATAACTAGCTGGCGTCTTGAGGGCACCAGGATGGAGGAAGCTGATGGTGCAATATATATCCCAATGCATAAGGGCTACATGGAGATGTATATCATGTAAGTGTTGAGCTTACTATCAGCATTTACTTTGTTTTGAAAGGGCTTATCTTTTTTTTTGCAAAATCTTTCAGAAGCAATTAATTCTTTTTATTTCCAGAAGAAACTGGTTTTGTAGAGTACTGATTAGCTGGTCAGTGTGGCTTTTATAAAGCCATCCCTTTCCTCCTTCTTAGTGTTTTACATTAACACCTTTTCTTAAGATTCTAGATGAATGTATATGTAGGCAAACAAACTGGTGTTTACATTCAAAAGCAATGAGAAGCAAACCTGAAAGCTTGCCAGAAGCATACAAGAGAAAGATCAAGATAAAAAACCCCACAGCACAACACTTTCAAAATCTTTTTGTCACACAATTAATAATCAAAAGCCTGCTGGCGGAAAGAGAGCAGAACAGACCTCCCACGGAATGGACTGTTACAGGCTGGGAGCAACCACTGGGGAGGCTCTCTCCCAGTGGCTGCCTATGATGGTAGTGGGATCAAAGCCCTCTCCAGAATATCTTAGAATTTGCACAGGCTCACAAAGGGAGTTAGAGTCTTTCAGATGTTGTGGAACCAAGCCATGTAGGGCTTTATAGGCCAGCAGCAGCATGCACCCTATAACCAGTCCCAGTCAGCAGCCTGGCTGCAGCATTTTGGACTTGCTTAGTTTCCAAACAGTTTTGGGCAGCCCCATTGTAGAGTAATCATCAATGCAGAATGCAATGAACAGCTAAATCTCAAGGCACACTAGGTTTAACTGCAATTTCACTCCTGGCTGCTGCTGAAACATGGACATCCAGGCTCAGCTCTGTCCAGAAGTATGACCAAGCTATGGATCTAAAGGTAACCCCATCCAGTACATGCTAAATCCTGATCTGCCTTATGAGTGTTTTTGAGCATATTTTTTTGTCTGGGTATTCAGTTTGTTTAGCCTCATTTAGACTCATGGTTATGACTTCTTTGGTTGAGTCTATCCATCTGCAAGGTGATTGTCCTCTTTTCCTATTGCCTTCTACTTTATCAAGTATCATTGTCTTTTGTGGTTAGTCATATTTTATCATTCTGTGTCCAAAGTATGACAGCCCAATTTTAATGATTTTGACCTCTAGGGGGAGTTCAAGTTTGATTTGCTCTAAAGGTAAAAGTTTCCCCTTGACATTAAGTCTATTCGAGTCCGACTCTGGGAGGTGGTGCTCATCTCCATTACTAAGCTGAAGAGCCAGCGTTGTCTGTAGATGCTTCCTAGGTCATATGGCCAGCATGACTTAATGGAGCACCGTTACCTTCCCACTGAAGCAGCACCTATTGATCTACTCACATTTGCATGTTTTCGAACTGCTAGGTTGGCAGAAGCTGGGGCTAACTATGAAAGCCCACCTCACCCCATAGATTCAAACCGCCAACCTTCTGATCAACAAATTCTGCAGCTTAGCAGTTTAATAAAAAAAATGCTCTAGGAGTCATTTATTTGTCTTTTTAGAAGCCCACAGTATCCATATAACTCTTCCCCAGAACCACATTTCAAATTAGTTCATATGTAAATTACTACAGTATTTCAAAATTACAAAAATGGCCTCAAATCCACCCAAACAATTCTAGAAAAGCAATGTTTTAGGAGTTACAAAGGAATGTACCTTGTTAAGCTAAAATGTATCAATGTAGTGTTGTTTTTAAAAATAGCATCATTATACTGTTGTCACCTCACAGATAACACATTAGAAGTTACATGATTACTTTTTATGTGTTGCTTCCAAACTCTGCCTATCAACGCAGGTCACCACTGCCTATGGGTATATTTAGTTGCTTTTCTAATATTGCTGCTTTCAACCAAAGTGAGAGATTCCCAACTGTACTGGTGAGTACATTATTATTAAAAATGCAATGAAACTCAGTGTGAACTCACAGAGGAAGCATTTGGGTCTGGCACAGACTGTAACAAAAATCTAATTGGACTTGGATGATGGTTGAATTTTGCCTAGTGCCTTGGAACTATAAAGCCTGGTTTCACCATTAGCGTGTGCCCTGTCATCTGGCAGTGATTAGATGCATGGCTACCTTTGGGCTGCCGTTCTTGTTGGTTCTTTCAACTAACAAGCAAATAATGATCTGGAGCATTATTCATCACCACCAAGTAAACAGGTAATTGGGCTGTAGATTTCAAAACCAGAGGTGCAAAATACATTTGAAGCTTGTCAAAAATGTGCTGTTTTTTTCCTTACCACTGGTTGCTTTTATAAGCTGCTAAACCCTACTTGCACCCCCACCTCCACCCACCTTTCCTTTCTGCTTGGTATGCTGAGAACACAGCTGAACTCATATCCATAAAATAGTGGGTTTTCTGGCTCAGACAGAACAATCAGCACTAAATCACTAATATTTTTATGCCTTTATCATTCCCTTGTGTATCACTCCTCTGGTATATACAAAATCATACTCTTTCAGTTTGGTAGACTGGAATGAATTTTTTTCCATGAAAAAGTACATAATATTGTGTTTGCGTGAGTTGATTCCAGGGAAAAGCATTGGGTTAGCTATCAATTCACAAGCATTAATCTAAGCTCAGCTTTCTTTGAGACAGCTACAGTACATACAAACAGACTACAATTTGTATAAGGAGCATGAAGCCATAGTACATCATAACATGACTTATACAAAATGTGAATTATGGCTTTCTCAGGGCTTGTTTACTAGTACAAACATACTTCTATTCCAGAAGCTGCTAATTTGAGCATTTTAATAATAAATATAAAACTTGACAACTGGTTCATTTTTATAAATGGAAGTAGCAAAATTCCCATGATTCCATGGTATTTAGCCATGGGATCTAAAGTGGTGTTAATCTGCATTACTTCTACAGTATAGATGTACCCTAGCACTACTTTCACTATCAAATGAAATGGGTTCAGTCATTCCAATGCAATGCTGAAAGTCACTTCTGGTTTTCTAAGATCTACAGAGATACTCGTAGGAACACCTCAGCAAGTGAGAGTCCAAATGTGGCAGACTAAAACCCAGAACCTCAAGCCATGTCTGATATCGACTGAGAGACTCCCTCCTGGGCACAAAGAAGATTGGCTGACTTGGGAGGTGCTGAACAGCCTGCACTCTGGCACCACAAGATGCAGAGCCAACCTTAAGAAATTGGGCGACAAAGTGGAGTCCACGACATGCGAGTGTGGGGAAGAGCAAACCACAGACCACCTATTACTGAGCCCTGTCAAATGCACAATGGAGGACATTCTTATAGCAACACCAGAGGCACTCCAAGTGTCCAGGTACTAGTCAAAGGACATTTAGTATAATGCCAAATTTTAAAACTTTGTTTGTGTTTTTAAATACATTACAACTGTACCCTCGGTTTGCTTCTGACATGATAAATAAAATTCCAATGCAATGTGTATGGGTCACCTCTAACTCTATTTTCACAATAACCCTGAGTGGTATTTTAAGCTCAAAGGGAGTGACTGACTCAAGATCCTTCAATGAACTTCATGACTGATTAGGATTTGAATATGGATCTCTGCAGTCCTATCATGCTAGATGTTATTTTTATGTGCATACTATCTATTTGCTAATATAGCATTTTCAAATTTAAGAATCCATAGCAAATCATATTGAAGCTTGGGCTTTCCTGTTGAAATGTGCGGCAGAGCTCTTGTAACTTTAATGGCTGGGTGGGCAAAAGAATTTCAGCATGTCAGCCATGCCTTTCTGCGCAATCATTAAAGGCACATGATCCCACAGTTCAGCTGGCAACCTTATTGCAGTTCAATCCCTCAAAGCCTGGTTAAATATAGGAGATACAGGTTATTTATTGGGGAAATCAATGGGAGTTTGATTTCAGCTGGTAAACAGACTGCTGACGCCATACCAAAAAAAAAAAAAAAGCAGGAGGTAGAGCAAGTCAGTGACATTGACTGAAATTTCCTTCTTCTAATGCTCTGAACCACTACTATCACACCAAGACTCTTGTAACTGGTACAATCTGTTGATTAAATGTCAGGATCACAAATCAGAAGGAAAAAAACTCTGCCACAAATTAAATAGGTTGTTTCGGGAAAGCGTTTTCTTGCCGCTTCCCTTAATCTAAAAGATTGAATGAATATAATAAATGCTACAACATGATTACACTTTTGAAGTACTTGGAATGCTTAAAAGTGCTAACCAATGTATTATTTTAATTATAAAAATGGGATGGATGGATAGATTAGATAGATCAACAGAAACATGGGTAATGTAGGCATTGTCTTTGGACAGAATTATTCCAACTGCTGTTTTTGGACTGCTTGCATATTGCAGATCTTTTCACACTTTTAATGATGTTTGGAACTTAGATGCTCCTCTGTTCTGCACATTTTATTGGTACACTTCACAGAAAAGCCACATAGTTATTGCGCTGGGTATTCATGAATCAATCCGTTCATGCGCAATTCAAGTTGCAGTAAAACAAGCCTGCTGCATATGTTAACAATTGTGGGCTAGATGTATAAAAGCATGACACATTGCTTGCATTGGTTTCTTAAGTATTTTTTTCCTGCTGAGTTCACCTTCAATAAAACTTCTTTTCTGTCTGAAATTCATTAAGGGCTTGTCTCTCTCCACAGATGATTTTTGAAGAAGGGAAAAGTTTCCTGCTAAATTTTTCAAAATGTCTTCTTTCAAAGGATCAATAAGGTGTATGACTAAAGCCTTTCCTGGTTTAACCCTCTGAGCATTACTCTAAGAACAAATCAAGAGATGGCTCCAGTTTTGTTTTTAGCAGATGAACATCCATCACCACATGACTTCTTAAAAATTATGAGGAAAGAATGGAGAGCCTCCCCAGAGATTCTCATATTGATCTTTCCACACTGGGACATGGGATGCAGAGAAGTTAAAGGATGAGAGAAATGAAAGAAGATTGTTGTTTTTTTGTGTGCACATCTGCACATGGCCTCTAATTCCCATGTGGTCCCCAGAGCTTAAAATGTTGTATTTCTCTGCTATATAAAGAACATGGAGTATCCTAATATCTAAAATAAATGTACAGAAATGTTTCTAGTTTTCAAAATATTCCATGGGATCAGGGATGATCAAGATGTTAAATTCATTGATTTTAAAGAATTCTAAATACGTTTATCTGGAAGTAACTTCTTTTAAGACCTAAATATCCTGAAGGCAGCAGATCCTGTCTGATCTTGGAAGCTTAGCAGAGCCAGCCCTGGTTAGCATTTGCATGGGAGACTGCCAACAAATAACAAGTGTTGTAAGCTATATATCATAACAATGAACTGGCAAAACTACCTCTGAGTATTCCTTGCCTAAGAAACACCCATGACATTAAGGAAATCGCCATAAGGTGACAGGCAACTTGAGGGAATGTATGTGCACACAAAATTCTGTAAGCTTCAATTGAATTAAAAGTCTGTGATCCTGAATATATTGTGGAAATTGCATATATTTCTCACATTTAATTCTCTAATAAATATTCATATTTTTACAGAAGGAGTTGTGACCATGAGAGGACAGAGTGGTCAAGTGACTACAACAACTCCTGAGGAAAAATTACAGTGTTTACATGGGTGCAAGGTAATAAAGTAGGGACATCATAGAGGCTGTATATTTTGGAAAATGGAAATCTCCATAATCTTTTGGAGATTTTATGATCTTTGGAAAGGCATGACCTTGTTAGAAGTCACAACTTTCTGAAAAATTATGCCATAACCTTTTGGGAAAATGACATTTATGCAAGGCAATCAGGTTTCTCAGCTGTTAAAATGATATACCAAGATATCTCTTCGAACTGTGAGGGATAAAGATATGCCAATACACAAATAGCACATATATAGCAGAGTTTCAGAAGTGTTTTTTAGTTGCCCAAAAAACATCTACTCTGCCTTAAAATATATTTGCCTTTAAATCATACTCTCAAGAGACAAGAATGAGTAGACTTCTTTAAAAGTAACATAGTTGGTTTACTCACAAACTTCATGTATTTAACATACAGGTACTTTCCATATCAATCCAGTTACAAATATATTGGTGAAGTAGTTTTTCTATGTAGATAACACAGGGCATCTTTCTTATAATCAACAGTCTAAAGTCTAAAGCAGTGGTTCTCAACCTGTGGGTTCCCAGATGTTTTGGCCTTTAACTCCCACAAATCCTAACTGTTGGTAAACTAGCTGGGAATTCTGGGAGCTGTAGGACAAAACACCTGAGGACCCACAGGTTGAGAACCACTGTTTCTACACCGAAGGTCTAATGGATTCTGTACAGCATTCTGTTTCTACTGAAGTCTCCAAGCATACTGTTTCAAAAATAGAGTCTGAGTCCTGAACAAGCCCAGATCTCATCACACAGTTTGCAGTCCCTCCCACAACAAAGAGTTAAGGAAAACTGCATACTAGTATACACATATACAATTAGTAAGCAATCTGAATTATATACATAACAAATAACTAGTGGAGGCTTTTAGAAGGTTGCTATTTCCAACAGTATAAGGTGTTAAAGAAAATTGAGACAAGCTGTTTTCATCTCTAGAAGTCCAGGATCATCCAATAAACCTAAATGGTGAGAAATTCAGGAAACCTAAGGGGAAACCATGCTTAATTAAACAAAAAGAATAACACTTCAAAATGAAAGAAAAGGATTAATATTTTGGTATTTACTCCCTCAAGATGAAGCAATGTGTCAGAACCTCGAAGCTTTGGGGATTAAGACACGCTCACAATGAAGATCACTGGAAACAAAGTCTTTATTTTCTTCTTGCCAGCATTCAAGAAAGTCAGTTCTAATTATCCTGTCTCTGTCTCTGGTATATATCTATAAACTAATCCCTGCACACCCCTGCCAGTTTGCATTCTCACAGTCTACACTTTTGATTTCAAAAACATGGCCAGATACTCTTGTTTCTATAACATTCCCCCAGTTCTTTCACATCCTCCTTCTTTGCTCCAGCACGGTCCCTCTTCATGTCAGGACGACCTGGGCAGCCTCTTCACATCGCTGTATCGGGCTTCCTGACACAATGACTCTTAGCATTTGTATCTGGCCACCAGCATGAACTATTGTCCTTGTGTCCTTCTTATGAATATTCTGTAGGCCATTGCTAATCTACAGTGTAAACAGAATTTTGGACAAGATAGGTATTTTAAAATTATGTATTCCTTCCTTTGAGCTTTTCCTAAACCTTCCATCATTTAGGTTCAATGGATGACTGAGTTCTAAACATGTAAAGATTTCTCTTTTGGTTTTCCTTAACATCTTAATGCCATAGGTTTTCAGTTCTTGTGCATCAAAACAGGGCTAGCTCTACCATTACAGTGAGCTCATGAACTGCACTGGATTCAAATCTCTAAAATGCTTCAAGAGTTAATGTGTTGTCAAATGTTTTCACTGCCAGAATCACTAGAATTAATGCTGGCTTTCCAGTGACAAAGGACTCTTGCCACACACTGGACTCTCCACAGATATATCTTTTTTTCTTTCCTTGCCTAGTTTATCCATGCCTCACAGCCTCTGAGGATGCCTGCCATAGATGTGGGTGAAACATCAGGAGAGACTACTTCTAGAACATGGCCACACAGCCCGAAAGACATACAACAACCCTCCAATCACTAGAATGTTGCGTGGTTTCCGGGCTGTATGGCTAGCAACCACAGATATAGGCAAAATGTTAGGAGAAAATGCTGCTGGACATGATCATACAGCCAGAAACCACACAAGACTCCACTTAAAAAGTTACCTTGGAACAATTTCTGAGTGGAGTCCAGTTGGTGCTCCGTGCCATCTCACCTTCCATTACATTTATGAATCTGTTTTTTAGGTGGCCACCCAAGCAAATAGGGCCCCCAGTGGCACAGTGGATTAAACCACCGAGCTGCTGATTTTGCTGATCGAGAGCTTGGCAGTTCGAATCCAGGGAGTGGAGTGAACTCCTGCTTTCAGCTCTAGCTTCTGCCAACCTAACAGTTCAGAAACATGTAAATGCGAGTATATCAATAGGTACCACTCTGGTGGGAAGGTAATGGAGGTAACGGCGGTCCATGCAGTCACGCCGACCACATGACCTTGGAGATGCCTATGGACAATGCTGGCTCTTCGGCTTAGAAATGGAGATGAGCATCAACCCCCAGATTCATACACAACTAGACTTAATGTCAGAGGAAAACCTTTACCTTTCCTTTACCCAAGCAAATATGCAGCATAATTGACTTTGGCCATGTCAGAGCACCTTGCATACAGAGAAAGGCAGGGGACACGAAGGAAGCATCTAGCTGAAGTTCTACAGTTGAAAGAAGTCTGGATTTCAACTATACTGACCTGTTCTCATTAGAGAACTAAGAGAAAATTGTCACTTATCCCAGCTGCAGAGCTGTATGGGCAGGAGTGTTGTTTTGTCAGAGTGGTGTAAGATTAGGGCCAATCTGTTTCATTTTTCTTCACAAAGTTGCTAGCATCCTTGGAGAGAGGGAGAGACCATTTTTGTTGTTGTTGTGCAACTCGGCATTATTATTTTCTAATAATCATGTATTCTTTCTGTTTGCTTACAATTATGAGTACATTTGTTTTACTCAATCAGAAGCCGCCCCCAGCACGCACACGCGCACACACACACACACACACACACACACTTTCTCTCTCAACATCATACAAAGACACATTTGCAGGAAACATATTTCAAGTCCTCTTTTTGGGTCCCAGAAAAAAACCTTCACCCTCTGCTCCAGAAAGCTTAGGGGAAATTTCTTGGTATGATCTGTTTTGCAGCGACTTGTGTTTCCACACATGGTCCTGTTTCCTTACTGACTATATTTTGCCTTTGGCTAAATCCGCCCAGTGTCTTAATCAATTAAATCTTCCATTTTTCTTTTTCAAGCCAAGTGCTCACTTTGCCACATGAAAGTCTTCAGACAGGTGTGTGAACGTGTGTTTTGTATGAATGTTTACCCATAGCATGGTAATTACGCCCTGTAGGTATGTTTGCACCATGTTTTTTTAAGACAAATGATGAACGGTACTGAAAATAGAAGAGTTTTTTCTTTAAAACACATGCAATCACACAAATTCAAACAGCCTCTAGACACTATGAATGTGAGATCAGTCCCTTTGGCCTAATGCAATTCCCTGCCTTTACTATATAACTATAGCTTCTACCTCATTTACCCTCTGGCCCTAGGAAAAAAGTATGAAATCAGAGTATTTTCTCACCTACACAGAAAACATAAATTATTAAATGGTGAAAAGAAATTCTAATCCAGACCTTCCTAATCAGAAATGTGCTTTGCTTGCTTGAATCATGTGTAATGGACTGAAATACTTATATGTAAGCCAACAAAGAACACCCTTAATGGAAAATATAGAATCATAAAAATAAAAAATGAAACATTCTTAGGCCATGTATTCTGTTGGAAATAATTATCCTGATATATTTCATTTACAAAAAGCATAAAAACCAAAAGAGAATATATTTGAACTGAACTGAAATGTTTGGATTTTGAATAGTAAACTGTGACATCTAGTGTGATAGCTGTTGTAATAAGGGTAGACGCCCAAAGTGCTGGCCCCCTTTCTGGGAAAGACTAAGGTTGGGTAAATTAAGAATCAGTCTCCTTTACCAAAGTATGCAAGAAAAAGAGGGCCCTTCCAGACAGGCCTTATATCCCAGGATCTGATCGCAGGTTTTCTGTTTAACCCAGATTATCTGGTAGTGCGGACTCATATAATCCAGTTTAAAGCAGAAAACCTGGGATCAGATCCTGGAATATAGGACCTGTCTGGAAGGGACCTGAATAACTTGGTTTTATTTGACACTCGGTTTAGCAAGGCAGTAAGAAAATGACTTAACTAAAAAACTTTACAAGTTGTATTGAAGTTTACATTGAGAAGTGATATACTTAGATTGCCTATGGCCAAACTAAGGCCCCTTCTACACTGCCATATAAAATCCAGATTATCTGCTTTGAACTGGGTTATATGGCAGTGTAGAAGGGGCCTTAGTTGGGCCATAGGCAATCTAAGTATATCACTTCTTAATGTAAACTTCAATACAACCTGTAAAGTTTTTTAGTTAAGTCATTTTCCTACTGCCTTGCTGAACCGAGTGTCAAATAAAATCCAGTTCAAAGCAGAGAATGGAGATTATCTGATTTTATAATCTGGATTATATGGCAGTGTAGAAGGGGCCTAATTTAAGTGAGATCTACACAGCCATACAATGCAATTTGAACTGCATTATATGGTCAGTGCAGATCCAGCCTTAGAGGAAAGTTTCAAGTAAAGTAGCGTTTCAGCATACTACCACTCATTATCTTGAAGAAGGAAGAAGAGATGGAAGTATTTTATGTGGCCATAGAAACATATAATAATCATAATCATAATAATGTATAGCCTGCCTCTTCTTGTGGCTTGAGGTGAGGTACAATAGAATCAAAACAGAGAGATAAAACACACGAAGACATTGAATTGCAACAAAGAATAAATGCAATAAAATAATGTCAGTGGAAATTGGTTGAATATTATTCTCAAAGGGACATTATTTGGATATAATTTCACTTGACCCATGATAGATTTTCTCTGAGTGCAATCAACAGTTAAAAAGGGCTGTTTTCATCGTAGCATTTTATAAACCCTGTTATTATTTTAAAGTGCAAATCTCAACCAAGGTAAACAGCAAACCACACAAACAAACAGATCCATAACTCTTCCGTTCCATAAATTAAGAATGTGTTTTTAAATTGTAAATGGATTTCTGCTTAATGTTGAATGATTGTATTATATATTGTTTCAATTCATTCTAAATGTATATCATAAACCATCTTGGTTTCCATTGGTTTTCATATTGTGAGAAAGGTGGGATTTAAATTACATAATTGAAACCGTCTCACATCCCTACCAGATCCCAGGATCTGAACAGGTTTCTATATGGTTTGGGTCCAGCCTATTTCTGTGACTGCGTCTCCCCCTTTGAACCTACTCGGGCCTTAAGGTCCGCCGGGGAGGCCCTTCTTAAGGTCCCACCACCCTCACAGGAGAGGTTGGTGGGGACGAGGGAGAGAGCCTCCTCGGTTGTGGCCCCCCGGCTCTGGAATGCTCTTCCCAAAGAGATCGGATTGAACCCCACTC
The DNA here is from genome assembly GCF_035594765.1 of Anolis carolinensis. Taxonomy (NCBI): domain Eukaryota; kingdom Metazoa; phylum Chordata; class Lepidosauria; order Squamata; family Anolidae; genus Anolis; species Anolis carolinensis. The sequence goes on along the minus strand of NC_085841.1, from coordinate 327,066,121 downwards.
TAATGACTTTCAGAAAACAACTAAAAACATGGATGTGGAAGCTGGCCTTTGACAATAGTTGACTATAATTTAAGTGATTGAGGCTTTTAAATTGATTCCAATATCAACTGGATTTTAATTGGTTATTAATAGGAGCTTTTTTGCCTCATATATTTTATTCCAGCAAAAATATTATATTTTGTGATGTTTTGATGTTATAGTTTAATATTTTTATGGCTGCTTTTGTTTTTGTATTATTATTTGTTGATCTATGCTCTTTTGGTTATTGTTATTACTATCTATTTTGTATTTTTGTAAGCTGCCCTGAGTCCCTTTTGGGAGAGGGAGCAGGATACAAATAAAGTCTATTATTAGTATTATTATTTTTTTTCAAATAGTCTGGGCTCAAATTCTCTAAGTCTTCACAAATCATCGTTAACTCTGTGAATTGTAACCAATAACAGCTAAGGCTGGAGCTATACTGCTATATAACCCAGATTATCAAATCAGATAATCCAGATTATATGTTTTGAACTGGATTATATGAATCTACACTGTCATACAAAAAGCAGATAATATGGGACCAGATCCTGGGATACAGGGCAATGTAGAAGTGGCCTAGATGGGGACTAGGTTATTCAGGTACCGGGATCAGAAAATCTGATGTTCCTTTTTCTGGCTGCAAAAATTAAACATTCAAATCACTTTGCCTCACAACCTCTGAGGATGCCTGCCATAGATGTGGGCGAAACGTCAGGAGAGAATACTTCTGGAACATGGCCACACAGCCCAAAAGACATACAACAACCCTGTGATCCCGGCCATGAAAGCCTTCAACAACACATTTTGCTTCAATTTAGTGACTGTCATCTTAGAGTTTGAAGTGACTGCCTGACTCTGCCTGATAGTTGCAGTAGCATTTAATAGCAGTCCTGAGCTGGCCCTTGTATTGTAGATTGAGAAGGTCCTATTTAGGGTTCATGTGGGCAAAGCAGAGCCCCCCAGGTTTGTGGGAGTGTAATTGCCATCATCAATACCTAGTGTAGCCTAGAGTGAGAAACACTGACATATGCAATCCAGCAAAACCTGGAGGACTCCAGCTTGCCTCTTGCTGATTTAAGAAGCAATGAATTGTCAGTCATTTGGTTTATTGTGTCTTTACCATCATGAAGGGCAGAGGAGGAGGTCACTGAGGTTTAGAAAATGGTCTGGGATATAACTGGCCTTGGATGTTTTATGTGTCTGTCTTTCACTGTACATGTGGCATCAGTAGACTTAGGCCCCTTCTATGCTGCCATATAATCCAAATTACCTGCTTTGAACTGGATTATATGAGTCTACACTGCCAATTAATCCAGTTCAAAGCAGATTTCATATGGCAGTGCAGAAAGTGCCTTTGAATGCTGGTAAAATATGAGTTCCCTCCCCTATTAACAAACCTCTGAGAGCACCAGCCAGTTGCTTCAGACTTTTACCTCTAGAGGGAGATAAAGGACCTTCCTTTGCCTTGTGACTGTTTGAAAAGAAGGGGAGAATTTGGAAACAAAGGGACAAACATGATTCAGGTTAGTCCAAGCAAAACTGAATACTGTTATTTATGTCCCATTTCTTTCAGGCAGAGAAACAACCGTCTGCTTAATTTTTTGCCATGGAAATGAAAGGAAGTTGGAAATGCCTAGTTTTGGCTGGATTTCTAAAATATATATTTAGAAAAAATGTACAGTAATAGAAGAGGGTGTCTTCTAACAAGTCTACTTTGTGAGATTATTAGCCTGAGTGTTAAGTAACAGCTTTAAAATTAAGTTTTAATGTTTGGTTAACCTTACCTTCCATTATTTGTAGAAACTGAATTAGGAAAATCTATACAAATAATCCAGTTTAGGAAATATAATTGGAATGAACAAAATATATTGCTTATGAAGAGAGTACATTGCATATGCTTATGTGTTTTTGAATATCTAGATGCCTTGCTCCAAAGCTTGGGAATCTTCCCTTTTTGTATTATAACTTCCAGAATATTTCAACTAGACTGTGGCCAATTGGGATTATCAATCCAAAAAGTAACATTTTGGATATTTGCTTGATCCTAGGATTCACAGTGCCAACAGTTCACAGTTATTCTAGTTCAATTGCATAAAGTATTGTTATTTTATTATTACTGTACAATTTAATGCTTTTCTTGCACTTTTCTATTTTAGTGAAAATGTCTGTGTTGGACATGCACATTTGGGTCAAACCTCTCATGGTAAATCCTATCCAGAGTAGGCCAATTGATTCAATAGTTGAATGAAGAGTAAACACATGAGTAAATTCTATTGATTCAATATTAATAGTGTAATCAGAATTGAAAATAAGCCTTAAACCTATATGTTTTATATATCATTATAGAAGATCATACTTTTGTTCAGGACCAGTGACATTTTGGACTAAGTCCAATTGCTAGTTCTCTTTAGAGTAGATCCATTGAATTAGAAGAATTTACATAAATGTTGAGCAACCATTGAGGGAAATGATTCAATAGGTCTACCAAAGTTGGGACTAGCAAATCAATTTAACCCTCTATGTTTGTGAGGAGAGGTAGATAACAAATAATAATAATAATAATAATAATAATAATAATAATAATAATAATAATAATATATTTGTACATACTTTTGTGGGCCCTTCATTTATTGGCTGATTCACATATCACATCTTGTTTGAGGGCCATGAACTGCTAAAGAAAAACAGAACAAGAACTTACTGATGACAAAACATGGGATAGGATAAAGTAGGATAATCTCTTTTGAAGTTCTGTGCACACAGAGCCTGAAATGTATTTAATCTGGATTAAGAGAGATTTGTTTAAATTGTGGTGATCCCACTGCCCAGCAACCATATTTGGATATTTTCCCATCTGGTTAGGATGGAAGATGCATGCAGACTTGCATCAAATTCAGAATTTTTATATATTTTGCAGAGATATGGAAAATGGAAATGTAAAATTCTATTTTTATAGTTTGCTGCTTTTGGAATCCAGCCAAGGTCCTCAATGTGGTGTGAATTCTGGTGCCATTCCTGTTTGCCTGACAATATATTGAGAAAATCCTCTTTGTCTTATTTTTGCTGATTTGTGGACATATATTACCATCTCCTGAGATCCTGCAGCTGTGGTTCAAATTTAGATAATGTAGAGAATTTCCATATCATATTAGAGTCCTTTTCTGTAAAGTTAATTCACTTTTTCTGCCATGAGTCTTCAAGCTCTGAACAAGCAGCAACAAATCACAGAGCGCACATGACCCTCCCAAGCCATTTTAAACAATTAAAAAATAAGTTGGAGATGGGGGATGCTGGTAGATATGGGAAGATGTAAGTAAAGAAAAAAGAACATAGAGGTGAAAAAAGAGAACAGATAGTGTGGGAGGAGAGAAGATGGAGAACTGAAGAAAACAGGGCAAGGAGATTCTCCTGATCTTTGCAAAATCTAAGTACTTTGGGGTTGTTTATTTTATTATCAATAGCATTATATTTAAATGCATATTATAGTACTATTTATAGAAGTGACCAATATCTTATGAGTGACATATGCAAAGTAAGCAGAATTGTGGATGTGGGACTATTGGACATGCTTAGCACATTAGAGTATACAATAGAATGTGTGAAAGTGCATTTCCTCTATGCATTGCCTTCACACACTGGATTGCTGTTGCGCATAGATTGCCCACCATTTGCATTGACTATTGATCCACTTACACTATGCTGATGCGGGATCTCAGCCATTATTTTATTTTATATATAACATCCTTATAGAGACAGCTCGATCTGGTAAGCCCTTTTGTTTAAGACGGGGGTTCTCAAACTGTGCTCAGTGGAGCTCTTGGGCTTCAACAGATGATAGTAAAGGGCTATGCGGTGCCATGCTGCTTCCAGCCTCCTCTTCTTTCCTCCTCCTCAGAAATGCAAGGAAATTGAAGTTTTGAGCTGCATGAAACAGCAGCAGCTGAGGGTACAGATCCTTATTGTATTGTTCTTTCTTTCCCCCTTTTTTTTGCATTGTGTGAATCATCTTTGTTACAATTTTCCAGAATCTGGTTACATTTTAACATTCCCACCACATATGTGAGTAGCATCCCTTGTTCTTTCCGCAGTGCCAGCATATTGGGCTTACCCCTTTTATCATGTATTATAATTGAGCTGGAGTCCTATACCATTTTAGTATAATTTTTTTCTATTTGTTTGTTTTTAATTATCCATTTTGATTTCCTTCATCCCCTTCATTATATCTTGTATTATTTGATTTGTAAGTGGTCCTTCTCTTTGCCATTTATTTTGTACCGTCTTATCATATAATCACTGTCCTTTACCATCAATTTGTATGTTACTCCTGTTAACCTTTCCCCCCCCCCATTCTTTTTCAAGATTTCTCCCTATTTATCATCTTTCTGTATTTTTCTTTCATATTTTCCTTGTTTAAGTTGTTTATATAGACATAATAATTTTATCCAATTCTTATCACCCGTCTTCTCTATTACTTTATCTATAGCAGTGGTTCTCAACCTGTGGGCCATAGCCCAGCAGTGAGCCACGAGAATGAAAATGTGATCTGAGAACCTCCTTCCTCTTTATTGTATTTATTTTATTTCTGCTCTTTTCTTCAGATCTGACCATTGTATTGGATAGACCACATCAACTCTAGATTATTAAATATGGTTTTCTGTGGGCGAGTAGATGGTGCTTACTGAATGGCATATGTTCTGTATCAGAAACTAGAGCTGATTTGGTCTATCCAATGCAATTTCCTGAATCAGCACCTCAAATAACCAAACCAAATCTAAAGTTGACCAAAAACCAATTTGTAACCCTTTTGGTACTAATGTTGGAGAGTGGTCCCTGATCAAAGTGTTCCCAGTCAAAGTGTTCCCTGGTTGAAGTGGGCCCTGGTCAAAAAAAAGGTTGAGAACCACTGATCTCTAGGAATTACCTAGCCATTTAAGTGGGTGATGGGGGGATAACATGGGAGTTTTATTTTATTTTTCTCTATTTTTATTATTTTATTATCATCAAATATCTGTACCTAACTGAAACAAATGTGATGAAAATGCATTAAGAAGCAACAATAATAAAAGATTTTTAAAAAGATGCGTAGATGATATCTTACTACTAATAGAAAAATAGGAATTACACTTACTGAAGAAAATCAAGGAAGATGGTGCAAAGGCTTGTTTACAGCTGAACATTAGGTGTACCTAACTACACATGATTTACAAAACTTTATAGATGATGAAGATACTGAAATAGTTCAACCCTTCCCATTTCTCATTAATCAGAGTGAAGACTGCAGTCAATAAATCCAAAGAAGGCTAGGACTTGGAAGGATACTTGAGAATGAACTAGACAAGATCCTGAAGTGTAAAAATATATCACTCAATGCTAAAGTAATCTATGTATGGTTGTGAATGCTGGAGAGTTAAGAAATCTCTTCAGAAGAAAATAATCTCATTTAAAATGTGGTTATAGAGAAGTCTTCTACAGCTGCCATGGACTGCTGAATTTGCAAGGGCTCCATGGGGTTTCCTGAAGTCAACAAGAAGGACTCATTTGGATAAAGAATGCCAAAGGCAACTTTAGATGTATATTAGTATGCATGCTGGGTTTGTTTCTCTTAGGATGCTCGGGTTATAAGTCCCTCCTCAGTGTAATTGTCGCAAAACCATCTACTCACACTTAAGGGCTCTTTCACCCGCACAATTACAGCATTACCATTCCACTTTAGCAGGAGTGCTAACTATGAGAGAAGGTAAAATGTGAGGGCATTGCAAAATGAGGGTTCTGCAAGCTTTGTGTATTTTTTTTTCAGTCCTCAAATGGTGAGCAGCAGTTGAGCATTTAGACATGCGGTTTAAACATCAAAAGGGGAGGGAACAATTGCCAAAAATATGTAAACAGAGCAAATATATGTTCTAGGAGTGAATTGTTTACAGTGTTTCACTGCAATGCTAAACATGTGGGGAATGAAGAAACAATTACAAGGAAGGAGACAGAACTCTTATTTGGGCGGAAAGAATTTATATTCCCCTCTCCCCAAAACTATGTTCCTGGGGTGCATCTACACTTTATGCAGCTTGAGGCCACATTAATTGCCCTGGCTCAATGCTATGGAATCATGGGTCCTGTAGCTAAGTGAGGCAGGAGCACTCTTTGACAGAGAAAGCTTAAAGACCTTGTAAAACGACATTGTCCATTAATAGATAGCATTCAGCTATTGTAGTTAAAGTGGTATCAAACTGCATTGATTCCACAGAGTAGATAGCTGCATCGTATGGAATTAGGGGGAGGGGCTGTAGTTTGTTGAAGAACTAGGGCTCTCTGGTTGAAAATTCCTAAAATCCCTCCCTAAACTGCAAATCCCTGGATTCATTCCAAAGGCTGGAACAATGGCCGTTAAAGTGGTAATCACAGTGGTGTCATTGTGTAGCCTGAAAGCCCGCTTATTAGTGTCTCTCTTCAGACCTTTCTTATTCCAACACACCACAGTGTTGTCCTAACTGTATAACAGCCACCCAGCGTTAATTTCCAGCGACAGGTCATAAAACCGGGGCTCCTGCGGTCAGGAATGACAATCGGACAAGGACAAGGCAATTAGGTACTCATTTGGCATGCTAATGATGCCCCAAAGCCCAATGGGGTGCCCAGCTGAGCACGGCGCACTTGGGTTTCAGAGGGGTTTGCTCCTCCAAGCCCAGGCTCTCCTTGCCCGCCCAGACTGCCTGGCTAAAGAAAGAGGGGGCATTTAAACCCTTGGGCCCAGAAAAAATCCAAAGGAGTGCAACCCCCCCCTCCCAATACATACATTAATTGCATGGGATAAATGCTTTTTCTCTGGGTTTGAAGACAAAAAAGAGGGAAGACACTAAGCCTGTTGAAAGCATCCGAAAGGAAACGGGAGAGGAGGACGCTGCAGCTGCAGCTAGGATACAGCTGGCTCATCTTGACCATTCCCCAGCCCCCCCCCCCCAAAAAAAAAAACCTAAAGAGAGAAGGAAAAAGAGATACAAGTACAGCCGCCTCCAATCTCTTCCTCCTTTATTCCAAAAAATTGAGAAAACTCAGCAGCTGAAGAAGAAGAATCAGGTGATGGTGGTGATAATGCGTCCTGCCCTTGCCCCAGTCTGGAATTCAAAGCAGCTTACAGAGGTTAAACTGTACAGCTTCAGAATTCACATCAGGCAAAAAATAGATTTAAATTAGCAATAGCGATATGTTGGACTACAACTCTGGAAACCAATATTCGAAGCCTCGTTCAACCGTGGAAACTCTTTGGGTGACTTTCTTGGTCTGAGCTGGAACCAAAGGCAAAACCCTTCCAACCAATGTTGTCAGGAAAGCCTCATGGTAGTGTCGCCTTAGAGTATTCATCCGTGAGAAACGACTTGAAGGCACACAACAGCAACAAAAACAGCGGCTAAAAGCAGGGCCATTAAATAGAAAACAACAAATATAGAATATTCGGAAAACTGCCCCCCTCCCAGTATTGAGATATGAAAACAAGCCGAAATAAAAAGGCCTCTACTTGCTTATAGAAGAATATTAGGGAGAGAGGGAGGCCTGGCTAACAACAACAGCTTTTAATAAACCCAGTTAATTTAAGAGTTGCAGAGCGGAAGATCAAATGAGAATTTTAGGAGGCATTGAGTTGGATCTAGTCCTCCTTGAGCCATGACAATCTTTCAGCCTAACCCACCTCCCATTGTTGTTGTGAAGATAAACATGGCGAGAAGGAGAACCGTGGGCACTATTTTCAGCTCATAAAAGGGGGGGGGGAGGGTTGTAGAAATTACATACATCTGATGTGTGAGCGTTTGATACTCTTAACTGTACATCTGGAAAATCCAGGTTGAAGAAGGCTCTTTCCAAGACCTTTGGAGATCTTTCTGCTCGCCATAGGTCAAAGACACGTTCTTACAATTGAAATTCAAATCTGTCTCTGTATTTTTTTTGTGGGGGGGGGGGGACACCAGGGCCAAAATACATCTTAAAACCTGTAGATTTGATTGTATGTGTTCCTTCGTGAGTCTTTTACACACACACTATGCTACAACTTAAAGTGTTTATCTCCTATCGCATGGTTGAACACAGAGACTTCAGATACTATGAATGGGACCAAACTGAACAGTATAGAAAGGTTTACTGACCTGACCAGAAAACGATTTCGGGCACTTCTGTGAGAAAATGTGCTTTGTTCAAAGCAATTCTCCATCACCTCTCAGCCAACCTTTGCCTTTTACGGTAGTACTGAAGGAGAAGCCTTCAAGAGTCATCTCAGGTCTTGCAAACCGGAATCCCTCCCTTCCTTGAGACTCTATCATAGTGCCATCTTCCTTTCTTTCTACCGCCTTCCATTTTATCCAGTCTGACTCTCTTTTTCAGTGTAGCCTTAGCTGAGCCATCTTGGCCTGTAGAGCAAGCTCAGACTTGATTTTCTCTAGGACCCATCATGGACCGAGGCGATAAAATATTCCCAGCCTTCCATATGCACATGTTGATGTACTCATCCAGGGAGACAGGTAAGCCCGTTGTGGCTCTCAACGCCAGCTTGTCCTTGGCTCTTGGCCAAGAGACAGCGCAAGAGTGCCAATCCCAGGATTTCCTAGTTTTGAGCCAGGACAATTAAAGGGTGTCAAACTACATTCTTTCTACGGCGCAGATGCACCCAGAGTTTAGGCAACCACAAAAAAGGCCAGGCAAGGAGAGCAGGGAATACGAGCCCAGTAAATCCTCCTGAAGTAGAAGGTTTTCGGGGGACGCATCTATACTCTGAAATTAATGCAGTTTGACACCACTTTAACTGCCATGGCTCAATGCTATGGAATAGTTGGGTTTGTAGCTTGGTGAAGCACCCGCATTCTTTAGCAGAGAAGGCCTTGTCAATCTAAAACTCCTATGATTCCATAGTACTGAGCCATGACAGTTAAAGTGATATCAAACTGCATTAATCCCACAAGGCAAATGTTTCTCTGGTCCATAGATAGATTTCTGCAATTAGCATACATAGCCTTTGTGTGCTAAAATTGGGAGACTGAAGGTATTTTCATGGGAGGCAGAACTTGAATTTTGGGGAGCCATGTCCTCAGTTTGGGCCCGCTTTCTATAACGACACCACCCCTTCCCAGCTGTGATATCACACAGGGAGTGGCGGGTCTCCTACTCTGGAGGTTTCTGAGCAGAGGCTTGGGTGGTTGTCTCTCGGGAGTGCTTTGATTGCGTGTCCCTGCATGGCAGGGGGTTGGTCTGGATGGCCCTTGGGGTCTCTTCCAACTGTGCAAGTCTGTAATTCTAGGGATAATATACCCGAATCTTCGGGCTCTGCCCACCGCGTGGAAGTAGTTTCCTGGGCGATGGCCTCCTCGGTCCCCCTCCCGGCCCTCCTTTTTGGGCCTCCTCCAGGCCACAAGCTGTCACTTTGGGTGGTCGTCCTTTCAGCCATTGTGCGCGTGGACCCCGTCGCCTGCCGACTCAGCCCAGCCTCCTCCCCACCACCACCTTCCCTTTGTTGGGGTTTTAAACACTGGATTGAAGGCTCATCCTTTCCCCGTTGGGTCTTTTTTTGGTCTCTCAGTCTAGCCTAGAGAGAGGGAAGGGAGAGATCCATCCAGGTTAGCTTTTCTGCTCGACACAGGGTCGAGCTGGCTTTGCATTTTTGAAAGCACCGCTAACAGTCAGCACCAATAACGTGGATCTGCTTTGAAAAATCCAGACCAAGTGACGCACTTGCAAGCCTGGATCTGCACTGACATGTAATGCAGTTTGAATTGCACTGAACTGTATTATATGGCAGTATAGATACAACCGAAGTCTCCTGGGCTCCTTCCATACCATATGACCCAGAATATCAAGGCAGAAAATCCCACAATATCTGCTTTGAACTGGGTTATCTGAAGCCCCTTCCACACAGCAGAATAAAAGCCCACATTTTCTGCTTTGAACTGGAATATATGGCAGTGTGAACTCAGATAACTCAGTTCAAATCAGATATTGTGGGATTTTCTGCCTTGATACGGGATCATCGGTAACTCGCTAGGTAATATAATTATCACCCCACTAATTCACTAATTAATAACTGGGACCTCCCCCCTATTTAGAAACTATTGATTGCCGAAAATTTCACTCAGGCGTAATTAATTCTATAGCCTCGCGAGCACCTTTTGACTGGACCTGTTGTTGCGTCAGTCGGAGGGACAGAAGATGAGAAGATGAATTTCGTTTTGCCACTTAGCTGAAAATCGCAGCAAACGACCAGATTTCAGGTTAGTCTAAAGTACTATGTCAGAAATGCAAGAGATGGGTGGAGGAGAAGGAATGGGTTATACCAGCTGGATGTAAATGGACTGAATGAATTCTAATCAATAAGAGCAACTGTTGGAACACATTGAAAGGAAGCACTTTTCACTGAAAGCACTTGTTTCACTGAAAGCCCCTACTCGTTTCCAGTTTGAATGGGACATCCTTCTAAGCGTGTTTAGGATTGCATCCACAACAGATTGAGAATCAGACAAGTCCACCTACTTGGCTAACTCTGAATCAGGGCATTTCCTCCCAAAATAATTAAGTATGTTGTTGTTAGCTTTCAAGTCATTTCCGAAGGATGAGGACCCTACCAAAGAGTTTTCTTGGCAAGATTTATACAGAAGAGGTCTTGTTGCCTTCCTCTATTGGAAATAACTGCAACCAGTCTCTGGGCACATATCCGTTTGGCAAATGTGAATCTCTATGAATATGTGGAGACCACCTTTTGAAAACCACTAGTCAAGAAAAGCATGACCTTGTTAGAAGTCAACTCTTTGAACAAGTTATATTCACAAGCATTCATGAAATGGCACACAGGTAACTCAGCTGTTAAACTGAAGAACCATGTCTTTGAACTACCAAGGACCAAGACGTGCCTCTACAAAATTATATTTAGCTAGTAGAGGATGGTTGTGTCTTTGAAGATTAAATTGCAATTGCAATTGCCCGAAAGACATACACTCCATTGAAAACTCTTGGTTTAAAATATACACTCGGAGATTAAAAAAACCAAAGTCTTATTTTAAAAAATAACATATCTTGTTTACTTACAAACATATTGTATTAATTCACTGTACAAGCACATTTCTTATTAAAGTTTAGTTACAGATAGTATGTAATATCTCTGTGTTGGATACACAGGTTCTCATTCTTAATCAATAGTCCATAGTCTTTCTTTAAGTATACTTGTACTCACTGAAGTCCATAAGCATACTTCTCTACTGAAGTACAAACAGCAACATGCATCCACCTACACTTCGGTATTAAGCAGACATGCATCCACCTCCACTGAGGTATTAAGCAGACAGTGAATATAAAATGGAGTCGTGAGTCTGAACATGCTCAGTACAATCACATGTCTATAACCCCTCCCACACCAAAGAGGGACAGTCAAACTGGGAAATCAACATACACATAGAATACAGGTTAGCAAATATACATTAATAAATAAATAGTGAAAAGCTTGGGATGGTGCTATTTCCAACATCCCCTGAGGCTGAGAAAGTGTAACCTGCCCAAGGTGACCCAGTGGGTTTCATGGCTCAAAGGGGGTTTGAACCCTGTTCTCCAGAGTCATAAACTAGTGCTCAGACTATTGCATCATGTTGGTTCTCTAATTGTGAACATATACACATATAGATTTATACCCTCTCTCCTATATCTATCCACCCATCCAGCTATATCACTACACAAGACCTTTTTCTAGAAATTTGGATTACTGATTAAACATTAAAAAATATCTGACTGAATTATATCTCTTTCAAGAAACCATATTGTAGGACACATTGTGTGAAGATTGGATATATAAAACTGGATTTATTGATGGAATTGATTCCATTTGTATCTCACCTTTCTCCCAGCATGGAACCTAAAGCAGTTTACATATACATTTAGCTACAAATAGCTAAAATGATATGTGAAACAAAAAGTACTACATAAGCGATAGAATTAAAACATCAATTTGAAATAATTAAAAACACATAAAACATACATTAACAAACTAGCACATCAGTGAACATTCTTCTGCTCCAACCAGCTAAAAGCTAAATACCTGTTTAAATAAATGGATTCTAAGTAGGTGGTCAAGAATACACAATTTAACTTCCATAGATCCTCTTAAAACACTTTTGTTTACTTGAAGACAAACCAGTGTATAAGTATATAATATTATTTAACTGCTTAGTCCTAAATGAACATGGGCTTTATTACAACAGGGAATTATGTAATTTAGGTTCTGTTCTAGAGTCACTAAATATTGGCAGCCGGTTTTAAATACAACAAAAATGCTTTTATTGATGTAGATTTAATTATTTACTAATTAGTAAATTTTTCCTATATTTTTCCAAGTTATAAGAGGTAAAATTTATAAGCCATACATTTGAAATCATCTATCCCCTTCTGTCTTCCCCTGTATTGTCTTTCCCCTATGTATATGCCAATAAATAAATAAATAAAGGACAAAAGTCAACTCAAGGAGAGGGGGGAACTCCACAATAAAACACAGCTACCTTTTCCAGAGAACAAAAAGAGACAGAAGGAAATGCCTGCCATCAGAGTCCAGAGAGCTTTTTCCCACACTCTAAAACTATGTGTGTGAAAGAGGAGGGGGGATATGTATGCAAGAAAGAGACCAGGATGGAGTTCTGTATGGAGAGAAAGCTATCTATCTCTTTGTGGGATTGGGGCAGGGTAGATGTTTTACAGAAGAATGAGGCAGGATTATGATACATTTCAAAGGCAAAAGAAAAATAAAAATAAAAGAAGGGGAGAGAAAACTACATTCTCACAACAATCTGAACCTGAGCCGGTGCTAGGGCCAGTGATATCAGATCTGCCAACAGACCTTCAATTTAAATGATCTGGCTCAGGGCCTTTTCAAAGGTGGCCTCAACTGGAACCCCTAGAAGAATATCTGTCTCCTGGTCTGTTTTCTTTTAGATAGAGTTAAAAATGTCTATTCATGAACAAGTGCAAAAGCTGGGCTGCAGTTAAACATCAAGAAAACCAAGACTATGGCAAATAGAAGGAGAAAATGTGAAGGCAGTGACAGACTTTCTATTTCTAGGCGTGAAAATCACTGTAGATGCAGACTGCAACCAGGAAATCAGAAGAGGTCTACTTCTTGAGAGAAGAGCAATGGCCAACCTCGATAAAATAGTGAAAAGCAGAGACATCACACTGGCAATGAAGGTCTGCATAGTTAAAACAATGGTATTCCCCATAATAACCTATGGTTGCGAGAGCTGGACCATAAGTAAGGCTGAGCGAAGGAAGATAGATGCTTTTGAACTTTGGTGCTGGAGAAAAATCCTGAGAGTGCCTTGGATCGCAAGAAGATCCAACCAGTCCATCCTCCAGGAAATAATGCCCGGCTGCTCACTGGAGGGAAGGATATTAGAGGCAAAGATAAAGTATGTTGGCCACATCATTAGAAGACAGGAAAGCTTGGAAACAATCATGATACTGGGGGAAATGGAAGGGAAAAGGAAGAGAGGCTGAACAAGGGCAAGATGGATGGATGGTATCCTTGAAGTGACTGGCTTGACCTTGAAGGAACTGGGGCCAGTGACGGCTGACAGGAAGCTCTGGCGTGGACTGGTCCATGAGGTCACAAAGAGTCGGAGACAACTGTGTGAATGAAGAAGAAGAAGATCCATGAACATGGTAGGGAGGTGAGTTCCATTTTAAAACGTTACTGTTGTTTGTGTAAGACTTTTGAAAAGAGTTATTGTTGCTGGGCTTCTTGGTGTGAAATGTTGTCTGTAGCTCTATTTTCATATTTATTTATTTATTATTTACTACATTTCTATCCCGCTCTATCTCATCCTGAAGGGGACTCAGAGCGGCTTCCAAATTGGCAACAATTAAATGACATAAAAAACAAACATTCAAATACAATAAACATATATCTTGAAATGTATAAAATTAAAAATCGACATCAATACATTAAAATCAAATATTAAAATCACACAGATCCAAAATCACAGTCCAGGAGCCATTCCAGTCTTATTTCGCTTATTTCATATCCACCTATTGCACTGATTAGTCTTAAAAGGTTTGGTCCTACTATCTGGTTTTTAATTTCTTTCTAAAGGTTTGGAGGGGGAGAGCTGATTTGATTTCACTGGAGAGGGAGTTCCATAGCTGAGGGGCCACCACTGAGAAGGCCCTGTCTCTGATCCCCACCAACCGCTCCTGCAAAGAAGGTGGGACCGAGAGCAGGGCCTCCCCAGATGATCTTAATCTCCGAGGTAGTTACATTCGGACAGGTAAGATGGGCCAGAACAGTTTCAGAAAGCTCAGCAGGATCAGGTCTGGTGGTACATGGATGAAAGACTACCAGGAATCTGCAAGAAAGAGCCCCACCTGAAATCCCAGAGACCCATCGCCATATTGGGCTTCATGGAGCAATTCACTAGTGCAGTTCAAGGTAGCTTGCTTGCTTGCTTGTCTCATGCATTTTAAAATGGAAATGACTTCCCAATTTTTCGAGAACAAAACTGATCTCAGTTTTAGGATCCATTCATCTGAATTTATATATACGCAGAGCCGGCCCTAGGTATTTTTCAAGTGTAGGTGAACAGAATTTTGGTGCCCCCCCCCCCCAAACCAATCACTGAAAAATAAAAGCGTTGGATAAGTGAAAATGTTTGATAATAAGGAGAGATTAAGGAAAAGCCTATTAAACATCAAATTACATTACATTAAGATTTTACAAATTAAGTACTAAAACATCATGTTTTACAACAAATCAACAGAAAAAGCAGTCCAATCCCTGCGGAGGCAGGCCGCAGCAGACAGGAGTTGCCTCGATGGCGCCCCCAACAAGATGGTGCCACAGGCAACTTCCTAGATGGCCTGGTGGTTGAACCGCCTCTGTATATACGTATATACCAAAAAACCCCACTATACAACAAGTTTGCCATGCTTTGCCCCTCTCCTGCATAATATTAACTGACATAGGTCTATCTTATGGCATCCTAGGACTGGTAGTTTGGAGAGGTACTTAGAATTTTCTGTTGAAATGCTCTTGCCCATTCCCCTGTCCTATAGCAGAGAATAGCACTGTTGTTTCTAAGTCTCTCACCAAATGGCAAATTCCAGGATGATATCAACCAACTATAATACTGTAGGTAAAGGTAAAGGTTTTCCCCTGACATTAAGT
Source organism: Anolis carolinensis (assembly GCF_035594765.1). Classification (NCBI taxonomy): domain Eukaryota; kingdom Metazoa; phylum Chordata; class Lepidosauria; order Squamata; family Anolidae; genus Anolis; species Anolis carolinensis. The sequence continues at coordinate 327,050,931 of NC_085841.1, read as the reverse complement.
CCAGTCGTGACCAACTCTTGGGGGTGTTTCTCATCTCCATTTCTAAGCCAAAGAGCTGGCGTTGTCCATAGACACCTCCAAGGTCATGTGGCCGGCATGACTGCATGGAGCGCAGTTAACTTCCTGCCGGAGCAGTAGCTATTGATCTACTCACATTTACATGTTTTCGAACTGCTAGGTTGACAGGAGCTGGGGCTAACAGCGGGCGTTCATTCCGCTCCTGGGATTTGAACCTGGGACCTTTTGGTCCGCAAGTTCAGCAGCTCAGCGCTTTAACACACTGTGCCACCAGGGGCCCCTGTATAATACTGTAGTGTAGATATAATTAGGAAAATATGTTTCTGGGCATATAAGGAGAATAATAGAAAATGCTTCACTTGCTTTGCTAAGATGGAAAAAGATCCTGTCTATTGCTGAATCTACACTATATAATTAATGCAGTTTGACACCACTTTAATGGTCATGGCTCAATGCTATGGAATCCTGGGAGCTGTAGTTTGGTGAGGGATCATCACTCTTTGTCAGAGAAGGCTAAAGACCCTGTAAAATGCTAACTACCATGATTTCATAGCATTGGGCTATTATAAAGTGGTAGCAAACTGCGCTAATTCTGCAGTGTAGGTGAAACACCTATATTTACTCTAAAGTTGAAAGTAAATTCCTATGTGTTTAGTAAAGATTGTTTCTGGGTAATTGTGCATGGGAATATAACCCTAATTTCAAAATCTGGTTTATGTTAATAAAACTCAATTCCAAACCACATCACAATATAAAATACATTAATAAACTGGCCTGTCAAAAACTTGCAAGAGGCTCCTGAAGGGTTCATCAGGGAAAGATTTTAAAAATGGACTATAAGAATATTATCATACTGAGTGACTATAGTTAAATCAGAAGAGTTTTTGAACCCAAGAGTGGTAGATGGAAATATATATTTGATGTAATAAAGAAAGAGAGACAGCATGATAATGATCAAATGATGTAAATACTAACCTACTAACAATTTAAATGAAAATACTAACCTACTAACAATTTAAATGAAAATTGTAGAACTCTCTTTGTTGATATTAATAATAAATAATTAAAGAAAAGATTTAATGTGAAATAATCTGTTATGAAAAGTTAAGATCCATTGAAGAAGAACTGGAAAAGAATTTATGAAGATCAGGAGACAATGTGAGAAGACGTAAGAAGATATAACAATGGACTTAAAATTAAAATGGTTAGAATCCTCAATATTTTATTAAATATGTGTCAAATAATTAGAGACAAAGACTTAGTAGTAACAATGATAAGTTTGTACAATAACTCCCCATACCTCAACAACCTTCACCCTCTTTGTTTTCTCCTTGCAACATACTAGACATTTGTAAAGATGCAACTAACCAATAACTAATATATTACCCCACAGTTTTTCTTTTCCTTCCCTTGTCCCCTCATCCCCACTCTCCTACTAAATGTTTAATAAAACTTATTTGGGGGGAAAAACTTGCAAGAGGCTTCTATTTCAGAGCATGCTTTTACAATGAGAGATATACAAATTAATTAAAGACAAAAGGAACCAGGAGTACAGGTTATTCAAAGTCAATCCACCAAACCTATTAATAATCTACATATTGATGCCTATTCATCATCCCTGTTTATTGATATTGTTGATATTTTCAGTAAATGTACTTATACTTAGCTCCTTGAAGAGAAAAAGTCAAGCATTGTGAAAATTCAAAGAATATTTTAATAGTGTCTCCACTACCAACCTAAGCATCTTAACACTGATAATGAATTTGTCAGTGCTGAGTTTGATGAATTTTTAAAAGAGCATGGTATAGAGCATCAAACTGCTGTACAGGCTTACAGCCCAAAGAAGAATGGTGTAGCCAAGAAGATGAATAGAGCTCTGAAGAGATGGCAGTAACTGCTCTTCAAATTCAATATGCCCAAATGCTACTGGTCTGAGGGTATACTGAATGCATCATATTTAAATAACTGACCACCACCAAAATCCAGAGATGCATCTCCTTATCAGTCATGGATGGAGTCAAAGCAAAAATAATCTAAATAATCTCAGTGGGCATTAAAATTATAAAAAAATCATAAAGTCAGAAGAGACCACAAGGTAATATAATCCAAGCCAAAATATCTGTCCAGATTTGTTTGTGATGTTCTAATGTGTTCTTGTTGCACTTAGACCTGGAAGGCTGGCCACAGAATGCAAATCTGTTGCCCAGCAATCAACACCCTGACAATTTGCTGGACAAATTGCCTTTCTGGCGCCTCTTTTCTCTAGACTTCTGAAAATGGAGAAATTGAATTCTCTTTAGTTGATAGCCAAGGCCTACTTCTGTCAGACCAAGGAGAACCAGGAAGGGAGGGAGAGAAAGAAAGGAACTAGTATGATGCAGTGGTTTGTATGTTAGACTAGGATTTCCAGAGACCGGGCTCAAATCCTATAGATTAATGGTAGATTCTCGGGTGTTAGCCTCTTTTATGAGAAAAATGAAGACTGTTTCAATGAAGAATCAGTCTTTCAGGAGAATATACAATTTAAAAAATTGAATCTATTGAGTCTCTTAGACTACCCTAAGCTAAGAAGAAGAAGAAGAAGAAGAAGAAGAAGAAGAAGAAGAAGAAGAGGAGGAGGAGGAGGAGGAGGAGGAGGAGGAGGAGGAGGAGGAGGAGGAGGAGGAGGAGGAGGAGGAGGAGGAGGAGGAGACAGCATACCACTCTCAAAACACTCTTCTGTCATGCGATTAATTAACGCCTAATTAAAAAGAAAAGTCTCTACTTAGTGGCAGAAAATGGACAGAGAGGGAACTATCCAGGCCTCCCAGGGAATGAAGCAACCACTAAGAAGGTTTCTCAAATGACTCTGTGATGGTGGTGGACCAAGAATGTTACTACTCTTTAGGGCTTCCTAGATCCTCTGCCTAAACGTGGAAAATATTTGTTGCCAGTCTGTCTGCTTTTGTGAAGTGGTCAAGAAATAGTAGTAACACCCAAAGGAATCTGAAGCAGTGCTATTCTCCAAAGCTTTACAGCATCTACATCTGGAAAATAAGGACCTGTTCTTGGTGGTCTAGAGGGGAACAGAACAGCTTAGGTTTAGTGTTTATTAAAATGACAGGAGCTTAGAGCAGATTTTGCCCCTACTCTCTTGACACTGCAAGAAGGAGATCTTCCGAAGGGCTTTGGTATACTTAACTAGCTGGGAGGCTGGAAGAGGAGCGGTTTTTGGTGCCACTGGAGAGAAGAGAGCGCCTAAGAGAAAGAGCAAATATTTGACGCTGAAGAGCTCTTAAGGGCTGATGAGTACCATTTACTTCTCTCCACAGAGCAGTGTGGGCTTAGGATATTCAATAGATTAAAAGGCTAAGAGAGGTCACTGAAGGAGAGACTTTCTCCTGACTTTTCCCCCTCCTCTTGCAACGTTTCAAAAAAACAAAACAAAAACCCAACCTCAACTTTTCTTTTTACAGTCCTTGGCAAACTTTCTGAGAACTGCCTTGAATACTTGGCCTCTCTCTGCTCTTCTAGCTTCTCCCGGTAGCAGCCAGGGACTGTTTGTCTTCAAGGGTCAGGATTTTCATAGAAGAATCTTTCTTTGGGGTGGGGTTAAAAAGTTGGGTCTCTATGTGGGGGGTGAACTCTCCCCCGCCCCAATGTAAGACTGCCTTACCATCGCTGGCCTCAAAAGTATTGGCCTGACCTTAAAGAAGTGAACACAAAAGTTCAGCATCTCCTTTTGTAAACCTCTTTGTCTGTTGCTGTTTGCGGAGAGGAGCCAGAAGTCTCCGTAAGCTGTTTTGAACCCTCACTGGCCTCCTAGCCATCTATTATCATTACTGTTATTGCAGGTGAATTCAATTTCCAATGAGTTGTCTCGGATCCCAAAACCAAGGAAGCCAAAGCTGTTTGGATCCCAGTCGAGTGAAAGCCCGATCTCCTACGAACCGAATTAAATCAGGGTATTTGGAGTGAAACCCATTCTCTACCAGTTGAGGACGCATCTACACTGTAGAATTAATATAGTTTGACACAACTATAACTGCCATGGTTCAGAGCGATGGAATCCTGGGATTTGTAATTTGGTGAAACACCAGCACTCTTTGGCTGAGAAGGCTAAATACCTTGTGCAACTGCAACTGCCCCGATTCCAAAGCATTGAGCCAGGGAAATTAAAGAGGTGTCAAGAACTGCATTATTTCTACAGTGTAGATGCACTCTGTGTTAACAGGAAAAGGTATCAAGCCACAGACATATGATTAGGTAATTGGCGATGAGTTGATATGTTGGAAATAGCAACCTCCCAGGCCTTTCACGGTTAATTTGTTCATGTATAGATTTGCTAACCTGTATTCTATGTGTATGAATAAGAAGGATACCCTGTGTACTCAACACACAGAGAACTCATCCTATCTATAACCGAACTTTTAAAAGAAATGTGCCTGTATGGTGAATGAATACAAAATGTTTGTGAGTAAACAACATATGTTATTTTTCCAAGAAGACTGTTTTTTTATCTCTTGAGTGCATATTTTAACTAAGAAGTTTCAATAAAGTGTGATGGGGGTTTTTTTGGGCAACTGCAATTTCAACTTCAAAGAAACAACCATCCCCTGCTAACCAAATATATTTTTGTAGAGGCATGTCTTTGTCCTTGGCAGTTCAAAGACATGGTTCTTCAGTTTAATGGCTGAGTTACCTGTGTGCCGTTACATAAATGCTTATGAGTATCACTTGTTCAAAGGGTTGACTTTTAACAAGGTCATGCTTTTCTTGCCTAATGGTTTTCCAAAGGTGGTTTCCACATGTTCATTGAGATTCACATTTGCCAAACGGATATGATAACATTTTTCTTTTTCAATAAGGTTATGATTGCCATTTATTTTTAAAGGAATATGTGCCCAGTTATAGTGGGTGCAGTTATTTCCAATATGATATTCATTACACACATACATTCTCTCTCTCTCTCTCTCTCTCTCTCTCCCCCCCCCCCCCGGTGGGCGCACGGAGCCCCTGCCCATGAATGAGTTGTTTCCCTGAAGTCGTCCCCATTTAATCTCATTTAAAAAGACATAACTAATAAATTTGTATGGAGTAGGCTGCAGGAGACGCAAAGCAGAGTCGATCGTGGTTCAAATCCCATTGAACCCGATTGAACACCATGACAACAAGGAACAAGCTCCGATTTATCCCGGCGAGCTAAAGGACATTGTCAGGAGGCGTCAATCACCTATTCTTCTCCGGCTGAACAAATGCAAAATCTTGACTGGAACAAATGCTTCCAACAGGTCCAGGACATAGGGCGACATTGCCCCTTTTGTTCGCAGGCTAGCAGTTGGCATGTATTTGTGTCCCCCTCGGGCCGACCACCCAGGACGACGGGGAAGCTGATCTAGGCACTGGTGCGTGTGTGTATATGTGTGTGTGAGAGAGATAGAGGTTGCGTGTCGGGGAGGGGAAGAGGAGAGGGAGCCCTCCCCCCGAGCACGCTTGATAGGTGGCTCCAACAGTCACGGCCTGGGAAACCTTTTGAAGGGAGCCTGTCCTCAGTGTTCCCTGGCCAAGAAATATGCGGGAAACGGGCCAAGGGGAGCCCCGTCCCTTGCTCATCCGAGGCCACAAATCAGCCCCCAGGGACAGAAGCCTTTGAGCCTCCGCCTCGGGCATTATTGCTCTATTTACATTTTCTAGCCAAGCCCTGAGACGAAAGGGGGGCGGGCTCAGCAAGAGGGGGGCTCTTGCGCATCCTAACCTTGGAGGCTTTGGCAAGCGGGCTGTTTGCTCAGGAAGCTAGGAATCAATGCAGGAAGGAGATTAAAAGACCCCCCCCCCCCACTGCCCTCCCACGCTGGGACCGCCAGGATCCACTCTCCCAAATTTGGAAAGGCAGGCAGATTGGTGCCGCTTTAACTGCTATGGCCGAATGCTATAGAATCTAAAGCAGGGGTCCCCAAACTTTTTAAACAGGGGGCCAGTTCACAATCCTTCGGACCATTGGAGGGCCGGACTATAGTTGGCCACCGAACAACAACAACAACAACAACAACAACAACAACAACAATTAATAATAATAATAACAGCAATAATAATAAAAAGAGAGTTAGAAGAGACCCTTTGGGCCATTGAGTCCAATCCCCTTCTGCCTTTGTGCCCCGAAAGCACAAGCAAAGCACCCCTGACAGGTGGCCACCCAGCCTCAATGTTAATAATAATAATAATAATCAAAATCATCATCATCACAATGTGCCAATTACAAAAGGCCACCCTACTGGGATCTGCACGCATCATCCGAAAATACATCACACAGTCCTAGACACTTGGGAAGTGTTCGACTTGTGATTTTGTGATACGAAATCCAGCATATCTATCTTGTTTGCTGTGTCATAATAAAATAATAATAATAACAGCAATAATAATAAAAAAGAGGGTTGGAAGAGACCCTTTGGGCCATTGAGTCCAATCCCCTTCTGCCTTTGTGCACCAAAAGCACAAGCAAAGCACCCCTGACAGATGGCCACCCAGCCTCAATGATAAATAATAATAATAATAATAATAATAATAATAATAATAATAATAATAATAAAGAGGGTTGGAAGAGACCCCTTGGGCCATTTTGTCTAACCCCCTTCTGCCTCTGCGGACCAAAAGCACAAGCACAGCACCCCTGACAGATGGCCACCCAGCCTTAATAATTAATAATAATAATAATAATAATAATAATAATAATAATGATGATGATGATGATGATGATGATGATGGTTGTAAGAGAAGAAGAGAACCCTTGGGTCATTTAGCCCAACCCCCTTCCGCCCTTGTGCCGTGGGGGCCGGATAAATGGCTTCGGTGGGCCGCATCCGGCCCCCGGGCCTTAGTTTGGGGACCCCTGTTCTAAAGAGTAATTTGGTGGCACTAGCACTCTTTGGCAGAGAATGCGAAAGGCCTTGTAAAACTGCAACCTCCATGATACTGGAAATAACTGCACCCAGTCTCTGGGCACATACCCCTTTGGAAATAAATGGCAATCATAACCGTATTGAAAATGAAAAATGACGTCATATCCGTTTAGCAAATGTTAATCTCCATGAACATATGGAGACCTCCTTTTGAAAACCACTAGTCATGACCTTGTTAGAACTCAACCCTTCGAACAAGTGATATTCATAAGCATTCACGTAATGGGTTGTTGTATGTTTTCCGGGCTGTATGGCCATGTTCCAGAAGTGTTCTCTCCTGACGTTTCACCCACATCTATGGCAGGCATCCTCAGAGGTTGTGAGGTATGGAGAAACTAAGCAAGGAAGGTTTATATTTCTGTAGAAGTTCCTGAGTGGGGGGAAGAACTCTTGCTTGTAGGAGGCCAGTGTGAATGTTGTAATTAATCACCTTTGTTAGCATTAAATGGCCTTCCCAGCCTCGCATCCTGGCCTGGTGGAATCCTTTGTTCAGAGTCGTTAGCTGCCCCTGATTGATTCATGTCTGGAATTCTTTTGTTTTCAGAGTGCTACTCCTTATTTACTGTTCTGATTTTGGAGTTTTTTTAAATACTGGTAGCCAGATTTTGTTCATTTTCATGGTTTCCTCCTTTCTGTTGAAGTTGTTCACATGCTTGTGGATTTCAATGGCTTCTCTGTGTAGTCTGACATCATAGTTGTTGGAGTGGTCGAGCATTTCTGTGTTCTCAAATAATATACTGTGTCCAGGTTGGTTCATCAAGTGCTCTGCTATGGCTGATTTCTCTGTTTGCGTTAGTCTGCAGTGCCTTCCATGTTCCTTGATGCTTATTTGGACGCTGCATTTGGTGATCCCTGTGTAGACTTGTCCACAGCTGCATGATATACAGTAGACTCCTGCAGAGGTGAGAAATTCCTCTTGTCCTTCGCTGAGTAGCATTTGTTGGATTTTCTTAGTGGGTCTGTAGATAGTTTGTAGGATGTGTTTCTTCATCAGCTTCCCTATGCGGTCAGTGATTCCCTTGATGTATGGTAAGAACACTTTTCCTGGGGTGGATCTTTGTCTTTACTCTCATGGCTTGTTCTTGCCCAAAAGATATACACTCCCTTGAAATCTCTTGGTTAAAACATGCACGCAGAGGTTTTTAAAAAGTCTTCTTTGAAAATTAACATATCTTGTATACTCAAAAACATCTTTTATTAATTCACCATAGAGACACATTTCTTATTGAAGTTCAGTTATAGACAGGATGTAGTTCTCTGTGCGTTGAGTACACAGGGTATCGTTTTTATCAACTGTTCATAGTCTTTAGGTATAATTGTATTTCCTGAAGTCCATAAGTCATACTTCTCCATTGAAGTCTAAACAGCAACATGCATCCACCGCCACTGAGGTCTAAAACCGACTTAACACACTGAAGTCCATAATCACACTGAATACAAAATAGAGTCCTGAGTTTGAACATGCTCAGTACAATCTCATGTCTATACCCCTCCTACATACCAAAGTTAAACTGGCAAATCAACTGTACACAAAGAATACAGGTTAGCAAATACAGTAGAGTCTCATTTATCCAAGCTAAACGGGTGGCAGAAGCTTGAATAAGCAAATATCTTGGATAATAAGGAGGGATTAAGGAAAAACCTATTAAACGTCAAATTAGGTTATGATTTTACAAATTAAGCACCAAAACATCATGTTTTACAACAAATTTGACAGAAAAAGTAGTTCAATGCGCAGTAATGTTATGTTGTAATTACTGTATTTACGAATTTAGCACCGAAATATCATGATATATTGAAAACATTGACTACAAAAATAGCTTGGATAATCCAGAAGCTTGGATAAGCGAGGCTTGGATAAGTGAGACTCTACATTAACAAATCAATAGTGAAAGGCTTGGGAGGTTGCTATTTCCAACACAGGATCGCCTAGGCAGCATGGCAAGTGCAGTTAGTTTGGTTCCAGGATAGCTGAGGGTCATTGTAACATGAAGGTCTCACTATTTAATACTTTCCAAATTGTGGTATATGGCAGGATAGTCTTTAGAAAATTGCCTGAGAAGAGAGACTTTTTTTACTGGTGCCAGTTCAGTTTGGTCAAGGAACCTCTTCAGCATATCCACATAATTCCAGTCTGAGACAGCTTTAATTGTCATGCTTCCATTCTGTAAAATCTCAGGATTTATCACTTTGACAGAAATTTAGGATTCATCCCTGGGGACGTTCTACTGTCTTCCTGAAAGCCCCCCCCCCCCCCCCCCCCGGTAATTCTAAGAATCTTCCTGCTCTACAAATCCCAGGATTTGGTAGGACAGAGCTATAAAAGTTATAAAGATTGGGTTGCTGTAAGTTTTCCGGGCTGTATGGCCATGTTCCAGGATCATTCTCTCCTGACGTTTCACCCACATCTATGGCAGGCATCCTCAGAGATTGTGGGGTCTGTTGGAAACTAGGCAAGTGGGGCTTATATATCTGTGGGATGCCAGGGTGAGATAAAGCACTCCCTTCTCCCTGAGGAAAGTGTGAATGTTGCAATTGGCCAGCTTGATTAGCATGGAATAACCTGGAAGCTTCAAAGCCTGGCTGTTTCTTGCCTGAGAGAATCCTTTGTTGGGAGATGTTAACTGGCCCTGATTGCTTCTTGTTTTTAATAAAGATTATTGTAATACATATGTGTCGGAATATTGTCCCCTGGAAAATGGCAAAAGGAGAGCTTTGACGTCCAACTTCCACAAAGCATTGGGTGCCTGTCTCATCAATCAGATACATTTCACCTTTTAGAAAAAGAAAAATCTAGGCGTCATGGAGAGCCCAAGGTCTGGGGAAGTCGAAGAGGTATCACATATATGTTCACCGTGATCCCAAGTTAGGAAAGGACGTAAAAGGATGAAGAGCCAAAACATTTGGTGGGTACTGCCTGTCTTGGTGATGTAATCCCAGCCCCTCCTTCTATCTCGGTAGGAAAGAAAGAAAGAGGAAGAAAAGGAAGACTCTGCAGTCAGGAACCAAAGTCTACACCTACTTGGGCTACTTGGAAGCAACCCCCTCCCCCCCCCCCCCCCCGCCGCATTCATGTGAACCTTAGAGTGTTATTATATTCAAATAAATGAGTGTGGGCTAAGGATTTCCCTGTGTTGATGCGAATATGCAACCGAATCCAAACAGATCTTTCTCGGTCTCTTTCCTATTGATAGTCCAGTTAGTAACCCAGTTACGTTGAAATCTACCGGTGGAAGCAAGGGCCCCGGTTTTATTCCAGTTCAGGAAGGTTCTTGGCTCGGCCTCCTTGCTTGCCTTCCTGAGCTTTTCTCTTGTCTCTTCCATCCCTTTGTTTTTTCTCCCATTCTCTGCACGTACATGCATTCAAATTGCCTGGAAAGGCCCTCCCCACTCTCTTTTGTCAGGCTGCCCCTTTCCTGAAGGACCTCCTCGAAGGTCCTCTTCTTGAGCAGGGCATTTCCTGATTCAATGTGGCTTCACTTTCCCTGGTTCACTGGCTATTTTCTCACCATTTCTTTTAGCCATTCCTATATTTCTTTCTTCCAGCTATCCCCAACATGTTTACCTTCTCTCTTCCGACATAGGTGGAAAATGTTCCTCATTCTCTTGAGCTCAATCTATTGGAAGGTCTGCATTTCCCAAGATATGGGGCTAAATAAGCTAATGTCACAAGACCCTGCCTCTGGTTAATATTTGGATAAGAGACCACCTACAGATAGCATGTATTTGGCTACATCTTAGAGGAAGAAACTGGCAAACCACCACTGTGTATTTCTTTTCCAGGAAAACTCTGACATTCAAGGGGTTTCATAAGTGGGCAGGCACACATGCATACAGTCTTTTAACTGTATGCATTTTGCATTGTTTTTTGGTATTATTTTTATATACACTTTTAACTGATGTTTCTGCAGAGTTTCTTTTAACCTGTATTTTTAAATATAGTATGAGCCATCTTGAGATCCATTGTTGGGAGAAGGGGAGATATAAATTGATATAATTATAACTATTACATAATTATTACAATGATTATTAGCTATATATCATTTGTCTCACCTTTTAGATCCAGCACATTGTAGACTTGAAACCTCTTAGTTTAGTTCCAAGCAGAGTGTACAAGTGAGCCTCCACCTACAAAAGTGGCAGAAGCCATTCAGAATGAAACAAGGGAACTCGAGTGGCTTTCCCTCACTATCTATAATTGGAAAATAACTGTACCCAGTCTCTGGGCATATATCCCTTTGGAAATTGATGGCAATCATAACCTTGTTGAAAAGGGAAAATGATGTCATATCTGTTTGGCAGATGTGAATCTCCATGAGTATGTGGAGACCACCTTTTGAAAACCACTAGTCAAGAAAGGCATGACCTTTTTAGAAGTCAACCCTTTGAACAACTGATATTCACAAGCATTCATGTAATGGCACACAGGTAACTCAGCTGTTAAACTAAAGAACCATGTCTTTGAACTTCCAAAGACAAATATATATTTGGCTAGCAGAGGATGGTTGTTTCTTCAAAGTTGAAATTGCATTTGTAATTGTAATTGCAGTTGTAATTGCTCAAAACATATACACTCCCTTTAAAAACCTTTTAGTTTAAAGTATGCACTCAGAGATAATTTTAAAAAAACAAAGTCTTTGTTGTGTTATCTAAGCAATCATGCATGCATTTTCATTGTGGGATGGTTTTTGTAGTTAGTTTTGTTTGTTGCTTAGTAACCTGGGCCAAGCTGCATTCCAAAGTTGATGGCACCATTTTAAGTGTTGTGCATGTGAAGTAAAAAAGGGGAGTGTCCTTTCTGGGGACACCTTTATGTGATGTACACCTTTAGAATTTGGGGCATAAAAAGGGGAGACTCTCTTCCTGCTCTCTCTCTGCTGCTTCCTGTTTCTTGATCTTGCCATGCCATGCCAATGTTACTCTTTGTTAAGAGATATGTAGTATCCTGAACTGTATTCTTTTGGAACTAAGATGTTTTTACCTGTATGGCCATCATCATACAAGATTGTGAGTAAACATATTTTTACCATTTTACTTGTCTCTGATGCTTATTTTATGCACATGACTCTTTAAAGGGAAAGGGAGGCTGGCTATTTTGCTTTTTTCCCCCTCACCTCTGCTCACATAAACCCCTAGTCTTCTATGTTTTTGCTACTCTGCACCAATATCTAACCATATTGGTATCATAATCCTAACAGATTATGAAATATATTCCTAATAGTCTTCTTTGAAAAACAACATATATTGTTTATCTTGTATTAAATCACCATACATTACATATATTACATGTAATATTACTAATAATATTGCAATATAGTGACATAGTACAATATATAATGCTTATATTGTGCTATGCTAATAATATAATATATTGTATGTACATATAACTTGTAAGCCACCCTGAGTGCACAAAATTAAATCAAGGAAGACATGCAATCCAGCAAAATGAGAACACACCACTCCAGATACAAACCCACCTGCCATTTTTCCATTACTTGATGGTAATTTTCCACATGAGATCACCATTCTTTGCAGAAATGTTTGGATACTCCTGGAAGCTAAGCAGGGTCTATCTTGATAAGTACTTGGATGGGTGACCCAATGAATGCTAGGTACTCCAGACTGGATTTCAGAGGAAGGAAACACCTTTAATTATTCCTTGCCTAAGAAAACCCTATGCATTTCATGGGCTCGCCACAATCCAACAGGCTATTTGAAGGAACACAACACACAAGTTCCAGGGAGCTCAACCAGATTTCCCCAATGGGATTTGTTGAATGTTAATTTATGTGGGAGCTGGTGTAGTGGTTAGAGTGTTAGTCTGGACTCCTGCAGACCAGTGCCCAGCCAAAGGAACCCATTGGGTGACCATGGCAAGTCACATTATCTCAGTTTTGGAAGAAGACAATGGCAAAATCGCTCATAACAAAAAAAAATTGCCCTGAAAACCCTAGATAGGTTCCCCCTCAGGGTTCCATAAATCAGAAAAGATTTGCAGACACACAACAGTAGAATTCATCTGAAAACAATGTGCACTTACAATGCAATTCAAAAGAGAGAAAAATATCTGGGGTATAGTAAGGTTGAAACATACCCTTTAGCACTGGGATGCTGCATTCACTCTGGGCATTATTTTAAAAGCGTTTATAAATGTATTGGGGCCACACTGTGTTTAGAAAGGCTACTTTGGCAACCCAGAAGGCACATAATCAAATGGAAAGATACCTTGACAGGTGGAACTGTGTTGTCATTTTCAATTTTCAATAGCAGGGAGGGCAGGGGAAAAGACCTATCATCATTTGTATTAGTCTTGACTAAGCAAAAGTTCTACTCTATGCAGTTATGGCACTATGATTCTTTAATCGCCATAGCAACAATCTATGGAATTCAGGAATTTGCAGTTTTGAGAGGGGATGGTTAGAAAACCCAGCCAGAGAAAATCTCCATTCTCCCTAAATCACAAACCCCAAGGCTTCATAGGAGGCAATAATGGCAATTACAGTGGAATGATAGCACTACAAAGGTGTAGTGCGATAGGTCTCTGCCAGTCAAAGGTTCGCACTTATTACCCCAGGCTAGCCCAATGAGCTTGTGTCTCAAAGATTCCCTGGGTGGACCCACATTGTAGAATTAATGCAGTTTTACTTTGCCACAGCTGAATGCTATGGAATCCTGGAAGTTGTAGTTTCACACAGTCTTGAGCTGATATGCATCTGTTATCATTAGATTTGGCAATCGAGAATCTGGTCTCACTGGACTTCCCTTACCGTTTCCTAGCCAACCCTTCAGGAGACCTGCCTTTATCTTCCTCGCCGCTCACTTTGCCCTCCTTATCTGCTCAGAAACATAGCCGATGAGTTTGGCTCTTTTAAAATATTAAAATGAAATTCACCTGCTTTCTGGAGAGCCTAGCCCTAAAACTGCACAAGTCTCTTTTGTCATCAAGTTTCCAGTCCTCAATGAGTAGCTAGGCTAGAGACAGGGCTGAGCTGAGAGATTCCTTCCCCCACATTCCTACGCATTGCTCCCAAAAGGACTTTGCCTTTCCTCTTCCTGCTAGATACTGTCTCCTTCCCTCTTTTGAGGATGTAGTAATGGAATTCTGTGAGGGAACTTGCTTTTTAAGTTTTATTGCCCTGAGATGGCCACATGGCCATTCGCTATTTTTCCGTCTTCTGCTTTCCTTTCTATTTGTGAGGATGCACATTTTGCCTCTTTTTAGGCAAAATGTAGCTACGTGGACTTTTTACCTTTTTACCTCTTTAGAAGATGAGATTTAGTAAGCTAGTTAGCTCCAAGACCTTTTCTATCAAGAATGTATTTCTTTGACGTCAATAAATATTTTTGAACCTAAAGTTCTGACTCGGCAATCCTAAACCACGCAGAGGAATAGAAGCTTATCCCAGTTCATTACATGTATGTTTCTGATGGTTATGAAGTTTACTTCTAGTATTCTGCTATATTTATGGTGGAATCACTCCAACTTTGGGTTATTTTGAGCACATAGCATTGAGGCCTGCTGTGCCCAAGGCTTCATTACACTGTAATGTGAATGTAGTTTGATACCACTTTAGCTGTCATGGATAATCTATGGAATCATGGGTGTTGTGCAAGGTCTTTAGCCTTCTCTGCTAAAAAGTGCTGTTGCCTCACCAAACTACCTCTCCCAGGATTCTGCAGCATTGAGCCATGGCAGTTAAAGTGGGATCAAGCTGCATTCAGTCAACAGTGTAGATCAGACATGAACAAACTTCGGCCCTCCAGGTGTTTTGGACTTCAACCGGTAGGCTGTTAGGAATTCTGGGAGTTGAAGTCCAAAACACCTGGAGGGCCGAAGTTTGCCCATGCCTGGTGTAGATGAACCCTTGGCGAGAGTCAGGTGCCCCATGCCTCAATGCTATGGAATCATGGGCGTTTGAGACGTGAAGATATACGCCCCCACTTTTTAATTAAAGAAAGAGAGCGACAAGGGAAAGCAGAGGCTGGAGGAGGAAGAGAGAGGACAAAAGAAAGGGACGGAGAAGCCCGAGGAGATGGAGAAGACTCGACTTGAAGCCGCTTTGGCAAACAGGGAGAAAGACAAGACAATGGCCCAGTTCCTGCCTGCTCCCGAAAAGGACGAGGCCTGGGTGAGTGGGGGAAGAGGCAGCCGAGCCTCTTTCCGACCCAGCAACGGTTCCTATGACGGGGTTGGGGGTGGCGAGGGCGGCTGTTGCCCCCCCCCCCCAATCTCCAATACCACCCAAGACGTTATTCAGGGCGAACAATCCCCATTATCTGTCCCCACTTTGGCTTAATCAGACAGAACCTGGAATAGCAGAGGCTGCTTCCTGCTGGCTTTGGGGGGGGGGGGTGAGGATTCTCTGGGGGAGAGGGAGGGGGTCTGAGGTGGGTGCGTGCGGAGGGGGGTGGGTGGGAGCGAGGGAGCCCTCTCTCCCATTAGCCCTTTGGCACTTGACTCACTCGGGAGGGTGGGAGAGGAGAGCAGCGCTTGTGTGGACGGTGGGCCGGACGGCCAATATAAACAGTAGCCAAGCGGGCATGAGCCAGCCCCGGCCTGGTCGCCTTCCCTGCCAGGCCCCCGGCGTCGCCCCCATGGCAGGCAGGATCAGCTTCACCGTCCGGAGCCTCTTGGATTTACCCGAGAACGAGGGCGAAGGAAGCAGCGGCCAAAGCAGGAGAGACGCTGAGCCCATGGAAAGGGGATACAGAGGCGGATCCCTCTTCGGGGAGTGGATGGAGACCGACCGGAGCCATTATTTGTGTGAGTGGGAGAGAACGAGAGAGAGAGAGAGAGAGAGAGAGAGAGAGAGAGAGAGAGAGCGCAAAAGGTGACCAAGGGGTGGGGAAATTGGGAGCAAGGGTGGCCTCAGGAGGACAGGGGCAGGTCCAGGAAACGGGCTCTTTCGTCGGAAAGGATAATCGATGGTTCGGGAGGAGAGAGCGAACTTGGTTCTCTCCAGATAATAATCGACCCCAAGAGTTTTGGAGGAAATCCTAGACAACTAGTGTTTTGAGAGGGAAAGAGGATTTGGGCATATATGTCCACACGTAAGCCCACGCATTAGGGTCCCTGAACCCATGCATTAGGGCTCACAAAACACACGAGCCCATGCCTCGGTACTCACACAAACCCTCACATTAGGACTCACGAAACACACATAAATCCACTCATTAAGACTCACAAAACCCACGCATTAGGACTCACACAACACACATGAACCCACTCATTAGGACTCACAAAACCCACGCATTAGGACTCACACAACACACATGAACCCACTCATTAGGACTCACAAAACCCACGCATTAGGACTCGCACAACACACATAAATCCACTCATTAGAACTCACAAAACCCACGAATTAGGACTCACGAAACACACATAAATCCCCTCATTAGGACTCACAAAACCCACGCATTAGGACTCACGAAACACACATAAACCAACGCATTGGGAGTCACCAAAGGTACATAAATCTACACATTAGAACTCACAAAACCCGTGCATTAGGACTCACGAAACAAGAAAGAAATAGCTTTCCTTGGTTTTCAAAGTGTTATCTATAGAAAATCTTGAGTCTAGTCTGTCTTTTATTTCTTTATTATTTATTTATTTTAAAGTGACCTATATGTTGGCATAATTTCACAATTGATTCAACGGGTCTATTATAGTTGGAACTAACAGAATTGCAACCATTTTTATTAGCTCTATAATCTTTATTGTGTTTTCAAATGGAGGATGCTTCCATTGGCACAATGTTTTGTCTAGTCTGAAAGACTAGAGATCAATAGATAAGTAAAGTACAATGTATCAACACACGGATATACCCGAGATATATATATATCTATATGTCTATAAAAATAGTCCTTTCGACTAAATTGTCTTGGATTTCTGAAGGATGAGTCCTGTGATACCAAGCCCCCTTCCAAACCGCTGAATACAATCCCACATTATCTGCTTTGAATTGGGATATATGGCAGCGTGGACTCAGATATTCCAGTTCAAAGCAGATATTGTGGGTTATTCAGCCTTGGTCTTCTGGGTTATATGTCTGTGTGGAAGGGCCCCTAGATAGATATATACGCTACACGTAAAATTATATCCTCTTTAAAGGCTTTTCTTCGTCTTCCTTTTCGTTGCTTTTAAAAAGAATACCCACTATTTTTGCCTGTTTAAAAAAATCTTTCCAATTTGCCGATTAGGAAGCTAGTTGGATTGACTGAACGTGTGTTGAAAGCCTTAACCTATAGATGTTTAAATAACCTATAGACTTTTAGAAAGGCTATTGCCTTCTCTGTTGTTTCAACTGATACTTATTTGCAGATTTGCGGAGGTAGGGGTCATTTGATTTTACGGATATTATTTTTCAGGGAGGATAAAATTGGTCATTGAAGTTAAAATAGGACAATTCATATATCAGTCACAATTATCACCATCATTATTATATAACGTTGAATCTATTTGTTAATGTAGACAATTACGTAGTTCATATCCCTTAGAGTACATATGGTCTATTTCTGTGCTTGCCTACAGCATGAAGGGACTGTGCATGTTATGATGCTTTATTTTGTGTTGTAACCGGTAACAAGCCTTCTTTGGAGACTTTTAAGCAGAGGCTGGATGGCCATCTGTCCGGGTGCTTTGAATGCGATTTTCCTGCTTCTTGGCAGGGGGTTGGACTGGATGGACCACGAGGTCTCTTCCAACTCTATAATTCTATGATTCTGTGACAAATCTACTCATCCATTTCTATTTCCATCCCTTTCACAATCCACAATGGGTTTGTTTTTCTCATTTCCTAGATGCTGTTAATCTAGTGTAGGATTTGATCCAGGCAACTTTCGTATTTAAACGCTGTCGTCCTAGACTATTTAACTGGGAACAAACCCATGGAACTCGACATCTATTTTTGAGCAGGCCCCATAAGATTAGGCTATGAAGGGCGCTTGCTTTCAGTGGGAAATCAGGAATGCACACCTAAGTATGCTTACTCAGAAGTCAGTCCCATCCAGCGAGTACTGCAACTAAAAGAGCTTTCCGGAAGAACTAGCAGGGAAAGAGCTTAACTTGACCTGGTCAGTGATTTCCATGAAAGCTGTTCCCAATGTTATGGAAAAGGA
This sequence comes from Anolis carolinensis, assembly GCF_035594765.1. NCBI lineage: Eukaryota > Metazoa > Chordata > Lepidosauria > Squamata > Anolidae > Anolis > Anolis carolinensis. The sequence continues at coordinate 327,032,854 of NC_085841.1, read as the reverse complement.
ATCTTTTGGGAAACCTAACAAAGCAAGCCATCGCCTTCTGTGCTGCTTGTGGGCACCAAGGCTTTTGTTCCATATACCATGTTTTTTAAAACCGTCTTCTTCGCTGTCCTTTTCATTGCGTGCATTCAGGAGCCATTCTTGAAGACAATCTAGATGTCCTTTCTCTGTTGAGTAGAGACTCCCTGGCATTTAAAGACAGAGGCTCGTGAGGGAAACGCAGCTCCACCCGATGGTCCCCGTGCTGCAAGCCGCTTAGAACAAGCCCACCCCCTTGGATCCAGACTCAGTCTCATGAATTTGAGCAGAACCAGGAAGAGGCGGGCGCCTATCTGTGCGCCTTTTCCTGGTTCTGATCTGGTTGGTCTTTCTAAATAGGGATCCAAGATTGGGGCGGGGTGTTGCTGCTTTTCTTTTCCTCCCTGTGCCTGGATGGCCAGGGCAGCCAAACAAGGCACGGAGCTCCTGGTTTGGGTTAATGTAGTTTACCCCATTAACCAAAATCAGTGGTTTTTCCGAATTCACCTTTAAGCAATTACCTCAGATGTAATCCAATGTACTGCTATACTAGCCCAACATAACTGTTTTTAAATTCTTAGGTAGGAATAAGACCCTTTACTGGGTTGCTGTGAATTGTCCGGGCTGTGTGGCCATATTCCAGAAGCATTCTCTCCTGACGTTTCGCCCACATCTATTGCAAGCATCCTCAGAGGTTGTGAGGTATATTGGAAACTATGTCAGACTACAAAGAGAAGACACTGAAATCCACAAGCATGCAGACAATTTCAACATAAAGGAGGAAACCATGAAAATGAACAAAATCTAGCTATCAATATTTTAAAAACTCTAAAATCAGGACAGTAAATAAAGAACAACACAATGAAAGCATGGAAATTCCAGACAGGAAACAACCAGGGCCAGCTATCACCTCCCAAGAAAGGATTCCCTCAGGCAGGAATCAGCCAGGCCTTGAAGCTACAAGGCCTTTCAATACTAATCAAGGTGATTAACTGCAACATTCACACTTGCCTCCAACATACAAGAGTTCTTTCTCCTACCCTGGACATTCCACAGATATATAAACATCCCTTGCCTAGTTTCCAATATACCTCAACAACCTCTGAGGATGCCCGCCATACCGTAGATGTAGGTGAAAGGTCAGGAGAGAATGCTTCTGGAACATGGCCATACAGCCCGGAAAACTGTGATTCCAACCATGAAAGCCTTCGACAACACATAGACCCTTTCCTGTTCCTGGTAAGACATCATGAAGGGGTTGTTGTTACTGTTGATATGTGCTTTCAAGGCAACTGTAATTTAGCTCGACTCTGTCACAGGATTTCCTTGACAATATTTCTTGAGAGGAGATCACCCAATGTCTTGTCTTCCTTTATGGTTGAGCTAGCGAGACTTGCTAAAGGCCACCCAAGGGGTTTCCCCATTGAAGGAGGATTCGAACCCTGATCTCCGGAGTCCGAGCTCAACTCGTTCAGCCCCAACAAGCTGGCGCTGGAAATCGAAATGTGCTCTCCGTGTTCCCCCCAGCCAGAGTAGATCCATTGAATCCTGTGTTGAACGGTATAGAAAAAAGTCTTTAGATACATAGGAAAATCACAACGATGCAGTGGATCTACTCTGCTTGAGATTAACAAGATTTAGACCTTTGTGTGTCCTATGCAAGGCAGTGAGAATGTAATCTAAGTGCGGTAATGGAGAATAATGTATGGGTTTATTATAATAACTTTATTTTTGTATCCTGCGCCATCTCCCCAAGGGGATTCAGGGCGGCTTACATGGGGGCCAAGCCCAGCAATATACACATTGGTGTCATGTGCCACATAATGTGATATAATGCAATTAAATTCCGTGTCCCCACTAAAATCCAATTATTAATCTCCATTAAAGTGGATCCGTTGAATCAATAAGAATTTGTTAAATCGACAAGTTTACTCTGTGTCTATTTATTTAATGCATATCCCGTCTTTCTCCCAAAATCGGGATGCAAGTCGTTTAGAATTTGGATCTTGATTCATTTTATTTAGAGCACTGTTTTATCAATATTCACTTCAATTTTTAACTATTTAAATCTATGAAAGGTACAAATCCACTTGCAACATAATCCCATCTTTTAGCTCTTCAAATAGTCATTGACAGAAAGGCATCTCTTTTGAAGGAAAGATATAACTTAAATAAATCAGTGAAATGAAATAAGAGCAACATTGGACATTCTTGTTCTGCTTGACTCACCTTGACCTTTCCTTGGTGTTTAAAAAAGCGAAAGGTTGCTTGGGTTGGATAGGTGAGAGGAGGGAGGGATGTAAGCTGATCTTTTCTTTCTGTCTTCTCTCTTTAAAAGGCACAGCTACCAGCCAAGGAATTGCAGTTCAAGAGGAGAGTTAAGTAATTTGCAGGTTAGCCTCAGTCTCCAGGTCTGAGGTTGGGCAGCAAATTCTTTAGCTTGCTCCATTATTCAACTGCATGTTTGCAATATGTTCCCTAGGGCCTCTTCCTTTCCTGAGCCCAGTTTAAACATCTGGCATTTTGTGCTCCATATGGTAAAAGTCTGTTCTAGAATTTTGAGCACCACTTTGATCTATGAAATTGTTATGTAGCCTAGCCATACACTTTATCCTATGCCCTTGTCTGATAGTTAGAGCTCTTATTCCCATTCCCTGGCCCTATTACTTACAGCCTGGCCATATTTACATTAACTATCACCACTGATGGTGGCAGGATATAATAATAAAGTTGTTGTTGTTGTTGTTGTTGTTGTTGTTATTGTTATTATTAAAGAATGATGCAATAGTTCTGAGTAGTTGGGAAAGGAAAAAATCACCAGAAACAGACAACATCCCAATATCATATGGATTTTCAAATTATAGAGACAGAATTTACTCTAGTTCTAGCTTAATGTTGTCAACAAATATAAAAATAGTAACAATGGCTCTCAGATTGAAAATTTCCAAAATATGTTCTAGTCCACCTGCCAGTCAATTAGACTTAATAGTATAAATGTAGTTTTTACATTTTACATTTTGCATTTTGCAGAGATATATTTAGGTTGTATTTCAGCACAACAGTTGATTTAATTTTACTCTATTTTTTGATATTAGTAGTCCATGGTTTGTACCTGGTCTTGTTGTTGTTGTTTTTTGTTTTTGCAGAGAATAGAGCTTCCTCATCTTCAGTTTCCAATTTTGTAGTCTATTTTATTTATGTAGTGTCAAGTGATGCCCATGTATACAATCACCACTTTGGTTGCTTGAGAAATGATTGTGATGAATAAACTTGAAAAATTTAATCAGCCAGTCTCTAGTTTCAGTTTTTTATCCAATGCCATATTTTTTCTAAAACCTTTTATTCTAATGAGTTTCCCACTTTTGATTCTATACACCCTTGATTGACATCCTCTTTCTTTCTGGATCCCAATACATGATCTTTCCATTCCCATTATTCTGCCTCTTTAGCTGGAATGTAAATTTAGATTAAGGTTGCATTGATTTATTTTCCTGAAGGCTTATTGATAAGATTCTGTCAGCCTTTGCTTTCTGAGCAGGGGGGCCTTTGGCTTTCATTCCAAGACTATCACCAAAATCCATGACTGCTCATGTCCCATGGTGTAGCTGTAGAATGGTATTCTTTATATAGAACTAGCTGTGCCCTGCCATGCGTTGCTGTGACCAATTGGAATTGCACTGAATAGCCTCACTGCTTCAAAGCCTGGCCGCTTTGTATATAGGGGCATCATTCCTTGGGCAGGTTGAATGGGACGGAGTAGCCTTGTGGCTTCAAAACCTGAGGGTTTTCTATCTAGGGGAAATCTTGGTTGGCCAGGTGGAACAGCACTGAATAGCTTTGCTGCTTGCAAACCTGGCTGCTTTCTACCTTGCGGAATTCTTGTTTGGCCAGGTCGAATAGCAATGAATAATTTCAGTGCAGCAAGTATGAATGCTGCAATTAGTTACCTTGATTAACATTTAATGGCCTTGCAGCTTCAAAACCTGGCTGCTTTCTGCCTGTTGAGAGGTGTTAGTTGGTCCTGATTGTTTCCTGTCTGGAATTCCCCTGTCTTCTGAGTGTTGTTCTTTATTTACTGTCCTGATTTTACAGATTCTATTGTTCTGTATTATTATACCTCAGTAATTATTACATATTATATTTATAATCTTATATTATCTGCTTAGAACATGAGGCCCCTTCTACACAACTGTATAAAATCGACACTGAACTGGATTATATGGCAGTGTGGACTCAAGATAATCCAGTTCAAAGCAGATTACCCTGCCTTGGCATTCAGGGTTATATAGGTGTGTGGTAGGACCATGAGTCTACACTGCCATATAACCCAGTTCAAATCAGATAATATGTATTTTATAGGCAGTGTGAAAGAGACCTGAGTGAAGAGGCCCTGAGCACCATTAAATGGCTGAGTGGGTTGCTAGGAGAGAAAGTGGGTGGAGCTTACCCTTCTAACTGGCAGCAATGGGGAAAAAAACAGTTCTTCCTCTTCCTCTAATTAGGACTTTATTTTTCTTGGTTTTTTATTTACAGACATATTTTGGATGACTATGTCTTTTGTGGCCAAATTTGTTGTGATTTGGTTCACTGGCCTTGTTGTTTACTCCAAAATAAAATGACTCCTCACTGTCATGTAAGACCCTGTCAGCATCAGCATAAATGGTTGCCTCACAAGGACCATGCACTACCATTACCTTTCCTCTTTATGGGTGTATCTACACTGTAGAAATAGCAGGCATGAAGGAATTGGGGAACAATGGAGGGTTGAGAAATCAAAAAAGGAAGTCTTTAATGCAGTTTGACATCACTTAAACTACCTGGAGTCAATACTATGGAAACATGGAATTTGTAGTTTTAGAAGTTACTTTGTCTTCTCTGCCAAATGGTGCTTTAATCCATGTCGGTTTTGGAAAATAACTGCACCAAGTCTCTAGGCACATATCCTTTTGGCAAATGTGAATCTCCATAAATATGTGGAGACCACCTTTTGAAAACCACTACTCAAGAAGAGCATGACCTTGTTAGAAGTCAAGTCTAATATATACATTAGGGTTGTGAATATCACTTGTTCAAAGGTTAGTATATATATATTTGGTTAGCAGAGGATAGTTGTTTCTTTGAAGTTGAAATTGTAGTTGCAGTTGCCCAAAAGATATACACTCCTTTGAAATCTCTTAGTTTAAAACATGCACTCAGAGATTTAAAAAAACCAAACTCTACTTTGAAAAATAACATATCTTGTTTACTCACAAACATCTTGTATTAATTCACCATACAGGAACATTTCTTATTAAAGTTCAGTTATAGATAGGATATAGCTCTCTGTGTGTTGAGTACACAGGGTATCATTCTTATTCATACATATAGAAGCAAATATATGCATTAGCAAATATATACATTAACAAATGAACAGTGAAAGGCTTGGGAGGTTGCTATTTCCAACACATCAATTAATAACACTCATGGACAAACTACCTAAGCATAGGTCTGTTGCTTGATAACCCTTCATATTAACTTAGGATGCATCTAAACTGTAGAAATAACACAGTTTTTGACACCTCTTTGAAAAATAACATATCTTGTTTACTCACAAAAAATTGTATTAATTCACCATACTGGTACATTTCTTATTTAAGTTCAATTCTACATAGGCTGTAGTTCTCTGTGTGTTGAGTACACTGGGTATCATTCTTAATCAATAGTCCATAGTCTTTAGGTATAGTTGTACTCACTGAAGTCCATAAGTCATACTTCTGTACTGAAGTCCAAACAGCAACATACATCCACTTCCACTGAGATATGATGCAAACATGCATTCACCTCCACCGAGATGTAAAGCAGACTGAGTGCAAAATGGAGCCCTGAGTCTGAACATGCTCAGTACAGTCACATGTCTATAACTCCTCCCACACCAAAGAGGTACAGTTAAACTGGCAAATAAACATACACATAGAATAAGGTAAAGGTAAAGGTTTCTCCTGACGTTAAGTCCAGTCGTGTCGGGTTGTCCATAGACATCTCCAAGTCATGTGGCCAGCATGATTCCATAGAGCTCCGTTACCTTCCCGTCTGAGCGGTACCTATTGATCTACTCACATTTGCATGTTTTTGAACTGCTAGGTTGGCAGGAGCTGGGGCTAACAGCGGGCGCTCATTCCGCTCCTGGGATTTGAACCTGGTCCTCAGCGCTGTTGTGGTAATCTCTGAGCGGTTAGACTCAATTTAACCCTCTCTGGGGGGAGATTCCACCAAAACTCAGCAGAGTAGCAAAAGCAAAGCTTTCAAATGCAGCAGTTACTTACACGAGGTGAGCAAGAGAAGCCTTTGACCATTTAGGATTGCAATGGACTGCAGAGTCTCAGTAAAAGTTCAAAAAGTATTTATTCAGATAAAAAGAACTCCATTGTAGATAGAAAGGCTTGGGAGCTGTCTAGTCTGCTCTAGACTGGTTTCTAAGGAAAAATAAGAAAGGAGAAATAACAACAAACATCTAAATAGTTACATCTTGCCAGGAGAGACAGCAAGATGCTTCTTGTTAGCTAGAAGAACAAAGGGAGAAGAGTGAACCAAAATGGTTCCAACCTCATGGTCCAGTTTATTGGGGCCTTAAAAGACATTCTGACCAATGAGAAGTTACTGTCCCTAGAGATTCACATTTTTACTAACTTCAAAATAAGGGATGTGACATAAACAGGATAGAGTGAAACACAGTAAAGCCTATCTAGGCATGCTTTGGAAACAGGGAAAGGATTCCCTCAATCTAACTCTATCATCTATCTGACTACTACATCTAGACTTGAGTAGTCCAGGGTGATTCCCAACAAGCTCTTTAACGCACTGTGCCACATAGAATACAGGTTAGCAAATATAAGGAATCAATAGTGAAAGGCTTGGGAGGTTGCTATTTCCAACAGGCGGTTAAGGTATCAAGCGTTATTAATTCGACAGTGTACATTCATCTCCAATCTGAACTAATGCTCCTGATTCCCGTCTCTCTCCCTCCCTCCCTCTCTCTCTCCTCCAGCTTCGGATGAGAGCTGCAGCGAGAGCAGGACTCACCCTGCGGCGATGGCTCCAGCGGAGGAGGAAGAGGAGGAAGAGGAAGAGGAGGAGAAGAAGAAGAAGCGGCGCGTGCTCTTCTCCAAGGCGCAGACTCTGGCGCTGGAGCGGCGCTTTCGGCAGCAGCGCTACCTGTCTGCGCCGGAGCGGGAGCAGCTGGCCCACTTGCTCCGCCTGACGCCCACCCAGGTCAAGATCTGGTTCCAGAACCACCGCTACAAGATGAAGCGGGCTAAGGGCGCCGAGCGAGGAGGCGGAGGAGGGGGCCTCGGGGGCGGCGAGGGGGCGCCTCTCCTGCGCCGGGTGGTGGTGCCCATCCTGGTCCGGGACGGCAAGGCCTGCCAGAGCTGCAGCGGGGCGGCCAGCCCTCCAGGGCAGGACTACGGCGGAGGGGGGCTCGGCCTCCCCGGGACCTACCCGCCCTTTCCCCAGCCCGCCTCCCTCGGCCTCTTCCCCGCTTACCAGCACTTAGCGCCGCCGGCCCTGGTGTCCTGGAACTGGGGCTGATGGGCAAGAGTGGGCGGCCGGTGCCGAAGAGCTCGGTCTGGCCATCCTCGTTGCCTGCCCATCGCCATGCAAGAGAGACCCTCAGCGGCCGTCCCAGTGCCTTGAAGCCTTTGGACTGGTGCCTTCTCTCAAGGCACCGGAGGAACTAGCTGGGGCTTATTCGTGGAGCCCCTCTTAACAGGGTCCCTCTCAGGAAACATGACACTGCCGGTCTATGTGATATTTCAAAACCCATGTTAAAGCTATGCGTGGTAGCTGTCTTTCATTATCTGTAGTGGAAGATCTGTAGAGTCAGGTGGAAGACGGAGTCATCTTGCCTTGGCTACTCCAGAAACAAGAACTCAAATCAATCAATGGACTCAAATTAGAAGAAAAGAGTTTTCAATAGGTTGTGGAAGGCTTTCATGGTTGGAATCACTGGACTGCTATAAGTTTCCCAGAAGCTCTATGGCCATGTTCCAGAAGCATTCTCTCCTGACGTTTCACTCACATCTATGGCAGGCATCCTCTGTTGGAAACTAGGCAAGTGGAGTTTATATATCTGTGGAAAGTCCAGGTTGGGAGAAATAACTCCAGTCTGTTGGAGGCAAGTGTGAATGTTGCAATTGATCACCTTGATTACCATTTAATGGCCTTTCATATTCACGGCCTGTCTGATTCCTGCCTGAGGGAATCCTTTGTTGGGGGTGTTAGCTGGCCCAGATTGTTTCATCTTCTGAATTCCCCCGTTTTCAGAGTGTTGTTTTTTTTATTTACTGTCCTGATTTTTAATACTGGTAGTCAGATTTTGTTCATTTTCATTATTGTGGATTTCAGTGGCTTCTCTGTGTAGGCTGACATGGTGGTTGTTAAAGTGGTTCAGCATGTTTGTGTTCTCAAATAAAACGATCATGGCCAGCTAACAGCTCCCAATAAAGGATTCCTACAGAAAGCCAGATTTTAAATCTGAGTCCCCTCGGGAGAAGGGCGGGGTATAAATGCATGTAATAAATAAATAATAAATAAGGCCATTAAACACTAATCACGGTGATCAATTGCAACATTCACACTTGCATCAAACAGACAAGAGTTCTTTCTCTGACCTTGGGCATTCCACATACTGTATATATAAACCTCACTTGCCTAGTTTCCAACAAACCTCACACCTCTGAGGATGCCTGCCATAGATGTGGGTGAAACGTCAGGAGAGAATGCTTCTGGAACATGGCTATAACAGCCTGGAAAACCCACAGCAACCTAGAAAAGAGATTCTAGCTAATGCAATAGAACATATTGGAACACTCCATATTGGGGTGTCCTTGATTCACACTACTGACTATGTTTTGAAGCTACTGACTTCAGTAGGTTCTTTAGAGCAAAAGAGTCACCCATTTGCAGTCGTAGTTGAATCCAAGCAGTTTCTCCACCTTCCACAAGTTGTCCACCACACTGATAATTAAGTGAAAGTTGACCTGTTCGAGATGGGAGGGAGGGATAAATGCGAGGTGGACGACTGTTCATCCTATGCACTCTCTGTGAATAAACCTCCAGGTAACATAGTTTAGAATGCATAATACCTATTGCAGAAGAAGTGATTCTAGGCCTAAATCTAATAGCTGGTTCCAGCTATAAGTTCTGTCACCTAGGGAAAACCTAGGCCTAAATTTAATACTTGGTCCGAGATGGAGTAGAACCACAACAAGGAAACCTACACATATGGCGACTCTTAAGCTATCACATGGTTTTCTTGACAAGATTTTTTCAGAAGGGGTTTGCCTTTCTTTCAGGCTGGATCTACACTGCCATTAAATCCAGATTATCAAATCAAATAATCCACATTATCTGCTTTAACTGAATTATATGAGTCTACATAATCCAGTTCAAATAAAATAATTTGGATTTTAATGGCAGTGAAGAAGGGGCCTGAGAGAGTGTGACTTCCCAAGGTGACCCTGCGGCTTATTCTCCAGCAGCGATTCAACCCTGGTCTCCGAAATCATAGTCCAACTCTCGTACTTAGTGGACATTGAAGTATGTGGGAGATGGAGGACTAAGAAATCCAAGAGCAGAAGTCATGAACTCCTAACACGGATGGAGACCATCTTCAAGGGCTACCACAGCGGTTTCGGCTTGTTATTTTAGAAGGCAAGTCGGAAACATAGAATTATGTTTTTGTAACAGTATGACGGTTTTTGCTCTAAACAAAACGAATAGTGAGTTGTATTGGGAGATAGTTTATTTTCAAATAGGACTTTCTTGCCCTGATTAATAAACTGGATTGTTGACAAAAGGAGCTGGACAAAACTGATATTTCTTCTTGGGCTTTGTTTTGTTTTTTTAGTGTGAGAGGAAAGTGTTTTATGCTATGTCGGTTGATGGTTTAGATGCGAATAAGTAGAAAGAAAGGCGAGCGGTCTGTATGTGGTTAATTTCTCAAAAGCTCCAGATCCCGTTAATGTTTCTAACCTCTTCCCTCATTCTCAAAGTAATATTTGAGGCTGACATCTAAGATGAAGATAAATTTGTTGACTTACATTGCGCCAGTAAAGAACTGGGAAACAACTTTCAGATCTTGGGGCTCTTCTGGAGGGAACTCGCATAAAATTCAGGTAAGGAAAGGGGAAGGTTGAGCTGCCAGGTCTGAGTTTCTAAGCATTATAGCCGCCCCTCCTTTCTAAGCACTATAGCCATTTCCTTAGACTAGGGAGTCATGAGAGTTGTAGTTTAGCAAGGTCTTTAGCCTTTTCTGCTAAGAGTGTTGGTGGTTCACCAAACTACAAATCCCAAGATTCCGCAACACTGAGCCACGCAGTAATTCAAACTGTATTAATTCTACATTATAGATACACCGGATATAAAGAATTGCAATCCCATTTGAAAACTCCTCTTCGTATCTGCCGAAGAGTGGCACGCCTCCAGGTCAAATCCTGTTCTTGTTGTGCGCCTTTGAAACATCTCCAAGTTATGGCGACCCAAAAGCGACCCTCTCGCCCAGGTTTGCTGAGAAGAGGTTTGTCATTGCCTTCCTCTGAACCTGAGAGAGGAGAATGATTCACCCACGGTCACGCAGTGGGTTTCCATGGCCAAGCAAGGAGCTGAACCCTTGTCTCCAGAGTCCCAGTCCAACACTGGAATCCCGGAATCACTGCACTACACTGGCTCCTAGGTCAAAAATACTCCTAAATATTGCATTGAGAAGAATTGGAATTGAGAAGAAGATAGCAACATTATCAAGACTAAAAATACATGAATTCTAAAGGCTGAAAATCTCGAGTGTTTTTTAAAACGTTTCATGGAAGTTTTTAGCAGTGCTTGAAATGTGAGGATGGAAGGACAATTTCATGATGGGGCAAAATTCATATTTGGGAAGGGTGTTTGCTTCATTCACGTTATATAATCCTATTCCAAATACTTGCATTTTCGCATTTATTTCCTGGGTTGGCGAAATAAGAAATAAAAATAAATGTTTTCTAATTTACAATACTGTATTATACATGGGACCTCAGTGAGTTGAAGGCAATTGTGATTTCATCCTAAAGGTGATGACGGTGCAATTAGTGTCTTTTTGTTTGCACGAGGCTAATTTGAAGCAACTATTACGTCTTCCCTTCAACTAATTCAATTGAAATTGACTTTACTGCAAGTGGGGGGGGGGGGGGGGTCAGTGTTTTCCAAACTTCCCATATGTTGCTGGATATTGTTTGCCTCACCCGCCATACAATTGTACTGAAGATTTCAAAGGGCTCAGTTCAATTGGTAATCCCAAGGAGAGTATACCGACAGAATCACTTAATAAATGTCAACATGTATGTGGACACCAATGGGTTTTCTCTTGTTGGCACTACCATTTCGATTTAGATCAAAGTTTTCAATTAAACCACTCTTCCCAAGTCAAAATATTTCAGTTTAACAGAAAGGTGTCCTCTGTTGTTTTTCCTCCTCCTCCTCCTCCTCCTCCTCCTCCCCTCCTCCTCTTCTTCTTTCCAAATGTTTACTTCCTAGGGTTTTCATTTGTCGATTTATTATCTGGGTTGTTGTATGTCTTTCGGGCTGTGTGGCCATTCATTATCTCTTTGGAACATTTTTAGGACGAATAAAATGGCCTCGGTATTATTGTTAGTCCGAATTAGAGTAGACCAATTGAATCAATGGAATTAACCTACTCACTATTCATCAATTGATTCCATGGATCCAGCATGGAGTAGCCAACAGACCAAATTGACTTGGTATTCATTCACAGCAGAGTTTTGAATTCTTCCAAGCGATTCTGAGACGATTTATGCCTTGACATTCCTCGAAGTGGGTTGGCTAAAATAAAATCTGAATTTCTAATGGAATTTTATTTTCAACAGGAAGACGGAATTTTCTCCAGTATCAATTAAGAGAAATTTAGTTTCACCCAACCAGCCAGATGGATGAATCAAGGCAGAACTAGGGAAAAGAAGCTACAGTCTGGTTCGATTGACTAAAGACCAAAGCTTGCACAGGTGGAGGCCACTTTCTTTTGATACAACCCCTCTGTTTTCCTTCAGGGCCCTCTAAGAAGAAACAACAATTTCCCTTTCCCTAAAGTTAAGGTATGTAATCCTGATGGAGACAGAAGAGTCTGCAAAATCCACTTGGGAGAAAAAGACATTCATTTCCAAGTGCTGTTTTGCATTACATCCCAAACCAGCTTTTAGCTTTCCTCATTCTTATCTAATGATAGGGTTGTTTCCACTCATTTTTGAAGCCATCAGCCTCCCACTGGTTGTTGAGAAACGGAATCCCAGGATTTGGTGTGTCAACCACAAAAGCAATCCACTTTCGCTTGGAGAAGGTCGGGAGGGAGAAGAGAAACAGTGGGAGTCCTGCTGTTGTGAAGGAACCTGATAATTGTGTTGTTGTGTCTAAACAGCTCCATGGGAGGTGATTTCAGGAGGACATCGGAGCTGAAGGGAGAAGAAATCGTAGGTCCGAGCTCTTGTTTTGAGGGTGGGATGATGGACGGTTACTTTCCTCGCAGGTTTTAGTGTATGCGTTTGCTATTGGGGGGGGGGGGGCTCAGCTGCTGGCCACCTTGTCTTCCATATGGTTGGGGTTATCTTGGAAGAATCTCCCAGAGATTCGCTCCTTAAATCCCCTTTTGTCTCCGGAGTTGAAAAGGGCATTGTCGTCCCTGAAAGGGACCTAGACAAAATCCTCACTGTTTCAATTCAGGACTGTTTAATCAGTCCCCAGTGACGATTTTATGGGTGTTAGGCGGTACAATGGTATCTTTGAAAACCTTGTGGCCTTCAGGGAAACAAAGAGCCTGAATTTTATGGGCTTACAACTCAAATTAGAGCCTTACCAGTGTGCAGGGGAGATTATCAAATTTGTATCATAAAAACGAAGCTCTTTTTATAACCAATGATTTGGGGGGGGGGGGGTGGAGAAGGGGGGACTTCTAGCAATGGACTTTTATCTCAGATAGACTGGGAGCAGAGCATAGTATATGTTGTGCCAGTCAGTATTATTCAAGTCCTAAGTAAGCTTGTCCTGAAGAAAAAAAAAACACTCCTTTGCAATAAATATCCTTTCTCACCTAATTAAATAAATTAAATAACACTGCATGTTTCTCAAGATATTGTAGCAAATGTAACATTTGTGGTTTAACAAAAGATATTGGACTGTGGAGTGGGACAGATAAATACTGGCATACACAGACATTACTTGGAGGAACTTAAATTTGAATTTAAATTTAAATTTAAGTTAATAATAATAATAACTTTATTTGTACCCTGCCACCAACTCCCAGAAAAGTACTCCAACGGCTTACAGCAGCACATAATTGTTGGAAATAGCAACCTCCCAAGTCTTTCACCATTTATTTGTTAATGTATATATTTGCTGACCTGTATTCTATGTATATATTGATTTGCCAGTTTGACTGTACCTCTTTGGTGTGGGAGGGGTTATAGCCATGTGATTGTACTGAGCATGTTCAGACTCAGGACTCCATTTTGTATTCAGTCTGTTTTACACCTCAGTAGAGGTGGATGTGTGTCTGCTTTACACCTCAGTGGAGGTGAATGCATGTTTGCATCAGACCTCAGTGGAGGTGAATGCATGTTGCTGTTTGGATGTCAGTAGAAACGTATGACTTGTGGACTTCAGTGAGTACAAGTACAGTATATATAAAGTCTATGGACTATTGATTAAGAACGATACCTTGTGTACTCAACACAGAGATAACTACATCCTATCTGTAACTGAACTTCAATAAGAAATGTGCCTCTATGGTGAATTAATACAAGATGTTTGTAAGTAAACATGATATGTTATTTTTCAAAAGACTTTGGTTTTTCTCTCTGAGTGCATATTTTAAACTAAGAGGTTTCAAAAAAGTATATATCTTTTGGGCAATTAAAACTACAACTGCAATTTCAAAGAAACAACCATCCTCTACTAACCAAATATATTTTTGTAGTACGTGTCATTATCCTTCTCAGTTCAAAGACATGGTTCTTCAGTTTAACAGCTGAGTTACCTGTGTGCCATTACATGAATGCTTCTGAATATCACTTGTTCAAAGGGTTGACTTCTAACAAGATCATGCTTTTCTTGACTAGTGGTTTTCAAAAGGTGGTCTCCACATGTTCGTGGAGATTCACATTTGCCAAACGGATATGACATCATTTTTTCTTTTCATTAAGGTTATGATTGCCGTTTATTTCCAAAATTATGTCAACATGTTAAACAATAACATATCAATTAACATAAAACAACATATTACAAAAATAAAAGGCCAAGCCCAATTCAAAAGAATAATCAATTAAACACAGCAATGACTACTATTAAAATGGATAGTACAATGTCCCAGCCACAGCCAAATTTCAAACATTTAAGTGCCAGTGTCAACATCAAGTTATTTGGTCTTTTAGATCAGCTCATGTAAAAGTAATGTTTTGGAGAGATATGACTTTTTAAAGAGACCATAACCTTCTGGAAAACCAGAATCTCCATAGCCATTTGGAAGCATTACTCTTTTCAGGTTTAGGTTTCTCAGTTGTTAGACTGATATCCCTGGTTTTCTCTTTGAACTGTTAAGAACAAAGACTTCTTCAGAAGTGTTATTTCATTTTCCCAAAAGGAAACATTTGCTCTCTCATACAATATATTGGTCTCAGGAGACCAAAAATAAGTAGTCTTCATTAAAAGTTAACATAGCTGATTTTCTTACAGAACTTCATGTATTCAGCATACAGGTACATTTTTATTGGTTCAAAGTTTAAACAATTTGTTCTTTTTTAGTCTTTTCTTTGTTACATGCAGACTAACATTCTATTCAATCTAATATATTATTGAACATTGATTCAATAAAGACTATGCACTGCAGCATACTGACTGACTTCTAAATTGTACTGCTTCTGACACACAGTGTACAGTACTGACTCTGAGGTCAAAATGGCTTCCAAATCGGAGTCTCAGTCTGAATAGTGTCAGAGCTGGTCACATGATCTGTTGTCCCTCACACAACTTCAAACAACATAGAGTTAAAGGAAAAACTCCATGACAATATATACCTACAATATAGTAAGTAATCTCAATCATATACATAACAAATACAGTAGAGTCTCACTTATCCAACACTCGCTTATCCAACGTTCCGGATTATCCAACGCATTTTTGTAGTCCATGTTTTCAATATATCGTGATATTTTGGTGCTAAATTCATAAATACAGTAATTACTACATAGCATTACTGCGTATTGAACTACTTTTTCTGCCAAATTTGTTGTCTATCGTGATGTTTTGGTGTTTCATTTGTAAAATCATAACCTAATTTGATGTTTAATAGGCTTTTCCTTAATGCCTCCTTATTATCCAACATATTCGCTTATACAACATTCTGCCGGCCCGTTTATGTTGGATAAGTGAGACTCTACTGTAACTAGTATAGGAGGCTTGTAGAAGGTTGCTATTTCCAACACTTTGTGTTTGTCAGGATTAAAGGTTACCCATTCTGTTTAGCAAGCTGATTCTATTGGTGATCCCTCTCACCCTGTTTTGAGCTCAAGATTATTACTTTAGAGTAAGAATGTTATACCATGTCTTCTTCCTGTGTTCCTGGAAAGTTGGAAAACATAGCTAATTTTCATGAACTGTAGGTGTGGATGGTCAACCTGAACAGCTGGCATGTTTTTGATCCTGCCAAGTATATAATTCTGCAAAAGGGCTAATACACACAATGAGAGACATACACAAACACCACTTATGCTGCTTATCTTTCTTTCCATTTCCACTGATTGCCACAGAATGAGATCTGGAGGCTAAATAAAACTATCAGTACCAACTAGAGCAGACTCATTGAATCAATCAGTGGTGTTAAGTACACACATGAGTTCCATCAAGGGCCTAATGTAAGTGGGACTAAGCTTCAAATGTAAGAAATGAATCCACTAGGTTGGATAGGCAACTGATTGTGTATTCCATCAAAGTAAGAGAACACATATTTTCCAGATTTCTAAGAGCAAGTACACCCATAGCACACCCATATCATGACTGAATGGTTCACTGATGTTTAATCATAAGGTGATTCATCAGCTAGTCCAAGGGCAAAGGACTCTGCAGCAGGAACACCTAGAGAGTCCTTGGATAATATAAAAACAGCCACAGTTATATAATGCTAGGAAATTGAGGAGGATAAGGCCTGACTGCACTCCATTTCACTGGACAGTAACACTATATTTTAGAATAAAGTGTGTGCCATTTAGTGACCAGAATTTGAAATACGAAATTGCCAGCCACATACCCATTTGGAAGAAGTGAAGAAAATTAAATTCAAATAAATGATTGGCCACTTTATGTAAACCGTCAACAAGGTTTACAGCAGGGTAAAAACAATGTGGCACCTGGTGAAGATGGGGCCCTCTCTCCAAGGCTTTCCTTGCCATCACCGCGCTCAATCTACTCGTTGCCAAAGAGCCAATAATCTCTGTTGCCTCGCCACCAGTCCACCACCAATCTTAAGAAGATTGCCTCTGGCCAAACTTCTCCTCAAACCTGTCACTTAGGCCCCTTCCACACAGCTGTATAAAATCCACACTGAGCTGGATTATATGGTAGTGTGGACTCAGATAACCCAGTTCAAAGCAGATATTGTGGATTATCTGCCTTGATAGTCTGGGTTATATGGCTGTGTGGAAGGGCCCTTAAAAAGAAGCACCAGACTAAAGACAAAACTAACGGCTTTTCTTGTTCCTTTTCCAAGATCCCAAGAGCCAGAGAGTTTCTCAGACATCTAGAACAGTTTTCAAAACTTTGTGCTTTTTTAACAAGAGAGTGCAGACCACTCATTTCTACTTCCTCTGGTAGCAACACTGTTGGATACCACCCAAAATGTTGTGAACTAATTACTGATGCTATTACTGGGGGGGGGGGGGGGACAAAAGTCACTGAGGACCACATGTCAAGGACAGAACGCCACAAGATAAGATATAACAAAGTTTATTGGAGGTACAGAACCAAAAATGCCCGTAAAAGACAAGGGCTAGGCAAACATTGGCCTTAAAAGTAAAAAGACACAAGGAAAACGTTCAAAAGATAAACCGGATTAAACCGGAGTTTAATCCGGGTTAAACCAAAAAAGCTTACTTCAGCCTGGGACTTAAACAAACAAAAGCTGGTGAACAAAAGGTTCAAAGGAATACAAAAAACTGGCAGTAGATGCTTCTCTGCTGCCAAAAGCTATGTTTGAGTAACTAAGAGGTTACTCCTCCACACAGCAAGCAATTTCCAGATACAAACGCAGCATTCAAGGGCAGAAGCGGTCAGCGAAGTTCCAATCCGGTCCGGAGGTCGTAAGGCAGGTACAGACGTTTGTAGTTCACCAGGTCCAACGATAATCACAGGAAGGAGAGTCCGAGGCCGTAGTCAGTCAGTCAGTCAGTCCAGAGTAAACAGATGACGTCCGTCAAGAAGACGACGGAGGTCCAAGCTATTAAGATTAAGCACAGGTTGCACAACAAAAGCCCACACAGTTCCTCCCGCCGTCTATGCCCAGTGTCCTTGGTAACTTACGTAGTCAGCAAACGAATCACACCCGTCTTCAGGAATTTCCCACACAGAGCCCAAGCGTTCGTCCAGATTACCTTGCCCAACGCAATTAGCCATTGCTTCCAAACCCCATTTTATGCCAGTTTACAGCTCCTCATCGCTATCAGCTGTTACCCTAATTCCAGGCGTTTCCTCATCACTTTCCTCATCAGAACTGAAACACCTTTGACTACGCCCCACAGCATCCCCAGCTGTGGATCCCGTCCCATCCCTCCAGCTTGTCCACGGGTCTAATCCTGAAGGTCCCCAATCGCCTTCCATACTATCATTGCCAGTGGCACCCAAATCCTCCCTCACACGAGTCCATTCCATGTCATCCTCCTCTGAGCTAACCATCTCTTCCTCCATTCTCTCAGTAAAACCCTCAAAGGAATCCTCGTCAGATGGTTCTGCAAATAAGTCCCGCAGCTGCTTCCTTTCTCGCTCCTCGAGAGTATCTGACTCCCGAGGAGTCTTACGACCACGTCTCCCAGTATCGGAGCCATAAGGCTCAACCATAACACCACACATACCAAATATTGTGTATTTGCTGCCTAGTCATGAATACCATTGTATGCTTTGGAATTAAAGGTTCAAATACTCACTAATGAAACCTACTGGGTGATCTTGGGCAAGTCATACATTCTCAGCCTCAGATGAAAGCAATGGCAAACCTCTTCTGATTAGCTATTTGTCTAAAAAACCACACAATCGCTTTGCCCTCCCTATGGATCATATAACAGCAACAAGTAGGAGATCAGTAAAAGTGCATGTTGCCTAGAATCCTAATGACACAGACACACATTACATTCACATATGTCCTTTGAAGGTAATTCCAAGATGAAACAACCATTACCTTCTGCACTCAATGGTCCCTGCATAGCTGCAACTTGCCTCTTAACTGTAAGCATACACACCCTGTTCAGTTAGTGGATGAGGGAAAGAAAGAGGTGGCCAGGCAGAGTGCACTTGTATTTCTGCAGCCAGATATACATCCTCTTGAATCTCTTGAAGGTTCTTTAAATGTCTGTGATGATGAGTTTTGCATTATGTGTCCAGTTGCACAAATGTAACTGGACATTACCTGGTCAGCTCAGTTTATACAAGGGTTGAATGAAAAGTAATGCCTCCACCTTCATAACTCCTCAACAGATGGCAGTACAGGTATGCGGCAGGTACTGGCTTGTTCAGTAGACTCTCCTCTACAGTTCCATTTGGCAGGAAGCCTTAGCATTGAATGGTTGTGTTGTTAAAGTGCAATGTATGGAACCCTGTGCAGATGGTCGGTCAATGCGACTTAACCAATGTGCAGTCACTGAATTCTTGACAGAAGGTGTCACCCCAAAGGAGATTAATCAGAGAATGCAAGCTGTTTATGGTGGTTGTGTTGATGGGAGTACTGTGCATCATTGGGCGAGTAAGCTTAAAGAAGTTGAGGTGAGAGCATCTGACTTGCATGACAAACAAAGAGTTGGACATCCTATGACAGCAACCACCGAGTTTCACAAGCATAAGGTTGACAGATTGATTCAGGACAATCGTCGTATCACTCAGAGAGAATTTTCAAGTATAATTGGCATTTCACAAGAAGGTGTGGGTCACATTATTGCTTTGCTTGGCTATCGGAAGATCTGTGCATGATGGGTCCCCAGGATGCTGATGCCTGAAATGAAAGCACACAGACTTGAAATTTGCCAGGAACTCCTCTCGCGTTATGAGAATGAAGGTGACGGCTTTCTCCATTCAATTGTGACAGGGGACGAAACGTGAGTACACCATTACAACCCGGAGACAAAGCGTCAGTCTATGGAATATCGACAAAAAGACTCGCCCCAGAAAAAGAAATTCAAGACACAGTCCTCAGCTGGAAAAATCATGGCAACAGTATTCTCGGATGCAGATGGTGTTATCCATGTTGATTTCCTTGAACGGGGAACAACAACATCACAATGCTATGAACTTTGAAATGACAGCTAACAAGGGTCTGAAAGGAAAAGGGAAATGTTTCCTGCAGCATGACAATGCCAGACCACACACTTCACATGCCACCACAGCAGAACTTCAGAGACTGGATCTCACCACCGTATGGCATCCTCCACACAGTACAGATTTAGCACCATCTGGCTTCCATCCATTCCCGATCATGAAAGAAGATCTGCAGGGACATCATTATGCTTCTGATAAAGACATTGAGAGGACTGTGAGACGCTGGTTGCGGAAACAGAGTGTCGACTTCTTCCATGACGGCTTCAGAAAACTTGTTCATTGTTGGCAGAAAGGTATCTAATTGTCTTGTGATTATGTGGAAAAGTGAATAATGGTAGTTAAAGAACACATTCTAAGGATTATTTCTGCATTTGATTTATTAAAAATATTCCCATCCAACTCCAAGTAACGAAGGTAAAGGCATTACTTTTCATTCAACCCTCGTATAAGACACTAGATGGTCCTGGGGCAGCTGTGCTAGCAGCAGAAAGGTATATACCATACAAAGGGTTGGGGGGGGGGGGTGGGGGTGGGGAGGAGAAGAGGCAGATATATGCTTGGTGGAGCTTCATGTTCCATTAAGATGATGCAGGATTTGGGCAAGCTTGCAGTTTGCGGTTGAATAAAATATTCTAAAATAAGAGGAAGCACAACTTCCAGTATTTCCAGATAAGATGAAGACTATAGGTTCTGCTCAACTCAGGATGTTTGGCTTGTCTTTGAACAAGTATTTGTTTCTTTACATTTTGAATGGCACACAAGCGCAATTCTCTCCCTCCTTGCATCTCTCTCTCTCTCTCTTTCTCTCTCTCTCTCTGACACACACACACACACACAGAAATATGCTAGATCAGAACAAGATTTTATCAGGTCCAACATTCTGGTCAAATAATTCAGGTTCAGTCAATCCATTGCCTAAAGGAAACTCAAAAACATAACAAAATTTTGCAGGAGTTCTTCAATAGTACTCTCCATCTCATGTCCCAAGTATTGTACTGCAGTATAGAACCATCCTGCTTCTAGTACAGGAAGTACTTCTTTCTAGCCATTTTGAACAGTAGCCAACAGTAACCCTAACTTCCATAAATGTATACAGCCCCGTTAAAGTTGGCAGCCATTTACTATATCTAGTGGCAGCGAACTCCATATTTTAATCATGCACTGTTAAAAGTCAGATGCCAATGGAGAGCAAAACAGAGTTTAATTCAGTAATAGCCAAAAAAACAATTAAACAACCTAAAAATGGCTTAAAACACTTAACATTCACCACTACTAGTGATGTTATTAAGCAGTCTAAACAAAGAAACGCCAAAAAACGTGAATTGGCGAATAATCCGGATTAATCAGGAATATAATCTGGATTAAACTTAAAGTCCTCCAAATACACCCAAAAGTTCAGAGCAGGCTTAGAATGAACATACAAAGTAAAGTAAACAGCTTCGACGCCCCAAAAAAACCTCCTAAAGCCCAGAAGTACAAAAGCAACTTTAAACCCAAACAGGAACCCAAACCGGGCCGAAAAGCTCTCAACTGAGAGCAGCGAAGTAAGCGGAGCTGAAGGACACTGGCGGGCTAGCGGCAACCGCTGCAGAACAAAACGCCAAGCCAGGAGTTAAAGGAGCAGAGAGAGAAGCGTTGTCAAGCTGGTCCAAGGTCGGGATGGGGAGACAGCGTTAAACTTCTACAGGAGTGCAGGCCAAGCCAGGAGCCCAAGGAGCAAAGCGTAGTAGCATCATCAAGCCGGTCCGAGGTTGGGATAGGAGACAGCGTCAGGGTCAGGAAACAAGCCAGGAGTCAGGAGCAGAAAGCAGCCATGGAATAGAGGGCGACGCCAAGCAGCGTTTAAGGGCAAAGAAGAGAGCCGAGTTCCAGTCCAAGGTCCAGGGATTGAAGTCATCAAAAGGAGGTCCACAACACGGAATGGCACAGAGAGCCAAAGCAATGAGGGCGAACAGCAGCTAATGCAAAATAGTAATAACAGTGCAGTCCAGGAAAACCCACACAATTCCAGCCCTCCGTTGCAGAATAACCCGGATCAAACTTACATCTGTTGCAAAGTCCCAGTCCAGTCTTCAGTAACACGCACAGGAAACCCAATGGCGCCCAGCAACACCTTGCCACACACAAAGTATTACGGCCAAACATCACCAATTTATCCAGGTCTCCCTGGGCATCCAAACCTCTAACGCCCAAGGAACAGGTGTCCCAACTTCTTAATCCGAATCAGAGCTCCAAACAGCCAATGCCCTTGGGTCAGGCATCCCAAATTCTTCATCAGAGTCCCAGTCATCTTGCCCATGCCCAACTTGCACTATGTGAAGACATACTTCCTCTTACCTGTTCCAGACCTCTTCCAATTTGTTTTTCCACATCTTCAATTTGATTTTATCTTTTTTGCCTGATGAAGAAGCTAGGGAAGTTTCAAAAGCTTATATGATGTATTTTGCTGCAATTTGGTTGGCCAATAAAGATATTGCTTTTTTATGGATTTTAGATTTTGTTGTATTCTCTTCCAATTTAGTTTTGGTGGGTTGTAGTATTTTGAGCAGGAAAGAAGCTTCACACAACCCACAGCTTGGAAGCACTCCTGGATTCTGCATTACACTTGGATTTCCAGGTGGTGACAGCTGCCTCCCTTAATCTCAGATGCCCGAGAAATGGCTTGTTTATGCGGTGGAGCAAAGAGGCATTTTGAACACGCTCAAAAGCACTCTCTTCTTCATCCTTATATGTTCCACATCTGAGCCCAGGCACTGAAAACAAAGCTCCAGGCTAATTCTGGTTTGCATTTGTCACATACTTTGTTTAGCTGAAAGGTCAAGTTCTTCCTAGCTTCCTGCTACACAGAGCACCAAATGATACATGATTTAATCTTTCAGAAGGCCTTGATTTGATTTATTGCATGTGTGGTGTGGTTGCAATTATGGCAAGCTGCCAATTGAACAATTCTTTTTATTTTCCACATACAATGTCTTCCTAGCTCCACAGTCCTTTTTTCTAACCACTGGTGACTGTTGACTTAACACAAGTCATGCTTGTTTTCTTACTGTCATGGCAAATCCCTATAAATTATGCTGCTGCATTGTGTACTATCCCTTTATTAATTTCCCTATCATTTATTTATTTATACATTTCCCTATCATTTATTTGAAGGCACACATGTAAATATATATGTGCAGATGTTCACTTTTATCCTATCTTCTTTTGTTTGGCTGCTTTTGTTTACTCCCAAGGTATTTTCTGAGCTTCTTTTGACACATTTCTCTGAACATTTGCCAAGCATTACAGTCAAACTGAAATTATTTTTAGACTTCCTCAAAACTTATCCAAAAGTACATGTATTAAAACTGTTCTAAGACATGTCTATCAGCATCAACAACAACCAATTCCTACATGGCAGGAGTTTGGACTGGATGGTCCTTGGGGTTTCTTTCAACCTTATGATTCTATTAAAATGTATGTGCTCTAGAAATAAGAAAAGTATGGTTTTTATGATTTCTCTAGTGTGATTGAAAAGAATATTCATCTTCATCACTGATCCCAGATAACTTAAAATTTAATATGGCTTTCATTATGTACTAGTTTCCAATTTTAAAAATAATTAGTAATATGGGCTTTCTTTGATCCTTCGCTGTCATTCTGCTGTTCCAGGAAATTCTATTACACCTTGTTAATTTCTTTCTTGAAATGTGGTGATCAGAAATGGATGCAGTATTCCACACGAGGTCTGCCATTGGCTTTTTAGCTGCTGTATCACACTGTTGGATTATGTTCAACTTGTGATCTTCTTAGACTCCAAGTTCTCTTTCACATGTAATATTGTCAAGCTAGCCATCACCCATTCTTTACCTATGCATTTCATTTTTTTTCTGCCTTGGTATAGTGGTCTACATTTCTCCTTGTTGAAATTGAATTTGTCAGTTTGGGCCCAAGTCCCTAATCTGTTGAGGTCCTTTAGAATTCTGATCCTGTCTTCTGGAGTATTAGCTATCTCTCCCGATTTGGTGTCATCTGCCAACTTGATAAGCATGCCCTCTAAATCTTCATCCAAATCATTAATAAATATGTTGAACAGCACTGGGCCCAGGACCAAACCCTGCACCATTCCACTAGTCACTTCTTTCCAGGATAAAGAGAAACCATTGGTGAGCACCCTTTGGGTTTGGGTGCTCAACCCATTACAAACCCAAACAGTAATATTATCTAGCATATTACTTCTATTCATGCAGCCCAGAATCACATTGTTTTTGCTTAGCCGATTCATCACACCATTGACTCATGTCTAGTTTGTGGTCTATTAAGACTCCTAGATCATGTAAATTGAACCATATAATGGTATCTGTCTGTAACACGTTTGGGATAGATGGCTGATAGAGGAAGCAAAGGGGGGGGGGGGAGAATTTCAAAACAAGGCAAATACATATACAGTAGAGTCTCACTTATCCAACACTCACTTATCCAACATTCTGGATTATCCAACGCATTTTTGTAGTCAATGTTTTCAATACATCGTGATATTTTGGTGCTAAATTCGTAAATACAGTAATTACTACATAGCATTACTGTGTATTGAACTACTTTTTCTGTCAAATTTGTAGTCTAACATGATGTTTTGGTGCTTAATTTGTAAAATCATGACCTAATTTGATGTTTAATAGGCTTTTCCTTAATCCCTCCTTATTATCCAACATATTCGCTTATCCAACATTCTGCTGGCCCGTTTATGTTGGATAAGTGAGACTCTACTGTACATATGAATATAAAAATTACAAAAACAATTAAATATTTGTTCCACGAGTATAAAAACTGAATTACAGTTAAAGTATATATTAAAAACAATAAAATACATTTAAAAACTGGGCAGCTCTCCAAACTCCCACTCACAGCATCCCCAGCACCTTTCCCCTCTTTATTCTCTATACGTCTGATGACAGAGATATGTTTCACCTGCCTGAGAAAGGCAAGCAAGGATGGGGCCATTCTGGTCTTTCTAGGGTGGAGTTCAAACATCTTCAGAGGAATGCAGCGTGTTCATATTTGCTTACAAGTAATTTCTGTCTTATCCCAGCCTGCAAATAAGTATAATTCCAAGGGTGAAAAAGCTGAGCTCAGTTTTAATCAGAGCTTGGGAAAAGTTGTCATTTTGGATCACAACTCGCAGAATTCCTCAACTGCATCTAACTGCCCCCCTCTCCGCTTTACCACCTTTCAGACTATAGCAATTGGAATTATAATCATATGACAGAAAGAATAGTTCTAAGGAGACACTTGTATTCCCTGTATACAGCTTTTCCTAGCATAGAAAGAAAGAGTGCGAGAGTAGGCCATTAGTTTCTCTTAAGCAAATCACTTTGCCTTTTTCATTATGCTCACACCAACCTTTTCTCTGGGAGATGTTTTACTCAATTGACAGGCACTTCTCTCTTTGCCCATGATTAAATGATAACTTTCCATTGTGGTTTTCAAAGCCTTCTTTTTAACGGTCATTTACCAAGTGAAAGGCAGTCTGATTTCTGGAGCGCTTGTTAGCCCGCGTGTAAGCCTGTCATCATTTCTTCAGAAAACGGTGCACCTGCAGCTGGAGTGAGTTACCTGCCCTCAATGGGAGGAATTGTCCATCCTTTGAAGCATTTAAATATTGTCTTCATTGTCAGGGATAACAACAGCAGGAGGGAAGCTTCTACAGGTTAACCACATACTGATTGAGCCTTGTTGTTTGGAGAGGTGGGGTGATTTGTGATACTCGGTGATAAAAAGAGCAGCTACTTTGTTAGTCCTATTTCAATGGAGGCCTTCCTGATTGTTGGTAGCACTTCTTTTTTATGATATAATGGCAGCAGCCTGAGACCAGAGTGAGAGATCAAGCCCTTTTGGAAGTAAATTCTGTACAGAAATGTAGGGCCACTCTGTGCATCTGGAACGCATGTCAAATAGATAGAAGCACGGTGACACAAAAAAAAGCAGGTTCACCATGAAATAAATGCAGCGGGACTTTTTGAATGTACAATGCTAATGAAATTGTGCCCTAAGATGCAAGGATGCAAGCTGTTGGGAAATGGCAGGATTGGGCAACTTTGGGAAAGAGGGGATGGAAATGCCTACCCATCAATTCACTGGTGAGCTGCATTATATGGCATCATTTGCAGTTCCAGGAAACAGCTAAAACATCACTATGTATTATAGTTCTGTGAGCATTGACAGATGAAATAAGAGACAGGGTTCTTATATCTATAATTTTTATATGAAGATGGAACTTCAGTGGACATTGCTTGCCATGCAGGAAACACTTGATTAAGTTCAAGTGTTAAAGGTACATGAACCTTGCAGGAGAGATCAATTGTCTTTTTTTGTGGTATTTTTAAAATATCAGGGGTTTTTTTTTAAAAAATGAGGAAGCCTACAGGGAATATTGGGAGTAACAAAATGGATTCTCAAAGGACCCCTGCAGTTCACCAGCCATACTTTCCCCACTTATTTTATGGGTTGCAGAACAAATTAGTTGAAGCTCAGGATGGAAAAAATAGTAATTTGTTAGCGTCTCCCTATAGTTTTCTCTAATAAAATAGTGGCTAGAAACACACTGTAAAGTTCTGTCCAGGTGGTACTCTATTTCCCCTCTCACAGGACTTACCTGCTGTTGACTGAAAATCAGTGTGATACAATGTATGTGGACCAATGGTTAATGCATCTGACTAACAACATCTTGTGCAATTGCACTGCCCAAAGCATAGAAACAACACAGATTATCATACTACAGTGAAACCTTGACTTAAGAGCATCCCAACCAAAGAGCATTTTAAATTAAGAGCTGCTGTTCATCCCAAGTTTTACTTTGACATAAGAGCTGTATTTTGAGTTTAGAGCTGGCACCAGAGGGAGCTCTAGAACGAGAGTACAGGGCTTCAGGGCTTCAAGGGAACAGCCTCCCTTCCTCCTGCCTCTGTGCCTCATGCTCCTGCTCACTTGGAAGATTGCTGTTTGCTTTCTCTTGTCTGCTTTGATTAATTTGGGTTAGTTGATTTCATGTGGTTTTTATTCTTGGTATGTTTGGCTTCATGAAGATAGAGAGGGGAGAGAGGAAGAGAGGAAGGGAGGCTGGAATGAGTATAGTATGAAGAAAACGATGCTTTGGCCTCTGTACTTTGTGCTTTTTTCTTCCTTGCCACAACTTTGTGCTTCTACTATTTTAAATTTCATCTTTCTTTTTTATTGTTCTGTGTGACAAAAAAACCAGTAAAAGGGGGTTGGGGTTGGGAGCAGAATGGATTAATAACATGGAAAAATTCTCTTTGAGATAAGAGCAATTTGAATTAAGAGCCCTGTATTGGAACGAAAATTCTTAACTCAAGGTATCACTGTACTTCGTGAATTTTAAGGTGCCAGCGCATTCACTGATTTCTAGATTCTTGAATAGTATCCAGATTGTCGATGACCCAAAACTCCAGCCACTTTGAGTCTCCTTTTGGAGAGAAAAAATGGGGTATAAATAAACATCATAATAATACCCTGTTTCCCTGAAAATAAGACATCCCCAGAAAATAAGACCTAGTAGAGGTTTTGCTGAATTGCTAAATATAAGGCCTCCCCTGAAAGTAAGACCTAGCAAAGTTTTTGTTTGGAAGCATGCCCGCCAAACAGAACACCAGAGTATGCGGGATTGGTAAATGTACATACCATAGAGTGTTGTACATGGAAATAATGGTAATAACAAGAAATTCTTGATAGGATTCACAGTTTGTCTGGTTATGCTGGTTTGTGATGACAACTACTGTACAGTATATAATGTTCATTTTTTGTTCAACAATAAATGTGAATTCTTCTTCATGGAAAAATAAGACATCCCCTGAAAATAAGACCTAGCACATCTTTGGGAGCAAAAATTAATATAAGACACTGTCTTATTTTTGGGGAAACACAGTAATACAATAATAATAATGTGTCACCTGGTAGACTGTGAAAGGAAGACTATCATGAGAGTGTCATCATTGTGTCTGAATAGGGCTCATATTTCTTACAGACATTTGGATCTCTTAGGCACATTCTAGGAAAACAATTGATGGGACCACAACTCCAAGAAGTGTCCAACCTGCAAGTCTAAAAAATGTCTTGATGGCAAGAGTTGTACAAGACCATGCACTAAGGTTGTGCTGGTTACACAAAAGGTCACTATCTGTATGCACCAAGGCACGTATCTTAGCAAGACTGACCCAAACAACAAATCCCAGTGAAGAGGACTTTGAGCCGTAATAGGGGTAGGAGAGGGCAAAGTGTCATATGTTTCTCATCTGCACTTTGTATTTAAGTGTTCTGTTTTCTGAAAGTATATGATATATATCTTCAGATCCTTCAGCACCCACCCAACACCTGTGAATATAATTAGACTTGTTTTATGACAATCTGTCTGAGCTGGAACTATATACCCAGCCCTTTTAAAAGAAAACCTTTGATGCTCACCTAGATACACAACTGGAATTCCAATTTGTGATGAGAAGGCAAACCTATTCATGTCAAAATCATGAAGATATTTTAGTACAGGTTAAAAGTAATGAAACAATTTACTTTGGTTGACTTTTCATGTGTTTGTATGTCCCAAAGTAATTTTGGATTGCAATCTGCTGTGTATTTCCACTTTGCTGCATTATCACTACGTTATCTTTCTTTTAAAATTTTTGTGAGCCACAAATTTTTAGATTGGTTAAAAGGCCACTTCAAACATTTGGCCACATAAAAATTCAGACAAAAGGATCAAGAAACGTTTTGAAGTCCTGAGCATCTGGTAAGCACAGATATCAAGAAAACAGATCAAAGGGAACAATGGATTCAATACACAACATTCATACAGTACATGTGTTTGATAGCTGATTATGGTTACTGGGTTTCCCGAGGAATGTTTGCTCAGCAATGCAGGAGGGAAATATTTTGCTCCATCAATAAGCTGCTTTCTTTGTCTGATCAAAGAGGGGTTCAGCCAGAGAGCCAAAGGTTGTCATTCAATGACCACTTACTTTGCTTTAGACCTATGAAAGTCAATGGGGCTTCATCCGAGCAAGTGGTCACTGAACTACTGGCAGAGTGTTAATGAAGAAGAGACTGCTGGGCAACAGCGGAAATGCTCCATAATGAGATTACTATAATGTGTATTTTAACTGTGTTGTTGAAGGCTTTCATGGCTGGAATCACAGGGTTGTGCGTTTTCCGGGCTGTATGGCCATGTTCTAGAAGTATTCTCTGCTGACATTTCGCCCACATCTATGGCAGGCACGCACAGAGGTTGTGAGGTATGTACCTGACAACCTCTGAGGATACCTGCCATAGATGTGAGCAAAACGTCAGGAGAGAAAACTTCTGGAACATGGTCATACATCCCGGAAAACACACAACAACCCTGTATTTTAACTGGCTATGGCATTGTAAATGATTCCACAGAGTTATACATAAATAAAACTGATTGTTGCATAGATAGGTAGTTGTTTCCTGTTATAGATAACTTTTCCTACATGTTTTCTCCTGTATGTAGAAAGTCTGGTGGCCAATGAACAGTCATATTGGCAAGTTAAGCTTTTAGGGCTCTTGTCTACAAAGTCTAAAAAAACCATACAGGCAGTCCTTGGGTTAATGACAGAATAGGTTCTGCAGGTTTGTTCTAAAGTTGAATTTGTGTGTGAGGTAAATTTTTAAGTGTAACTCCATAGGGAAAGGTTAAAGTCCCTTTAACATTTTGTTTTGCTGTCGGTGCCCTTGTTCAGAATATTTCACCTCTTTCTGTCCCTGTGACAATTGGATTTTGAAATTTTGGGGTTGTCATGGGAACAAGGATTTGTGATAAAGCTTCAGTGGAGATACCTTTTTCTCATGATAACTCTTATAAAAGTGAATTTCCCTTTCTGAGGATAAATTTCCTCTTCATTTCCTATTGCCTCACTCCTGTTTGTAACTAGTAGTTGTATGTTAAGTCGAATGTTTGTAACTCCTGGACTGCCTGTACTCATCTCATAGGTACTCTGATCCTAAAACGTGACACAAGGGCTTTAAACTGTGATTTTACCAAAAATCTGGACTTTAAAATGTGTGGCTGTCCTTCTAGGAAGGAGAGGTTAATGATGGGGAGAAGTGGTTGGTGGGAAGTGAGCATTTCCACCCCTTGTCAGAAAACCCCACCCTGTGTAGCTTGGAAGGAGGAGCCCCCGGTGGTGCAATGGGTTAAATCCTTGTGCCAGCAGGACTGCTGATCGAAAAGTGAGTGGTTTGAGTCCAGGGAGGGGGGTGAGCACCCATCTGTCAGCTCCAGCTTCCCATGCGGGAACATGAGAGAAGCCTCCCACAGGATGATAAAACATCTGGGCATCCCCTGGGCAGCATACTTGCAGACTGCCAATTCTCTCACACCAGAAGCGACTTGCAGTTTCTCAAGTCACTCCTGACAGGATGTTGGTCTTGTGTGTTGGAAGGAAGAGGGGAAGAGATAGTGCTGCTGCTTCTTCAAAGATAGATCCCAGTTAAGTCCTCTCATTCAATCAATGTCCATTGGAAAGAAAAAAGATGCCATCTAAACATTAGGATGAACTTCCTGGTGATATGAATGGTTCAGCAGTGGAATATGCTGCTTTGGGGTGTGGTGGTCTCCTCTCCTCTTTTAAACAGAGGTTGGATGGCCATCTGTCAGGAGTGCTTTGATTGTGTGTTCCTGCATGGCAGAAGGAGGTCAGACTGGATGGCCCTTGTGATCTCTTCCAACTCCAAGATTCTGAGGCCCCTTCTACATTGCCATATAATTCAGATTATCAAAACAGATAATCCACATTATCTGCTTTGAATTGGATTATATGAGTCTACACCACCACATATTTTATCCAGTTCAAAGTAGATAATCTGAATTTTATATGGCAATGTAGAAGGGGTCTGAGAACCACACTTGGAATCATAGAATCATAGAATCATAGAGATGGAAGAGACCTTGTGGGCCATCTAGTCCAATTCCCTGTCAAGAAGCAGGAAAGTCACATTCAAAGCACTCCCGACAGATGGCCATCCAGCCTCTGTTTAAAAACCTCCGAAGAAGGACCCTCCACCACAGTCCAGGGTAGAGAATTCCACTGCTGAACATCTCTCACTCTGAGGAAGTTCTTCCTAATGTTCAAGTGGAATCTCCTATCCTGAAGTTTGAAGCCATCGTTCCGCGTCCTAGTCTCCAGGACAGCAGAAAACAAGCTTGCTCCCTCCTCCCTATGACTTTCCCTCACATATTTATACATTTGCCATCATGTCTCCTCTCAGCCTTCTCTTCTGCAGGCTAAACATGCCCAGCTCTTGAAGCCGCTCTTCATAGGGCATGTTCCCCAGACCCTTGATCATTTTAGTCTCCCTCCTCTGGACACATTCCAGCTTGTCGACATCTCCCTTCAATTGCAGTGCCCAGAACTGGACATAGTATTCCAGGTGTGGTCTGATCAAGGGGAAATAGAGGGGTAGCATGACTTCCCTGAATCTAGACACTATGCTCCTATTTATGGGAAAACTGCAACTGTCTTTGTGCACCTGCAAAAGTGATCCCCATGTAAATACACCATACCATCCTCATCTTGACCAGTATATGCAAGCGCTTCAGTGTGTTTTGAGATGACTTCTTTGGCAGGTGAATCTTTGTTTCTGAAAATTAGAATGTAATAACAATTCTGATGAAAGAAAAATTCACTCTCAACACCTTAGTGACGTGCATTACATCATATTTAGGGCACTGAGGTTTCCCCCCTCTGAAAAATCCACCTCACTGCTCTTATGTTCAAGTGCTTTAGGAAATAGATGATACAGTAAACATTAATAGATTTCTGCATTCCAGTTCACTTATATATAATTTTCATTATATCTTACTGATTCCTGCAAGCAGTGTTATGGTGGATCTGACTCAGGGTTAGGCAACATGACACTTTTTATATTTTTGTTTTGTTTGTTTTATTTACAGTTTCCATATGTTCTTGCTGATCTTGCCAATGAACAGAACTGTGGGAGTTTGTAGTACAAAAAATCTTGTCTACTTCATACCTGTCGTCATTTCACTCTAAATAGCAATTTTAAAATGCAGAGTAGCAGTTCATAAGCAATGGTGTTCCCTAGTAATTGCTCAGTCTTCTGTTATGTCCCATTAAAGACAGATTTGCACTTCTAATTGACATGTTAAAACTGTATTGAGTCAGACAAAGCCAGTGCAGAAGCGATGGGGGAGGAGGACCTTGTGAGGCTACGCATTTGCTTATGGTTTGTTCCAGACATCTGAATGCTATACTGCTTTAGAGGAATGGGATTACTCTACCTGACTAATCAGGAAAGAGAGAAATCTTATAAATGAGACAATTATGGAAATCAGGAAGCAATTTAATTGTCTGAAAACATCATAATTGGGAGGAATATCATTTTCTTAAATGAAAGTAATCACATTACTGAGGTTAAATAATGATTTAAAAAGTGCTTTCCAGTGCAATGTCTCAAGCTATCAAAATGAAATGTAAAAAAACCCATGAACTAACATTGACAATAGTGATGTTAAACACACATTACTATGGCTGACTACTGTTATCACATTAATCTGGAATTGTTTGACCTTGTATATTAGTTATGTATCTTTGCCCTTCTATTCTCCTGGGATCAACAGTGAATGGAAATGCTTACATTCGTTGCTCTGAAGCTTCTTAGAGCATCTGGCTACCCATTGTTAACAGCAGAACCCGGAACAGATTGACTTTTGCTTTAATCTACCAGGCAATTAAATCATAAGCTAATTTAGCAATAGGCATTGAAGACTTGTCGCTGCCCCCTATGCAAATAAATAGAGTTATTATAGGCTAGGATGCATGAGACTTTCATCCGCAAATCACAATTCTTTTATGTAGATAAGAAAAATTATCATATTATCATTACTATTGGAGATGTATCGGTTTACTGGTATATCTGTGTTTGATTCTGAAAAATACTGGACAGCTGAAAATAATTTACAATTTCTTTTATTTTGGTTACATGGAATTGATAGGCTGTTGTGGTTAACTGATGAGGTGCTCTTACATGTTACAATTGACCCTCCGCAGTTGCGGTTTTGACTTTTGCAGATTTATTCATTAATTGATTAAATTCAGAATATTATCTCTAGGAATCTCTAGACCTGCCCGTGTGACTTTATGTTAATTTCTTTCCATCAAAGAGATTTCTAAAGAGAACATATCTCTAGGAATTTCTAGGTCCTCCAATGTGATTTTATAGCCAGCTTCCAGTGGAAGTTGACCATAAAGTCATGCTGGAAGACCTAGAAATTCCTAGAAAGATATTTTCTCAAGTAAAAAAGAAGCAGGATTGTTGTGTGTTTTCCGGGCTGTATGGCCATGTTCTAGAAGCATTCTCTCCTAATGTTTCACCCACATTTATGGCAGGCATCCCTCACAACCTCTGAGGATGCCTGCCATCCATGTGGGTGAAACACCAGGAGAGAATGCTTCTG
This sequence comes from Anolis carolinensis, assembly GCF_035594765.1. Taxonomy (NCBI): domain Eukaryota; kingdom Metazoa; phylum Chordata; class Lepidosauria; order Squamata; family Anolidae; genus Anolis; species Anolis carolinensis. The sequence continues at coordinate 326,999,766 of NC_085841.1, read as the reverse complement.
GAATATGGCCATACAGCCCAGAAAACACACAACAACCCTGTGATTCCGGCCATGAAAGCCTTCAACAACACACACACACACACACACACACACAAAAGCAATTTCTTTATTTGCATTTTTTTCACTTTCCCAGATGTCCTGTACCTCTACATCCAGAAAATGTGCTGAGCGGACTGTATTTGCCTCCCAGAGAGGATAATAGTGTCATTCTAATGTTTATGATTATGAAATGTTTGCTACAAACATTTACGCATAAAAGTGACTAATAAAAACATGGATGATAATACTATTAACAGCAACGGTATGTAAAAAAAAAAACGAGGACTGTGTTTTTTCTACTGATGTTCTTTTAAACTTCATGCCAAGGGTGAGGCATTTTAGTTCTATAGAATCAATCAAAAATTAGATAAACCATGGAGGCAGATGGAGACCTTGCCATCCATATTATTACAAGCAGTGTCCCCAAATTTTGTCCACTTGCCAAGAGTTTTTATTTTCAGATAAAAATGATGATCCTTTTTTAAAGTCCAGCAACCCTACTGTTCTTTTACATTAGGGTATTCTTCTGTCACAATAAGAGTCAGGTCCCCTGCAGTTTTTATGGTGAACTATTGTGCTGCAAAAATATTAAAAAATGACATATTGTGGTTATCAGTAAGGTGACTGGAAGCCAAGTCAGGGAAGAGTAATTGGGATCCTCATTGTGGTCAGGAGATACAAGAAGTGTCTGTAAAACTAACCTTTCCAGACCCCTTCTACATTACCATATAAAATCCAGATTATTTGCTTTGAACTGGATTATATGGCAGTATAGACTCATATAATCCATTTCGAAGCAGATAATGTGGATTATCTGCTTTGATAATCTGGATTATATGGCAGTGTAGAAGGGACCGTAGTCTCTAAGGTGTTACAAGATCCCTTTGCATACAAGTTTTATTTGCATGTAAGATTAAAGCATTTTCTGTTACGTTGACTGACATTAATAAAAGCTATGCCCTATAAAACTTGTTCATCTGTAAGGTGACATAGAACTCTTATTTTTTCCTCCAGAAGATACTTAAAGCATTGGGAGTTTCTTTGGTAGATTGGAATGTTCATTCAGGTACTTCACTTCTGCAGAAAAAATGGAATGCAAAAATACAGAATGGGGGACTCCTGGCTTGACAGCAGTACGTTGAAAAAGACCTTGGAGTCCTCGTGGACAACAAGTTAAACATGAGGCAACAATGTGATGCGGCAGCTAAAAAAGCCAACGGGATTCTGGCTTGCATAAATAGGGGTATAGCATCTAGATCCAGGGAAGTCATGCTCCCCCTCTACTCTGCCTTGGTCAGACCACACCTGGAATACTGTGTCCAGGGCCGCAGCCAGAAAAAAAATTCGGGAGGGGTTTTGAAAATTTCGGGGGGGGGGGGGGGTTAACCCCTAGCACACACCCCTCCCCGCTACAAACCTGTCAATATCTGCTTGAGATAGTGCCTGGAGGGACTCTTAATGTTTTGTGTCTCATAGACTTAGCATGGGGATTTGGTTAACCAATTAAAATTCATGAGTAAACCAGGTTTTTTTTATAACCTGAAAAATTTCGGGGGGGGGGGGGGGGTTGAACCCCTAACCCCCCCCCCCTCGCTACAGGCCTGACTGTGTCCAATTTTGGGCACCGCAGTTGAAGGGAGATGTTGACAAGCTGGAAAGCGTCCAGAGGAGGGCGACTAAAATGATTAAGGGTCTGGAGAACAAGCCCTATGAGGAGCGGCTTAAAGAGCTGGGCATGTTTAGCCTGCAAAAGAGAAGGCTGAGAGGAGACATGATAGCCATGTATAAATATGTGAGGGGAAGTCATAGGGAGGAGGGAGCAAGCTTGTTTTCTGCTGCCCTGCAGACTAGGACGCGGAACAATGGCTTCAAACTACAGGAAAGGAGATTCCACCTGAACATCAGGAAGAACTTCCTGACTGTGAGAGCAGTTCGGCAGTGGAACTCTCTGCCCCGGACTGTGGTGGAGGCTCCTTCTTTCGAGGCTTTTAAGCAGAGGCTGGATGGCCATATGTCGGAGGTGCTTTGAATGCGATTTCCTGCTTCTCAGCGGGGGGTTGGACTAGATGGCCCATGAGGTCTCTTCCAACTCTACTATTCTATGATTCTATGATTCTATGATTCTATGATTCTAGATCAGAAATACTCCACAAATCACTCAGCAGAAGATTATTTATTTATTTATTTATATACCGCCCTTCTCAACCCTGAAGGGGACGCAGGGCGGTTCACAGTTTTGCCAACAATTCAATGCCCTCGATAAAAAACAGTATAAAACATTGAAGTTGATCCTCCCCTAATAAAACATTAAGTATTATTAAATACATCACATAAAATAACATAATCTTTCACACAAAAACATAGCCATTGTCCATAAACAGTCCTGGATCACTGCACTTTCAACTTTCACTTTAGTTGTCTCCTAAAGGTCAGGAGGAAGGGGGGCTATCTGATCTCACTCAGGAGAGAGTTCCACATGTTCATAGAATCATAGAATCATAGAGTTGGAAGAGACCTCATGGGCCATCCAGTCCAACCCCCTGCCAAGAAGCAGGAAATCGCATTTAAAGCACCCCTGACAGATGGTCATCCAGCTTCTGCTTAAAAGTCTCCAAAGAAGGAGCCTCCACCACAGTCTGGGGCAGAGAGTTCCACTGTCAAACAGCTCTCACAGTGAGGAACTTCTTCCTGGTGTTCCTGGATGTTCATACAGTTTGAACATCCCTTATCCAGAAACCCAAAATTGTCCACATGGAAAGATGAGCATGGAAACACATTTACTTTCTAGTGGTTTAAGGGACATGAGCTTTGCTTCAAGCACAACATTATTGAAATTATATATACAATTATATATACAATTATCTGCAAGCTGTATAATTGTATGCGTATATGAAATATACATGGATTTTTGTGTTCAGAGTTGGGTCTCATTTTCAATATATCTCATTATGTAGATAAATATGATTTCCAAAATCCAAAACACTTCTGATCCAAAGCATTTCATTTGCCAGATAAAATCCAGATGATCTGCTTTGAAATGATTATTTGAGTCTACACTGCTGTATAATCTAGTTCAAATTAGATAATCTGGATTTTATCTGGCAGTGTAGATGGGACCTCATATAATCCAAATCAAAGCAGATAATGTACGTACTACGTAGCAGTGTAGAAGGGGCTTAAAATAAGGCTGGGTAGTTTGGGGCATACAACTAGAGTCTAGAAAACTAAGTTTTCCAAACAGTGTTTTCAGGTAATGATTAAGAATGCAAAAATGAATATTAAAGGAAATAAGTTGCTCCTTTAATGAAACTGAGTATAGAATGTGATGTGATTCATACCCCAGTTTAGAACACACACTGGATTATGTTAGTTTTGTGTACATTACTGAACCATTCAAATAAAGCAAACAGCAATTTTAATTATCCACCAGAGTTGCAGTTATCTAAAATATTTATTAGAGTGATGCTATCTATTGAAATGCACTGGATTTTTCTTACTATAAAAATGGTAGTAAGAAAATTTCATCCTACCGAAACCAAAAGCAGACATATGTGATTAATCCCCTAGAGGGCAGTATGACCTCAATTAAGCTGAGCTGTTCAATTAGCATCTACCCCCTCCTTAGTTAAATAAATCCTTTTTCAAACCAATAGTGACATTGGCTGGTTAACTTTTCTCTTCCTCCTCCTTATACGTTCAAAGAATCACAGGAGAATTACATTTTTCAGAACCTTGTAAAAAGTCCCCCTTTTAACGACAAATTCAATATTCCTCAACTAGCATTTGTAGTACAAAAGTATATTTTCCAATCATTGATAAAGCTAAAGAAATCCAGAGTCTGGCCAGTGTCTGAAGCTGGAAAAATTAACATTGAATCCCATGGACTTTGCTTGGATTTTCAATATTAAAGAAAGAAAGAATATCAAGGGTTTTTTAAAATAAAAAACTTGGACCCAACTTGTGCAAAAACATCATTGTGCAAAAATTGTATTCCATAACCCAAAAACAAAAAGTTTTTAAAATAGCAATGAGATAAGAATATAGTAACTAAAATAAATTAATATATATGCATAGAGTTTACATATTCAAATGGTGGGAAAGGTAAAGGTAAAGGTTTTCCCCTGACTTTAAGTCTAGTCGTGTCTGACTCTGGGGGGTTGGTGCTCATCTCCATTTCTAAGCCGAAGAGACAGTGTCCATAGACACCTCCAAGATCATTTGACCAGAATGACTGCATGGAGCACCGTTGTGGTGGAATATCTATCTATCTATCATCTATCTATCTATCTATCTATCTATCTATCTATCTATCTATCTATCTATCTATCTATCTATCTATGTCATATATTCATATGATAGATTGTTAAGATCCTTAGTCCACTGAATAATAGTGGATGGGTGTTTATCTTTCCAAAGTTACAATACTGGGTCTTTTAGTCATCAAAAGGGCATGGAGATCTACACTGACCATTTCATAGAGTTTCAAACTGGCACTGAAGAAAGTGGTTTTGCTAGGCAGATGAATATATAGGAAATCCTGGAACCAGTTTGAAGCCTGGATGGTGACTGCACAAACCACAGGGTGCTGAGAGTTCCTTGTCTGGCCACTGTAATTTGAAACTAGCTTCGAACTGCATTACATGGTCAGTGTAGAGAGATCCATTTTTGGCTGATCACAGTTCAATACTCTGAACTGGCCCTGGATGTGGCCGCATACTCTGTACTTAACCTGCTGTATTGACAGCATGGAGTCTACATGATCCAGCTAAGCTGAGATGGTTCAGCCCCACTGGATTGTCACCTTACCTCAGGGGTCCTCAAACTTTTAAAGCAGAGGGCCGGTCCACAATCCTTCAGACTGTTGAGGGGCAGAATTATCATTTGAAAAAAAAACAACGAACAAATTCCTATGCACACTGCATATGTCTTATCTGTAGTGCAAAAACAACAACAACAACAACAAAAGAAAAATACAATATTTAAAAATAAAAACAATTTTAACCAACTCAAACCGATCAGGATTTCAATGGGAAGTGTGGACCTGCTTCTGGCCAACAAGATAGTCAAGTTAATTGGGATTATAGTTGTTGTGTGCCTTCAAGTCATTTCAGATTTTGGGCAAGCCTAAGTCAAAAATTTATTTATTTACTACATTTATATCCTGTCCTTCTCACCCCGAAGGGGACTCAGAGCGGCTTACAATTTATATCTATATACAATATATTATATTAGTAGCATAGAACAATGTTAGCATTGTATATTACTATATTGAATTATACCACTATACTGTAATATTATTAGTAATATAACATGTAATATAGAATATATAATTAATATTATTATATGGTATTATTAGTATTACATGGTATTACATTATAATATTACTATCATTATTATATGTATATACAATATTATATTATTAAAACTGATATAAAATATTATATTATAAAACTGAGGGCAGGGGCCAGGTAAATGACCTTGGAGGGCCGCATTCGGTCCCCGGGCCTTAGTTTGGGGACCCCTGCCTTACCTTCTTGTTACCATCACCATTGTTGGATAGCTGCAGAACTCCGGGAGAGCTGGCCTTTGCTGGGGGCTTTGCTGATATACCTGGTTTCTTGACATTTTTGTCTTCACTGATGTCAACAAAGGCACCCATCAATAGCCTTATTCGTCACCATGTGGACAGTAGACCAGCACACATTCTAGCTGAGCTTCTGGCCATACTCTGCCTGAAGTATGATAGTACTCTGGAGTTTCAGTGAATCTCAGGAGCATTTTCTGACTTTCCTTAATGCAGAGCTAAATTGATGCAGAAGAACCAATAATTTCAGTCCTGAAAAAAAATTCAATATTAAGAAAGAACACAATACTATTGCATGGTTTTATTATTGTTACAGATTTAATGCACTTAGTGTCAGAGATGGTCAGGAGGCAGACATAATCTACTCAGAGATCTCTGTGTGATTTATAGCATATCAGCAAAATCTCTGGCTTACAGTAGCTTACCTTTATATTTTAGAACTATAAAATATTGCATGAATCCATTCAAATATAGGTTTGTTTTGAAAAATCGGGAGACAGCTCAACATTTGCAGCTATTATTTTGTTTCTGCCTCTTAATTTTTTTGTGTCATATTTACCTTGATGCCTGCTTTTTATTATTTTACTCACTTACAATTGGTGATTTCAGATTTTCTAATTAGTTATTAGTTATCTAATTAGTGTGTTTGATGTAGATTCTTAGCTACACTGAGCTTCTTTGAGAAAGAGCAGGAGATAAATTAGATGAATAAAAACATTTTTGATACTTCCTTTGCTCATTATCATTAACCACCATCCATTTGTTTTGAAAGTGAATGTCTTAGTGGTAATGTTTGTGGTGCAGATGGTAGGCATACTCACCTGCTTCATTATACCCACTTAAGAATCCAAGGCTGGTTATAGTCTCTAGTCCGTGTAAATCCATATACAGGTAATTTGTAATAATCATATCAACTAACAAACACATAATCAAGAAGCTCTTAAAGTATATTAAAATTCAGATCTTTCCATTAATATGCCTGCTTCATTAACATATTAATAGACATTGTGCCTTTTATAATTAGATTGTTATTTTCCTTGCATCATTGAAAATAATTCCAGGAATACTTCTGAAGGGTAGTAGGAATCACTTTTTTCCATAGTGTTCAGTCCTAGGATTCCTAAGTCATTATTTTTTATAATCCATATGAAGGCTTTTCCACCAACCTTCAGTCTTCTTCACCAACTCAAAGTACTATCTAAACAATAGTCAAAACAAAAGATGCATTATCAGAATCAGAAGAAACCCATGGTGTGGTAGGATTCTCTGAGTCATGTTCCAGATATTTTCTAGATCACTCCCTTATCAACACCAGTGCCAAACTGCAGCTGAGCTACCTGTGGCAATGTCGGTTTCAACTCAGGAATTTTCATTTTGTATATTAAAAGTTTCAACATTACATTGAAAGATATTAGAAACAATAAAGAAAAAATAAAAAGGGGGGGGGGGAGAAAGAAAGGAAGGACTTAAAGACTTCCATTAATCCCTTCAGCAGTTAAACTGGGATCAGGTGTCAAACAGGAATGCATGATTGCCCAACCTTATTTTCTATCTTCATCACTATGATTCTACAGCTTGTTGATAAGAAGCTTCTCACTGGTGTGGAAATCATATATTGGATGGCAAACTCTTTAATCTCAGCAAGCTGAAAGCCAAAAGTAAACAACAGTCACTGTTATAGAACACCAATATGCTGATGATAATGTAATCTGTGCTCATTTAGAGGAAGACCTCCAAGCTACTTTTATGTTTTTATTGATATGACATTGTTTTATTGCTGACCTTGTTTTATTGTTTTATTGCTGTTATTGTATTGTTGTCGGGCATTGCCCCATGTAAGCCGCTCCGAGTCCCTTCGGGGAGATGGGGCGGGATATAAAAATAAAGTTATTATTATTATTATTATTATTATTATTATTATTATTATTATTATTATTACTACTACTTTTAAATCCTAGTAATTGCACACACAGAGAGGCAAGCTTCTAACCAATTCCAGGATCCAGAGTATCTGTGGCTTGATAGCTATGGAGTATGTGTGCATCAATGGAGTGTATAGGAATTGGCATTCTGCAGAGCCAGTTTTGCCCTGCAATATGGTTTTGTGCTACAGTGTTCTCAGGGGCTTCACTTCTGACTTTCCCCTGACTTTGCTTCTGTTAGATTACTGGGCTTAAAGTTCACTGTAGTGCACTGTTGCAATGTGTGCAATGTAGCCACTGTATTTGGAGATAGCTTGAAACTTCATTAAATGAACAGTGTAGATGGAGCTTTCTTCTCATTCACATCTCCCCCTTCGCTTCCTCCCAAGGGCTGCTGTTCTTCTTCCCTTCCACTCTTCAAAAGCATGTCTCTATCCAGCCTTCACAGAGCAAAGTGTGCAGCTGGAATTCAACAGGGAATGATCTAGCTTCCTGAGATAATCCTTAACATAGCAATGACTAACAATACTGAAAGAACAGGGACAATAACAAGAACTCATGGTCTTTTAAACTCAGGTATTAATAACTGGAGTGTGTTCTGCAAAACTGTCCCCAACTTGAATTCCATGACTGCATGGTTAACTTAAACCCAAACACCCTCTTCAAATCTAGTGTAAATTATGTGTGATAATTTAGACAACTAGGCAGATACTTCATTTTATTTATGGGAAAATGTCTTTGAAAACTCAGTTTCTAAAAAAATCTTTCAAAATCTCAAAAATATTTCTGAACTCAGCTTCTTAAATTTGTTCAAATGGTATGCATCACTACTTTGTATTACTGGGGGAGGACAATTAGGGTGGTCTCTGTTCCTTCTCCAAGTGACGTTCAAGTTCCCTAGAGAACTATATTTTAAATCAGACCATTCCAAATACACATTCCGATTTTGGTGATACCAATATTTTGTGGGGCCTGGTAACAGACAGAAACTGGACTTTATTTAAATAGACAGAAAAATGCTGAGCTGTATGTACATAGGTGGAATATACACATACATGTCTTCTCATATGGAAGCAGTTGTACGTTATCCAATGTGCAAAGTCTACATTCAGTTCAACATCATGGAAACCAGACTTGTATTGTCACATTCTCTGTCAACATTCTCTGTCAACACACATTCTCTGTCAACATGTTTCATTGGCCTATGCTGAAAGCATCCTTTTATCATCTGTTTCGTCCAAATGTGTTGGACTACAGTTCCAATAATATTTGTGTAGAATGTAATGCGAGAAACATCCCTTTTTTCAAATCTAAAATACTAAAAGATATATATTTAGCTTTTCTCAGAGCACTGGTTCTCCAAGGTTGAGTAAAAATCATTTTTTTTAATATACTGTATAATCTGAAAGATTACTCACTTAAGACAAAGTCACTGAATAAAGAACATTAGGCTTTGGTGGACTTTCCATATAAATATATAGTAGATACTTCCTGAGGGATAACATCAACCAATTAAATATCCTGATGAAAGAAATTGTTTGCATCCGCTTTAGCCTTTTACAGTGATCAATATTTGTCTTATATTTTTCATTTGGAAAGAAGTAATTATAATGTTGCCACCTGGCGGTGGTAACCATATCATGCAACATATTAAATATAATTGTAAAACCAAAAAAGTAAAGCAACATTTTCTAACCAGATACTGTGTCCAGAGGTGCCCATCTGCATGATAAATTTGTTTTGGTGTCCACTTTCTGATTGGTTGCACTTTTGCTTTGTTGATTTTCTGATATAGCCACAGGGTCCACCCCACTCCAAATCTCCCACGATTTTGTAGCACTTTATCAACTACCTCATGTTTACAAAACTCACTTAGCGCATTTTTGCTCAGTTTGTTTTTATGATTCTATTGTGTTTTAATTTATGTTTTACTAATGTTTTTGCTATTTTATTTTTTTATGTTAATGCTTAATTCTCATTTTGTGCATGGTTTCTGTTATTTGGTGTGTGTTATGTTTGTTATTGTATTTGCCTGGGCTTTTGCTCATGTAAGCCACCCCAAGACCCCTTGGGGGAGATGGAGGTGGGGTATAAGAATAAAGATTATTATTATTACCACTACAACTCCCATAATCCCAAATTCCAAGAGTTACAACCCTCTACATCTGGAAGGCACATGTTACACCAGGGGCAGTTACATGGAACAGGTATTTGGGTTACTAGTTACTTGACTGTTGTGTATATTTGATGGTAGTTTCTACAAAACCATGTGCATCAATGCACATCTTAAACTGATGCACCTCAAGGACAGAAGAAGTTACTGAATGGGTACCAGCAAGGTGACAACCCATTGATGTAAGCCATTAACCGCAATGGGAAAGATGTGAGGTGATGAATACTGAGTGTCCTTTTCCCAATATTAGTAACATGGTCATACTCTTACAAGAACAGTTTCAAAGCTCATGTCTTGATTAGGAAGTAAGTGTGAACCTCTCTTCATATGCCACATCTTTTAAAATATTTGATCGTTGCTGGGATGCAATGCAATGTTTAGTAGAAATGGATCAGCTGAAGCAGCAAAAAAAACTAGACACAATGGTTTTACACTATAAATTCCACTGTAAATTCAAGAGCAGATAATAATAAGTATTATTATGCACTATTAATTGACAGAATCCATTGTTACAGGATGTGAAAATAGCCAGTGGTTTGAATGACTCTAAAGACAGCTGGACAGACTCAATCATTTCGCTAAATAATAGCCAAGTGAAACCACAAAACCTTGCAGTCTCTGGTTACTAGACACAGTGAAAACAAACAAATCATTCTCATTGTGACCATGCCAGGTTTGTAAGATTTCTAAGATGCCCACTGTTGGATACAGAGCACAGGATTAGATGCATTTGTGAATGCGTAAAAATTAATAATAGATTACATGTGGAATAATAATTTTTATAATGTCATTATCTAATTTTTATAGCTATGTCTTTATTATTACAGCATTGAATGTTTACCACTACTTTTTGGAAACCACCCTGAGTCCCCTAGGGGAGATAAGGTGGGATTTAAATAATGATTATTATTATTATTATTATTATTATTATTATTATTATTATTATTATTATTCAACCAACTTCTTGCTGCCCCTCCCTCCACATGTGCTCCAAAATATCCTTCGAACACCACAAGTCAAATAAGGAATATGCAAGGGATTTGGGAACAAGGTAAATATATAGTGCTGGCTGATGCCATTCAATAAATAGCTGGACAGGTCTGTATTTCACCTTATTTGTATGTGCAAAGATTCTTGCTTTGGAATGAATGGGGTTGTCCATACCCAACTTCATCCACTCTGTGTATTACACTGACCTGAGGATGCGTTAAACCTGTTTGAAAACATCAGATGCTAATGTCATATTTTGAAAGCATCTATTGACAATTGTCATGTAATTTACCTCTCCAGGAAGAGTACTTCAAATGAAATATCAAGTCCATCTGCTGAGAGGCGTGTACTTTTAAGAAAGGGAAATGCCATATCAAGCCATACTTATTTATACCCTGCTTCCCCCCCCCCCCCCAAACTGGGGTTTAAAGCAGCTTGCAGTAAAATGTATTATGCTTAAAAGATACAAAAATAACATTACAATGGAATTAAATTACCAATTGACATTTTAAAACAATTAAAACCTACATTAAAATAATGATGTTTAAAAATACTTTTAAAAAAAAGTACATTCAAAATAATAGAAACAGTGCAGTATCTTTGTAAATATGAGGCAGAACACAACAGAACAGTAAAAGAGTCAAACCAGAAAATCAGAAGCTGGGGCTGGATAAAATCTCCTTGCTGCCGACTGATGCATATCAGGTCTGAAAGGCAGTGTTGTCTATGAAAGGTGATGCCACGTGACATACATATACAGGCAATGAGGGTCCTGCAACAAAGGGCCTTTTGGTAGTTTCTGGTAAGGAATGACCAACGGACTAAAATCCATTTTACTCATGTGATGCTTGCATACCTATCTGTCATCTATCAACCTATCTATACCATTTTAAAAAATCTTTTCTCTGTCTTCTTATGAAAATATGGACTCAAGCTAGTGCACAGCAAGTTTTATAACATGTACAGCCAAAAATCACAAAAGTTATAAATCAGAATCATTTTGATCAATGCATTTAAAGAGGTGGATTAAAGTATATAAAATCTTATGCTTCCAAGTTCTTTCTCTCAGTCTCAAATGTGCAAAAAGATTCCTTTGCAATCAAAATCCTGCTGGCAACACATATCTTCATATGAAGTAGCAACCCCCCTGCTATGTCAGCTCCACTGACTGCCAGTCTGCTACCAAGCACAATTCAAAGTGCTGGCTTTAGCCTATAAAGCCCTTAATGGTTTCGGCCCAGCTTACCTGTCTGAATGTATCTCTCCCTATGAATCATCTCAGAGATTAAGATCGTCTGGGGAGGCCCTACTCTTGGTCCCACCTCCTTCGCAGGTGCAACTGGTGAAAACAAGAGACAAGGCCTTCTCAGTGGTGGCTCCTCAATCAATCAATCAATCAATTTATTAATGCTTCGACCAATGGTCATATGCATTTACAGAAACAACATCAAACAAACATCTATACAAAACACTGTAAAATCCAACAATTAAGAGTAGGATGCAAGCAGAATAAAACAGTGGTGGCTCCTCGGCTATGGAACTCCCTCCCCAGTGACATTAGATCAGCTCTCTCCCTCCTAGCCTTTAGAGGAAAGGTAAAAACTTGGCTGTGGGATCAGGCTTTTAGTGAATAGAGCAGTGCAATGACAGCTTTGGAATATATGGAACCATTATAGAAAGGCTTGGACTACGACTATGGATGGCGTGATTTTTATGTATTGCAATGTTTTAAAATGTTTAATATGTCTGGTTTTAATCTAATTTAATTTTAATTTTTAAATTGTATATGTTTTAAGGCATTGAATAATTGCCTTTTTGTAAGCTGCCTTGAGTCCCCTGCAGGATAGAGAAAGGCGGGGTATAAATAGAGCAAATAAATAAATAAATAGATAAATAAATAAATAAATAAAATGGGTTCTGAGGCTATTCTCTTGTCTCTTGCCCCCTGTTCAAAACTGCTACATCTAGCTAGTGAGAAACTGTTGTGGTGGAGGGACAGGGGAAGCAGAAGGGAGATCACCAAGTTTGGAGTTTTCTTCTCTTCTCTCTGAAGTCCCTCTAACAGACAGAAAAACAAGCGGAGAGCAATATCATTACTATTTTGTCTACTTCTCTCAGGAACTGCATGTAGGAAAAGAGAAAATGCTGCTGTGCAGCCTCCTCTCCCCCTTCCTTCTGTAAGGGCCACACAAAACAGCCACAGTAGCAGCCCATGGGTCTTGGCTGCTGACTTGGAACCAGGGACAATCTCCAGGCATTCGATTTCTGATTTCAGGCATTTGATTTCTGATTTCAGTTGGAATGTTAAAACATAAACTAAAAATGCTTTAAAATGCTAAAACAAAATTGACTTGAGAGTAATTTAGAAGTACATTGGGGGAGTTTTTTAACGCAGGGCTTTACTGGCTAGTCCAAGCCTCTAATTCTGACCAGTCACAGAGAAGGGCTTGCCTCACTGGCCAGCATGGGCTGGGAACAAGGGATGATTAAGTGTCGATAAATGGGGTTCCTTTTACTGAACAGGAAAAATAACAAAGTGATTGAGGGCATCTCTGGCCCTACCCAAGAATGTCTTATGAGATGAACATGGCATGGCCCATTAATAGGGCTGGCCTGGTGATTCCAGACCCTAGAGAAACAAAAATCATATATTAATACAATCATGCAAAAATGACAGAGGATGGGTTTTGGCTGTAGAAATGCTGATTCCTTCTGATGCGAGCGATCCCGTTCATCCAGGGCGTAGGGTGGTGAAATTGGTTCTTCCCCAAGGGCAGGGAGAGGTGATTTCCCCCACCTGAATAGAAGTTTTGTGTTGTAATGTCCAGGTAAGGTCCAGAGATATAGGTGAAACTGGGAACTTGATGAGGAAGTTCCCAGCATAGTTTCTTTTCCCCAGGCTATACAATTGTGTGGGATGCAAGACATCTTTGGGTTCAGGAACAAGGTTTCCCTCAAGGGCAAGGAATGGGGATCTCAGGAGCATAAAACATTAGGTTAACACAACATATAGTCAAAATAGCAACACATAGGAAAAAACATGGAGCATTTAGGGCAAATGATATACATGAGAGACATAGTTTTCCAAAGTACCTTTAACAAGCCAGGCTTCCCAGTAAGTCATGGCCAGGTGTAATCTACTTCTTAACACCCTCCCTTTCAACATGTAACCCGTAAGCAGCCCCAAGGACCCAGGGCTGGTTTTCTCATGCAACACAGGACATCCTGACTGATGAGAATCTAGAGCAGTGGTTCTCAACCTGGAATCCCAGATGTTTTTGGCTAACAACTCCCAGAAATCCCAGCCAATTTACCAGCTGTTAGAATTTCTGGAAGTTGAAGGCCAAAAATATCTGGGGACCCCATGTTGAGAACCACTGATCTATTCCATTGATGGAGACTGGTCTCAGAAATATCCCAGGGAAGAAAATTGGCTCTCAGACCTGTCACAATTGACAGCTGTTAAAAGTATCAGCCCTACACCTGCAATCATACCAGGCCAAGCAAACATGCATAGCTCAAATATTATATTTAGCTCTATGGCTTTGCGTTACTTTGTTTTCCTTGAGAAGTGGATTCTCAATCAATTGTAAAAAAAAGTAGCTCACAATGTCTAACCCAGGTCAGTACTTGTTTGCTCAGAAATGGTCTATTCCTCTCTGATCTTTTCTTTTTAATACTTTGTGATTTAAGCTTTTTAAAAAAAATGCTATTCAGAAAATTCACATCTCATACAACTGAAAGAAAATTTAAATTTGGTAGTCCTGCCAAATCAAAAGCAGATTTGCTACACATATATACCAAATGTCACATTGCCACAAATCATAGTAGTAAGACAACAATGTTGGCCTCCTGTCTGAATAGCAACACAGAGTCAGAAAAAGTATTCACCTATTCAGTTAACAACTTTGAATAGCAGAAGTTTTTGTTGTGTGTTGCCAATTGCTATGGTGACCACTTTATTTTCATTTTCCGTTTGTGTACATAACTCTTAATGTTATCAGTAGATATTATCTGTACACATAAAACCTTTGCAAATGAAAATGCCTGCCTCATGTTCATCTGAACAACCAATGAGCAAGAGAGCCCAGAAAGGTTAGATGTCTTTGTGGAAAGCTTTATTTATTTATTGTGTTACGACTTAAGGATAGGAATACCAAATGTTGGTTGTCACTATAGTGGTTCTGGCAATGAGACAAACATCAAGCTCAGATCAGTAGCCAACATTTAGATATTTTTTATTCAAGAATTACTGATCTAATTTATTGTTGAGTATTTCCCACATAACTAACTTTCATGGAATTAAGTCCAGACAGAAGTAGGCATCAAGAGCAGACAGAAGAAAGGAAGACTACATTGGATTTGTGGGAGATTTGTGAATTTGTGTTAAGATTTGTTTCATCTCTAAAGACCAAAGAATATGTTCAGAAAGCAAAAGGAAGCACAACTATAGTCATTTTGTTTTAACAAGCTGCTTATCCATAAAACAGAAAGAGAAGTTTTCAGTACTGTTTATGATTATGTTATTATTATTTTATTCATTTTATTTCACCTCTTCCCAAAGATGGTTTACAAATGGCTAAAACCAGTACAGATTAAAAGCACATGAAAACATCAGTTTATTTATTTATTTATAGCATTTATATTCTGCCCTTCTCACTCCAAAGGGGACTCAGGACAGATCACAGAACCTGTACATAGCAAACATTTAATGCCATTGGACATCTAAGACAGACAACAGATAGAGGTATTTGTGGCATTTTCCCAACTTCGGCGTCCTGGAAGTTGTGCTCAATTCTGTCCACAGGGTGGTGCTGTTGTTTCATCCTTTATGACAATGAGCCCTTTCCTCCTTGTTCTTTGATTGCTGGCATTACTGGCATTACCTTTTTTTATGGTGCGTAAAATACCTCCCCACTTAAGCAGTGCCTAATTTCTCTACTCACAGCTACAGCTGTTTTCAAACCACTTAAGTGGACAGTGGTCTGGGCTGAAGGTCAGGTGCTCACCCTGACCTGGGCTTTGAACTGCCAATCTTTTGGTTGGTAAAATCTATTGCTGCTGGTGATTAGCCAGCTGTGCTAAAGCCCGGCCCAAGTTTGTGTGAGAACTAATTTAAAGTATCATCAGCATGTTTTATTAATGCAATTCCATCAATAAAACAGAAAACAGCATTCTCAATGACCGTCTACCAAACCATTCTATGTAGTGAGATGAAATGAGATTTTAAAAAATATCTTCCTGACCTCTTCCATCATGTGGCTTATTTTATTCAATTAGTGCTTTTAGTTTCTTCCAGCAAGAAATTCAAAGAGGCTAACAGAACAAGTACTACCATTTAATACAAAATATTAGAATGTATGATTAAAGAAGGAAAATGTGACAACTAAATCAAAGTTTCACTGGGGACATGCACCAGTGCACAAGTTGGGGAACAGGGATACTATAGCTAGGAATGGCATTTTCCTCATGTCCTCAAGTGGAGGCATTTACATTGTAGAATTAATGCAATTTGACACCCCTTACAAAACATGCAGTGAGATCTCTAGAGCAAAGTACATATGAACCTCATCAAAAAGCAGCAAGCACTATTTCCATACTATGAATATCATTTGTGTTTATCTCCTTGCAGTGTCCTAGCTGTTATCCTATCAGGAGACTATGTCAAGATGTTTTGGAACATAGCTGAGAATATTTTGTTTATGTTTAATTGAACTTGAAATCACTAGGAGCTTACAACATTTTCTAGATCTGCATGAATTGTTTTCTTCAGCACTGTCTCCATCCCATGTAGGTCTTACAGCTGCTTTCTGACTTTTCTCCTTTAACACCATCTTCCTAAACAGCTGGATCACCCTGTCCTAAATTCAATGAAATCATAGTGCTGTCATGACACTTGGAAACAAAATGGAGTTTGGTTTTGTTGACCTCACATGAAAACATATTTACTTGACACAGAAAAGGGTACCATTCTTCAAAAGTAGAGATAATAAAATGAGAATTTCCAACCAAATACATCCTATCCATCAGCATACTTGGCATAAAATGGTTTTAACACAAAGAAGAGTTTTTCCTAATGGCTTTAAACTGAAGAAGCAAGATTTTCTCTCTTCAAGCAGGCAGCCTTCTGAAGCACATTGCAATACGGCTCACTTATCCACTGACTTGATGGCTATGATTTAACTTACCCATGCTGGAAGTGTTTCTGGGCCTCTCTAGGTCTTCAAGTGCTATCCTAAGGTATGCTTCCAGATCAAGCATACTAAAAATATAAGGTTTGCTCTTATCAGTGGTTTCAGATAATGCACTAATGAGAGCAAACCCTATATTTAGACTACTCTTGGTTTGGAAGCATGATTTAGGATAGCAGTGGAGGACCTAGAGAGGTCCTCCAGTGCTATCCCCTGCAGATATGGGACGAGTAGGTTGTCCTCCAGACCTGTTTCAGCAACAACCTAACATCGCCATGGGCATGTTTACAAGATCCAACATCATCAGAAGGACCACACATTGTCCACCCTTACTATAATATTCAGTGGTAAGAAAATAAGCTCTGCATCAACTGCAGAAAATTGCAAAAACAAAAAAAAGACAGAGAGATTCCACCTAAAAATTAAGAAGAACTTCCTGGTGGTAAGAGCTCTGCTGGAATATGCTGCCTTGCAGCATGGCAGAATTTCCTTCTCTGGTGGTTTTTAGGCAGAGGCTGGATGGCCATCTGTCAGGAATGCTTGAATTGTATTTTCCTGCATGGCAAGGGATTAGACTATATGGTCCTTGTGGACTTTTCCAACTCTATGATTCTATGATTCAAATGAAAACTAGGCATGTTATTATGTTACATATGCCATGATTCACTTATGTTAAAAGGTGAGGAACAAACTGAAGTCACTGTTGCTTCCAACAAGAGAAAAAGAAAAAGAAGGTAATCATTTACTCTGTTTTTTCTGTTTGGCCTTCCACTTCACTCCAAATTGAGAAGTTAGCAGGAGAAATCTGAGCGTAATGTTAGTTCTCATTACTGCCAGCCAGATAGGTTATTTTCATGATGTCAGCAGCAACCTGTTGAACTAAGGTGCCAAGTTCTCTCTCAAGATAAGAGTCATCAAGCCATCTCCATGGTACCAGAATGGATTTATCAATACGTGACTAGTTATTTGCCCTGTGGCTAATTTTAGGGACCTCAAAATCAAAGCAAAAATAACCCACAGCTATATACTGCATAATATATAAGGCAATGGTTCTCAACCTGTGGGTCCCCAGATGTTTTGGCCTTCAACTCCCAGAAATTCTAACAGCTGGTAAACTGGCAAGGATTCCTGGGAGTAGTAGGCCAAAAACATCTAGGGACTCACAGGTTGAGAACCACTGCTATAAAGTAACCCCTTGTTGCACGAAGCTTTCTATTAGCTGCCTTCTCAAATGTAGAAAAGTACTGTATCAGTAAACTGAAACCTCCCATTTATACAATTGCTGAGACAGCCACCAAATTAAATCCAGACTTTTTGCACAATATATCATGCCAATGTATCTGTATTTGGTCATATATGTAGAAAGATAAATCACATGACATAACTCTAACTTAGCACCTTGATTTATAATTAGTCACATGGATTTCTCTTATTTGGTTCATGGAAGATTGGGAACTGTAAGTGGTTTCCTAGATATTGAAGCTGGGAGATATTTTTGGTAACTGAGGCTGGATCTACACTGCCCCATTCCCTAGGATCTGATCCCAGATCATCTGGCAGTGTAGACTCACAAAATCCAGTTCAAAGCAAATAATCTGGGATCAGATTCAGGGATATAAGGCAGTGTAGATCCAACCTAGGAGAATCTTTGGGATTGCGAAGGTCTTTCCCCTTCTAGATTTTTGCTTGAAATCTTTCTATAGGGATATATGAATCCCCATTTAGAATATATTTTATTCCCTTTCTGAGTATTCCACCTTACTTCAGTTCCAAGTTAGTTACAGCAGATATTGACAAAGAAAGCTCTTCAGTCTCTCAACATGCCAACAATTCATTCCCTCTGAGCATTCGTCCTGTGTGATATTCCTGTGACCTTGCATAACTGCTTTACAAAATCTTTTAACATTTTTGCATTGCCTTCTTTTATTTGTATTCATATTCAAACTGCTTCACATATTTTGTTTGATTTGATCCTGCTTGTTTCAGGCCTTGACTTTACCATTTTATTTAAGAAACACCAATCTACTACACCATCGCATATTATTGGACTTGAACCCAACCCCAGTTGATACAAGTGCCCACTACATTTGCTCGTGATGGCTGCTTGTTTGTTTAACACATTTATATGCCACATTTCATAGCATTCATTGTTAGGACCATTTTGCATTGGGATACATTTTGCTTTTGATAAATATGGTTGGTTACTCAATGAAATCTTATGGATTTAACAGTAAAATTGTGCTATTGTATTCATTTGTTTTTATTTTAAGTAACTATGTTATTTAATAAGATCATCCTGAGATTCTCGATGAATTGGCAGTGGTTGGTTTGGCTAACCTCTTTAGCCTTACCACAGGAAGGAAAAGGTTTTGTTATGAATACATCTTATTATATTCAGGTTTCAGCCTTCTTGTTCTTGGGAAGAGGGCATTGTAGGGTACAAAGATTGGAGTAGATTTCCCTGTCTTCCGGGAAAGAGAGATCCTTAACCAATGTCACCCTCCTTGTAGGCACAGTGGATCTCCACATCCTTGGTTACCATAACATACTGTCAAAAGAGTACTCCAGAGCTGAAGGTAGTTTATTTGTGTCCCGCTCCAGTTGTACCTCCACTTTCTCCTCTGGAAGACTGTTAGGATTTGATGGTTGTGGTTCCATGGATTCTCCCTTTCTTTCTCCTTCTTGGGATTGTTTTGCTAAGCTGTGCTCTCCCATGTTCCCAGAAAACTAAGAGGCCATCAAATGGTATATATTCTTGCTTTGGAGATGGTAGAAGCCCATCCAACCTCACATGAATCCTCCCTATAAGCCTATATACTCTTGCGGCTCCACTTTCAGATATCTCTATAGGCAAAGCAGAGAGTATGCTGGCAGTGGATGTGTGCGGTTGCAAAGTCCTCTTTTCCTGAACATTTCTATCACAGGGCGCATCTGCACTGTAAAATTAATCCAGTTTGACAACACTTGAACTGCCATGGCTCAGTGTTATGGAGTAGTAAGAGTTGTAATTCTGCAAGGTTTTAAATTTATCTAGCAAAGAATGCAGAGGCATGACACAATCAGGGTCAGCTAACACCTGCCAACAAATGATTCCCCCAGGCAGGAAGCAGCCAGACCTTGAAGCTGCAAGGCTATTCCATGCCAATCAAGGTGGCCAACTGCAACATCCACACTTGCCTCAAACAGACAATAGTTCTTTCTCCCAC
Source organism: Anolis carolinensis (assembly GCF_035594765.1). Classification (NCBI taxonomy): domain Eukaryota; kingdom Metazoa; phylum Chordata; class Lepidosauria; order Squamata; family Anolidae; genus Anolis; species Anolis carolinensis. Next base: position 326,979,661 of record NC_085841.1, on the reverse strand, counting down.
CCTGGACATTCCATAGATATATAAACCCGACTTGCCTAGTTTCCAACAGACCTCACAACCTCTGAGGATGCCTGCCATAGATGTGGGTGAAATGTCAGGCGAGAATGCTTCTGGAACCGCCCGAAAAACTCACAGCAACACAAAGAATTCTGATGTTTCACCAAATAACAAATCATGGGAATTGATTCTATATCTTTGAGCCATGGCAGTTCAAGTGGTGTCAAACTGTATTCATTCTAGGCGTGCAGATGCATCCTCGGTCACTTAGCCCTTTTGATTGACGGGAGAGAAAGGCTTCCTGTTTCCACGGAGTTTCCAGGCTGCAATCCCCGCGGTAGCCAGTAGAGGGTGCCATAGATCGCCCCAAACCCGAGCACTTCTGCTTAAAGGTGCCACACTCAGCCCTTGAGCATCAGAGTCAGTTTTACCGGCTCCTGAAGCACTTAAAACAGAAGAGAGAAAGCGGAAATATGCATCTTCCGACTTGAAAGCCGCCAGGATGAATGGCTTGGAGATTTCGGGTGAATTCTCTTTTCGATTAGAATGCCCTGGAGGTGGGGTTTTGGGGGGCACGACAGTCGGTTAAGTCAACAGGGGTGAACCATTCCTGTTGTAGCAGGGGGCCCCAAGCAGACTTCTTCCGGCCAAGTTTAGAGCTCTCCATCATCCCCATCATATAGCAAATTTCTATATGGAACACTTTGAAAAATAAGCCCTAGAAACAGCACCAAAAAAGCCAACTGTATGGTTCAGATATGTTGATGACACCTTCACCATTTGGAGCCATGGGGAAGAGGAACTCAGCAAGTTCCTGGACCACCTCAACAGCATCCACCCAAACATCCAATTCACCATGGAAAAAAAGAAAAGGAAGGAAAACTGCCATTTCTAGATGTTCTGGTCATCCGCAAACCCAATCAACAATTGGGCCACACAGTTTACAGAAAACCTACACACACAGATAGATACCTTCATTAAAAACTCCAACCATCACCCAAGTCAAAAAAGAAGCACAATCAAAGCCCTGACAGACCGCGCACAAAGAATCTGCAAACCTCACCTCCTCCAAGGTGAACTAAACCACCTAAACTGGGCTCTACAGGCCAATGGATACTCCACCATGGACATCAGAAGAGCTGTGAGGCCAAGAACAAACCCTGAGAATAAAGACAAAGATCCACCCAGAGAAAAGGTGTTCTTACCATACATCAAGGGAACCACCGATCACATAGGGAAGTTGATGAAGGAACACAACATCTACAGACCCACTACGAAAATCCAACAAATGCTACATTCAGCTCAGCGAAGGACAAGAGGGATCCTCTCACCTCTGCAGGAGTCTACCGTATACCATGCAGCTGTGGACAAGTCTACATAAGGACCACCAAATGCAGCATTGCCCATACACAAATCAAGGAACACGAAAGGCACTGCAGACTAACTCAACCAGAGAAATCAACCATAGTAGAGCACTTGATGAACCAACCAGGACACAGTATATTATTTGAGAACACAGAAATGCTCCACCACTCCAACAACTATCATGTCAGACTACACAGAGAAGCCATTGAAATCCACAAGCAGAAAGGAAGAAACCATGAAAATGAACAAAATCTGACTGCCAGTATTAAAAAACTCAAAAATCAGAACAGTAAATAAGAAGCAACACTCTGAAAACAAAGGAGTTCCAGACATGAATCAATCAGGGGCAGCTAATGACTCTGAACAAAGGGTGCCCCCAGGCAGGAAGAAGCCAGGAGATGAAGCTATTCAATGCTAATTAAGGTTGAGTAACCACAACATTCACACTGGCCTCCAACTGACAAGAGTTCTTCTCTCATCCTGGACTTTCCACAGATATATAAACCTTCCTTGCTTAGTTTCTCCATACTTCACAACCTCTAAGGATGCCTGCCACAGATGTGGGTGAGACATCAGGAGAGAATACTTCTGGAATATGGCCATACAGCCTGGAAAACATACAACAACCCTGTGATCCGGCCATGAAAGCCTTCGACAAGACATGATGGCCATGTATAAATATGTGAGGGGAAGTCATAGGGAGGAGGGAGCAAGCTTGTTTTCTGCTGCCCTGCAGACTAAGACATGGAACAATGGCTTTATATTACAGGAAAGGATATTCCACCTGAAAATTAGGAAGAACTTCCTCACTATGAGAGCTGTTCAGCAATGGAACTCTCTGACCCGGAGTGTGGTGGAGGCTCCTTCTTTAGAGGCTTTGAAGCAGAGGCTGGATGGCCATCTGTCAGGGTACCTTGGATGCAAGTTGCCTGCTTCTTGGCAGGGGGTTGGACTGCATGGCCCGTGAGGTCTCTTCCAACTCTATGATTCTACTCAAATGTATTAATTCACCATACAGGCACATTTCTTATTAAAGTTCAGTTATGGATAGGATGTAGCTGGGCCGTGCTGGGGCTAGTAACCAGCTGCAATAAATCACTACTGACGGAAAGGTCATGAGTTTGAAGCCTGGGTCGGGTTAAGCCCCGGCCATTAAATAGCCCCGCTTGCCATTTCCCTAAGCAGCCAGAAAGACAGTTGCATCTGTCAACTAGGAAATTTAGGTAAGCTTTATGCAGGAGGCTAATTTAACTAATTTACAACACCATAAAACTGCCAGCAGCATGCGGAAAGGAATGAGGAAGTACAGTACTCATGTCACTAGTGGAGGGTGAAGCAACAGTTCCCCTGTGGCCGGAATCGAGCATGCCCTCATGAAGCTGGAAATGTTAAATTGCCTGTGTGTGTGTCTATACTGTATGTTGTTTGTCTCATGACATTGAATGTTTGCCATATATATATTTGTGCATTGCAATCTGCCCTGAACCCCATTCAGGGTGAGAAGGGCGGAATATAAATGCTGTAAATAAATAAATAGCTTCTCTCTGTGTTGAGTTCATTCAAGGGTATCATTCTTAATCAACAGTCCATAGTCTTTAAGTATAGTTGTACTCACTAAATTCCATAAGTCATACTTCTCTACTGAAGTCCAAACAGCAACATGCATCCACCTCCACTGAGGTCTGATGCAGACTGAACAAAATGGAGTCCTGAGTCTGAACATGCTTAGTACAATCACATGCCTATAGCTCCTCCCACACCAAAGAGGTACTGTCAAACTGGCAAATCAACATACACATAGAATACGGATTAGCAAATATATGCATTAACAAACAAATAGTAAAAAGCTTGGGAGGTTGCTATTTCTAACAGGATCCAAAATTGGAGTATATAGCAGTGCAGAAAGGGCCCTAGTCAAGCAATAGCACTTACCTCCGCTTAGCCATGAGGAAACAGGAAGGGTCAGCAGAAGAGGTCTGTCCCTTCAAAAAATACAGTACAAACCCATTCTTCGTTTTTTTAAAAAAGAAAGCAGAAATTGTGATGAGGCGGGAGATATACTTTGTATGTATGTCTAATTTGGTTTTTTATATATATTTTTTCGGTGCTTATAGAATGACCTCTGTTTTTTTGACACAGAGTATCCTCCTACTCCAGGGAGGTGAGATTTAGTGTATTGAAGCTATCTGAAAGGCAGTCCCGAGATGAGACCAAGGAAGGAGGCCCGGTCTTTAGATTTTAGACCCGGATTGATGTACATGGGATTGAGATGGCACAGTGCATCTGCCCCCCTGTATGTTTTGGTCGAAGTTTGAGGGATTCGCTTCACTTTTCTAAAGCGATGCAGTGAAAACAGTGAAGAGTGACTCCTGGGAGGCTAGTGCGGTTTTGTTATGATTTACTCTGCCGTAGACTGAGCTGCAGGCGAGGACAAAAAGCTCAAGCCCTCTCTCCCCCGCCTCAAAGGAATTCTCGTCTTTCAAAAGCCATAAAACTCTACTTTGCTTTTCATCTTCCACTACTGTCGTCTTCAGCTAGTAACATTCTCCTTTTTGGAAAAAAAAAGATGCATTTCAATATACATAATGCATTGATTTCGATCCCAGCAAATGAACATGTGCACAACATTTAGGCAAACCTAAATGCGCACAGGTTTGGGATCACAATGGAAAGACTATGCGTGTGAAATACTTTCAGCAACAGAGGGCTCACCCTTTACACAACTGAAGGCAAAGCAGGGCTGTTTGTCAATGGCAGACTTCTCACTGATCCGTGTAAATAAATCCTGTAGGAAGCAATCGGAGACAAAGGCCATATTACACTGCCATATAATCCACTTTGAACCTGCGTTATATGGTCAGTGTAGGCTCAAAAACTGCATTGAACTGCATTATATGAGTCCGCACTGATGAAATCATGCTGTTTCAAAATGTATTATGTATTCCAAAGAATGAATTGTCGTATGATCCAGTTTGAAACTGCATTATATGGTCAGTGTAGGCTCGAAAACCGCATTGAACTGCATTATATGAATCTACACTAGTTCATGCAGTTTCAGAATACCTTATATATTCCAAAGAAAGAATTATCCACTATTTTTCAACCATTCTATGACTATAAAACTATTCTCTTCTTACAAAAATAGCAACATGAGAATGCCATATTCAGAGGTAGCCCTGTTGGCCATGCAGCAAAATATAACAACATCCACAAAGGAGCAATATTTTTATTGGCCCACTTCAGTGCACAAAATACACCATGCAAGCTATTTATTTACAGTATTTATATTCTGCCCTTCTCACCCCGAAGGGGACTCAGGGCGGATCACAATATACACATAATTGGCAAACATTCAATGCCATATACACATAGAACAGAGACAGACATAGAGGCAATTTAAACTTCTCCAGCTTCCAGCTTCCTGAGGGTATGCTCGATTCCAGCCACAGGGGGAGCAGCTGCTTCATCATCCACTGCAGCGGCAACTTCCTCATTCCATACACTTGTTGGAAGATTTTTTAAAGTGTCGTAAACTTCATTGGCATCTTCATCAAACAAAGGTGTTTAAAATGATAAAAGTGCTTTCCTGCATGACGGGGTTGGACTTTATGGCCTTTGTGGTCTCTTCCAACTCTATTATTCTATTACAGAGCCCAACAACAACAACTAGTCTTGGTTTTTAGGTTTGTTCCCGGGGTTATTAGGATGCTGATTCAGAAAACTATATTGTATGGACTGCAACAGCTCTAGTTTGTTGGATATGGTTATCATGGCTTTCTATGGGTGAGCACATGACTGATAGATGCCACATGTTCTGTATATCAGAAACTAGAGCTGATAAGGAACAGCTGGTGCTATTATTTGGAATCAGCAGGTAAAGTTTACCCAGAAATAGGGCTAACATTTGAAGAGCCAAAATATGTGTTAGCTAATATTTTTTTAATAGTGAAGATGTTGGAATCACAGGCCCTCAATTTGTCTTAGATGGCTTCCGTTGATGGTTAAGATGCTCAAAAGCAGTGTGTTCCAACCTTTGGTCCTCCAGGAGTTTGGGACTTCAACTCCCAGAAGCCCCAAATTCCAGGAGGACCAAAAGCTGGCAGCCGCAGATCGAGAGGGATTTCAAAGGCCACTCCCCTTCTTGGCGTTGTGAGGGGCAAGGGCAATAAAACACAGATAACAAAACATGGCAATCCAGTTCATTTTCCTTTCCCCGGAGCACTCTTTTCCCCCAGTCAGTGTTCAAGGCGTGCCCACATGTATGCCTAGTGAGTGTTGCCAAAAGCCAAAGCTGTTTATCTTCCTCTCCTGCGGCAGCATAAAGCAAGCAGCTAACATTTACGGGTCGTTGCCAGGCTCTTTCAAAAAGTTCCTCTTCGGCGAGCTTGTTCCTAGCATTTACAGAGACCTCCCTTGCTGAAAACGCTGTGCAGCCATTTCCATTTTTGCCACCTGAGTATATTTAATCGGGCATTAAGCTGCACTGTCTTCAACGGAGATGGCGCCTGGTTTGTGTTTTGTTGTTGTGGGTCCCGTTTTCCTCTCTTAATCAAGACCCAAAATTAAAATGGTACTTGTGTAATGTATGGGCGCCTTCGAGTTGCCTGCCAACTTCTAAGGATCTATGGATTTCGTAGGATTTGTGTTGTCGAAGGCTTTCATGGCCGGAATTACTGTGTTGTTGTGCGTTTCCGGCTGTATGACCGTGTTCCAGAAGCATTCTATCCTGACTTTTTGCCTGCATCTATGGTAGGCATCCTCAGAGGTTGTGGGGGGGGGGGGGTATATTGGAAATTAGGCAAGGGAGGTTTATATATCTGTGGAAGACCCAGGGTGGGAGAAAGAACTCTGTTGGAGGAAAGTGTGAATGTTGCAATTAATCACCTTGACCGCAACTTCAAGACTTGGCTGATTCCCGCCTGGGGGAGTCCTTTGTTGGGAAGTGTTAGCTGCCCCTGATTGTTTCTTGTCTGGAATTCCCCTGTTTTCAGAGTGATATTCTTTATTTACTGTCCTGATTTTAGAGTTTTTTTAAATACTGGTAGCCAGTTTTTGTTCATTTTCATGGTTTCTTCCTTTCTGTTGAAATTGTCCACATGCTTGCGGATTCCAGTGGCTTCTCTGCATAGTCTGACATGGTGGTTGTTAGAGTGGTTTCCATGTTCTCAAATCATATTCTGCGTCCAGGTTGGTTCATCAAGTGCTCTGTTATGGCTGACCTCTCTGGCTGAGTTAGTCTGCAGGGCCTTTCGTGTTCCTTGATTCGTGTTTGGGCACTGCTGCGTCTGGGGGTCTCTATGTAGACTTGTCCACAGCTGCATGGGATACGGTAGACTCCTGCGGAGGTGAAAGAATCCCTCTTGTTCTATGCTTTTCTTAGGCAAGGAATACTCAGAGATGGTTTTGATAGTTGTTTTATCTGAAATACAGCTTGCATCAACGTTCTCTTCCTTGGCTGCCCCCCATCCAAATACTAACCAGAGCTGACTTTGCTTAGCTCCCAAGATCAGATAAGATCTAGTGCTTTTTAGGGTATCCAGGCCCCTATAGCTTAACTATTATCAAAGAGGTGGCTCTAGGTTTTATTTTGCTTCTAACTTGCTGATGATACATTCAGTTTAAAAACCCTTGTGTTATTTCTTGATGTCGCTTTTCTTTGGGTTTTAAAAAAGCGTTTTAGAGGGCATTTGTATTTTACATATTCATTTTGTTATAACCACCCCCGCCCAATAATCACCCTACACCCCCCCCCCACCCACCCAAAATATCTCGCTGTTATATTGTGCCCTTAAGATTTTTGACTTACTATCAACACTTATATAAGAAAAAATAAGATCAAAGTTTGTTCAGAAGGGGTTGCCTTTGCCTTTCTGGACGGGTGAGAGACCATCCCTTCCCCAAGGTTACCCAGTGGGTTTCCATGCCCAAGTTCGGATTCAAACCCACATCTTCAGGTAGAATTAGTGCGGTTTGACTCCACTTCAATTGCAGTGGCTGAATATACTTTGAACTGCATCATATGGTCAGTGCAGACGCAAATGGTACAGTTCAAACTGCATTATATGGATCTACATTATATGGCAGCCCCAGAGGAAGACTGGGAGCTAAGAAGCAATTACCTCGGTGCATCATGGGAGAAACTGGAAGGGAGAGAGGGAAAGAGAAAGGGGATTGGAGGGAGAATTGAAGAAGAAAAGAAACTAGCTGGAAACGGCCTGTTGGGGTGGGATGACCTCGGAGGAGAAGGAGGAGGGACAAGCAGATCTTCCTCTATTACTAGATCTCCGATTAGTCAGAGGTCGGAGGGGATAAAGGGCTCCAGATGATTTGACAACATCTGCAACAAAATGATTCCTTCTGCCGCAGGTGCTGCTGGTGCTGAAACGAAAAAAGGCTTAGGAGAACACAAAGCGGATGTTTGTCATCGAAAGAATTGTGACTCTCTTTCTTCCTAGTACTTACTCAAAGTTCTATTACAACGCATGCATTTAACATGTGAGGCGAAAGGTCTCAGAACATAATGTGAAGGCACCACGACTGAACGTGGAGAAACAGGACAAGATATCGATTGGTCCGTGTTCAATGGAAAAAAAGCCCAGAGACCGGCATGAATGTCCTTGAGTTTCTTAGGGGCGGGGGGGGGGGGGGAGAGAGAGAAAGGGGAAATGAGGTGAGAGATATGATAAAGACTGAAGGAAAGGACTAGAGTCTCTCAAGACCTCTGACGGAGCTCCTGCAACAAAAGTCTTTTGAAAATCCCATCACTTCCCCCTAAGTCAGTGGTTCTCAACCTGTGTGTCCCCAAGTGTTTTGGCCTACAACTCCCAGAAGTCCCAGCCAGTTTACCAGCTGTTAGGATTTCTGGGAGTTGAAGGCCAAAACATCTGGTGACCCACAGGTTGAAAAACTGCCCTAAGTAGTCCTAGGGTGCATCTACACTACAGACGTAATGCAGTTTGACACTACTTGAAAGACAAGTGCTCAATTCTATTGAATCCTAGGATTTGTAATTTGGTGAGGCACCAGCACTTTGTGGCAGAGAAGGCTAAAAATCTTGTAAAACTACAAGTCCCAGGATTCTCTTTCATTGCGCCTTAGGTATCAAACTGCATAAAATCTACAGTGTGGATGCACCCTCTATTCTGGGGGGAATTCAACACTCTCTAAAGCAGTGGTTCTCAACCAGTGGGTCCCCAGGTGTTTTGGCCTACAACTCCCAGAAATCCCAGCCAGTTTACCAGCTGTTAGGATTTATGGGACTTGAAGGCCAAAACATCTGAGGGCCCACAGGTTGAGAACCACTGCTCTAAAGAACCAGGTACCCAGTTTAGTGGTGGCTTCAATAATCTAGCTTTGTGGCTAGAAGACCCAATAGTCCTCTGTGGCTCTGAGTAGTGGATGGCACTAGATGCCACCAGAGATTGCTTTGCCAATCTGGCCAAAGATGATCCAAAGTCAATGTGTTGTTGAAGGCTTTCGTGGCCGGAATCACTGAGTTGCTGTGAGTTTTCCTGGCTGTATGACCATGTTCCAGAAGCTTTTTTCCCTGATGTTTCGCCTACATCTAAGGCAGGCATCCTCAAAGGTAATGAGGTATGCTGGAAATTAGTCAAGTGGGATTTATATATCTGTGGAATGTTCAGGGTGGGAGAAAGAACTTTTGTCTGTTTGAGGCAGGTGTGAATTTTTCAATTGGCCACCTTAATTAGCATTGAATAGCCTTTCAGCTAATCAATGCTAATCAAGGTGGCCAATTAGACATGGTTTCTTCCCTTAGTCCTAGGGTATATCTACACTGCAGATGTAATGCAGTTTGACACCACTTGAACTAATAACAGCAGTTATGTGTTTACTGCTGTGTCCAGGATACGGCTCTAAGAACATAGGGCTGCCAGTAACTGAACAATTTGTCCACATTAAATATACATATTTAGTTATGGCAGTGACTTGTTCGTTTTGATCTTTAAAACTCAGTCCTTAATAGTTTTGGATCCTGAGGGTACACCTGTTCTGTAGAATTAATGCAGTTTGATATCATTGTAGTTTTACAAAGTCTTTAGCCTTCTCTGTCAATGACTGCTGGGGACTAACTAAATTACAACTTTTGGGATTCCATAGCATTGACCCATAGCTGTTAAAGTGGTGTCAAACTGCATTAATTCTACGGTGTAGAGGGACCTGGAGTCATCTCTTATATATGATTCCTGAGACCATCTTGGAATGGGCCCTACTCTTATGTCCTCACTAAATGGGGTCCAGAGGTAGCTCACCCAGAAAGTAGCACTGGTGATTGCACTGAGTTTGAGCCACCCCATGATTAGTGAATATCTCTATATTTTCTGAGGCTTTTAAACTTCATTTGAGATATCTTCATGTTTTTCAATGTACATTGATTTTATGAATGATGCAGCAAGCTACCAGAGAACACATCAGGGCACCTGAAAATAATACTGTATTTTTAAAATAAAAAAGAGTCAAAGGCACAAAGAAACAGTTAAACTGGCATCCTTGAGTATGTAGTCCAATACTAAATTGATTCAATGTGGTTGTGGATTTATGAGTGCAGTTAGAGTTATTTATTCAATATACTGTCCAACTAGTAAGTGGCCTGGCATGGTTTACAAAGAAAAAACACAAAGCAATGAGGATAATAGTCAAACTAAATAAAGTATCTGATTTCTGTAACAAGACCTTATAATGTTCATCCAGTTCCTCCTTTTCTGGGGGGTTTTCAGCATGTGAGTTATGACTGTACATGAATTTTTAAAAATACATAGCAAAATCTCTTTGGCGTCCAGCTAGGAAAAGGACAATTAAATTTTTTCACAAAAAAGAATAAAATTGTTTACAAACAATATTTCTGACTTGTCCTTCATCCTGAGAAGAACATCAAGGCAACAACCAATTTCAAACTTGAAATCTGTAGTTCTAGAATATTTTCTCAAGTGTAAGTAGTATTCAACAGGACTGATTTCTGAACATTTATGTATAAGGCTGTACTTTGTTTTAAAAAAAAAAAATATATAGGACAACACAGTTAAGAAACAGGAAATAAAACTATAAGAGAATGGGATGCACTGAAACTCACTGAAAAGTCATGTGTGATGGAAAAGAAGCAGTATCAACAGGAAGTCACCACATGTCAATCCAAACTTCAGTTAATATGATATTTTACAGAAAGGGATTGGGCATTTCTTTGTTTTTATTTGCTAGCACAGCTTCCCAATGCTTTCTAGTGAGGTAATCAGTTTCACAAGACCAAGACATGCAACCCTCCATCTTGAGCTACAAAATTCCAAAAAGGAAAGAGGGGGTCTGAATCCCTCAATCAGCCAGGGCCAGATGCAGCCCTCCAAAGTCATTTACCTGGTCCTGCTCTAATCATTAGACTTAGGGTTGCCCTGAAATGACTTGAAGGCACATAATAACAACAACCTTAATTAACTTGCCTATCTCATCAACCAAAAGCAGGTCCACACTTCCCAATGGGATGCTGGTAACCTTATGTGAGTTAAAATTGTTCTTCATTTTAAACATTGTATTGTGCTTTCATGGTTTTTGCACTACAAATAAGATATGTGCAGTATGCATAGGGATTCATTCATTTTTATCAAACTATAGTCCATCCACTTCCTCCAACAGACGCCTGCCCCAAATGATCATGGAAAAGTAGACCAAGACTCGGAAATGGTTAGTCTCTCTGCCATGGTAGAGATGAGTCCAGGAGCCAACCTGGTGCAGTGTTCCAAGAGCTGGACTAGAAATATAGAGATGAAAAGAGTTTTTCCTCCTTTCTCGCCATCCTCTAACCCACCCACTGCCCAATATCTAGTGAAGCTGATTGGTGAAGGACTCTGTACCAAAGAAAGTGCAGCTAGTTCTTCACAGAGTACATAGTTATAATCCCAAACTCACAGCCAGAAGGGTGGTAATGGCAACCAAGTTTGCTAGCTGTCAAAGTAGGTGGATTCAATCAAAAGACAAGGCAGATGTTATTGGACCGAAACTCCTAGCATATCTCACCTCTGATTAGGGATGCTGCCACTTGCAGTCCAACATTTGGAGGACTCATGATTCCCATCAGTGGAATCCAAGAAGGTGAGGCTACAGCCACCCAATCAGCTTGTTTTTGAATAAATGATTGATTGATTGATATCCTATGCTTTGCATAATATAGAGAGAAAGTTGGTTATAAGATGAGTACATCTATAGCCACAAAAATTGTAATATTCAATTGCAAATATGATTTGTATTGCTGAAAATCTCTCCGGTAAAAAATACATCAGGTAAATACTGTCTGTCAAGGCTGCCCTCTCTCACCTCTACTTTTTATATTAGCAGTGGAAGTTTTAGCAAGACAGTTTAGAACTAGTGACAATACAGAAAGCATAACAATAAAAAAGAAACTTACAAAATGAGACTATTTGCAGACGACATAATGATATTGAATCTTAATCCTTCAAATATTATACCAAAGGTTCTAGAAATAATTAAGGACATTTGGAAAAGTCACAGACTTATTTATAAACAGAGACAAGACAACAATTATGACATATAACATGAGCAAGAAGAATCCAGAAACTTTGTCACAAGAGGTAAAAATCAAAACAGTAAAGAAAAGAAAATATTTGGGAATTTATCTGACAGATAAGAACTTGTACTTATTTAAAACAATTATGAAAAATGTGGAAAGAGATACAAAAAGATTTACAAAGATGGAGCAAACTAGAGTTGTCTTGATTGGAAAGAATATTGACAATCAAAATGAGCATACTACCTAAAGTGTTGTATTTATTACAAACGTTGCCAATTGTGTCTAAAGAATCACTTTTTAAAGCTTGGAATAAAGAATTGACAAAATTAATTTGGAAAAATTAAAAAAAACCCTAGACTTAAAATGAAAAATTTGCAAGACTCAAGAAAAAGAGAGAAAATGGCATGACCTAATTTGGGTCTATATTTTGATGCAGCAGCCAGGATTGGGATAAAAGAATTGATTTTATATATATATACTAGCTTGGGGACCCTGCGGTGCCCACGTCATTTGAGAAAGGCACTGTTTGTCTTTGAATGTTAGGTATTCTCAGTTTAGAGTGAGTGAACTACAATTCCCAGAATCGTGGTCAATCCTTCCCAAACCTGCCAGTATTCAAAGTTGGCCATTTTGGTTCTGTGTACCAAGTGTGGTCCAGATCTGTCATTGGCTTGGGTTCAGTGCTCTTTGGATGCGGGAGAACTACAACTCCCAGATTCAAGGCCCATTCCCACAAACCCTTGCAGTATGTTCAGTTGCTCATGAGGCTTCTCTATGCAAAGTTTGGTCCCAGTCCATTGTCAGTGGGGATCACTGTTTCTCTGGATGCAGGTGAACTATAACTCCCTTTCCCCCAAACTTGTCCAATATGTTCTGTTGGTTATGGGGGCTCTGTGTGCGAAGATTGGTCCTGGTCCATCATCAGTGGGGTTCGAAGTGCTCATTCATTGCAGGTAAACTATAAATCCCAGTACCTACTATTCCCAAATGTCCAGGCCAATTCCCCTCAAAACCCACCAGTATTCAAATCTGGGCATATCGGGTATGCATGGCAAGTTTGGTCCAGACCCATCATTGTTTGGGTTCATAGTGTTCTGGGTATAGGTGAACTACAACTCCTCTAAATTCTCCAGTAGGAGTCACAGTGCTCTGACTTGATGCAGGGTGAACTACAACTTCCACCATGTGGAGTCAGTCCCCCAAACTCCTCCAGTAAGTTTAGTTGGTGCACAGTTCTGGTGTGTTTGTTATGCAGACAGATTTGAAATGGAAGGGCAGTAGGCGGGGTCATGCAAATTCCACACCAATGGAGAACCCTGGGATGCCTGCCTGTGGTGGAGGAAAATGCAAAATCTAGGATGAAATTGTCCCCAAACGAAAACATTCCTTGGGTGCTGGGCGATAGTGTTTGGGGAGGACATTGGCAGAGTTTGGGCTACATGTTCATGGCTGTAACCACAATGTCAGTGGAAGGGAGTGACTTGGTGGTTCCTCAGCACTGGGAACTGTAGCCTGTTTGTGGAGGCCAGAGGCTGTCTGTGTGAGCGGATAAGCTGTGCCACATAAAACATAAGGGTTTCCACTTTTATTATGGATATAGATATAGATATAGATATAGATATAGACATAGACATAGACATAGACATAGACATAGACATATATATATATATATATATATATATATATATATATATATATATATATAGAGAGAGAGAGAGAGAGAGAGAGAGAGAGAGAGAGAGAGATTGATATAAATATATAGGCCCAGAGGAGAAGATAAGAAAAAGATGGGGCAGTATAAGAAATAAGATCAACAAGAAAGACAAATGGAATAAAAAAGAAACAACCAATTACTTTTGTTTTTCCTAAGCAAATGATATTGTGAATGCAATTGCTATATATATATATATATATATATATATATATATATAGAGAGAGAGAGAGAGAGAGAGAGAGAGAGAGAGAGAGAGAGAGAGAGAGCGAGCAATACCCTCCCCTTCCTCATTCTTGGATATATATTAGACTTATGGATAGACCTCATTCTTGGATATATATTAGACTTACTAACAGAACTCCATAATCAACTTGTTATACTTTCCTTGGCTTTTCTCCCCACTCTTATGGCATAAAAGTGTGAAAATGAAATTTAAAAACATATGACCAATATTTTTTAAAAAGTAAATGTTGTCTGTCCTCCACATTTGTGGGTTTGACTCTTGTGGCTTTGATTATTTGAAGATTTGATTGAAATATTCTTTACCAGAAGGTGACCATAGAGTCATGCTAGAGGATCTAGAGCAGTGGTTCTCAACCTGTGAGTCTCCAGGTGTTTTGGCCTACAACTCCCAGAAATCCCAGCCAGTTTATCAGCTGTTGGGATTTCTGGGAGTTGAAGGCCAAAACCTCTGGGGACTCATGTGTTGAGAACCACTGATTTAGAGATTTCTAAAGAAAACACCTCTCTAGGTTCTGCAGTACAATTCAGGAAGTTGACCATAGGAATTGCACTTGAGACCTAGAGATTCCTAGAGAGAACATTTCAAAAGTGACCATAGAGTTCTGCTGGAGGACATAGACATTCATAGAAAGGTGTTCTTTCCACTTTCATGGTGGCCCTGTGCCCCTAATCACAGTGAATGTGAGGGACTGACCATAATGCATACCCTGCAGAAAGTGGAAATGAAGCACCTGCCCCATCAGCCAATCCATTGCCTGAATCCTCCCGGTTTTGGGAAGTGCCACTGTCTGGAAGGAACTACCAAGAATGCCCTGACAAACATGCCTTTCCAAAACATGCCAATGAAGGTGCCTAAAGAACTTAAACTGTCATGTGAGAAAACAAGGGTCTTGAGATGGCCCAGAAACATGTCCCCCCTCTTACTAATTCCTATAACTACTTATTTCTCCATATTTTAACACTCACAACTTACTTACATATGTCAGAAGGCCTGTGTTCACTTTCAATTTTCTTCAGCAAGATGTCTTCTAGATGTGGTCTCCTGCATGGAAACTGAAGTGTGCTATTCTGGCCATACCAGAAGGAAAGAGATGAAGGAAATGGGAACCAGTTGAGAGAACTAAGAAAATATTGTGATTACTACAGCAGTACATCAATTATATATTGATTAATTAGACACAACAGTGCACCCAATAGGCCAAAATCAAGCCAGCTACTTATTGGATAAAATCACACATACAAATTCAGTTGCTTTAATTGTCTACTTTATTTGGGACTTGCATTTGGATTAAGGCAAAAGTGTTCAGTGAAATTTAACTTATCATAGATTGTGTGTAGGAGTTTTCTGCACCAAACTATCTTCTTTATTCAGTAGACCTAGGTTACTATCAGTTCTCTAGGTAGGGCAAGGTATTGGTTCCTTGAAAACCTCCTGTAAGCCTCTTAGTACTTAAAAGGCTGTTGCTTAAGAACATTCTTGCTGTAGTGGGTTATTGGAATTTTTTTTAACTAACTCAGAAAGAGGAGGTTGTATTTCATTCTTTAAGAATCAACTTTCTACAAAGGTGTTATTTTTAGAATTATAAAAAAAGAAGTATCAGAAACAGAAAAGGGGGAAAATGGATCTAACTAGTAGCACCTTTAAGATTAAATGAGAGCCCTTCCACACAGCCCTATATCCCAGAATATCAAGGCAGAAAATCCCATATTATCTGAGTGTGGACTCAGATAATCCAGTTCAAACAGATATTGTGGGATTTTCTGCCTTGATATTCTGGGATATAGGGTTGTGTGGAAGGGCCCTGGACTATTTTAGTAGGAGTTCTCCTGGATTTCAATTCACCCGAATGTTTATGATGCCAGTAGCTTTAATCTACTTTTAATCGAAGTACTCCAAGAAATTTCAGTCTATTCCAGAAGTAAATTCCAATCTTCATTGGAGGCCCCTTCCACACAGCTGAATAAAATCCCACATTATCTGCTTTGAACTGGAATATATGGCAGTGTGAACTCAGATAATATCAGTTAAATCAGATATTATGGGATTTTCTACCTTGATATTCTGGGTTATGTGGCTGTGTGGAAGGGCCCTGAGCCCTTCCACACAGCAAGGCTGTGCCTTGATAGGACTTTGAGGCAGAGGCCCAGCCAATAGAATAGAGCAAGGCCGATATATGTCATGTTGAAGTCAGCCAAACAACATAACTCTGAACTCACCATAATAAGAGAGGAGGTTGATGACCACTATCCAAAGTCTAAAACTGTCTACACCACTGGCCAAGGAAACAGAGAAACGCCTTAATGCCTTCCCTTTCTGCTTACCTTGAGAAAGGCAAATCTCAAGCAGGAGAAGTGAAGGCAGAAGGCAGGTGTTTAGCCTCATTTTATTGCAAACAACCTACCGCTCATGAAAATTATCCTCAGCTCCTTCCCTCTGTGTAAGACGCAGCCCCAAACGTTTGACAATAGAATTCACAAACTGCAATTTACTCAGAACTCTCCAATTTCAGCCACTTAACTTCAGCAAATGCTTCTGAAATATATCTAACTTGGAATTCATTTGCCTACATTCAGTGGAAAACATATATCATAATATTCGAATATAACAGCCCATAAATATGGAATCTTATTCAAGTGTCTTCCCTTCAACTACTACACCAACCATTTTTATTAGTTTAGATATTTAATGTTTAAACCTAGTTCATCAATGTGAATTAACATTCTTTGTTGCTAGTCTGAAAACGTGGTTGCCTTTACCTTTGCAAAGAATGAGTCTCCCGGCGTGTTTGCTTTCACTAGAAGAAAAATCCTACTAAAGCTTATAGTTTAAAAGAATGGGGAGGGCCAGCCGTTCTCCTTTCTTTCAGCAGTTCTGGGCACAGGCTGCATGACACCTAGCAAAGCTTCATCCACTTTTCCCACCCTGGACCTTCCACCCTGGACCTTCTGATCAAAAACACTTTTTGTAGCTTCATAATAAAGTGACTTTCCTTCACCAGCTTTTTTGTAATATTTAGCCTGTCTGGTGAAGATACCTGGAAATCTCGGAGGGGGGGAGGTGCTCACAGTTTTGCGTTGATTTGGTGGGTCCTATAGCACTACGGTGTCACCAGATCTGGCTCTCAGAATGGATCAGGGATTGTAGCCCTGCTCTGTGTTAGTGCCATTAAAAGGGGCAGATGAAACAAGCTTATTTGGTCTCTGATGAAGAGTGAAATTAATTGAGTTGCTGTGAGTTTTCCAGGCTCTATGGCCATGTTCCAGAAGCATTCTCTCCTGACGTTTCGCCTGCATCTATGGCAGGTATCCTTAGAGGTTGTGAGGTATATCGGAAACTAATCAAGGGAGGTTTATATATCTGTGGAAGGTCCAGGGTGGGAGAAAGAACTCTTGTCTGGTGAAGGCAAGTGTGAACGTTTCAATTAATTGATTAGCATTGAATGGCCTTGCAGTTTCAAAATCTGGCTGCTTCCTACCTGGGGGAATCTTATGTTGGGAGGTGTTAGCTGGCCCTGATGTTTCTTGTCTGGAATTCCCCTGTTTTCTGAGTGGTGTTCTTTATACACTCTCCTGATTTTAGAGTTTTTTCAATACTGGAGGACAGATTTTGTTCATTTTCGTGGTTTTCGCCTTTCTGTTGAAATTGCCCACATGCCTGCGGATTTCAGTGGCTTCTCTGGGTTGTCTGACATGGTGGTTGTTCGAGTGGTCCAGCATTTCTGTGCTCTCAAATAATATGTTGTGTCCAGGTTGGTCCATCAAGTGCTCTGCTATGGCTGACTTCTCTGGTTGAGTTAATCTAACAACCATTATATCACAAAGAAGTCATTGAAATCTACAAGCATGTAGACAATTTCAACAGAAACGGGGAAACTATGAAAATTAACCAAATCTTGCAATAACTATTTAAAAACTCTAAAATCAGGACAGTAA
Source organism: Anolis carolinensis (assembly GCF_035594765.1). NCBI lineage: Eukaryota > Metazoa > Chordata > Lepidosauria > Squamata > Anolidae > Anolis > Anolis carolinensis. Next base: position 326,961,875 of record NC_085841.1, on the reverse strand, counting down.
ATAAAGAACAACATTCAGAAAACGGGAATTCCAGACAAGAAACAATCAGGGCCAGCTAACACCTCCCAACAAAGAATTCCCCTAGGCAGGAAGCAGCCAGGCTTTGAAGCTGCCATTCCTAATCAATGTTAATCAAGGTGATTAATTGCAACATCCACACTTCTAAAAGATGAGAATTCTTTCTCCCACCTTGGACATTCCGCAGATATATAAACCCCACTTGCTTAGTTTTCAACAAGCATGCTCAACTTCTGAGCATGCCTGCCAAAGAAGCACGCGAAACGTCAGGAGAGAATGCTTCTGAAACATGGCCATACAGCCCGGAAAGCTCACAGCAACCCAGTAATTCCGGCCATGAAAGCCTTCGACAACGAAATTCACTGAGTTCACATTTTTCCGAGAGGATTTGGAGTCTAGCGTTGACCTGAAACCACCCCGTGGAGGAGCGAGAACCGCCTTGGGAAGACGCACTTGGAGGCTCCTTTGGTTTAAGGGCTGCCATTCATTAAGTCTGTGGGAGCCAAGTATCTAAGCGGGCGCTTAATTTCAGCAAGAGTTTCTCTAGTGTTCCTAATGAAGGACGCCATCTTAAGCTCTCTCCTTGGAAGCCGGTTTTATACCGAGATTTTCACGCAAAGCAGATCTCCAGACATCAAAGCGCTCACCTGAGGCCTGTTGGCTCAAGGCCGACATTATTTCCCCATTTTTGGGAAAATACACTGCCCGAAAATCTTGCACATTGATTCTGAAACGTTTTGAAAGGGACTAGATGCTAAGAATCGTTTTACACTAAGCTGAGGTTGGGCACTGCAATGGACACAAGTCTATTTAATGGACGCAGTTGAATGGAGATGGGAAACAAGTTTAGGAATTCCTCCTTCTCCTCAACCGCCCAATTCAGCCAAACCGCTCCAGTTCTGCAAAGATCTTGCAGATGTGTTTCTTCATGATCTCTTTCCACTTCGAAAGTGCTTGGAAGGAGAGGGGTTGTGGGGTGCATCGCCCTTCTCCCCTTCAGAGAACCCCTCTGGCTTTATATTTTTGGGGTGGGATTTTCCTCACCGTGGTTTTGCGCCCCATCCACAACTCCGCAAAGCAAATTGAAGTGGCCAGGAGGCAGGTTGGCCCCGTCCTCTTTGGTTTTGCCCGCGTTTGATTGACAAAGACACCCCCCTTTTTCCTCCACTCTTTGGCCTCCCCCCCCCACCACCACCACCTTTCTTCCTCCATCCTGGAGTGTGACCAACCGGATTGCGCGGGGTCAGAAGCTATTGGAGAGTCCTCCCCATGAAACTACTGGGAAGGGACTCAAAAGTACTCAACAGATGCAAAGTGGGGGGAGAGGGAAAAGAGATGGAAAGGGTGGAGAAATGGGCGACTCCCCTGAAGAGGAGAAAAGAGAAAGAATAATTAAAGCCGTTCAAACGCATTGTCTCCCCTCTTCTCTCTCCTACTCCTCCTCGCATTGCATTCACTCTCCTTGTTTTTAGCAGCTTCGCCCTCCTCTTTCTCTCCTCATAGTCCACTCAGGGCGAAGAATCTCAAGAGAATGTGCTGTCGAAGGCCTTCATGGCCGGAATCACTGGGTTGGTTTAAGTTTTCCGGGCTGTATAGCCGTGTTCCAAAAGCATTCTCTCCTGACGTTTCGCCTGCATCTATGGCAAGTATCCTCAGAGGTTGTGAAGTCCGTTGAAAACTAAGCAAGTGAAGTTTATATATCTGTGGAAGGTCCAGGGTGGAAGAAAGAACTCTTGTCCGTTGGAGGCAACTGTGCATGTTGCAATTAATCACCTTGATTAGCACTGAAAAAACTTTAAAATCAGCACAGTAAATAGAAAACAACACTCTGAAAAGAGGAGAATTCCAGACATGAAACCATCAGGACTAGCTAACACCTCCCAACAAAGGATTCCCCCAGGCAGAAATCAGTCAGGCTTTGAAGCTGCAAGGTTTTCCAGTGCTAATCAAAGTGATTAATTACAACATTCACACTTGCCTCCAACAGAAAAGAGTTCTTTCTCCCACTCTGGACCTTCCACACTCACTGACCTAGTTTCCAACAAACCTCACAACCTCAGAGAATGCCTGCCATAGATGTGGGCGAAACTTCAAGAGAGAATGCTTCTGGAACATGGCCATACAGCCCGGAAAACTCACAGCAACCCAATTCCGAGAGAATTGGAGATTGGCAGAGAAAACATTGAAAGGGAAAAAAAAGAAAGGGGGGTTGTAGTCAAGAAGGCCTTCGACACAGTATACACACGCCCATCAAAGTGAGGAAGAAGATGGCCAGTTTCAACAAGAAACTTTCTCTCCCCGGAAGAGTTTGTTCGAAATGTCACGGAGGAAGGCAGGTCCCCAATCCGGAGAGGAAGTGCTGTTGGAGGGTGAGGACCGTCCTGCGTGGGCCCCGCGCTTTGGGGCAACGAGATCCGGTTCCTGTTCGCTTGCCCTTGGTTCCAGGCTAAAAGGATAGACAGCAGAGCACTTTTAGATACTGTCGCTTCACTAGGCTTTTAAACTGCCCAATAGACCCACGGAATTGTAGGAGGATACTTTAAGCCTCCATTCGGAATGAATCCAGTCTTAAAGGCACCGGATCCTGTCTGATCTGGGAAGCTAAGCACGGTCAGCCCCCTGTGGGGTATTTGGATTTGAGACCAGTAGCTCATAGAAGGTGCTGTAGGTTGTATTTCAGAGGAAGGGGCTAGCCAAATACTCTCTTTAGTCGGTTGCTGTGATTTTTCTGGACTGTATGGCCATGTTCTAGAAGCATTGTCTCCTAACGTTTCGCCCACATCTGTGGCAGGCATCCCCAGAGGCTGTGAAGTATATTGGAAACTAGACAAGGGAGGATTTTATATCTGTGGAAGGTCCAGGGTGGGAGAAAGAACTCTTGTCTATTGAAGGCTAGCGTGAGTGTTGCAATTGATCATCTTGATTAGCATTGAAAAGCCTGCAACTTCAAGGCCTGCCTGGAGAAATCCTTTGTTGGGAGGTGTTAGCTGACCCCGATTGTTTCATGTCTGGATTTCCCCAGTTTTCTGAATGTTGTTCTTTATTTACTGTCCTGATTTTAGAGTTTTTAAATACTGGTAGCCAGATTTTGTTCATTTTCATGGTTTCCTCCTTTCTGTTGAAATTGTCCGCATGCTCGTGTATTTCAGTGGCTTCCCTGTGTAGTGTGACATGGTGGTTGTTAGAGGGGTCCAGGATTTATGTGTTCTCAAATAATATGCTATGTCCAGGTTGGTTCATCAAGTGTCTGCTATGGCTGACTAACTCAAACTCCGATTGAGTTAGTCTGCAGTGTCTTTCATGTTCCTTGATTCCTGTCTGGACAATGCTGCGTTTGGTGGTCCCTATGTAGAACAGGGGAATTCCAGAGATGAAACTGTTTTTTAACTGTTTTATTATTTTATTTTATTATGATATACTGGTAGTGATCCTGCCAGCTGTGTAAGCCGCCCTGAGTCCCCTGGGGAGAAGGGCGGGTAGAAATACCGGAAATAAATAAACAATCAGAGCCAGCTAACACCTCCCAACAAAGGATTCCCCTAGGCAAGAATCAGGCAGGCCTTGAAGCTGCAAGGCCATTCAGTGCTAATCAAGCTGCCCAATTGCAACATTCACACTTGCTTCCAACAGACAAGAGTTCTTTCTCCCAACCTGGACATTCCACAGATATATAAACCCCACTTGCCTAGTTTCCAACAGACCTTAGAAACCTCTGAGGATGCCTGCCATGGATGTGGGCGAAACGTCATGAGAGAATGCTTCTGGAACACGGCCATACAGCCCGGAAAACTCAGAGAAACCCAGTGATTCTGGCCGTGAAAGCTTTCGACAACACACTTTCCTTGACAAAGAAAACCCTTTATGAATCCCATGGAGGCACCATAGGCGACCTGAAGGCAGATACACACAGAAAGAGAGAGAGAGAGAGAGAGAGAGAGAGAGAGGGTGTCAATGCAATCGCTGAATAACCGAGGACTGACCAATGGAACCACCTGACGCTTGGGGATGCTGTGGACTGGACATCAGTGGGATTCCCCAGGCAAAATCTCGGCTCCTTAGAAAGAGGTCATTTCTGCCAAGGACATTCACTTCCCAGTAAACAGGATTGGGATTAGAGTAGAGGTAGGTTCCTAGCCTTCTCTATCTGTTTAAATCCAAGGCTTCTGTCTTAATTGGCCTGGGAATCGGGCTGTACCAGGCTGTATCAGGCAAATCCTACCCTTGAGATGCGATCTGCGCCCTTCTTAATTCTGTAGCAAAACTTCTCCTTTCTTTTCGATGCTTTACCTTGTATCTCTTAAACCCTGGAGTCAGCCCGTTGTCCTTCAGATACACGTGTTCAGCCCAACCTCAGCAGGGACAAGTGAGCGGGAGGGTATTGGTCATATTAGCAAGGACAACAAAATCAAAATAAGCGCAAACTTCAAAAGAAGAATACCTACCAGAGCTGGAGCACCCACTTTCGTTCCAAAATAACACTACAAAGGAAATTATTAGATTGGGAAATTCACCTCGGTTCTTAGAAGGTCCTGTCTCAAAATAGAAAAGAAATAAAGAGAAAGAAAACAAACGGTTTCAGCAACAGGGGCATGCTTTATTTTAAAACTGGAGCCACCTAATAACGTAAACCTGCCTAACTCAGCAATCTCTGGCTACTCTGTTTCCTCCTCAAATTGTTTTTGTTCTCAAATCTTAACCAGGAATCTCATTAAATATTAGTTGCCGCTAGGAACTGTTCCGGGCAATGATGCAAACGATAAACTATTTTATTTTCTCTTGGAAGATTTTTGAAGTCTTTTATAGGCAGGTAAGCATCTAAGAATCTTAAAAAGTAAAAGTTTAATTTGATGTTTGCACAAATTGGGTTGTTGCGAGTTTTCCGGGCTGGATAGCCCTGTTCCAGAAGAATTGCTTACAGTCAGGAAAACTCACAGCAACCCAGTGATTCCGGCCATGAAAACCTTCGACAACACATTTACTCAAATTAGATGGAAAGAGGGAATAGATATCAGTCCCTCGTGCTGAGGTTTCTCTCGATCTCCCTGAAAATATATCTCTAGCTTATCTTTTCGACATTAAAGAGTCGAAATGCGTCTTGTTCCAGCAATACTCCAAAGAGTTTAATAGAGATTTAAATTCGACTTGCAAGAGGGATCTTGCTGCAGTTCTTCCCACTCTGTATTTTGGCGTTCAATTCTTCGATCTTCCACAATCCCGTTTCGCTGTTGTTGCTTTTGCCTTTATTCTTTGATCTTCGACATTTTTAAAAAAAAACCCTCTAAGTCAAAACTCAACAATAACAGAACAGCTATGAAACCACGAACTTCTAACAACCTCCGAGTCGGGGAAATTGACATCTCATTTCCTAGACGATTAAATGATTTTATTAGTTGTTTGAGTTCTCTGAATTCATATTTTCAACAATGAGGCCAAGATTTCCTTTCGAAAGGCAGCATTTGGATCTAAAAAGAAGAGAAAACCGTTTCCAAAGGCCTTTGGTTTCCGAAGCTTTCAAGGGGCTTCTCTTTCGTCGATGAAATGGAAAGTCCCACCAAGTGGACACGAAAACGAAGGCGCTTTCCGACCCAAACGAGCTTCTAAGGGAGCAAATAAATGCTTTCCCACTTTCCCAGGAATCCACTGATCAGGCCTAGAAGTGATCCACATACACACATGCTCAATCTCATATCTCTGCGCCCGGATCTCTTATTTCATTCGGCTTCGTTGCAACGGCCTTTCCTTCCAAGCCAGAGCTGCACTGCGAGGGCAGGTTTCAAGCAGAGGAGGAGTGCAAGGCCTTGCCAAGAGAATGGAGGCTTTGGGTTTGCTTGGGAGTTTTTTGGGGGGCGGGAGAGAAAATACCCGGAGGTCTGGATGGAAAAGCTCCTCTTGCCGAGAGGGAAGGCGCCGCCCTGGCTCTTGAAGCGGGCCTCTACTTTCTCCCTCCAAGGGCTTGCTTGCTTGCCTTGCCCACTCTGGGAAGGGCGCCCTTAAGGAGCCACCGGCGCTGAGATGGAGCCAGCGGCGGCGACAAAACCACCCGGCCATTGAGGCGGCCCGCTTTAGAGCTACATCGTGCGTGACTCTCAGGCAGGAGCAGCCACAGGGCTCTGCGGTCCACGCGTGTGCGTTTGTTTGCGTGTTTCTTTGGCTTCCATTAAGGCCTAGAAAGACGGGGGGTGGGAGACTCCGCTTACATCGACCAGGGAGGATTTCATCGCAGCTCCAAAACGAATATGTAATGCTACATCACTGGACTACACGGAAAAGCCATTGAAATCCACAAGCATGTGGACAGTTTAAACAGAAAGGAGGAAACCATGAAAATGAACACAATCTTATAACAGTATTGAAAATAAAACTCTAAAATCAGGACAGTAAATAAATAACAACATTCAGAAAACGGGATTCCCAGATATGAAACAATCAGGGCCAGCTAACACCTCCCAAAAAAGGATTCTCCACAGGCAGGAATCAGGCAGGCTTTGAAGTTGCGAGGCTTTTCAATGCTAATTAAGGTTATTAATTGAAACATTCACACTTGCCTCGAACAGACAAGAGTTCTTTCTCCCACAGGCCCTTCCACAGATATATAAACCTCCCTTGCCTAGTCTCCAACAGATCTCCACAACCTCTGAGGATGCCTGCCATAGATGTAGGCGAAACGACAGGAGAGGATGCTTCTGGAACATGGCCATATGGCCCAGGAAAACCACAGCAGCCCAGTGATTCCAGCCATGAAAGCTTCGACAACACATCACCAGGTTAACTTCCCCACTTCTCAGTTGTCACCCTCCCCCACATTGTTACTTCGAATCGCTTTCTGAAATGCGGGGCCCACGCTCTTGGCCTAGTCGTGGTGGAAAAGGTGGCTGAGTCCTACTCCACACACCCACACTCTCTCGCATCTACTTTTCTCCACCTCCAAGGCAGGGGCGCGTCTTTTCGGGTCGCCCCCCCCCCCCCCCCCACTCCCCGCCTTGAAGCACATCTCTGAAATCTGAAAGCAAAGTAGACTCGGCTAGATCCTGGTTCGTTTCCAGGGTGCTAGGGAAACTGAAAAGATATCTTTTAGCCGTCGCTTGACTGGGCCCCCCTCCTGCGTCTCCTTTTGCCCCCAAATGGGTTGGCGAATCGGGACCGAAAAGGAGGAGGAGGAGGCAGAGGAGGAGGCCCCTCCGCCGCCTTCCTTCGTCACCTGGGCGCTCTTTTCCCTTTTCTCTGGACATCAACGCCTAGGCCGCAATGAGGCTGAGCGGGATATTAGGAAGTGAAAGGCCCCGTTCTTCGCCGGAGGGGTGGTGACCTCACGCCCTTTCTCCCCTCTCCGCCCCCCCCCCCCCCACATTTCCCCCGATTCAGCGGCGTTTCCAACTCATAAATAAAGCGTTCGAGGCTACTGTTGGAAGCCTCCGACGTGGCCCGGAGGAGAGAGAGGCGTAACTCTCGTTGGGAAACTCCCGAGCGAGCTCGTATTCGCTTTCAGTGTATTTATCCACCGGATAGAATGGCCCTTTCCTTACCCCCGCCTTTTCAAACAATAGTTATTATCATCATCATTATCATTATTTATTGCCTGGACTAAAACGATGGCGTGTTTGTGGCAAAAAGAGAGAAGCATTTCTGGGAGGGGGGATGCGTTTAGAGCCTGGGATAACATACGCTTCCGATAGGCTGGAGTTGCTGTGTGTTTTCCGGGCTCTATGGTCATGTTCCAGGAGCATTCTCTCCTGACGTTTCGCCCACATCTATGGCAATCATCCTCGGAGGTTGTTGAGGTATAATGGAAACTAGGCAAGGGAAGTTTATATATCTATGACATGTCCAGGCTGGGAGAAAGAACTCTTGTCTGCTGGAGAAAAGTGTGTATGTTGCAATGAATTACCTTGATTAGCATTGAAGGGCCTTGCAGCTTCAAGGCCTGGGTGATTCCTGAATGGGGGAATCTTTTGTTGGGAGGTGTTAGTTGGCCCTGGTTGTTTCATGTCTGGAATTCCCCTGTTTTCAGAGTGTTGTTCTTTATTTTCTGTCCTGATTTTAGATTTTTTAAAAAAATATTGGTAGCTAGATTGTGTTCATTTTCATGCTTTCCTCCTTTCTGTTGATACTGTACACATGCTTGTGGGTGTCAATGGTTTCTCTGCAGCCTATAGAATGCATGCGTATAGTAGGAGCCCTCTCAGCCGCCCTGCCAGGACACAGGGACTTTGCTCAAGACGCTACATCCTTCTTTGCCTCTCTCTCTCATTCTCTCTCTCTCTCTCTCTCTCTCTTCTCCCCCCCCCCCTCTCTCTCTCTGTCTGATCCCTCCAATGTCTAGCGAAAGGCGGCATGGCTGCCAACTTAGCTTCTGCTTGAACCCTCCATCCTGGGTCTCTCTCTCGCGGGGAGAGGGTTCTTTCTCTTCCTCTCAGGCTTCCTAAAAGGGGGGGAGGGGAAAGGAGGAAGGCGGAGGGAAAGGGAGAGCGGGGGAGGGAGGGAGGGAGGGAGGGGGAGAGGGCGCCCCCCCACTACTACCACCAATCCATTTCTTCATTCCTGACCTTCCTCGTTCAGACTGAGGTAGGAGGAGGAGGACGGGCGGTGGGCGGATGAGTGTGTGTTGTGTGTGTTCGTGTGTGGAGCAGAGGGGGGTGCATGTATATGGGGGGGGATTGGAATAGGCCCCTCTCCTTCGAACCTTCACTGGGGTGTGGGGGGGGGGGAGACGGCAAAGAAAAAAAGAGAAATAATTCCCTTCCCAACTTTCTTTGCACCTCTTTTTTGCCTTTCCCAAATCCCAACCTTAACAAGAGACATACAAAATGGACTCATCGAGGGTGGGATGGAGAGAACATTTCTAATTCGGGATAGAAGGAGGCGCGGGGGGGGGGGGGGTAGGAAGAAAGAAGAGTAACTTTAAAATTTGGAAGGGGGGGAAACCCCCAACAAGCCGGAGAAGGTGTTTACCTTGCCATCCTCCTCCTCATCAGCATGTAGGCTAATGATCGGGGGCCAGATGCGGGCTTCTATTGTCTTGTTGCTTTAGCGCCGACGCCCCGCCTCTGGTGGCCGCCTAAAACCTGGCGCCGGGCTAAAACAAACCCAAGGCAGCGCCGAGCCGCCACTCCACCCAATTAAGGCGGACTTGGGCCACTCGCTTACGTCTCGGCGTTGGAGGCAACCCACCAGAATATTTGGCACCCAAAAAAAAAACCAGGAGAGAGAGAGAGAGTGGGGAGAGAGAGAGAGAGAGTTTTGCCTCCCCTTTCCCTTTTTCTCCCTCCTCTTTCCCCCCAGCCGCCGCATCATGTCGATGAGCCCCAAACATACGACTCCTTTCTCAGTGTCTGACATCCTGAGCCCCTTGGAGGAGAGCTACAAGAAGGTGGCCATGGAGGGCAGCAACCTGGGGGCGTACCGGCCCTCGCAGGTGGGCCAGCCGGGCATGCAGCAGCACCCCATGGGGGGCCACAACGGGACCTCCTCCGTCTCCGCCGCCGCCGCCGCCGCTGCCGCCTACCACATGACGGCCGCCGCCGCCGCCGGGGTGCCCCAGCTGCCCCACTCCGCCGCCGCCGCCGCAGCCGCCGCCGCCGCCATGGGGGGCTACTGCAACGGGAACATGGGCGAGCTGCCGCCCTACCAGGACTCCATGCGCAACGGCGCCGCCGCCGCCGCCGGGCCCGGATGGTACGGGGCCAACCCCGACCCCCGCTTCTCCACCAGTAAGTCCCTTCAGGGGTCCTTGGGGGGGGGGGGTAGGACCTCCTTGGCCATGCCTTGCCCCCTCTGGGCCCGGTTGGAGCGGGGAAGGGCCACCATCAGGAGGGGATCTGGACCTTCTCCCCCTCTTTTCTTCCCTGTTAATGTCACTTCTTTCCAAGGAGCGCTTCTTTGGCCAAAGGATGGTGTTGGCAGCCTTACGAAGCCACAAAAAAGTATAGGCTTCCAACAAAAAATACAAGACCTCAACTCGTGAGTAAGGAGCCCCCCTGGTGCAATGGGTTACATCCTTGTGCCAGCAGGACTGCTGACCCACAGGTGTGTGTGTGTGGGGGGGTGTCAAAAAGGGGAGAACAGGGTGAGCTCCCTCTATCAGCTCCAGCTCCCCATGCGGGGACATGAGAGAAGTCTCCCACAAGGGTGGTAAAACATCAAACATTCCCTGGGCACCGTCCTTGCAGACGGCCAATTCTCTCCCAGCAGAAGCGACTTGCAGTTTCTCAAGTCGCTCCTGACACGAGCCACAAAAAGTATAGGCGTCCAATAAAAAAAGACAAGACCTCAACTCTTGAGTATGCTAAAACCAACAAATGTGTTTCTCAATCGGGCAGCCAGGAGGTTGCTTGAAGTTGATCTGTTTTTCCCTCCCCTCCCTCCTTTTTCCCTTCTCCTCCTCTTCTTTCTTTAGTGTTATTTTCACTCTTTCCAAAAAGAAGTCCCTGCCCTTCTTCTAGTGGACACTTGGGCTCAGTCCTGGCTTTGGCCAAAGGAGAGAAGGGCAGCCCCGATTGTCCATCAGGCAACCAGGAAAGTGCACGAAGTTGACCCCCCCCACTCACCCCCCCCCCCATTCTCCTTTCTCTACTCCCTTTTCCTTTGGTGTGATTTTCATCCCTTTCCAAGAAACCGTGGTTGAGTCTTCTGCTTTGTTCTGACTCTGGCCAAAAGGTCGAATTTATTTTATTTATTGTGTTAGAACTGAACCGAGGGTACTGCTCCTGCTCAGTCGTTTAGTCGTCTCCGTACAGTTGTAATATATTTTAAAACACAAAGTTAAAAACTTTGCATAAATTAAATGTCCTTTGACCAGAAGCTGGCCACTTGGAGTGCCTCTGGCATTGCTATAAGAAGGTCTTCCATTGTGCATGCGGCAGGGCTCAGGCTGCATTGTAATCGGTGGTGTGTGTTGTGCTCTTCTCCACACTCACTTTGGCCAAAGGACAAGATGGGCAGCCCTGATTATCCATCAGGCAAGCAGGAGGATGCAGGAAATTGACTTGCAGCCTGCAACTTGTGTATACTAGAACTCTCAAATATTATTATCAACCCGGCAGCCAGGAAGTTGCTTGAAGTTAATCTGTTTCTCTCCCTAACAACCCCCCCCCCCCCCGCGCGCTTTCCCCCTTCTCCTCTTCTTTCTTAGTGTTATTTTCACTCTTTCCAAAAAGTTGCTGCCCTTTTTGGACACTTCAGCTCAGCTCAGTCCTGGCTTTGGAGCCCCCGTGGCTCAATGGGTTAAACCTTTGTGTCGACAGGACTGCTGACCAATAGGTCAGTGGTTCCAATGGGGAGAGCGGGCGAGCTCCTTCTGCCAGCTCCAGCTCTCCATGCGGGGACATGAGAGAAGCCTCTGGGTACCCCATAGGGAAGGTCCTTGTAGACTGCCAATTCTCCCACACCAGAAACGACTTGCAAGTCGTTTCTGACACAGCCCCCCCCCAAAAAAAAACAACTCCTGAGTATACTGAAACTATCAAATATGGTTATCAATTGGGGATCCAGGAGGTTGCTTGAAATGGATCTGTTTCTCTTCCCTCCTTTTTCCTTTAGTGTTATTTTCACTCTTTCCAAAAAGTTCCTGCCCTTCTTCTAGTGGACACTTGGGCTCAGTCCTGGCTTTGGCCAAAGGACAAGATGGGCAGCCTTGGTTTTGGCCAGATGGACGAGATTGTCCATCAGGCAACCAGGACTGTGCACGAAGTTGATCAGGGGTTCCCACCCTAACCTCATTCACACACACACCATTTTCCTTTCTCTTTTCCTTTTTCCTTTGGTGTTATTTTCATCCCTTTCCAAGAAGCCGTTGTTGAGTCTTCTGCTTTGTTCTGGCTCTGGCCAAAGGGAAGAATGGTCAATAGGACCACCAGGAGGTTGCATGAAGTTGAGGTGAATTACACACACATTTCCTCGCGGAGCCCTCTGCGGCGATTTAATCCGAGGAGCAGTGTGAGCTCCCGTCTGTCAGCTCCAGCGCCTGATGCCGGGACATGAGAGAAGCCCCCCACAGGATGGTGAAACATCCGGGTGTCCCCTTGGTAACGTCCTTGCAGACGGCCAATTCTCTCACAAGGAAGCGACTTGCAGTTCCTCAAGTCAAGTTGCTCCTGACACACAAAAAATTCCTCCTTCTCCTTTTTCGCGTTCCCAACCCCGGTTCCATCTTTGTTTTGGCCAAAGGACGGGACGGGCTGCTCTGGTGGTCAATAGAACAACAAGGGGGTACATGAAGTTGATCTAGACACTTTTTCCGTGTCTTTTTTCCCTTTCCCGTTTTTTCCTTTGGTGTTATTTTCATTCCATTCCAAGAAGCAGTCTTGGCTTCTGCCAAAGGACAGGATGGGTCTCCCCAATGGCCAATAGGGCAACCACATTCCGGGGATCGTGGGAGAAGAAGAACTGAGAAGATTTGTTTCTTCTTCGTGGTCTCTATGAAATGCGGGCATATGGTAGCTGATGCACCTGTGCAGCGACTACCATATGTGCGAAGTTGTGAGACACGGACATGTATACATTTCCCCCCAAAATGCTGGGACTGCAAAGACATTGTTCCAAAAGCACTCGGAGTAGGGAGGCCTAAAAAGTATTGTTCTCAGAGTTTAGTTTTTGATTCTTAAATGCTCCCACATGTATGGATGTGTGTACATAAATAGGGAAGGATGCAATACATGGCGTATTTAATTCAGCAAAATGGTTTTCTTTTTTAATTCGGACTTTCCTCGTCGCTAGTTTTCATTTTTACTTTGGTTTTTACTGGAAATTTTGTTGGAGGCCCTGGGAATAGCGGAGAGGTCTGCCGAATTCCAACCTACGGATCCGAACTTCCCTAAACAACCTCCCATTTTTGAAATCTGGTTTAGAGAGGGTGCAAGATTTTCCCTAATTTTTCGAGGGTTTTTTTTGTGAGGGGTAGAGGTGACTCTGGTGAGACTAAAGGAAGTATTTTTATTCGATCTGAGCGGTCTTAGTGTTTGTGAAAAAAAAGCGGGGAGAAAGTGGCGGGAAGAGGACTGATGCCTTGTTCCCTCATGTTCCCCCTTCAAATAAGGATCCAGCAATCTGGATTCCAGCTCGGAGTCCTGGGGGCAGGATCCGATCCTGGAAAGAGTTGGGTCTTCTGGCCATAACCCTCACTGTTTCCAAAACCCTCACTATAACACTCATATGAATCTAATGTTACCCTAACCTTAATTTTACCTAACTCTAACCCTAATCTTACTTTAATGGTACTCTAATTCTAACCCTGCCTCTAACCCTAATGTTAGGCTATGTCGAACCCTAACTCTAACTCTAAAGGAAATGAGATCAATCCCCTCCCTCCTGACCTTCAGGAAGAAAGTTAAATCCTGGTTGTGGGACCAAGCGTATGCACAGTGGTTCCCAGTGCAACAATTGATATGTCAGTGCAATAATAAACACTACAGGTGACAAATGGAACGGCTCCTGGCATATGTTTTCAGACTGTATGATTTTAAGTAATTGTTTTAACCGGTGTGTTTTAATTATGTGATTTTAAAATATATGTTGTTTTATATTGATATGTGTTCAAGGCATCGGCTAGTGCCTTTGTTTTGAGCCACCCTGAGTCTCCTTCGGGATGAGAAGGGCAGGATAGAAATAAATATAATAATAATAATAATAATGGAGGTATTTATTGTAATACAAATAATTATGCCTAAAAAGTTATACCTAACTCTAACCCTAGAGGAAGTATAATAAAATTGTTTATACCTAAAAAGAGTTATGCATGCCCAGCATATTCATGATTTACAGGTTGTTGAGGTTGGTTTTTGGTACAGGATGTTTTTATACACTCCTATTTTTAATTGTTTTAATTAGATTGCTTATGTTATATTATTTATTATGTTTTCAATTGTGCCTTAGCTGGTAAATTGTGTTGTATACTGGGCAGGGCTGTAGCCAAGAGGCTGTAGCCCCCCCCCCCCCCCGAAAAATTTCTGTTTTTTAAAAAACTGGTTTACTCGTGAATTTTAACTGGTTAACCAAATCCTCGTGAGTGTCCACTGAAGTTTATCTTTCTTGAGTGTCCAATGAAGTTTATCAATGGAGCCTAATTTCTAAATTATTTTGCGTTATGGAACTACTCTTCATGATTCACAAAAAAAAAAGTTTCCACCCCTCCCCCTCCCCGCCCGATTTTTTTTTTCTGTCTATGGCCCTGATGCTGTGCTTGGTCCCCATGTAAGCTGGGAGATGGCGGCGAGATATAAACATAAAGAAGTTGTTGTTGTTATTATTATTATTATTACAGTAGAGTCCCACTTATCCAACACTTGCTTATCCAACTTTCTAGATTATCCAACGCATTTTTGTAGTCGATGTTTTCAATAAATCGTGATATTTTGGTGCTAAATTCGTAAATAAACAGTAATTACTACATAGCATTATTTCGTATTGAACTACTTTTTCTGTCAAATTTGTTGTATAACATGATGTTTGGGTGCTTAATTTGTAAAATCATAACCTAATTTGATGTTTAATTGGCTTTTCCTTAATCCCTATTATCCAACATATTTGCTTATCCAACGTTCTGCCTGCCCGTTTATGTTGGATAAGTGAGACTCTACTGTATTATTTTTATTATACCTAACTTTAACACTAACACCGATCTTACTCTAATCTTACCCTGGCCCTAATTTTACCCGAACTCTGACCCTAACTCTTGATCCAACCCCAACCCTTACTCTACCCCTAATCTTATACTAACTCCAACCCGAGAGGAAATATTTGTTTACAGTTACTGACTGTCTCTCAGTATCTGTGGATGCCTAACCCCTGTCTTTCCGGGCTGTTGTGTCTTGCAGTCTCCCGCTTCATGGGCCCCTCGTCGGGGATGAACATGGGCGGCATGGGCGGCCTGGGCTCGCTGGGCGAGATGGGCAAGAGCATGGGGGCCCCTCTCCAGAGCACCCCCCGCCGCAAGCGCCGCGTCCTCTTCTCGCAGGCCCAGGTCTACGAGCTGGAGCGGCGCTTCAAGCAGCAGAAGTACCTCTCGGCGCCGGAGCGGGAGCACCTGGCCAGCATGATCCACCTGACGCCCACCCAGGTCAAGATCTGGTTCCAGAACCACCGCTACAAGATGAAGCGGCAGGCCAAGGACAAGGCGGCCCAGCAGCAGATGCAGCAGCAGGAGGCCGCCGCCTGCCAGCAGCAGGGCCAGCAGCAGCAGTCGCCTCGCCGGGTGGCCGTGCCGGTGCTGGTGAAGGACGGCAAGCCCTGCCAGGCCGGCTCCAACGCGCCCTCCAACGCGGGGCTCCAGGCCCACCAGCACCACCACCAGCACCCCCAGCACCCGCAGCAGCAGCAGCAGCAGGCGGCCACCGCCATCACCGTGGCCTCCAACGGCTCCGGCCTGGGACAGCATCAGAGCCACCAAGCCAGCAGCGCGGGGCAGTCGCCCGACTTGGGGCAACACGCGGGGAGCAGCCCGTCCTCCCTCCAGAGCCAGGTCTCGGCCCTCTCCCACCTGAACTCCTCCGGCTCGGACTACGGGACGGCCATGTCCTGCTCCACCTTGCTATATGGCAGGACCTGGTGAGGAGCCGCAAGCAGGACCCGGACCCACGCCCCTTTCTCTCCCCTGATAAACACACACGCAAACAAACACACATCCTCCGCGGGGAGACCCTCCTTTTGCTCTCCCCGGCTTTGACATGTATATTCTTTGTTTGTTTTGGCGTGGGGAGGGCAGAGACAAATAAAGAGACTTCTCACCTGGAGAAGAACCCTCGGCCTCACTGTCGGGAGAGAAGCCCACCCGAGGCTCCGTGAAGGACCCACGCGCGGCGTGGAACCCCGCTGGACGCTTGTATGTACAGATTTTCAAACAAAAAAGGCCCCACGTTGGGGCGAAGGGGTGGGTGTTTGTTCCCCTACCCCACGCGTTAGCATCCTCCCCTTCGACCCACACACGCACACGAAGAACACCCCCCTAAAAAAACTCCCAAAACACTGGATGGAGAGACACTGAGACTCCCACGGCAGAGCATTCCCCCCTTTTTTCTCTTCCCACCCCCAAATTTATGTTCAATGTGAAGCTGTAGCTGTATAAATGCTGTCAAAACAAAAAGGTTGGACTAAACTCATAGTTTTTAGTATTCCTGAATATTTTGTTGATTAAATACATATGATATAAATCTATATCAAGCGACGAACTACCAAACCAATCAAAACCTTTTTTAAAAAAAAAAGAGAGAGAGAGAGAAAGCAAGAAAACAAAACAAAAAAAATATTCCACTTTTTAAATGGATGTCCACAGATCCGTGAAATTCCTTGCCAGTTTGGTCTTTCTTGGCGCACCTCTCCTTTTCTTTCTTTCTTTCCTTCCTTCTTTCTATTTCTTTCTCTTCCTTGTTACTTATGTAGATATATTTGGCTTTAAATATACTTCCTAAAAAGCTTCTCTAATAAATTATAAAGATCACAGGTATTTCTTCTTGCTTTTTTTGGTCATTCCACCGGCACCCCTCCTCCCCACGCAAAACCCACGCGGGATTCGACGTGGGGGAGTCATTCCGCGCTCATTTTAGGGGAAATTATCGCGAAAGGAACCATTCAGGGAGGGCTCGTAGATTTCCCGGTTAATCCGACTGACGCCCGAGATAGTAAAGAGACAAGGTAATCCAATCGGCGTCTTTCATCCAAGGAAAAGCAATATTTGCAAACCCCTTCGTTGAAATACCGAAAGGGAGCGTTTAAAGACCCTGTTAATGGAGAGGTGGGGATGGGGAAACCAAAAAGAGACAGACTAACATGGGCTACCCTTCCATGTCATGCAGTTTGAACAACATTATGTGCTCAGTGTAGAGCTATATAATGCAGTTCAATGTTGTTCAGATTGTACTATACGGGTCCCATCTACAATGACATTCTAACGTAGATTGAACTGCATTATATATGATCAGTGTAAACACATATAATGCAGTTTGGATTGTATAAGTCTATACTGCAGGTACTCCACTATATGAAAGTGTAGATCCAGCCTCCGTGAAAAGGGGAGGGGGCAAATTCTCGTAAAGAATGCGTTGCTGTGAGTTTTCCGGGCTGTATGGCCAGGTTCCCGAAGCATTCTCTCCTGACATTTCGCCCACATCTATGGCAGGCATCCTCAGAGGTTGTGAGGTTAGTTAGAAACTAGGCAAGTGAGGTTTATATATCTGTGGAAGGTCCAGGGTGGGAGAAAGAACTCTTGTCTGCTGGAGGAAAGTTTGAATGTTGCAATTAATCACTTAGCACTGGAAGACCTTGCAGCTTGAGAGCCTGGCTGATTCCTGCCTTAGGGAATCCTTTGTTGGGAGGTGTTAACTGGCCCTGATTGTTTCATGTCTGTTTCCAGAGTGTTATTTTTTTATTTACTGTCCTGATTTTAGAGTTTTTTTAAAAACAATTTTCTTTCTCCCACCTTGGGCATTCCAGGGATATATCAACTTCCCTTGCATAGCTTCGAACAGACCTCACAACCTCTTAGGATGCCTGCCTTGGATGTAGGCGAAACGTCAGGAAATAATGCTTCTGTAACATGGCCATACAGCCCGGAAAACTTACAGTGATTCTGGTCATGAAAGCCTTCGACAACACTCTTGTAAAGAATGTCCAGCTTTATTAACTTTATTAACCCTAAAAACCCCATAATTTCTACAATGGTTTCCTATGTGATTGTATTTTAAGGGAATTCCAGTAATCTTATTTACAACCAAAATCAAACGATAGTTGATTGTGAGCGAAGTATGCCGTGTAGTTTGCATGAACTACAGAAGTCTGTTGGTTTCAATGCGGTCCGCTCTCCTTTCTTCCTTCCCTCCCTCGACCTTTGTTGGATCTCTTGAAAAATTCACTGGTGGTTCAGGGAGAAATCTCTGCCTATTTTGAATCTTTTGGTCGCTTTTTCTTGATTTAAAGAACTATTATATGGGACGCCAACAAAGCAAGCAAGGAGTTAAAATGTTTTCTAAAAGATCAGCACAATCTGGATTTAAGGTCAACTAAAAACCACGCTGTTTAGAGGAGGAAGAAAAATAAAAAATAAAAAGTTATTTTCTCTCAGCAGGACAGAAAAGACTGAAGGCCGCCTTGCTCCACTGAAATATTGCTATACTCTTCCAAATTTCTAATTTTGCAGAGAGTGGGAGGCTCAAAATGGTTTGCCTCTAGAATAGAATTTGCTATGTTTGCCTTTTTCTTTGAATGCAGAATTTGTGTTTCTATACGCTAAATTTTCAATGACTGCAATGCTAGAAATATGGAGACTGTAGGGAAATTTCATAGGGGTAAAATTCTTATTTGGAGGGGTAACTGTCCCTGGAAAGGTAACTGCTCCTTCCCCTTATGTATCCTTAGCCGTGGGTTGCTGTTGTTGTTTTTCGTGTCAGAACCCTAACTGGAGAAACTGCAAGTGGCTTCTGGTGTGATGGCACTATAATGTGCATGTGCAGCGAAAGCATTTTTAAGTTGTTTGTATTTAAACATCTTAAGAAGTCTGGCTGAGCCTGTTGGATAATCTTAAACTCCACTAACCATTTCCGATTTTGGCCTTTTCCTATGAAGTTTGCTCACTTCAGCTCCCGAAATCAAGGCGACAGAGGGCCCATCTGCACTGAGCAATGCGGAAGGAAATCGGAAGCCAATAGAAGTTGCACCTGGGACCATGCGGAGGCCTGGGCAGGGCTTAAACACAGTGGAGGTAGGCACCAACCCAATATGCATCTACACTGTGAAATTGACGCAGTTTGACACCACTTTAACAGCCATGACTCAATGCTACAGAATCACAGGAGTTGCAGTGAGGCACCAGCACATGCTGGCAAAGAAGGCTAATGGCCTTGTCGAACTACAACTCCCGCGATTCCATAGCCTCGAATAATATAATTTAACCTTGGTGTCAAACTGTATTAACTCCACAGTGTAGATGCACCCTCAGTTCCAGGACCAGGCCCTATTCTGCTGTATCCCCCCATGTTGCTTATCCTTATGGAAGGCCTCCAATCAGAATAAGCAAAGTTCAAGAGTGGGTCAACACTTCGAAATGTCTTCAATCCATATGAAATGGTCAATGTAGATGTGCCCAGGGTGGGCTGGAAAGACAGTGTCGGGCTGCAAGAAGAAAGAGCCTCAGATTACAGGATAGTTGTTCTTGTTGTTATTGTTGTTGTTGTTGTTGTTGTTGTTGTTTTTATCATCATCCTAGTCGTCCTCATAATCATTATTATACAACCGTAGTTGGCGGGAGTCAGGAAGCCGGGAAAGAAGGAAGAAATGTGAACGATGATGATGATGATGATGATGATGATGATAATAATATAAATAAGAATGTGTTGTCGAAGGCTTTCGTGGCCGGAATCATTGGTGTGAGTTTGCTGTGAGTTTTTCGGGCTATATGGCCATGTTCCAGAAGCATTTTCTCCTGACGTTTGGCCTGCATCTATGGCAGGCATCCTCAGAGGGTGTGAAGTCTGTTGGAAACTAGGCATGGGATGTTTATATATCTGTGAAAAGTCCAGTGTGGGAGAAAGAACTCTTGTCTGTGTGAGGCAAGTGTAAATGTAGCAATTGATTAGCACTGAATAATAATAATTATTAATAATAGCCTTTAGTTTTTCAATGAGAAGTTGCCATATGTTTCAGCAGAGGCCATATAATGCAGGTTGCATTGCCTTGAACTGCATGATCAGGGTCTAGTGTCCTGTGATCATGTAATGTAGTTCAAACTGGATTATATGGCAGTGTAGATCCAGCCAGAGATGCAAGAGATGTTGCAGAAATGCGCAAAATCTATGCGTCCTGTTCCCAGAAGGAGAGGAGAGAAAGTGAAAAAGCTTCGGTCAAGAGAGAAGGAAACGTTTCCAGCTGTTCCTTTTCGCTGGGTCTATTTTTTCCCCTCTCTTTTATAACTCACTGCTAAAATTAGCACCCGCAGAGCCCAAAACGGAGCACTCGAGGCTGTCATTTCAAATGCCGATGTGTCTTTTTTGTGTGTGGTGCTTTCCAACCCTCCCTCTTCTCCAAGTGTGTGTGGGTTTTTTTTTTTTTGGAAGAGCCGCCATAATGGCGTGGAAATAACGTCCTGGCAAAAAGAGATCAGGGTAAAGGGAGGAAGTATAGTAGCCTCCCTCCAGCAAACATATCTTTGAAAGCTCAGATCTCTCTATTTGGCCTGGAGACTGAGAGTGGACTACAACTTTCTTGCTTGAATAGACTGTGAGCACCACGGATAAACTTCATTGGTTTTACACACACACATATTGTTGACATCAGAGGGCTGTTTTATAAAACCTTCCTGCAGAGTTATGACTTTTTTCCTTCTCTGCTCCCCCTGCCTAGGCATTGAAATAAGGCCTTAGAAAAAATTACCTGGAAGCGGCCCCTATTTGCCCCAAATAGCCTTGGGGGAAGTAAATGGATATAGTATATCTAGGCCAGCTCGTAAACACATATTTGGTGGTGGGAGTAATGGCTGTAATGGATGATTATGTACACTGAACTTATCTTTCTGCAACTAGATTTAGTTTCGATTAAATAAACTGGCTTCCACTTTGTCTGATGTCGGCTTAGTTTAAAGTCTGTTTGCTTATTCCACAGAGAGGTGAGCTCGTCTCTTTTATAGACCTCTAGAGCCCAGGCAAACACAATTCAAACTGTATTTACCGATCAGTCAGAGGAAATGCAAACAAAACCGCTGGAACAAAATCGCGTTTCTTTCCTCCCCACTTTTGGGGAAAAAAAGGGGGGTGGGGAAATGATATCATTGCTTTTTAATACAACTTTCTTTCTAATGTTCTGCGCTGTGTGAATTGAAACTTGTCCGTTGCTTTTGTTGTTTGTTGAAGGGGGCATTTCAAATCGAAATTGCTTTCTAAAGACGGGATATTTTAACTTTAAAAATAATAATAATAATCATAATCATGTCCCGAATGCCTTGGATTTGGCGATGACTCCCAGTGATTTGAATGGATTTCCTTTTAAGATGACTTTTTTGGGGAGCTGATAAATTAAACTGAAGTAGAGTAAAACATGCACACGTGCAAACTCATACACACATATATACACCTATCTATCTCTGTGGATATAGATATGGATATGTTGTGTGTGCATGTGTGTGTGTATGTGTGTATATGAATGTATATGTGTGTGTGTCTTAGAATATGTATGTGTGTATATATATATATATATATATATATATATATATATATATATATCCATATCCATATCTATAGCCATATGAAGAAATACACATGAATGCATAAATGTGTGTGTTAGAATATGTATGTGTGTATATATAAATCCATATCCATATCCATATATGTATGAAGAAATGTATATGAATTTTTATATGTGTGTCTTAAAATATGTATGTGTGTACAGTATATATCCATATCGATATCCATATATATATAGTATATATGTATGAAGAATTGTATATGAATGTATATATGTGTGTGTCTTAGAATATATGTGTGTGCATATATCCATATCCATACCTATATCCATATATATATATATATATATATATATATATATATATATATGAAGAAATATATATGAATGTATATATGTGTGTGTCTCAGAGTATGTATGTGTATGTATATGTGTGTGTGTATACATACATATCTATATCTATATCTATATCTATACCTATATATATATATATATATATATGAAAAAATGTAAATGTATATATGTGTGTATCTTAGAATGTGTATATGTATATATATCCTAGAAAACTCAAGTAGGCAGGGCATGTGTACTTCTCCCCCATATGAATTTTGTAGGGCATATAGTGCAGATTATATATATATATATACACACACACACACACACACAAAATTCACTCTGCCACATCGCCTTTATTCCTTCATTTCAATTTATTTTGCCAGCTCCCGGGGAAAAAATTATGCACCATAAAAATATCTGGGTGCCTAGTAAAATTTGGAGGAGAAAAGGGAAGGGGAAAGGAAGGGAGCCAAGGAAAGAGAAGAAGGGCAGGGAGGATAGGCATCCTCCTGAGAAAGAACAGGGACAACGAACAGGCAAGAACAGTGCATGGTCCAGGCAAGTGGTTTTCCTTTCTGCTTCTTCTTGGAGAAATGGAGATGCGCGGCTGCAATTCCAGATGACAATGAAGTCGGGCAAAGTCTGGACGGGCAAAAGCAATTTTTCTCCGCTCTCCGACTAGGCCTTCTTTTCTGTCACCAGCTCCCTCTCCCCTCCTCCTTGTTGAAGGAGAAGATGTCCACCCACCTCTCCAGCGCAGGAGACAGACTCACACACACACACACACACGCGCGCGCACACACGGAGGTGAAGGGGTCTCGGGGTTAGTAAGGGTGGCCCGGCATTAAGGGTCTCCTCAAGGGGCGACGTGGCGAGGGAGTGTGTTTTTTTAGGGCATCCACCATCCAGGACGCCCAGACGACGGCAGGATGCATCTCACTTAACACATTGGTCCGAAACAAGGTCCGCTGAAGGAGACAAGAGCAGCGAGGGGCCAAGGCGACAAGGGAATGACGTGGCTCTGGCCTGACCCCTGAAAGCTTTCTGGGTCCTCGGAGATGAACCCTCGGAGACGGTCAGTGTAGCAAAGTTGGCTTCTGATCCTCCCGGTTGTTGGCTGGATTTGGGGGTGGGGAGAACGTGGGAACAGAGAGGGAAAGTCACCCTAAATGGGTAGCCTTGGGCCCCATCCACACAGTGGAATAAAATCCCACATTATCTGCTTTGAACTGGAATATATGGCAGTGTGGACTCGGATAGCCCAGTTCAAAGCAGATATTGTGGGATTTTCTGCCTTGAGATTCTGGGTTATATGACTGTGTGGAAGTGCCACCATGAAAGCGCAAAGATATGCTTGGGTTTCTTTCCACAGGAGGAGGCAAGGTCTACCTTTCCTGTCCTTGCTCTCTCCTCCGCTTAGTGAAATCCGTGGCTTCTGATACAGATCAAGAAGGAGCGAGTAGGGGGTAAGGAGAACGTACCTGCTCCAGATTTCAATCCTGTGATCAGAAGCTCGCCCAAAGGAGATCTTCTAAACTTGGTCGGAAGTCGAAGGAGAATTTTTTCTTGGGAGCCGAGTGTTTGGGGAGAGTGGAAGAGAAGGCCAAAGGCCTGGTTGTGGGGGGAGGAGGAGGAGGTGTTGGGGGAGATCTCGGAGCCTTTGGCAGCTGCAAAGAAGCCTTCCCTTGCCCTTGATGTGGAGGCAGCGAGGGCGGCCTGGCGAGGGAGGGGGCGAGGAGCTATTTCCCACCCCAGGAATGATTGCGGGTGGCGGTGGGTGCCTCCCTCCTTGGCACGTTTGATCTTAATGGGCAGAAATTAGGCCTCATCAGCTTCAAGGGCCAGGAGTAACTTTTCTACTCTCATAAGAATGGCATCCTTGTCTTGTATCTGGTTTCCCTCGAATGAGATTGCCCTTGTTTCTGGAATACTTTCTTGTTCCTTGAGAGGCCTGTTTCCACGACTTGGTTCTGAAGCCTTTCTATTTTTGCTGGACGTTGCTGGCTCTGTCTTAGACTGACCCCTCCCCACTTCCCCCTTTAATCTAACCCGCTTGTTTGATGAACTGGTTTTTCATCCGGAGGCTTGGTGGATGAGAACCCTGAAGTTTCTTTCCATGTAACTTTTGCGCTGGGTGCAAATGGAAGTTTGTGTGTTTGCCGTTCCGCGAGAGGATCAGAAATGCGTGGTCTTTCCATTTCTAAAATCCTTCGAAGGGAATGGTGTTTGGTTAGGACTGCTGTTTCTAGCCCAAAATGGGATTTCGGAAAAATAATTTCTCTTCGTAATCGTTGGTATTGTAGGAGTTGGAGCAGGTTGGGCCTGGAACACATGGAAGAAGTCAGTCTAGTTTTGTTCGTAACCTAATCGAGATAAGGCTAGATTCAAGACCCACTCCTCACGTTTCGTTCCCAGATCCTTTTGGGTCGGATTCCCCGTTATTTGATCCCTGACTTTCCGTTTAAATCATAGTCTTTTGATCAAGGGCATATTTTTGTCATTATAATGATGCTTAAGAGCCACTCCCAAACCCACCATCCCCAAGCACTATCAAGACTGCGGATGGACTTTTCTCTGGCTGTATCTACACTGCCATATTGTATACT
The DNA here is from genome assembly GCF_035594765.1 of Anolis carolinensis. Lineage (NCBI taxonomy): Eukaryota > Metazoa > Chordata > Lepidosauria > Squamata > Anolidae > Anolis > Anolis carolinensis. Next base: position 326,937,762 of record NC_085841.1, on the reverse strand, counting down.
TCAAAGGGCATTATATGACAGTATAGATCCAGCCCTGGTTTTTTTCGTGTTTCAGTTTTTTTCCTGAAAATAAAGGGTGATCATTTCTTGTTTTGCACAGGAAAGAGAGAAACGTTTTGGAAACCTTTTTCTAAAGGGAAAGACTCAGCGCTAATTAATCTAAAATCCTGTATTTATTTTCCTGAGATCAAGTCCCACAGAACTCAGTAGGACTTGCTTCAGAGGAAAGACTTTTAGAGGAAGCGTCCTTCCTTCCAGGTTCGAAAATCTTTCCTTTGCAATGCGGACCTGGATCTGAAATAAATCAGACAAATAAATAGATTTTCCTTCCCAGTATAGGATGGGCCCTTAAAAAACACCCCTCCTGTCCTGAACTTGTTCTGAATTAGTACCAAAACGTTCGTATTTGGAAGTTGTTTTAAGTTGGGAAGGGGGATTTCCTTTCCAACCTTACTCTTCTAGCCTCATAGATTTTAAAATGTTAATTTCCAATCTGTTGCCGAAGGCTATCAAGGCCGGAATCACTGGGTTGCTGTGAGCTTTCCGGGCTGTATGGCCATGTTCCAGAAGCATTCTCTTCTGACATTTCGCCCACATCTATGGCAGACATCCTTAGAGGTTATGAAGTCTGTTGGAAACTAAGTCAGTGAGTGTGGAAGGTCTCCCACAAAGAGTGGGAGAAAGAACTCTTTGTCTGTTTGATGCAGGTGTGAATGTTGCATTTGGCCACCTTGATGAGAATTGAATAGCCTTGCAGATTCAAAGCCTGGCTGATTCCTGCCTGGGGGAATCCTTTGTTGGGAGGTGTTAGCTGGCTCTGATTGTTTCATGTCTGGAATTCCCCAGTTTTCTGAGTGTTGTTCTTTATTTACTGTCTTGATTTTAGAGTTTTTAAAAATACTGGTAGCCAGATTTTGTTCATTTTCATAGTTTCCTCCTTTCTGTTGAAATTGTCCACATGCTGGTGGATTTCAATGGCTTCTCTGTGTAGCCTGACATGGTGGTTGTTAGAGTGGTCCAGCATTTCTGTGTTCTCAAATAATATGCTGTGTCCAGGTTGGTTCATCAAGTGCTCTCCTAACAACTTCTGAGGATGCCTGCCATAGATGTGGGCGAAATGTTAGAAGAAAATGCTTCTGGAACATAGCCAGACAGCTCGGAAAACTCATAGCAACCCTGTTGATTTCCAGTTTAGAAACTCAGGAGGCCTCTTCCCCTGCCCTTCCTAAAAACAAGAGGGACACTTTTGGGGAGGGAGGGGGATTGGTCTTTTGAAAGATATACTATCGGTTCTGTTGATCAAGCATGTCTACAATTTATCTCTGATTTTTAAAAAAAGAAAGAAGTATAACAACCGCACAATATTTATTACCCGCCTCTCCTTGTGGCTGTAAAGAAAAATGTTAAAATGCCTTCTGCCAAAATCTCCTGGCACTTTGAAAGTTTGATCTTTGGCAGAGAAAACGAAGGCCTATTTTCTGCCTTCAGCCAAACTCTCCTTTAAAAGAACCCAAAGTTTCTAACTTTGGATTTTGAAACAAACCCTAATCCTTCACCTCCAGATCAAGAGTTTGAAATATTGGTCCTTTACAAGTTATGCTTCTTCAGGGCTCGTTTGGAAAGGGCTGAGTCAGCAGAACTGGCACATGTCCTGTTAAATGTCAGTGCTGACATAATCTAATCCACATTCTGATCATTTATGTGACAACTACACGGATATAATACCGTTATTAAACGAGCGCTCTTTAATAATTCACTTTCAGCCAAAATGAAACACTTTGGAGGCTATTATTCTACGCAGAATAACTTCGGAGCAAGTTCATTTTGAATCCCGCCACTTGTAATATCTTTCCTCTCAATGTGCTTTGAAAAAGATTAATCAACTGGAATGAATTTCTCTTGCAGTTCGGATGAAAACATTGTATTAATATGCGTATTGTATTATGAGAGAAGAACAAACAGTTCCTGGATAAAATACACATTTACCATTTCTATACTGTATACACACTCATACACACACAAACAGAATACAGATGTACTGTACCTTAATTGACTCTCCTGGATTAATATAAATAGCTTGGCTGAATTTCTGAAAACAGATTGGCTGAAAAAGTGAAAGGACAGAAAAGGAATTATTGTAAGCGGTGGAAAACTCCGCAATTACAGTAGGGCTTCGAGTGGAATTAATTGGAGAATTTTTCTACCACAACTTTAATGTAAACTCAAGGATAAACTTTCCCTTTCCCTCTTTTCAACGATATAAATACATTTTGCTTCTGAAAGGATTACCGTAACTGAAACTGAAATGAATTCCGGACTCAGGTGAGAACATTTGCTGCTTTAGCTGCACAATTTCTAGTAATTATAATAATGAATATTACCGATTCTGTTAATAAAAAGGCATTTTCTTGAAGTAGGCGCCTAAATAATATAATGAAGAATAAATGCGGCCACATACTGGTTAGTATTTGGGTAAGAGGTTAATGGAGAACTAGGAGGCCAACTGCTATTGCTGCTCCAGTTTGCTGCTTTCAGTCCAGTTCTAGCACATTTCTACAGCAGCAGTAACAACAACAACAACAACAACAACAACAACAACAACACAGACGTGTGAGCGCCTCCGTATTTAATCTTGCCCTTTTCAGAACCCGTTAGTTTTTACCCACATAGGAATAAGACAATGATATCTCATCATTTCGATTCCATAGGTAGCTGATGAAATAAATTCATCTGCATTGTGTATATATAACCTTGGATTCTTTCAAATGTTATCTTTATATGCCCTCAAGTCAGCTTTGATTTCTAAATGAGAGACTTCCCAGAACTCCTGCTGTTAGTAGCCCTGTTCAAGTCTTGCAAACTCAATCCCCTTTCACACAGCTAAATAAAATCTCACATTTTCTGCTTTGAACTGGAATATATGGCAGTGTGGACTCAGATAACCCAGTTCAAAGTAGATATTGTGGAATTTTCTGCCTTGATATTCTGACTTATATGGCTGTGTGGAAAGGCACCCAGGGCCAACGAGTTTCACTCTAGACATTCAGCTCACCTGTGAATGGGATGTATAGTTTCATTAGACACATGTTCTTCAATTGCCATCTCCCATTAATGTGAACACATTCGCCAGATACCATGACCTAAAAATCTTTAAATAAGTCCTTCTTGGGAGCACCTACGCTGTGGAATTAAAGCAACTTGAAACCACTTTAACTGCCATGGCCCAATACGAGGGAATTGTGGGAAATGTAGTTTTACAAGCTCTTTAGCCTTCTCTGTCAAATAGTGCTGGTGCCTCACTAAACTACAGTCCTCATGATTGCATAGCAATGAGCTATGGCAGTTAAAGTGGCCTCGAACTACATTAATTCTGCAGTGTAGATGTACCCCTTTTTACTACAATCCTGATCAATCCTGTTGGTGAATAGAAGCAGTAGCCCAACCTTACTGGAAATAAACATCCATTGTTCCCTGGGGTTTCCTCCCAGAAAAGTATGCCATCTCAGTTGAACTCAATGGGAACTTATTGATGGATGGGATTGTGCTGTAAATTTGCATTTATTCTACTATTTCGGTCTAAATATAGACAGACTTATTATTGGAAATAAGTGCACCCAGTCTCAGGGCACATATCCCTTTGGAAATAAATGTCAATCATATCCTTATTGAAAAGGAAAAATGATGTCATATACATTCGGCAAATGTGAACATGTGGAGACCACCTTTTGAAAACCACTAGTCAAGGAAAGCATGAACTTGTTAGAAGTCAACCCTTTGAACAAGTGATATTCATAAGCATTCATATAAGGGCACACAGGTAACTCAGCTGTTAAACTGAAGAACCATGTCTTTGAACTGCCAAGGACAAAAGCATGCCACTACAAAAATATATTTGTTTAGCATAGGATGGTTGTTTCTTTGAAGTTGAAATTGCAGTTGCAGTTTTAATTGCCCAAAAGATATGTACTCCCTTGAAACCTCTTAGTTTAAAAACATGCACTCAGAGATTTAAAAAAAGTCTTATTTGAAAAATAGCATACTTTGTTTACTCACAAATATCTTGTATTAATTCACCATACAGTCACATTTCTTATTTAAAGTACAGTTATAGATAGGATGTGGAATCTCTCTGTGTTGAGTACACAGGGTATAATTCTTAATCAGTAGTCCATCGTCTTTAGGTATAGTTGTACTCATAAGTCACACTTCTCTACTTAAGTCCAAAACAGCATCCACTTCCACTGACGTCTGATACAAACTCAACACACTGAAGTCCATAATCACACATATCCACCTCCACTGAGGTGTGAAGCAAACTGCATATAAAATAGAGTCCTGAGTCTGAACATGCTCAGTACAATCACACGTCTATAACCCCTCCCACACCAAAGAGGTACAAACAGGCAAATCAACATACACATAGAATACAGGTTAGCAAATAATATATACATTGACAAATCAATAGTGAAAGGCTTGGGAGGTTGCTACTTCCAACACTTACTGGTCAGTGGCCACCTACAACCTGGTGTGTTTGTCTTCATACATAGAGCTATTAATAAACGTGGAATTAATCTGATCTTCTAGAGTATGGGTTGTCATTTTACTTGTTCTATTGGTTGTTTATTCCTATTTGACCAGCAGTGGGTGTCGCTGACTCATCGAAGATCATTTAATTACGTAATCGTGCTTGCATAAATTAAGTGTGGGTACCCTGTGTACTTTATAATGCACATCTAATCAATATTAGTTGTCTCAGGAATGCGCGACGTGAGGGCGGAGTAATATTTGTCATCTTCTGGACACGAACCTGCTTCCAAATATTTTCACCGTTAGTCACCGGTTGGCGGAAAGAGGAGGAAAACACGCACACCGCCCTGGTGGAAATCTTCATTAACATTCATAAGCTGGCCAAGGGATCATTTATGCCTCTCAGCCGTACTTGGGTGTCTGTCCATCCTGAAGCGCAAGAGCGGTGTCAGCCAATCAGAAGGCCAGAGAGAGAAAGCTGGACCTGAGAGTGAGGGAGGAGGAAGAGGAGGAGGAGGGAGGCTGGCTGGCTGGCTGGCTGGCTAAAAGAGAGGAGGGAAGGCAGGTTGGGCAAAACCAGGCACAGACTCGGTGGTGGAGAGCTCCTGGGTTGCATTACTTGTCAAAGAGGCTGCTGTCTGCTCTGAGCCAGCAGCCTTCCCAAGTAACAGGACGAAGGCCACCGCAGACCGGAAATGGATGGGATTCGTGGATCTTTGGTGGGAGCCTCAGAGAGGTGGCAGCCTCAGACCTGTAGCGCAATTGTGTATGTGAGAGAGAGCGAGCGAGAGAGAGACATAGCGCCCATCTACAGCGTAGAATTAATACAGTTTGATCCCCACCTCCCACTTTAAGGGCTACATTCTATGCTATGGGATAATGGGATTTGTAGTTTTTGTTGGGGAATCTGAGCTGTTAGGCTCAAAATAACCCTCAGTTGGGGTGACCTCACCATAAATATAGCAGAGTACCAGAAGTTAACATTTATTTATTTATCACAAGGGTCCCCAAACTTTTAAAACGGGGCCAATTCACGATCCTTCAGGCCGTTGGAGGGCCGGACTATAGTTGGCCACCAAGTAATAATAATTATTAATAATAATTAATAAATAATAATAATAATAATAAATAACAACAACAACAACAACAATATCAAAGAGGGTTGGAAGAGACCCTTTGGGCCATTGAGTCCAACCCCCTTCTGCCTCTGTGCACCAAAAGCACAAGCAAAGCATCCCTGACAGATGGCCACCCAGCCTCAATGTTATTATTATTATTATTATTATTATTATTATTATTATTATTATTATTAAGAGGGTTGGAAGAGACCCCTTGGGCCATTTAGCCCAACCCCCTCCTGCCTCTGGGCACCAAAAGCACAAGCAAAGCATCCCTGACAGATGGCCACCCAGCCTCAATGTTGTTAATAATAATAATAATAATAATAATAATAATAATAATAATAATAATAATAATAATAATAATGGTTGGAAGAGAAGAAGAGACCCCTTGGGTCAGTTAGCCCAACCTGCTTCTGCCCTTGTGCCGTGGGGGCGTGGGGGCTGGATAAATAGCTTCGATGGGCCGCATCCGGCCTCCCGGGCCTTAGTTTGGGGACCCCTGATTTATCATATCAGAAGTGAAACCGAGGGTATAGTTGTAATGTATTTAAAAACACAAACAAAGTTAAAGTTGGCCTTATACTCAATGTCCTTTGACCAGTAACTGGCCACTTAGAGTGTCTCTGGTGTTGCTATAAGAAGGCCCTCCATTATGCATGTGGCAGGGCTCAGGCTGCATTGCAATAGGTGGTCTGTGGTTTGCTTTTCTCCACACTCCCATGTGGTGGACTTCATAACCAGCAGAAACTTAGGTGTGGTGAGCTAGGATAGGCTTCTGTTCCTCTGGATGGTTTAGGATTGCAGAGTCAGAATTTTAGGTTCAAAAATATTTATTGTAGTAAAAAAATACATTCTTGATAGAAAAGGTCTTGGAGGTAACTACAAGCTTACTAAATCTCATCTTCTAAAGAGATAAAAGGGTAAAAAGACCATGTAGTTACATTTTTGCCTAGAGGGATGCAAAATGTGCATCCTCATAGATCAGTGGATCTCAACCTTGGGTCCCCAAATGCTTTTGGCATACAACTCCCAGAAATCCCAGACAGTTTACCAGCTGTTAGGATTTCTGGGAGTTGAAGGCCAAAAACATCTGGGGACCCCAGGCTGAAAATATAGAAAGAAAAGCAGAAGAGTGAAAAATGTTGAATGGCCACATGGCCAGCCGAGGGCAATAAAACTTCACAAGGAAGTTCCCTCACAGAATTCCATTGTTGCATCATAAAAGGGAGGGGGGGAGAGGAGACAATGGCTAGCAGGAAGAGAAAGACAAAACCCTTTTGGCAAACATGCATAGAAATGTGGGGAAAGGAATCCCCCAGCTTAGCCCTGTCTCTAGCCTAGCTACTCATTGAGGACTGGAGACTTGATGACACAAGAGATTTGTGCAGTTCAGAGATGAAACCCAACAGTTTTACCAGGTCTTGAGTCTCCTCTGACAAAGAGTGCTGGTGCCTCACCAAACTACCACTCCCAGGATTCCATAACATTGAACCATGGCAGTCTATGGCTGCATCCATTCATTCTAAGATGCACCCATAGAATGGCATAGGACACAGTTGTTCCCCCAAAGGACAGTGCAGGAAGTTCCTCCTCTTTGAAATGCTCCTTCCCATGGGGAATTAGTGTTTCTCAGGTTGTTAGTCTTTTTTGGGGAAAGTGTGAAAGATAAAAAGATTTGGAATAAGCCTTCCTTTAGCAAAGCTGACAAAGCTTGCCTCAGTTCCCTTGTATTGCTTTCTTGAGTTTCCTTGCTGGCTTCAAAAACAAACAAGGCAGGCTGTTGTAGGTTGCAAACTTAAATTTTTACTTTATTTATTTACTATATTTATTTATTTACATGTGGTCAAAATGAGTGTTCACTTTGAATCTTCAGCTGATGGCATAGACTCACTGTTTGAAAGCTGAAGATCCAAACCATAATTCTAGTACTGTGCCATTAATTCTTAGGATAACCTCACCCCATACCACAAAATCCAGGGGCATTGTTCACCCTGTTCTAGACTTAAGGTGCTAAATCCAAATGTTAGTCCCAATTCCAATGAGACCTATTGAAACAATGGGATTTGCGAAAGTGTTGGACCAATAAGGCCTCTAAATTCTACAGGTTCGCTTTACATAGGCCCCAAGCTCAGAAGTTTGCTGTTGTTTCCTTTTCAGGTATGTCGAAGGTCACCACATGATTTTCCATGACTGAACCTTGGTCTCCGAAATCACATTGCTGGCTGTCCTGATAAAATGTATTACAATCAGCCCTCCACATTTGCTGAGCGTAGGTGCACAGGACTTACATGAAAGTGAAAACTCATGAATAAAGGCATTACTATAGTTTTCACTTGACAGAACACCTTTCTAGGAATGTCTAGATCTTCAAGCATGACATTATGATCAACTTCCCCTGAAAGCCTACCACAAAATTGTATTGGAAGGCCTTGGTATGCCTAAAGAGGTGTTTTTTAATAGCAATCTCTTGGTCCTCCAGCATGACTAGAAGAAATTGACCATAAGGCCACACCAGTGGACCCAGAGATTCCTAGAGAGAACATTTCAATCAAAACTGAAAAAAAAGTCAAAATGTGAAGGGAGAGCGATATTTCAAAAGGCCGTAGACTGCCAATCCTGCTGTTTAGGGACCCATATTTTCAATCTACTTAATCTTGGACTTCTGCCCCAAGTCCTTCCTTACTAGTCTAAAAAGTGGGTGATCTCATCACCTCCCAACTTGCCTGTAACAAGCACACCTCATATTTGTCTCTGACTTTCCGTCCATCAGTTGAACTTTAGGGCTGAGAAGAGCAGTACTTTCCAAAGGCTTTTGTAAGATTGGCTGAGATCATGGAGGTGAAACACTCTGGATCCTCCAAAGTGTGGAATCTAATTATGATCACTCTCCAAGAGGCTCATCTAAGTGTGTTCTGATGTGCCTTTGCCTCACCTCATCTGCTCTTTCCCAGTCAACTCTCCTCTTCCTACCCCCTGTAAGGCAGGTACATTTTCAGGGCAGAAAGCACTGTAAAATACATCAGCCTGTTGGTTAATTGATGCACTCTGTTTAACATCTGAGAAAGACATTATATTCTGGATGTGATAGGACTTGCCTATATACACAAGTCTTCCCATGTGTGTAATGTCCTGGTGGCTTGAGCACTGGGCTACAACTCTAGAGATCAGGGTTTTGGTTGCCATTCTGTCATGGAATTTCACTGGGTAAACTTAGGCAAGTGACATACTCTCAGCCCAAGAAAACCTCTACTATAGCTTCTCCTTGAGATCATCATAAATTGCAAAAAACTTAAAGGCACACAATAACAATACATACCACATGTGTTTATGTGTATAGGAATAGCACCTCATTTTGGAAAGGTTACTATTGGAAATAACTGCCCACTCTCTGAGCAGATATCCCTTTGGAAATAAATGGCAATCATAACCTTACTGGTTAGCAGAGGTTTAAAGATGTTTATTTGAAGTTGCAATTGCACTTGTAGTTGCTGTTGCAGTTGCCCAAAAGATATATACTCTCTTAAAACCTCTTAAAATATGTACTCAGAGATTAAAAAAAACCCCAAAGTATTTTCTGAAAATTTTTGTTTGCTCACAAACGTCTTGTATTAATTCACCATATAGGCACATTTCCTATTAAAGTTCAGTTATAGATAGGATGTGGAATCTCTCTGTGTTGAGTACACAGGGCATCATCCTTAATCAATAGTCCATAGTCTTTAGGTATATGTAGTGGTACTCACTAAAGTCCATAAGTCATGCTTCTCTATTAAACTTCAAACAGCAACATACATCCACCTTCACTGTGGTGTGATGCAGACACACCTCCACCTCCACTGAGGTGTTCGTAGATACTGAATACAAAATGGAGTCCTGAGCCTGAACATGCTCAGTACAATTGCATGTCTATAACCCCTCCCACACTAAAGAGGCACAGTCAAACTGGCAAATCAACATACACATAGAATATAGGCCCGCTCGGAGCCTATGTTTGTCTTGTCTTTGTTCTATGTTAAAAGGCATTGAATGCTTGCCTATATGTGTAATGTGATCCGCCCTGAGTCCCCTTCGGGGTGAGAAGGGTGGAATATAAATGCTGTAAATAAATAAATAATAAATAAATAGCAGATATATACATTAACAAACCAATAGTGAAAGGGTTGGGAGGTTGCTATATCCAACAGTTACCTGAGGGGAGTGCAGGAAATCATAATTTAAAAAATACTGTTTCTAAGCTCTTAGTGTGGGTGTGTACCTATATGTGTGTATACTTAAAGCATCTCAATTTGGGAAAAGTTACCTTTAGGATCATATTGATTGGAAGGGCTGGAAGTACTTCTCCAAAAAGTATATTTCCCAGATTGAGTGTGGGCTTGCATATACAGAATATGTATATGTACATACATACATGTATAGATAGAGCATCTCAGTTTGGAAAACTTTACCTTTGGGGCCATACTGATTGGAGGTGTTGGAAGGCCTAATCCAAAAAGTAGCTTTCCCAAGCTCTTAGTGTGTGTCTGTGCATATATCCATATGCCTCTGCCTATATATTTATATTCACATGGCTATTGCTTTCTTGTGCATTCAAGCTAGTAGTGGCAGGTGTGTATGTGTGTGTGCTGGGAGGGGGGGGGTGTCTGTGTGGCGTTGGGCCTCCCCCCTTCAAAGCCAGCGTAATTATCCTGCTGAAATATTCTCCAGTGGCCAAAAGTTGCAAAATAAATCGACCTCTCCGAGCTTGGTTCCAGAGGTCTGGAGCCATCATCCTTTTTTCAATACATTTTAAACAAGAGGCTCCCACGAACAACTCCGATTCAATACACATAATCAGTTTGGAAGTCTTATTTCCATTTGAAAACAGGCCTATTTGCAATCATGAGAGCCGGACACGCTGAAAGATACAGAATAACGTGCCCCGGAGAGGGGAAGGGGGTGGGCAGGTTGGGAGAGATGGGAAAATCCCCAGAGAAGCATTCAAGATATTCTGCCCCTTATTCCAACCCCCCTCTTTTAAAAAAGGCAGTTAGGTTTATTTTAAAATAGGCCGGACCAATCCTGATCTGTCTTTGAAAAAAAAAATCTCACATTCATTAAAATACACACATACACACACATATTAAAAAACCCTTGTGGTTTTGTGTGATCCATAGCCTGAGCTCTCTGGGGTGGGAGGAGAATGGGCGACGAGTTGCTGAAAGACTGATGATTGGCAAAGCAGGTTGATTGTCCCCTTCGCCTCTTAGGGTTAACAGTCATTTAATCAAGATTAAGTACCCCACGGGCAAATGGTTTGGCACCAAATGCTAACTTGGTTTGCATGCTCGGGTTCTTGTTTGTGTGCTTTTTTGCGTATGTAATGTGTGTGTTTTAATGCTGAGATTCAGCACACATTTGCAAGACGTGATCAAGGATTCAGGCGGCAAAGAGAGAATATATATTTGTGTGTTGTCAAAGGCTTTCATGGATGGAATCACTGGGTTGCTGTGAGTTTTCCGAGCTGTATGGCCATGTTCCAGAAGCATTCTCACCTGACGTGTCTCCCACATCTATGGCAGGCATCCTTAGAGGTGTGAGGTTTGTTGGAAACAAAGCAAGTGAGGTTTATATATCTGTGGAAGGTCCAAGGTGGGAGAAAGAACTCTTGTCTGTTGGAGGCAAGTGTGTATTAGGAATATATTCATAACCTGATAGAATTATGATACCAATATGGTTAGATATTGGTGCAGAGTAACAAAAAACACAGAAGTCTAGGCGTTTATATTAGGAATATATTCATAACCTGTTAGGATTATGATACCAATATGGTTAGATATTGGTGCAGAGTAGCAAAAAACACAGAAGACTAGGGGTTTATGTGAGCAGAGGTGAGAAAAAGCAAAATAGCCAGCCCCCCTTTCCCTTTAAAGAGTCATTTGCATAAAATAAGCATCAGAGACATCAAAAGTAAAATAGTAAAAATATGTTACTCACAATCTTGTATGATGATGGTCATACAGGTAAAAACATCTTAGTTGCAAAAGAATATAGTTCAGGATACTACATATCTCTTAACAAATAAGTAACTTCAGCATGGCATGGCAGGATCAAGAAACAGGAAGAGGCAAAAGAGCCAAAGAGAGCCAAAGAGATACAACAACAAAAAAGTCTATCCTTTTATGCCCCAAATTCTAAAAGCATATGTCACTTCCTGTAAGTCTCCAGGAAGTATACTTTCATTTCCCACATCACATGGAAAACCCCAAAATGGTGCCATCAACTCTGGAATGCAGCTTTGGCTTCAGGTATCTAAGCAACAAACAAAACTAACCAAATAAACCATCCCACATTGAAAATGCATGCATGATTGCTAGATAACCCAACAGCCCTCCTCAGTCTGTCATGCATTTTAAACAATTAGTCCCATCTTGACAAAGAGGTCTTGGAAACCATCTTTAGGTAACAGTTTAGTCAAAATGTCTGCCACCATATCTTTTGTTGGACAGTATGTCAGTTAAATCATTCCATCTTGAGAAAGTTTGCATACAGTATGATACCTTATTCCAATATACTTTGTACGCATCATCATCTTCTCAGACTTGGCAAACTTGATACAACTTTGGTTGCCCTCAAATACTTGAATAGGTTTCTGCTCATCAATTCCAAAGTCAGTCAGAAGTTGATGAAGCCATAAAAGTTCATCTGATGCTAGGGAAACGGCTATGTATTCTGCCTCTGTAGTAGATTTAGCCACTAATTCTTGCTTCCGGCTGCCCCAAGCAATAGGGGCACACAAACAGGTATCCGCTAGTTGATTGACAATCCGAAGAATCACTAGCCCAGTCAGCATCTGAGTAACAAATCAAACTTGGTTTGTCACTTGCTGGTAACTTCAATTGTAAGTCCATTGTTCCTTACAGGTATCTTACAACTCTCTTGACAGCTATCCAATCTCTCTGAGTAGGTGCACTGACCTTTCTGCTTAGAATTCCAACAGCAGACGATATATCTGGTCTTGTATTGGTAGCTAAGTATAGGCGCTTTCCTATAGCAGTTCTATACTGGTTGTTGTTTGGCAAAAGTTCACTTTCTTCATTGTTTCTCAAGAAATCTGTAGTCATTGGTGTAGCTACTGTTTTTGCATCTTGAAGTCCAGTAATTTCCAGCAAATCTATAATCTTTTGCTTCTGATTCAAGAGAAAAGATCCATCTTCCTCTCTCTTGATTTGTATTCCAAAATAGTACGTAGCATCTCCAAGTTCCTTCAATTCAACTTTTTTGCTCAAATGTTGTACAACCTCGGTGTAATCTTCATCTGATTCAGTTGCTACAATAAGATCATCTACATAGGTCAGAATAAAAGTACAATGTCCATTTTTGGTTCTAGTGTACAAACACTGATCTGCTTCTCCTTGCTTGAATCCCAACTGCTTCAGCATTTCATCTAATTTCTCATTCCAGGCTTTTGCTGATTGACAAAGTCCATATAGACCCTTGTGAAGTTTACAAAAAAGGTGAGGTCTTCTCTTGTCCTCAAAACCAAGTAGTTGTCTCATAAATAGACTTTCCGTAATCTTTCCATGCAGGAATGCTGTCTTAACATCTAGATCTCATACAGTTATCTTCTTTGAAGCTACAATACTTAGAAGTAGTCTTATGGCGCTGTGTTTCACAACAGGTACAAAAGTTTCATCATAATCAACTCCATACTTCTGAGAAAATCCCTGAGCAACTAGTCTCGCTTTGTAGTGCTCAATTCTTCCTTCTGCATCTCTCTTTAATGTGAATACCCATCTGCATCCAATTGGCTTCTTACCAGGTGGAAGTTCAGTTAGTGTCCAAGTTCCATTCTTGTGTAGATCATCAATCTCTTCTTGTGCTGCTTTCCTCCACTGTTCAGCTTCTGTGGCAGGTAGCATTTCAATTTCCTCTATTGTAGACGATTCACTGGATAAGGTGAACTTCTATGCTGGTCATCACAGAAGTCTCTGAACCTCGCAACGGCCAAATTAAAAGTTATATCTGGATTAGATTCAATGGCAGACATATATGGCTCGAAGGTCCTTCCTAAAGATCCTATCAAAAGTCCAACCTTATGAAAATTTTCAATGATAAAACCAGACATCTTTAACTTATCAAGCATTTCTGTAAAATTCTCTAAATGTTTATCACACTCTTTCTTATCATTAAGTTCTGTTTTCATAAGTCTCTTCAACAATCCAATTGCAGCCAGCTTAGAAATATGACCAAACGTGCATTTGAGTGCTTCAAGCATATCTTTAGTAGTCTCACAATCTCTTACATACATCATTTGCTTAGTTTGCAGAGTTTTCAAATGCCTGCATGACTGCTAGATAACCCAACAGTGTGAATGTTGCAATTCAGGCATGTAGCCGGGGGGGGGGGGAGGGCTTAAGGGGCTTCAGCCCCTGTTGTAGTTGGGTTAGGGGGCAATAATACTACTACTAGTAGAACTGCTAGTAGGAGGAAAAGAGCTAATGGTGAGCAGGTGTTTGATGAGGAATAGCAAATAAAGCGGGTCTGGGAAATACTTATGGCTCCTTCTGAGGAAGAAATGTTTGAAGGGTTCTTTAGCGATGAGGAGTCAATGCTGGAAGAAGATGGGTTGATAGAGAGTAGAGGAACTGAAAGGACAACTTGGGAGCAAGAGTCAGATGAGGAAAGGGAAAGGAAGAAGACCCGGGATTTACTCACTGCTCCCACAGAAGATGAAACATTTGAGGGTTTTTCTGGGAATGATGGGCCTGGGAGTGAGATGGAAAGTGTTGCAGATTGGACTCAAGCAAATGTGTGCGCAGAGCCAGTTTCTGGGGGTGCATCAGGGGATTGGCAAACTGCTGATACACCAAGGACATGGGGAGATCTAAGTCTTGAACAAAGATGGAGGGACTGGAGGGTTGATGGGTGAGGTTCACATATGGGATCAAGATCAGCTGTGGATAATGATGACAGGGCGGAGGCCTCATCATTGTCGGATAACGATGCATACGTTAAAAGTGGATTTGGAAGTAAAGACTCTTTGCAGAAGGCAAGATGTCGTTTTGGACATTAGGTTGTCACTGCCTGTTCTTCTGTTGGGCTTGGGTCCTGGCTGTAAGCTTTGTGTTCCTGAATTCAGTTTGGCTCTTGACGACAGCATCGCTCGTTCCTGGTTTGGCATTTCCTGGCTTCCCCTTGGTTCCTGAATTCGGCTTGGCTCCTGACAATGGCATCGCTTCTCCTGGTTGGTTTTCCTTGGTTCCTGAATTCGGCTTGGCTCCTGACGATGGCATTGCTTCTCCTGGTTGGTTTTCCTTTGGTCATGGATTTGGCTTGGCTTTTGACGGCGGCATTGCTACTCCCGGTTGGCTTTCCTTCGGTTCCTGAATTCGGCTTGGCTTTTGGACAACGGCATCGTCTGCTCTCGCTATGGGTGTGTGTTTCGCTCTTTCTGGGCTTTCCGTACTGTAGTTGGGCGTGACCATAATTTCAGTAACTCTTGGCTGGAGTTAAACCAGATTATCAAACAGGATAATCCGGATTATTTTCTGTTCCTGCATTTTTGCCTTTCTTGAAGCAAAAGACATTTACTTTTACCAGGAACACTGAAGTTAAGTGTTCCTAGGTTCAGAATATCATTTAATAAACGTTTGTTGTCCTTACTTCTTCTGTGTGGCTCTTTCAAAGGGGTCTGTGTCCTGACAGCCCCCCCCCCCCGAAATTCTCATGGTGGTCTGTGAGAAGGCCTTAAATTTATTATTTAAACTGTTATGTTTATTCATATCATGATCTGATCACCATGCTCAATATATCCCATATGCATGGGGGTATTCGGATAATGATACAAAAGGTTTGCCAAAATCCCGACCCCCCCCCCCCCCCCGCCAATCAAAATCCTGGCTACGGGCCTGTTGCAATTAATCACCTTTATCATTGAAAAGCTTTGCAGATTCAAAGCTTTGCAGATTCAAAGCCTGATTGATTCCTGCCTGGGGGAATCCTTTGTTGGGAGATATTTACTGGTCCTATTTGTTGCTCGTCAGGAATTTCCCGGTCTTCTAAGTGTTGTTCTTTCTTTACTGTCCTGATTTTAGAGTTTTAAAAGAGTTTTCTTTCTCCCACTTTGGACCTTCCACGGATACAGAATCCTCCCTTGCTTAGTTTCCAACAAACTTCACAACTGACAGCCAGATTTTATTCATTTTCATGGTTTTCTCGTTTCTTTTGAAATTGTCCATGTGCAAATTGTCTAAACGCAGCATTGCCCAAACACGAATCAAGGATCATGAAAGGCACTGCAGACTAACTCAGTCAGAGAAGTCAGCCATAGCCGAGCACTTGATGAAACAACCTGGACACAGCATATTATTTCAGAAAACAGAAATGCTGGACCACTCTAACAACTACCATGTCAGACTACACAGAGAAGCCACTGAAATCCACCAGCATGTGGACAATTTAAACGGAAAGGAGGAAACCATGAAAATGAACAAAATCTGACTACCAGTATTAAAATCAGGACAGTAAATAAAGAACAATACTCAGACAGGAAACAATCAGGGCCAGCTGGCACCCCCAACAAAGGATTCCCCAAGGCAGGAATCAGCCAATCAAACTGCAATGCTTTTCAATGCCAATCAAGGTGATTAATAGCAACATTCATATTTGCCTCCAGCAGACAAAAGTTCTTTCTCCCACCCTGGAACTTCCACAGATAGATAAACTTCACTTGCTTAGTTTCCAATACACCTCACAACCTGAGGATGCCTTCCATAGATGTGAGCAAAACATAGAGCCAGAAAAACTCACAGCAAACTGGAGAATGTGTGTGCTTGTGTGTTCTTGCTCTGGAACAGTTTGACCCCACTTTAAATGCAATGGCTCAACGCTATGGGATTTGTAAGCTGGTGAGATGGTCCCTCACCTCTGGCAAAGGCTGAAGATCTTCTAAAACCACATCTCCCAGGATTCTGTCATACTGACCCATGGCAGTTAAAGTGCTGTCTGCATTAATTCTCTGGTGTCAATGACGCGGGAGCAAGGGGGCATCGTGGAAAGGTAAAAGTTTCCCCTGACGTTAAGTCCAGTCATGTCTGACTCTGGGGGTTTGTGCTCATCTCTATTTCTAAGCCAAAGAGCCGGCGTTGTCCATAGAAATCTCCAGGTCATGTGGCCGGCATGACTGCATGGAGCGCCGTTACCTTTCCGCCGGAGCAGTACCTATTGATCTATTCACATTTGCATGTTTTCGAACTGCTAGCTTGGCAGGAGCTGGGGTTAAAAACAGGCGCTCATTCCGCTCCCGGGATTTGAACCTGGGACCTTTTGGTCCACAAGTTCAGCAGCTCTGACTATGAATACTTTATAGCATGATTATTCATGACATGGTATGAAATGGTGGGATTTGTAGTTTAGGGAGGGCATTTTGAATCCTTACCCAGAGAGCTATAAACTCCACTAAACTCCAGAATTAGTAGAAATATATATTCATAACCTGTTAAGATTATGATACCAATATGTCTAGATATTGGTGCAGAGCAGTAAAAACACAGAAGACTATGGGTGTGATGAACCATGGGCCTTGTAGTCCTGCTCAGGACATTGTAATCCCTGATGAAGATGAAAACTTGGGTTTTTTACCTTCCCAGTCTGAACTGGATTCCTCTCAGCCAGATCCTTCCCAGGCAGATCTGGAAACCTTGCACCTGCAAGAAAGTTGTGCCCCAGAAGTATGTCAAACAACCCCAGAGCCTACTTCTCCCGTGTTCTTGCGCCGGGAGTTTTGTAAACAACAGAGAAGTTTGGATTCAGCTTCGCGCAGGAGTGCGAGGATAGCAGCTAAGAATGTTGCCAATTAACATTGGTTCTCGTGAGAATCTTTAAGGAGTTTAACATCTGGTCTCAGAGTTTAGCTTTCGTTTCTGATTCCCAGAGAACCGCTTTGGTGAGAAAGTTGGACTCTATATAGGTGTTTTGCCCGCGTAGCAACTTCGCGGAGTCAATTCGTCAGCCTACGGAGCGAGTTGTGCCTGGACAGCGCGCTCCGATTCAAGCCTCGCTTCAGCTCAAGCCTTGCCTTGCTATCCAGCCTTCGCCTTGCTTCCCAGCCTTTGTTTACCTACGGACTTTGCCTTGTTTCCCAGGACTAATCCTTGCCTTGTTTCACGGATTTTACCAAGTTATTCCACGGACCTTGTTCTTGTTCTTAGTTACCTTGTTCCACGTTCAAGCCTTGTTTCAAGTATCAAGTTATTTCCTAGCCACGCTCAAGTTTTATGGACTAAGGTCCTTGTCATCTCCCCTCACTTTGCTTGGCAAAGTGAGTGTTTCGGTTATTGGATTACAACTTTGGACCTTAATATTTCTTATTGGACATTGCTTCTTTGGACTAATTCTGACCTTTCCTGAAGGGTCTAATTCTGGACTATTTTCTATACTTGTTTTTATTAACTTTATATATTCCTTCAATAAAGATATTAGTTAGATTCTGGCCTCTGTGTATGGTTATTGGTGCCTCTGCCGCCTGGGTCGTGACAGTTTGACTCCGCCACCCATAAGCACCAACTAACCGAGGCCAGGATGTCTACCGGAGCCGCGCCGGCTGGACAGCCGCTCAGCTACACCATCAGCAAGGACGAAGTGGACCGCATCCGTGACAGACTCAACGCGCAGGATGGAGAAATAAAAGGGTTGAGGGAGCGCGGAGTTCGCCTCCCGGCCATGGCGTTGCCTACCAAGTTTTCTGGAGAAGCTGCTAAGGTTCATGTTTTCCGCCGCCAATGTCAAGCTTATCTAGAGGCCCGTGATGCCGAGTTTCCCCAAGAAGACATCAAGGTGGCGTGGGTCTACAGTCTTCTAGACGGACCAGCGGCTAGCTGGGCGACGGCCCTGTTTGATCAAGCCTCCCCCCACCTAAGTTCAGCACAACGCTTCTTGGATCACCTTAAGGAGACCTGGGGAATCGAGGACAATTTGGAGGCAGCCGGTCACAAACTCCGGCGCCTCCTTCAAGGAGACAGACCCATGTCTCAGTACATAGCCGAGTTCCGCGTGCTGGCCCACAACACCGGCTGGAACGATGTAGCCCTCAGAGGACAATTTCGGGAGGGTCTCAACATTGAAATGCTGGAAGAAATCTCCAAGGTGGATCCTCCCCAGACCCTCGAGGCACTCATTGATCAATGTTTACGGGCTGAAGTCATGATTGCCAACAGGAAACAATGGGTTCGAGGCCAGGGCGGTAGAGCCGGGGCAAAACCCCCCGCTCCCGCCAGTGTTCAGCCACGTCCGGTGTGGAGACCCCCGCCGCCAACCCCATACCCCAGAGGAGGCGAGGAGGTGCCGATGCAGTTGGGCAATGTGCGTCCCAGACTAGATGCCGCCGAGAAGGCCCGTCGTCAACGCTTGAACCTCTGCTGGTACTGCGGGAACGGGGGCCACTTCGCCAGAGAGTGCCCAGCCAAAGGGAAGCCTGCCGCCCGTCTTGCGGCGGCGTCCTCCACGGAGTCGAAGGCGTCTGAGCCGACTGGCACACAGCCGGCGGGGGAAGCCAACGACCGGGTGTAGAGAGGCTCGCCAACCCGGTCAAAAAATCCATCCAAGAGCCGCCAACCGGGGTCCTGTTCCTTCTCGTGGTCACATTATGGTCAGCAAAAAGGGGACCCGTCATGATCCACGCCATGATAGACTCTGGAGCTACCAACAATTTCATCGATAGAGAGTATGCCGACTCTCTGGGATTACAATATCATGATTTCAAGAATGCCCGTGTGGTGCAAGCCATAGACGGCCGTCCCCTCAAGACGGGCCCCGTAAGCCAGTGGTCGGAACCCACCAGGATGTGGATAAGGGAACATATGGAAGAGATTTCCTTCTTTGTTACCGAGGTTCCCCATTTCCCTGTGATTTTGGGAATTCCATGGCTGACACTCCACGACCCTAACATCTCCTGGTCCAACAGAGAACTGCAGTTTGCTTCACCGTACTGCCAAAACCATTGCCTCGTAGCCAAGGTATGCCATGCCACAGACTCCGAGCCCATCATCACCTTGCCAAAGAAGTACTCCGAGTATTGGGATGTATTCAATGAGAAAGAAGCCGAAAAATTACCCCCACATAGACCTTATGACTGTGCCGTTGACTTGGTGGAGGGGGCCCCGATCCCGCGAGGGCATCTCTACTCCCTGACTGAACCAGAGCAAGAAGCTCTCAGGGAATTCTTAGAGACAAACCTTCGCAAGGGGTTCATCAGACCCTCTCAATCCCCAGCCGCCTCCCCAGTGATGTTTGTGAAGAAGAAGTCAGGGGAATTACGCTTGGTGGTGGACTACAGAGCATTGAACAATATCACCAAGCGGAACAGCTATCCCCTGCCCTTAATCTCGGATCTACTGGACCGACTTCGAGGAGCCAAGGTCTACACCAAGCTGGATCTTCGGGGGGCTTATAATCTAGTTCGCATCAGAGAAGGGGACGAGTGGAAGACCGCCTTCCAGACTAAATTCGGATTATTCGAGTCCCGAGTTATGAATTTCGGTTTATGCGGAGCTCCCGCAACGTTCCAGCATTTTGTCAACGATATTTTTCAGGACTATCTAGACAGATTCTTGATAATCTACCTGGACGATTTTTTGGTGTTTTCCAGATCACAATCAGAACATGAGAACCACGTCAAAATGGTGTTGCAACGACTGCGGGATCATGGACTTTATGCCAAGCTAGAAAAATGCGCTTTTGATCTACAAGAGGTAGATTTCCTTGGCTACCGCATCTCGCCTCTAGGGCTTTCCATGGATCCAGCCAAAGTTTCAGCAGTATTGGAATGGCGGGCGCCAACTAACAAGAAAGAGGTGCAGCGTTTCTTGGGGTTCGCGAACTACTACCGCAAGTTCATTCCAGATTTTGCCCGCTGGTCCGACCCCATCACTAGCTGCATCCGTGGAAAGCAGCCTTTCCGCTGGACTGATCAAGCAGAGAAAGGGTTCCAGCAACTGAAGAAACTATTCACCTCCCAGCCAATTCTACAGCACCCAAATCCTGGAACCCCTTTTGTGGTGCAAGCGGACGCCTCTGATGTGGCAATTGGGGCTGTACTCTTACAACCGGTGGGAGATCACCTCCACCCCTGTGCCTTTTATTCTCGTCAACTAACCACACCAGAGAGGAATTACACCATTTGGGAAAAAGAACTACTGGCCATAAAGGCAGCCTTTGAAACTTGGAGACATTGGCTAGAAGGGGCCAAATTCCCCATTGAAGTCCACACTGATCATCGTAATCTAGAACATCTAAGAACTGCCCGCAAACTAAATCAGAGGCAGCAACGTTGGGCTTTATTCTTTGAACGTTTCAACTTCCAGATCCATTATGTGACCCCAGCTCAAACCAAGCAAGCAGACGCCCTGTCACGTAAACCGGAATACGCTGCAGGACGCAAGGAGACCTTTGAATCCCAACTGCTACAACCTGAGAACTTTGCCACGCTCACAGTGGGGAACACCAAATCCAGTCCCATTGGTTCAACTTCCCCTACTCCAGGACCCATCTGTGCTCAAGAAATCAGGGCTAGTCAGCAAGCAGATGCCTGGGCGCAGGACCAACTTCGCCAAGGTCTGCATTTTCCCTTTTCGCTTAAAGATGGGCTGCTCTGCTATAGAAATCATGTTTATATCCCACCCGGACCGGGCAGGGAAAAAGCGCTTCGTCTGTGTCATGACTGCAAACCAGCAGGACACTTCGGACTATTTAAAACCATGCATTTGATCCTAAGAGATTTTTGGTGGCCCAAGATCCGCAAGGATGTGGAAAAATATGTCAACACCTGCCCAGTATGCCAGCGCTCCAAGATACGAAGGGAGAAGCCCTCAGGGCTTTTGCACCCCCTTCCTACCCCATCTCGCCCATGGGAAATAATTTCCGCGGATTTCATCACTGACCTACCACCTTCCTGTGGATTCACCACGATCTTAGTGGTGGTGGACCTATTCACCAAGTTAGCCCATTTCATTCCCTGCGAAGGCCTCCCCACGGCCAAAGAAACTGCGGATCTATTTCTTCAGCATGTTTTCAGACTACATGGATTGCCCAAGAGTTTAGTCACAGACCGTGGATCTCAATTCACCTCTCGTTTTTGGAAGGCACTACAAAAACTACTGGGCATAGACTCTCGCTTATCTTCAGCTCATCATCCCCAAACAGATGGGCAAACGGAGCGCACCAATGCCACTTTGGAGCAGTATCTTCGCTGTTATGTAAACTACCAACAGGACAATTGGGCTTCTCTGTTACCACTGTCTGAGTTTGCCTACAATAATGGAGTTCAAGCTTCTACAAAAGAAACGCAGTTCTTTGCAAACTACGGTTTCCATCCACGTTTCTTTCCCCCTGTCATTGAAACTTCAGAAGTTCCCGCAGCAGAGGATTGGCTGCAGGAACTCACAGCGGTGCAACAACTTTTGCTCCAGCAACTGGACCAAGCCAAGGAGGACTATAAACGCCACGCTGACAAACACCGCCAGCCGGGCCCCGAAATCAAGGTAGGAGATCGGGTTTTTCTGTCCACTCGCTTTCTGCCCTCCCACCGCCCATGCCGGAAGTTAGATGCCCGCTTCATTGGCCCCTATCCAGTGGTGGCGCAATTAAACCCCGTGACTTTCAAACTCCAACTTCCGCGTTCAATGCGCATTCACCCAGTGTTTCACCGTTCCCTGCTCCTTCCGGCGGATGGTGTGCGTCCTGATACAGACCAACCGGCCCCCCCTCCTGTTTTGATGAATGGGGAGGAGGAGTTCGAGGTTGAGGACATTTTGGATTCTCGCTTTCATCGCCGCCGCCTACAATATCTCATTGACTGGGTGGGTTTTGGGCCTGAGGAACGCTCTTGGGAAGACGCCTCCACAGTCCATGCTCCTGATCTAACCCGTCGCTTCCATCTGACCTATCCCACCAAACCGCGACCTCGCGCCTCGGGGAGAGGACCCCAGTTTGGGAGGGGCCCTGAGGAGGGGGATAGTGTGATGAACCATGGGCCTTGTAGTCCTGCTCAGGACATTGTAATCCCTGATGAAGATGAAAACTTGGGTTTTTTACCTTCCCAGTCTGAACTGGATTCCTCTCAGCCAGATCCTTCCCAGGCAGATCTGGAAACCTTGCACCTGCAAGAAAGTTGTGCCCCAGAAGTATGTCAAACAACCCCAGAGCCTACTTCTCCCGTGTTCTTGCGCCGGGAGTTTTGTAAACAACAGAGAAGTTTGGATTCAGCTTCGCGCAGGAGTGCGAGGATAGCAGCTAAGAATGTTGCCAATTAACATTGGTTCTCGTGAGAATCTTTAAGGAGTTTAACATCTGGTCTCAGAGTTTAGCTTTCGTTTCTGATTCCCAGAGAACCGCTTTGGTGAGAAAGTTGGACTCTATATAGGTGTTTTGCCCGCGTAGCAACTTCGCGGAGTCAATTCGTCAGCCTACGGAGCGAGTTGTGCCTGGACAGCGCGCTCCGATTCAAGCCTCGCTTCAGCTCAAGCCTTGCCTTGCTATCCAGCCTTCGCCTTGCTTCCCAGCCTTTGTTTACCTACGGACTTTGCCTTGTTTCCCAGGACTAATCCTTGCCTTGTTTCACGGATTTTACCAAGTTATTCCACGGACCTTGTTCTTGTTCTTAGTTACCTTGTTCCACGTTCAAGCCTTGTTTCAAGTATCAAGTTATTTCCTAGCCACGCTCAAGTTTTATGGACTAAGGTCCTTGTCATCTCCCCTCACTTTGCTTGGCAAAGTGAGTGTTTCGGTTATTGGATTACAACTTTGGACCTTAATATTTCTTATTGGACATTGCTTCTTTGGACTAATTCTGACCTTTCCTGAAGGGTCTAATTCTGGACTATTTTCTATACTTGTTTTTATTAACTTTATATATTCCTTCAATAAAGATATTAGTTAGATTCTGGCCTCTGTGTATGGTTATTGGTGCCTCTGCCGCCTGGGTCGTGACAATGGGTTTATGTGAGCAGAGGTAAAAAGGAAATAAACAATAAAACAAAATAGCCAGCCTCCCTTTCCCTTTAAAAAGTCATTTGCATAAAATAAGCATCAGAGATATCAAAATAAAATAGCAAACTATGTTTACTCACAATCTTGTATGATGATGGTCATACAGGTAAAAACATCTTAGTTCCAAAAGAAAAAACAGTTCAGGATACTACCCTGTTTCCCCTAAAATAA
The DNA here is from genome assembly GCF_035594765.1 of Anolis carolinensis. NCBI lineage: Eukaryota > Metazoa > Chordata > Lepidosauria > Squamata > Anolidae > Anolis > Anolis carolinensis. The sequence goes on along the minus strand of NC_085841.1, from coordinate 326,913,922 downwards.
GACATCCCCAGAAAATAAGACCTAGTAGATGTTTTGCTGAATTACTAAATATAAGGCCTCCCCTAAAAGTAAGAACTAACAAAGTTGTTGTTTGGAAGCATGTCCGCTGAACAGAACACCAGATCATGCAGGATCGGTAAATGTACGTACCATAGAGTGTTGTACATGGAAATAATGGTAGTAACAAGAAATTCTTGATAGGATTCACAGTTTGTCTGGTTATGTTGGTTTGTGATGACAACTACTGTACAGTATATAATAAAAAAAATTGTTCAACAATAAATGTGAATTCTTCTTCATGGAAAAATAAGACATCCCCTGAAAATAAGACCTAGCGCATCTTTGGGAGCAAAAATTAATATAAGACACTGTCTTATTTTCGGGGAAACACGGTACATATCTCTTAACAAACAGGAACATCAGCATGGCATGACGTGGCATGGTCAGGCAGGAGCAAAGAGAAAGAAACAGGAAGAGTCCCCAGAAAGGATACTCCCATTTCCCACATCACATGCAAAACCCCTAAATGGTGTCATCAACCTTGGAATGCAACTTGGCTCAGGTTACTAAGCAATAAAAAAAACTAACTACATAAACCATCCCACATTGAAAATGCATGCAGGATTGCTTAGATAGTAAAGGTAAAGGTTTCCCCTGACGTTAAGTCCAGTCATGTCTGACTCTGGGGGTTGGTGCTCATCTCCATTTCTAAGCCGAAGAGCCAGACACCTCCAAGGTCATGTGGCTGGCATGACTGCATGGAGCGCCGTTACCTTCCCGCCGGAGCGGTACCTATTGATCTACTCACATTGGCATGTTTTCGAACTGCTAGGTTGGCAGGAGCTGGAGCTAACAGCGGCCGCTCATGCAGCTCCTGGGGCTTGAACCTGGGACCTTTCCGTCTGCAGCTCAGTGCTTTAACGCACTTTGCCACCGGGGCTCCTATTGCTTAGATAACCCAACAAGAATTCCACAGGATGTTTCCATGGTAGTTAAAGTGAAGTGACAGCACCATACCAATGTAGTGTGATTAGGCCTAAACTGGCAAAAAGGTATGTCCAGCATAAGCTTTGGCCAACTTGATCAGAGCCCAGGGCATGATTAGGGCATTCCAGTAAGAATCTGTGTTCTTGGTTTATTGGTCAAATGATACACGGCTTCATTAGAGCATCAAAAGCTATGACTGGGTACAGATTTGGACACACAATTATTTCTCTAGAAAAGTCTAACCAGCCCCAGGAGAGCAGCGTTTAGGCCAACTGCTAGCCCCAAGGATAGGTAACATTCTACCTGAATGGTAAGTCAAGTGTTTTCTAGAGTCTGCTCACAGGTGGAAAACCCAAGAGGGACCCTAAAAGCCACTCCTGGATTTCTCTTTAAAATCTTTCATGTCACTGGCACAATTAAATTCCTGGTTTTAAACAAGTATAGAATGTCTACAGTTTGACACACCTTTAACTGCTGTGGCCCCATGCGATTGAATCCTGGGAGTTGTAGTTTGGTGAGGCATCACCAAACTGCATTAATTGGAGAGTGTAGATGCACCCATGATGTCCTTAAGAGATGTTTTGCTCTCTCTGCACTTTCTTCGCCCTTTAACACCCCTTTTAAAAAAATGGCATCCCGAAAAAGTTGACCCTGTTGGAAGTCAACCCTTGCACAAGTTTTTAGTCCTCAACAAGGAGGAAGACAGACCGCTGAGGTAGTGTGTAGGGAAAACCTATACCCTCGGCGTCTGCCCTTTCTTTCTCTCCTCCTATTTCCTATGACTTTACATTGATACTTCTTAGGGATAGGCCTCCTTATTCAAGTTTCCTGACCACATGGGAAGGTGCTAGACTTCCCTTTTAATTCTCCTGAGAGATGAGGGAGACAAGGTGGCATTAGATAGTTCCCTAACTTTCCCATTTAGAAATGTAATTTTTTCCCAGTAAAGTTTGTTGTAACTTTGAAGGCCTGACTCGCTCCTTTGACTGCTATGGCTTATTTGTTCTCATCTTGCGCTCAGAGCTTCTGTTCTGCTAAACTTCTATTGTGATTGGTTTCCTTTCTAAAGGCTTTCCCTTTTTGAAATTCTGATCCCCGCTCTTATCTGAACTACTCTACTCCGGAATGGTCTTGCTTTCAGTTGAGGAGGCGAAGGAGGAGGATAGCAATGGGTTCAAAGGAGAAGGAAGGAAGGAAGGAAGGAAGGAAGGAAGGAAGGAAGGAAGGAAGGAAGGAAGGAAGGAAGGAAGGAAGGAAGGAAGGAAGGAAGGAAGGAAGGAAGGAGCCAGCCAGCAAGCAGGGATTCAGTTCCGGAAGGGGACTGTTTTGTATTTCGGCTTTTTTCAGATGTGCATCACAATACCAGTGCAGACAGGTTCTCTCTCTCTCTCTCTCTGGTATTGCGATAGACATTTGTCTATCTGTCTGTCTGGGTGTATATGCATATCGCCAATGATGATGATGATTGTATGCATATCTATGTACAGAGATATAGTTATGACAACATCCAGCAGAAGGTAGCAGACTGAATTCTTTGTCTCTTCTAAGCCAGTGCTAAAGAACATTCACCCACAAAGCGCCCTAAACGTCTCCAGCAAAACCTTAAAAACACCAGTGCAGTGGTTCTCAATCTAGGGTCCCCAGATGTTTTGGCTTTCAATTCCCAGAAATCCTAACTGCTGATAAACTGGCTGGGATTTCTGGGAGTTGTAGGCTGAAAACATCCGGGGACCCAGGTTGAGAACCATTGAGTTAAAGGTTCTGAAATGGGAAAATCAGTTGTTGTTGTTGTAAAAAAAGAAAAGAAAAAAAAGGAACCATTGGACTATCTCTTTCTCTTCAGCGGGTTGTATTAATTTCTGTGTGCACAAATTAGGAGATGAACCATTCAGCGATTAGGAAATATATTTATCTAAAAGTGGCAACGAGAGAAATGGGAAGAAAGGGGATAAAGTTAAACTTCTCTCTCTCCCTTAATTGGATGTCCACTTATTACTTTCCGCTTCCGGATTCCATATCTGCTCAAAACGCCTTCCCACCTGAAATCTGGAATTGACCATGCTTTCCTCTGCATTACACAACTTTCCCAGTTGTGTAATGTCCCACGACTGTACAATTTTCCAGGGCTGGGGGGCAGGATAGTATTCCCCCAAATGAAATTTTCCTTCAGTCCCCAAATTTCGAGCATTGCAACACCTTAAAATCTCAAACTGAGGGTTTAGAAATACAGTTTACACTTCCATATAAAAGAGGCAGGTGAAACTATCAGAGGGCGCAGCAAGAATTCTGGGCGAAGGATGTTCAATGTCTGGCTCTGAAGAGCTAGAAATGTGGGGGCAAATTGCAGGGGGGAGAATGCGAAAGAGGGAAATGCCTCATTCTGGCTTTCCCTTTCCCCACAATTCTGAAAACTGGTTCCATTTAACCCGGTATGGGAAACTTGGGCCCTCCAGGTGTTTTGGACTTTAACTCCCACCATTCCTAACAGCCTCAGGCCCTTTCCTTTCCCCACTCAGCCGCTTAAGCGGCTGAGGGGGGAAAGGAAAGGGCCTGAGGCTGTTAAGTGCTTTAAAGTGTTTTTTAACTGATTTACATGTTTAATTCCATTTTAATATTTGTATGTTGTGGATTTTAAAAGGCATTGTTAAGGTTGTGAGCCGTTTTGCGTCTCAATCAAGAGATAAAAGTGGGATATAAATATCAACCACACTTGCGAGCCTTTGAGGGCGAAGGGTGTTTGGAAAGTTGGAAGTTACTATAACTGGATCAGTCCCGCGATCTCTATTTCATTATGTTCAGGATCTTGATGCAAGTCTTTTTCAATGCAGTTAGAATAAATTCTACAGAAATCAACTGGTTTGTTTAGGATAAATTGCTTAGGATCAGGTAGCATCCCGCCTTGCTTTGTTTTGTTTTGGGGTTTTTTTTTGGCCATTTGAAATTATTCTTTCTTTGTCCCATGAATATAAACTGAATTATCAAACCACGCGGAGGAATAAGATAATAGGATAACACCGAGGAATGTGTTGTTGAATGCTTTCATGGCCGGGATCACAGGGTTGTTGTATGTTTTCCGGGCTGTATGGCCATGTTCTAGAAGTATTCTCTCCTGACGTTTCGCCCACATTTATGGCAGGCTTCCTCAGAGGCGAAACGTCAGGAGAGAATACTTCTAGAACATGGCCATACAGCCCGGAAAACATACAACAACCCTAACACTGAGGAGTTGTCTGAAAGCCTTCGACAACACAGTTGTCTAATATTTCACGGGGAGGAAAAAAAAACACCCAGTTCCTGACTACTTAAATTTTTTAAAACATGTACTTGTCCTTAACCTTTAAAAGCAACGGCTGTAAATACCAGATCTGTACTTTCTCTAATAGATTTTCCTTAGGAGCCAGTGACAGAGAACTGATTTCTTTTCTATTAGACTTTAGCCCATCTTTGTGGAAGGCCCCGCAGAATGGCCATGGATTAGAAGGCCATTTGCATCTCTTAGTCTCCCTGTGTGGTCTTTGTCGGGGGCCTTGTCGCTGTTAAAATGACTTGTTAGGAAGCGTGTGGGCTCTCATCCCTCCGCTTTGGACCCAAGGATGGAGGAATTCCTGTCGCCCCCCGCGGGGACTGGCACTGAGGATCTCTCCGGGACCTTTGCAAATAGGCCAGGATCTCAGCGCCACCGTATACAGCTGAGATTTCTTGCATGTTGTTGTTTACTCCAGGGAAAAAGTAAAAGTAAAACCAGCTCACGCTTATGTCACCCAAGAAATTATATTGTGTGCTGTCGAAGGCTTTCATGGCCAGAATCACAGGGTTGTTGTGAGTTTTCCCGGCATGTCCATGCGCCAGAAACATTCTCTCCTGACGTTGCGCCCACATCTATGGCAGGAATCTTCAGAGGTTGTGAGGTATATTGGAAACTAGGGAGGTTTTTATATCTGTGGAAGGTCCAAGGTGGGAGAAAGAACTCTTGTCTGCTTGAGGCAAGTGTGAATGGTGCATTTGGCCACCTTGATACGCATTAAATAGCCTTGCAGTTTCAAAGTCTGGCTGATTCCTGCCTGGGCGAATTCTTAGTTAGGGAGTGATTACCTGGCCCTGATTGTTTCTTGTCTGAATTTCCCCTGTCTTCTGAGTCTTGTTCTTTATTTGCTGTCCTGATTTTAGGGTTTTTTTTTTAAATACAGTACTCTTAGCCAGATTTTGTTCATATTCTACACCAGGCATGGGCAAACTTCGATCCTCTAGGTGTTTTGGACTTCAATCCCCACAATTCCTAACAGCCTACTGGCTGTTTGTCCAGGCTTGTACAAGACAGATAGCCTCAAACATGGAAGCCACGATGTGGGTTTGCAATTTTAGAATGCAGATTAACTGCATTGAAACGGATTATAGGGCAGTATAGACTCATGCCATCCAGTTCAGTGCAGTTAATCTGCATTTTGAAACTGCATTATAAGGCAGTCTAGATCTAGCGGTCTCTTCCTAAGAATATGAGGAGAGGAAGGAGTGGGGCGAGTGGGTTTCCTCTAACAACCACCATGTCAGACTACACAGAGAAGCCGCTGAAATCCACAAACATGTGGGCAATTTCAACAGAAAGGAGGAAACCATGAAAATGAACCAATTGTGGCTACCAGTATTTTAAAAACTCTAAAATCAGGACAGTAAATAAAGAACAACACTCAGAAGACAGGGGAATTCCAGATGTGAAAAAATCAGGGCCAGTTAACACCTCCTAAAAAAGGATTCATTCAGGCAGGAAGCAGCCAGGCTTTGAAGCTGCCAGACTATTAAATCTAGCCGCCTAATTGCAACATTCACGCCTGCCTCAGATAGACAAGAGGTCTTTCTCTCATCCTGAACATTTCACTGATATATAAGCCTCACTTGCCTAGTTTCCAACAAACCCCACAACCTATGAGGATGCTTGCTATAGATGCGGGCGAAACGTCAGGAGGGAATACTTCTGGAACATGACCATACAGCGCGAAAACTCACAGCAACCTAATTTCTTTGGGGTTTCCTTCCCCCCTCACTCCCGATCCTTAGAGAAAATGCAGCCAGATTTTGAGCATCTGGCAGGGTTTCCCCCACCCCGTCTTTTTCTTCCAATTGTTTGCTTTTGAAGCAATTCCCCACCTATTTCTTGAGAATAAACGAGACATAAGAAACCGCAGGGAGTTCCTGGGTGCGACAGGAATCCTTTTTCTCAAAAGCTCTTTTCCCTTCTTCTCTGGAAATCCTGGGCTCCTTAGGCATTCTGCAGACTCTGCATTCAAAATGCAAGACTTGCCCAAGGCGAGTAGAATGATTCTTAAGCAAACCACCGCTTTGACCAAATGCCTTGGAAAAGCCTGCCTTCTCAAGTCCCTGTCCCTCTCACCCTACTCTTTCCCCACCTCATATTCTTGGGAAGAGTCAGCTAGATCTAGAATGCCGTATAATGCAGTTCAGAATGCACTGAACTAGATGACATGAGTCTATACTGCTCTATAATCCGTTTCAATGCAGTTAATCTGCATTCTAAAATTTGCAAACCCACATCGTGGCTTCCATGTTTGAGGCTATCTGTCTTGTACAAGCCTGGACAAACAGCCAGAAGGCTGTTAGGAATCAAAGTCCAAAACACCTGGAGGGTCGAAGTTTGCCCATGCCTGATCTAGAATATGAACAAAATCAGGCTTTCAGCATTTAAAAAACTCTAAAATCAGGACAGTAAATAAAGAAGAACACTCAGAAGACAGGGGAATTTCAAACAAACAATCAGGGCCAGTTAACACCTCCCAACAAAGGATTCCCTAAAACAGGAATTAGCCAGACTTTGAAGCTGCAAGGCTTTTCAATGCTAATCATGGTGGCCAGTTGCAACATTCACAGGTGCCTCAGGCAGAAAAGAGTTCTTTCTCTCACCCTGGACATTCCACAGATATATAAACCCCACTTGCCTAGTTTCCAACAGACCTCTAAACCTCTGGGGATGCCTGCCATAGATGTGGATGAAATGTCAGGAGAGAATGCTTCTGGAACATGGCCATACAGCCTGGAAAACTCACAGCAACCCAGTGATTCCAGCCATGAAAGCCTTCAACAACACATAGAATATGGTTGTCCTTTCCCCCTACTGCCTTCTACCTTATCAAGCACTATTGCTTTGTAAGTGAACCATATCTTCTCATGATAGGTCCAATGTATTACAGTTTCAGCTTAGTCATCATAGTTTTGCGGGGACTTCAGGCATAGTCAGGATATATCTTTCCTTCTTTGTTAAAAAGTATTATAAACAAGTAGCTATTTTTTATGACACTTTGCCTCCTCTTCTCAGAGTAGTAGGCTGTTAGGGAGGCACCCTATTTCTTCAGATCTCAAAACATAGCATTTTACCCCTGATGGTGGAGAGGGTATAGATCCCATCTTGGTTATGCAGATGTTTCTGGTCTTTCTGGTTCAGTGCTTGTGACATCATTCAAGTTAAGTGATGTACTGCCCTTCCATCTTGAGTTCACTCTACTTTTAAATTTTCATTTTTATAATGCCTCCTGCTTACCCTTTTTTCTTAGAGACTGAGCGTCTTTCTTCCTCCACCAGCCATTCAAATGCAGAAAATTCTTTATAGTATAGCAACCCTTTCAAAATGGAGCACAAATCATGTTAGCCTGGTTCTTTGCAGAAATGCTCTCCTATTTCAAGACATATGTAGGTGAGTCAAAGCTTCTTTTTTTGCAATTGACTATTTGCCGTGTTAGTGGCTTTGAAGAGCTGGGCACTGTATTTCTGAATGAGGAGAGTTTCTGAGTAGGGTCAAGGGGAGCCACTTTAGCTTGTTTTTAAATGGCTTTATATTAATTCAATGCTGGGTTAATATAATAACTTATTTTATTATGTTTTAACATAGTAACATGCAGTGATTTTATCTGTAGCAGCTTTTTAGTTTTGCTTTGAGCATCTCTGAATCCCAGTTTTGTGGGAGAGGTGGACTGTGACTCAAGCGGACAGACTGAGGGGTCAAAGAATTTGAGGCAGAATTTAGAACATGCTTTCAAAGAATTTGAGGCAGAATTTAGAACACGTTTGCTGCTGCTGCTGCTGTTGTTATTGTTGTTATACAAACAACACATGCTGAAGTTCCTTCTCCTATACAACCAATAAAGGTACAAGAGCCCTATGCCTTATTTTTAGAGGTAATCCCGTTGGAAAGAAGGTGAGGAAGAGAGAGTCAGGCAAGAGAAAACTGCTATTAAAACCTTGTAGGCCTGCGCATCTTTATAGTAAGGGTGTTCAATGAAACTTGACTTTTCTTCTTCCAGTTGGAATGTCACTCATTCTGGACTGGGCCCTGAAGACTTCTAGGGTGGTGGATCATTCCTGCTCAGTGTGACTAGATAAGAATTAATTTAATTTAGACTTTCCCATACCTGACCCAATAGATAGTGTTGGGTTGCAACTCCCAGACATGAATAAGTTTGGGAACCATTGTTTTAGGCACAGCAAGAAGACACAAGGTACTGGTTGAGTACATTTTACCCAAAATGCATGGGACCAGAAGTATTTTGAATTTTGGATATCTGAATATCTAATAGTTGTTCAAAACAAGACAACTTGAAGATGGGGCCCCAATCTAAAGATTAAGTTTATATATATTTCATATATATCTGATTATACACATAACCTGAAGTTAATTTTATGTACAATATTGTGCATGAAACAAAATTGTGTACATTGAATCATCAGAAAGCAAGAGTGTCACTACCTCAGCCACCCATGTGGCCAATGTTGGTTTGGGAAATATTCTGGATTCTGGAATTTCATATAAAGGATGTTTAACCTTGTACAAGTATTACATCACTTCCCACAAACATTGTGCCCTCCATGATATACTAGAGGAGATCGCTTGAAGTAGAAAATGATGAGCAAAGTAGCTAACCTGTCTGAAGGAACCTTTTTCTGGTAATGAGAAAATTGAGTGAGATTACATTTTATTGAGTGAATTTACATTTCAAAAGTGATAAATGGGAAGGATATTAAGGTTAAAGAGGACTGGTGAAATGTTTTCTAGATAATTTTTCTTACGTTTAAATGACATTTTTAAAGGGTTTGGAGTGGGTTTTTTCAGGTTCTAAATAAATTTCGAGGATGTTCTTACTCCAGTAATAATCCCCTTGCCTTTGGTAACAAAGCCATTCTGGGGACTGTGCAATGAGTTACATAATATATTGTTTTTAAAAAGTTAATTTCCAAGTTCTGCAGTGGACTCCAATTTTTAGGTATTGGCTGAGTCTTTTTGGGAGTTCTGGGGGGTACTGGGCTGTGGAATGATATATACAATCATGGTTTCTCCAGTTAACAGAGAGTGGGTGGAGGGAAAACCTCTCCTTTCAGAGAGCAACACAAATCAAACTGACATCTATGAAGTACACACATGCTAAATCCCAGGGAACATCAGAGAAAAGCAAACAGAAGTCCTTTAAGACAATAATAGAGGCAAGAGACAGAGAAAAGGAAGATGGATGGGATCAGAGACGACCTCTAACCATTTTATATGGATCACACCATGATGTTGCTGCTGGAATGGTGACAGCAGTTGACACTGTTTACATTTTGCTTAGTTACATACTATCAGTAAGTGGAGAATGGAGAACTTACCCACCTTCATGGAAATGAGGAAGTACTAGTATCTTCACCTGCGTGATGGACTTTGATCACTGCTGCATGTATGAAGCTTTTCTTTTATGAATGTAGCCTCTCCCATTATCCTCCAGCCTCCAGCTCTTTTTTTCAGATCATGCAGAGTCTTTGGCCTTAATGTATGGGAACAAAAACAGCTCCATAAGTGATATACCATCTTTTCCTCTACTGTCAACAATTGACTGCTAGGATGAAATATATCAAAAAATGCCACTGTCATATTTGCATCTTGTTACTTGACTAGAAATTTATATTATATTATGAGCAATAAAAGATAGGAGTGAGAAATGCCATCCATAGAGGAATTAGTAATGTGTGACATACCCATGTACCTACCTATCTCGGTTAATGATGACTTTATGTTAAACTGTTCTTTCAATTGATAGAAAACCTAACAGTGCTTGCAATATTTGAAAAATGATGTATAGGCATAGCCTATACATGGACTTATATTTGGACATTTGGGCAACTTTTGTATTCATTTATTATTGACATTGTTATTTTCTTGTCTATTTTTCTGCTGAATTCAGTGAGACTCAAGGATACAGCGATATGTGGAGTGTCTGTTTGTGTGAAGGCAGTGTCTCACCAAATTAGAATCCTGCTTCCTCCATGCAATTTTCTCTGTCTCACATTTATAGCATTACAGTAACTTAAGCCTTCAGGGAGCTCTGGCATGGGCTGGTTCATGAGGTCAGAAAGAGTCAGAAGTGATTGAACAAATAAACAACAAAGTGCTGTAACATTCATTATAATTCTGTACCCAGGTTTCCCTGGATATTTTCACTTGAGAACTGTGTGAACTTAGGACTTAAGATTGGATCTCTAGATGTTCTTGGTCTCCAGCTCCTCAGTCCCAACCATAAGATCTTCTGGGGAGGCCTTGCTCTCGGTCCCACCACCATCACAGGTGCGATTGGCTGGGCCTTCTCAGTGATTGCTTCTCGGCTATGGAACTCCCTCCCTGGCAAAATTAAATCAGCCCCCTCCTTCCTATCCTTTAGAAAGATGGTAAAGACTTGGATGTGGGACCAAGCCTTTGGGGAAGTGCAATAACGGCAGCAATAGGAAATTTCACCCTGCTGACTGGATACAGGGAGGCTGTCTTGTGATGGTTTTAAATAATGGTTTTAATGTAAAGATAACTGATTTTAGTGTTTATGTATATTTAAGGTTTATTTTATGCTCTGGCATTGAATGTTTGCCATATATATGTTGTGCTCTGCCCTGAATCCCCTTGGGGTGAGAAGGGTGGAATATAAACGTTTTAAATATATAAATAGACCATCTAGGTGACAGAAATGGTATTTCAGCAAGAGTTTGTGGAGCCATAGATTCACCATTCCTAATCTACAACAGCTTCCCCGCTCCACAAATGAAGACCTGCTTCAGGTGGCACCATTTAACAACATCAAAGATAAACTCTTCCTCATTCCTAAAGCAAACTGCCTGGTTTCTAATAAGTGTAAGTGTAAGCAATCAAAATGGAATAATAGTGGAATAATATAGTTGTATAGTGTGTAATATATAGAATTAAGTTTAAACTAATTCCAGTCTAGTTTACAGGCGTATACTCATACATAATAACTAGAATTTGGTCTTAATTTCTATTCATTTCTCATTTAAAACTCTATATGTTAGGTCTTGAGGTGATCATTTAATCCTGCCCCACATTCAGATGTAAACGTTTTGTTTTGGCCTTGCACTTAGCCTGAATCTTAGAACTTGCTGTGATTGCGCAATGACATTAATTAGAACTGGTAACCAATCCTAATATTGCCTACAATATAATAAGTTTTGGTAGCAATAATCCATCAAACAAAAATACATGGGGAGATTACATATCTCATGTTGTGTACCTTCAAGCCATTTCCAACTTATGGTAATTCTGATGTGACCATATTGGGGTTTTATTGGCAAGATGTGTTTAGAGAGAGTTTTACATTCGTCTTCTTCTGAGGCTGAGAGAATGTGTCTTGCCAAAGGTCACCCATTGGGTTTCCATGGCCAGGTGGGGATTCGAACTCTAGTCTCGAGAATCATAGGCTGCTTCTGCATTGTAGGATTAATACAATTTGATGCCACGTCAGCTTCCGTGGCTCAATGTTATACAGTCCTAGGAGTTGTTGTTTTACAAGGTCTTTAGATTTCTCTGCCAAAGAATGCTGGTGCTTCACCTAAATGCAACTCCCAGGGTTTCAAAGCATTTGACCATAGCAGCTAAGGTGGTGTCAAACTGCATTAATTCTATGGTACAAATGAACCAAGAGTTTAACACTCAAATTACCTCAATTCCTGCAGTACCTGGTATTCATTAACGGTATCTCATCCAAGTACTTACTAGAGCTGATCCTCTGGTGCCATTAGAATATTTAGGCCATATATTGTAACAATTTTAAATTTATTGCAGCAAATTGGAAATCATTTAATGCATTAAAAACAACTGTTTTCATATTTTCCAATTAGTAGTAACATCTAGTCTAGCAGCACATATCAGATGTATTTTTAAAAAATCCAGAGCAGACTATTCTATTGATATTCCTAACCCACACAGAAGAAATGTAATTAGACTCATGGCAAGTGACAATTTATAATACCTTTAAACAAGTCCCGAGATGATGAACACAAGCTCTGGGAGGGTTAACTTAGGAGGAGATAGGCTTTATGATGTCAGCAGATGTATAACAAGCAGCTCAAGGTATTATTCAAAGTTGTGTTTTATCAGAACCATGATATCATGTAAACACCAAATCAAGTTGATTTTTAACAAGCTATTGTGGTTAGCTGGGCAATGGGGAGTAAAATTGGGACAGAGATGGGCTGGGACTGCTTTTACACTGGATTGTCTTCCCAAGTCATTGCTTTCTGTCCCTGTATTTGTTATTTTAACATTGATTCTACCTATGTCACATGCATATTGTTAAATAAGGTGCAGAAAACCAGTCTAGGACACAAGCTCACCTGTGAATCCTTAGACACATGCACACATCTCATGCAGCAGACTGGTTGTTACTTAGCATGGAAGGTCATGCATTTTAATAAATGCATGGAGTTGTTCCTCTCCTTCCCATGAGCCCAACATACAATGCATTCATGCTTTTGGAAGCCGGAAAACCAAAGAAAGATAGCTTTACACAGTTGCACTCACAGAAGATTAATTTTTGTTTTGTTTTGGGATTTGGCTTACAGTTATTTATCCCTTCAGTGAGCAAAATATCTTTATTACCAGGCTTACAAATTCATAATAATATTGGCATCGCATTTGGAATCCTAAAGATTCAATTACCTTCAGCTTCAGCCAAGGAAATGAGGCAGGCAGCATGGGGCAGTGGTTTGAGCCTTGGACCCAGGGCTTTTCCAGACAGGCCCTATATCCCAGGATCTGATCCCAGGGTTTCTGCTTTAAACTGGATTATATGAGTCCTCACTGCCAGATAATCTGGGATAAACAGAACGTCTGAAATCAGATTCTGGGATATAGGGATTGCCTGGAAGGGCCCTTAGACTGGATTTACACTACCATATAATCCAATTTCTGAATCTAGATGATCTGCTTTGAACTGGATTATATGAGTTTACACTGCCATATAATCCAGTTTAAAGCAGATAATCTGGATTCAGACACTGAATTATATGGCAGTGTAGATGGGGGGCCTAAGACTCTGGTAACCAGGTGTCGAATCTCTGCAGTTCTATGGGTGACCTTGGAAAAGTAATACTCTCTCAAAATGGCAAACCCACTCTGAAAAAAAATTACCCACAAAACTCCATGATAGGGACACATTAGGGTCCACTATAAATCGGAAATTAGTTATGGCACATAACAGACAGATGAAATACTGCAATTTTTTGGGTAAAATGCCACCAAATAATTATTTACTGTGGGATTTGTATGCTGTCATAAATGCAAAGAGACTTTGAGATAACTAACCATCTTATAGTATCAGATATATATAAACAGGTAAAAACAGACAACTGTACCACAGTGAGTTTTGTGGAAGACTACATTCAAGACTGAATTCATAAAGTGTAGAAACAAACAGTTTATCCACCCAGGAAAGATGGTCATGAGAATGGAACCTTGGAAGGACCTTTGGGGAAACACGAAAGCAAACATGAATAAGATTTTTTCTAGATACTTTGAAACCAATTGGTAATAACAGATGAGTATGGATTTATGATGAACCTGAACTACAAAACCTCGATATCAACTCAACTATCATAAGGACTCACAAATACAGAATTGACAAATAAGACCAGATCCAATGAGCACTATCCTCTTACACTCAATCGCTGCAAAGCCTGTTCAGGTGTTACTTAGTAAGAATCAAAATGTGAAGAGGGGAGTAATTTGCACCATCTCCTACAGTATTAGTTTCCTCATGTGGAAAGTGACAAGTTTGAAGAGAAGTTCCCGCTTATACAGAGACTCTCCATGTAAACAAGGATGCTAGACAACTAGGGTTCTTGCTCACATGGATACTCTCCAACATAAAGAGGAACCTCTCTTCAGATTTGTTGCTTCACACATCAAGAATAAGATGATGGAAGAGGCATAGAGAAGTGCTCCCCTCTTCACAGGTTGATTCAAACCAGCTAAGTAATGCCTGCATAAAGCTAGACTGCAGTATAATGCAATTGTATACTCAGATGTAAGAGCTGCCGTGTTCACAGGAATTGACACCACAATAAGTAAACATTGGATTGTAGCCTTGATTTGTTTTTGATCTTAAGTAATTCTTGAAATTCCAAACCTCTTCTTTATTATTGCTTCAACCATCGTTTAGTTAGTGGGTTGCTGTGAGTTTTCCAGGCTATATGGTATGTTCCAGAAGCATTCTTTCCTGACGTTTCACCCACATCTATGGCAGGCATCCTCAGAGGTTGTGAGGTCTGCTGGAAACTAGGCAAGTGGGGTTTATATATCTCTGGAAAGTCCAGGTTGGGAGAAAGAACTCTTGTCTGTTTGAGTAAATGTTACAATTGACCAGCTTTATTAGCATTGAATAGCCTTGCAGCTTCAAGATCTAGCTGCCTACTGCCTGGGGGCAGAGGTGGTTCAACCATTAAGCGAAGTAGGCGGTTGCTGTAGGCGCCATCCCCTAGGGGGCACCGTTGAGGCACCTCTGCCCAGGCGTGGCCTCCTGCTTCCACAGCCTGGCCTGGCCTCCGCAGCAGCCGGGCCACCATGGCAGTTAAAAGTGGCGCCGAGGTGCCTTCACTTTAAAGCAGAGGCGCAGACTCACTTCCTTCAAGTGCTTCCCAAGCTTGGTTGGTGACCCAGGTGTTTTGGACTCCAGTTCCCACCAACCGTGAGCATCAGCCAAAGCAGTGAGGCTGTTGGGAATTGAAGTCTCCTCCCTGGGGGCGTGGCCTGAGGAGGAGGCCACTCAAGTTCGGGCGTGGCGGCCGCAGCTTGCTTCCAGCACTGGCGAGGAATGGAGGGCGGTGGCATGGAAAGCGGGGGCCAGGGCGACGGAGGTGCCTATGGAGCGGCCAAGGCAGGCAGCCCCTCTGACCTGTGGCACTTCCTGCAGCAGCCCCAAGTCCTCGCCTGACTCCTCAGTGCCGTAAGCAGGGACTCAGGGCGGGTAGGGGGTTTCAGAGGGGGTTGATGGAGCTCTCCGAGCGCTCCCAGGGAGGGCTGAGGTTAGGGTTATTATCTGCAAATAATATTATTCATATTATTATCTGCAAATATTATTATCTCCTATTATTATTATCTGCAATTATTATTATTATCTGCTTCCTGATTGGTTGCTTCAGATACCTGGGCTTGAGGGAGGGAGTCACCAGCCTGAAGACTTTCTGAAACTCCCAGGATTTTATAGCATTGAGTCATGGCAGTTAAAAGTGCTGCCAAGATACATTTGTTTACTTTACAGCAGGCATAGGCAAACTTCTGCCCTCTGGTTGTTTTGGACTCCAACTCCCACAATTCCTAACAGCGAGGGGCAACCATGAAAACGATTTGCTCAACTATCTATGGCAGGCATGGGGCAAACTTCAGCCCTCCGTGTGTTTTGGACTCCAACTCTCACCGGCTGTTAGGAATTGTGGGAATTGCAGAGGGCCAAAGTTTGCCTCATGCCTGATCTAAGGCAAACAATTGGCATAAAAAAGCATACTGAGTTCAAGTTAACTAGCAAAGAAAGTGGGATGATGGTCATATGGGGAGTCAAGGTTCTTCTGGATTCTTGGACCAGTTCTTAAACACGCTTCGTGTATTCCAAGTAGACTCAAAAATACTTGTGGATTATCTGCCTTGATATTCTGGGTTATATGGCTGTGTGGAAGAACCCTCAGGGCTCTTCCACACAGCTATATAACCCAGAATATCAAGGCAGAATAACCCACAATATCTGCTTTGAACTGGGTTATCTGAGTCCACATTGCCCTATATCCCAGTTCAATGTTTGGTGCTAAATTTGCAAATATAGTAATTCCTACATAACATTACCATGTATTGAACTGCTTTTTCTGTCAATTTGTTGTAAAACATGATGTTTTGGTACTTAATTTGTAAACTCATAATGTAATTTGATGTTTAATAGGCTTTTCCTTAATCCCTCCTTATTATCCAACATTTTCACTTATCCAACGCTTTTATTTTTCAGTGATTGGTTTGGGGGGGGGGGGGGGCGCCAAAATTTTGTTCACCTACACTTGAAAATTACCTAGGGCCGGCTCTGCCTGGGGGAATCATTTGCTGGGAGGTGTTAGCTGACCCTGATTGTTTCTTGTCTGGAATTCCCCTGTCTTCTGAGTATTGTTCTTTATTTACTGTCTTGATTTTAGAGTTTTTTAAAATACTGGTAGCCAGATTTTGTTCATTTTCATGGTTTCCTCCTTTACGTTGAAATTGTCCACATGCTTGTGGATTTCCATGGCTTTTCTGTGTAGTCTGACATGGTGGTTGTTAGAGTGGTCCAGCATTTCTGTGTTCTCAAATAATATACTGTGGCCAGGTTGGTTCATCAAGTGCTCTTCTATGGCTGACTTCTCTGGTTGAATTAGTCTGCAGTACCTTTCATGTTCCATAGGACAGTAAATAGGATTGCAGGATGACTGTGGAGGCATAGAGATCTGGAATGGCTGCCCCCACTGCCCCAACAAGGGGGAAGATCCAAATCCTGGAGCAGATTCAGACCATCCCTGGTGATATTTTTAGCCCAAGGTGCAGCTGCATTAAGGGGTTAACACTGGGTGAAATCACAGTAGCCTGAATGCATTGTGTGGATGCACCAGGCTAACACAATATCCCCACTGCATTAAATGGCAGTATACAGGCAGTCCCCAAGTTACAAACGTCTGACTTATAAACAACTCATAGTTACAAATGGGGGGGGGGGTGAGACAACAGGAAGTGAGAGAAATCTACCTCTAGGAAGGGAAATCCACTCCTGAAATAGTTATCATGGGGAAAAGGTGTCTCAACTGTTTTGTGTGTGTGTGTGTGTGTATGTGTGTGTGTGTGTGTGTGTGTGTGTCAGGAGCAACTTGAGAAACTGCAAGTCATTTCTGGTGCAAGAGAATTGTCTGTCTGCAAGGATGTTGCCCAGGAGATGCCCGGATATTTGATGTGTTACCATCCTTGTGGGAGGTTTCTCTCGTGTCCACACATAGGGAGCTGGAGCTAACAGAGGGAGCGCACCCTCTCTCCCCGGATTCTAACCATCGACCTGTCTCAACTGAAGCATTATCACCTCTTCTTGTTTCCACAAAAAGTTAATTTAAAAAAGCAAATTATCACAAGGACAAAAAGTGAGGTAAAATCTTTTGGAAAGAGGCATTGATAGCAAAACAAACACCACAAGGATGTTACCCCTTCCATATACTACCCAAAACTAAAAAGTATATAGTTTTGACTGAAGTTTCAGTTAAAAATGTATTTGTTCTGACTGACATCCAAATTCAACTTTAGAATAAACCTAAAGAACCTATCTTGTTTGTATCTTGGGGACTGGTTGTAGATGCAGCCTAACTTTGGAGCTGTATGTCTCTGAATAGCTGAGAGATGGGCAGGATGGTACAAAATTGCACAGAGTGAGCTTTGTTTCTCTCTCTTTGTCTCTTGTTTTTGTTCTTTCCTTGCAAAAATGTATCAGTGATACTAAAATTGTATGGAATTTGATAGATTTCTTCCAAAGGAAATGTAATACAATCTTTGTTCCAAATAGGATTTCCACATTTGTAATTTCTACCTAGATATTGGCTGATCAAGAAAAGAGGCCTGTTCAATAAATATGGAATACAGTCTTGGAAAAGATACATTTTATGCTGGATTAAGGAATAACCGACTTGCATGGAACACGGCAGCCAATTGTCAGTATGCATTTGAGCATTTTAAAACTTTAATGGATGCCTCAAACTTGGAGAAGAGAGTAAAATGAGTTATTAACATTTGCTAGGAAAAGAGTGCTTGGAATTTGGGGAACCCCCCAAAGTGTGCATGAGCTGTTGTTTAAAGAAAGCAAAATCAATTGAAAGCCAGATAAAAAAAGGCATTGTGCAGAATGTCCCTGCTTAAAATGAGAACAAGAAGCGGAGCGTTGCAGTTAATTAGCTCCAGTCAGCATTGGCTGTTCTGCAACATTTCTTACAGTCGTATTCTGACTGAGCCTTAGAGTAAACATTTCCCACATGCTTGATGCAGAAAACCTGCCAGAAGATAAACATTTTAGCCATTCAAAATCTGGAGCCATCACAATGAATCTTTCCAATAACAAGTGAAAGGGTTTTTTTTTGAAATGCTTTGCTAAAGAACAGAATAAGCCGTTGCTCATTCCTGATTGTGTTCGTATTTGCCTGGAATCCTACTTTATTCTTAAAAGACAATCCGCACACCCACTCTAGTTGTGCCGAAAGTGGCTGGATTTACTTATGTTGATTTAGGCCCAATGAAATAAATGGGCAAAATCGGCTGAAATCCAAGTCCTTCAAAATTAACAAGCTGCATATTATCTAGTCATAGTTACTGTTTGAAAGTGGATCTTCAGTGTGCATTTTATTGCAATTGCTTTGCTTTTTTATTTACAAGATAATTGTTTTTTTCCCTATCAACTCCTCCTGTAAAATAGTCTAGTCAATGCATTAAAAATAATGAAGTGCTACATTACATCAATTAGGTCTATATTAAGTCTATCATGAGTAAAGTTAGACATTGCAAATATTGCCATTTTATTTCATTCTCTCAAAGAGAATGTGAGTCTCTCCTGCTGCTTTATCACCATTGGTTTGAGAGGAGATATATTTCTTAAGCACTGTTAAGTGACTATTCTATAGGAAAAAATGATAAGTTATGTTTTCCTTTTACAAAAACTATTCATGTTATATTCTTGATTCTGAAAACACAAAAAGTCAGTACAAATCAAATATCTATCCTTAATTCTTGGTCTCCAGAGGCTCATAAAACATTTATGTTTGGCCACTTTAATCTCACATTGAAAATGTCTTACTGGTGTGCATCTACATTATGCCAACTGTTTTAAATATTGATTAATAGTAATTTTGCAACAACAGTATAGTACTCCAGTTTATTAAGTCATTTAATATTGTGCTTTATCAGGCTCCTCAAAACAAGCCTAATGTTTTCCTGCTCAGTTAAAAAACAATTTTCACATTTTAAAAGGTGAGATTATAATTTGTTTTTCATTCCTTTTATGTTTATTTACTGAAGTACTGCAATCTGTCTGACACACAGAGAATTATTTGAAATAATATTTGAAATAAATATCATACTGAAAAAGAGCTAAATTATTCAACCTGAGGAAGAAAACCAAATGCGACAATGATGTGCTATATGGATTTAGTGTTTCTCATAAATCAGGTAATACTATTAAAGCATAGAGCCATCTTGGACAGAGTCACCTTTATTGGGAAAAAGTGAATAGGGTTTTGGAATGGGATTAATTGGCTGTAGGGAGGATAAGGGCTTCTGCTTTCAGAGACAAAGTACTTTGCATCATGAATCTGCTTGTTATTTGGAGAGGGGAGTGCATTTCTGGCTTGGTTGCTGATAAATATCTCTGGCATCTAATCCATGAAATCTATTGATTTCTATCAGCAACTGGAAAAACGATTCCATAATAATTTTAAACTTTTGTACTAAAATATATTCAGTGCAGAGATCTAACTATGCAGATGCTTCCACCATATAGCTCTATTATATGGTTTTGAAAACATGCCCACTTTTTATATTTTGTGTGTTCTATTTGCACATTAAAAAAGCAAAATAAGCCAAGCATGTTCTCTTTTTCTGTCTATCATCACACGCATACTTATACTGTTTTAATGAATAAAACCTTAGTATTTTTTAAAGTTATGTATACATCTGTAAAAACAGCCTTCAAAAACTACCCTTGGAAGCACTCTTGTAAAAGCAAGAATGATAACAAAAAAGAATGGTTGAAACAGCTCTTTGGACAAAATCACAATCCATAAGTGGGAATAAAGAGAGTATTCCATTAGCAAACACCACATCTAGTATAGTAGTCTGAATAAGGGAAAGTTTGCTTTTGAAAAGTTTGTTTTATTGAAGTCTGGATAGGAGAAATACAGGTGGGGAAAAGCAGAAATCTCTGAATGAATACATTCATTCTCCCCTCTCTCTCTGAGCACACACACACACATATAGAAAATTTAAGTCACATCAATTTTTGAGATAAAAGACTAATTCAGTCTGTGTATACACACAGAAACAATGCCTAAACTTGATGTAATATAGTGCGACTTTCATACATGTTCCTTTATTTTTGAAAACATAAAATTCCATTCAAACTAACTAGTGATTATTCTGCTAAGCATTCTCTCTAATACATAAAATTATATCACCAGGATAAAGAAATATTACAACATTATTTTATCTGTTTATCTAGTCTGAAATAAGCACCATGAATTCAGTGTCACTTTCAAATACATATGTGTAAGTCTGAAGCATTCATGTTACCTCTGATCAAACAATTCCATAAACAGGAATATATATATATATATATATATATATATATATATATATATATATATATATAGAGAGAGAGAGAGAGAGAGAGAGAGAGAGAGAGAGAGAGAGAGAGAGAGAGAGAGAGAGAGAGAGAACCGAATCAATTCTCAAGCCATAGGTCATTAAAAGTCCAACCATACAAATCAGAAAATCAAGAAACACCAATATAATCAAGTTAAGACTGGGTTGCTGTGAGTTTTCCAGGCTGTATGGCCATGTTCCAGAAGTATTCTCTCCTGACGTTTTGCCCACATCTATGGCAGGCATCCTCAGAGATTGTGAGGTCTGTTGGAAACTAGGCAAGTGGGGTTTATATATCTCTGGAAAGTCCAGTTTGGGAGAAAAAAAACTCTTGCTTGCGGCAAGTGTAAATGTTGCAATTGGCCAGCTTGATTAACATTTAATGGCCTTGCAGATTCAAAGCCCGGCTGCTTCCTGCCTGAGGAAATCCTTTGTTGGGAGGTGTTAGCTGGCCCTGTTTGTTTCTTGTCTGGAATTAAGATTATTTATACACAGACCATTGCATGTGCCAAGTGAGCAACATTTGCAGTTGTTCTCCTCTCACCAGTACCTTGCAAGTGTTCTCGCCTCTTTTCCCTAATTAGACCCATGATCATACACAGAAGAAACTATTTCCAGTATCCAGAGTGTGTTTTCTCTATATATGGTATAGATTAATGATGAGCAATTCTGGCCTTTTAGAAGCTGTTGAACTGCAGCTCTGTTTATCCTTAGCCAGCACAATTGTGGGAGTGGATGCTGGGAGTGTCAGTGCAAAATGTTTGGAAGACTATAATGGTTCATTCCTGATATAAATAAGTAAATAATGTGACAACTCCATGTTGTTTCTTCTCTACAGATTTGGAAGAAATCCGCTGAAATTGTTTGGACATATTAATAATGAAGCATCTAAATCCCAGTTATGTTAATTGGTCTAATCTGATCATAACAAAATCATAAGAATTTAAGAATATATGGACCCTGCCAGATGAGATGAAAAGTTTATCCATTCCAGCTCTCTTTTACAGGAGACAACCAGATTTCTACATGAAGTGCAAAGTAAGATATATGGGGAAAACTCCTCCACCAATGTTTTGCATCAACTGGTATTGCAAAGTGGATGCCCTCTCAACCAAGTTTATCCTCTGAGGCGGGATCAATACCGTCAGAATGCAGATTAACTACTTTGATCTGTATTATATGAGTCAACACTGCCATATAATCCAGGTCAATGCAGTTAATTTGCATTCAGAACCTCGATTATATGACAGTGTAGATGGGGCCTGATAGTGGAAAATATAGCTTGGTCAAAACTGAAACATTGATCTTACATTAAATCTATTTAACTGTTTTGAGAAACTACAGAACATTGTATTCAGTGAATCCATAGCTATGGTTTGTATTGTTCTAGATCAGTGGTTCCCAGCCTTTTTTTGACCAGGGACCACTTTGACCAAGGATCACTCTCCAACATTAGTATCAAGAGGGTTACAAATCAGTTTTTGGTGAACTTTAAATTCAGTTTGTTTATTTAGAGTGGTGATTCAAAAAACTGAATTAGCTAGACCACATCAGCTCTAGTTTCTGATAAAAAATATATGCCATCCAGTAGTCTCCATCTGTTCACCCACACAAAACCATATTTAATGATCTAGAGCTGATTTTTCGCCTCATATTTCACAGACCTTATTTTAGGTCTCGCGGCCCACCACTGGACCGTGGCCCACAGGTTGGGAACCACTGTTCTAGATTAAACTAGTATCTGTGAAAAATGAAGCAACGCTAGATACATAGATAGATCTATCTATATATACATAGATACACAGATATTACACTACACACACACACACACACACACACACACACACACACACACATATATATATACCATGGTAGGCACCCTTTCAGAGGAGATATTATTTTCCATATAAAAAGAGGAGAAATTTCTCTCTCAAGATGGGTGCTTGTCATAAGTGTTAAGGATTCAAGTATAGCCACAAGCATAAATAGATAGTTTTTTTTACTAGTTTTGTATTCAATTGTCATGATGTTCCAATTTTAAAAATCTTTCAAAGGAGTATATGTTCAGTGTTTCTGTCAAAAATAAAATTCAGTTATTGTCCTGAAAAAAATTATTTTTGGTTTGAAAGTAATGCTTTTGTTTCATACTTCAGTTTTCAAAATTTATTGTTAGTTCTTCATACAGCCTCTGCCACATTCCTATGGAGTACTATGTGAATTCACTTTATATAGTAATAACAATAGTTTTATTATCCACCTCTCCTTGCAGCTGTTTAAACAGGTGCAGAAGAAATTAGATTCCTTATTTTCTTCCATATAGTGCTTTTTTACATTTTAAAGAGATGCTGTAGGTTATTGTTGCTACCTTGCTTTCCATAGTTGGCAACTACAGTTATGTAGTGACACATGAGTCTTGTACTAGAATAGTTTATGTACTGGAAAAAGCATCACCATATTTTGTGAGAGAGCAACAATACTAATACTTAAAAAGGTTCTTCAAAAGGAAAATTTAGCTTAGCTCTAAGTTTGTAAAAATTAGTGCAAGTAAAAATTGTCAATGTTTGTTCTAGTGTCAGTTTCAGGATTCTGAAAATCTTATTAAGTTGGTTGAAAAAATACCTTAGATATAGTCTTCATCTGCAGGTATTTGATAGGTAAAGTTAGCATCTAGTTTCTTATGTATTGCAAAAGAAGGCATCTTATGAATCAGGGATCAGCTTTTCAGAAATAGGTGGCACATAGGTAGCTATTTGGGAATAGTATATTTAAAGGATAAGTTTCCAGTAGCAGGATGGTTTCTGCTGACTGAAAAAGATGTGAGATTCTCAAAATGGAATTGATTCCCAACACTACTCTTCTGTTAAAATGAAGAGGAGAATCTATTTCCTAAGGTATGTACTTAAAATTCCATATTTCAACCTGTAATTAATGACTCAATATATTAATTAACTGAGCAAAACTGATGAATATTGGAAGTCTCTTACTGCATGTAGAGCTATGTATATGCACCAATAATGATATGCTCACTGCTATTGTTCTTTTTATGTCATTTATTTATGTTGAGTACATCAGCAATACCTTTTTTGTGTGTCAGGAGCGACTTGAGAAACTGCAAGCCAATTCTGATGTGAGAGAACTGGCCGTCTGCAAAGATGTTGCCTAGATGTTTTTATGTTTTTACCATCCTTGTGGGAGGCTTCTCTCACGTCCCCGCATAGAGCTGGAGCTGATAGAGGGAGCTCATGCACACTCTCCCCAGGTTGGATTTGAACTGGCAACTTCAGGTCAGCAAACCAACTTTCAAGTCAGCAGGCTGCTGACACAAGGGTTTAACCCACTGCATCACCGGGGGCTCCTATTGGTAATACTGTCAAATACGCTAGGTATTATTTACCTATATTCAGTCTTGTGAGGCTTAATTCAAACAAATGAAAGGTAATAAAAACTGTTACAATCTTCAGATGGTAAACTAGATGTCTTTTAGATGTGATCTCCAGTATATGGTATTTGATTAAACAGAATATTATTTTATGTTCCATTAAGCAGAAGCAACGCATGCAATTTAGAGAAAAATCAGAAAAAGAAGTAGGATAAATGTGGAAGGGTATGTAGCAGAGGCACTGCTTTTTTAAGCAGTTCCTGGGCTCAGTTAAAATCTTTGGTAAGGAAGCCAGTGAAAAAACACCAAACAGCTCTGAGAGGAAGGAGCTGAAAGGCAGAAGCTACAAGTCAAGGCAAGGGTTGCATGTGTCTCTTTTTAGTTCTGGGAAAGTAAAGGGTAGTGGAAAAAGACTTGAAGAACAACTGGAGTGAAGTCTTTCTTGGCTGCCTGGCTGAGGAGGACATCCAAGAGAGTTGGAAACCCAGAGAGACTAGCAAGGAACAAGCCAATCTACAAACAGGAAAGCCAGACAAGGTGGCTAAGTAAAATCGTGGATTTGGGTAGATGAAGTGAAGCACCCTTTGTGTCCCGGCACTCATTGTCTTGGTTTTTTTTTTTTTGTGGTTTTGCCTGCTCCTTGAGTCTCTAAAACACCCAAGCTATCCCTGCTTGGGCTCCTGGGACCACTTGCCAGAATCCTATTGAGACTTGTATCCTGTAGCCACTGACTGAAGCTTGTACTGCAGCCAGTTTTCTTTGGCTGAGGACTCTTTTACCTTAAAATAAAGACCTTTCTTCCTACCCGAGAGACTCTGGGTGTGCTTGGGAGTACATGCAAGCGGGGGTGTTTGATGTACCTACCTTTCCCATGGAGGATACAGCCTCGGTGACAAGAATACAAAGGACAGAGCATCATGAAAATGTATTTTACTGCTAATGGTTTGCAGGAAGACATTAAGGCACAAAAGGCTGCAGTGTGTCATGTGGAAAGTGAAAGGAGAGAAAGACAAATGGAACAGCATAAGTTTGAGGGATGGTAAAGCAGTCACTTTCCAAGGTCCCAGTATTTTAATACCAGAATAGCTTTTGTTAAATAACCTGCATTTGACTATGAATATCAAGTTATAATGAATAAGCCTTCCATTAAGTTACTTCCTTAAAAACAAATGAAGTAACTTAATGGATGCCTTATTCACTAGAACTTGACGTTATTTAACAAATGTATACATTTACAGAAATATAGGAGCTGTAGACTAACCCATCCCCATGCCACCCCAAATTCCCACAACTTAAATTATGTCATTGTTTCTTAAACATCCCAATGTTAATTTTAAAGCTATATGTCTCTTTCAGGTTAAAACATTCTACACAGTTGATTAAAAATGGTAGGAAAAGAGAGAAATTATTATTCGTATATACGTGCACACACACATCACCATTGAGTTGCCTGTCAGCTTACGATGATCCTATGAATTTCACAAGAGTTTAGAAATCAAAGGATAGTTAGAGGTAGGTTTGCCAGTTACTTCTTCTGAAATACTTACTCTTATCTTTTTCTTAAAACTGGGACTCAAGGCAGCTTTTAATAACATGATACAGATAAAAATATATAGGTAAAACATACAAAAATGTATTATAATTCTGTCTATACAATTTAAAGCAATTTTAATATATGTATTTTAAAGCCAGGAAATATAAACTATTATTTCCCTGTAAACAGTAAGTTCCTACAAACTTGTGAAAGTAAAAAAGTCTTTACTGATTATGAAAAAGAGGTGGCAGCTTATAGCTAGGCATATAGGCAGGCAATCAAGAAGGGAAAAATAAAGGAAAATAATTTCATTTTTGGCAAGAGGCTTATTTTCCTATTTAGACCTTCATCTACACATATTAAGACGTAGGGCCCTTCCAGACAGGTACTATATCCCGGGATTTGATCCCAGGTTTTCTGATTATCCTAGATTATCTGGCGGTATGGATTCATATAATGCAGTTTAAAGCAGAATAATAAACCAGAATAATTTGGAATTCCAGATAAAGGATATTCAACCCGTATCACTGATGAAGGATAAGTGCCATTGGCAAGCTATTGGTGCTCATCATTATTAATTTTTAAAACGGCTCTTGCAGGGTTCTATAGATGATTTATTAATGTGAGTGGAAATGATGCATTCATTGATTATTAACAATAAGTGGGAAAACGTAGCATTTCCAGTTTGCCACAAAGCTAAAAAGCTGCCATTGAGTCAGGGCATCAGATCATTAATTGATCTGTTCCAATTTTGTCTATTCGCCAGGGTTTTGAGCAGGATTCTTGCACCAGCTTAGCTGAGGATGCCAGAATTTGGTCTTGGGAACTACCACATATAGGCCAGGTGCTCCATTGGCCTACCTAGCCCAGTACCATCAACATGGATAGCAGCAACTCGCTATGATCAGGATTCTGTGGGTACATTAATGTAACAATGTGTTCCACTAGCAAAAGTGGCTTGGAAATAGCTTATTCTGTGGCACAGGTCATTTTTCATATCATTCTTATGAAAACACTTTGTATTGAGGAACCACTTGAAAGCCAAGTTTTCCATGACTTGGTTTAAAAAAATAGATATGTGGAATCAGTAGCCTTCTCTTCCAGTAGATGTTATCTGACTTCCTCCATGCCTGTTGTTTCTGTAGCCCTTTTCCTATTGCTGCAGCTCTGCTACTTGTTTTTGTTAACAAATCAGCTTCACCTTATGGTTATCCTATGAATATGATCTTCCAAAAACCTTCCTTGGTCATCAACAGCCATTCTTAGGTCTTGGAAATTGTTTATCTGTCAATTGTGGTGTGCCAATCAGATGAGAAAGATCCATCTAGTTGAGTCATGTTCACTTTGACATTATATATATATATATATATATATATATATATATATATATATATATAGAGAGAGAGAGAGAGAGAGAGAGAGAGAGAGAGAGAGAGAGAGAGAGAGAGAGAGAGGGGGGGGGGAAAACTAGTACATGAGACAACTCCATTTGGAAGAAACCTGAATAATGTTGCTAAAATAAGTTTAATTTTGGCTGAATCTCTCTAGACTGAATCACATAGCCACTGGAATGTAAAATGAGACTGAATTGTAGTTTAAATATGATAAATTTGGGTGCTAGCTGGAATGACTCATATAGCCTTTTAATGTATTTTTCTATTTAAAATTGCATAACTGCACTGGCTTAGTTCTTTCCTTATCTCTTGATGTCATAAAATGCTATTTCACTAAAATTTACTAAAATAACTCATATAACAAAGTTTTTTCTCCCAATTCCATTAGTAAATTGCAAATGCTTAATTATTCCATTAATGTCAGGGTTGGATAGGAGCTAAAGCAAAAAGAGGGAAATGCGCTTTAGGTCTACGCCATAATGCTTGTTGGGTTCCTGGATGTTCTTCCCTTGTCTGTGACATTAAATGGGAAAAAATATAAGTAATTAAACATTTCAAAATGCACAATTTTCTTACAAATACATAAATGACTGCAGACATGATCTATCTGAATTTCTCACCTGTATACTTTCCACTGATTTCAGCAGGGTTTACTGAGATGCTCCCAGAGGATTTTGCCCTGTGTTTTAGAAGTTTTACTATTAACTCTATATTTGATTTTATCTGATTATGACATAAATGCAGACACATTAAGAGGGCTGATGTCAGCAATCAGGACTGCTTGTTACACAACATCAATAACAGGGACTCAGGTGTGAAACAACTGTAATTATAGGTATTTAGCCCAAATGTACGTCAGTTGTAACTGATTAACCATAAAGACTCGCACAGTTAATTGAAATACTTTATCAATGAATGTCTTGACGTAGTAGCACAACTAAAAACATAAACACAACATTCCACTGACAGGAGAAGAAAATCCCCACATGTTAACATGACTGTTTCCAGAAGAATACCTGCATCAGTCTGTTGCTGCCACAAATGTATCTTGTGGCATCTTAGAGATAGGAGGAACACTTTTACTTTAGTGGAAAGGAAGTACAAAGATTGGGATTTTATTTTATTTTTTGTTGGGGTGCGGGGGGGGGGGGGGGGGAGACTGCAATTCTTGAAATGCAGCCACTAGGACTGGTCTTGACCAGGATGATTTTTGGGAAAGGCAGCCATATGATTGCTCTGTTAGTCCTTAATCTTCACATTTTCCTCATTGGGAGGGAAAGTAATGCAACAAGCCCCCTAGTGTTAAGTGAGGTCTTCAGGGACTTCTACACTGATCTTTCAGTGACCCCACTAATGCCACAAACATTATAGTGGGATTGCCAGACTGACCACAGATTTCCCTCTGCCAAACTCACCTTGTTGTTTCAAATCCCTTATATTATTTTCAGCAATATGGCTGTTCACACTCCACTTTTTCTCCCTGTCATGCATAACAATAAACATATTTTTGGTTAAGTGGCAGTACACTAACACTGATATGCAAGTATATGCATACACTTAAAAAAAAACTTCATAGTAAAGGCAGTTTAAAGCCCAAAGAAAACATTGCAAGCAAATAATCAAGGATGTTGAGTGTCAGGATTACAGTGACTATAAAGTGGGTATGATTTTAAAAAAATCCATACAGAGAAGCCCAGAATCAGCCTTACCTCTAAACAAGATGAATTGTTTTGAGGAGCAAATTTTGGGCATGTAGTAGGGCAGCAAATGTTAACCGTTTTCCCTGCCAAGGTGTTTATGAATTTTTTCCGGTCATGTACTAAAGCAAGTCTAGGTGAATTTGCTCCTTTACCTCAGGCTTCAAAGTATCTCCAGTTACCTCAGAGGGTCCTATTGAGCCCTTTCAAGGGAATGAAGGTCACAGGTTTCTTCTGAAGTGCCCCAGTTAAGGGGTAAAGGAGAAGCAAGTATTCCAGGAAGCATAAGAGTAAATGCTCTGCCAATAGTGGGACACCTCTGACCAATCTCGGGCCAGGAAGAGCCTGCTGACTTTTCCACAATGGACCAATGGGAACACAGGGAGGGAAATTCAAGTGGATGTCAATGTTAATCTATGGAATATCTACTATATAAAAATACCTATTGTTTCCTTATTTGAGATGCTTACATACTTTGAGCCATTGGAGCCATGTGAGTATTCCTTCTGCAGATTGAATAAACTTCTGTCATTTGCCTTCACACTGGTGAGTTTCTGATTACTCACCTCAGCCTGAATTCGCATTTAGTGGAACTCGCCAGGCTTCAATTCCTTCGGTATCTGCAGAGTAGCTGAAATTACTAAATTTTTCAGCTTCAGCTGAATATCATAAAAAGGCTCCACCCCACTTCCTACGGCTATGCATAGATACCTTTATCCACATGAACAAGATGACACATTTGATCCTTGGGACATATATGCATTTTTTAGACCAACTCAGGTATCTCATCACATTTGCCAGTCTTCCACATTTGACCCAAAGTCTCTAAAATTCAGAACTCATCTTTGGATCTTAAGTGGAGCTTAAGATGGCATTTTCTGCCTATTTTCCCTCATTTTCCTAACAGCTCTGTAATGGTTGTTGGGAATCATGAAAAAATATGTAATGTGTAACAGGATTAGAAAATATGTGTGAATGGTTCTCAGGGGAGAATAAATAGGTTGCTTGCCAAGTCAAGGAAGAATATCAGCTCAGAAAAACAGACCACAAAAGATGCCTTTTTATTATTATGGCCTCGGGAAAAATATGTTACTTCATTCAACAGCAAATGTCTGTTTTCGTGAGGCCTTTTGGCTTGACGAGAAAAGCAATCACATCCAAGGTCTGGTTTTGTTTGCCATCTAGTAATGTCACAGGGTGTTTCTGAATTTCTGAAAAGCTGTGATCAGAATGTTGAAAGATAGCAAGCAGTTTAGTAAAGCTCCTTTGTGGAGGTGGCTGAAAGTTCTTTGTTCCTTTAGTACAGAAGAGTTTGCTCCAGAAGATTTCCACAGATCATTGGAGAACAATCTTTTCCAAGCATGAATCCTCAAATGTTGCTGAACTACAACTCTCATCATTCCCCACCAATACAGAGTGTCTAAGAAGGTGAGAGTTGTATTCCAATATCTCTGGACCTCTTTCCTTTCCCGCACTGTTTTCCAAAGTAACAGATAAAACAAAATGAACAAACAAAAATCACTGGATGCAATAGTTAGAAAGCAACTAAACCATCATAAAATTAAAACCAGTTCAAAACATAAATAATTAAACAACAAGTCTAGCACATTATACATGCCCTGTTTGGCTAAAAATAACAATTCTCAAAGCCTGCTGGAATAATAAGTGGTTTATCTGTTTGCAGAAAGACAGTAAGGAGGGGACCAGTCTAGCCTCTCTGGGAGGAAACTTCCAGAGTTTGGGAACAGTCACTGAGAGAGCTCTCTCCTGTGTTTCCATTAAATCAACCTTTGAGGTACAAGTGTCTCCACAGAGTTCCTATATCAGAAGTAGTAGTGCACTATACTGCATTTCACATCATGGTTACTGCAAAGTTTAAACCAGGGGTCCCCAAACTACAGCCCGCGGGCCACTTGCGGCCCCTCGGAGCCATTTATCTGGCCCCCGTGGCAGTGGCTCCCTCCTCCTCCACCAAGGAAGGTGCGTGTGGCATGAAGGAGAAGGAGAGAAGGGCACACACCTTTCTCGACTCCCTCACCCCATGGGCACCTTTCCCGCTACCTCCACCACCAAAAAAGCGTGCACAGGGCATGGGAGGTGGAAAAGGCACACACATTTTTCTCCTCCCTCACCCCATGTGCACCTTTCTCGCCACCGCCACCGAGGAAGGTGCGGGACTGCCACTGCTGCGGAACTCACACACGGGGCGAAGGAAAGGCATGTGCCTTTCCTCCCTCACCCTACATGTGCCTTTCCCGTTGCCGCCGCTGCCACCAAGGAAAGCGCTCATGGGGCGAGGGAAATGTGCACGCCTTTCCTCCCTCGCCCCATGCGAGCCTTTCCTGTTGCCGCCACTGCTGAGGAAAGTGCTCACGGGTGAGGGAAAGGCATGTGCCTTTCCTCCCTTGCCCCACACAAGCCTTTCCCACTGCTTCTGCATTTATAGCGTCAATGGAATGCAGCAGGAGGTTCACTGGGCTGGTTGCTTTTGGAAGAAGCAAGGGTAATGACTTCTGAAGGGCATTTTTACTCCTGGGAAAGTCAGCGAGTATTTCCAGTGAAGGGAAAGCAATGTCCTGTGGCAGCTTTAAAAGCAGAAAAATGTATTATAATATGAGCTTTTGTGAAACTTATAATCAAATAATTGTTGTTTTGTAGTAGTACTGTTAGATGGCCCAAGGGGTCTCTTCCAACCCTCTTTATTATTTTTATGATGATGATGATGATGATGATATTGATGATTAACATTGAGGCTGTATTTGTTCCCCTTTTTTTAACTTCAAAATAAGATATGTGCAGTGTGAATAGGAATTTGTTCATAGTTTTTTTTAAAACTATAATCCAGCCCTCCAACCGTCTGAGAGACCGTGAACTGGCCCCCTGTTTAAAAAGTTTGGGGACCCCTGGTTTAAACAATGGAGCCTGAGACAGAATTATAATACAGCATGTTATATTGTCCTCCTAGTGAGATTACACCCCTGAAACTGTAAAAGTTGCCAGAAGTTAGAGCTACACCACAAAGAGGAGTGAAAGTGTTATTCATTCATGAGGACTTTATCACATGGGCCTACTGCTCGCTGGTTTTGCATCGTAGGGCCCTTCCATACAGCTATAATCCACAATATCTGCTATGAACTGGGTTATCCACACTGCCATATAATCCAGTTCAAAGTGGATTTTATACAGTTGTGTGGAAGGGGCCATAGTTGAAGTCGCCAATTACTACTAGATTTTTCCTTTTTGTTACAATACTTCAACAAAACTGAAACACAAACATTGTTTTATTTCAGGTAGTTAACAGCTATTACAAAGTATTGAGCCTATAAAAGACTATTGCTTTCCAAAACAGAAATGGAAAAATAGGAACAGCCTCATTTGGTGGTGAGAGGGATGATGGGAGTTGTAGCCCAATACACATTATTTCAATTCTAAAATCACAAACATCTCTCACAGGAGAAAAATGTGGTGGGCAAGCAATAGTGATCCTAGACAGGAATTCATCATCTGGAGAAATGCTGAAAGAAGAGGATTCAGAGTAAGAAACCCAGCTTGTTTAATTAAAGGTACTTTGGGACCTTTGCCAAGATATTTATACAAGCTGCTCCCTGAAGTAGCAGGCTGAAAGTGAAATATCAAAGAGGGAGGGCCCTCATATGGGCACTTTGTAACCACTGCTGTTATCCTCGATTTTTCAAGAAATGAAAACTGCAGTTTTTAATAGCAGTGCCAGCTTGTTTGTTTCCATGATTGCTGCTGTAAATAAGAAAACAACATTGCCCCTGGAGTATTGGTGGAGGGGGGGGGGGTATTGTGTATTGCAGTTTGCTTCAAATACCCACCACCTTCGAGGGCAATGTACATGTGTGTGTGTGTGTGTACACATACTGAAGGCTATGCAAATTACAGCTCCCCCAGGAGTGTGAGAAATGAGCCTCTCTATTTTGCTGATATTAAGGCAGCCTGAAAGATTAACAAGCTTGGTAATTAGGCAGACTGAAAGCCTGCCCAATGCGTTGCACCTTTCCAAGACTCTGTGTTGATTATTATTACCTTGATACAATGGCCTCCAAGTACAGTTCAATGATTTCAATATAAAGCACCAACTTGGTGCCCACCTTTGCATTAGTTTGGGAGAGGTGTGTGAGCACACTGGGCTCTTTTTCTTCACAGCAGCAGCGACGACAACAAAATTATCAATGAAAAGAAGCATTTTAAACAAATTAAGTTTGTACAAAGTGAAGGGTGGGAGCCGGACAACAGAAATTTCCATCTGAAAATATTCCTCAGCAGGGAGAATACCGCCCCCCCCCCCCCACACACACACACATCACTTCTACCACCACTACTAGGTACTTCACAGAGGTATGGGTGGCAACAATTACACACATAAACATTTATTAATTAGTGTATCTCTGTGCCATAAATAAATACATAGAATCACAGAATTGAAAGAGACCCAAGACAATTCAGTCAAACCCCCTGCCATGCAAAAACACACAATCCAAGCACCCTTGACAGATGGTCTTCCAGCCTCTGCTTAAAAGCCTCTAGAGCAGTGCTTCTTAACCTGGGGTCCCAAAATGTTTTTGGCCTACAACTCCCAGAAATCCCAGCCAGTTTACCAGCTGTTAAGAGTTCTGGGAGTTGAAGGCCAAAAACATCTGGGTCCCAGAGGTTGAGAACCACTGCTCTAGAGAAAGAGACCCCACCATACTTTGAGGAGGCAGCATATGCCGCTGCCAAACAGCTCTTACCAACAGGAAATTCTTCCTAATACTTAGATGGAATCTTATTTTCCTGAAATTAAAATCTATTGCTGTGTGACCTAGACTCTCCAGACCAGCATAAATATATACAAACAAATGTCACATTGTAAATGTATGCACAGGGTCACTACTAGGAGAAAAAAGAGGTATCGGCTCCTTTAAATAGCAAAAGAAACCATTGCCATGTAGTAGGCTTGCTCAAATAATTCGTTTTCCCCGTTTACCGTTATTGATTCGTTATTTTCGATTGTTTTGAAGCAATATCGAACCTTGGTTGTCCACACGTCTGGATATCGCGGTTTCGAATCGTGAGAGGCCGTTTTTTCTAATTTCTTCGTTTTTTTCGTTAAGAAAAAAAGCTTTTGCAAAGCACCCAAACTCCTTTCCTTTTGCCCCTCAGCCAATGGGAGGCTCAGCCAATGGGAGGGGGCGAGGGGGAAGGAGGCCGAGGAGGAGGAGGAAGACGGAGGGGGGAAATGGCCGCCGCCGCCGCCGCCTCGCCTCAGCTCAGTGCATTAATTAATTGGGCCTTAATGAGCCCCCTTCCAAGCCAAACCCACCAGAGAAACACCCTCAATGCAAACCTTGCAATGTCCTTCTCTCCTTCTTGGACACAAAGGCAAAGGGAGGAGGCACTTCGGGTTCCCAAGCGACCTGAAAAGAGCCATAGAGAAAGGGAGAGCCAGTGCGCATGCTCCACCCTCCAAGGCACACAAGGGGGGAGTTCGCATGGGAGCCGGAAGTGTTGGGGCCTCCGTCCCTCCCTTGCTTTTCCTCTTTGGTCTCCCTATCTTGAACACAGAACACGCATGAAAAAAAACACACCATAATTTCACAATATATAGTTTAAATAACAAAAGGAAGAGGAAGGAAGAGGCCCGGGATGCGAGGGGGTGTGGGCCAGGCCCGTCCTCGGCTGCTCCCAGGGGCCCAGATTCGCACCCTCCCTCCCCCCAATACAGGTCTCCAGTCCATACCACGCTACATGAACTTGAATGGATACTGTGGTTGTGTTGTCGAAAGCTTTCATGGCCGGGATCACACTGTTGTGGTATGTATTCCGGGCTCTATGGCCATGTGCCAGAAGCATTCTCTCCTGACGTTTCACCCACATCTGTGGCAGACATAGAGGTTTTGACGTCTGTGCGAAGCTAGGCAAGTGGGGTTTATATATCTGTGGAAGGTCCAGGGTGGGAGAAAGAACTCTTGTCTGTGGGAGGCAAGTGTGAATGTTGCAATTGGTCACCTTGATTAGCATTGAATAGCCTTGCAGCTTCAAAGCCTGGCTGCTTCCTACCTGGGGGAATCCTTTGTTGGGAGGTATTAGCTGGCCCTGATTGTTTCCTGTCTGGAATTCCCATTTTCTGGGTGTTTCTGGGAAGGTAATGGCACTCCATGTAGTCATGCCGGCCACATGACCTTGGAGGTGTCTATGGACAACACTGGCTCTTGGGCTTAGAAATGGAGATGAGCACCAACCCCCAGAGTCAGACATGACTGAACTTAACGTCAAGGGATACCTTTACCTTTACCTACACACACACACACACACACACACACAAGCAGGGACTATATATATATATAATATATACACAATATATATCACACACACACCAATTTAACAAAGTTTCAGCCACAAAAACAAAGTTTCTGAAGTAGAACAATGACTTTCACAGTAAAGACAACCCAATTTAACAGGAAATAAGACTTTCAAACCAGGAACAGATTACTGCAATTATTAAAAAAAGGTTTATTATAAAAGCTATGAAAATTTGCCAAAAATCAGAGGATAAGGGAAACGTTCCACATTTTGGTGAGCTATCAGTGTTAAATGTGTTCTACCACTGTACCAAGTTTGAAGAAGATCACTCAAAAAATGAGGGCGGGAGAGCCCCCTAAGTCCCCCCCCTTCGGGCTGTTTTTGGGCCACCGCGCATGCGCGTCCGCCATTAACGAATTAATTTCGAAAATAACGAATTTTCGTTAATTTCGAAAAATTTTGGGGGCCAAATTCGTTATTAGCAACAAAAACGAAAAATTGCCCCCTCTAGTTTTGAAACGAGTTTAGAATCAAATTTTTCATGGATCGATCAAGCCTACCATGTAGTGTTTTAACCCATTGACTAATATTCTCAGGCATCTTTCAAATAGTTTCATTCAAAAGATTCTGAGAGTTTGGGGAATTTTTAAAATTCTTACAAGATTAAACTGTACAGGCTTTCAAATAATCTTATTTCCTCCTTCCCCAAATTAACAGGGATTTTTAAAAAAAAATAACCAGAAAGCCATTAACTGAATCATGACAAAAAACATCTTTTATTCATTCAAGCTTTCCTATCTTGAAAATTCTTTGTTAGGTTTTTTTTAAAAGACTAAAAACAGCTGACCAGCTCACATTTCTTGGTTGGTGTTCCATGTCAGATTTTGAATTATGTGTGTATGATCTTTTGTGACTATTTTGGAACTTTGGAAAAAAAATATTTCAAAACACGGCAGCCAGATTGGTCACGGAAACATCCAGGAGTGAACATATTATGTCTATATTATAGGTATAGGTCAGTCCACTGGCTGCCAATTCATTTCTGGGCAAAGTTGGTTTGGGCCTCCAGGTGTTTTGGACTTCAACTGCCAGAAATCCCAGCCAGCTTACCAGCTGTTAGGAACTGTGCGAGCTGAAGTTCAAAACACCCGGAGGCCCAAAGGTTGGAAACCACTGCTCTACATGGTTTGGGTCCAGGTTACCTACAAGATCAGCTTCATCCATACAATCCACCTTTTAGGACACTGAGGTCCTTTGGGGATGGCTACTCTAGCCTGCCAGAACTCGATTGGTGACAGTCACCCAGAGGATTTATTCATCGGCAACCCCAAGGCTGTGGAACGACCAGCTGTTGGAATTTAAAACCCATATAAAGACCTATCTCTTCTAGCATGTCTACCCAGCCAATTTTTAAATTCACTATATACTTTAATATGCATATTTTATAAATACGGTCTAATAAATATTTTTATTGATGGTATTATATTATGATTATGTATTTTAACTGTGTTGTGCCCCGAGTTAGGTAATAAATTGTTGTTGTTGTTATTGTTGTTGTTGTTGTCATCAACATCATCATCACTACCACCTGCTACAAACATGCACTAATGTTTTAATTGCTGCTGGATTTAAACAGTCGTTGATTTGAACAATTTTCTTTGATATTCTAGCTACAGTATTGCAGTGTGGTCTGTTACAGGAGGAGGTCCAAAGGGTGACACCTTGAGTAGGGAGACACCAGCCCAAGTAAAGCCCAGACAAAGCCAAAAAAATCTGTCTAATCACGTGGCCATGGGCAGCCCCCACCCCTTTAATTTCAGGTTGGCCTAGGTCATGTGCTCCTAATTAAATCCTTCCCCCCTCCCTCCCTCCCTGAACTTCTAATTAAAGGCGCCAGTCTCCTGAGTTGAAGGCTGGCAGCCTTGTTTCTAGATCACACCTTTTCTTTTTCTTTTTTCCTTTTGCATCGGCTCCTGCGTGCAGCTAAAAATGGATATCACCGCTTTTTATCATATAATATCCCCTTTAATTGGGGCTTTGCAAGGCTTGCTATTCTTGTCAATTTCATCCTTAAATCATAATTTAAAAAGCAACCCATCCACTACCATGTTGTAATGTTTTACTCATGTTTTAGTTTACTATATCTTATTGGATTGTTTTTGATTATTTTCATCTCAATGCTTAATTTTTGTTGTTGTTAGTTTACTGTTGCTACAGTGCATTATTTTGTATTATTTTGATGTGTATGTACTCATTTGCGGCACTGAATGTTTGCCTTTCCATTTTGTGTATGTAAACATGCAAATGTGAGTAGATCAGTAGGTACCACAATGATGGGAAGGTAATGCACTCCATGAAGTCATGCTGGCCACATGACCTTAGAGGTGTCTACGGACAACCCCTGCTTAGAAATTGAGATGAGCACCAACCCCCAGAGTCGGACACGACTAGATTTAATGTCAGAGGAAACCTTTACTTATTATTACTACAGTGTTATAGAAGTGGGGGGGGGAACCATTTACGGCAATCCAGGCGACTGGTGTAATGTATCGCACCCTTACAAAGTCCTTTAATGTGTCAAAAATGTTTTTGGGAAGGGGGGCAGGTGAGAGAAAAACTGAAAATTGAAATCACCTCCACCGGGTCTGTCTTTGTGCGCAGTGAATGAGGCCAAAGGATGGCTAATTGTTCTGCCGTTTTAGCAGGGTTTTTGTATGTGTGAAAAAGCATTCTGCCGCCCATAAAGTACAGCATAAGGGTCAATTTGTGGAGCAAAAATACTTAGCATGCAAAGCGTCATACAAGATGTGGGGGTCATACTTGACCTCTTGGCCAAATAAATGTTGCAATGAAACGCGGTGCATTCAGCCTGGCCTGAATAGAGAGGAACAAAACCAGAAAATGTGTGCTTCATTCTCTGCTTTCTTTTTTTCCCCTTCTTTTTTTTCCACGAAGCGAAAATTATTCTTTATAATAGCCATGGCTGCAATTAGCCAGCATTTCTTGGGGAGGGGGGGAGGTAAGAGGAAAAGAGAGAGAGGAATAAAAAAGAGAGAGAAATTGCAAGAAGGAATCAATGTGCAGAAATAGCTATTTCTTCGTGGAAAGGCGATTTTTGTATAGAGGCTGCCAATTGCTCGGAGGTATAGGAATAATGGGTGCTTGATCTTTCTCTCAATCTCTCAGTTCCCCCCCCCCCCCCCTTTCTCCATGTGGGTGGGTTGAAAGATTTCCTCTCTGCAGCTAAATGTTTAGACATTTGACTATTTTAATTTTACTCCTCGTCTGGCTCGATTGACCCCGCTTCCCCCCATTGATCGTGTGCCTTGTAAGCCTGGGAGGAAAGTGTGCAAGTGGGGGGGGGGGGGGAAGAGAGAGAGAGAGAAGAGGGAAGGATCTTCCAATTAGAGCCAGTGGGTGACAAGACAAACAGTTGAAAAACACACCGGCCTCTGGTATTTTCACCATTCTGCCTGCCCAAGATCCATACCCATCCTTCTGGATACTTAAGGGATCATTCTTGCTTGGAGAGTTCGCTTGTGGGGTTTTTTTTTTTCCTCCCTCCCCATTCAGTTTAACTTTCTGGGATAAAAAGACAACTAAGGTAAATGTAAAGATTTCCCCTTGACATTAAGTCTGGTTGTGTCTGACTTTGGGGGTTGGTGCTCATTTCCATTTCTAAGTCAAAGAGCCGGCATTGTCCATAGACCCCCTCCAAGGTCATGTGGCTGACATGACTACATGGAGTGCCATTACCTTCCCGCCAGAGTGGTACCTATTGATCTACTCACATTTGCATGTTTTTGAACTGCTATTTTGGCTGAAGCTGGGGCTAACAGAAGAAGTTCACCCCACTCCCGAGATTCGAATTGCCAACCTTTCGGTCAGGAAGTTCAGCAGCTCAGTGGTTTAACCCACTGCACCACTGGGGGCTCATAAAAAACACAACTACATAATACAAAAAACCATCAACCCACCCACCCAACATATAAACAATAAATCCACACATTACATAAAACACAATTTACATAAATATAAATAAGCAATGAAATAATTACATATTATTGTCATTCAAATCCCTACACCTCAGGCCACTGAGGTTGCCCTAACAAGTTAAAACATTAAACTAACCGACTCAGAGCTCCAAGTCTTTGGCCATGTGTGTCTAGTCTGGCCAAGCTAGCTGCTATTATGTATTGTCTGTTTCCACAAAAAGGTTTCACCTGGGAGCCAATAATGAGGGGGCCGAACATACCTCTTTGGGGAGGGAGTTTCAAAGCCCCGGGGCCACCACCAAAAAGGCCCTCCCGGCTATCACCTCTTTAGCTGTGCGAAGGCCCTCCCGACTATCACGACACCTGGGCCTCCAGGGTCTGCACTGAGTCCAGGAGGTCCCCAAGACTGCGAACCTGTGCCTTCAGGGGGAGTGTGACTATCCAGCACAGGTTGCAATCCAATACCCTGATCAGCCCTGAAACTGACCAGTACTACCTCCATCTTGTCTGAATTCAATTTCATTTTGTTCCACCTCATCCAGTCTGTCAGACCCCTGGCAGCTGGGCACCAAGAACCAAACACGGAGGCCAATCTCTATCTAATATCTTTATTAAGGAAATATATAAAAGCAATAAAAACAAGTAGAAAATATAGTCCAGAAGCAGACCTTTCAAATGAGGTCAAATATAGTCCAAAAATGTATTGTCCAATAAATGATATTAGAGTTCAAAGTTCTTTATCCAATACCGAAACACACACTATTGCCGAGCAATAGCGTGGGGAAATGTCAGAGACTTAAGAGTCCAAGGTAGCTTGACAACAAGGCTGGAACAAGGCTGGATATAACTTGGTTCTTTGACAAGGTCCGTGACTAGGTACAAGGTAACCAGTGAATCCTGGAACAAGGTCCGTGGTTAAAAGCAAAGCGATGCAAAATCTTGAATACTTGATCCGGGAGGCAAGGAACTGGGGTTACGAAGTCCACACACGATCTCACTCCTGAAGCTGATCTGTTGACTCCGCAAAGAATCTCCCGCGCCAAACACCTATATTGGGTCTCGTTTTCCCGCCAACAATCTCTTTCCCTAGAGAACGAGAAGCGAAACCCAACTCTGTCCAGATGC
Organism: Anolis carolinensis; assembly: GCF_035594765.1. NCBI lineage: Eukaryota > Metazoa > Chordata > Lepidosauria > Squamata > Anolidae > Anolis > Anolis carolinensis. Next base: position 326,873,800 of record NC_085841.1, on the reverse strand, counting down.
AAAACTCCTTAGAATTTCCCAAGGGAAGCAGGCCTAATCAGCCTGTTGTTTGGCAGCGATCCGTAAACTCCTGCGATTTGCTTCTCTGACTCCTCTGTCTCTAGAGTAAGATTCCCTCCTGGGAAACGGAGGCGAGGAATGCCCAAGGTCTGTTTTACTGAATTCTTGAGGACAAACATCAACATCCGGCAGGTGAAAGGACTCCGGCTCTTGTTGAACCGGCGAAAACCCCATGTTTTCATCTTCATCTGCCACGATAGTACTAGGAACAGGACTACAAGGCCCATGGGGCATCACACAGTCCATCATAGCTGACAGGCACCAGTTCAGGGTCAGGACAGCATCTTTGGCATCAGGTGGAAATGAGTAGTAGAGTTAGTGTCATCTGCATACAGATGGCACCCAATTCCAAAACTCCAGACGATCTCTCCCAACAGTTTCATGTAGATGTTAAACAACATGGGGGACAGAACTGAACCCTGTGGGACCCCACAAGACAAAGGCCATGGGGTTGAGCAGAAGTCCCCCAGTACCACTTTCTGGACTTGACCCTCTAGGAAGGACCAGAACCACTGCAACACAGTGCCTCCTAGTCCCAATCCAGTGAGGTGGTCCAGAAGGATACCATAGTTGATGGTATCGAAAGCAGCTAAGCTCACTAAGGTCACTAAGCTCAACCTTCCTATTGGCAAAACTAGAGACTACTAGTACTACTACTACTACTACTATCTAGTTGTATGTGTTTAAAAGTGTTTTATCTCTTGTTTTAACAATGTTGTACCCTCTTTGAACTGTAGGAAGAGGTAGGGAATAATGTTGTTTTGTTGCTATTGATAATATTTTCCATCTCTTCCCCAGCTTCCTGACTCTGTGGAGACGTAATCCATCATCATAATAATCAATCTCTTGTGAATGGAGCCCCTTTCTTTGCAGAATTGGCGATCACTGCCTTTCCAGTTCAACCTTGAGCAGTGGGCACATCTACGTTGACCACTTAATGTGTATTGAAGGCATTTAGAAGACGAGGCGTTGAACTGATCCAAACTTGAACAATGAAAATTAGAGGCCATTATTATTACATGTGTTTATAATAATTAAATCAGGATAAGCTAAATCAAGGGATACTCCAAAATCGGGCCTGTTCCTGAATTTTAACTGTCATGGGTCAATGTTATGGAATCCTGGGAGTTATAGTTTGGTGAGGTACCAATGCTCTGTGGCAGAGAAGGTTAAATATCTTGTTTAACCTTCTTCTAAATAACTTGCTTAGCCTTCTAGCTACAACCCCCAGGATTCCATAGCATGATCCAAGACAATTAAAGTGGTGTTGAACTGCATTAATCCTACAGTGTAGATGAACCACCAGGAAATAATTTTATTTGGGGGAGGGGGATTACAATTTCCACAATGCAGTGCAGCAGGCTGTTGCGAGTTATAGTCCAATCTCCTAATTCTAATTCTGTTCCCCTTGTATAATCCACCCTTTGATTTTATGTTCACATAGATTTTTGAAAATGTGGATTGTCTGCCTTGATATTCTGGGTTGTATGACTGTGTGGAAGGGCCCATAGTCTGTAAGGTAGGATAGGTGGAAGGCACCCAGTATTTATATTCTGCAGGTATTGGACTAGGAATTACCAGCTCTTCAACTAGAGAACATCTAGAAATATGTGTCTGCTTTCTGAAGCTCGATCTACACTGCCCTATATCCCAGGATCTGATCCCAAATTATTATTTTTCTCAGATTATATGACAGTGTAGACTCATATAACCCAGTTCAAACAAGATAATCTGAGATCAGATCCTGGGATATAGGGCAGTATAGAATCATTCAGTATTACTTAAGCAGGTGACTCCCCTCTGTGAAATAAGACACATGCTTGCCTTACTAAATCTTGTGTCTTGTGTAAAAGCACATGAAAATAAGTCTGTCTATTCTCATATCCAAGAGATATTCCTTAAGAATCAATCCTCAAAACAGCAGAGAGCAAAAGACATATAGCAAAACAATTTAAATTTGTTAACTAAACATGGACAACCATGAGGCATGTGGGAGGCATAATAATAATATTAAATTAATGTATAAACAGATGTCTTTCAAGAATCATAACAAAAATAAAATTAAAACATCAAGTAGAATACACATCAGTAACAGCAGTGATAAAATACATCACCTGCAAGTCATTAGTAAAAATAATTTTATCGTGTGCTTAAATATTGGTTCCTAGAAAAATCCACAGCTTGGTTGTAGAAGGTTTTGAATATCTTTGCACAAAAACTGAAGAATCCATATATGTGTTATAGATACAGTGAAGGAGAATTTTGGGCAAATGAGATTAGGGGGCTCTTAAGTGTTTCCCTCCAGGGGCAATATCTGAGCCACAATTTACTACAAAGTAAGTTGTGAGTAGGACAGAGATAAATGAAGAATCATAGATTTGGAATGGGTTGCATGCAGCATCAAGTTCAACCCTCTGCTCAGCACAGGATCTCCAATGTATATTGCCTGAAAAGTGAAATATAATGGTGTGACCCCCTTATTCCTGCATTTCCCCTTCGTTTTTAGAAGAAATTTGTATGAAAATAGCATTCATTGAAGAGAGATCCTTATATAAGTAACCTGCAAAATCTCAAACTAGTAAGTGAAGAGGTAGAGGGTAATAATAATAATAATAATAATAATAATAATAATAATAATAATAATATACACTTTATTTATATTATGCCCTTCTTCCCTAGGGGACTCAGAGCAGATTGCAACATTTACAAAAACATAGGCAAACATTCAGTGCCTTTATAATCAAATACAATGAGACACACAAACACAAAGACAAAGGCTTTTTCCAGCTTCTGGAGGCGGTTCTGATTTCTGGCTCTGGGGAGGTGCCTTCTCCATTTTCGAGTTGAGCCTGCATTGTCACCTCCTGGTCATGTGGCTGGGAAGATTGCTTGGAGCATCTCTTTGCCTTTTCCCACTGAAGCGATACATGTTTATCTACTTACGTTTGAATGTTTTCTAACTGCTAGTTTGGCAAGAGCTAGAGCTAACAGATGAGAGCTCACCTGTCTTGTAGATTCAAACTGCCAACCTTCAGGTCAGTGGTTCAGCAGCACAAGGATTTAACTCATTGTGCCACCACAACACTGTGGTTAACCTTTAACTTTACAGTTTAGAGTTAAAATCTGCTTTTCCTCATGGAAGGGTATCTTTCTATCAAAATAGTGTGCATTCTATGGATGACCCTTGGTACATAATTTGTACATTTTCAAAAAGACAAGTGCCAAAGTTAGGTAATTTTGTTTCTTGAAAATTATTTCATAATAGATAAGATTAGCGCCCCCCCCCCCGCCCCGCCCTGCCCTAATAGTGCTCTATAAACACCGTGTCTGAAAGTTAAAAAGGAGATTTCTGGGAGATGAAGTCCAAAACACTTGGAGAAACACAGTTTGAGACACACTGCTCTAAACCAGTGGTATTCAACTTGGGGTCCCCAGATATTTTTGGCCTTCAACTCCCAGAAATCCTAACAGCTGGTAAACTGGCTGAGATTTCTAGGAGTTGTAGGCCAAAACATCTGGGGACCCCAGATTGAGAACCACTGCTCTAGATTATGTTGGCGTAGGAGTAGCCTTTAAAAGACCCAGGAAATAAACTGGACATTGGCAGGTATGGGTGATCTTCCAGGGTTCCTTCCAAGGTTCCATGGGATGACCTTTATAAGAGAAAGAAGAAATGTGGAAAGCTGTGCACATTTTTAATTTTTAACTTCTTTTAAAAATTTCTTTTTAAAAAACCAACAGAGCAGCAATAGTAAGGCTGGTATCTCATGGTGTCACTCCCATAGACTTCCTCCTGTACCAGACCATACTACAATATTGATACTAAACACCCAGATAATTTGATGCAATCAATGACTATACTAAACCATCAGCAATTAAAATAACAGTGTAGGCTTGTAATGTATGCAGACCTTTTTTGTGTCAGGAGTGACTTGAGAAACTGCAAGTCGCTTCTGGTGCGAGAGAATTGGCCATCTACAAGGACGTTGCCCAGTGGATGCCCGGATGTTTTTGATGTTTTGTGGGAGGTTTCTCGCATGTGGGAGGCTTCTCTCATGTCCCCACATGCGGAGCTGGAGCTGACAGATGGGAGCTCATCTGTGCTCTCCCCAGATTTGTACCGGCAACCTTCAGGTCAGCAACCCAACCTTCAAGTCAGCAGTCCTGCTGGCACAAGGGTTTAACCCATTGCGCTACCAAGAGCTCATGAAACCATGTTATTCGCAGTGTCATTGTAATTTGGTAATAATAATGCCCTTGACTAGAATATTTCCACATTAGAAGATTTAAAAAGCAAATTAGACTGAAATCTCCCTAGAAGCCAAGATAACTAAACTGCGATTATTATACTTCATCATAAAGAAAGACAATCATGATTTGTAAGGTAGAAGGCATTAGGCACCTGTATTTCAGACAGATAGACTCAGCCAAGAAAGTCATGGCCACTATAAAAGGGAAAGATAAAATATTTTAGTGATTTAAATTAGAGGCATGAATGCTTATTTGACTCCTAGAAATATTTGTACTTGTTAATTAATGTTCACTGTCCTACTTTTTCCCATCTTCTACATCTTCCTTCTAAAAAGTATTTCAGTTTTTCCAGTTCTTTTCCAATGTGACCTGTCCTAGAATTGGCTGGGACAAGGTTCCATCCCATGTTAGATTTAGGCCCCCTCAACACAGCTGTTTAAAATCCACATTTAACTGGATTATGTGGCAGTGTGGACTCAGATAAATCCAGTTCAAAGCAGATATTGTGGATTATTTGCCTTGATATTTTGGGTTATATGGCTGTGTAGAAAGGCCCTTAGAAGTGCAGACAGTACCAGAAAACTGGCTCTGAGAGGATCTAGTGTATTGGCTCATATTGTTGAAAGTCAGTGGAGAAAGGTTGCTTTCATTCACCCTTTTTAGCTTTGATGCTTCAGAGATTCAGGCTTCAGAGTTAAACAGGAAGCCAATCCTCAGAACTTCATGGAGTATTGTTCTGCTTTGCATATTGAAACAAGTAATACAGTAGAGTCTCACTTATCCAACATAAACGGGCCAGCAGAATGTTGGATAAACGAATATGTTGGATAATAAGGAGGCATTAAGGAAAAGCCTATTAAACATCAAATTAGGTTATGATTTTACAAATGAAGGACCAAAACATCATGTTAGACAACAAATTTGGCAGAAAAAGTAGTTCAATACACAGTAATGCTATGTAGTAATTACTGTATTTATGAATTTAACACCAAACTATCACGATATATTGAAAACATTGACTACAAAAATGTGTTGGATAATCCAGAACATTGGATAAACAAGGCTTGGATAAGTGAGACTCTACTGTATCTCTAGTACAAGTCTAGAAGAACATCACTGAAAAAAAGTTGTACCATCTAGCAATCCTGTTTCCACCTATGAGTAGCTTCTCGACTCAAAATTATCCATTATGAGAGATAGAAAGAATTGAAGTATTCCTGAATGGGCTGCAGTTATTGATGTCTTCCTAAAATGTGATCATATATTCTATTAATAAAAACCAAGGCTAAAATTAGATGCAAGTTACACTAACTCAGTTAAATGTATCCAAAATAAGACAGACAAATTTCTGTTTTTCTGTCAGTTGTGCATGTATGTATGTGCATATATATGTATGTATATATGGACATGTTACAGTAGGGTTACAAGTCTTTTCCTGTTCAATGAGTTGGAATTAAACATGCTAATTTATGGTCTCCTTCAAGTATTTTATTTAACTACTTTGGCCCTTAATTCCTTTATGTGCCCTCATTTAATGTGATGTTATTTATATATATGAAGTATGTTAGGCTTATTAACCAATGTGCAAAAATCTAAAATACAGATTTTATGTAATGGGCTAATTACAGGACTTTTAAAGCCACCTACTGAGTTTTGCTAAGCTTAACAACAGGTTCACTGAACTGGATAAATTTATTCAAACTTGTGGAAATGAGCCCCATTCTACATGCAGCCATACTGGGAAAACACACAAATTATTCCTCAATACTAGTTTAATGGGTCAAACAGTGAGCCTGAATACCGAACATATATCTGCATCCTGAAACAGTAGAGAAGCTGTAGGCCCTTGGAGAGAACAGAAAGTGCCTATTCAAGGGCACTTTCTCATGTTTGTAAATAATTTCTATAATAGTTGGAACAAGCATAGCACTGTACTTGTAATGGAGTGGATCCAGAGATTCAAGCGGCAGTGTTTTTCCAGAAATGCTTATTCAAAAGTTTGCACAAAATATTTCCAAGTGCTAAAACACTATAGAAAAGTGTTACAGCTATTCTCATGCTTCTGTAAGAGATTGTTGAAGTTCTTGAGCAAGTGAAGTTCTTGAGCAAGTGGAAGAACATAGTTGGATTATTTTCACGTTCTTAAGCAACATCTTAGGGTGAAATGTATCATCTTTTGATCTATTCCAATCAGAGGCGGTTCAACCGCCAGTCCAACTAGGCACTTGCCTGTGGTACAAGTCTGTTGGGGGGTGCCATTGAGGCGCTCTTGGGTGTGCACACACGCATGCATGCATGCACGTGCACCCCCGCCTCCTCTCGGCTTTGGTCTGGGTCCGCTCATAGGCCAAAGCCTAGCAGGCCCAGAGAATGAAGTTAAGAGGAGGCGGGGGTGCGCATGCATGCATGCGCGCGCACCCGCACACACACACACTGCCTCCTTTCGGCTTCATTCTCTGGGCCTGCTAGGCTTCGGGGCCTGCCTCTGGCCTCCGGGGAGCAAAGTTGAACCCGGGGTCCACTTGCATGCTGCGAAGGGAGGAGAGGAGAGGAGGCTTTGGGAAGCGACGACGAGGTCTAGGAAGGAGGGCGGCTGCTGGGCAGCAACCTCCTCCTCCTCCTCTGCCTTATCCTTCTCCTGCTGCAGTTGTGTCTCCGGCGCGTGGGATCAGCTTATGGAGGGTAGAACAGAGCAGGCGATGAATGGAAGGCCAGGTGAGAGAGAGAGACAGGATGCGCTGCGGGTCCCTTGCAGCCGCTTCCCTCCTTTGACTCGCTTGCACCCTGTGAGTGTGTCTGTGCGTCTCCCTCTTTCCCCGGCCGATGTCCGTAAGGTCCTAACGCCCGCCTCTTCTCTTATTCCCAGTATTTTTAATTACAATACTTTTCGACTGGAATCACTGGGTTGCTGTGAGTTTTCCAGGCTGTATGGCCATGTCCCAGAAGCATTCTTTCCTGACATTATGCCCGCATCTATGGCAGGTATCCTCAGAGGTTTTGAAGTCTGTTGGAAGCTAGGTAAGTGGGGTTTATATATCTGTGGAAAGTCCAGGGTGGGAGAAAGAGCTCTTCTCTGTTTGGGCCAAGGCACGCTGGGCGGGGGGCGGGGCCAACTCTGGCCCCGCCCCCCTCACCAATCGCCCTGGCCCCGCCTCCCACGCAGCGTGGGAGGCAGGGCCAGGGCACGCTGGGCGGGGCCAGGGCGCGGGAGGCGGGGCCGGTGGCGGGGGCGCTTTTCAGCACCCCCGCTTCCCATTAAAAAATATCTCCGGCCGGCCCTGCTCGTATCAAGCCTTGTTTGCCAAGAATCTAGTTTGTTTCTCAGCCTTGTTGTCAAGCTCCATTGGACTAAAGGACCTTGTCATTTCCCCACACTTTGCTTGGCAAAGTGTGTGTTTCGGTTATTGGATTATAACTTTGGACTCTAATATCTCATATTGGACATTGTTTTCCTGGACTATATTTGACCTTTCCTGAAAGGTCTACTTCTGAACTTTATTCTTCACTTGTTTTTATTGACTTTATATATTCCTTTAATAAAGATATTAGATAGAATCTGGCCTCTGCGCATGGTTATTGGTGCTCCGTAGCCTGGGTCCTGACATCTACAGCAGTGATTCCCAAAGTGGGTGATCCAGGGGGGCGGTGATGGCACCTATTAGAACACGGGGTGGGGCCAGCGATCCAGGGGGGTGGTGATGGCACCTATTAGGACACGCGGCAGAGCCAGGGGAGGGGTGTGGCTTCTTCCCAAGAGCCCGAGAAAGGGCTGAGAATCTATACCTCTCCTGAGAGCTTGTTAGGACACAGAGAGCGGAGCTAGGGAAGGGGGCGCGCCTCCTTCCAAGAATCCAAGACAGGGCTGAGCTTGTATGCCTCTCCTGAGAGGCCTTTTAGGACTAAAGGGCGGGGCTAGGGGTGGAGCCTCTTCCCAAGATCCTCTGTAGACCTCCCCTGAGGTGCTTGTTAGAACATGGGGGTGGGGTATAAAGGCCCCGCCCCCTCCTCTGGCCCCGCTCCCTGTGTCCTGGCAGGTGCCGCAGGACAGGGAGAGAAGCTCAGCCCTGCCTCAGAGCTCGTAACTCCGTCCACCCCAGTCCATTGGTGGCCCTGCCCATTGGTGGCCCCGCCCACAATTCCCTCCCAGCCCTGCATCTTGGACTAGGGGAGAGGCTCAGCCCCGCCCTCTTGAGCAGGAGCCACGCCCACCCCTCTAAGCCACACCCCCTTTCCAGTGGGTGCTGAATCATATTTTTTCTGGAAAGGGGATGGCAGGCCAAATAAGTTTGGGAATCACTGATCTACAGCATCCATGACTTGAAAACATTTTCTAAAAATATTTCCAAAAGTCTGTCATGATTTTGCCACATCGTACTATGCCATTGTATATAATGGGACGAGAGTATCTATGAATTTTGGTATCCACAGGGGGTCCTGAGACCAAACCCCAGTGGATTCCAAGGACTCACTGTAATGCATTTTCTTATAGATCATACAAATAGAAGTTATTTTGAAACAAAGAATAGCAGATGAAGGTTCAGAATAAAAATGAATCATTCACATATAAAACCATTTCAACACCACTCCAAAACTGCATTGTATTTCCAAATAGTAAAACAAAACAAACAAACAAACAATACAAACAAACCTGCCACCATCAAGAGTTAGAATGTGCTACTGCCAAATTTACAAGACTTGACAACTGAGTTGCTTACTGCTGCAGTTGTATGAATAATTTAGTTAGGGATTGATACTTGTGTTTTGTGATATATGTCCCAATGGGTTTTAGGATATAATTAGCTTGTACTCTGTAGTTATTTGCCAAAGATGTAGGCTTTATAAGTATTACTTTGTGTTACAGGAATGGTTTTTTATGGAGTATAAATAAAAAGAGAGGGAGGTTCAACCTTCTTTTGCTGCTACTTCATTCCACAGAAGAGTTTTCAACACGAAAAGTGGAAACTTGGCAGCCTCCAAAACACCCAAATGATGCATGTCTGAAATATATTTGAGGTAGCTAATCAATGCTGTGTTTGCACATACTATTAAATATATTATACTAAGTTTAGATTTAAATTTCTATGCTTCTTTTATATGGTTAAAAGGGAATACATTTGAATTCATGCTGATACTGAAAACATGTTCCTAGCTCTGAGTTTCTTGGGTTTCAAATCATTTCCATTAACAAACAGCTATTTGCCCTCTAATAAAATATGTCATTATGCTTTATTCACATCACACAAAAGAATCACTGAAAAAAATCGCCCCAATGATGGCCAATAATTACACATTTGGCTCCTGCATGAGCAATGAAGGAATCGGTTCATTGGAGAAAGCAGGTGCTGGGGCATCATGCTAATAGTCAATATGTGCTACACTAATTAGCCATTCCAATTGCTAAAATTAACAATTAGCTAACATGCAATTCTCATTTTGCAGGCTGCAGTTTACTTTGGATAATCCTTGTATGCTCTTAGCCATTATTCTGACAGGTTTTTAAAAATAAAATCTTATTTGTTAAAATTAAGGTCTGAGCTCGGTTTTAACATTTGAATCAGTCTGCCCTAATGTTCAACAGGCATTAAGGAACAGCTTCTCTTGGCAATTTCAAAAGAACACATTTGAAGCTTTTTATTCATAACTTTCCCCACAAATCTTTGATAAAACTAAGATGTCTTCATTTATAAACTGGGCTTACATGAGTAGCATTAGAGCGCTGGGTTTTTCAAACAACAGCAGGAACTCTGAGATACTTCTTTTCAGCTCTTTGAAAAAGCTGCTAACAGCATGAAATGCTACAAGACCAATTTCACTGAATGTCTCTGTGAAATCTGTGGGCATATCTACAAGACAGTTTGTCAAGTTTTAATGCAAATATATAAAACTGCTGGTTGCGGACTATGATGGCAATGAAATGTGCCATCACAATCATATGTGTCAACCTCTCTTCTGTTTGTTGTTGGCACACAGTCCCCATAAAAACCCAAGGTCTCCTGTACCTGCTGCATTGAGTGATCAAGACAGCTTCTCCATCAGTGCCATGTAACCTCCCAATATAAGGTGGGTTAAATGTCTGCTCCCAAAAGCTAACTAATACCCCATGCAAAAGTGTATATCAACAGTGGCCCATATGTGATGAATCAGCTGGATATGTTTTATTGACAAGATCCTTCTCATAGTCTATTTTAATTATGAAATAAATTAAAAATCCCATAGAAGGAAAAATACACATTCCACTTCTGGTGGAAGTCTGTTTTTCTTGTTGATAGTCTGCCATAGGAAAGTTTAACAGTAGAGTCCTGCTATAGGGCATAGGTAGGCAACAGTGGTAGCTTCATTGGCCAATTGTTTTTGCTCTGGGGCTATCTGAAAACAATACAAGTTGCCAAAAATTGGCCCACTACATAACCATTTTTGTTTTCCAAATGCAGGTCAGTATGGGAGGGGTAGACTAGTAATCTTAATTCCTGAATCTCCATTCTAATTCAAGATTTGGATAAATACTAGTATGAGGTGGAACCAAATCAAAACAAAACCAAATTGGATTCAGATCTAAAACACCAAATCTCAATGCCCAGTCCTAAAGCATATATGTACACAGTTGTTATTTATGAATACCCTGCCTTTTTCAAGTCTGTGATTCATTGTGATTTAAAATAGTTTAAACAGATACAACTAAAAATATTTCACATTAAGCAAAGTAAAAAATAGACTTAATTATCAATAAAAATTAAAAGCTATTAAGAGAATGGCTACTAAAAACCTCCAAATACAAATAATTTCAGCACATTATGAAGCCCTTTCTCAGGATGCTTCCAGGCATCACTTAAATGTGTGCTGAAGCAGGTCTATAAAACCCATTTCTGTGCATGTTTAAGTCCCCTCAATTCAGCCACCCCAAAGCCCCCCCTCTCGAAACAACCCCTTAAACAAAAAAAAAAACTTACTTGGCTGCCATTATGGTCCTTCTCAGACTCTCCTGGCACAAGGAAATGACATGCCAGGAGACGGAGGGAGCCTCACCCCCGTCTCCTGGAGCATCATTTCCTAAGTACCAGGAAGGTCTGAAGATAACCATAATGGCAGCCAGGTAAGTTGTTAAGGGGTTATTTTGGGGCTTTGGGGAAGTGGGTAGGTGGCCTCTTGGTTATTTAGGCTCATGGAGATGGCTGTGTGGACTGGGTCTCAGGATCGTGTGACAGAGTCCCTGGGCCCAATCCATACAGGGCCCACACCTGGTAAGGCTCTTACCTAAGATCCAGGTCTTATCAGGTGCTTAATGAATTCGGTTCCAAATGACACCTCCATTAAAATCTAGACAAGTCTCAGTTTTAAGACCTCTCTGGATGGGCCCTCACTGACAGGCCCAGACAGACTTTTTTGTTCCTCATGAAACAAAAAACTCACCCTCTTCCAAAGCACCTGACATCCTTTTGATGCACCAGGGCTCTTTCCTAAGGCATTTAAGGTAAGTTTAGAATGAAATGGGGGGTGGGGGTGGGCAGGGGAGGGTGGCACTGTTATCCTTCCTTCTCAGGCTATCAGAGCCCAAGAAGGTGGGGTGGCTATGAAGTTTGCCTCTGGGTTTGTGCATGGCAAGGCCAAGAGGCAGTCCCCACATCCCCCATACCTGGGAAGGTGTGGACCTTCCAGGAAGGTCTGCATCTTTCCAAGTACTTTTTTAATCCAGAGTAAACCTGGATTTTCAGGTTTAGTCCAGGTTAAACTAGATTAGCTTGAGGTGTTGTTTGACAGTGTAGGTGGGGCTAAATTATGCTGCAGCTGATCAGTACATGGATGCTGCAGTGCAGAAATCTGGGAGCAATATACTCAGTTCTCATGCAAACAGTGCCACTAATGGAAAATTTGGCTGAAGGAACGGGATATGACACCCAGAAAGGTAAACTAATATCTACCCTGCATCAAAACTGGTTTTTTTCCTTTTCGTTCTTTCTTTTTTTGAATGGTTGATTCTCATCTGAAGGGCTGCTGCAGTTCAGCACATTTTTCCCAACAGGGCAGCAAAAATACATTGTTTTGTTGGATTGATTCAGAATGAAGGGAGCTTTGTGAACTCCATGGGAGCTTTTTCGCAGTTCCAGGGGTGCCAGTGGAGGATCTCCAGAGTGGAACTGGATTTCTTTAATCTACATTTTGATCTGGATTATGTGGCTGTGTAGAAGCCGCTTCTGTCTCTTTTATCTGAAAAACCGAGGGTTCTTTGCCATTTGGCAGCTAACCTATACAGAGTTACCTTTAGGCATCTTCTGGTTACCCCAGCTTTCAACGTGTGAACAATGGTTTTATCTAGATAGATTAGCATCAATACTTTAGAAATTTTAACAATTGAAATTTTCTGGAGATTTAACAAAGATTTATAAACAAGCAGTCTTTTAGACTCTTTTATTTATATAAACAACAGCAGTACCATACACTCCCCTTGGGGGCATATACGAGGGTTGAATGAAAAGTAATGCCTCCACCTTCGTAATTTCTCAACAGATGGCAGTACTGGTATGCGGCAGGTCCTGGCTTGTTCAGTAGACTTTCCTCTACAATTCCATTTGGTGGGAAGCCTTAGCATTGAATGGTTGTGCTGTTAAAGTGCGAAGTATAGAACCCTGCGCAGACAGTCGATCAATGCGATTTAAGCAATGTCCATTCATTTAATTCTTGACAGCAGAAGGTGTCACCCCAAAAGAGATTCATCAGAGAATGCAAGCTGTTTATGGTGATTATGTTGATGTGAGTACTGTGCATCATTGGGCGAGTAAGTTTAAAGATGTTGAGGTGGGACAGCAACCGAGTTTCATAAGCAAAAGGCTGACATATTGATTCAGGACAATCGTCGTATCATTCAGAGAGAAATGTCAAACATAATCAGCATTTCACAAGAACGTGTGGGTCACATTATTGCTTTGCTTGGCTATCAGAAGATCTGTGCATGATGGGTACCCAGGATGTTGATGCCTGAAATGAAAGCACACAGACTTGAAATTTGCCAGGAACTCCTCTCACGTTACAAGAATGACGCCTTTCTCCATTCAATTATGACGGGAGACAAAACGTGGATACACCATTATGAACCAGAGACAAAGCATCAGTCTATGGAATATCGACACAAAGAATCGCCCCAGAAAAAGAAACTCAAGACACAGAACTCAGCTGGAAAAATCATGGCAACAGTGTTCTGGGATGCAGATGGTGTTATCCATGTTGATTTCCTTGAACTTGGAACAACAATAAATTCAGAGTGTTACATCACAATGCTGCGAACTTTGAGATGACGGCCAACAAGGGTCTGAAAGGAAAAGGGAAATGTTTTCCTGCAGCATGACAATGCCAGACCACACACTTCACGTGCCACCACAGCAGAACTTCAGAGACTGGATCTCACCACAGAACGGCATCCTCCATACAGTCCAGATTTAGCACCGTCTGACTTCTGTCTATTCATGATAATAAAAGAAGATCTGCCGGGACATCATTATGCTTCTGATGAAGACGTTGAGAGAACTATGAGATGCTCGTTGCGGAAACAAGTGTCGACTTCTTCCATGACGGCTTCAGAAAACTTGTTCATTGTTGGAAGAAATGTATCCAATTATTTGGGAAAGTGAATGGTGATTATATGGGAAAGTGAATGGTGGTAGTTAAAGAGCACATTCTAAGGATTATTTCTGTGTTTGATTTATTAAAATATTCCCATCCAAACCCAAGTAACAAAGGTGGAGGCATTACTTTTCATTCAACCCTCATAGCTTTGCAGACCATTTAGACTGGCTTTTACTTGTACGGAATTTTACATCTTACATAATATAACTTTAAGAAACAAATAACATCTACTGAAGAACTATATGTTTCTAAACAGGCACCTACACATTTCCACAGGCATCTCTTTACATTCTTATATATAAAAAGTAGATATTATCCAGTTGGAAATGAGATTTTACTAGTCTTATAAGAGGCCAGTATTCATAAAATCACAAAAGATTTTAAATGGCTTTTTGACAGGTCATCGGCTAGTTACACTTCTTTGTTATTCTGGCACCTGAGTTCAGGCGATTCCATCATGTTTCAGGTGTCTTGTACAAGTTATTTCAGTATTTAATTTTTCTCTGACACCGATTCTTTTGTATCTGCTTTACTTGATCTTACATCGTCTTACATTTTGCGTTCAGTGGCTGAATACTCATAAATGTCTTCATTATATGCTGTGAACTGTTTGAACACACCAGACAGTTTTCCCTTCTTTTCTCCCAACATACAGTCTTCAAAGCAAAGTATACACAAAATGTAACACAAAGAACTATTGCTGTAAAAGAAATGGGATTCCATATCTTTTAGAGAGTTTGGTCACCGCATAGTTGACATGTCCCCAGTGTCACAAAAAATGAAGACTTGAAAGAAAACCAATTGGAAATGGATTGGGCAGAAATGCTGCTCTGTGCCAGACAGATCAAGGGAAAAAATATGGAAGCCCCTTTCCTAATAGTGTTTGTGAAAGAAAAGAATACAAAAGCAAATTTAATATAATAAATATCAGCACACTGACTGCTTACAGTGAGGGGTCTGAAGCCTTCATGAAAAAATGCAGTTCATCAGGTTGACCAATCTAGGTCACTTTTGTCAAAAGGTGTTCCGTCCCCCAGGACGATGGTTTGCCTTACCTATTGGTCGTTTGTTTGTTTTCCCTCCTTTACATTTTGTTTGAGCCTCTGGCTGCAAAGGCCTAGGAAAAGTGGCTTGGAATCTGCAAGAGCTGGCTGCAGTTTTCTTTGCAGTGATTGGTCAAAGAGTGCAACATCTTAGGACCGCCCTTTTTACCAGGGTCTAGTCTCCATTTTAGAGTTTCATTCTGGCTATAGTCTTCCAACGTGCTGGAGCTGTGCAAGGCTAACTGGGACAAATCATCCTCAAAACCAGGCCAATCTAAGCCTATCCAAATTAGATAAGTATTGAATTATATTGATCTGGAATAGGAAATCTCGTTAGAGGAGCAGGGTTATTCTGTCGCTTCTAGAACTAATCTTTGCTGTAAAGATAGGGAAGGAAAGAGTTTCTCCTTCTAATATAGACAGCGTGATTAGGGTATAGTGGTTTTATAATCACCTTTGCTTTCTGGAACCAGGGATAATTCTGTACCTAAAACCTATAGAAATTTGTTTCATTTTCTGCAACTTTAAGATCTGTGCCAGGTTTACAACCTTGTATGAATAAACATCCTTTTTTGAAGTTATCCAGACTCAGTCGTTCAATATCTATAGGACAGCTTATAGGGATTTGCAGTTCGCCCGGATAAAGGACAGCACGTTTCAGTTTTATAGTTTTTTATTGTCCGGCGGACGGCACAGTTTTGAGGTAGATCAGCGGTTTTTCCGCTTCAGCTAGCTTGCACGGCCATAGAGACTTTGATTTTGTTGGTCTGTTGCAGTGAAAGCTTGCTGCCAGGCCGAAAGGCAAGTGAGAGAGTGGGGCTCCATTCCTTCAGCCTCTGCAGTATCCTGCTCTTCAGCTCGCGTGTGTGCGCGTAGCCCTGCGGCTGTTTCGGCAATTGCACGGCTGTGCAAAACCCAGCAGTAGGTCCTGGAGGTGGTGAGTCCAGAAGCACTCGGCCGGGACAGTCGCCTGGCGGTGGTGACCTGCCTCATCGTCCTGCGGTGGTGACCTGCCTCATCGTCCTGCGGTGGTGACCTGCCTCATCGTCCTGCGGTGGTGACCTGCCTCATCGTCCTGCGGTGGTGACCTGCTTCATCGTCCTGCGGTGGTGACCTGTTTCATCGACCTGCGGTGGTGACCTCCCTTCACAGCGGGGAGGAGGCGTCTCTTCTCTCCTCCTTTCCAAAGCCAGCCTCGGTGCTCCTTCGGCGGCAGGCCTCGAGCCGCAGAGCACGAGGTGCTTGAAAATTTGGCGAAGTCGCCATTTTGGCAGTTTACGTCACTCGGGCAAGGGAGGTATCAAGTGGCAAGTTGCTGTCAGTTGACATTTTGCAACTTGCCCACCAAAATCTGGCGCCAAAGGTCACAATCTTTGTAAAGTATAGTTACTTAGTGATATATATTGCTATGGTTAAGTGCTGTGAATTGTATTATATATTGAATTTGCTTTTATTGTAAATTTACTTGCAGGTATATTGCATTTGCCTTTGTTGTAAATTTACTTGCTATTAAGAATACATAATGTCTATGCAATTTCAAGATGATACAGATGGCGTACCTCCTTCTGAGGCTGAAAGTAGGAATGAAAGGCCCCAAAGGATAAAGCACCCTTCAGCCAAAATGCTAGCCCATCTAATAGACGAAAAGGAGCTCCTCCATGTGAGGTTAGGTTCGGCATGGGAGCGCATCACAACATTAATGGACAGAATAGAGAGCTTGGGTATCACAAGGGTGCCAGCCATGTTACAGACAGACCTCGAAGAAGCCTTCGGTCTTTGGAGGGGTTTAGTGTCTAAGATAGTCCAGGTCCTCGAGCGCATTAACGCCAAGGATTCAGAGTTAGAAATAGGGAGTGTTTTAGCTGACACTAATGAGAAAGAAAATAGGGTGAGGGCAATCCTAGCTTCCTTATGCAGCCATGAGACCAATCTTTTAAAATCACCTGCTGTGGCACTTAGTCTTAAGTCCAACCGCTCTAGCCAGGTATCTAAACTAAGGGAGCGTGCATCGTCTAAACACAGCCACTCTAGCAAGTCTTCTGCTGCTGGGAGTGCCATCTCTTCCCTAGCTGCCTTGCACATTAAGGAGGCTGCACGTCTGGAGCTAAAGAGCAAGGTAGCGGGGGCGGAGGCTGATGCTAAGGCAGCTGATCTCACCCTTCCCTTTAAAGAAGAAGAGCAACGACTGCAAATAGAACAGGCCCGTAGACAAAGCGAAATGCAAATGGAACAGGCCCGTAGACAAAGCGAAATGCAAATGGAACAGGCCCAAAGACAAAGCGAAATGCAAATAGAACAGGCCCGTAGACAAAGCGAAATGCAAATAGAACAGGCTCGTATAGAGATGCTTAGAATAAAGATGGATGCCGCAGCCAAAAGGGTAAGGGCTGAGACTTTGGCCAAGGCCCTAATTGAGCCACTCACAGAAGAAAATGTAAGCCAGTTACCAATACAGGACCCTTCTGCCAAAGTGTTTGCGCACCTTGGCAGCATGTACAGCCAGTTTTCGGATGAGGAACAGGGAGACTTCTCTCCTTACCCAGAGCAGGGCCCCAAAGTCACTTTTGAGTTTCCTGCAGAGCAGAGCGTCATAGCGGGGAGCTCACCCTTGCTCGAGCTACCTGTGCCTCCTGCTAAAACCCTAGGTCAGTCAATCAGGGCCTCAAGGCCGAGCGCTAGTTGGCCCCTACAGACAGCTGCACAGGGAACCATCGATTCGTCAGTGGTCGATGTCATCCCTCCAAGAGGCCAAAGGTTGACGCAAGGTACACGGTGGGAGTCCACTCCACAACAGCAAACTCCTCAATTGTTCCCTTCGACACCAGAGTCCCAGCTTGTCTCCATCATCAGAAGCCCCAGAAGAGATCTTAAGGACAAGGGTGTCGAAAAGTTTTCGGACAAGCCTGAGGAATTTCTTCTCTGGAAGGCCACCTTCCAGAGAGCAATCAGAGACTTAAAGTTATTGCCTGAGGAAGAACTGACTCTTCTGGCTGCATGGTTGGGCCCAGCCTCATCCTCACAAGTTAAAAAGATCTACGCAGCCCACGTAGCCGATCCCGACAAAGCCCTGGAAAAGGCCTGGGCCAGGTTGCAGCAGAGGTATGGGGCCAGTACAGAGATTGAAGCATCTCTTATGGACAAGCTCCAAAGGTTCCCAGCTTTAAAACTCAAAGACTTCAAACTCTTGTGGGACCTCAGCGATCTCCTTGCGGAATTAGAGTCGGCCAAGGAGAATCCAGAACTGCCCGGTTTGAAGTGCCTCGATCAGCACCTGTCCCAGAGGCAGATCTTGACCAAGCTGCCCTTCACTTTGCAAGAACGCTGGGGACAGGAGGTCTTCAACTACAAGGAGGCCCACTCCCAGGCATACCCTCCATTTTCTCATTTGGTCCAGTTCATCACCAGGGCAGCCAGAGAAAGGAATGATCCACAGACGGGCCTCCCCACCTTATACCAAGGGACCCAGCCAGAGAAGGCACCTGAAGTGGACAAGAAACCACCTAGAGAGGCAAATAGACCTGTCAGCGTAAAGGCAGTCGAAACTCAACACAAGACTGACGAACCCAGGTCGGAGGTAAAAGAGTTGCTTTGCCCTATTCACCAAAAGCCTCACAGCTTGGCCAACTGCAGGGAGTTTAGTAGAAAGACATACAAAGAAAGGCAACAGCTAGTTCAAAAGCAGGGAATCTGCTTTAGATGCTGTGGAGCAACTCCACACTTTGCATCCAACTGCAAAGAAAACATCAAGTGTGAGAAATGCAACAGCCTCAAGCATTGCACCGCAATGCACAACTCCAATATCATCTCCCACCCCAAAGAGAGCGCTTCACCAAAAGAAAAGTCAGCAGTCGAAGACACCGACAAGCCAGCCGCACCAGAGATGCAGGTGGAAGTTTCAGCAGTCGCCTGTACAGAGCTGTGTTCTGACTCGCACCAGTACAGAGTTTGTCATCCTATCTGCCTAGCGGATGTATATCCAGCCAAGAGCCCTTGGCTTAGAAAGAGACTCTATGTGGCCCTGGATTCACAGAGCGACGCCTCCCTGGCTACTCCAGAGTTCTTCCGCATGTTTGACATAAGAACCCAGACGGTCGACTACACCATGTCCACCTGTGTAGGGAAGAAGAAGTTGCAGGGTCGCATAGCATCCGGCTTTGTTGTTTCCTCCTGTGACCAGAAGAGACAGTTCAAGTTGCCAGACCTGATTGAGTGTTCCTCCATCCCTCGGAACAAAAAACAGATTGTAACTAGAGAAGTTGTGGAGGCTCATCCACACTTGCGAAGGCTGAAGAACGCCTTACCTGCTTTCCGTCCAGATGTGAACATTGCCCTTCTGCTTGGTGCGGACTGTCCGAACTTGTTCTACGTGGACGACCAAGTTAAGGGACCTCCAGGGGCGCCCATTGCTCAGCTGCTACCACTAGGCTGGACAGTTACAGGCCCAGTGTGCATAAATAGGATGCACCCTCCATCGTCGGTGGGCACTCGTCAAGCGCACGTGCTTCAAGGCAGTCGCCCCACACTAATGCATAGCTGTTTGAGTCATATCTCGGTCTATTGTCAGGGGATAACACCAGAGTATTCTTCCATCTTTGAAGTCTCCGAAAGAGACGAAGCCACAGCGCTCTCGAAAGATGAGCAAAGGTTTTCGGACATTATGAATGCTCAAGTCTCACGAAGTGCAGAGGTGAAAGCCTGCAAATCAACCACAGAAATCAAGATGGGCCAAAGATCTTGCCTGGAACCACACCGTTTTGAATGTTTTTCGGAGTGGCACAGTCTTCTTAGAGCAATTGCTAGGCTTATACATCGTTTAGCTTGCAAAGATAGTGAGCCTTTACAGGTCCAGGATATGATAAAGGCTAAGAGCGTCATATTCAAGTCAGTACAGAGATCTGCTTTCAAGCAGGAAATAGCTAGGCTAGAGCAAGGGCTCAACATCCCTAATCAAAGTCTTCTAAATGAGTTAAACCCATTTCTAGACAAGGAGGGTATTTTGAGAGTTGGAGGAAGGTTAGCCAAAGCTAAACTCAAGGCGTGCATAAAAAACCCCGTCATCATACCCCCTAATAGTCACACTGCATTGCTGCTCGTTCGGCATCACCATGAAAGGATCCATCATCAGGGTAGAACTCTAACTGAGGCAGCCCTTAGAAATGAAGGTCTGTGGGTAGTTAATGCCAAAAGGTTGGTCAGCAGTTGTATTTTCAAATGTGTTAAATGCAGGCGCCTTAGGCGAAACTGTCAAAGTCAGTTGATGGCAGAACTACCTCAGGATAGGACTTTGACAGACCCACCCTTTTCCCATGTGGGAATCGATGTGTTTGGTCCTTGGGAGGTTGTCACTAGGAAAACCAGGGGTGGTGTTGTAAATAACAAGAGGTGGGCAGTTTTGTTTACTTGTTTAGTAATACGAGCTGTCCATATAGAAGTCATAGAAGGGATGGACACTTCATCATTTTTAAATGCATTGAAAAGGTTCATAGCCCTCAGAGGGCCAATTAAGTCAATTCGATCGGACTGTGGCACCAATTTTGCATGTGCAGACCTTAGCCAACCACTTCTGGAAGAGGTGGAAGGCCGAATACTTAAGCCAGCTTCCAACCAGAAGACTCTGGCAAACCCCAAAGGACAATTTCAAGGTGGGAAACCTTGTGTTGCTAAAGGACAAAGACTTGCCCCGCTATGCCTGGCCTATGGGCATTATACTAAAGACCTTTCCTTGCCCTGACGGTAAGGTTAGAAAAGTTCAAGTAAAGACTCATAGTAAGGACAAAATGTCTGTCCTGGACAGACCAATTAGTGACCTCGTGTTGCTTATTGGAGATGTTTAAAGTTCTAGTGTTTGTATTGTTGTGTATACAAAGGTGTTTGTATGTTTTTGATTGGTAAATTCCCACATCCTGGGAATTTAGCGGGGAGTGTTCCGTCCCCCAGGACGATGGTTTGCCTTACCTATTGGTCGTTTGTTTGTTTTCCCTCCTTTACATTTTGTTTGAGCCTCTGGCTGCAAAGGCCTAGGAAAAGTGGCTTGGAATCTGCAAGAGCTGGCTGCAGTTTTCTTTGCAGTGATTGGTCAAAGAGTGCAACATCTTAGGACCGCCCTTTTTACCAGGGTCTAGTCTCCATTTTAGAGTTTCATTCTGGCTATAGTCTTCCAACGTGCTGGAGCTGTGCAAGGCTAACTGGGACAAATCATCCTCAAAACCAGGCCAATCTAAGCCTATCCAAATTAGATAAGTATTGAATTATATTGATCTGGAATAGGAAATCTCGTTAGAGGAGCAGGGTTATTCTGTCGCTTCTAGAACTAATCTTTGCTGTAAAGATAGGGAAGGAAAGAGTTTCTCCTTCTAATATAGACAGCGTGATTAGGGTATAGTGGTTTTATAATCACCTTTGCTTTCTGGAACCAGGGATAATTCTGTACCTAAAACCTATAGAAATTTGTTTCATTTTCTGCAACTTTAAGATCTGTGCCAGGTTTACAACCTTGTATGAATAAACATCCTTTTTTGAAGTTATCCAGACTCAGTCGTTCAATATCTATAGGACAGCTTATAGGGATTTGCAGTTCGCCCGGATAAAGGACAGCACGTTTCAGTTTTATAGTTTTTTATTGTCCGGCGGACGGCACAAAAGGTCTACATTCATGGTCACTCTATTGATACCACACACAGAGAGTTTCAAAGAATTTCCACATGTGTCTATAATAATAATTCTTTCACCACTTTCAACCCAACTGATATTTGTATCATCAATATGTTCCTGGTTGCTGGTTACCAGCATAACTAGAATTTGCATACAGTTATCTTCCTTTTTTCTATATCATACAATCTTCTGTGCACATTTTAAGATTTTGTATGTGTGTTCTGTGTGCATATATTGCAGTGATTGTTCAATCTGTCTATTTCAAACCAAGGAAGTGACACAAAACATGAGTAGATTTGCCAGTAATGAAAAGAATTTCAAAACCTTTCAGGGCAAATACATTCAAATGTAGGTATTCTAGAGACAGATGAATACTCTGACAAAATGCTCCGGGACAAAGCAGCCCGTTCATTTTTTGCTTTATTCACAGCAGGACTAGATAAGCCAGGTAACTAGTGCATTCAATAGATAACTGCTGCCTCTTGAGGCTTTATTAACTGGACAATGACCAATAGAAGGGGAACTGTGAATGACCAATCCAAAGAATGCCTTTGCAGTTGAGGCCAGTAGGGCAAACTCACAGACTATAACTGCCATGGGCCTGAAACAATATACAAGACTCAGGGAAAGAGTTATCCCTTATATCCTTTAGCCGTGTGATAATATCTAGTGAGTAACACAGCTGCATTAAACAATGATGGGTGGATATATCTTCTGGTTTTCGTCAACATACGTATACATATAAATCCACAAAAGTAACTATAAAAATCAGGTTGTATTAAAACAGGAAACACTATTAAATACGTAGGTAAAATAATGTTGCTGCATATAAAGCCCTTCTGTTCAGTTCTGAACATGGGAAGTACTTTGCAAGTTTGAAACTAGCATTCATACAGCACTACCATTCCAATTTTTACTAATGTCTTGAAATAATTTAAGTTTCAAACTGAAGTCCTGAAAAAAACCCATTTTGCCAGTGTTTTGAACTTCACATTTATTATTATTGTTTCAGCCACAACAATTTTGAAAAACAATCACCTCTAAAAAGGAAATATTGTACATTTGGTGAACAACTTAAAGAGATTGGATCATATACTAGATCTTCCCCTTGAAAGCAGCATGTTTAGCATTATGAAAGTGTAGGCTAAATGCAAAATGGGCAACGAGATTTTCAACATCAAGACTAATAAATGTAATATGATATAGACTTTCATGAACATATCAATTTCCATAAGTCCTTATGAAACATGGGTGAAAGCATCTGAAAAAATTTAAAATGGGGTACAATGGCAATAAAATGCAAGAAGTACAATATGTAAAAGTTTCAATTAGAACTTAAAAATAAGCATAGTGACTACTGAGAATTGAAAATGAACTATTTTAGTGCAGTTGAGTAAGGTAACTGCTATAGGTCAGATCTTACCTCATTAGTTTGGAAAATTAATTTGATAGTTCACTGTATAAATGTATTCACTAACAGAATAATGAAAACTAAGAATTGAAATAATTTAATTAGTTAATTATTTTGTCAATTGAAATATTAAAATGGGTATAGGCCTCAGGATTTACAGAGAATAGCATTGAGGTTGTCTATTTTGACCTTGGGGAAGTACATTTTGGCCCATCCAGACAGGCCTTTAAATTGAGACCAAACAACACCTCTGGTAAAACCAAACTAATTCAGATCCAACCAGGTTTCCCTGGATTTATCTTAATTAATTAGATACCCCATTAGATCTGGGCCCTCCTGAAAGCCCCGTGTATAATGGGTATTGGAGACTCACTCCCAGGTAGTGGAGTGGAGTGGAGTGAGTGAGTGAGTGGAGACTCACTCACAGGTAATTCCAGGACCAACCGCAACTACCCGGGGGTGAGTCCCCACAGCCATCTCACACATTTTGGGTTCCCACCCCCTCTCCCCAAGCCCCCCCCCCCAAAACAAGCCTTAATTTTTTAAAAAAAAATCTTACCCGATCATCATTAAGGTGGTCTCTCAGTCTTCCTGGCTCATAGAAATGGTGTGCCAGTAGACTTGGGGGGTAAGGAGTGATTCTCCTCCTCTTCCCACATCTCCTGGTGCATCATTTCTACACACCAGGAGGACTGAAGGGCCACCTTAAAGGTGGCCGGTTAAGTTTTCAAAGATTTTAAGGCTTGTTTTCGTGGGCTTCAGGGTGGCTGCATGTCATCCTGCTAGTTACTGGGATGGCATCTAGGCAACCCCCCCCCCCCCCCAGAAAAGTCTGTTTTTTGGGGGGGTGGGGTGGGAAAGGGAATCTGTGCCAAAGCGGGTTTATAAAACCCGCCTTGGTGTGGATTTTGGTGCTGTCTGGAAGTGCCACTAATCATGGACAGCTTTAAAAGAGCTCTTTTTGTCCTTTGAAAGGCAACTTCCTCCAACTTGGAATTTTTCCTCACTTGGAGCCTCATCACAGTTGAGCATTTATCCACTTTAATCCACTTTAAATGCTGTGACAGCCTCCTGCAGAATCCTGGAGTTTGTAATTTAGGGAGGCCCAGGACCTCTCTGGATGAGCAGTTTAAAAGCCCCTCCCTAAACTACAAACAGGAGGCAGAAGCTAGATTTAAAGTGGATTAAAGTGGATCAATGTTCAAGTATAATGAGGTCTGACAACACAACATAATTTGATTTGCACCTCTGGATACTCATGTTGGGGAAGATTGTCCCAAAGCATGGATCTCATCTTACATTCAATTCAGTTTAGGCTAATCCAGACAGACTGATTAAATGTCTTGAGCTTTGGTGGATGTTGTACATGTCCTTACTAAGATATATATGTGTGTGTGTGTGTATCCTGTCTTTGTCTATTTCTTGTGAATTTCTAGAATTAGTGGCAAATTTCTTTTATTCAAATGAGATCATCCGCCTCCCCAGTGTCTGTATCAATTGTCCTGGTTTCTTCAGTACTTCTGAACAGTCCTATTGAAGATATGTTAAGTGAGGGGGTGCGTTTTGCTAGTAAAGTTTTCCGCTAATTTCTGTTCCTTGACATGTTTTGATTACTACATTAAACACATCCTCGGAATGATCTTTTCTTTCCAACTTTCTCTAAATATAGTGTTAGAGTGGTATAGCACTTTATCTCTAATACCAGTTTTGCATTACTAGTATAGAAATATATATAACGAGCACAGGAAAGGATGATGGGGGGGAAAGGAAACTCCAATCACACTGTTACAGAGGTTTTCTTTCCTTCCCATCATCCTTTCCCGGAGCTCAATATATATATTTTTATAATAGTACTGTAATACATTTAGTCATACTTCCAGGAGAGAAATTGATAAAATTCCATCTTTTGTAAGGAATGAGTGGAAATGAAAGCAGGAACAACCATTAAGTGATGTTATAAGATGTGAAATCTAGAAATATAATCGACATTTACCAGCACTATTGGTCAATGTGGAAGAGTCCTTTGTCATTCATTTGCATCTCTCTTTTCTTCTCTGACCCCAACGTGTACATCTCATTTACACTTGAAATACCTTCGTTTTTGTTGTTAAAGACAAGTACCCCATGTATACTTACAAATAATGTGGCTTCAAGATGACTCAAAACCATGGTGGCCACAAACACATGCAGCCAATGTGCCCTTCAATGTGTATTTAAAGGAATACAGTGCATTAAAAAGTTGCAGAAAAGTTCAGCCAAATAATCTGCTGCTGCAGCCAGTGTATCCCAGATCCAGGGCAAAAGTGGCTTTGCAAAATGTGGAGTGCATTATAATCAACCACTTCTGCTAAAGCAGATATAGACGCCAGAGGAACAGGGGCTGCTGAAAAGTGCCCCAAGGGCATGGTTGGGCAGCAGGGAACTAAGTGGCCACTGAGAGTTGTAACTGGCTATCTGTACTTCTGCCTGCCACTTTCCCCTTTTTTCACCCCATATGCAGGGCCGGCCGGAGATATTTTTTGAGGTGAAGCGGGGGTGCTGAAAAGCGCCCCCGCAACCGGCCCCGCCTCCTGCGCCCTGGCCCCGCCCAGCGTGCCCTGGCCCCGCCTCCCACGCTGCGTGGGAGGTGGGGCCAGGGCACGCTGGGCGGGGGGGCGGGGCCAGAGCTGGCCCCGCCTCCCACACTACTCCCGCTCGCCCGTCTGGCCTTTTCTAGCAGGCCAGACTTCAGCGGAGGTCCCTCCAGGCCGCAATCGCGGCCTGGAGGGACCTCCGCTGAAGTCTGGCCTGCTAGAAAAGGCCAGACGGGTGAGCGGGAGTAGCGTGGGAGGCGGAGCCAGCTCTGACGCCGCTCCCCCCCGCCCAGCGTGCCCTGGCCCCGCCTCCCACGCTGCGTGGGAGGCAGGGCCAAGGCACGCTGGGCGGGGGGGGGTGGCGTCAGAGCTGGCCCCGCCTCCCACACTACTCCCGCTCGCCCGTCTGGCCTTTTCTAGCAGGCCAGACTTCAGCGGAGGTCCCTCCAGGCCGCAATCGCGGCCTGGAGGGACCTCCGCTGAAGTCTGGCCTGCTAGAAAAGGCCAGACGGGCGAGCGGGAGTAACGTGGGAGGCGGAGCCAGCTCTGACGCCGCTCCCCCCCGCCCAGCGTGCCCTGGCCCCGCCTCCCACGCTGCGTGGGAGGCAGGGCCAAGGCACGCTGGGCGGGGGGGGCGGCGTCAGAGCTGGCTCCGCCTCCCACTCTACTCCCGCTCGCCCGTCTGGCCTTTTCTAGCAGGCCAGACTGCAGCGGAGGTCCCTGCAGGCCGCGATTGCGGCCTGCAGGGACCTCCGCTGAAGTCTGGCCTGCTAGAAAAGACCAGACAGGCCAGGGCGCACTGGGCGGGAGGCGGGGCACCGTCAGGGCGGTGCCCCGCCTCCCGCCCAGCCTGACGGCGCCCCCCCGGGCCTGCGCCCGAGGCGGCGGCATCAGGTGCCTCAATAGTGGGGCCGGCCCTGCCCATATGCCATAGGAGCCCCCGGTGACGCAGTGGATTAATCCCTTGTGCCGATAGGACTGATGATTTGAAGGTTGGGTTGCTGTCCTGTATTGTAGAGAGCCTGTTTGTGTTGAAAGATGGACTATCCACCAAAACTATTTAATAATTTCACTGGTGTAGATGCATATTAATAAAGGAACAGAGCAGGGCTTACTCTCTGCATTATTAGTCTGCCGACCACCCCCCATCTCTTTCACAAGGAAATACAATCTGATATAACTGAGAGCAAGTTTTTAATTTTATTTTAAATGAGTAGAGAAACCTACATTTCCCTTCTGAATTCTATTTGCAGAACAGATAAATTATGTACCCAAGTTATTATTAAGACTTCATTTTGTATATAATAGTGATTTGATTACTAGTCTACAATACAGTGCACTGAATGTTATAATCTCAATTTGTGAACTGCAAAAGAAAGTATATTATTGCAGCTAATGACTTTGGCAGTGAAGTGAAATAGATACAGCTCCTGATCCTGAACACTTAGCAAGAGGCTCAGACAATAGTAAAGTGCAGTAACTTAGAAGCACTTAACCTGTTACTGCTGTGATGGATAGGAGTGACAACCCTTCATTTAAAACAGTTCTTTGCTTCAACCTGAGCTTCCTTACATAATCTTTTTTTCAACATAATTCAAAACATTTGAAATAAATATATTCACAATAAGGAAAACAAGACTGTGTTTATAGGCTAATCACATTCAAAATCCTGTGATCCTATTATAATACAAGGGTGGGAAGGAATCCCATGGCCCTCAGCGCAAAGACTAAATTATGAATATAAAGAATTAACATCTCCTGAAAAGATGCACTTTTATATTTCTAACATACTGTATTTAAGAATCAGAGAGGTGGAGGTGCTGTTCAGTATACTCTTGCCAAACTGCAACTGTATTTTTGCGAAGTATATCAAGGCATAGCTAAAGACCTGACAGAAAGCAAGCCACAAGGCGATTATAATGTCATTAGGATAATTTCATTTATACTCTGGTGCAAATCACACATTATAAAAAGGTCAATCCTGTGTTTCTATAGCTCTTTTTATTTGGTTGGAAAGATCCTTAAAGCCACTGTCTTTAGACCTGATGCCATCATCAGCTGACAGCTGGTCATAGACTCAGGCCCCTTCCACACAGTTAAATAAAATCCCACATTTTTTGCTTTGAACTGGAATATATGGCAGTGTGTACTCAGATAACCCAGTTCAAAGCAGATCTTGACGGATTTTCTGCCTTGATATTCTGGGTTATATGGCTGTGTGGAAGGGCCCTCAAATGTACACATCTGATGACTCTGAAGTGTTGGTGCAAAAGATTTCTTTGGTCCTGTTATGCCATGTGTTAGATCAGTGATTCATCAACACCATTGGAAATTAACTCAGTGGCAAGGAAAATATGAATGCCATTACCAAGTTCTGGATAAAGGAGAGAACTTCATGGAAATGACCTCATCAGCTAAGGAAACCTACTAACATCAATAGGCCACAGGAGGTCAGAGAATTATCCAGGATTTCTACAAAAGTTTTGGGACGGACTTAGTCACTATACTGATCATTGAAGAGATTTGTTTTTACTGTCTGCAGGCTACTTTTCTCTTTTGTCACTCTTGATCCATCACAGTGATCCATCACAGGCCAAAGGTAGAAGACATAGACCAATGGTTCATCATGCACGCTTCCCATGAAAAGAAATCCCAGGTTCCCTCCCATCTTAAGTGAAAAAGGTTAAAGGAGAAAGTATGGGTCTGAGGCCCCTTCTATACTGCCATGTAATCCAGAATATCAAAGCAGATAATACACATTATCTGTTTTGAATTACATGAGCCTGCTGTCATATAATCCAGTTCAAAGCAGATAATCTGAATTTTATATGGCAGTGTAGAAGGAGCCTGAGACTCTGGAGAGACTCTGTCAATCAGAATAGAGAATATTGGTGACATAATCTTTTTTAAAAAAATCATTTTTATTGCAAGTTTGTAAGCAACAGTGTTATATTTTCTTTCACACACACACACACACACACACATATAATTTTTCTTGATACAATAAAAATAATCTTAAAATCCCTCTCAGTAATGAGTGTGCCATTACTCAGCTTTGAACAAAAGAGAGAATTGCTCCAGTATTTGTTGTTATTTGCTAACAAGTCAACTTTGACTTATGGCAATTTCCAAGAGGCCAACATATGAATCAGCTCTTTCAGTAAGCTTGCAGCAGTTTATGGTTCAGCTCATCACACTCCTGATATAAATGTGATACTGTTGACAAACTACCTGGAGAGGCAGGTGGAGGTGATATTTATCTTTTGCTCAAACAAAGCTGAAACTGTATGATCAGCCCTAGCTAAAACAACTGAAGTAGAGGCAAGTAGTAATTGGTATTTTCTGCAAGCAGAGTATATACTCTTAAGGTACATCTACACTGCAGAATTAATACAGTTTCGCAATATCTTATGGCCAAAAAAGTCTAAAGACTTGTAACATTACAATTTCCATGATTCAATAGCATTTCGACATGGCAGTTGAAATGGCGTTAAGGTGCCACCAGAAATGCTTCCTATGTTGGCTCAAGTGTGAGAACAAAGGATGACTCAAAAGAACTAAGGCCCCTTCCGCACAGCTGGACAAAAACCCACATTTTCTGCTTTGAACTGGAATACATGGCAGCGTGGACTCAGCACAATTCAAAGCAGATCTTGAGGGATTTTCTGCCTTGATATTCTGGGTTATATGGCTGTGTGGAAGGGCCCTAAAATTCCATATTATATGTATTAGATTTCTTTTTGGTAGCGTCCATAGTAACTCTGAGTTAGAATTTGCTCTTCTATTATAAAATTAATGTCAATGTGTCACATCTTAGAGTACCTACACAATTTCAGATTTCTAGATACCATGGGAGGGCCCTCTTCTTTTGGAAGAATATCTAGACATCTCCTTCGAAACAATTGCAGCTATCACAATTTTCTAATATGTATAAAAGTACACAAGGAATTTAATTCCAGATTACTTCAATGAGATCTGTATTGTTTATCCTTCTATGATCTACCTATCTTCTTAATTTTATAGTTACCCATCTCAAAAAGGGGGCATGAGAGAAGCCTCCCCGCAGGATAGTAATACATCCGGGCGTCCCCTGAGCAAAGTCTTTGAAGACGGCCAATTCTCTCACATCAGAAGCAACCTGCAGTATGTTCTCAAGTCACTTCTGACACGATTTAAAAAATCTCAAAGAGGCTGAAACTGACAGTGGAATTGTTCATTTTGAAGAAACTATTATCACAACTGTGATGTTAATGTTGCAGAAGTCTTCTACTTCATGTGTGGTAGCTTTAGGTTCCTAATTGTGCGTTATCTCAGCATGTGTTCTTTTGAACACAGATACTGTGGTTTCTGTAACATGAAAGATTTAAAAAGTTTAATTGGATAGTTATCCTATATATACATGTATGCCAGACATTCCCAACAACTCCCTTGGCATACAGGGCCAATGCATACAGTATATGCACTGTAATGCATGCAGGGAGTCAAATGCAATTCTTCCACCAACTGTTCCATGCTAGTGGCACGCTCTGACTATGAAGGAAAGGAAAGTTACTAGCCTGGGTCTGGTGTGACACAGGCTGTAACTTGTGAGTCCTGCTATTCTAACCCTTTTCTTTTAAGCACATCTCAGAGTACACAGCGCTAAGCAGCAGGGGAGATTCTTAGTAAAGGGCCACCCACTTGCATATTATTCCTTCCTTGCCTGTGACATGACACAAGAACAAAGTAGACATTAACTGCTACATTAAACCCAGAAGGAAAGTAATCAGTAACCTGTTATTCCCTTAATAAAGGGAAACACATGCAGAGTGAAATCCAGAAGACTAATCAATAGCCCCAGACAAAGCAACGTGCCAAACAAATTGCAAATCAATTAGAATCCTTGTTTTCTTTCAAATGGTTCTCTATACGTAAAGCAATTACTCCTTCATTAGACCTAATTTAACAGCATGACCACCCTAGCAACAACTGGCAGCGTCTGGCTATCAAATGAAAGAATGGCAGCTTATTTCTGTCCGTCTGTGAGCCTCCGGCCAATCCAGAAAAGGAAGGAGATTCCTTTATAGGCGACCACTTTTAATGAATGTTTTTTAAAAAAGTTTCTTTGCCAAGGGAGTTATTGGGAATGTCCGGTCACTTTCTGGCTTAAGAAAATTGGCATCCTTTTCCGACAGAGTGGGAAATGCCTATCCATTCTTTGTATTTTAACTGGATTCAAGAATTTCCACCTACAGCTTTGCAATTGTAACCATAGACTTGTCTTATCTTAGAATTGTGTTGCTGATACAGTTAATCTGAATCTATATTCTTTCATGTGAGCAGTGCACAAAACAAAGAGTGAACAAATCATTCAATTAATGCTACCTGCCACAATTAGACAAAAGTTAATGAAATATATGGGAGGTGGGATTACAGAACATGGCATTCATACTATATATTTCAAACCAAAAGTTTTTTAAATCCCACTTACTAAGGATGCATTTTCAAGAAAAATTAGGATGCTGTAATATTTTTTTCATACCCGACAAACTCCTGCAAATTCTCTTTTTGTCATTTTCTACTATCCTTTCCCCTAAATATTCTTCAGAGGAGACTAAATATACTAGTGATTTTATTCTATACTAGCTTGGGGACCCAGCGGTGCCTGGGGTCATTTGAGAAAGACATTGTTTGCCTGTGTTCAAAGTTTAGTGTAGATCCAGTGTCAGCTGGTTCAGTTGGTGCAGGGAACTACAACTCCCATATGCAAGTTCCTTCATACACAGTCCATCCCCCTCCCAACACTGCCCGGATGTAAAGTAAGTCATGGGGGCTCTATTTCTGTGGATGCAGGTGAACTATAACTCCCTTTTCCCCAAACTTTGCAATATGTTGTATTGGTTATGGGGGCTCAGTGTGCCAAGTGTGGTCCTGGTGTATCATCGGTAGGGTTAGAAGTGCTCATTCATTGCAGGTGAACTATAAATCCCAGTACCTACTACTCCCAAATGTTTAGGGCAATTCCCCTCCAAAACCCACGAGTATTCAAATCTGGTCATATCAGGTATGCATGGCCAGTTTGGCCCAGACCCATCATTGTTTGGGTTCATAGTGTTCTGGGTATAGGTGAACTACAAAATTCCCCAGTAGGAGTCACAGTGGTGTGACTTGATGCAGGGTGAACTACAACTTCCACCATGTGCAGTCAATCCCCAAACTCCTCCATTAAGTTTAGTTGCTGCTCGGTTCTGCTGTGTTTGTTATGCAGACAGATTTGAAAGGGAAGGGCAGTGGGCGGGGCCATGCAAATTCCACACCAATGGAGAACCCTGGAATGCCTGCCTGTGGTGGAAGAAAAAGCAAAATCTAGGATGAAATGGTCCCCAAATGAAAGCATTCCTTGGGTGGTGGGTGGTAGTGTTTGGGAAGGACATTGGCAGGGGCTGGGCTACATGTTCATGGAGCTCGCTGTAACCGCAATGTCAGTGCAAAGAGGTGACTTGCTGGATTCTGAGCCCTGGGAACTGTAGCCTGTTTGTGGAGGCCGGAGGCTGTCTGTGTGAGCAGACACCTGTGCCACATACGGGTTTTCACTTTTATTATGGACTAGCTTGGGGACCTGGCGATGCCCAGGTCATTTGAGAATGGTATTATTTGTCTTTTAATGTTATGTATTCTGTTTGGAGTGGGTGAACTATAATTCCCAGAATCGTGGGTGAATCCTCCCGAAACCCTGCCAGTATTCTAAGTTGGCCATTTTGGGCATGTGTACCAGGTGTGGTGCAGTATTCTCTGGATGGGGGTGAATTACTGTAATTTCCAGATTCCCGAGGCAATTGCCCCAAAATATCTATCAGTATCCACAGCAGACAATATTCAGTCTGTGTGCCAAGTTTGGTCTAGATTTGCCATTGGGTGGGTTCAGTGGTGTTTGGATGGAGGTGAACTACAGCTCCCAAAATCAAGGCCCCTTCCCACAAATACCTGCAGTATGTTCAGTAGGTCATGAGGGTTCTCTGTGTGAAGTGTGCTCCTAGTGCATTGTCGGTGGGGGTCAGTGTTTATCTGGCTGCAGGTGAACTATAACTCCCTTTTTCCCAAACTTGTGCAATATGTTGTATTGGTTATGGGGGCTCTGTGTGCCAAGTGTGATGCTCATTCATTACAGGTGAACTATAAATCCCAGTACCTACTACTACTCAACTTCCAGTCCAGTTTCCCTCCAAACCCAGCAGTAGTCAAATCTGGGCATATCGGGTCTGCATGGCAAGTTTGGCCGAGAGCCATCATTATTTGGGTTCATAGCATTCTGGTTGTAGGTGAACTACAACTCCTCTAAATTCCCCAGTAGGAGTAACAGTGCTCTGACTTGATGCAGGGTGAACTACAACTTCCACCATGTGGAGTCAATTCCTAAACTCCTCCTGAGATTGGCTGCATACAATTCTGGATTCCATTCACCCCCCTCATTCCCCTCCCTGGAGGTCAATGATCCCATTTTTCAATAGCCAACACTCCCGTGAGTACTGGATTAATTATTAAAAAATGATATTCACTTTTTTTGTTTTCCCTCTAAAGATTTTTTTGTATTTCAATAAATCCTGGAGTTCCCAAACCCTATTGTGCATGGATGATACCTTTTTGTTACATGAGCAGTGGTAATCACAACCTGAACACTGGAGTAAGAAGAAACAATATAACTATTAACAAACTAAAAGACAATTACATTTTTTTAAAGGAGAGGAAGGATGAACAGCCCCCCCCCCCCCATTGTCATGGTTAGCACTAAAGAAATACCCAGAGTATTATATTTCCAGCATTAAATGTCGAGGATACCTTCAATTTAGTCAGATTGCAACTTTATAAAAGTCACAAAAGTGACTGCGAGAAACATTTCCACCTTCTGCCGGTTATTTATTGTTACTTGAATCCCAAAAGCGTGTGGTTCAAGAAGACCAATATTCAGCCTTAGATCAGTGACGCACTTGCTGCCTGATATCTTGTGATCCTACACAGCTTAAAATGAAGATTTGTGACACTGTAAAGAGATAAATCTCACCTTCTTAATGGAAGATGTGGTACTTGAATCAAGGGCCCAAGACAGATTTTTAAAGTGTTACATACTTAGACACAATTTTAGCTGCAGGATCAGACATTAATATACCTTTTAATTCCCCAGAGGAGCTGGTAATATCCTATTCAGAGCTACAACAAAATTAGCTGACCCACTCCCAGTGGAGAGGCTCCCTGCCAAGCCAGCTCCCTCCAGCCTCTCTCTTTATTGTAATGCTCCCGCAGTAGGACACTGGAAGGCAAAGTGCTCTTCTGAATACAAAAGAATGATCACATAAGAAGAAACCCAGTAGGAACCTTATTACACAAGCACTGGCTTTAAGCATAAATGCTTGGCCAGCCGGTATTCACTGTGCGGCTCTTCATGGGATCTTATGGCAATGGAATCTTCAACATACTGAACCTATTGATCCATGCTTCTCATCGTCTGCATTGAATCTTCCGCTGTCTCTTGAGCCCATGGATACAATTGTTAGCAGAACATAGTACACATGGCAAATTACTAGGATACTTTAAATATTTATACCCACTTCTTTAAAGAAAGGCTCATGGTGACAATCTGCAGATGAAATCATATGTAGAACCAAAGCTGTATGCACACTGCAGAGTTATAGCAGTTTCACAACACATTATGTATGTATGTATGTATGTATTTAATATACCACTCTTCTCCCCCGGGGGACCCATGGTTGATGTTAGGTTCAATGCTAGGGAATTCTAAGATTTGTAGTTTCATGAAATATTTGCCCTTCTCTCTTACAGCGCTATGGTGCCACAATAAACTACAAATCCTAAGATTCCATTGGATGAAATCATGACAAAGTGGTATCAAACGGCTATAATTCTACAGTTTGATGGTCTCTGAGTCTTTGTAGGATAATGGAAAGTGGCTGGCATTATTCTGAAAAAGCAAAGTAAATATTTTCTTTATCTCCTTTTACTTAACAAATGGAAGACAAGTGAAAGGAAATAAAGAAAGGAAATAAAGGAAATATGTGCTGTGCTCCTCTTGAAACTAGAGACTGTATTTTTTCAGTTTTCTTATTCTAATCTTAAAACCAGTTTTGAGATTTTTCACAAAAATACATACAGGTTTGTGCACATTTGCTTTAATACATAACAGTTTTGTATAGAATTTTGTCTCTTATACAGAGGTTTTCTAATTCAATTGACTTTGGAGAACAATCACTTTACCATTTTGCACAAATGTTCTACTATGTATTTTTTTTTTAAAAAAATGAACAGTGCCATTGCAAAATTCAAAGATGTGAAAATCCTGAGTGATAACTGAATTTCAGTTCTTGTATGGCTTCAAAGGTGCTAAATTAAACAGATCTTTATTAAAACAAAAGCCAAACAGATTTCTCACCCACCTCGATATTTGTCACAACTGATGCTGGAGTCAACAGTCAGCTAAAAGATACAGGAAAGTCCTAGTAGTATGCCACAGTCAAGAGATCTTGGTACAATCCCTAATCCTTGGCTTAATAGACAAAGGGGAGGATCAAATTCTAGAAATCAATATCGAGATAAGAGAATACTTGTTCTCCAAGGAAATACATCAATCTCTTTCTGAGTGAAGCATACCTCTAACTGAAATTCAAGAGAATGAAAATGTAACCCCTATAAATCTAAAGTTTAGGAAACACTGCTGTAACAGGGTGAAATACTATTTCTGCACTATGAGATGCAGGATAGCACTCCAGTTTCCTTTGGATAAGATGGGGGGGGGGGGAAGGTAACTAGGAGCGCCTGTGTGATACTAATGTTATTTACAGTAAAACTATCTGATGTGGGGGATTGGCAATTGCCACCCCATCTATCAAAGACTGATACCATATCCGTGCCCATTGACAGCAGATATCTCAGAGACCTCTACTTTGAATATCACTGATTTACAGCACAGGGAAGATGAATATATTTCTTTAGCAGCTTTGTCAGAGATAAATTCTCAAATCTTTCAACTTTCCATCATATCTGAAATTCAAATAGCAAACATAATCAAGCCTTCACCAAACTTAAACATTCAGGTTTTTTAAAGAATGTTCGCAAAGAATACCCCACTGTAGGACTGAAAAACCAGGGGCCCATTCACACTACAGAATTAGAGCACTATTATTCCACTTTAACGGGTATAGTTCTGTCCCTTGGGATCATAAGATTGGCAGTTTAATGGAGGGTCATTTAGCATTTTGGGTTGGATTGGATGGCCCATGAGGCCTCTTCCAACTTTATGATTATATGATTTTCATCCAAAGAGCCCTAGTGTCTCTCCACATTACAAATCCCAGGATTCCATAGGATGTAACTATAACCATGGCAGTTAAAGTGGAATAACAGCAGTATAATTTTAGTGTCCATTGCCAGAGTTCTAAAGATTTCATCTACATTCTAAAGAGTCATCATGTAATAGTTAGCTAGGACTGTGGATAAGAGGATCCGTGCCCAGTGAGCGTATGCTAAATCAAAAGGGCCAGGACAGAAAAACAACTCACCAGGTTGAAGACAAGACACAGAGGTTTAATACATTTCAGCGAAAAGGAATGTGAGAACAAACAAGATGCTTCAAATGTATAAGCATAAACATACAGAGAAAGCAAGACATCTTATACAGTTTGACAGCTGTTCAAAAACTCCCACTCTCTTCCCTGATTGGCTGAAAAAGAAGCTGGTCAGGATTTGTGCTCCGAATGGCTGGGAGCTTCACTGACATCGCTGCTTCCAAGCAGGGATTCCCTTGGCGAGGAATGACAGCTGAGGATTGGTCGGGTGAGGGACCAATCAGCTGATGTGACATCCCCTGGGAGAAGGCATAATCCAGAAAGACAATGTCAAAGAAATGTTAATGATTAGCTCAACTGTCCAGTTCCGTGTTGAACAAAGATAGGAGCTTCAGGAAACAAAGGTGGGAAACTCCTAAAACAAAGTTTTAGGTTGTTTAATAAAGGAGTTAAATGCACATGCTTTTTTTCATAAAAGAGGGTGATTAGAGCTTAACGGCTTGTCCATTCCCAACACTTTTAAGTCTGTGTTTCCATAGTCAGCAATCTCTCAGCCTCAAGTGTACCATTTAGCTATACAGTCTTGTGTTTATCTGGGCAGACATGGGAAGTCACCTATATTTGCATAAGTATAAACAATGGACCCGTTGATTACCTGGCTTGGGAAATGGCCAGAGGGGATTGCCCAGCCTTCTGGTTCCCAGGTGATTATTACTGTGAGGTCACGGAGGGTTGATTGACTCTGGACTATATTTTTATACATTTTATAAAGCAGCTTATATACATTTTATATAAGAAACAGAAAATCATGAAAATAGATGCAATTTATTGATGGGTTAGATACAATAGTCTTTAGTGGGGGGTTACCACTGGTCTGCTCCCGGTCTCTCGTTGCCTGAAATTTGCAAAAGTCCGGAAAAGGTTTTTAAAAGAAAAATCAAATATTTATGTCTGAGTTCTCAGTGAACTATAAATCTTCGGGGGGAGAGGTTACCATGGCTCAATAACAATCAGAGTGGAAAATTGTGTTCTTTAGAAGCTTTTGCTGAAAGACAAGGTTTGAGCTTAGATAACATATTATTTTTCTGCTATTTGAATCATACCTTTTTATTTCTATTTAAAATCTTAGTATGAATTATGAATTGGCTTTTAAATCACAGGGTATATTTCTTAATATTTATATGACTTGTAACTAATTACCTTAAAATTCTGGTTTTTTATTATGTAAATTCATCTGTTGTTGCAAGCTGCTTTGAGTGTGGGTTACCGTGGAAAAGCATCACATAAATAATTTGATTATGATGATGAGAGATTACAGTGATAATGAGAACAGCACTTGATTTAAACTCCCATTGATTAAATATTGGTTGATAAGTCTGAACCCTAAAGTGATCAGCATGATAAATGACAGTCAACCAGTATTGGTAATGGTGTAATTTAGCAAAAACATGAGCTAAAATAAATCTCTGATTACTTTCTTTTTTTGTTGAAAAATCCAGTTGTTTATCTTGTCAGTTTGGTCTTTTTCCTAATTCCGTTTGTACAGCATGTTCTTTCACCTCATTAGATAGCTAATAATTCAAATTTAATGGACTATACACACACTGCTAGTATTATGAAATAATTAAAGTCCTCTAACAAATATAATTAATGGTAGAGAACATCTTAAAAAACTAAAATGTCAAAAATCTGGGGGTGGCAAAAAAACAGGAAATGAGAAGAGGAAAGGATCCAAAATGATGATCTCTTGTAAAATACTTGCACACATACATCTAATGATTCATCCTTTTAGCGGCATGATCCATTAGAAATTCGCAAACATAATAACACTGGATATAACAATATAAAATATAAAAATAGTCATCATGGCAGTGAGGATTTTGTTTATATCAACCTGAGTAGAAATTCTATTACAATTAGGGTATGTCTATGCTGTAGAATTATCTGCAGCCTAAGAGTAACAATACCAATGCTCCTCTCCATAATGTTATATTTCATATTGTGCACAATCTTATAATTTATACACTACCCACAGGTTCAGCTGGGATTGTATCACTTTAATTGCTATGACTTGGAGTTTGATGATGAGGCCTTTGCTAATGTGCTGTTACTGATATCAAGCCTTCCCACTGTACCTCACCCGAATACTTCCAAAACACCCCAGAACAGGTTTGGGGACAGGATAGGAAAAGAATACTCAAAGCATTTCATTGAATTCAGGACAGAACTTAGATATTTCATTATCTGATTCCCTGTGTAAAAAGAAAAGGAAAGGAAAATATCTCATTCTACAAACTGAAAAATCGCATGAAACAGAGCGGTCTGTTAAAATGAATCTCTCGTGTGAAAAGCCCCTCACTCAATTCAATTTTTAGGTTCTCCGTATTTGAGTTTGGCTGAGAGATGAGCTAAGCTAAGAATCTCATTATCACTCATCTGGATTGAGCTCCTTTCCCTAAACCAAAGCCAAGCCATCTCAGTTCCTAATATAATTAAATCGTATTAACAAATCTTGGATGCTGTACAATCTACCAAATAGGAATAGAAATGCTTATTCAATTCATATGAAGTCTGATCCGTGCAACCTTTTCAGAAACCTCTGCAAGTGTAAAAAAAAATTCTTCTCTTCAGTCTCCACACAAAATCAGCTTTATCCTCTCTTGTTCTACAGCCAATGCTTTTGTGCTATGTGTCGATAAAACCTCCATCTTGGC
Organism: Anolis carolinensis; assembly: GCF_035594765.1. Classification (NCBI taxonomy): domain Eukaryota; kingdom Metazoa; phylum Chordata; class Lepidosauria; order Squamata; family Anolidae; genus Anolis; species Anolis carolinensis. Next base: position 326,834,929 of record NC_085841.1, on the reverse strand, counting down.
TTATTTAAAACATAATTAAAAGAAGTTATGATTATGTCTGGAAGGTGGATAACTACTTGCCCCTTAATACTCTTTCTTCACCAACACTCTGAACCTCCTTTGTGAGCCTTCCTTCTTATTATTTATGTGCCATCTAACTCACCTCCATTCTTCTCTCAGTATCCTTTTCCTCTCTGTACCCTGATTCTAGTATTTCATTTACTGTTTCCCTACTAATAGGTCTCTCTTTTTTGCTCTGGTTTGGATTCTCTCTGCCCCATCTCTTCACACTACAAATTCAATGGGGACCAGCAAGCATTTACTGCGAGGAAGCATTCAATCTACCCCCGTTTTGGCTGGTGGAGAAGATGGTAGGTATCCTCTCTTTCAGGGCCCTCTTTCAGGGTGGCTTGCCATGTAGTTTTGAAAACCCCAGTACGAAACCACTGTAACTGAATGATTGCAAAATTAAGAATGAGATTTCTTTTTATTATAGTACATGGCTTTTTTTGTGTGTGACAAGAGATAAAAAAGCAATCCTCAAATAGTGTCCCAGTGAATAGATGCTATAAAGTATGCTCTCCTCTTTTGTCTACTGCTATACAAATCCTGAATAAACGAGTCCCTTTGCAAACCTTACAAGGGACCAACTTTTTTTTTTTTTTGGTTTTAGTCTTCCCAATGCTCTGTTGCTGAGAATAAGCCATTTTAATTATGGAACTTTTTTTCCTGTTTAATCTTCCAGTGACAATTAATAGGAATATTTTATCCAACCTTGATGAATGCTTAACTCACATGGTTTTTCATACAAATGCAAACTTCCTTTCTCCTGGCCTCTGGTGACTATGCATCTAATGCCGGAGTGGCATCATTCAGTTCTAGTTGCTATAGCATTTTCAAGAACCTCTCTGTTCTTGTCATAAATTATCTTTAAGTGACAAAAGCTGAAAGGAGGTCTGCAGCAAACTGTATCAAATAATGAATTTGTAAGCTGCGGCAGAGAACACTTATCTTACTTGTGCTCTCCTACAATCGATTGTCTAGTGACCCTTCTTTTGGATACAGATGAGCATAACCCTGAAAAATGTTTGTGTTGTCTTTCTCTCTCTGGCAGCTTGCTAGCTGCATGATCTAATAAATATTGGCAGGGCCAAATGAAATAATATAGAAGAGCTTCTCTTTTTTAAAGTCCATAGACCATAGACCAAGAGACTCTTGTTACTTGTTAATATCTCCATCAAACGCTGAAGTGTTAACATATGTGATACGACCATGCAATCAAGTAAGGACCGATTTGTTGACTAATTAAACCAACACAACAAGCTCTTTAGCACCTACAAGTGACAAGTTTAGAGCAGGCAAGTGGAAACTCTCAATTGAGCCCCCTTTTATGAGACTATCATGCCAAATTCAATTCTGACTGAGTAGTGTTTGAATGTACTTGACTTCCACTATGTGCTGACATTCTTACAATAATTCATCATGTGTGACAATAGTCCAATATTAGAGATTTATGATATATACAAAACAGTTACAAATGAAATGTTGTCCTAACATGTGTCTGTGTTACTTATTTGCAGCCTATTGATATTATAATTAATGGTCAAGTACTTGCAATGTGTTTTTGTGTTGTGGTGGGGATGGTGGTAGTAGAACAGAAAATAATCATTATTGGTTGTATTCATCAAATCCTTTCTTCTAGCAAATTCTAGGAGTTAATAAAAACTCATTTTATAACACTTGGCATTGGCTAGACATAATCAGTTGCTCAGGACATAAACAGCATAAGGCAGAACTATCCATTTTTTAACGGAAGCATTGGCAGTTGAAACTCATTTCTTTTTCATATAGAGGACAATCATATATTCAGCACAAACCTCTGGGCTGGATAGCATTTCATGATATATTGGGTCACTGTCTGGAGCACCCAAAAGACAGTGTTTTTTATACAGGTCTTTCCCTCAATGTACCACATGAGTGGTTGAGCGCATTGGTTTACATATTTGAAGTTCACCCTATTAAACACACCCTTAGGTGAAGTAGTTTATTGGAATAATCATTTTGTCAAGTGCTTCTCAAGCTATCAGATATGGCAGACTGGCAATTCCTCCCCCACTCATTTGCCAGGAACTAGTTTCTTCTTCTTCTTCTTCTTCTTCTTCTTCTTCTTCTTCTTCTTCTTCTTCTTCTTCTTCTTCTTCTTCTTCCTCTTCTTCCTCTTCTTCTTCTTCTTCTTCTTCTTCTTCTTCATCATCATCATCATCATCATTGCATTGTTTCTTGAAAATACAGTGTGGGTCAGCAGCTGGTGAGTTGCAGATCAGCACCTTCATGTGTTGTTTTTCTTTCTGTTTATCTTGTTTTTCATCCATGCAAATGTTTGAACATGCAATCCTGATATTCAGATTAATATATACTTGGCAGAAATAATGTTATTACTTGATTTTAAGGAGTGAATAAATCTGATACAAGTCCCTAGCATATCCAAATTAAGTATGCTTGTTTAAATTTGCAACTATCAAGCATCGAGCAAAGGCAAGCCTTGTAGAGTAGGCGAAGACTTGCCTAGCTAGGAATTTCCATTCAAATCAGAGGATCAGAAATACCAGAAGTAAGGGAGTGAAAAGTTAGACTAGAAGAGCTAGGCTCTTAAAAAGCACAACTATTTTCTCCTGGAAGATAAGGCAGGACTCTTTCATACAGACCTCAATCCCAAGAGGAACTGGGATTGAGGCCTCACACCCACTTGAGTCCCTAGGCTTTCCCTGAGAGGGGTTGACTACATGCCGACCTATGTTAAGCAAAAGTTAGCACAGGAGGACATCCAGCCAGCCCACTATTCCCCATTTACACCCTAAACGTACCTGAGGGGCCTGGTTTCATGCTCAGTCTCCTCCATCAAAAGCTCCTGGTGCATCAAAATGTTGGATTGTGGGTTTGGGAGGGGGAGGAACCTCGCCAGTTATTTTGACCTGCCAAGAGCTTTTGAGGGAACGGCCTGAGTATGCAGCCGAGCCCCTTAGGTAAGTTTAGGGGGTAAATGGGGGGCTGGGAGGGGAGGGTGGAGGACACCCTCCTGGTCCTTTGAGCTCCAGGATCCCAAAGAACCGGGATTGCTGTGGGGATTGACCCTCGGGATTGCAGAAGCAGTTCCGGGAGCCGATCCTCACAGGGCCCACACCTGGAAAGACCTTACATTAAGGTCCAGATCTTTCCAGGTGTCTAATTAATTCGGAGTAAACTGGGAAATCCCAGTTCACTCCGGATTAATTCAGGTTTACCTGAGGCATCATTTGGTCTGGACTATTGAAGGAAAGAGAAAAGTTTCACTTCTTCACTAGATTCCATCGTAGCTTCAGGGCTCTCTTTCACATTCAAGCAGGTTTCAGTTCAGTATTTTGTGGATTCTGCAACTTAACTCTCTTCTTTGGAACATAGACAGATATGAATTTTGCTTTTAATGTTCCTATTTTAACTATCTTGGACTCTGTATTTTGGCCCCTTGGATCAGTCTCCCCCAGCCTTCACTTGAGCCTTCAGGGACCTACCTTTTTTGAATAGATAGATCTAAATTTTTCTTCTGCACTCTTTAGACTAAACAGCTATCTAAGTGGGAGTTTTAATTTGTGTGAAATGGTAGAACATTTAGGAACAATATATATGCTTTATTGGTGATAGTTTGGCTTTATATTCTAATTAATTATTTCAATATTTGTAATTGTATTTCCCAATTAAATTGATGCTATCTTTTTGTCTTGTAATTTACGTTTTATGTAGTTCCCATATTTAGACATACTCATCTCTCTCCTACCTCCTGCTTAGCAATTATAAAATGATCTCATAATTCGTTGCTAAGTCTGTTTGTTGTCATCGCTTTCCATTTATAAATATCTCACATTTATTTTCTAGTTGTCACCTCTATTTCACTAGAATAAATTCAATAGGGTTGAAATAAAACCTTGTTTTCAGCAATCATTTCTAAAAACTAACTATATAATGTTCCATACCACTGTTCCATACAATAAAATCTTCTTAATCTGCCCCCCCCCCCGTCACCAAAGAAGACGTACTCCCAACAACTAAATTTAATAATAATAATAATAATAATAGACTATTTTTAACCTGCCTTATCTCCCCAGAGGGACTAAGAGCAGTTTCCAGACATAAAACATAAAAACTGGCAAACATTCAATGCCCGTGCTCTTGTCGCTAAACAGAGGACTAATCTAGTTTAGGGGTTATGAATATGAGCCACTCTTTCATTATATATTTAAAATAATTTTTTTCTCCATAGAGCAAAAGGTGAGACTTATTTCTCCATTTCCCCATATTTTATCCTCATACCTCCATAGAGTAGATTAGGATAAGAAAAGGATGAAGTCCTTCAATAACCTTCACGGCTAAACAATGATTTGAACCTATATTTCTTTATTCATAGATTCTAGCGAGAATCTGACTTTTAACAAGTAGAATCCATGCTTATATTATTTCCACTCCACCAACCTCACAATTACCTTGCATGAGAAGAAAAATCTTAGTGAGCCCATTGGCCCCTGTCCTTCCCACATATGTGGGAGGTCTGTGGATGCAGTAATCCAATGTAATTGTTGTTGAACCACAATAACACCCCCACAAAAGATCAATAGTTTGCCAAAGACTCTGTAATAAATATATTATTTTTCCTATTTTTTTTTAAAAAAATCAAACTTTCATTTCTAACCCTTTAATAAATTGCATCTATTTTCTTTGACTTTCTATGTAACTTATATCTTTCTGTGTACTGTATATATATATATATATACTTATAAAATGTAACAAGATGTAGCCCAGAGACAGTCCTTGACTGCCCTTTTGTTTCAGGAGCCTTCACCTTTGTCTTTGGAATCTCTGTCTTTGATAATACGGAACTGGACAAAAACTCATAATTTCTTTGACTTTTTTGTGGACACCTCCTCCCGGGGGGGGGGGGGGAGTGTCCCAGCAACTGATTGTTCCCCCAACCAGTCAAACCCTAGCCATCATTTCACTGCCAAAGGGACTCACCGCCTGGATTGGTGACGTCAGAAGAACTCCCAGTGAATCATGATGCAGATGCAGATTAGCCCCCTCTTTTGACCAATCAGGGGAGGGAGTGGGAGTTTTGAATAGCTGTTAAACTGTGTAAAACATCGTGCTTTCTCTATATATTTATGCTTGTACATTTTGAAGCATCCGCTCTGCCAAATTAAATTAAATGTCTGCGGCTTGCTCCAACTTGGTGAGTGTTTCTCTGTCCTGGCAATTTCAGTTTAGCATACACTCACCAGGCATGGATCCTCTTATCTGCAGCTTATCCACTTCATAACTTTTCTATGTTCTGTTTGTATTGTATTGTTTCCAAGACATTCCAAGTTGTGTTGCTGGGAGAAAGCTGCAGAGAGAAATTTATACTTCGGTTAGCAGTGTAAACATTTTTTTTAAGAGAACACTATATTGATAACCATTGGCTTTCTTATTGGGTAAGTAAAGAAAGCGCGCACACTTAGTACCTAATTTAAGATATCTCACTTCCCATGGTAAACAAGTAGAAAATTATTACATTTTTCAAAGAGAGTAGAATGGGATTTTTGGATAAGTACTATAGTAGAAGAATCTCAATTTTACCTTCATATCCATATTGACTGGGCAAATAGACTTGACTTTAACCTTTGTGCATGCAGTGGAAAGCATGAACAGAGTTTTTTGTTTGTATTTACATATAGGCTTTTCCCATGTATAGAACCCTACATTCAACTTCCACTGAATTTGCAAAATGGGGTCCTCTATGGTTTTCCCACCACATACACATCCAATATGGCTGTGAAAATGAAAATAAGGAATCTATTCAAGGATGAAAAGCTGGTATATATCCAACTACTGCATTTATCAAGACATTTCCTTTTTTCCTGTGTTTCACAGCAATATGATGAAAACAGCAGATTTCCCCTTCCAGTCTTAGGTTCTGATGACTAAAAGGTCATTCAAGGACATTATCCTATGCACAGGTATTTGGCTTTCCCTCTAAAGAAGTATTGACAGTCTGGGGTGGTGGTGAGGGAGCCACATTTCTGTAGATCTTCCCATTGATTTTAGGCGTAGCTAAATAGATGAAGATGTTTCTGGGCAGAAGGCCAGGGTCATGCATAATATCATAAACTCTGTGCTAGAAAATAAAATAACTTTTATTACACTTCTGTGTTAAACAATAACATCATAACATGCGTAGAGATAAACAGCTGTTAATTTATATTTATCATGAAATGTGTTTCCAGCATCTGAAAAAAAATTCAATAAGATAATTTATACCACAAAACCAACAGATAAATAAAAATGCAAAAGATATCTTATTTATCTCCTTATATTAAACTTGTTTCTTATGCATCTCTGAAAAGTAGCTTTACATTTGAGAAAACATAACTCATTTTATGATCGTTTGGGAGGGCTCTTTGAAAAAAAAAGGTTAACATTTCAGCTTGATATTATTTTAGTATTTACCAGTCTGTATTGTCTTAGATGTTATCTTGGCAAAGGGCTCCTAAACAACTGCCACTTTTAGTACTGCTGCCAAAAGGCCCCCTTTCACAATAAAGCATGCTGTGCTTTGGCAGGAAATCAATAAAGTGAAAATCTGTTCTCATCATCCATACATTTACCATCACAATCAACAATCAAAGGCAAGACCTGGGTTCTTTATCCACAGGCTCCAGCCTCCCAATTTTCTGCTATGAAAGGCAGCATAAATTAGAACCCTTGGTTCCTGTTAGCTGGGCTTAATGGGTATGATTTATGAACCCATTAAATGAGGTTATGTAAATTGATCCTTAAGCAGAATGCTAGCACACAGGTGACAGGTGCAGTACAGTTGAATGATGAGTCCACAAGGGTTCTGCACAAATCAAATTTCAGAGACATTCACTTTTAAGAAGGAGAAATATGTTGTCAACAAGGAAGTGATTTAAATACTGCCCTGGGTTTGTCAGCAATTATGCTTTTTATCTTAATTGCGGCAAACCATATAAATTCTAATAGGAAATAAATTAGTCATTTGCCCATTAATGAAAAGGGGTAAAGACAAGAATGGTTGCAATCTTTTAAAAGGCATTTTATTGGGAGGATAATACTTCTATAAGGAATACACACAGGCACACAAATAAAAACTTTAACTTGGGGGAGAAAAAAAGCAAACTTGGGTAATACCAATGTTGCAGAAAGACAATTTGTAAGAAATGGGGTGGGGAGGAATATTCAATGATGAAAATATTATTTGTTGCACGTATTGCATTGAAATATAATTTTTGTTGTTGATTTATTCCCAATATTTTGCTCTCAACACCCTGTTCCAAAATGAACACAACATTTGCTAGTGTTCTTAGGTTGTTAGGCCAACTTGACAACTTGTTTAACACCCAATGATGAAAAAAAGATCAAAATGGATTAAATGGTAAACTGTTTCTAAGCAGTTTGACACCATAGTACAGGAGTGTGTTTTTTTTTACAACCATTGTATATTATTGTATAAAAGAACAACATTTATTGCAGTATCACATACAAATAATTACATATTAGCCCACACATGGTGCAAATCCAGCACTTATATGAACTGGTACATGACTATTGATTTTGCTACTGTGAGTAACAAATTTCACATGCTCTTCTGTGAGGAATTTCTAGGGGTGCTGACTATTGCCGGCACAAAATACAGTCCATAGTTGGAAAAGACCTCCTGATATGAGAAATAAATATTAAAGAGCAGTAAGTGTGACATGTTTGACATGTATCTGTACAGTGCATCTATCCTCTTATCAGTTCTCTGAACCTCTATTGCTATTGAACTGCATTTAACTTTTATGTAATTTGATTTCCGGGATATCAGGATTACATTATCCCCCTACTGAATAGAATGGCACTCACTTGTAAATACATGTTTGTAGGACTGTGTTGCAAAAGCTCTGCAGTCCTGTAGAAGGAAAGAAATGTACTATACAGGGACATTCCAACTCTATCAATAGAAAATAGAACAGAACCTAATTCTTTTCTTATTTGGCTTCTAAGTCATTAAATGACCCCTGAAGCACATAGGAGACAATGGGGCATTTTTCATAAGCCATATCTAAAAAAGTGCTGAAGTTGTGAGCAGAGATTAAGATCTTATTCTGGTCTTCTTGCCATTGGAAGAGGGCAATGGAGACTGCAAGTATGGCTCTAAAGATGCTTTGAGTCTCCCTGTGGAGAGGGGAAAAAAAGGGAGGGGGGTTAAATACATAAAACACATAATAATAATAGCAATATAATAATAGAAAAAACATGGGCAGTGCCTATGTGTGCAAGTAGGCACGCTGTTTGTGCTTTCAACTGCATGCACAGGGGTTGGAGATTGTTCAATTTCCTCAGTCGATATGGATATGGAGGTGATATTGGGGTCCTACTATTTGCCCCAAATACTTATTTTTCATGGCAAAAACTAGGTAAAATTAGGTAATGAGTGCATGAGCTTCCTTTACTTACTTTATGTGAAAGCCAAGGGTTATCTGTATAGCAACTCTATAGGAACAGGCACTCCAGTCTTGAGAGAAGTCATTTGGACATGATGAAGATAGGGAATGTGTAATTTTATTGATTAAAAATAGTGGGGAGGGGGGGAGTAAGGAGATGCTGGGGGAAAGGGTTATTGTTCAATCATAAACCATGAGGTTATAAAACTGTTGTATACTGAGAATTGGCATGTGTTTGTTTATAAAGCAGTTAGCATTGTACTTAAGCCATTTTGAGATGTAACAGTTGAAAAGAGGGATACGAAGCAAAAATAATCTATATATGTTGATAAAAAATGAATAAATAAATTATAGGCCATTATACATTCAATTATTGGCAGCTGAGCAGGCTATAATAAAAGTAATTTAGTACACCAGTAGGGTGATTAAATAAACACATATTTACAACAAATATGAAATGGAGAAGATACACATAACCTAATTTTTCTGTCCCCTAGTCCATTCATGGGAAAGGCATTATTTAATTATTTTGGTGCAAGAGTGTTACACACATCAGGAATTCTACACAATTTGTTAAAGAACTGCCTTAATTTCCTTGTAAATCCTTAATTTCCTGGTAAAGCCTTAATGTGGCCACTGTTAGGAGGCCAGTATGCAGTAAAGCAATAAGGAAAGAAATGAGTTTGTAGTACTATTTCATGTCTTCAGTGACCATTATTGTCTGTACTGTAATGCAGGATAATCCTGTGCATGTGTCCCACTCTTTCATTGACTCTATCCACTGTTTTTGCAGAGTGGAAAAGAAAATCTGTACACAGAAAGCAGTTTGCAACAACCTGTCTACTTCATTGGATTCTGGCACAAGAAATATATATTTGGACTTTGGGGCTTATTTCCAGAGAAAGGGTTATAGTACTGAAGCTTAAACCATGTGTCATAGTAATTCAGTACAACTCAAGGAATCAAATAGGAATTTAGATAAACTAAAGCCAATAAGCCTTAGACATTGTGCCATGTTATATATTTCATTCTATTTTCTTTCTTTCTTTCTTTCTTTCTTTCTTTCTTTCTTTCTTTCTTTCTTTCTTTCTTTCTTTCTTTCCAGGTGAAAACTTCCTATACTGTCAACCTGCTCAGTGGCTTTTTTATTTCCTGCTCTCACAAAAATGCAGTTTAAGTTTGTTCAAGCAACAGGCATCAACTGCTAATTGAATTAGCCTCTCCTATTGTATTTCGATTCAATAGAGATTCTGTTCAAGGTTCAGCTACTTATTCGTGGCATTGTTCTCGCTTGGAGCTCTCACTGCAGTATTGCCTCCTTCACAGGAGCTGTCATTTTTATTTCTGGGGAGAAGACCAACAAGAGTGGGCCCTGGAGTGCTCCTACTCAGAGGTTGGAGGAATTGGAACGCAAATGAGAGTCAGCAAGGTCTGAACATGGGAGGTTGCTTGTGATGTAATGTTCTGCGGATGGAGCGGGCAGGAGAGGGGAGGAGGAGTTGGTTGGTCTATTCTTCAGCACAATGAGCAGAATATCATGAATGTAATATTGGGAGAGAAATATTAGTCCTTTCCAGTTTAAATCTTTGAGTTTTATTTGAGGAAAAAATTACTCTTGCCAGAGAGGAGAGGGCAAAGAAAAATATTGCAGAGATTAAAAGTGAGGAGCAACTTTGATCTGGAAACAGAGGAATCAAGGTTAGATTGCACAGAATATTAAACAGTGTACTCCTATGCCTCAGAAATAAGTGTGATAAATTAGGATCAAGGGGCTTACTTTTAGAAATGTGCAACAGTCTTCTCCAATTTGGGACTATTCAAATATGTTGGACTACATGTGTATCATCTCCAGCCAGCCTAGCCAAGAAAAAATATTGAAGAGAAACAACTAGCATAAGGACCTAAAATTAGACTTTATTGCATGAGGTTTGTAAACTATGTTGGAGGCCAAGAATGAAAAAAAACTTACCATCATGTGATATCATTCCAAGCTCACTGCCAACCAATCTTCCAGTTGGGTAGGAACAGCTGTTTTAGGGCTGCTCAACATACATGCAACCAGTCTTCCAAAACAATTTCAGCCATGTGGTAACCTGAAGCCACTTCTGCAGCAACTTTGGAGTCAGAGACATGTATTGTGGGCATGTTGTGGATATTTCTTCTCTCTGCCCCTGTTCCCTGTTCCCAATTAGCTGCCATTGCCAGAGAAGAAGTCTTCTTTCTCCCTGAAGGCTTACTTTATTTATTTATTTGTTTGTTTATTTATTTTAATCAAGGAACTGCACAACACAGTGGCTATAACAAGCAATTGTTATAAATTTCCCCTCTTAATGAAACATTTATTTTTCTTGCAGGGCAAGGCCATTTTGCAGAACATCCCGCTCATGCATGCTTTTATGTCATGATTTTAGGTTTCAAAATCAAAACTATAACTCCCCATTAAAGAATAAAGACAATAGGGAAAGTCTTTTAATTGCAAAATGCTTGTTTATTTTTAATATTTTAAGTGTTCACATGGATGGTGTCTCAGCTGGAAACACAGAAGTGCAAAGTACTGAACCAGTGAAATCTCAGAGTTCTGGAATTGTTACAGAAAAAATCATGAAAGGGCAGGATATGTGCAAAGATGGGGAATGCATAGATGGAGATGCCCTGTAGTTAGCTAAATGTGCTTTGAGCTTTCCTAAAGTTCTTTCAATGAGGTTTGGTGCAGCAAAGTGAGTGGCTAGGCAGGCGTACTCCAGTCTCAAACAATATGGGTTTGTGATGGCAGAACTTGTTTTAAGAACATCATGTGACAGACTTCATTATCGGTATACTCCACCAATGTGGCTTCATCTGCATGTTGCTGTCTGCACACCAACAAGTATAAGTCTGTTAGGTTGGGTCCAGACCTTGGCATGTTTACATGGGCCAAATAATGTGGATTCAACTCTAGTTGCTGCAAGGTTCACATGACACACAGCTGGATTAACAACAAAAGCATTGCATTCAGATACTAATTCATCTTGAGAGGATTTACTCCAAAGCTTTCAGGAAACTCCAGAGTGATTTTAGAGTTTTGGAGGTGTGCACAGCTGGAGTGGACTGAATCAGAAAAAAGAGATGTTGCCAGCAGTAGCTATGAGGACACTACTTTGGTCAGTAATGTGGTGGTGACCCAATGTACCCTAGGCTTAGCCAGCTGGCTGAGACTGCATACCCAAGGGGTTCTGGGGATGCTCTTGGACCACATCAAGGTATCCTCAGAGCTGTTTTCCCTGGATTAATTTGGTGACAGTAGACACAGGCAAGTTAAAACCCATAGTCATGACTCAATTTAAATCCTATTAATTTCAGTGGGCATGACTAAGATGTAACCAAGCTATTGTTTCTACAGCCCACAGCTTACTATTTAGCTGCGATGTGGATGATTCAGCACTTCTAGAACCAGCAGCATAGATGGAACTAAAGTTGTAGCATTGGTAACACATTAAAAAAGCCTATTTTTAGAGAGTACTAATGGAAAGAGAGGGTTCCAGCAAAAAGCAGCCAAAGAAGAGGGAATGGAGTAGGGAATCTGTTATAATGTGGCCCAAAGGAAAATATAAGCCACTCAATAGCTCAGTGTGAATAATTTGTTTATCACTTCCCAGATACAATCTCTCTGAATTGGAGATACTTGGTTGCCAGAGTTGATACATGTCTGAAAGATGAAATCGTGACCCCTACCTGTCCAGTGTTGATGGATATGTTTCAATTTGTACAGTCAGAGGATGTAGACAGAATAAAAGAAGCGAGAACCACTCTATGTGTGCTAGACCCTTGTCCTTCCTGGGTTATTAAACAAGCCAGATGAGTAAACTGAATAGATGAGAGAAATGAATAATGCCTCTTTACAACAAGGTAAGTTTCCAACTCTCCTGGAGGTGGCTTTTGTGAAACCTCTTTTGAAAAAATCTTCCTATATTCAAAGACTATAGGTCAGTCTCCAACATGCCAGTTTAGGGCAAACTGTAGGACCACATGGTGGCTTCACAACTCCAAGGGTTCCCACAGGATGGCATGGATTATCTAGATCCATTCTATTCTGTTTTCGGGCCTGGTTATGGGACAAATACTTCTTGATGGACCTACACCGGGAACTGGACATTGAAAAAGTGGGGAGAGAAAAAATTAATTAGAATGGTCCCTGTGAAAGTTTTAAAACATTTCAAAAGCATTTAAAAAACCATTTCCTGATATGAAAAGTGAAGGCAAAAATAAAGATGATTGAAACAGTTTTAACTTAAATGTGCAGAGAAATATAAAAGCAACTAGCCTTACTACATATTAAATTCTTACTTAAGAATATTTAGTCCATATTGTCACTGATCAGATTTATGTATTTCCTATTTACTGTTTAAAAGTGCATAATTTATTAGGTTGTCATATTATGGAATCAAAGTATTCCTGGGAGTAGCCTCTGAGAAGACCTTCTTCTGTGTGATGGTGTCGAGGGCTTTTGGCCATCTTCTACAGTTGGAAGCAATCCTGGACAGTGATGCTCTGGCTCTGATAAATACATGCTTTGGGAAGTACTCAGTCAAATTAGTGCCATGCAATTTTCTTGGAATTCTGCAATGCTGCAAAATGAGGCAGTCAGATTCTTTGGCCACATTTTGCACCGTTGCAGAATTGGTTATAATACTTGATTATAATACCATATGGCACTGGATATTATGGCCCCTCCTCTTTTCCTGACAGGGAGGGAAGTCCACTTGTTAGAGGTCCTCCCAAAATAGTGGCAGATCCCTTTGTCCCTGTACTTGACCCACTCCTGGTGCTGAAAATAAGTGTTTGGGAGGAGTTAGGACAACCAATGGATACACAGTTTCCTTGTCACCTTTTTGACATTCCCTGCTATTTCTCCAGCATAGCTGGAAATGACAGCAGTCTAAGTATTGAACCAGAAAGTGTTGTATTGAGCATTGGACCTCACTGCAGCATTTGCCACAGTCGATTATAATCTTTTGACCCACCGCCTTGCCGTTGTTGGAGTCAGGGGGACAGCTTTAAATTGGCTGGCCTCCTTTCTTCACAACCGTGGACAGCAAGTGGAGAGGGGAGGCCTGGTCTCTGAAAGGTCCCCTCTACTTTGTGGGGTGCCTCAAGGGGCCATTCTCTCCCCTCTGTTGTTTAACATCTATATGCGACCACTTGCTCAGCTGGTTCGAGGTTTCGGGCTCGAGTGCTACCAGTACGCTGATGACACTCAGCTTATGTTGAAGATGGAAGGCCGACCAGACTCTGTACCCGATAATTTTCATCAATGCCTCAAGGCTGTTACTGGATGGCTGCATGCCAGCAGGTTGAGAGTGAATCCAGCAAAGACGGAGGTCTTATGGCTGGGTCGACCGGGCAGTGGGGATATCCAGTTGCCTACCCTGGATGGTGAGGCACTATGCCCGTCATCATTGGTAAAGAGTCTGGGTGTCCTTTTGGACCCTCTGCTGATGATGGAAGCCCAGGTCTCCGCCATTAGTAGAACCGCTTTCTTTCACCTGCGGCAGGCTAGACGGCTGTCCCCCGATCTGTCAAGGGATGACCTAGCTACAGTGATCCAGGCCACGGTCATCTCAAGACTGGACTACTGTAACGCCCTCTACATTGGCCTTCCTTTGTCGGTGATCCGGAAGCTCAAGTTGGTACAAAATGCAGCTGCTCGACTTTTTGCGGGAGTCCCGATGAGATGTCATATAACACCAATCCTACTACAGCCAATACCAATTGAGCACCATATCACTTTCAAAGTGATGGTGCTTACCTTTAAGGCCTTACATGGTCTAGGGCCAATGTACCTGAGGGCCAATGTACTAGGGCCAATGTGCCTCACCCCCTACCAACCCCAGAGGTCCCTCCGTTCGGTGGACCAAGATCTATTGGAAGTTCCCAGTTTTAAGACCTTGAGCCTAACAGCAACTAGACGTAGAGCTTTTACATCAGTGGCGCCATCACTCTGGAACACTCTGCCGCCTGAAGTTCATGCCTTGCGGGACTTTCAGTCTTCCGCAGGGCATGTAAGACACACTTGTTTCGGCAGGCTTTTGATCTCCGCTATTGCTTTTTTAAAATTGCTTAGATTTTAGCTGTTTTTGTAAGCCACTCCGAGCCCTGGGGGAGTGTTTTAAAGATTTTTTTAAAAGATATTTTAAAGATGTTTTTAAATTGTTAGATTTTAGCCTTTCTTGTAAGCCGCCCCGAGGAGTGGCGGCATATAAGTTTAAATAGTAAATAAATAAATAAATAAATACATCACATTCCCCTGTGTTGTATGTACTGGCCAGCATGACCCAGCTAGACTTAAAATGTGGCATTTTATCTACTATGGATATCTTATCAAATTGCCTTTTCTCTAAGTATCATCACAAGCATCTTGTTAAGGCTAGCTGTGATCTCTCACAGCTAACTAAAGGTTTGAAGCTGAGTCTCCTTAGTCCTAGTCCAATTCTTGCAACAGATTTTTTTAAAATGCTTGCTTCAAATTTGCTCACTTATAAAAACTGATCACTCTTGACTGCTTATCTTAACAAGCCTGTGGTGAAAATTAATTAGATTATGAATACAGACCGCATTAAACTCTTAGAAGTGCTAACCTTGTTATTGTCAACAGACAAGAAAGATTGGGCTATTCTTCACTACTCTTACAGATAAATAATGATAACAATTATTCTAATGATAACGATAATAAAAAGTGATGCAGTTTTCTGCAGAAAGAAGAGGGCGAGACATAAAGAGCAATAATGTGTGCTGTTGTTTGTGCATAGGGCACAGGGTAATCTTTGCAAAAAGAAACTAATCTGGAGAAAGGAGCTATCTTCAGTAATAGTGCTAAGGTTATTGACAGGTCTGGCTATAAGTGCAGGTTCCATTTAGATACATCAGATGTAGTGTATTCGCAGTAGATCTCAGTCATGATTGCCCACCTGCAGAGACAGTGATAAGGCAAACTATGATTGTGGCAAAATGTAAACAGTTTCAAAAGGAAGAAAGACATCCATAAAGGGGCTTATCCAGATGATCAGTAAAAATGTATTGCTATCACATTTTGAGCCTTAGCCAGTCCAAAGCCAACAGCTAAATAGCCCTGTGATGGGGAGATTATGCTTGCAGCCCTAAAACAACAACAACCACCAATTCTGTGGAGATATACACTTTAGCATGAGAGAGAAGGACTGAACATCTTTTAAGAAAATCAGATTACTTAAAATGGCAAAGTGGGAAAATTGCTACAGGGGAAGGATTTAACCTTGCTTTTGTTTACCCTATGTCCCTGCTCTCTGGAAAGGACTACATGAGGGTTTTCACACAGCAAGGAATATCTCAAAACTCTAAAATTGATTTTGAAATAAGCCAC
The DNA here is from genome assembly GCF_035594765.1 of Anolis carolinensis. NCBI lineage: Eukaryota > Metazoa > Chordata > Lepidosauria > Squamata > Anolidae > Anolis > Anolis carolinensis. The sequence continues at coordinate 326,819,065 of NC_085841.1, read as the reverse complement.
ACAGAGACATAACATGATGTGATACAGATGTTAGTTAGTGGTTAGTAATGACACCATAGAGATCCCAACCATGGAAGGAAAGATGGTACAATGTACAAGGGCTTGAAGGCTGAGGGGCATCCTGTCCAGGCCACAGTATTTTCAAGCTATGGATGGATGAGTCTGTGGATGGATTTATTTATTTATTTATTTATTTATTTATTTATTTTGTGTCAAAAGCATTGCATAAATAAGTATAAAACTGATAAAAATAGAGGGAACACAAGCCGCTACATAATTTTTGACCAAAAACAGCCAACAGCGACCGCAATGTCTGTAGCTTTCAACAATTCTTCCTCTGTACATGAGGCAGGTAATTGTGGGCAAGCATGCAGATTCTGAGTTGTTTGTTCTGTTCCACAGTGGCACAAGGTAGAGGATTCTTCTAGGTAGCGTCATTTTGCCAGGTTGTCTTTTGATCTGCCCACTCCCCTTCTGAGTGTATTCAAGGACTTCCAAGTTGCCCATTCTTGGTTTGCCCCTGGAGGCAAACCCTCGTAGGGGGCCATCCAGTTGGAATTCTTGGTTTAGCTGCCCAGAGGGATATTCTTTCTATTGCTGGGGGAACATTTTTTTAAAACAATCTGTGGATATGGAGTGTCAATTGTTGCTGTTGTTCAAAACCTGTGAGATTTGCTGAAGGAGACAAGAACCAACATTGGAGCAGAACAAGACACTCTGAATAGCAAATTAATGGCCCTTTGCTAAAACACCAGGCTTGTTTCTGCAATTAAAAACCGTAAGTAGCTTGAGAGGAAGAGAGAATTGTGCTATCTTATGTGACATGATTTCTCAAGAACTTCCATTTTCAGAGTTATTTAAACATCCACAAGAAGAATAGGAAGCTAGTATGAAAAACAATAGTAACACCAGCCAACAGACATTTTGGTGCCTCAAACATTAGACCTGTTTCTGGGTATATTTGACCTGTTGATTCCAAAAATAGCACTGGTTTTCCCTTATCAGTTTTGAGATACAGAACATATGGCATATACTAGTCTTCATCTGCTCACCCATTAAAATAATGGCAACCATATCTAAGAAACCAGAGCTGATGCAGTCTGTCCAATATAATTTTCTAAATCAGAGCCCCATATAACTCTAAGAACAGACCTAAAAATCAAAACACTAAGACTTTTTTTGCATCGATTGTGTAATCAAAGACAATGATCCAAGGACATTGGGAGCCACTTACAATTGAGGGATTTAGAGTCCAAAATGTATTGTGGAGGTAAATTAGAATAAAAAGATGGAATGAGTTAGGATGTAAATCACCTTCAGTGTTTACTTTCTCATTTAGCTTTCATGTAACCAGACATGAACAATTTTAATTTAACAACTTCAGCCAGGACCCTCTATGGCAGTTATGAATATGTAACCTACAGTTATGTGGCTGATATGTTGTCACAATCCGAACATAGCTCCTTCTTTGAGGGACTAGGTAAGAACTGTGAAAGTTCCCCAGTCTACACCTGCTAGGCAGCAGCAATTCTGATCTTGTTGGGGGGTCTGGTTCCCTGTTACTCAGGAAGTAGGTGAATGAAATTCCCATCCTTCCATGTGTAATTTCTACTGTAAGAGAATTGTAATAGCAATACTGAATCTGCCTATTACACTGGTGATTGCTCATAGGAGGGGGTGAAAATGGCAGTTAGCTCCTTTCCGAGTAACAGAGGAATATAGCCTGCTGACTGCAGCAGCTGATGCTTTTCAGTAAGTGGGATTGTGGGTGGGTTGGGCCAGGATTCATTGTGGAGCACTGTAACTATTCTTATGTATATGTAAATATCAGAAAGAATTTTGGTCCATATTTCTTTGGGCAGAAACAAGATTGTGCTTTTCCTACATGAAAGGGATGTTATGTGATTTCAGCTACTGCAAGACCTATGGGTTCAGGGCCCTGGCATGTCTAGCTTTCCAGAAGGCCAAGTGAGACACGACGAATAGAAAGCAAAATCAGAGGTGGAGTCTCAATGGCCAGACAAGATGTGAGGAGACAAAGCACTCCAAAGAACTGACATACCGTAATTGTGAATACAGAGCATATTTATTATATTTTAGCAGCTATTCAAGACTAGCTCCTGATTGGTTCGGGAAGTACCCAGATAAGATTGGCTCAGTGATTGGTCCATGATTCATATAATTCATAATTTGGGTTCCAACTTCTCAATAATGGGGGTTGGACTGCATGACCCTTTTAGTCCATTCCAACTCTATGATTCTATGACCAATTTCCAGTTAAACCATTTATCAGAAAAGTCCTACTAAAATTATAAATGAGTTACCACATATACTTGTGTATAAGTCAAAATGCTTATTGACAAAATATAGACCCCCAAAAACTGACCTGTTGACTTATCCACAGGTCTATGTTGGAAATGGTATATGATCTAATCCTCTCAGGATAATTGAAGTGGGGCAGAGCTTTGGCAGTCATTTTAAATAGGGGCTCACTGTATAAACTGTACAAAATTGTAGTAAGTTCCTATTAAAAATGGCTGCCACTACTCTGCTGCATGTCAAGCATATAAAATAGCAGGCACTTTTCATTCTTTGGGCTCCTCCATGTTGCTGCTGATCATTGCTCAAGTGAGGAAGCGAGGAAGCAGGGAGGGTCATCTTTAATTCTCCAATTTGGACAAGGAAATCTAATGGAGTGGAAGAACATCTCACCTCTATCTTTTGTCACTGAATTTGTGCTAGGTCCCTAATAGAGGTAGGTAATTTTCCTTGTTCTTTTGCCACACTTTTTCAGGCTGCAGTCTCATCCCCTTTGGTTATAGTTCTTTCGATATCTGTATTTTTAAAGATATAAACGTTTTAAAATAAGCAATGCAATTTATAAACACATCGTAACTCCTCCAATAAACATTTCCTCTTCTGTTTATTCAGCACAGTACACAAACACAAAATTTCAATGATATAGTAATGTTATTAGCTTATATCTATATCTTCCCTCCTTCCTTGAAGGAGCTGGGGGTGCCAACGGCCGACAGGGAGCTCTGGCATGGGCTGGTCCAGGAGGTCACAAAGAGTCAGAAGCGACTGAACGAGTAAACAACAACATATCTTCCATACAGTACTTCAAATTGGTTAAACTTAGAATCACTATTCATATTTTATATGCACAGAAAATTCATACTGCTTATTCCATTCTTTTTGAATGACATCTGATAGTTGGAAATTATAATGATAAAAATTCCAATGAGATAATTAATTTACAGTGGTTCAACATTCACTGAAAGGGAACCAGTAATGTTCATTTATATAATCAGGGTGACTCACCTAATTAGTTAATTGAAACATGCCCTTTTTCCAGTGCCTTCCTCTAGACCTGCAACAAAGTTGAATAGGCAATAAATACAGATTTATATCAATTAATCCACACGGAAAGGCAAAATCTAGATTCAGCAACTATGTGATCTTAACAGGGTTGCCAAGTGGCCAGACACATACACAAAAACACCCAGTCTGACAACTTGACCCAAAGCAAGTTGTCAGAAAAGGACAATGACATATTCACTTGCTTGTTTTTGCTATGTGCTTTCAAGTCATTCCTAATGTATGGGTTCTATCCCAAGACTTTGCTTGATAAGATTTTCACATAATCTAGACCCCTATTTTTCTTACCTGAAATGGATGTGTGGGATTCCGCCTGAAGAATACCAAATAATTCCAGAGACGCATTCCCTCTACACCAGAGCTTTTCAATCATTTCATGTTGTTTACAGACTTTTTTAGACATGCATCATATCGCAACATGGTAATTCAGTTTTACTAGCAAACCAGAGGTTAAACCAACCCTTTGTAAGAGTTTCATTCATCGTATATATATGTTTCACATAATCTTTACTCTATAAATGAGGTTTGGATTTTTTTTCCTTTACACTTCTTATGTAATTCTTGTGTAGTTTCCTCTATAGTCGCCTCATTTGGTTCATCACAAACATCATTGTCAACAGATGTTTTCCTTAATTAAAACTTATCCATTTTAGTGTAATTGCTGTAACTCAATCAACAAATCGTGCAAATTATAAAGTTATAGCAGTACCTACACAGACAGCACCAGCACTCCACTTCTGTAGTGATTAAATGAAAGAGCAATCCCACATTCACTTAAGTGCAGCTGCTCCAACTCAAGATATTGCTCAGATTGAGAGGTTTCTTCTGGTGGTGGGAAGAGGCTTCAGGCCTGGTTTCAGTACCAAGACGGCTTTGGTCGCCTTGGTGGATGACCTCCGCAGAGAGCTGGACAGGGGGAGTGTGACCCTGCTGGTTCTCTTGGATATCTCAGTGGCTTTCGATATCATCGACCATGGTATCCTTCTGGGACGTCTCTCCGGGATGGGCCTTGGGGGTATTGTTCTGCAGTGGCTCCAGTCCTTCCTAGAGGGGCGTTCCCAGATGGTGAAGCTGGGGGACACCTGCTCGGACCCCTGGCCATTGTCCTGTGGGGTCCCGCAAGGTTCTATTCTGTCCCCCATGCTTTTCAATATCTACATGAAATCGCTGGGCGAGGTCATCCGGAGTTTTGGAGTTCGGTGCCATCTCTACGCGGATGACACCCAACTCTACTACTCTTTTCCACCAAAATCCAAGGAAGCCCCTCGGATACTGGATCAGTGTCTGGCCGCTGTGTTGGCCTGGATGAGGGCGAACAAGCTGAGACTTAATCCTGATAAGACAGAGGTCCTCCAGGTCAGTCGAAAGTCCGATCGGGGTATTGGGTGGCAACCTGTGCTTGACGGGGTCACACTCCCCCTGAAGGCGCAGGTCCGCAGCTTGGGGGTCCTCCTGGATTCGGGGCTGACGCTTGAAGCTCAGGTGTTGGCCGTGGCCGGGAGGGTCTTTGCACAATTAAAACTTGTGCGCCAGCTGCGACCATACCTCGAGAAGTCTGATCTGACCATGGTGGTCCACGTCTTAGTTACCTCTAGACTGGATTATTGCAATGCGCTCTACGTGGGGCTACCTTTGAAGACGGTCCGGAAGCTGCAATTAGTTCAACGCACGGCAGCCAGGTTTCTAACTGGAGCAAATTACAGAGCACGTTCAACGCCTCTATCTAAGGAGCTCCACTGGCTGCCGCTTACTTTCCAAGCCCAATTCAAGGTGCAGGTTCTTACCTACAAAGCCCTAAACGGTTTGGGACCCGCATACCTTAGAGACCGCATTTCCCCCTATGAACCCGCACGATCTCTTTGCTCGTTGGGGGAGGCCCTCCTCTCGCTCCCACCACCCTCGCAGGCACGGTTGGTGGGGACGAGAGAGAGGGCCTTCTCTGTCGTGGCCCCCCAGCTTTGGAACTTGCTCCCTAGGGAGATTAGGCTGGCCCCCACCCTCCTCTCCTTCCGGAAGAATCTGAAAACCTGGCTTTTCCGGAAAGCCTTTGATGAGTGACTTTTGTTGGTTTAATAATAAATAATAAAACTTTATTTATATCCCGCCACCATCTCCCCAACGGGACTCGGGGCGGCTTACATGGGACAGTGGCCCAAACAACATAAGAACAAAATATAAGCAACACAATACAATCACAATATAAAAAGATGAAACAATAATACAATATATCAATATAAACAACAATACAAGATAAAAATTTCATTTAAAACACATAAATGGTAAGACCATAATAAAAACAGGATAAATTATTAAAAACCCACTGGGGCTGATTAATTAATGACTATCTCCGAAGACCTGCCGAAACATCCAAGTCTTCAGTTGCTTCCTGAAGGAAGGTAGAGAGGGAGCCAACCTAATCTCCCTGGGGAGGGAGTTCCAGAGTCGGGGAGCCACGGCCAAGAAGGCCCTCTCTCTCGTCCCTACCAAACGCAGTAGGATGCCTGCCTATGTAATAATAGACCCACTGATCTGCCCTTTTATTGTCACTATTGTCATTTATAGTACTTTATTGACTATGTCAATTATGTAACTATCTCCTCCCGATTTGACACATTCACCTTTCGGCCCAAACTTGTGTTTGATATACCTGTTTTAACATTTTATCTTGTAAGATTGTCCTTTTGATTGTTTTACCGATATTGTTGATTTATTGTTGTAAATTTGTGTTTTTGTTTTGATTTTATATTGTGATGTTGGGCAAGACCCCATGTGAGCCGCCCCGAGTCCCTTCGGGGAGATGGGGCGGGGTACAAGAATAAATTATTATTATTATTATTATTATTATTATTATTATTATTATTATTATTAAGAGGAGACCTGGGGAACACATAGCTGCACCCAGCAGGTCTTTGTGGTTGTGGTGGGGTGGGTGGAACCTACAGCAGCTAGCCAATGGCACCACGTACTTTCACTGCTCTGGCAATCTGGGCACTGTCTTATTTATTTGTTTATTTACAACATTTCTAACCCCGCCCTTCTCACCCTAAGGGACTCAGGGCGGCTTACAACAACTGGCAAAATTCAATGCCAAACAATCAATAAAAACAGCAACACATCTAAAATCATTTACAATAATCCATAAAATACAATAATCAAGCATAAAACATATAGTTACTTAATGAGAACAACTGCAACTACTCCCATTGATAGGTTTGGCAGCTAATCCAAGTGGTTGCCAAGTATATTCTCAGGACACCTGGCTGTTCTCATTAGGATGTCACCTGGTTTACCAGGCAGCCTTTGTTTGAATGGGTTTTTACGCGACACACAGTTTGGAAAGCTCTATTCTAGCTCTACAGTATGATTCTGTGGTCAACGTCTGGCAGAATTTCCAGCAGGGGTTGACCATAGAATTGTGTTGAAGGCCTAGAGAAAACATTTATCTCAGCATTTTCATGTTCTTCAGAACAATTCTGTCATATTCAAAGCTCTGTGTAGAAATGAAACTACATTCAACAAGCTGACACAATAAGTATGTGTGAGCTTGTATGTGGTGGTTCTCAATCTTAGATCCTTTTGATGTTTTGGACTTCAGCTCCCGCAATTCCTAAGAGCTGGTATGCTGGCTGGGATTTCTGGAAGTTGAAGTCCAAAACACCTGGATAACCAAAAGTAGAACCACTGGTATACATTATTTATCTCCATGTTTTTTAGAGATGTAATATCTTCTCACTAATGAAAATATTTTTTTCATTCATGTGAAGAAAGTCTGTTTTTCATTTTGGAAAAGTGTAAATTATAGAATGCCTTTATTATTGCTTGTACAAATTGGACTAAGATTTCTATATTATACATTTTTTAAAGTTAATTTTATTGCTCATTTGTTATTTATTATTTGATTTATGTTTCACTTTTCTCCCAAAACTGGGATCCAAGGTCACTTTCAATGCAATTAAAAATAATAACTTGTTATAAAAATTTAAAATACCTTATAATAAGACAGAAATTGTAAAATAGTTGTAATCTAGGAGTACATCCAATCTGGAAGCCTGTGTCTTTGGAGAATTATAAACACTGCACAAGATGAATTCCTATAGCCTTTCAGCTGATTGTGAGTGCTATTATTTTGTATGATTTAAGCTTGAAAGCAGTTAATCTGAATGGATTGTGACAAAAATCTGTTCCCAGAGTTAATATCTGGGGGAAAAACTGAAGAAAAAAACAATCATTTATGCTCCTTGGCAGGGCCATAGCCAGAAAAAAAATTCGGTGGGGGGGGGGGGGGGGCTTTTTTTTTTTGTAGCGAATTATGAATAGTTCCATAATGCAAAATAATTTAGAAAGCAGGCTCCATCAATAAACTTCAGTGGACACTCAAGACAGATAAACTTCAGTGGACACTCATGGGGATTTAGTTAATCAGTTAAAATTCATGAGTAAACCAGGTTTTTTTAAAAACCTGAAAAAATTCTTGGGGGGGGGAGTTGAGCTCCTAATCCCCCCTCCCCTTGCCTACAGCCTTGCTCCTTGGGCTAAATGGAGCAATTATGAATCCAAAGGTGATATTGTACAAGTGGAAGGCATAAAATCTAACTAATACATGGGACAGTGTACACAAAGGAGTAAGTGTATGCTGTCACAACCACAAATCCTTTCCCAACTTCATACATGGAGTGAACAACTCTATAGGGATAACACTGCAATGATATGCATAAGCCAGAATTCACATTCCAAACAGTGTTAGATTTGAGCAGTAATAGCTTTGTTATGTGTGTGCACGCCCACTTGCCCTTACATACATTCACACCTGACCCGATAATTTTAGCATGAACCCACCTTTCAACCACAGCCCCCCACCCACCAACCCACCCACCCACCCACCCCGGAATTTCCAAGAACAAAATATTAAAGGGCAGAGGTTATAACAAGATGGCTAATCTTCATTATCATCTTACCATTAATCTCTCAATTGTGTTCATCTGTACATACCCTTCACCAGAGTCCTTTATTGGTAGAATGACAATAGAAATAATTCCTTTTTCTCCAGTTAATTAATGTTCTACAAGGGATAAGCCATTTTAAGAGAGGAGGCTCTGTATGCACCCCACAGGCACCTGAGAATTTCCCCAGACATATTGTCTTCCATTATCATACAGAAACATGTTTATTACCTGCAATTTTTGAAGCATTTGAAGGATTTTTAAAAGCACACCAAGTAACGGGTTTAAAGGACTAATGATTGCATGATTCACACATTTAATTTTTAAAGCCACTGGTATTTTCCAGGTATTTTGTAATATATTCTGAAAATACTGTCTAGGCTGACAGTTTCACATTTGTGAATTACTACTAGCATTGATTCTTCTATATTGTGGAAGGTGTCTTCTAAAAAAACCCAATAGCCATGCATAATATACACAACAAAGTTTTGGAATGGCATCCCATTGCAATCCTATTGTTAGGAAACCTGCATCCAAAATTGCAGGAGACAGTAGGGGAGAGTTTATCCAAAATTCTACATTGGTTTTACAAAGTCACTGCATTCAAGAATGAGCTGATGGCTGGAAAGTGGCCAGCCTAATGTCATTACTTAAGATAGGATCTGGGAACACTTCAGGAAATTACAGACCATTTAGTTTTGATTCCTTTGTAGCAGGGGGGAGAGGTCTTAAAAAGCATTTTAGGAGATTAAATGGAGACATTTAGAAAGGCACAGCTTGATGAAGGATAGCCAATGCAGTCTCAGAAATGAAGGGTCATGCTTCACTAACTTCTGGATTTCTTTAAGGATAAGAATAACAAGGGAAATGAAGTAGATGCCATAGACTTTTAAAACCCAACTTTAAAGAGAGCATTACAGAGGTTTACAATATTTGTGCTTTTAAAGACTAATGGTGTTGGGCAGAGACACATAAGGAATTGTATTAAAAGGAATAATGTGGTACAAAAGTATGTTCATATTTTTAAAATAAGAGAATAATCTTATAATACCAGGAAGTAGCATTTCTTTTAAACAGTAGTTGCTGATTTATTAAATTAACTCTGATGAATTTGAATTGCATAGTGTTTTATAACAAATCTTTTCAATCTCCAGCTTTTCAGACAACATACTATCTAAAAGACAACATCTTAAGGAGTTGGACACAAGAGAGCATACTGAAATACTGTAGGCCCTCTGTATCTATGGATTCTGCAGTCAGAGTCAGCCATCCACAGATTTTTTTATTTTGCCATTTTATATAAGGCATACCATTTTACTATGCCATTGTATATAATTGCATTAGAGCATCCATTAATTTTGTTATGCAGGGGGTGGTGGCGAATAAAACCCCAGCAAATACCTAGTATATTCTACATTCTTTGGGCACCTCTACACTGACAATTTAGGGGCCAGATTAGTTCCATGGCAGCCAAATGCTGGATGGAGTTGATCCAGAGTAATACGGACAAGACCATCTTAACACTGCTTTGGCCCGTGTTATCCAAAATCAGGGGATATTCCAAATCCTGACCCAGACTTTTGCCTGTTCCATGACTTTGGGCTCATCTACACAGCTGGGCCAGTTCCAGAATGGAATTGCCCATAACTGTTCCCTGTCACTCCATGTTTCCTGGGCTTGAGTTGCTCAGGGGTATGGAATGACAATGCCAGTCCCACCTGCCCTCTGTATCTCGGCAATATCTAAAGCCAACGACAGACAGGTAGAACCCATATGGCAACAACCTTTGGCCACAGAACAGCTCCAGCATATCTGCCGTCGTTTGTAGTAATGCTGGTCAGGGTGACTGGGCACTCTGGGAAGGGGGATTCTTCCTCTCCCCCTCCTCCCTCCTTTTCCCTTTGCCCAGTCCGATATCACTACCGATTACAACAGACAGGTAGAACCCATTTTGTGGCTGGAGACTAATACCACACGGAGAGTGGGAAGGGATGGCTAGAATAGCCATCTAGTAGCAGCTAATGACATTCCATGCCACTGTGGGGTGTGTGGAGACTCCCTTTCACCTCTGCAATGGTGGGGGGAGTCCCTCTGTAGCTCATACGAACCTATCTGTATTACACCATGCCAAATCAGCCCTGAATTTTCAGTTCAGTGTAGATCTACTTTGTACTCAATTAACCCTGCAATGGTGAGAGGAGAGATTTCAGTCTTTCCCTTCCCAGTAGGCTCAGACAAAAGCAACTGCTGCAGTTTTTCCTAGCTTGTGTGATTTTACTCATTACTTTTGCTGTATCAACCACAATTTGAGGTTGATTGGATCTGAGGATGAGACTTGCCAAAAGTTATGGGGAGATCCAAACTCTGATCTCCAAGGGCCCTTCCAAACATGCCTAAATCCTGTGATGGGTTTTGGATTAGCTCAAAGTAAATCTGGATTTCCAAGGTTAACCTGGGTTTTAAAAACACCTGCAAAATCCAGACCTTTCAATAAGGTCTGGATCTTTTCAGGTGTGGGCCCTGTGAGGACTGAATCTTGGGATCACCTTCTGCGATCCGAGGGTCAATCCTCACTGCCATCCCAGTTTTTCAGGATCCAGGAGCTGCCTCGGTTTGCAGGCCCCTTGGAGTAAGTTCCTATTGGGTCAAAATGATGGGTCAGGAGCTTTAGAGAGGAAAGGGAGGAAATCCCATTTTGACATGACAGGAGCTTATCCGCGCTGTCTGAAAACTGAAGCAGGCCTCTTTGGTAAGTTTAGGGGGGAAACAGGAGGCTGGGGGCTAGCTAAATGCCCTCCCGGGTCAATCTCTGATTGATCTGGAAGAGCATCGAGCCATCCCTCACCACCAACATTCTTGGATCTGGGCCCGCTCTTCCTCTTGATATTTAGGCATGTCTGGAAGGGTCTCTAGTGTCCTAGTCCAATTTGCAAACCATTACACCATGCTGGCTCTCTTTATTTCACTAAATATCCTATTTTTCCTCTGAAGAGTCATAGTATACATAGTTCTTTCTCCTCCTGAAACACCTATGTTGAGATAAAAGGCAGAGAATGGTATCAGATTACCAACTGAGTTTCACAGATAAGTGTAAATTAGAAGTGGGACCTCACAAGTTCAAGTCCAGCAAGCACTCTGATTATTGAACCACACTATTTTCTTATATTTTCCATCCCTACAACCTGGAAAGCTTAACCAGACAGGAAACAGTCTACTGCATGTAACAGATTTTCCAACTAAAAGGTGTCTTAGGCAAAACCTGAATGTGAACCAAAGAAATAGGAGGTTATGCTTGAAAAACAGAATAAACTCTGAGTTTACTGTACATATGATAGCTTTTAAAAACAAAGTGTATGATTGTATATGATTGTACTCTTGGTGAAAGGAAAGCTGAGCTTGTACCTCTTTCACTGTTCACCTAATGAAAATTACTGTGCATTATGTAGGAGATATAATTTGTGCAGCAATGAATTCTGATTCTTAAATATCCTTTAACATGTACTGTATAGGTACTTAAATATGGCTTGAGATGGGGGCAGGAGATGAATAGAAGGAATTTCATGGTACCACAGCAATGCTAAAAATTATGGTTCAAATCACTAAAAGACAACAGTATTTGTTATAAATAAATATATCCGCAAATATATTATAGCAATTGATTTTAAGATCATAAAAGTAATGTTAGGTTATTTGCCTCATCTGATGCTCATGGAAGCATTGCCAGCAAAGTCTTCACATAAATTTCTAATGCAGTAAATGTTCTTTTCTTTTTTAAAAAATAGTTTTTATTGAGATTCTTTGTTACAAGTATATATAAAAGCGAGGTTGGGTAAGGAGTAATGGGGTGGATTGTTGGGTGGCGGGGGGACAAATGAGAATGGGGTGGGTAAAAGGGGGTTGTGCAGTAAAGGGGGTTGTGCAGTAAATGTTCTTTTGTTCATTCTAAAAATGAAGTACCGTAATACAAAATATAGGATGTTAAAAATTAAACATAGATTATGTAGAAAAGTTATGTCCGCATGAGAAGTTTTATAGGAGATCCTGAATTGGTGTGCCATGCAAAATAGAGGTGTCTGATAGCTTAGTTCCTTAAATAAATGTTACATTTATACTGCCATACTTTTATGCTTGATGTGAAATTTTGCATATATTTGTAATGCAGTTAAACCTTTACTGTCTGCTTCAAAATATAACTCCCATAATAAAAAGACAGAAAAATCATGGAGTTTCACAGTAAACATAGATTATATCAAAAAGCTGTGTTCAGATTAAGTTTTATGGATGTTCCCTTTCTGTAAAGTACCAGGAGATGCAATGATGTTCCTTAACGAATTGACATATCGATTCTACTATACTTAGGCTGAATTTTAAGCACTCTACACACATGGTACCTTTTGTTTAAGATATATGTTTGAAGGTAACTGGTATTCTATACAATGAAAGCTGTTCATTGGACTCAGTACCGTAATTTTTCCTCCTTTCCTGAAAGGTAGCTGAAGGAATTGCTCATTTTATAATGCTGAGGGAGTGGGGGGATGTCTGAAAAGTGTAAAGATCATGAAATTGCTCACTTTCATCAGGAAGCCACACATTGAGCAAATACATTTTCTTTCAGCTTTCAAAAACTGCTGCTGGCAACTGTGCTGACTCTAATACCAGAAAAGTAGCAAATGTGAGCCAGAAAGAAGCAATACTCATGTTAGCTTCAGCAGTCCTTCTGTCATTTGGTAGGCGATCGATTGAGCTGGGTGCAAAACCTTAAAACATCAACACTCTAGGTAATTGAGGTACCTAATACACTGATTGCAAAACACAAAACTGCCCAGTCACCTGCTTGCCCTGGAATGAAGCATGAGATTGGTCTGCGAATTGCTTTGTGCTAGGCAGCCTCCACTAATTTTGGCCACAGATAAAAATGGTGAAAGCAGAGTGGGAGAGAGTGCCACCCCTGTTTTTTCCATTCTTTTGTAACTTGGCTGTCCACAAGTCTCATGCTAGTTTCATGGATGGTATATTAGTACAGTACATGTAGATGAGAGCTGCTGGAGGACGTTTGTTCAATAGGGAACTTGTCTGCACAAAACACAAAAATCATACTCACTTCATATGCACTGCAGTCCTGACACATGATTTTCTTGATGATTCTCTAGCAATGCAGTCCTTTGGGATTTAATCTGATTTTTAAAAACCTTTGACTTTTGTTCCCACAGTTTTACAGAAAATCTGCACTTTCTAGCACAAAGCACTGCTTCACTGTGGCATTCAGGGGAAGAATTCTAGTGGGCAGAATTGGTTGGTGGGAGGTGAGCATTCACAGTATTTGTACAGATACCTGTATTTTAGTGTGTCCTTGTTTAACAGAAAATATTATATGGCATACATGATGGGGAAAAAAGTGAAATGGCTACTGAAAATAATGCCAAGGATTGGAAATATGGACCACCCATTAACAGCAAGATGAGTTTGCTAGGGGGAAATGTGTGTCCGGTTATGGTGATCCCATTTGTGATGTGTGTGGCATTAACAGTGTCAATGTGGACTGTGATGGTGGTGGTGATGATGATGATTATTTCTTACCCAACTCTCCCTGTGGTGCCAAACCACTTTTTTCAGTTCAGACGAGTCCAGAGTCTTTTTGGATGTACTCACATGAAGGATGCTATGTCCCAGGAGAGAATGCTTCTGCAGCATAGCCATACAGCCTGGAAAACTCACAGCAACCCAGTGATTCCGGCCATGAAAGCCTTCAACAACATATCGTCACACTTCATTTCATCACTTTTTACCAGAGAATATTTTTTTTCTTTGGGTTTTCTTATCTTTTATTTTAACCACTAGGATTTTTCCCTTTTGGTTGAAGGAAAGAAACAGTTGAACCTTTCCTAAGCTGTAGTTTGCCTTAGCACTATTAACCAGTCTGTTAAGGAGGAGGAGCTTTAATGTTTACTATGATGTATGAGTGAATAGGCTTACATGTTTGTTTCTCTATTCGGTTCCATTCCATTTTCTTATCAGGAAGGTCTAGGATTATGATTTTGAGACACTAATTGGCTTTGCTTCTTCAAGGTGTTTGCTACAGGATTTAGCAAAAGCCTTGTCTACACAGACTAAAAAAACTTCATATCTCATAAGCACTCTGTCCTGACACATGCCATCCATGACAATTTGTTTGCAACATGTTTCTTTGGGCTTTAATCCTTTAAAAAAAAACTTTGCCTTTTATTGTGAGGTTTTACAAAAAGTCTGGACTCTTAGATGTGTGATCAGCACTTCAGGCAAGATTGCTTCAGTGTTTTGAGTTCAAAAGGAGAAAATGTGTGACTGGTTATGAAGCTCTCACCATAATATATGTGATATGTGCAGCATTAGAGGAGTCACTAGAGGACCAATACTAATAGGCAAAATATAATGACAAATAGAATTATTTTCATCAGCATAAACAGACCCAAAGTTTTTCTCTGTTTGACATGTATATGATGCTGATGGGTAAGATCATGCTGGTGATATTCAGCTCTGTCTCCCTTCTCTCTCACAGTCCAGATTCTGCTTCTTTGGATCTGATAAATGTGAACAATTAGATATGGATAATTAAAGCTACTTCCATCTAATACGATGGTGGGTGCTGCTGACCAGCCTACAATCTTTTGCACTCGTTTACTTTACACAACAGATAATTCAACTGAACTGAACTTTTCCACAAGTAGGACTGCAGCCCATACCAAAGCTATAAAGAAAGTGCTAGTCTTCTCATCACAGCCATAGCCCAATTCTATGTACCTTCATTCCCAGGTAAACCCTACTATTCTGCCCCCAGGCTATCTAACTGCTTGGAAAGTGAACTGGTTGTGCAGGGAACAAATGGAAGACACTTAGACAACTGACAAAGGCTTCAATCCCTTTCTCCTCCCAGGTCTAACTGGCACAGTCCTCAGAAGGGAGTTAAAGTCCTTGAAAGAGGGGCTCTGAAGTACTTAACTTCTCTGCTGTTTCTTCTCTTGTTGGTATCTGTCTTTGGAGTAATATTTGGCTTGAACTAACTTTACTATAATTCTGTGACTTGAAATGACTCCAACCTGTACTCTCTCTGTGACACCATCTGTTACATGTTATTTTGTAAACTTTCCTGGCTTTCCTCTCTCCTCACCTTCCACTTATAAAAATGGCTGCTTCTTCAAGGAACAAGAAAGATTTTACCTGGGGCTCTGCCCTTGGGAGGATTCTTAAAAGGACAGGGAGGGGGGTGGCTTAAAGGGAAAGAGGCTATCTAGGTTGACCCCCACAAAACTGTAAATGAAATGCTAATTCCCTCTAACTAAAAAAGGCTTAAATAAGGCTAAACAACGAAAGTCTTTATGGAGGCACGACACCTACTATGTCCAGTTCAGTTCCAGAAAGCACACACTGGATTGCAGTCTTCTTGAAAAATTCATTCATTCACAGATACAATAATAATAATAATAATAATAATAATTTTATTCTTATATCCCGCCCCATCTCCCCGGAGGGACTCGGGGCGGCTTACATGGGGCCATGCCCAGACACGACAGCACAAATCAGATAAAACATTAAACCGAGCAGTAAAACTTCAACATGATTAAAAACAGTCATAAAAGTCAATATACACAATAATATTAAGATCCCGATTTGGGTCAAAAGATCCAGGCCAAGGTGCAAAGTAATATCAAGTTATCAGGGAGGGATAATTATGCAGCAGGTGTAATACTTAAAGTGCTGAATGAATCCTAAAAACAATCCAGAGGGTCTACTGCTTAATAGGTAAATAACATGATCCCACAAGGATCAGTCAACGAAGGCCTTCTGGAATAGCCAAGTTTTCAGGCTCTTCCTGAATGAGAGTAGGGTAGGGGCCTGCCTAATCTCCCTGGGGAGCGAGTTCCACAGCCGGGGGGCCACGGCGGAGAAGGCCCTCTCCCTCGTCCCCACCAACCGCAACTGCGAAGTTGGTGGAAGCGAGAGGAGGGCCTCCCCCGACGAGCGAAGAGGTCGTGCGGGTTCATAGGGGGAAATGCGGTCTCGAAGGTAGGTGGGTCCCAAACCGTTAAGGGCTTTGTAGGTGATAACCTGCACCTTGAATTGGGCTCGGAAAATAAATGGCAGCCAGTGGAGCTCTTTAAACAGCGGCGTTGAGCGCGTCCTGTAATCTGCCCCAGTTAGAAACCTGGCTGCCGATCGTTGTACTAGTTGTAGTTTCCGAGCCGTCCTCAAAGGCAGCCCCACGTAGAGCGCATTGCAGTAATCCAGTCTAGAGGTAACTAAGGCGTGGACCACCATGGTCAGATCTGACTTCTCGAGGTATGGTCGCAGCTGGCGCACAAGTTTTAGTTGTGCAAAGGCCCTCCCAGCCACGGCCGACACCTGGGCCTCAAGTGTCAGCGCAGTGTCCAGGAGGACCCCCAAGCTGCGGACCTGCGCCTTCAGGGGGAGTGCAACCCCGTCAAGCACAGGTTGCCACCCAATACCCCGATCAGACGTACGACTGACCTGGAGGACCTCTGTCTTGTCAGGATTGAGCCTCAGCTTGTTCGCCCTCATCCAGGCCAATACAGCGGCCAGACACTGGTCCAGTATCCGAGGGGCTTCCTTGGAATTAGGTGGAAAGGAGTAGTAGAGTTGGGTGTCATCCGCGTAGAGATGGCACCGCACTCCAAAACTCCGGATGACCTCACCCAGCGGTTTCATGTAGATATTAAAAAGCATGGGGGACAAAATGGAACCTTGCGGGACCCCACAGGTCAATGGCCAGGGGTCCGAGCAGGTGTCCCCCAGCTTCACCAACTGGGAACGGCCCTCTAGGAAGGACTGGAGCCACTGCAGAACAGTACCCCCAAGGCCCATCCCGGAGAGACGTCCCAGAAGGATACCATGGTCGATGGTATCGAAAGCCGCTGAGATGTCCAAGAGAACCAGCAGGGTCACACTCCCCCTGTCCAGCTCTCTGCGGAGGTCATCCACCAAGGCGACCAAAGCCGTCTCGGTACTGTAGCCAGGTCTGAAACCAGACTGCGATTGGTCCAGAAAATCCGTATCTTCCAAGAATCCCTGGAGCTGGGAAGCAACCACCCGCTCCAAGACCTTGCCCAAGAATGGAAGGTTAGAGATTGGTCTGTAGTTACTGAGGTTAGCCGGATCCAAGGAGGCTTTCTTCAAAACAGGCCTCACCACAGCTTGTTTTAGGCCAGATGGAAATATGCCCTGCTCCAAAGAGGCATTGATTATTCTCACAAACCAATCAACTAGCCCTCCACTGGCTTGTTTTAAGAGCCAAGATGGGCAAGGGTCAAGGGCACAGGTGGTCGCCCTCACCGCTCCAAGAATCTTGTCCACATCATCAGGCTGCACAAGCCGAAACGAATCCCACAAGATCGAACAGACAGATGCCTCGGTTACCTCACCTGGCAATGCATCAAGGCCGGCGTCTAAGTCGGAACGAATCTGAGCGACTTTGTCTGCAAAATGGTGAGCGAACTCGCTACACCGAGTTGACGAGATGTCGGGTGCTCCCCCAACCTGAGGAGGGTGGAGGAGCTCCCCAACAACTCGAAACAACTCTGAAGATCTATTTGTTGCAGACGCGATGCGGGCAGTCGAGAAAACTTTCCTGGCTGCCCGCAATGCCGCGGAATAGGCCCTAATAGCGGCTCTAGACCGTGCTCGGTCAGATACGTCACGAGTTGTCCGCCAGCGGCACTCTAGTCTCCTTCTTGCACGTTTCATCTCCGCCAGCTCCCCAGTAAACCAGGGAGCTGGGGCAACTCCACGCAGCAAGAGGGGACGCTCAGGAGCGATCGTGTCTATTGCCCTGGACAACTCGCCATTATAACGAGTGACCAGGGCATCGACAGGATCGTCAGCTTCCATGGTAGACAGATCCCCAAGAGACCTCAGGAATCTCTCAGGATCCATAAGTCTCCTGGGGCGGACCATCTTAATTGGTCCACCACCCCTGCGGAGGTTGGAAGAGACGGTTAGTCTTAAACTGATCAGATAGTGGTCGGACCATGACAATGGAAGAATAATTTGCTCTTCCACTCCGACCAAACCGTCGCCCGCAACAAAAACCAGGTCGAGTGTATGTCCAGCTTGATGAGTGGGACCCGATATTATTTGGGACAGACCCATGGTCGTCATGGCGGCCATGAATTCCTGAGCTGCACCTGTCAAGGTGGTCTCAGCGTGAATGTTGAAGTCGCCCAGCATCAACAGGCGCTGGGAACCCAACACCACGCTAGAAACCACCTCTGCTAGCTCAGGCAGGGAGACTGCTGTGTCGCGGGGTGGACGGTACACCAGCAGAATCCCCAAACTGTCCCGGGTACCCACCTTCAAGTGGAGACACTCAAACCCGACCGATTGCAAAGCGACGCATCTGACCAGGGCGATGGACTGCCTAAAGACCACCGCAACCCCACCTCCCCGCCCTCCTGGCCTAGCCTGCTGATGCACCCCGAAACCCGGAGGACAAAGCTGGGTAAGACTAACCCCACCCAGATCATCCAACCAGGTTTCGGTGATGCAGGCCAGATCCGCATGTTCATCCATGATTAGATCCTGGATAATAGATGATTTACCTTTGACGGATCTGGCATTAAACAGCAGGACCTTCAGCCGGGAGGGGCTACCATGGAGGCTACCACACCTATCCTTCTCCAGGGTCGCAAGAACCCTGTTGCGCTTCTCCCTGGAAATGCGTTGACGGCAATTCCTCCTCCTCCCCCACACGACCTCGATGGAGCCACCCCCCGCCTGTTCCCCACCCCCCAAGGAGTCTGGCTCAATTGGAGCATCCTTAAGAGAATCTAGTCAGCTCCCTGGATCCAAAAGGTTACTAGACACACCATCTAACTTTACTTCAAAAGAAGGGGATAAATGGGGCCTACTGGAAAAACGTAGTGAGGTTGAAGAGGGTGAAAGTTGCTGGTCTGGTACGGAAAATGATTGGGCCAGAGTCTCTAATTGAGACTTTTCTAAAGGGGGGAGCCTACGCTGAGGACTACACATCCTATTATCTCTGGGCCTAACAGATGGTTGAGTGTGTAAAGATAGGTTGGCCACCAAAGGGCGAATCACGGGGTCCACAAATACTCTTCTAATGGTAATGCCCCATGAGAGCAGCCGGAACCTAAGGGCCCATAATTCCTCTGTTATAGACTTATCCTCAAAAGTGAAGATAAGGCGTAAAGAGCGATCATATGATTGATAGCCCTTATGGAGCCAAGTGATCATCTTTATCTTGACTGTCGTCAGGCTCCTTGAAAGAATTTGACCCAAGGACCTCTGGATCACTCTTTCCGAGGTCCATCTACCCCTGTTCAATATAGAGTCTTCAATTTGAAAAGCCAGCTGTTTCGTCTGTACAAGATGTTCATAGTAATCCTCTACGTATGGAGGAGAGAAATCCCCCTCCAACGGAGAATTAGTTATCGGCTTCACCGCTGCCAAATCTAGATCCATACCTTCCCTCCTTTGAACAGTTTGATCAACAAACAAATCATTCCCTCCCTCAACCTCGTCATTTTCTAATCTTAGCTCCTTAATACCCTTTTGGAGCCCAAGTTCTACCTCTCCCACCAAATCTGAAGGACAACTGGCCTCCTTTAGATCATAACCAGTATTATTATTATCCTCCCCAGGAACATCCTGTAGTCTAGTGGTGTTTACCAGTAACAAAATTCCTTTGAGGAGATGATCTAATTTCTCATTCACTGTTACGAGCTGAGAGAGGACGAGGCTAAACGATCTACCCATGAGGTGGCATAACTGGGATAGATCGTGGTTCCCATGTGCATCTATCTGACTCATTCTCTACTACAACTCTACTACTCTTCTAGCCAGACCCTCCTTCTTCTACACAACCCAGTCCTGAATAAAGGCACCAAGGCACTAATTACTCAGAGCAATTATAACA
This sequence comes from Anolis carolinensis, assembly GCF_035594765.1. Lineage (NCBI taxonomy): Eukaryota > Metazoa > Chordata > Lepidosauria > Squamata > Anolidae > Anolis > Anolis carolinensis. The sequence goes on along the minus strand of NC_085841.1, from coordinate 326,798,818 downwards.
ATGTGAGTTAAGTATACTCAATTGACTCACACTGCTAAAAACATAGGTTTAAAAGGGATAGGTAAGAAACAAAAATGGGGAGAAAGCCAAGTGGCGGCGACACATTAAATCTAATAAGGGACACTCTTTAGACAACCTAAAATAAACCAAAAACACCTGGAGACCCCAGGTTGAGAACCACTGGTCTATGACAAGGGCGTCAAACTCATTTTTATCAAGGGTCACATCAGCCTTATGGTTGCCTTCAAAGGGGCATTGAGTCCACTGATGAAGAATCCATTGATACAGAGGGACAACTATATATTTTTACATATTAGAGTTCTTTAGTTTTTACCCAGCTTGGATCCCCAGATGTTATTGAACAACAACTTCCATTATTTTTAATTATATGTCATGTGGACTGGGAATTGCAACCCAACAACACTTGTGGCTCTGAGGTTGGTGAAAAGTTAAAAGACATTTTATAGTCAGACACCATATTCATAAGCCTTGTAACCAAATTCAAACCCGACTATCCTGCCTGAGCAGAACAAACTGCAGCCTTCCAGATGTTATTATATCACAACTCCCATCAGTTCTAACCATGATGTCTAGAGATGAGGAATAAAGAAGATGTAGACCAGCATCTGGAGGGCCACCTAAAATGAAATGGCAAGCTGGATTCAGTCCGCGGGCCTTGAGTTTGACACATGTGCTCTGTCACTAGTACAGAATGTGTGCTACTATGCTGGTTAACCAAAAAGTTTGCTAACAGTAGGTAGAATTCATTCTCATAGATTGTAGAACTTTGTATACACAAACATGAACTGCAGTCCTGCACACTTATTTGGGAGAAAATCCAGTTAAATTCGGGTGAAGTTTCTATTGTGTAAAATGAACAGGTGTGCAAAAGATTGTGCTGTTAGATGATCATTGTGTGGCTTGTAAACTTGAAGTTAAACTACTGTCATGTAATGTCTATAAAACTCACAATAATTTATATCTAGAATGTTACTAGTGGAAAACACACGAGTTTACATTTCATAGGATGGTGAGCCCCCAGTAACTACTTAAACCAGTTTTTAGAGTGTGTATTCCATGCCATCAGTCTTTCAAAAACAATTCAAAAACTTTAAAAGGACCAAGGGCCAAACTCTGTGTAACATGGAAAATCCATCATCAAATCTCTCAGCTTTTTTACTGATGCCATTTTCTCCAATTGACATCATCCTAGAGACTCTTATCCTGCTAGTCGAAAAAAGGCAGATATTATATCTGTAATTTTTCCTCCCTCAGCTGGGAAAGAGTGCAATTTAATCAGGGAAATGGTATAGGAAAAAAGAGGGGAGGGGAGAAACTTCTGCAGTGTTACTTTTCCATCAAATTAGTACTTTCTTATAGCTGTTCTCAAGTAAGGAAATAGATGCTGTGAGTTCTGATCAAAAATTTCTTGCATCTTCTGTAGTTTTATTCTAGATAACATGGGCCCTACATGCATTGCAGGCTACCATTTGATTTATTTACAAGCACAGTTTTGCTAACATTAATCGAGAAAACAATAAGGCTGGTGTGAAAGCAAGATATTTTGAAACATTCTGCAAACTTTGCCCATTTTGACACTTGTCAGTGACTGCAATTAAAAGTGAAACATGTATGGAAAAACTAGATTTGGGGGCAAGTGGCCAGCCCTCCATCTGGCATTGCTGTAGTGTGTCATTGTGGGGAAGAATTAGAGGGAGATGAAACTGGTTGATGGGAGATGAGCATTTCCATCAGGAAGTGGCTCTTTCCTAGGTAAACATTTATATTTTTTAAAGAAGTTTTTGTGTACAGATCCTCACATATCAGTATATCGGTACTGGCGTAACTCTACTTAAAAGAAATACATTTATTTCTTCAATTCTAAGACTCATTTTTTCTAGATAAACAATTTCTAAAAAATGGGGTGCATCTTAGAATCACAGGTGTATCTTATGTATTTTTGTTGGTGGTGGTGCTACTGAATAATAATAATAATAATAATAATAATAATAATAATAATAATAATAATAATAACAACTTTATTCTTATACCCCACCCCATCTCCCCGAAGGGACTCGGGACAGCTTACATGGGGCTATGCCCAGACACAACAATATAAAAGCAAACAAAGCAATAAAACAAATCAATCAACAATAAAAACAACAGTAATTGATCAAAACAATAATAAAAGGTTGTACTGAAATTAGGATGCATCTTATAATCGATGCCTGACTTGCTATGCAGATAAGACGATTCATGGGGGAGCATGAAAACCATAAATGGCACCTTGAACACTATGGGAGAAATGTGGGATATAGATGTAATAAGTAAATAAATGTCTAGAAAGAAAGGTGTTGTCGCTTCTTAAGTCCAAATATCTAGGGGTGGACTGTATGTATGGTATGGTTAAAGAAATGCATGTTGCAATTTCTCTAAGGTGCAGAGGGATGGGGTCAAACTTAATGGTGTGATACAACATGGGTGTCTGCATAGAACAAAGGATATCACACATGTTCTTCAAGAGATTATGGGAAATGTGTTGTAGCCTCACACTTTGCCCACACTGTTGTTGCTTAAGCACACCGTTTTACTTATTTTATAGTAGAGTGCCTACTCCAAACCCAATGAGGCTAGGTTATACTTTTTCAACTGAGCTGACATGTCTTTCAAGATGTTGTCTTAAGCTGAAGAATGCTGTCCTCTTACCAATCTACAACTAATACATAACTATGAAGAGTCACTGAATTTTAACACAAGTGTTCACGACGTCTCTCTACTAGTAGTTATTGGCATCTGCCCCTGAGGTGCGGAAGATCTACAGCGATCTTCTGCAAATAAAAGAAGATCTAAAGGAAATGAAGATCTTCTTCTGCAGCCTCTTTAGATGTTAAGTGAGCTGGAACAGTGTTCAGACTCCTTTACCAAACCACCCCATCATCTAAAAGTATTTACATAAGACTCTCTGTATTATATTCTAACCTCTGCAATGCTGGTATTAACTACTGACATCTGCCAAGTCTGTCTAGCAAGTGCTTAACAGTGTCAATTCATGTAGAAGCAAAATGCATTTCTGAGTGCTGTGGAGTCCTTGTTATTGCAAAAGAGAAGTATCAGCGCGCATATGACACCTAGCCGAAATTAGTACCCACATTCAAAGAAAAGCTTTTGTTATTTTTTCCCCTGAGTATTATGTGGACTTTATTGAGATGACTGCATCTGACACCTGCTGTAATATAAATGCAGCTATAATTAGCCAACTGATGCTCACTGCAGTTTAGGTCGAATCCCTTCTGTGGGAATTATGCTTTAAAATATTCAGAACTCCAAGTGGCTCTCATTACATTTAATTTTTACTTAGAATTAGGTGGTCCAGGAAAAAAAATTAGGATTGTAATAGCCCCCCGCTGAATGCCACACAGCAAAGTGAAAACCCATAGATTCTCTCCCCCACCCTGCAAATAAAAAAATGAGAACAGCAGACTACACTACAGCCTTCAATTGAAGTCTGGCTTTGCTTAATTGTACTTTTTGCACTCATCAGTCTCTGCTCTTCAGAACAAGCTAGAAAAATTGCCTGAATAGCCAGAGAAAAGTTTCCCACAGTCACTGGCCACAGAAAAACACCATTGTCCTTCCTCACAGTTTGATGGACAACATTTCTATAAATGGGTAGTCAGTCTGTCAATGGCACCCTTGCTGAAAAGGCAAAAGAAGAGAACAGATTCTGCCAATATCTGACAAAGCATGTTAACACATAATCAGGCATTCACTAGCCAGGCAGCTGCCCCTGGGACCTTCATAACACAGGTGCCTTTAAGCCATTTCCTATTCACAGATAAAGGAAACAAGTAGGCGATACCTGGGAAAGGAGCAGTCTATTATGGCCTGTCAGATGTCCATCTTTTGGGCTGCATGCATAAAAACAGAAAGGGTATAAAGGAAACCTCAGAACGAATGGCTACACTATAAAAACAGCATAGCATTCACAAATCCGGTCATAACTTAAATTTAATCTTTCTGCCATTCTGGGCTCTTATCAGAGGAATAGTTCACACAACACTTTTTAGCATGTTGAAGTCAGATCTCATGATTTGTAAACTCTGCAGATAGTTCAATGTATATCTAGATTGTATCTCACCTTGTCTTGGCTCACTGCCCCCCAAAAAAACGAAATAGACAGGGCAAGCCACAAGATACACATTCAGAACCTTTATGTGTGCCAGTGAACTGAAAATGTCAACTTTAATTAATTTTCTGATATAAAAAACCTGGTTATGTTAATTGATACTGGACTTGTCTATCCCCCTTTAAATTTAACTGGGATTCATGGATTTAATCAGGATTTTTATTGGATTAATGGCAAAACTTAAACCACTTGACTTAAATCTTTCTGTGGAGTATGGATACACCATTAATGAAGAGCATTTTGACAACAGTTTGTAATATGGCAAAGAATCAGTTGTCAAAAGAAAATGGTTTTGAGGTATAACCACATAACATGAACTTCAATAGTAGTTTGGATCTTGATCACTAGTTGACTAATAATTTCATACCCAGGCAGAATTCATCAAGCAGAAGCCCTCTATCTCGACTCCCTACCTGCTATAAACAGCCTCCTATATCATATAGTAAATTGCTTTTGAAATTTTCTGGAGTTTCAATGTTGATTTATATTTTAGCAAAATAACATTACTTGGATGTGATCCAGGCTATCTAAAAGACTGTATTTCTTTATACAAGTTGGCCTGAACTTTAACATTTTTGGAGGCTTTCTTTGGGACCCTATCTACACTGCCCAACAATGCAGTTTCATAATGTAGTTTAACTGCATACAATGCAATTATAAGGCATTATGAAACTGCATTGTTCGGCAGTGTAGATTAAGCTTCAGGCCCATCACAGGCACAGTTGATGAGGACTCTAGAGAGCTTTCTCAATGGCTACTACTGAGATGTAGAACTCCCTTCCATAGGAACTCCAGTTAGTCCTCCCCTTGTTTTCTTTCCACCAGAAAATTAAAACCTTTCTATTTAGGTGAAATTTTTGATTTTTTTTAAAAAAAATCAAACAGTAGAAATGTGTTTGAAAGTACAGTGGAGTCTCACTTATCCACTTATGCCGGCCTTCCGAAGACAAAAACCCAGAAGATCCAAATGGTTCAAAATGCGGCGGCCAGGCTGCTAGCGGGATCATCTATAAGATCCCATATTACACCGATTCTGAAACAACTGCATTGGCTACCAATAGAACCAATAGAACAACGGATCTCTTACAAGATACTGATCCTGACATTTAGAGCTCGAAATGGCCAAGGACCATTATATCTTAGGGACCGCCTCATTCCTTTTTCCCATCAGTGGGCACCTCGATCCTCCCAGGAAAATCTCCTATACGTACCGGGCCCAAGGGAGGTACGCCTGGAAGCCACAAGGCATAGAGCCTTTTCAATCTATGCTCCAATTCTGTGGAACTCATTGCCTCCATATGTTAGAGCAATGTCGGAGTTGCGACCTTTTGGAAAAGCGCTCAAGACTTGGCTGTTTGGTTGTGCATTTAAGTAAAGTGAATCAGATCTAATTTGCCAAATAGTCACTGTTGAATGTTTTTATGATGAATGTTTTCTATTGTGGAATGATATTTTAAATTGGGGTTGTTGTATGTCTTTCGGGCTGTGTGGCCATTCATCAGTTTGCCTATGCGGTCACCTAAACTGGGCTCTACAGGCCAATGGATACTCCACCACAGACATCAGAAGAGCTGCAAGGCCAAGAACAAGCCATGAGAGTCAAGACAAAGATCCACCCAGAGGAAAGGTGTTCTTACCATACATCAAGGGAACCACTGACCGCATAGGCAAACTGATGAATAAGCACAACCTACAAACTATCTACAGACCCACAAAGAAAATCCAACAAATGCTACGGTCAGCGAAGGACAAGAGGGATCCTCTCTCCTCTGCAGGAGTCTACCGGATACCATGCAGCTGTGGACAAGTCTACATAGGGACCACCAAACGCAGCGGCCAAACAAGAATCAAAGAACATGAAAGGCACTGCAGACTAATTCAACCAGAGAAATCAGCCATAGCAGAGCATTTGATGAACCAGCCTGGACACAGAATATTATTTGAGAACACAAAAATGCTGGACCATTCCAACAACTATCATGTCAGACTACACAGAGAAGCCATTGAAATCCACAAGCATGTGGACAATTTCAACAGAAAGGAAGAAACCATGAAAATGAACAAAATCTGGCTACCAGTATTATAAAACTCCAAAATCAAAACAGTAGATGGGAACCAAAACTCTGAGGGCTTGACTGACAAAGGATGCCCCCAGGCAAGAGACAAAAACATCTCCAATGCTAATTAGGGTGATTAACTGAAACATTAATGCTGGCTCCCAGTGACAAAGGACTCTTGCCACACCCCGGACTCTGCACAGATATATATATTCTTTCCTTCCCTTACTTAGTTTATCCATACCTCACAACCTCTGAGGATGCCTGCCATAGATGTGGGCGAAACGTCAGGAGAGAATGCTTCTGGAACATGGTCACACAGCCCGAAAGACATACAACAACCCTGTGATCCCGGCCATGAAAGCCTTCGACAACACATATTTTAAATTGTAAGTCGCTCGGAGCACTCTGGTGGAGAGCGACTAATTAAGAAATAAAGTGAAGTGAAGTGAAGATAAATGGGCCGGCAGAATGTTGGATAAGCGAAAATGGAGGGATTAAGGAAAAGCCTATTAAATGTCAAATTAAGTTATGATTTTACAAATTAAGCACCAAGACATGTTTAAAACAAATAAACAGAAAAACAGTTCAATACACTGTAACATTATGTAGTAAATACTGCATTTACGAATTTAGCACCAAAATACTGCAATGTATTGAAAAGATTGACTACAAAAACCCTGACTACTAAAAGGCAGACTGCGTTGGATAATACAGAATGTTGGATAAGTGACGGTTGGATAAGCGAGACGCTACTGTAGTATGCTATGTTTTTTACCTCACATGTTACCAACTAAATTTTAAATGGATTTTAAATTGTTTTAACTTTTATAAGAGCTTTCTTTAACTTCTGTAATGTAAGATTTTAGCTAAACTTTAAGTCCTATGGCAGAAGAAAGGCAGCATATGGATTGAATGAATGAGCAGAAGGATTAAAGGTGGAGTTGCTCATCAAGTATTTAGTCCTATACTATGCACATTAACAAACAAATATAAGTAATATGGCAATATGCCTATCCTAAATATGTTTAGCTAGCTGTTATGTTGCTCGGCTCTGGGACTGTAACATAGATGTGTATCATATTCTGGGACCAAGGGGAGTTGTCTCCCTGAAAGAATATTGTGGCACAGGAAAAACCAGCCTGGCCCTATCTATCCATCCATCCATCCATCCGTCAGAAGAGCAGCTGCAGAATGTTTGCTTTTTCATCTACCTGCTGAGAAAAAAACCTTGTTGAAATGGCAAATACAGGTTGTCTTCCAACAGCAGAAATTGTTACAAAAGCCTTTATCACAAAACAGAAGAAAAATAGCTATTGGCTAGGCTGTCTGCAAGGAAAAATCAAGCTGGTCTTAGGTTGTAAACAGGATTAACATTTCAGTTTACAACTCACCATTTCTTCTTATATTTTCCAACCGATTTCTCCAGTCTACTTCTCTCCTTACACCTCTACCCTCCTTTGAGTGTCTTTGTCTTTCAGTCAGTAAGACTTTGGGAAGGACTTGTCTCCCATATTTTTCTAACTGTTGTAAGCCACTTTGAGAAATAAAATGTTCATCAGCAAAGGAAGATTAAAACAACAAAGTGAAGCTTAAATAAGTCTTTTAGGGAAAAGAAAAGCTGTTGAGGAGTGAAGATACCTAAGGGACTAGAGCCTGCAGCTGAATTTGTTTCTTTCTCCTGAACCCACAAGGATTTACTTGGGAGCTGCCTGGCCAGAGGAAGAAGCTGTCCTCCGGCCACATACTTGATTACACTTAAAATGAGTATATTCTAGTAGATCTGCCTCAAGACAGTGCTACAGAAAATTAGATTCTCACTTAATTGATATAAATAACAACAGCTGGAGACTAACAAGGTGAGACAACTGAAAAGTCCCAGAAGTCCCAATGGTGTATGGCACCATTGTGTGCTATTTTGTAAGCTGCCCGGAGTCCCTATGGGAGATAGTGGTGGGGTATAAATAAAGTGTTGTTGTTGTTGTCATTGTTAATGTTATTTTATTGTATGACACAGCAAACAAGATAGATATGCTGGGTTTCGTTTCACAAAATCACAAGTCAAACACTTCCCAAGTGTCTAAGACTGTGTGATGTATTTTCGGATGATGCGTGCAGATCCCAGTAGGGTGGCCTTTTGCAGTTGACAGATCATAATTTTGTCAATGTCTATTGTTTCCAAATGCCGGCTGAGATCTTTTGGCATGGCACCCAGTGTGCCCATCACCACCGGGACCACCTGCACTGGTTTCTGCCAGAGTCTTTGAAGTTCAATCTTGAGGTCCTGATAGCGGCTGAGTTTTTCCTGTTGTTTTTCGTCAATGCGACTGTCATCTAGGATGGCAACATCAATGATCCAACCCTTTTTCTTTTCCACAACTGTGATGTCTGGTGTGTTGTGTTCCAGAACTTTGTCAATCTGGATTCGGAAGTCCCACAGTATCTTTGTGTCCTCTTTTTCCATTACTTTTGCAGGTTTGTGATCCCACCAGTTCTTTGCTGCTGGGAGGTGGTACTTGAGGCATAAATTCCAATGAATCATTTGGGCCACATAGTTGTGCCTCTGTTTGTTAGTCTGTCAGTGCGCAACTGAGGATATGATCAATGGTTTCGTCGGTTTCCTTGCAGAGTCTGCATTTTGGGTCATCAACTGATTTTTCGATCTTGGCCTTAATTGCATTTGTCCTGATGGCTTGCTCCTGGGCTGCAAGGATCAGGCCTTCTGTCTCCTTCTTCAGAGTCCCATTCGTGAGCCATAGCCAGGTCTTCTCCTTATTAGCTTATTCAGCATCAGACAGAGTAAAATGAACAATATTGCTTGCCAGGCATAATTAGAGTTGCATCAACAGTGTAAAATTAATGTAGTTTGACACCATCTATGGAATCATGTAAGTTGTAGTTTTACAAGATCATCAATATGCTTATCCATCAGAAAACTACAAATCCCATTGAGCCACGGCAGTTAAAATGGTTCAGTTCTAGAGGACATGGCTTGTCTACATTGGTCACTTATTCGAGGTCCAGAACAGAAATGGAGCATGCTGATGCACATTAAGGTCTTTCTTTCTGACTTTCCCCTGACTTTGCTTAGGTCAGTTTAAAGGGCTTGAATGACACTTCAGAATACTTTTGCAGCGTGTGTTGTCTAGCCATGGTGTTTTGATGTTTGCTTGAAGCTGCATTAAATAGTCAGTGTAAATGGGCCTCAGTCACTGGAGTTGGCTATTATGATATATATCAAATACAAACGGTGTAGGGTCAAATGTAGTCAGCTGTTCAACAAGGGAGGTATACAGGCATTCCATCCATATAAGAAACTGTAGCTCTGAAGGAGTTGCTTTAATAGATCTTTCAATGTCAGATTTTAAACATTTTTTATTAACACCCTCTCCCTATTTGCTATATAAAATAAAGCCCCCGGGGGACGAGGAGGAAACGGGACCAAGCTCCTTCTTTCAAGGAACAAATCAGTATGTAATTCAGAGGGTCACTATTTCCACACTTTGGGCTGTTAATATTGGGAAATAATTTCTGTTATTGCAAACAGTAATCAAAACACCAAATTCACATTTGTATCATCTCCTGATCTCCATCAATTTATTTCTTCACTTATGTGGATAAAGTTTAAAATACATTTCAAGATGTATTTTCCTTCTATAAAAACATTTTAATGGCATTAATCCAGTCGTTTGTTTATTTGAAATATAATGTGATGATGAAAACAAATAAGAATAAACCACCTTGGCTTTTTGAACATTGGAAAAATTAAAAATAAAGTATTTCCTCTGGCTATTTCCTGCACCTGACTTTCAGAGCTGGATTTTATTTCTTTTCCTCATATTTTTTTTCAGTGGCTGCTTCAAAAAGCTGAGTCATCTAGTAAAGCACGGCACATGCTACAGATAAATCTGTACGTGCCTCAGAAAAACAACAGCTACTGACAAAAATGTTCTAGTGTCCCTATTTTAGGAACAAACAGGACTAAACCACTTGAGGGTGTCTGAAGTGATCATCAGAAATCAACACAAGACGTTACCACCATTGAACAGCGACTATCTCCATGGCCTTCCAGATGTTGTTCAACTCAATTCCCATCATGTCCATTTGTGATGGCAGTCCTAGTCCAATGTTTTGAAAGCTACAATTTCACTGTCAATGCATCAGAATGGATACAGGTTGAGCCTTCCTTATCCAGAATTCCAAAATTTGAAATACTCCATAATTGTCTATATGGGTGGCTGGGATAGTGAAACTTTTGCTTTCTTTCTCTTTATATTTCTAGGTGCAAAGATTACTGCAGATGTAGTCTGCAGCCAGGAAATCAGAAGACGTTTACTTCTTGGGAGGAGAGCAATGGCCAACCTCGATAAAATACTGAAAAGCAGAGACATCGCACTGGCAACGAAGGTCCGCATAGTGAAAGCAATGGTATTCCCCATAGTAACCTATGGCTGCGAGAGCTGGACCATAAGGAAGGCTGAGCGAAGTAAGAAAGACGCTTTTGAACTTTAGTGCTGGAGGAAAATCCTGAGAGTGCCTTGGACCGCAAGAAGATCCAACCAGTCCATCCTCCAGGAAATAATGCCCGGCTGCTCACTGGAGGGAAAGATATTAGAGGCAAAGTTGAAGTATTTTGGCCACATCATGAGAAGACAGGAAAGCTTGGAGAAGATCATGATGCTGGGGAAAATGGAAGGAAAAAGGAAGAGAGGACAACCAAGGGCGAGATGGACGGACGGTATCCTTGAAGTGACTGGCTTGACCTTGAAGGAACTGGGGGCGGCAACGGCCAACAGGGAGCTCTGGCATGGGCTGGTCCATGAGGTCACAAAGAGTCGAAAACGACTGAACGAATACTGATGATGATGATATAGTTATACAATTGGCAAAGACAATAATTTTCCTATATATAACTTATATCAGGACTTCTGAAACTTTTTTCACTTATGACCTCTTACCACCTGAGAAATTTTTACGTGATCCTGAATATATAAGTATATAAGATAGGTATAAAACCCAAGCATTTACTGATAATACGTAAATCAGTATTTGCAAAGCTTGCTAAATACGCTGTTTTTTCTTTTTGTGGAGTCCAGCGGATGCATTTCTGCACACCATTGCTAACACATTTCTGTAAATAGGTGGCCTTCAGAAACCTTTTACTGTTGCCAGATTTTTCTGACCCCAGCATTGAATTAGAGACCTCATTTGGGGTCTAGACACACAGTTCAAGAAACAGTGACTTGTATTACTGTATACTTCAATTCAAACTACAGTAATTTCATCCACTCTCCTAGCTAAAAACAAAAATAAATTAATAAAATTGAAATATTAAAATAAGACTTTCCATCCCAAAGAAACACAATTAAAATATTATTGTAATCTTGTGATTGTATTATCTTAAACAGTGTGTTCATTATACCTTGCTATCTGTGTTTTATTCAGTCTTTAAAACCAGCAAGAATTTTTCCATTTTCTTTATATGTGCTATAAATGGTTTCCATTCTTTAAAGTCATCAGTTAACTTTTCCTTTATCAAGCAAGATAACTTGCTCTAGAACTTATTTAATTCAGTATCTTTTAGCGACAGTTCTTTAGTTTTCCATTTTTATGCATAGAATAACCTGCCTGCAACAGTCATGCAAAGTAATAACTTGAAATCCACAGTTTTGGTTTGTTTGTTTGGAATTTCCTGGAGAAATAGTTGGCTTTAACTCTAATCTGATTTCAAATATCTTTTGTAACAATTTTTTGTCTCAAGTCTCACATATTTTTTTTGCTTTTAAAATGTTCATCACATATGATAAGAAGTGCCTTGGTGTGTTTCACATTTCCAACACAAATTTTTAGTATCCCTGTACATAGCTCGTAGCCAGAAAAAAAATTGAGGGGGGGGGGTGTTGGAATCCCCCCACAAGATGACTTTACAAGTCAGTGCCTCTTGATAAAGGACAATAGTTTCCACAATTGGCAGAAGTTTATTTCTGTTTTCTTCTGCTTTCTTCTTATAGGCCCGGGCTGTGGCGCAAGCTGGTGAGCAGCCAGCTGCAGCCAGCTGAGACCAATCACTCTGACCAAGAGGTCATGAGTTCGAGGCCAGCTCGGAGCCTGCGTTTGTCTTCTGTCTTTGTTCTATGTCAAGGCATTGAACGTTTGCCTTATATGTGTAATGTGATCCGCCCTGAGTCCCCTTCAGGGTGAGAAGGGCAGAATATAAATACTGTAAGTAAATAAATAAATAAATTATTACCTTTATCATGATGACTGGTTACATGAAGACGTTTGTGAATTAGAAAGAAATTTTCAGCCAAGCACAAGTTGTTCTGATGGCACTCTTTTTTTTTTGGGGGGGGGGGGTGTCTTTTGAAGACTTTTATTGCTAAACCATCGCATCAATGGTTTAGCCACCAATGCACCAAGCTTCTGATGACTAGCTTTGCCCCCAATTTCTCCATACACCACACTGTACTTACAAAGTGCACCTTGTACATGAAATGAGTAGGCTAACCAGGGGAATCCACAGAACCATTTGGGTTGAAAATGTAGATGCCTCTTCTTATCCACAAGAAATACATATCCCGGAAATGGAGTCTGTGGATTTTGCACTTGGTCATCAGAAACAGTCTTGTTTATATAAAGTCCAAGGTCTAACAATGACACCGCTTATTGTCTTTGCTCCTGTTCCATGGTTTATTTGGCAGGGCTTGGATTAGATCAGTGGTTCTCAATCTTCGAGTCCCCAGGTATTTTGGCCTACAACTCCTAGAAATCCCAGCCAGTTTACCAGTTTAGGATTTCTGGGAGTTTAGGATTTCTGGGAGTTTAGGATTTCTGGGAGTTGAAGGCCAAAACATCTGGGAACCCACAGGTAGAGAACCCCTGGATTAGATGAACCAGTAGTAGACACATCAGTTTCCATAGTTTTGCACAGAATTGCAGTTTTCACCTGCAATTCAGGTCAACCCCACACCCCCGCCCCATGCCATAGGCTTTGCCTATCAGCTGAGGGTAGACCAACTTGGTTGCTTCCACTATGCCCGGTATTGCTGCTATTGCAATGTAAATTGGTAGAAAGGTAGGTAATGATAGTGTGAATAATACAAATTTGTTTGAGATAGTGCGTGCAGTTCTGGAGGAACTCTAATTTTTGCTTCTCATAGACTTGGCACAGGGATTTGGTTTATCAGTTAAAATTCATGAGTGAAACAGGTTTGTTTTTTCCCCTGAAAATTTGGGAGGGGGGTTGAACCTCCCAAATAGCTTTGGACTTGCCTCTACATCTTCTTTACAGTCTGATTGGAGTCAGGTACCATCCATACATAATTTCATAGAAATTCTCTTTCAAGTCAACTTTTTACATTCTTTTGACCATATTGCCATTCCATCTCTCCAGTTCAATATTCTGCCCAATATTTTTTTTTGCCTATTGAGTTGCAGATTTTTTTCACTTGGTTCTCCCTTTTAATGCCATTTTCACAAACTTTCTGATGTACAAAGTTAGACACTTTACTGGCATGGCTGGAATCCTGGAAGTTGTAGTTTGGTGAGGCACCAGCATTCCTGGGCAGAGAAGGCTCAAGACCTCACAAAACTACAACTCCCATGAATCCACACTGTAAAACAAAAGCAGTTTGATGCCACTTTAATTGCCATGTCTGGATGCTATGAGCTCCTTGGAGTTGTAGTATTTCAAGCTGTTTGGCCTTGTATTGTCGAAGGCTTTCATGGCACGAATCGCTGGGTTGCTTTGAGTTTTCTGGGTCGTATGGTCATGTTCCAGAAGCATTCTCTCCTGACGTTTTGCCCACATCTATGGCAGGCATCCTCATAGGTTGTGAAGTCTGTTGGAAACTAGGCAAGTGAGGTTTACATATCTATGGGATGTCCAGGGTGGGAGAAAACTCTTGTCTGCTTGAGGCAAGTGTGAATGTTGCAATTAGCATTGAATGGCCTTGCAGCTTCAAAGCTTGGCTGCTTCCTGCCTGGCCTTCTTTTGCAAAGAGTGTTGGTGCCTCACCAAACTGTAACTTCCAAGACTCCATAGCATTGAGCCATGGCAGTTAAAGTGGAGTCAAAATGCAATGATTCTGCAATGTAGATGCACCCATTAAAAGGTGGTAAAGGCTAATTATCTTACAAAACTGCAATTCCCATGATTTCATAGCATTGAGCCGTGGAAGTTAAAGCGGCGTCAAAGTACATTCATTCTGCTGCAGTAGAGCGCCCAACTTCTCCCGCGCATGTGCGTTCCGGGAACCAGGGCCTTCAGAACCTGCCGGAGTCCACGCTAGCCGTCAATCTTACGTCTGGGGGCGGAGCCAAAGGCAGGCTCTTGGAGCAGAGGGAGCGCTGTCGTCATCCGTGTGCGACCACATCCGCGGGGCGAGGTATGGCGAGGGTTGTGTTTGTATTGAGCGGCTGTCATGGCGTCCGCCGGGGAAGAGAGCTGCTCTGGTGAAGCCGAGGCCTTCGCGAGGACGGGGGGCTCTTCCGAAGAGGCGCTCCGAGAGATCCTGAGGGACTCCCTGCGTGTGCTGCCTCGGCTGGCGGAGGAGGTCAGTGGGCGGAGGGGAGCCCAGGGAGAGAGAACAGGCTGAGGCCGCGGAAAGGGCGGCCGGGCTGGAAGTTGCGAGAGGGGGGGAGGTTTCCAGTGTGGTTTGCTCGGTCAGGGAGTGCAACAGGCTTCATTCTAAAGATGCCCCAGACCCTCTTTGCTTGATTTGCAAAAGGAGTTTCCTTAAAACTGTATTCTAGCTAATAGTTCGAGTGCCTTCTTCCCACGATTTAACTGGATATCCCAGGCATGGGCAAACTTCGGCCCTCCAGGTGTTTTGGACTTCAGGCTGTTAGGAATTTTGGACGGACGGCTGTTAGGAATTGTGGGAGTTGAAGTCCAAAACACCTGGAGGGCCCATGTTTGCCCATATACACTGCCATATAATGCAGTTTGGAAGTGGGAAGCGCATTACATTAAAGGGCATCTACATTATAGAACGAATGTGGTGTGACACTACTTCAACCGGTCGTGGCTCAATGTTATGGTATCATGGGAGTTATAGTTTCAAAGGGTGTCCAGCCCTCTCTGCCATATAGTGCTGTAACCTCACGAAATTACAACTCTCATTGAGTCAGGGCAGTCAAAATGATGTCAAACTGCATTAATTCTATAGTGTAGTTGGCCTCATTTATACTCACCAATTAATGCAGTTTCAAGCCAATATTGAAGACACTGGTTTCAGCTGTGCAGATGATTACATAGGAATTTTTGGAACCAATTTGAGGCCTGGATAATAATGCACATTACGGGCTTTCCTTCACGCACTTTCGCAGGAGTTTGTTGTCTGGCAGCTGCAGTTTGAAGCTAGTCTCAAACTACATTAAATGTCCAATGTAGATGGGGCCATAGTCTGTTTTTCAAGGGTGGCTGTTGCCATGTGCCCCCAAGCCATTTTTGGCCAAATGAAACTCTAAGATGTTTTGACTTTCAACACCCAGAAATCCTAACAGCTGGTAAACTGGCAAGGATTTCTGGGAGTTGTAAGCCAATACACTTAGGGACCCACAGGTTGAGAACCACTGCCCTAAAGTGACTTTATCACAGGTTTTTCTTATCACTATTGGTTCAGGAGAGGTTTGCCCTTCACTTTCTCTGAGGCTGAGAGTGTGCAACTTGCCAATGAACATCCAGTGGGTTCATGGCCATGCAAAGGTTCAGAATTATCTTAATTCAAAGTTGCATCCTCCCTGTCTGGCAGCAGTTGATGGAGTTTTGAGTTCTAGTTTTGTTTTTGTTTTTTAAAAGAAATTATATCAGTCTCCCTGGGCATCATCACTTTGCAGAGGTGACCAGTCTTGTAGCCTAACTGTGCTAGAAAGGAAACTGAAGTTTCACAAGGCATCTTATAAAAATATGAACTGTGAGCAGAATGGATCAATGAAGCTAGAAATTGTACAAGAAATGGGAAATACAAACCTTGTAATAAAAGGTTAAGTATCCCTTGTCTGAAATGCTTGGGACCAGAAGTGTTCTGTGTTTCAGATTTTATTTGGTGTTTGCAATACTACCATACTCATAATGAGATATCTTGGAGATAAGACCCAAGTCTAATCACAAAATTCATTGTTGTTTTGTATATGTCTTATACAAATAGTCTTATGTACCATGTCAACCACCCACATGGACAGTTTGGGATTCTGGAATACTTCAGATAGGGGATGCTCAACCTGTAGCTGGTGTGAGGGAGCTAAAGTTAACAGGAATGTTCAATCCAATAATTACATAATGGTTTATTCAGGAAATTATCATCTTAGAAATCAGATGGAATTAATAATGAAGTGTGATATAGCAAAAGCAATCAGGAAATATAATGCAAAGTTTGACTAAGTATTTCATGGAATAACCATCAAAATAATTTTAATCCAACTTTATGCTCCCAATTCTAGTGGTAGAAGAAATAAAAAAAATCAATGCTACCTATGTAGGCATCCAGGAATAAATCCATCAAACATGTTGATCATAGGTGATTGAATCTCAGAGGGAAGAAAAAGAGAAAAACCAAGCATTGTTGGCCTAGAATTTTTAAAAACGAAGCAGGAAAGGGACCGTTTTTGTTATCGCAGACATTCTTTAGGCATTTGAAAAGATTTATACATGTACATAATTGGATCACTAATATGAAATTAAAAATTGTATTATTGGAAGCAGAAAATGGAGAAGCCCCATTCTGTCAGCAAAAACCATATTAGGAACAGATTGTGACAATAGGCATTAACTGCTAATAGAAAAAATTAGAGCAAACTTAATAAACTGCATTAAATTATAATGATAAAATACAGTCTAAATACTTTGAAGAATTTAAACACATGCCAGTAATATAATTTTATTACTTAATCTAATGAGTAATGAACCAGAATTCTGGACAGAAACCAGAGACATTATGAGTGGGGAAAAGCAAGAAACTTCTCTATAGCCAAGAGGAAAGAAATGCCTAATCAATGCAACTCTTCAAGCAGTAAAGGACAGATGAAAAACAAAAGGAAAAGTTGACAAAAAAATTCTGACTGCTATTGTTAGCAGTATAATAACTGTTACAATAATTAGTGCAAACAAAAGAATTAGAAATCTCTTCCAAAGATCCAAGAGGTCAAAGGCAAATTTAAGGGTACAGATCCTTAATTATCAATTGGAAAATACATAATATGATCAGAACAAAATAAAAAAATAAAATTAATTAATCGAAGAACTATACAGAAAAATGAAAGAATTACAGATTACTTTAAATGAAAAATTGTTGAAGAAGAAAAGGATAGAAGAGAGGGTTGATGAAGAAACAAAGTGAAAGCTGCTGTCAAAGCACTTGGGATAAGTGATACACCTGGAAAATATGGCATACCAATATGGTCGTTCAGGCTATACCAGGCATGGGCAAACTCTGGCCCTCCAGGTGTTTTGGACTCCAAGTTGAAGTCCAAAACACCTGGAGGGCCGAAGTTTGCCCATGCCTGGGCTATATTGCAGAATCCACCCACATTGTAACAAATATGGAAAACACAATAACGGCCTACAGACTAGAAACGTTTTGCGTACATTCCAGGCCCCAAGAAATGCAACATAAGAACTGTAATAATAATGATACCATTACACTAACTTCCATGCAAGCAAAGTGAAGCTTCAGATTTTGCAACAAATACTTTTACTGTATATGAAATGGAAATGCCAGATGTCCAGGTTAGAATCAGAAAATGAAAAAGCACTAAAGATCATGTTGCAAATACACATTGTCTAATTGAGTGTACTGAAGAATTTCAGAAAAAATCTGCCTGCACTTTCAATATTACAGAAAGCTTTTGACAGTGTAAGTCATAAACCATTGTGAATTACTTTAAAATAAATGCAGATGATGCCATACGGTATTATTTTTAGAAAAGACCATATTACTTTTGGACTTGGACAGGTGGAAGAAAGGAAGTGCAAAAACAGTGCTATAGTCAAATATGGAGAAAACAAAACAAAAATGACTAGGTGGTTTATATTGAAGTGTATAATGAAGACATTGAAATTCACAAAGATTATCTATTCTTAGATATCAGTCTAAATTGAGCATCTAATCAATGAATTGGAAAATATTAAGATTTATGAGGCAATTGTAGAAGGAGATTGAAAGAATACTTAATTGTAAAGAGCTCTCATTGAATAACAACATCAGGATCATCTGTGCTATAGTATTTCTGATTTCTGTGTATGTAAGGGAAATCTGGACAGTGGAGATAGTTGACAGAATGACAATCGACTCATTTGAATTGTGGTGCTGGGAGAATGTGTTCTATAAATGGCATAGCCTGCCAGAAGGGCAGTGTAATGGATCCAAGATCAAACTGAGCCAGAGCTGTCATTTTAAGCCCAAATGACTAAACTGAGATAATGTACTTAACATGAGACAACATGACATATTGGGTAAGATAACACTTGGTAAATATGAAGACAGTAGGAAAAGAGGAAGACCACATTGCAGATTGATTGATACAGCTCTGAATTTGTAAGATCAGAGAAGAGTTGTAGATGACCAGGGTTTTTTTTACCACAGCAACTTTTTCTATTTATTTATTTATTTATTTCCAACATTTATATCCTGCTCTTCTCACCCGAAGGGACTCAGGGTAGCTTACAACAGTTGGCAAAAATTCAATGCCTACACATAGTTAAAAATCACAAACAATACATACAATCAATTAAAAACTATTAAAATACAATATAAAAATTTAAATTCATTAGTCCAAGAAACCTCATGCTTTGGCCATAAGTCGGTCCATGTCGTCTTTGTCATTTATTCATTAAAAGCCTGAGCACATAACCATGTTTTTACAGCTCTTCTGTAACCCAGGAGGGTTGGGGCTTGTTGAATATCTCTGGGGAGGGTGTTCCACAGCCGGGGAGCCACCACTGAGAAGGCCCTGTCCCTCGTTCCCACCAACTTCGCTTGCGAGTCAGGTGGGATTGAGAGCAGGGCCTCATCAGATGATCTCAGGGATCTTGCTGGCTCATAGGAGGAGATACGTTCGGACAAGTAAATTGGGCCAGAACCGTTTGGGCCAGAACTTTTTGCTACCATTTGTCTATCATTTTAACAGAATAATTACTACCATGCAATGTAAGCTCACAGATTTTTGAAGCCATAAAACTATGAGTATCATTTCTTTTCATCACTTGATTTTTTTTAAAAAAAATCTCCCTTCTGAACTGTATGGTACCAGAAAGTGTGTGACTGGCAGATGCTCGTAGCTCATTGGAAAAGAATAAGGGATACGTTCCAAATCAAGTCTATTGTATATTTTAAGGAAGGAGAAAAATATGTATAAACATTTACAAAATGTAATTATATCTTCATGCATGGCTTCAAGGTTTTTATATTCATGTGTACATATACACACCTACACACGTAAGTTTTGAATTTTATAGCCTTTACTTGGAAAGGATAAGAACCACTTGTTTTAAGGCTTGGGTTGTATTGTTGTAGCCTAGTCAGATTCTGAGTGCTCAGAACCTGAGGAAGGGGGTACTAGGATAGATTTAGAAGGCCCAAAGGACGATAGAAGTGGCCTGGAGAGAGTTGTTTTGGAATCTTCTGGCAGTTCCTATGAGACTGGCGAAAGTGATATCAGTTCTCATGAGAATCTGCCAGAAGTGCAGGTTGACAGAAATGTGAGAGATGAATGTTTGGCCAGATCAAGGCGCTTGGAACTTCGGAGGCAGAGCATACAGCAGAGATAGACTTGCTTTCCCCAGTGACTTAGAGATAAGGAGAGGAAAAGCAGGTGTGTGAGGAATGATGTCATGGGAGGGTTTGAGGGCTCTTAAGTGGTTTTCTGCTGATACAATCCTTTGTGAGAGCAACCTCGCATTCAGGTGAACAGCTCTCGGTTCTTGGGTCTTACGTTTTTGTATTCAAGTTTCCAAGTTTGTTCTTGGTTCTAGTTTCATATGTGGCATAGGTTGCCCTCCCTTGGATTCATGTTATCATGTTTATGGATATGTCTGAGGATTGACTCTTGAGACTATTTTTGAAAAGGTTTTGAAATCTTGGCCATCTTGGAGATCTGTTTACATTTTGTTTCTTCTTTTTAGATTTGCTTATTTTTATATACTCTTCTCTTAATATACTTTTACTTACTTGATTACCTGGACAGAGTTTGGTTTGTGGTATAAAGGTGTTTCAGGGCTCTAGCGCAACATGTATTCCTCATCATTACATATTTTTAGAGCTGATGGGAATTATGATACAGTAACATCTGGAAGGCTGCAGTTCTGTTTATTTGGAGTAGTGAAGTTTTAATTTGGATACAAGGCTTATGGAGATGATATCTGACTTTAACATTCCTATAACCTTTTCCCAACCCCTCAGATGCTATTGGGAATTGTTGTTCAATAACATCTTGGGACCCAACTGAAGAGCACTGACCACTATGTAATATATATATATATATATATAGTTGTCCCTTTGTATCCATGGATTATCTGTCTATGAATTCAATAGCTCTTTGAAGGCAAATTTAAGGCTGGTGTAAGGTAGCCCTGAATGAAAATGAGTTTAACACCCTTGACCTGGGAGGGCAGTTTGAAGAGATGTGTTCTCCAATGGATAAATGATTGCATTTAGATCTAGGAAATGCATGTTCAAAGTTTATTTTATGGTCTTGGATATGTCTCAGTCTCAGCCCCTGTCCCCCATAACTGAAATAACATTACAAGAGGGCATTGCTTAACTTGAATAAAAATAATAATATTCAGTAAAGATTAAAAATAAATTTCACAAGTGGTGTCACAGTCCTAGGTATTTCTTCTCGGATGTACATCCTGGTGAATTTGACAAAATTACTCCCATGTAAATTATACAGAGTTGGTGCCCTGAAAGGACTATTAAAAATATAAGGTCCATACCCTTAAAGGGAAGGAAATAAAACAATGGAAATCTTTTTATATATATCTCTTCTTCACTCTGCATAGTTTCTTAATTAAAACAAACTCTACAGCTGGGAATACGCTTATTAGGAACAATCAACATGCCTTATAAATATGCACTTATTGGAGTTTATTCAGGTCTTACTACTGTAGATGGTTTTTAAAAGCAGGGGGGCAGGCGAAGAACAGAGAAAGTCAAAACTTAAAGGCGATGTTGCTGAATCATTGGTAGGTTGGGACCGAGATTACACCTAGCAGCACATACTGGAGAAAAATCAGTGGTCTGTCACTTGAGTTTCAGAAAACACAGTGGCCAGTCATTATTAACTTATAGATCATTCTCTTGTTTGGGAGAAAAATGAAAATAAGCTTCTCTATGATAATAAAAGAAAAAAAAAATCTAAAACAAATGAAATGCTAAAAGAGGCAAGTTTTATTAAATTCAGTGAAACTCTGTTTTAGAAAAGCGATTTGGAGATTGCAGATACTCTACTGCCCTGTTATGTTTCTTTATAAATTATATTTTTAATTACATTATATCATAATGTTGCTTTCAGAGGCTTATGGTAGAATGCATAGCTCTCATTTTGTCCTTGTAATAACCCTCTAATTGACTCTTTGCTAACAGAAAGTGACTGGGTCAAGTGAATTTCATGACTTGAAATGGGATATAAATTGGGATTTTCTTGGATTGACATTGTTTTACTACTAATACTGATGTCAATTTTTTTGTTTTCATAGGAGATTTAAGCTCTTAGAAATTTTCTAATCCCTAAATGGGGGGAAAAAAACCCCGCTCACTCAAGAGTTCTGCACACTAATTAAAACGTTTTGATCAGAGTTACTTATGTAGGTCCCAACTTTAATAAAATATGCAACAACTATTGCAGGGACTGGGCATCTGATAATGTTGTCTTCCTTCTTTTCCTTCTTCTCACTGAAATGGAGGTTACATTGAATCTGGAGCAGGGACATGATACTATTCCAGTATTGCTGCTTCATTTTGATGTTAGTTTTAAATGTGATTTATTTGGTGGATGATGGGGATTATTTATTCTAAGAAATAATCATTGTCTACCAGCTCCAGTTTCATGCTCAGAGGTACAGTTATGGAAAAAAGACCTAACCTGAAGGTTGTGCAGCAGATATAGCCCCGTTTGAGATGCTCAGAGTATTTCACAGAAAATTAAATCCATTTTAAAGTGAAGTTTGCAAGGTGTCCACACTTTGTTTTAGAGAAAATAATCTCAGAACCCTATAGAAAATGAAATTCTTTAAAACAAAGTATGTGACTTGTTCTAGAGTTAAAATGTTCTTTTTCTAAAACCAGAAGTGCATCAGGGAAGAGACACCAATGTGCCAAATTGTGGATAACTGTTCTACATTCTTATTAGGGCATACGTTAGAAACTTGACTGCTCATACATCTGGGAAATCAGGAACTATAATTCAACATATCTGAAGGACATTTGATTGAAAAAGACCAGCATGTGGATACCAATAAAGATGCCTGTACAGAACCTTTTAAATAATAAGGCAATAAAGGCAGTCTCAAAGTTACAAACAAGATAGGTTATGAACGTTTGTTCTTCAGTTGAGTTTGTACACAAGTTGGAACAGGTACATTTTAAAAGTCTAACTCCAGCCAAATATATATCTATTAATCATGTATGATTGATAAAAAAGTTACAAAAGTCATTTCAAAATAATTAGGATCCACTTGCATTCCATTACTAAAGTGTTTCCAAAGTATAGTTAGTAAAACTTTCGTTACAATAACGAGAGTAATGAAATTTCATTACTTTTTCGTTATAATAATTGCACAAGTGGGGAAACCTCAGGAGCTCCTTTATCTCTCATTTTTATATCTATTGGGGTGAAACATGCTACAATGGTAGAATACATTTACTATTGTTAGCCCATCAAGTTTCAGAATGTTTCAGTTATCCACAGGTTT
The DNA here is from genome assembly GCF_035594765.1 of Anolis carolinensis. Lineage (NCBI taxonomy): Eukaryota > Metazoa > Chordata > Lepidosauria > Squamata > Anolidae > Anolis > Anolis carolinensis. Next base: position 326,775,663 of record NC_085841.1, on the reverse strand, counting down.
TTGGGGAATTTTAAAAGTTTTCATAAACAATTATTTTTTAAAAAAACTTACAAAAGCTATCTCTTTGAATTTTCTATACAGTGACACAAGATAACGGGATCATTTCCCCCTAATTTTCAGAAATATTCATACATCTACTGATTTTAGGGATTTTTTTTTTAAAGTATTGACAAAATGTTTTTTTTAATTAAAAGCCACAACAGCTATCTCATTGAATGTTTCTCATATTAGTAGACCTTCCATTTAGGGATTTCTTCCCAACCCAGCCCAGCTATTTACTTACTAGAAGTCTTAGTTTGTCCTCCCCTTTGCAGATTCAATAATTTCTTGGAACTCTGGCAGGCTGCTGCCATGGGGGCTTTCCCCTATCCTGATTGAGACTTTCTGATACTGATCAGAATTCTGAGAAATGTAGTTTAGAGCATGATCTTTTGATTTCTCTGGCATAGGGCTCCTCACCTTCCCAAACTACATTTAACAGAATTATGTGCTTCTTTTCCCGGCGAACTCTGCTTTCTCACTGCTGCTTCCCTCTCCTAATTCCGAGAGGCCATTAATTTAACGAGGAAAGGCATCCGTTTTGGCTTTGCTTTGCTTCCTTGCACTGAAAGTGGAACTGACTTTGGGAGGCTTCCAAGATTTACAAATGGGAAAAGTATTGCAGTGTAATGCAGACAAAAAAGTATTGGATAAGTTTTGATTCGTAAGTTTTTGGTACGGGCCATGCCTGTGCATCAGATATCATGTCGTAAGTACAAATGTAACAAATCTGATACAACTTATGACTAACAAAAATATTGCACACCCATACTATCTATCCAACTAGCTTTGGATAGCATAGGGATTTGTTAATACTCATGTGGTGTTGGTTTTGCTATCTGTGCCCCTGTTCAGAAGATTTAACCTCACTTTATGTCCCTGAGATAATTGAATTTTGAAAATTTTGGCTTGTTGTGGAAATAAGAATTTGTGATAAAGCTTCAGTTGAGACACCTTTTCCCCATGATAACTCTTTTAATAGTGAATTTCCCTTCCCAGGAATAGATTTCTCTCATTTCCTGTTGTCTCATCAGCGGCCTCAAATGTCCTTCAGATTTGTAAATTGGATGTTTGTAACTTGGGGACTGCCTGTATACCACTGTATGCTACTGGGAAGTAAAACCACAGGTGATTTCCTGAAGTTTTTTTATTGCCACCCCAGTGAGCATGAAAGGCATAAATTTTGGAAGTTGTCATTTATTTTTGGATAACCAAGGAGCCAGATCAGCTACATCCAAGAGTATTGAAGGAACTAGCAGAAGTTATTTCAGAACCACTGGCAATTATCTTCGAGAGTTCTTGGAGAATGGGAGAAGTCCCAGCAGATTGGAGGAGGGTGAATGTGGTCCCTATCTTCAAGAAGGGAAAAAAGAACGACCCAAACAATTACCATCCGGTCAGCCTCACGTCGATACCAGGCAAGATTCTGGAAAAGATCATTAAGGAAGTGGTCTGCGAACACTTAGAAACAAATGCGGTCATTGCTAATAATCAACACGGATTTACCAAAAACAAGTCATGCCAGACTAATCTGATCTCTTTTTTCGATAGAGTTACGAGTTGGGTCAATACAGGGAATGCTGTGGATGTAGCATACCTGGATTTCAGTAAGGCCTTCGACAAAGTCCCCCACGACCTTCTGGCAAACAAACTAGTAAAATGTGGGCTAGACAAAAGTACGGTTAGGTGGATCTATAATTGGCTAAGCGAACGAACCCAAAGGGTGCTCACCAATGCGTCGTCTTCATCTTGGAAAGAAGTGACAAGTGGAGTGCCGCAGGGCTCCGTCCTGGGCCCGGTTCTGTTCAACATCTTTATTAACGACTTAGACGAAGGGTTAGAAGGCACGATCATCAAATTTTCAGGCGACACCAAACTGGGAGGGATAGCTAACACTCCAGGAGACAGGAGCAGAATTCAAAACTATCTTGACAGACTAGAGAGATGGGCTGAAACTAACAAAATGAAGTTCAACAGGGACAAATGCAAGATACTTCACTTCGACAGAAAAAATGGAATGCAAAGATACAGAATGGGGGACGCCTGGCTAGACAGCAGTATGTGGGAAAAAGACCTTGGAGTCCTCTTGGACAACAAGTTAAACATGAGCCAACAATGTGATGCGGCAGCTAAAAAAGCCAATGGGATTCTAGCCTGCATAAATAGGGGTATAGCATCTAGATCCAGGGAAGTCATGCTCCCCCTCTATTCTGCCTTGGTCAGACCACACCTGGAATACTGTATCCAATTCTGGGCACCGCAGCTGAAGGGAGATGTTGACAAGCTGGAAAGTGTCCAGAGGAGGGCGACTAAAATGATTAACGGTCTGGAGAACAAGCCCTATGAGGAGCGGCTTAAAGAGCTGGGCATGTTTAGCCTGCAAAAGAGAAGGCTGAGAGGAGACATGATAGCCATGTATAAATATGTGAGGGGAAGTCATAGGGAGGAGGGAGCAAGCTTGTTTTCTGCTGCCCTGCAGACTAGGACACGGAACAACGGCTTCAAACTACAGGAAAGGAGATTCCACCTGAACATCAGGAAGAACTTCCTCACAGTGAGGGCTGTTCGGCAGTGGAACTCTCTGCCCCGGACTGTGGTGGAGGCTCCTTCTTTGGAGGCTTTTAAGCAGAGGCTGGATGGCCATCTGTCGGGGGTGCTTTGAACGAGATTTCCTGCTTCTTAGCGGGGGGTTGGACTAGATGGCCCATGAGGTCTCTTCCAACTCTACTATTCTATGATTCTATACTAACCTAAGCTGAAAGTTCCTTTTTTGGACTAATTCCCGAAATTTCCTAGCCAATGAAATATTTGTGAGGGTTGTGGCTCTGTTCTTCAAGGTCTGGTTTGGATATTCATTGGGTTCAGTTTAGACACTGAGAAGCAGGCTGCTGGCTTTAATGGACTGTTTATTTATTTTATATGGATTTATTTATTTATTTGATTTTATCCCACCTTTTCCCCAATATAGGACTCAAGGCGGCTATAGTGTATACTGTCGAGTAATGCTGTCCTTCAGTTTTACTGAAAGGAGATTCTCATTAGATCTTAAGCTCTTTGTGTGATTGTCAAGGCATTCACATTGGAGCTGTGTTGTGACTTGGTTTATTTGGCTTTTGAAGATTAATCTTGGAGAAGATGTGGTGAAAATTAATGTGGACTGGAACAAACTTCAAGGAGCATCACCAGTTCAGCCCGTTTTGCTCATTACTGTTCTGCAGCAGCATATTTCAGCATTACAGGTAAAGGTTTCTTCTTGGGTATTTTTTTTTAAAACCCAGTTGCTCAAATATATCACTAAAAGCAAAAAAAATCACCTCTAGGCTACTGAGTAGGAAAACCATTCTACTGTGCTCCCCAGAGAGCTTTAAAAAATACCCACCCTGCTACCTAGAAGAGTTGTGAGAATAGCATTACAAGTTACTCTGGGTTAAGTAGATTGCACTAGGTAGCCCCGTTGATTTCTGCTCTTCCATTGTAAATGCAGTGCATTTCCATCTGTGGCAGGTTATAATTAAGCAATAACACGGCAGGTGTGTGTCATGCTATGATAATGATTCCATGCGTTGGGTGAGTTCTGCGGTTTGTAGAGTGCTTTCAGTGGATCAAGAAGTGGCATTATCCCAGCAGGATACATCCTGGTGTGTGTATCTGCAATTAACCATATTTCCCGCACAGATTTTGTTTAAGTAACTTCTTAGACATTTAATGTTTCATCTTGCGAAGTAACCAATTGCAGCATTATATCACTTTTGTTTGACATTTTTTAACCTTTATTAATGTTAACTTCTACTACTTGTGTCATTTCTTGGTGTCAGATCAGTCATCAGATCAACACAAAAATGAAAATATATCTGTAATTAAATTGCTTCTCTATTTAATTAGGGTATAATCTGTCAGCAGCATTGACTATGCAATCCTCATTGGAGAAAAAAGAAGATAGAAAGGTGGATGAATGTTTTTGGTTCACCACCCATATATTCTTGTGAGGCTTGTATAGTAAGAATTTGAAATTGATTATATTATCATTGTAATACAAACAATGCATACCATTAAATATAAAATAAATGTAAAAAATAAGAACGTTTCGGATAACAAGCACAAAAAGGCTGCAATGCCATTGCTCACAATGTGAAAAACAAATTTTGTAGTTGGAAGATATTATCTTGCCATTTCTTTTTTAAATATCTAGTAGCATCAATAGAAACAAAGGAATAGCCTATATTAGATATATTTATCATTTTAATTCTTTATCATTACTTGCTTTGCAAGTACTGTTTTTCCCAAGTCATTATTTGGCTTGTCATTTAATGCAGATACTTTCAAAAATGCAATTCAGCAGTGCCGTTGTGTCTTTTCCTATATTTCTTGGTTTGTATGTAAAATGTAAAGGATTGAACTATTTAAAAATAGAATAAGGAATATTTATTTTACTTCTCTAAGTATTGGATGTTAGGAGAAGTGCATGATCTGGAGTTCAGTGCTTGTATATCCTCTCATGCATTTTGGGTGACTGCTGTTTCAAGTGGAGATGCTTTCAGTGAAGTAGTGAAAAGGAAGAGCTTTAACAAAATGAAAGTTTTGGCTCTCCTGTTGAGGAGCAAAAATCCTTTAGGTTTAATGTTCTAATTACTTATTAAAAGGGTTTCTGGTTTCATTTGGTGCAAAACATCTCAGTAGCAGTCAGATGTGTTTAGCTAATTTGGACCCTCTAAAAAGGGTACAGATCAGTATATAGATTAGTAAAAAGCACTGATGACAGGTAGAATGATACTTGGACATGCTGTATTTTAACTCTCATTTCATTTAGTGACATATCCTAATGCTGGTAGCATATAATCTTTACAATGATTTGAAAGATTTTAAAAGGGTTAGGTTAAGTCTTCTTTTTTCTTTCTCTTTTGCTTAGCCATTTATAGAGAAACTCCAGTCTTTGATTAAAGCAGAAAACGCCACAGCCACTAACGATTCCAATAAGACAGAATGCACAAAGTGTGATGTTGATTCAAATGTAATAGATAAAGATGTGCACATAGAAGAGAAACACACAGCCTGCGATTCTGCAAACCTGAAAAAAACTCATTTTGATTTTGACCCAGAAGTAGTCCAGATAAAAGCTGGGAAAGCTGAAGTAAGTGACTTTTGGGACACTACCATTCTTCTAGCTTACACCATTCTTTGATTTTAAATAGCAATAATGAAAACTAAAGAAAAGTTGTTCTGTTACCTACAGATTGAAAGACGAATATCAGCCTTCATTGAAAGGAAGCAAGCTGAGATCAATGAAAACAACGTCAGAGAATTTTGCAATGTTATTGATTGTAATCAAGGTAGCTTATCCTTGTTGAGCTTTAATTTTTTAAAGTCTTTTATGCATGATTAATACTCCTTAGTTTTGCACAGCTCTTTTTTATAAATTGTTGGAAAGCAAACAGCCAAATTGTCTTTAAACAATGTAAAAGATGCTAGTTAAGCAAAATGAGGAATCTTCCATCTGGATGACCACGTAAAAAGCTTTCCCCCATATATAGTTCTTTTTGTGTAATACTCCTGTGAACTCTAGTAGAATAGTACAGGATAACTGACACAATACTATAAAAGCAATTATTATATAGCTATTCACACAGATTTGTTTTTCTGTGATTACTTTAAAATTCTATTTTTAATATTTTAATAATATCATATTCAGTTTCATAATTTGAGTTTATGCAATCTAAATATTGTAGAACAGTTAATCCAAGATGTAGGTTTACTAAATATTGGACACTGATTTCATATTAATTTATATACATGATCAAGAAAAGCTATAGAGTGATTGTCCCTAATTATGCTTCCTTTTTTCTCTTTTTCTTTTTAAAAAGACAATCCTCGGAAAACCCAGTGGAACTTAGGGAAGCTTCTGAACAGACCAAACTACATAGTGAAGAATTGTTATGAATTGTTTGTAAAAGGGATCGAATGCTTAGTTAAAGTAATATACAAATAAGTGAGCATAAGAAATAAACTATAGGAGCAATAAGTACACACATATGTTCTGAAAGGAATAGCTTGGGAAACTATGATGACAAAATTATTCCACAAACAGTTCACATATTATACAATAATTGTTCTCAATTTTTTTCTTTCTTGCATATTTCTAGCTGCATGTTCTCAAGCTAATTTGAGAATACTACTTTTACAAAGCTTTCTTACTGCTTTGTGATATTGAAATTTTTAGTTGTTTCCCAAATCTATCATTCCTTCCTACAATGTATTTATAGTGTACATAGGAGAAAGACAAGCTTATTCAAGCATAGAATGAAGATGTTACTGGAACAGCAAGGGAGAAAGCCTGATAAAAATTTTCATCCTCTGAGGTCTCTTAAAATTCCAGCCAGTCTTCACCAACAGATTACTCTCCAGGTCATTTAGATTGCGCCTCCCATCAGTTCCATACATAATAGTGGTCAGAGATTATGGAAGTTCTCCAAAATAAATGAAGAGTGCTAGATTGAGAAATCCTGAGAGGGGAACCTTTGGTTTATGGATCTTGTCCAAATTGTGATTTTTTTCTCTTTGCCCAAAAAGCTTCATCTACATCATTAATGGAGAAAAAAAGTCTGATAATATTTTGCATTAAATGAGCTCTGTTTTTTTAGACCTGGAAGATTGTGCATGGAACAGATTGCATGGGAGATACTCCCTTCATTGTTTGCCTTTTAGTTGGTGGTGGATTCCACCAAATTGCATTTTTTTATTGAAACAGGTGTCTTTGGAAAATACTTTGGCGAAATCTCCCTTCCCGCATCTACTTAAATACTAAATTTTGGTCAGTGGCCTTGTTTGTGAGACTTTAGAATGAATTTAAGGCATCTTAAATGTCTGCACTAAGGATTTTTTTTTTAAATCTTAGAAAACAGCTGTGCTAGGACTGATGCAGTGTTCACGCCATATCCAGGATTCAAAAGTCACGTGAAGGGTAAGTGCTACAGTTTGTGATATCTGTCATTGTAGTTAATGAGTGGAATAAATTGTCTCATTTCATTTATATATTTTCATTTATATTCTTCTAGTATTAGTAACTTAATAACAACATGGTACCAACTGACAGATACATTTAATTTAATTAATATTATCCAGTGCTTACAAATGTTGTAATTAAATAACCCAGTTCAACATGAAATATTGAGGGACTACCTTTATGTTATCTTAGCCAGAATAATCAGTTGGAGAATGAAGTGAAAACTGCCTTATATTTGGGCCGTTAACTCTGTGAATCTGATACTCCTGTTAAGTAGTGCTCTTATGCATGAATGACAAGTTGATCTGATCTATTAAACCTAGCATCAGATTCTTTTAGAATCTACACACCGTTCAAAACAATCTAGTGTTTTATAGAAGCTTAATTTACAATGCTAAAGACATGATCAGCTCTGTAGTTTATAGTGGGTAGACTATGAGATGAAAAAGTACATCTGACAAGGACAATGGACAGAAGCATAGGATAGTGTTTATTCTTACCAGGATGAAGACTGCAAGAAACAGAATAAGGAAAATATAAGTGTGACGACTACAGAACTTAATAAAGTGAAACAGTATGGCTGATAGTAAAGTAGAATATGTTTTTAATTTGATGTTTTAATTCTGAGTTGTGTTTTTTCACCTATTGTGTATATTTATTATTAGTTTCTGTTGTTGTCCTTTGATGTGTCATATTTATCATTGCTTGTATTTTGATTTTGCTGTAAGCCGCCCCGAGTCCCCTTCTGGGGAGATGGAGGTAGGATATAAATAAACTTCAACAACTTATTATTATTATTATTATTATTATTATTATTATTATTATTATTATATTGCAGTTTGATGTTAAAGGTAAAGCATAGACTGAGATTATTAAGCATGATATGTTCTTTTAACTGGCAATATGTATCTAATCATTGTAGTTTCCTACCTTGATTACATTTCTTATGCTTATTATTATTACTACAGCCAGCCTTCCACATTTCCTGGGATTATGGACACAGGAGTCCCATGAAAGTGAAAATTAGAGAATAAAGAAATAAACTCTTTTTTAACCTGAGAGAGAGAAAGAAAAAGTGAGGTGTTTTCTATAGGATTCCCTAGTCTTCCAAAATAACTTTAAAAAGTTGGCCACAAAGTTGCACTGGTGGATACAGAGATTCCTAGAAATAACATTTTAATCAAATCTGTGGATAATCAAGTCCATAGAAGTGAAAGTGGCAAATGTGGCAAGCCAACTGTTGTATTTTGCAGTGTTGTTTGCTGTTTTTATTAACTGCACTGTAAAATGAAACCGCATTATAAAATGTAATCTCCTTTTATATGTATAGATACTATTTTTATTGTTTTTAAATCCCTAGTTTCTCGAGTTGTAAATACCTATGGCCCTCAGACTAGACGTGAAAGTGCTTATGGGTCCTGCCATAAAAATTCCCTCTTCCGAGATTGTGGGAATCAAGCTGTAGAAGAGAGACTACAGAACATTGAGACTCATCTGAGGTTGCAAACAGGTTTGTACTGACAATTTCTATCTGAACTCCATGCTGTGGTTCTTTTACTTTATCATAAAGCAGTAAAACAATGCATTAACATATTCCTACCAGCCTTTATGCCCAAGTTTCCAGAAATGAAGAATGGTGAAAAATTTATTTTTAATCCTGATGGGCTTAATTCACAGGTTGAATAGGTTCTATGCACTGCATTTTTCTCTGTCGCTTTCTCACTCTGTCCATTCTACCACAGATATCTCTAGGAATCTCTTGTGCAAAAGTTCTCTCCCTTTATTAAATCTAACTTACTGCTTTTGCACACTGCTCTGCAGTTGGTGTTTAGAAGCCATGGTACGTGTCAATAGCGGTCACATGAAGGTCTCTTTGGACTGCTCTGTGTGAATGCCATGCTGTTGTTTTGCTCAGATTATGGGATGGGTACTTTTGGGGACAAAATTTAGGGAATCCGCTAACCTGACCAAGCTACCTCAACAAATTTGCAAAACGTAATCCTAAAAAATTAACGTTTTGCTATGATCTCAGGAAGACTGATTTCTTTCAGCTTACTCCTTGGAAAGATTCATGGTCAAAGGACAGTGAACCCCTTGTTTCCTTACTTGTCTGACACACTCATTGTTTTTATTCACTTTTCCAGAAAGGTTGCTTAACAGGCAACCTTTTCCCATGGACTTGCTTTGTGGTGTAATAAAGTTATTGCAGGTTTCTTTTCCTACTCTATGTACGATTTCCTGTTTCCTGGCAGGGGGTTGGACTGGTTGGCCCATGAGGTCTCTTTCAACTCTATTATTCTATGATTCTATGGTGGGAAGTATATTTAACATGTGAAGATATGACATGAAAAGTACTTTATCTCAACTTGATCCTTGAGAATGCATTGTCTAAAATTAAATCAATTTAATTGGCTTCAGTCTCCCTGCAGCAGAAGGCCACAATATGTGCATATAATTTTCTGAAAGAGAAAGTGCAGCCAAGGTATCCATACAGAATTTCTGAACAGTGCAGTCTTCAAGTCCTTAGTCAATCTATGGTGCCCCCATTCATTTCATAAGACAAGGAATTTTCAGTATTGGTGTTGCCAGTTCCTTCCTCTGTAATCAGTGTAGATTACCCATTAATTTAATTCTGCTTTGGAAAACAATGCCTTCAGAAAATAAATAAGAACTTACATGGACAGTCTGAATTTTGATCTTCTGACTTAGATTTTCATCAAATCAAGATATCAACAGAACAGAGTAGCCAAGCACTAGGCACACTTGCATGTACCTGCTCTTAGCTGATGCTGAATGTATTTTACCTTTTACACATAGAACAGTAAGAACTAATATTTAAGTATTGTACTCTTCTGCCGGTTGGTTTTAATTTCCTAATTTACTATTCCCATAAAATATCTATATATACCCACCCTTGCTACCTTAGATAACACTCTTCTAAGTCAGAAAACCAGTAGTAGAATTTCTTTGCCATCTTTGGTGTAAAAAGTTGGTAAATACACCCCAGTCATTCTTGAGATTGGTCAAGGATTTTTCCTTGATCAACATCGTCAGTATGTCCATCTCAGCTAACTTACATATCTTCGCAAGCCAATCTTTTTGCATCGGGATATCTGAGTCTTTCCATCTCTGGGTGAAGACGATTCTTGCTGCTGTAGTTAAATATAATAGTAGTTTTTTATGTTTTTTCTCTAGGTAATCATCCAACTTTCCCAACAAGTAAAATTCTGGTTTCATTGTAATTTTAGCATTGACAATTTCTTTCAACATCATATGTATTTGAATCCAGTATTTCTGGGCCTTTTTACAAGACCAACACAATTTCTGACCATTTACTAAACTGTCTAGGACAAAGATTGAGAACCACTCTTTTAAATGTAGCCTTGACTACTGAATTAACTATTTGTTGGCCGGTCTAGGAGTTTTTTGGCTAAAGTACAGGATGCTAATGTCTCGAATAAGTAAACAAATACTTTTCTACAATATATTTGTAGTTCTTGGTTCACATCTGAACTGGAAGACTGAATTAAAAGAATCTTAATACATTTTCCTTTTAAAAATTCCCTTAACCATCTTTATTTTTCTTATGGATCTTCTGGGTTTTTTGTTTTGCTTTTGTAATTGTTATAATACAGGCAGACCAGTACCTAAAGACATTTATCAAAGGATTAAAAAGCTGGAAGATAAAATCCTTGAACTGGAAGGGATGTCTCCTGAGTACTTTCAGGCTATGGTGAGTAACATTAATTCTGGGTCTCTTGTTCTTAATAATATATTTTCTGAATCTGTGCATATGGATGCATACATGTGTCTGGTAAACAAATTTGCATCTTTTGCAACCAACATTGTCCCATGCACTTGATAATATCCATCAAGGAAAGCTGGTCTACCAACATACTGTGAAGTTCTATATGCAGGTGGCTCATGGGGCATTGTTTCAGGAGATAATTACGTTTTTAAGATGTTCTGTACCAAGTTTTTTGTTTTACATTAGTCTAAATATTTTACTCTTGTATGCACCAGAAATGTTGAAATGCCCTTGGTCAATTGTATGATGGCATATATGTAGAGTTTTAAATTCTCTAGTTATTTTGAAGGCATAGGGGAAACAGTCTCTTCCAAGGAGATTCAGAAAAAAATTGAATGAGTGGATTGGGGGGAAATGTTATTGCTAGGGCTGTACAAAACGTTGTAATTCGTTTTTCGGATCAAATTTGTTAGATTAGTATACACGAAGCAATATTAAAAAATAAGAGGGGCAGCAATGCAAAAAAGATTTAAAACACTGACCTATGACTTTTGGATGAGTTATGTAAGTGCGGGAGCTGCTTCTCGCCCAAAAGCCATGGGTTTGGTTCCCCCAGAGGGCCCCGAGGAGGATGGTGAGGCTGGAGTGGAAGAAGAAGCTCTGATTTTTCCCCACAGGGGGCAGCGAGGGAGGAAGGGATGCCTGGCTGGATGGATGGGCAAGAAAGAAGCCCCTCCGCACATGATTGGCCCAGAGAGAAAGGCAGAGACCACATTCACATTGAGGCTTTAATGCGGGAAGCAACAGAATTCTGGGAAATGTAGTTTGGGGCCAGGCCTTTTGAATTCTCTGGCACATGGATCCTCATCTTCCCAAACTTCATTTCCCAGAATTCCACTTACTGCCTTGTGCTTCCTTCTCTGTGTTTGTTCTCTCAAGGTATTTTGAGATAAAAAGGGATTATTGAGAGTTGAATCAACCCTGTGAGGTAGGCAAAGTTGAGAGGCAGTAACTCCAAAGTTTTTCTAGTAGATTTCCTATTGTTGTTGTTGCTATTTCAAAGACTGGATGGGCATGGGGATGGTTAGACTGTGTTTTTCCTTCCTGGCAAAATAAAGGGGGTGGGCTCCCTTCCCATACAAAATTATTTAACCAAAGGTAACAAATAATTTGTTATATTGTTATAGTTATGCTACAGACCCTTAACAATATTTTAGAAAGACTTTAGAAATAATTCTCCACGCCCCCTTAATTTAGTAATGAGTATTGAAACATTTTTTTTCATTGATCACTCCAACCTAGTTACTACTATTTATTACAAGTTCAATAGTTAAGAACAAATTGTGCTATACACAAATTATGATAAAATTATACAATTTTGTTTGGTATAAAATTATGTTGGTATATTAATAGCATAGTTTTTAATGTTTTGTATTCCAGCTGGAGCTATAAGAACTGTAAGGAATCTCTTTTTTGTGCCACTTTATTAGCAGTGAATAAAAAAACAACAAAAACAGCAGGAACCATCAACATTAGTAAAAGAGAGAAAATTAGTTTGTCTCCTTTAATCTTCCATAGTATCAACCGGAATTAAAGAACTGAGATAAGAATACCAATACAGGGAGAGAGGCAGGGTATAAATAAAGATAAGTATAAACATAAGGAAAAAATAGTACAAGCAATGACAACGATGGGAGTATATTGTCTTACATAATTGTCATATTGTTTTTTGAAATACTTTTGAGAGAAGTAAATTTATGACTGCCTTGTCTCAAACATTTTATTCACCATTATAAACAACAAAAACCCTTTCCAAAATCCAAAATCTTAAAACACCCAATTATTCAAAATAAACAAAACGCCTGTCAATCAAATGAATGTTTCCTATTTTTATCTCTTTGTCTTCACCTTTATGTATATGTGTATGTTCCTATACTGTTCCATGCACACTATTCCAATTGTTAAAACAAAAAAGGGTTACCAGTTATGTATGGCACATGTGTACATATTTTCTATTCAGCAAAAGATGTATGCGTACGAAAGTTTTTCTCAATGCTTGCAATGCCCTATTTCAATTGGAGTGGAAGAACTCAAACACTGCTCATTTCCCTTTTATGAAAAATGGAAGTGTCTCTGAGGTGGACAGGCTCTCATTTGTTGCTTCTTTTACCGATGATGATGAAATGATTTATTGTACCAAAAGGGCATAGGTTCGAAAAGTCTGACTCTTAGCTGTCAGACTGCTGTTTCCATGAGCTCTAACACTGTGTAGCCTGTAGTATGAAATGCTGGGAACTGTAGTCTAGCAATATATGGAGAGTTGTATTTTCCTTATCCCTACCATAGTATTACTTTTTCTTTATTCGAAATATAGTAATAGTAGTAACCCTGTTTTATTTGTATATTTTAAATAGAATTTGTCTGGCAAAAGAAGGAAAATCCAGCAGAACCAAGTAAGTGCATTTGAATGGTGGGGTGACAGACCATATCTTGAACCTGCTAGGGCAGAGATCCTTCTTTTCTACTTGTGGATATTTCTATCCACAATGATTAATCTTGTCAAAAAATACTTACGATATACATTTAAAACATTAGATGGCTTAATTCATGTTTGTATAGCACTGGGATACCAAATCAAAAATAATAGTCTCGTTTGGATGGAAAATTATACAACATTTCCCTAGAAAGATAACAGTGGTGGGACTGCATCTTACACCATCAAGCCTAAATGGAAAGTAGAATTTCATATAAATATACCTGTACAGATGCCAACCCATAGAGGAGTGTGATAATAGGCAGTATTCAATTCTATCCTAAAATAAGATATCAAATAGTGAAATTTATTTACTGAAATATTTGTCCTTCAAAGTATTTTAAGTTTTTAATATTGCTTCTCCATCCACATCATCATTTATTAACAATAAATTGAACTGTCATTTTTCCGTCCCCAAAAAATTCTTTTTCAGCATTTAGATATTTAAGGGCATTCATTTAAATGGCCTGATTGCTGTCACAGAGCCAGTTCAGGTGTAACAATCTGTTTTAAAAGCATGGGTTTTTAACAGAGAAATGAACATCCTCGCCTCTTCAGAGTCTTATTTCCTTTCCAGATTCCAGTTTCACTACATGTATTATGGGCTCCAGGTTCAGGATAGGACTTCTAGCTATAATATGAAACTAAGGTGCATATTATGGTCTGGAAAATAAGCTTCCTGTTTTTAGTGTTAATTAAAGTAACTACTTAATAAATAATAAGAATAACACTTCAATTATAACCCACTCTCTCTCCCCGGACAACTGAGGGCGGTTTCCGAAGTATAACAAAAAATTGCAAACATTCATTGCCAAGAAGCAAAATAACCACTTAGCAAGTTGGCATCCAAACTGGCCCATTGTCCTCTTTTATTAAAAACTGATGCTTTGCTTAATATTTAAGTAGTACATCAAATATGTTAAACTTTCATTTCTTTTCTTGAATGACAGGACTATTCTTTGGCTGAACTTGATGAGAAGATCAATGCACTTAAGCAAACATTGCTGAGAAAAACAAATGATGTGAGGCCCAAGGTGGTTGACCAGCTTCTTTGAGTACAGCAATGTGACTTCAGCGAGCCTTCATGTTTACTTAACTCCTTTAGACTGTTTTGAGTAGTGTTTATCTAGGCAATGTGGTAAGGGAAACTAAACAATACCTGTGGCTTCGTCTGATCATTAGCGGAAACAAAAAAGAAGTGAACTTTGTTTCTTCAAATGAAGAAGGTTTTCGGACAGCATTACAAATATTGCTTCCCTTCTGTTGGAAGGACAGACTGTGCAGCCATTAATAAAACAAACACCCTTTTGTTTTGGCTGCATGAAAATAACTATACATTTTGTATGTGATGGCCATGCATCAGAAAATTATCTCATGGAATACTGTTTTAACTAGACATGGTTGTGTGAGATGTGATTCTTTATATAGCTTTGTGAAGTAACCTAAGTATACATGTAATAAAATAAAGATGATTTGTAATAACTGTCAAGTGGTGGTACTACTTTTAATGAGATTAATGGCTTCCTTGTAGAGGATGACAGGCCGCCTGTCTTTGGGTGACAGAATGCTCATGAACTAGTACTGAGTGCCCATGGGGGCAAAATCCATGTGACTTTTTCAAGAAGGAAATCAGCACGGGTTGTGAAATATGTCACATAGAATGAGATCACTAGTCCTGCATGCCCAGTGTTATTTGGTCTGACATCAGTTTTATGCAATATGAATCCCAAAGTCTTCCCAGTATTGTCATGAGATTCTTTCACTCAAGATGCCAACATTGGATCTGTGTGAAACTCCACAAAGACCAAGACAATGAGTCTTCAGTGATTCTATGGAAGGCCATGATTATATCAATGAGGGTCTTCATGGAAAGGGGTATATATGGATAGTCATCACAAACTTCAAAGCTGAGCTTTTTGTTCATGGCCAAGTGAAACCATGGTGTCCTTCCTCTAAAGAATGTTCTAATTGGTATTGTTTGGGGTATTAACACTGAGTGGGCATGTTGTAGAAAAAAAATACATGCAGACTAGGTAAACTACAATTGCAGTGTAATATATTTTTGCTGTTGTTCAAGTCTGCTTCAAATTATGGAAACCTTTCCATAGAGGTTTTTATGACATGATTTAGAGGATGTTTGTCGTTGCTTTCCTCCGAGTTGAAAGAGTGACTTTCTTAAGGTCTGGAATACTTTTCTTATTGGAGAATTACTTTCTTATTGAGAAAATGAATTAAAACAGCTTCTGCATCTGCGGATTTAGCAAACCATGGACTGAAAATGTATTTTTAAAAGGGTTTGGGAGCCTTTAATTTCCCTCTTGCCCTATTCAGTGATTCTATAGAACAAAACTGCAATTCTTTTGTAGTTTTAAAGGCTCCGTTCCAATTTGAGATTGCATACTCCAGTGTAGATTGTACACTCAGCAAAACACAGCAATGAATTAGATTTTACTGGAAACTGTGGAGAAAGAAGTTAGTTTTGGTATATCACATGAAAGTTTAAAAGTAGTGCCTTCACTACTAAAGGGATCATGTGTCAAATGTCGTGACCAAGGCAGGTATGAGTACAATTTTTTTGAACAGTGTACTCCATACCAGTATAACTATATCAACGTAGAAGGATCCCCACAGCAATCACCCTACCCAATTATCTAAGGAGGTTTAGATTGCTGTGGTTTTCACAGGTATATTTATTCAGCAACGTTCCACCTCTGAAAATATTTTGTTCAGTGAACAGCAAATGAAGGGTTTTTGCAGCTAGCATACTTTATCTTAATTAAGTTGGTACACATCTGCACTCCATTTTAAGGCTGTTATGAATGACAGAGATTGAAGCTTTTCCTATTAATTTCTATAAACAAGAAGTCTTCCCTACTCAACTACCCCCAACTTCTCCGATAACTATAATGGAATCCTCTGTCTGAATCTGCACAAGTGATTCAGTGCTCAGGAGGGGGGTGAAAAGAAGATGGGGGGAAAAGAGGATAATTACTAATTCCTGCTTCAAGTATATACTTTGATACCTCAGAATGGAAAGCATAGATCAGATCTCTGTAACAGGATAGCAAGAACACTGCAGAATTTCAGAACAGAACGTTTCACAAACAAGTCAGTACTTTTCCTTGTTATGTGTACAATTTAAAAGGGCATTCAGTTCCTTGTTCGTGCCCGTTAAGACATTATTTGGACAGTTTTTACAAATTATGTTCCCAACAGAATAATTATTTTTCCCAAACTAGTGCTCTCCACATGTGTTAGACTACAACCCTTAGGAGCATCCCCCAGACTGATTGAACTACAGTTCCCATCATATCTACCAAGTTGACGGGACAACCCATCTGCAAAGTGCCAGGTTCGGCTAGTACCGGCATATTCAAATTGTGGCCTTCCAGCTTTTGGGGCCTCTAATTCACAAAAGCCTTAGCCATCTTTAATGGTCATGAATTTTGGGAGCTGGAGGCCTAAACAGCTGGAAGGGCACAGTTTGAGGATGCCTGGGCACAGAACATTGCCAATGACATCTTGTTAGAGAGCTTTCTTGGCAGCTCTCAAGCTCTAAAACTCCCCACCAAGGGAAGTCAGATTGGTTCCCTACTTGTCTGAATAAAAAAGTAAGGATTTTAAAAAATTTGATCAGGATGGCAGGGCTTATTAATAGCTGGGTACTGTACTTTTCTAAGGATTTTCAATTGTGTTTTCCATTTCTTTAAATTGGATGCTCAATTCTATTTCAATAATTGTTCTTGTTCTGTCTTATGATTATGTGATTTCATTTGTTCCTATGATCTTCCTGGAGAAAGGTAGGATATAAATCCAATTACCACCCCTTAAAAAAAAACTATCTCTGCACATATACATAAATTGGCAGATACAATATCAAAATCCATTTTCTGCTATCTAAAAGCTTCCTAAGTGCTAAGCTGAGGGAAGCAATGCAAGACATTGCTTGGTTTTGTTTTTACTGTCTTACACCGAAATGTCTGTTTTTGTTGCAAGTTCTTCCCCGAAAGGAGTGGTTCATCTCTAGGAGGCTAATTTCATATAGCCAAGTGCAGGATTGTAATAAATAAACCAAAAAGTGAAGTGCCTTTCTGAACAGCCCTCACATCAGCAGGAAATATGAGTGGTTCGGGAAATTTGAACCATTAACTATTCTGTCTAACATTGTTTAGAACAGTAATAGATTTTTTCCCTTAATAAATCATAAGTGATCTCTTTGTTTGGTTTTAATTAAGGAATTGCACCACCACTGAGGAGTTTTCACTTCTAACTGCTAAGCAAATAATCTGGAATTAAAACGAAGCAGGTAGGCAGATTGAAAAGGTGAATTTTGAAGCTGCCTTTCCCCCGCAATCTCTATGCAGAAGACTAATTTCCCACCTGGCTGTCTAAACAGATAGACTTCAATGCAAGTGCATTTCTCCCTAGTATAGGGAAAGCCCTGTCTCAAGCTGGACAATTTTTGCTATCCCATCTTCTCTGCCAAACTATATCTCTGCACCTGATATAACACATTTGACACTTGCCCTTGGGGTGCTTAAGGGACTTAAGCATCCACATTTCTTGGTATCTATGTGGGGTCCTGGAACCAATCTTCCACAAACACCGAGTGCTCACTGCAAAGTGTGGAAAGGGTTAGCGTGAGAGAAATACATTTGAGTGATTGGCAAGGATCTGATTTATCCTGAGGGGAGAATGTGTGGTGTTTCAAGTGTTATACAGTACAAATTATATTAGAATTTTCTAGGTCCTCAAGGCAATTCTATGGAAACTTCCAATTGAAGTCATTTACTTCAATAGGTTTCACTGTTAGCCAGTTTCCTGTTCCACAGTAAATTCAGGAACATATCCCCATAGATATGGGTGTCATCTTGTATATAAATAATTTGTCATTTTACATCCAACTTTTGTACATTTATTTTTATACACCTCTGGAATCACTCATCCTGAGAGCTGGATTTCAGAAACGGTGTCTGTGATGTCAGCTTTGTAGGTGGAAGTTGTGGTGTCCAGTTGGTGATAAAAATAATAAAAATCCTTACATAAACCCTGAGGGTATTTACTTGGCAGTCGGTGTCACACAAAAGGGACAGGAGAAACTCCTTACATGTGGCAGAGGTGGGGATCAGGAGTGCACCTACACTGTAGAGTTAATGTAGTTTGGCACCAGTTTAACTGCCATGGTTCAATGCTATGTAATCATGGGAGTTTCAGTTTTACAAGGTATTTACTATTTAGCCTTCTTGGCCAATGAATGCTGGTGCCTCATTAAATTACAACTTCCATAAATTCCATAGCACTGAGCTGTGGCAGTTAAAGTGGTGTTAAAACTATATTAATTTTTCAGTGTAGATGCACCCATAAAAGGTGGAAATCCCATGTTTAGTGTAGGCAGTAGAAGGACATAAATTAAGATATCCATATTTGCAGCATTGGGATAGTATAAACAAATAAAGTTCAAAAGCATTCCTGTGAAAAATTGTCATGTCAGAAGCGACTTAAGAAACTGCAAGTCGCTTCTGGTGTGAGAGAATTGGCTGTCTGAAAAGACATTGCCCACAGGACGCCCGGATGTTTGATGTTTTACCATCCTGTGGGAGGCTTCTCTTATGTCCCCACATGGGGAGCTGGAGCTGACAGAGGGAGCTCACCCCCTCCCCAGATTCAAACTGCTCACCTGTCGGTCAGCAGTCCTGCCGGCACATGGGTTTAACCCATTGCGCCACCAGGGGCTTTATAATACTATGGGGCCTCTTAAACTTAACATCTTTTCATTTGTCCGTGGGATCTGACCCATCCCAACAATAGTTTTGCAACATCTCTTGAAGTAAAAGGGTCATCTTTAACTCTCTCTCTCAGCATAAGAACTAAGCAAGATATTTAAATTTCTTCTCCTCACTTTTGTTTCTAGAGCCATAAAAGTGCCTGCCCAAGAAAGGTGGGTGTCAGTATGGCATAAAATAATTGGCAATAGAAAAGCGCATGAGTTAGGTAATCACCTTCATAAATCTTTTTTAAAAAACAGTGCTTTTGTCATGGAAAAAAACACTTGGAGCCACAATAAAAAGAACAAGCATTGTTTAAAACCTATTATTTAGAAATCATCTAATTTTTAAAGGTTAATTAGTGTAATTTACCCATCTCAGGACATTGAAAAGGTCTGTATGTGAACAACAAACATCAGCATTCAGTCCGTTTCACTCCCCCACACACTGATTTATCCACATCTGTTTTGTTTTTTATGACTGTCTAATTGAAGCAGAGATTTCTGTCCAATACAGATGGTCTACTGTTGATAACTATTTGCATGGCGCTTATACGACTATTGTGCTGATTTTTAATTCAATGCCAAACAGAGGGAAGCATAACAATAGCATAAACGATTCATTTGGTTGGGAGATTAAAATAGATTTGTGAAGAAATTACACAATGAGGATAAGTAAATTATTTATCAATATATTTGTTCTGCTGATTGTTCATCTTCATGGCCTATTTGCCCATTTCCACAAAAAGTTTGGTGATCAAGGAATCTTAAACTAGCAGCCAAGCAAAATCATCTGCTAAGAAACCCGTCTTTGCCATAAATGAGAATAATTGAGATATCTCTGTGCAAATACATAAATAACAATTGATGAAATCTTGGATCCAGAGAGGCAAAGCATTTTGGGGATTTTTCAATGATTCCTGTGTACAAATGATTGCTGTGGGTGCGTGACAGCTAACTCATTCCTGTTCTTTGTGAGACTCTCACTTAGCGGTTTAAAAGCTTATAATGGGAATTGTGATTTGGTTCCTCTATTCAAAGCCAGCTGAGTATCTCATTCTTCCCACCTGACAATATCTTCCCACCATAGGATTTCCAGGTCTCAAGATATGGCTTTAAATCTCAGAATTTGAGAGTCATCCTCCAGGTCTCAGGGAGTAATCTCAGGTCAAGAGCATTGTCTTGGAATATATATATATATACATATACATATACATATGCCTAGGTAGGTGCTGCTACTGCAAGCTGCTTCAGAGCAGATACTTTAGATTCTCTGGCAGGACTCTTTGGCCAACTCTTTTCCCATTGTCAAAGGGTGCATCTGCACTATAGAATGAATGCAGTTTGACACTACTTTAACTGTCATGTCTCAATGCTATAGAATTATAGGAGGTGTACTTGGTATTTATTTATTGTGTCAGAAATGAATTGAGGGTACAAGATGTAATGTACTTGAAAACACAACATTAAAAAAACAAACAAAAACAAAAACAAAAAGTTATACTTGGTAAGGCACCATAATTCTTTGTTAGAGATGGTTAAAGATCTTGTACCACTACAATTCCCATGCTTCTACAACATTGAGACCTGGCAGTTAAAGTGCTGTCAAACTACATTAATTCTACAGTGCAGATGCACTCAAATCACAGCCAGAGCAGCATGGATCCATCTTCTCTACGACTCTGTCAGCAGGGATTTCCTCTCATTGGGCCATCCCCATAGGCCGAGCATCAAGAGTAATGTCCACAGGCTGCTACAGGTACTCCACCAATGGAGAAATTCCCACTAATCCAAAAGTCTTCCTAGATGCCGAAGAGAACCTCACACTTGAAGCGTGACCCCCAACCTATTGCTCATATTCCCCAGTATTCAGCAACTCACTCCCTTTGAAACTTGTAGCCTCCGTGCATCTTTCTCATTCTGTTTTAAAGCTGTCCATACTGGTGATCATTACACAATGCGTGTAGCAAACAACATAGTTAAGTATGTGCAATTTGAAGGAGTCCTTATTTTTCTGTTCAGAGCTTCCCATTATTCAACTTCACTGAATCTGGGATGATGGGAAGAAAATCAGAATGCACTGGAAACCTTTTTTAAAAATTGGGAAGGAGGCAGTGCTGAATTTAGGACAAATGTAGGCCTACATTGCCTGCTTTGTGGCACATGCCCACTATAAAAAATCAACTCTGTCATTATGTCTGGAATGG
This sequence comes from Anolis carolinensis, assembly GCF_035594765.1. Taxonomy (NCBI): domain Eukaryota; kingdom Metazoa; phylum Chordata; class Lepidosauria; order Squamata; family Anolidae; genus Anolis; species Anolis carolinensis. The sequence goes on along the minus strand of NC_085841.1, from coordinate 326,754,375 downwards.
CTCCAAAACAGAACACCTTCAGATTTAGAATTGCACCACATAAGCCAAAGCCATCATAATTATGACTTGTTTTTATTGTTATTTGATCTGTTTTATTGCTTTGTTTTATTGTTGTGGACTGGGCTTGGCCCCATGTAAGCCTCCCCGAGACCCTTCGGGGAGATGGGGCGGGGTATAAAAATAAAATTATTATTATTATTATTATTATTATTATTATTATTATTATTATTATTATTATTATATTTCTTTCAGCGAGAAGATGCCGTTCTCCCCCCCCCCCCCCCGCCAGCCAGCGGGGCCCTGTGCTTAAGCACACCTGAACACAATGGCAAATTTGGCACTGGAAGAAGGATGGGAACAATACTCTCAGCCCTATACTGAGAAAAATAGTTTTTGCTGACTACATTGCCAAATTATAGCCAACCAGTCTCTAGCTGGCCTATGTTTGATTAGACCACTGCTTCTTAATCTGTGCATCCCAACCCCAAATGTGGTCCCATTAGCTCAACATTGGGGTCATGACAAAAATAGCAATAGTAAAAGTTCCTGAACACCATCTAGTTTTAGACATTTACTTGACTCTTACCAACCATGGGCAGAGTTAATAGCAGGACACTGCAAAAAATACTTCAGTTGTACTTCATTAAAAAAACCAGCCTATTTAGCAAGACTTTCAAATATGGATTTATTTTTATACCTGTTTTATGTACCTATATACCTGGGGTTGCATACTAATTTCTTGGGTGGAAAGAGGATATGACTGGGGGGGGGGGGGGGAATAAGAAGTCCTGGGTTAGACTACATCTGAATTCTTCACCAGTGTGCTTTACTCGCGGTCTCTGTCATTTAATTGCTTCCAGCACCCGAGAGCTGGTCCAGTTCCACAATGAGAGGCAATGCTCAGGGCTCCCCCAAAGTTGAGGGGCCTCCAACACCAACACCAAAACCACCTCAGCTAATCAATAAGAGATGCTGTTCAGAAAGACATGGGCAGGCAGAATGGGCAGGAATCTGTCCCAGGCAGTCACCTTCAAATACATACATTTTAACGAGCATATACGACCACTTAAATACGGTATATTTAATCTAATATAATTATTCACAAAACAAGACCTGGAGTCTGGGATTCTGAACCGACCCAGTCCTCCCACACTTCCCAACTAAGTATAAGATTCAAAATTTGCCACTCTAAGTTAGGGTTCAGATTTTCACACAGTTCTTAAATTCCCTTTCTGCTACCAAGTAATAGTTCAAGCATGATACACAGAGAAAAAATCTGTAAAACTGCAATGGATAGTTGCAATGAAAGTTATGCTGATGGGTTTCTCTGTAGCAGTCCCACAACTGCAGAATTCCGTCCCCAAAGAAGTTAGACTGGCTTCGTTTCTTATAACCTTTCAGCAAGCAACAAAAACAATGCTGTTCCACAAGGCATCCAGTGTTTAAAATTGCTGCTTTAACTGTTTATAGGAGTTTTTAAATTGCTTTGTAAGGGCATTAATATGCTTTTGTCTTTGTATTTTTTAAATTTATTTTTACATGTTCATCAGCTCGGGAGCCCTTGTGGGCTGAGAACTAAAGAAATACTATAAATAAACTAGCAAATAAATAAATAATATGCCTCCTACTATAAAAAAATATCAATTGTCCTTCTCAAGCTTTGAAAGAGCACTATTTTGAAATCCCTGCAGACTGAGTTTTAGATTGCTCTGTAAATATTTACACGGTGCTACTTTTGTATGTATTTACATTATATACTTTATTTGATATATTATTTCTTAATGTGTTGCATTTTACATATAAATAAACATAATCTTTGTAACAATGTATGTACACTATGTAACAAAATTTGAAAAAAAAATCTGTTCCTTGTTTGAAAGTGTTATTTCCTGTTTACTTGTGCAGTATTTACTTTGAAGTAGTTGTTATATGCCAGAAACTTCATGTTTGTGACTACCACAAACTATGTTGAATTGGTTGGAACGCTGAGATAACTGAAAAACTATAACAAAATGTGTTGCGGGAAGCCCTGCAAAAACTTTGTTTTTGTTTACTATACTTTTATGATAGAAGCAATTAGGAAATGACATTTATAACCAAGAAAAAAATCGTGTTAGATAGTGTTATTGCTGCATATCATATTGCACATTTTCTAAGCTAAAAAAACCCCCAAACACTATAATCTTTCATATAACAGAGTAGTTTAAGTGACTGGATTGTTTTTGTTGCAAAGGTAGAGAATAGTAACAATCTCTTAGGGCCCTTCCACGCAGCCATATAACCCAGAATATCAAGGCAGAAAATCCCTCAATATCTGCTTTGAACTGGGTTATCTGAGTTCACACTATCATATATTCCAGTTCAAAGCAGAAAATATGGGATTGTATTCAGCTGTGTGGAAGGGGCCTTAGTAAGAGGAGAGAGAGCTTTTGGCAGGTTGAATGGAATAGTATTATTATTCTCTAACTAGAAGAAATGCTTTGTATCTGATTGGTATTTTGCAAAACAAATCAGATTACCAGAGAAATTTGTGCTACTTGGTTTAATATTTACTTTTTTTATGTGATTCATAGCATCCCTCTTTTCCAGTCTAGGACTCAGATACATCCATTTAATTCTGTTGAATAATTTAAGGTAGTAGAGTAATACATATATGCACCTTTTAAATAAAACTCCATCTATTGCAGTTGTGCATAGACTTGCCTAGGAGTAAGACTCACTGAATCTAAGTAAGCATGGGCTGCATGATCATTGTAATAAGGTACGTTTTCCACTTTTAAAACCCTAACAGATCTGAGGCTACGCTCCCACTCCCAGGCCCAAGATGAAGCCCATAATTGCTGTTTAAATAATGATCCGTCCCAAAGAAGGCTGTTTGAATGGCTCAAGCCACAATGCCTGAGTATATTTCCAGACGTTCAAGAGCTTGTCAGTGTGACACCAAATTGTCTTTACAACTTCATTACGGAAGAATGAAATACTTACTTTTGGTTAAAAGAAAAAGAAAAGGAAACTTCATTCTTTGTCAAATATACTTTTGTTATCCTAGACTTTTGCTAGATTTCCTGCATCTTAAATCTGGTACTTTCCCCAGCCATTAAGAAAATCCAGAGTGCCTACTCATTGTTAAATGGCTTGTTTCCGCTACCCTGTGACAAAACCACTACTAGCTGGCTAGGCAGCCTCAGTCAGTGTCTATTTATGGCAAAATGTCAAAAAAGAATGTCCTGCATTAGTGGCTCAACAATAATGAACATGGCTAAATCTGAAAATTCACAAAAGGAAGTGAACAGCTTTTTAAATTCTGAAGAACATTAGATTCTGGTGTCCTTTTTGTTCCAATTGTCATGGCTTAACACTATGAAAGGACCACCTGTTGGGCTGCCATTTTGTGATTGTATTAAATGCAGTGGTTGCATAAAAGAACACTTTCCAAAATAACCTGGTATTATTATTCACTTATTTCACAGTAAATGTTCCGTAAAGTATGTCTTCCCCCCCCTTCAGTGAAGTTCGAAGATGTACGTGCTCAATAAATGCACACTTACTGCAGATGCACGATTTTATAGGTCCCAAGCATGATGCTTACGAATGAGCTCATGTAAACCTGATGAGACAATTAAGACTCCTGTAACATAATGCTAAACTTCTGTAAATAGCAGACGTAAACCGGAGAGGAAATTATCTGAGAGTAATGGGAGGGTGCTGATTAGGGCAATAAAGATCACAATGGCATGACAACATATAGCTTTTTGTATCTCATGTACAGGAATACAAATGCTTTTCTTGTAAAATAAAGCAGTAGCTTTCAGCAGTGTGAAAATATATATTACATGCAATCAGCACCTATCCAAAGCGTAACTGGCTTCTCAAAGCTTCTATAAAGCAAAGCAAAGCCAGATGTAGCAGCCTTAACTATCATATTACATACGAACAACTTTAAAATCTTCTTCATATACTCAAAACATTACAATAGAATGAACCCTGACCATGCAATACACTTCAATCAAAAGCTTGCCTTTTATTCTCTCTTTAAATTATCTTTCTCCAAAACTGATATGCTGGGTTTAGCTGGGTTTAGGGGAGATTTCAAAGTTGGGACCACAAGAAAAAGGTGTTGATTTGAGGGCTTAAAATGTGCTTGTTTCCAACTAAACACAGAACTACCTTAAAAGCAAATTGAGGATCATTGTATTGTGGATTGCTATCAAATTAACTTTTATTTCTGGCAACCCAATAAATAAAGAGATCTCCAAGACACCCTATTATTAATACCCCTGCTCAGGACTTGCAGACTCAAGGTTATGGCTTAATTGATTGAGTTCATCTGCCTATAACGGAGCCCCTGGTGGCGCAGTGGGTTAAACTCTTGTGCTGGCAGGACTGATTGACTTTGGGATGGGTTGTTGACCTGAAGGTTACCGGTTCGAATCCAACCCAGGGAAAGTGTGGATGAGCTTCCTCTATCAGCTCCAGTTCCATGCGGGGACATGAGAGAAGCCTCCCACAAGGATTGTACTCACTGGGCAACACCCTTGCAGATGGTCAATTCTCTCACACCAGAAGCGACTTGCAGTTTCTCAAGTTTCTCCTGACATGAAAAAAACTGCTTATAATGCAATCTTCCTCCTTTACAAAATCTTTTTTTCTTGATAGACATATTTTCTCATGATATGTCCAAAGTATAACAGCCTCGGTTTATGTCATCTTGGCTTCTAGGGAAAGTACTTTCTTGATTTTCTCTATGATATATTGATTTGCCTTTCAGCAGTCCACAGGGTCTGTAGAACTCTTCTCCAGCAACACATTTCTAATTGGTGAATTTTCTTCCTGTCAGCTTTCTTCATTATCCAGCTTTCACAAATTGGAAATACGATGGACAATTGCAATTTAGTTTTCAACTGTACATGTGTGTCTTGATGGTTCATTATCTTGCCTTGTTCTTTCAAGTCCTAGTCTTTTTCTGATGTCTTGGCTGCAGTCTTTTCTTTAATTAATGATGTTTCTTAATGTTAAACTGTACACTTGCCTCTCCACTTTCTTGTTTGAATTTTTTCAGCAATTGCTTTGTGTAGTATTATGACATTTGCATATATTGAATTGTGTTGTAATACTTAGAGAAGTTTACTCAGCCTCTTTTCTATATCACATTATCCCTGGTTTGCCTTGGGGCAAACATTTATACAGTTCTCCTTCAGAATTAGAAGAACATTATAATTCATTAGTCACAGTGTGAGCATGATGCTATCTTCACATACATACTTGGAGTGATTGCACAAATGCTAAATACACTTTGGATACAAGTGTCATGCAGTTTAGACACAGCTTCACCAGGTCTCACCTTCTGATTCAACCCTACTAATGGTATTAGTCACAGGAGAAAAGATTTCTTAATTATATTGATTCATCTTTATTATTATATGTGAATTAAATAATCATGATTCATGTATTTCATTATTACATCTATATATTATTGTTGTTGTTATAATTATTAAAATAGTATGATGTCATAAATAGTGCCACTCATATTTGCAATTAAGGCACCATTGAAAGGACTGCAGATGTCTGCTGAAACCAGACATCAGAGTCTACACTGCCATATAATCCAGGCTTTTTGTGTGTCAGGAGTGACTTGAGAAATTGCAAGTTGCTTCTGGTGTGAGAGAATTGGCTGTCTGCAAGAACGTTGCCCAGGGGATGCCCGGATGTTTTAATGTTTTTACTATCCTTGTGGGAGGATTCTCTCATGTCCCCGCATGGAGCTGGAGCTGATAGAGGGAGCTCATCTGTGCTCTCCCTGAGGTGGATTCGAACCGGCAACCTTCAGGTCAGCAACCCAACCTTCAAATCAATCAGTCCTGCCAGCACAAGGGGCTCCATATAATCCTGTTCAAAGCAGATAATCTGGATTTTATTTTACAGTGTAGATAGCACCTAAGAAGCCAGTCAGCTGAATCCAAGTGAGTTAGTTCCAAATTACTACATATCGGATGCTGAACAATACTGAGTTCAGTATTCTCCCTCCAGCATGACACAGTGAGAAACTCTGTTGCCCGAGGACTTTACAGATGTTCTTATTAACGCTTTTCATACAATACCTCAAATTCAGAAGGAAATTGCTTGTGTCCTTGTTCTGTGCCCTGCGCTCCAGTGCCTTGGAATTTTTAGAGGTTGGTGCAGCTATCTGGGTTCTAAAGTGAGTTTTGGTAAGTTAAATGAGGAGATGTAGCGTCAGTGATGGGGCTCCATCATTGCAGCTACATCTGAGAGGACCTCAGCCATAGTTCATATTTTCTTTCTAAAGGAAACTGAACTTTTAATGGCTTCTGAATTAATTTTTGATGTTTATTACGCCACTCCCACATCCCAATTCATGAGCCTAAACTAGCCTCTGTTTTTGCTCAATTTGTTTTGGCTTCATTAATTCATTCATTTAATACAACTCAAAAATGTAGTCCACTTTACTTCTTGCTGGTTTCTGTAAACCCCATCTTGGGAAAGGCAGTACCTCCTCCTGTGGAAGAGTGAAGGAACTTTGGCTTTTGAGATTATGTCTACCACCTGCAGTTTTATGGGCATTTATATTTAAAAAAATATTTAAACTTTCCCCCAATTAATTGGGCATGCCTTTTAAGTAAATTAAAAAGGTTTAACCAAACTGACTAATAAATCACATTTTTCATTTCTCTCCTCTTTTGATGTACATTTACAAACATATTATTCAGAACAAAATGCAAGTTTATTCTTCAGGTATAAAATGATAGAATAATTGAATGTTTGACCTTTAACTATATCACTCTCCAAGGCGACATGCAGAAAACAATGAATTCTGTATGCTAACCAAACTGATTGGTGAGCCTATTTCTATACATAGACTCAAATATATTTTATGCTGAGGGAAGAAAAGGCTTTCTTTACACTGCTTATCTTAGAAGAGGAAAAAGTGTATACAATTGAATATACAATTGAGCAGTATACAATGTGCCAGTATAAATTAGTATCTTGCCTCATTGTTCATAGCAATGTAAAGAGTCTGTACGGAGCACTTAACTATTGTGTTAGAGAAGTAAGGAAACGGAATCTACCAAGCAGAAATGGCTTATGTCTGAATAAAAAATATATATCTTTAAGAGAGATACAATGTGTTTGGAACCCTGAGGGTTAATGAGAGGTAAGCTGGTGAAGGGGGAGATGAGATGAAGGGAATAAAAGAAGCTGAATAGATGAAAGAAGTGATTCAATGGGAAGCATTGTTGGTAACAGCTAGGTGTCCGAAACAAACAGAAAAATGGGAACTGCTTTAACATCAGGAGGATTTTTTTTTAAAAAAAAATAGAACTTATACCACATATTAAAAAGAAAAAGGAAATAAGGTATAATAAAAGGCTTTCAGGCTTTTACAATAGATATCTATAAAAAAAATAAAGAAAGCAAGGGAGAAAAAGCAGAAAAATTGAATTCCTCTCTAAAGGTATCTCTGAAAGAAAGCTTCATTGTCCCCCTTTTCACATCAAGAATTTAATTTTGCATTCCCTTTGTCCATCTAGAGATACATATCCAGTTTCCTTGCTCCGGTTTCTATTACTCCCTCCCTGCCCCATGTTTTAGATAGTCGGTCTATATTGAGGAGGTGGTTTAGTTCAAAATTTAGGAGACATTGCTGTCATACATTATGTGTTCTGCCCTTGATTTCTGCCTATTCTTTTACACTGAGCTTGGGGAAAAAGAAAACTTTTTGTTTTACCAAACTCTGGGGGGGGGGGGGGGGGGGAGGCTGGCTGATTTATTTCTCCTTATTTTGATAGTACTTGTGAATAACATGCGACTAGTTCATTAAGATCCAAATCCAAATCTAGATTATATTTCCTGAGAGAGTGACACATTGATTAGAAACCACTGTTAATGAATCCCTAATTAACCCACTTTTCATAACTTTTCCCTAACAAATTCACTTGGAAGACATCCAAAATGCCTTGTTTATGTAGGTTCAATGGGCAAAATCCAACTGTTAGTCCAATTAAAGAAAACTCCTTGAATCAATGGAATTTGCATACATATTCCCAAGTTGACTTCCCAAGTTTCCATGGATCCAATGAGTCTGCTGTAATTCAGATTAACAATTGGATTAGTTCCAATAAGTGTATAATCACTTATTAAGAATTGTGAGCAAGTACTTTATAGTGAAACCATATTTAACAAGGGTTAACTAAAAAGGCAACAGTATGCATGCATGGTTCCACTTTTTCCATTTCTCCAAGTGCCAGATAGGATGAGTGTGGATTTGAAAGAGGTCATACTGGCCTATGGCGATTTATAATATTATTATGCAGTTAAAATATGAAGGTTTATCATGCACTATGGCAGACCTGAAACATTATTAGTCAACCAAATGCATTGTTTGATATCAGCTGACTCAAGAGAGACACCCTTTCATCACATTCCTCTTAACTGATAGAGAATTCTCCAAAGTCATGCAGCATTCTGTTCCTCATTCAAAAATTGGAATCTCCAAAAAAAAATAGTACATTACTGGGGATAGCACTCTATACTAGCATAGTATTTAAATATAAAGTCGGCTTTTTGCATTTATGTGAGGATTTGCTTAATTACTCCAGGGTTTGATAAATATGTTATCTCTAGGAATTTCTAGTTCCTCCATTGTGAGTAAACTCCATTGAAAATTGACTATAGGGCTCATCCAGGCAAGCCCAAAAACCAGGTCCTGCCTCGGTTTTTACAAAATGACATCCAAATGACGCCTTTGGTAAAAAAAAATTAATTCAGAACAAACCAAGGTTTCCTTCCTGAAAGGCTCGGGTCTAATGGGGTATTGGGCCTGTGGAGACTCACTCCCAGACAGTCCCAGAGTCCAAAAGTACAGGATGGCGCCCAACCCCTCCCCCCAAGCCCCAAAAATGTACTTACAAGGTCCCTGGTCATCATAACTCTTTTCTCCTGGCACCAAAAATGATACGTGAGGAGACCGGGGGGGGGGGGATTTTCCTCAGTCATCACTCATGAAAAAGATGTACAGTAGTTAAGAAACCAAAAGAAGTATAGTATTTGGAAAGGAAACCAAGAAATAACTAGGTAAGATCTCCAAGTGCAAAGAGATAACATTGAATACCAAAGTCAGAATAATTTTGTCCATAACATTTCCAATTTCTGTTGGATGAAGCTAGAAAGAAGCTGCTGTTGCCAGGCTAAGGGATAGGCTGAGCAGTGCCATTGATACAGAAGTCTTGGAAATCTCTCTTTTTCCCACTTTTAAAAGAGCTCAGAAACCAAAGTAGAAAAATCATGATAATAGACTGTCCAAGTTCAAGAATCAGAATAAATCAAATAAAGCTCAGCTAAAGAAGTCCGTGATAAGCGTGAGTGTCATAAATCTGAGATGTATAACAGCAAAGTCTGATTGTCATAACATGGACTGAAGTTGTTTTTTCGCTGCCAGTCAAGAAGATGCTTGCCTGCTTTTAATGACATAACACTCAGGCTACATCCACACTGATCATTTCATGCACTTTGAAGCTGGCTTTAAACTGTAGTGGACGAACAACAATCTTACATAAAAGTAAGCAAAGTGCTGTGTGGTTCGTGTAATCACCATCCTCAGACTGGTTCAATTATTTCCTATGCAAGAATCTGCACCATGAAAGCACTTTCTTCAGTAATGGTTTGAAACTACATTCATCGGTCAGTGTAGATGAGGCCTCAATTCACTCTTCATCTAAATGTCCATTAGCATTTAGAGAGTGCATCTCACAGCTGTGGCTTTTTGCTGTGCCTGAGGATCTGTGTCAAACAATTTGTCCTCTTTCATGAGTGCTCAGAGGTCTCTACTCCAGCTTCCTTTCTTGTTGAACTTGGGTTGGACTTGGGTGCTTATCAAACTGAACTGCTGAAAGTAAACTTAACTGTTGTAAATCTTCTTCATCTTCCAAGGAAGAGAACCTCCTGGGGAGGGGACATGAAACTCTCCTTCATAGGGTCACCATACGTCAAAGCCAACATGATGACACATAAGAGCAACAAGAATAGTATTACCTCAAATACTATATTTTTCTACTCATATCTAGCACAGTTCTTTTTGTGTGTGTGGAAGGGGAAAGATACGAATAAAGCCATTCTTCAACCACCTCTGAAACTTCCTGGCCCATTTTGTTACAGGCCAGTGGATATTCTGTCACCAACTTCTCTGTCTATATTACTTTAAAAGGCAGAATTTAACCTAATGAGAGCTAATACAGGCAGTGCTCTTTTCCACCTCCTGTGTGTGTGTGTGTGTGTGTGTGTGTGTGTGTGTGTGTGTGTGTGTACACGCACCAGCCATCAGAAAACTGGCTACAGTAGAGGTCAGTCTGGGAAGAATGCCAAATGCTCTGGAATGTAAATGAAAGAAAAGAAAACATACTTGTTCTTTAGAGCTGAAGGCATCAATAGATTCTGGAGAATAAATAAATGATGACATGAACTTTGGATGAGGCAGGTACATTAGATGAGCACTGACTTCTAAAACATTGCAGGCAGTGTTGAGGAAAGAAGTTTAATTGTATAAGAGACAGTATATTACACATCTAGTGTACAACTCAATTCTGAACTAGTCCATTTTGATTGGTCAACAGACAACCTGAGTGGACATAACAAGCAAATAAATGAAAATAAAGTCCAAATCAGGGTGCTTTTGGCATCTCTCCACCACTATCTATCTATCTATCTATCTATCTATCTATCTATCTATCTATCTATTTATTTCTCGCTTTTCTCCACCCCAGAGGGGACTCAAAGCAGCTTACAAACATTAAAATGCATCTCAACAAAATCAATAATCTCAAACATGAGCAGTTACAACACATATCAATCAGTTAAACAGATTAAAACCAAATAAAATGTTGAGTCATGATTTCATAACCAAATCGTTTTCCAAAATCCATAGTCCCTTATTCAAGACGTGAAAGTCTCATTTCGTAGTTTCCTATTCACCAAACGCCTGTGAGAAGAGCCATGTTTTACGGGTTTTTTTCTCTCTTTTTAAAAAATATATTTTTTATTGAAGTTTTACCTTATAAGATAGAGTAAATTAACATCAAAAGAGTGAGAACATTTGGTTGTATAGAAAGTAGGAAAACTGCGATTAAAAAAGGATCAAAAAGGGAGAGAGAGAGAAAAAAACCAAAAACCAAAAACAAAGCTAAAGTCTCTCTCTCTCTCTCTCTCTCTCTCTCTCTCTCTCTCTCTCTCTCTATATATATATATATATATATATATATATATATATATATATGAACAAATGGCGATATAAAAATGCAAAAGTACTTGGCAAAGAAACACACCAAAAAGCAAAAGCAAAAGCAAAAAAGCATTAGCACTGGCATTAAACACTTCGAGTAAGGTTGCTAGGTTAGAAGCAGCTGACATTGGTAATGTTCTAACAAAGAACTGCCAAAAACTGTTAAAGTTAAACTAAACAATCATTGTTGTTCCAGTACAACAGTTGGAAAATATAATAATAATAATAATAATAATAATAATAATAATAATAATAATAGTCAGGATTTCCAAGCAGTATGTCATCATGTGATTAACAGAGACATATAGAAGAATAATATAACGTGCATTTATGATAAGTCTATATTTCATTAAGGCTAGTAATAAATCATGTTCTTACTCCTAGAATAGTATATTTTGCTTTTTAGTACATTAAGAATACTTTTTAATGTATTTCCTTAGATGGTAGAATATAAATGCCTGCATTTCAGGCAGAATTATCCTATGGTTTGTTGTATCACTTTTTTATTTTAGGAATGTTCTTTTGTTAAATAAAATAAAGCATAATTAATTATAATATGCAGGCAGTGAGTCAGAGCATTTCTACAGATATATAGATTAGGATGTCTTAATGAAAATACCAATGTTGAATCCATCCTGTTCTAATTATACTATCTATTGTTCCAGAGGTCATCAATTAAACAGTCTAGCTCCCTGCTTTTCCAGTAAAGCACTCCAGTAAGATATCCCAGAGATCTCCATGCTTATTCAGATATTCCCAGGAATATAACAATTTCTCCATAAATATGCTCAGTTAGTTTTCTATTTTGCACAAGGTCCAGAATCCCTTGAAATACACCTGAATTATCTGCTTATTTTCACTGTTTCGCAAACTTTTCTTAAAACCAGGAGGAATGGGGCCTGCTTGATGTCACTAGAGAGGGAGTTCCACAGCCAAGGGGCCACCACTGAGAAGGCCCTGTCTCTTGTCCCAACCAGTCGCACTTGCAAAGAGGCTGGGACAGAGAGCAGGGCCTCCCCAGTTGATCTTAAAGCTCTTATAGGACCAAATCTGTATAGGGCATTATAGGCCAAGACCAGCACTTTGAATTGGGCTCGGTAGCAGACTGGTAGCCAGTGGAGCTGATGTAACAAAGGAGTAGTATGCTCCCTGTACCCCACCCCAGTTAGAAATCTGGCTGCCGCCCATTGGACTAATTGAAGTTTTCGGGCCATCTTCAAAGGCAACCCCACGTAGAGCATGTTGCAGTAGTATATACAAGATGTAACAAGAGCATGGATCACCGTGGCCAAGTCTGATTTCCCAAGGTATGGGCGCAACTGGCACACAAGTTTTAATTTAATTGGAGCACAAAAGATGCTGTTTTGATTAAACACCCACCACTATTCCTGATATGCTGCCCTAAAATTCTGATTCATGCTACTACTGATAAGGCTGATAAGAATAGATATACTTAAGTAATTGCAAATGCTTTTAAGATTTAACAAAGAAAATAACCCTTGTATACAAAGTAGTTATAGAAATCTGCTAGAGACAGATGAGCAAGTGTAGATGAATGGGTTAGAGACTACATGTTAGGTAGGATGTTTAAGATTATAATGAATACAGTACAAGGGATAGAATTCTGTATAAGTGAAAATATTTCTGAAATGTCTTTATAACGCCTTAGCAGATAATATGAAATTATGAAGTAACCTAAGGATGATAATGAGGTGTATAATGGATAAAGAAGACTTGGTTCATATGTTAAATGGTTTTGGAGAATGATGTGCCTACGCATGTTGCTTATTACTGAGCCTGTAAAAGCATATAAAAAGTTTTTTTTCAAGCCTATAGAAAATAATAGAGAGATAAGGGTTCAGTCCTTATGCGAAAGTGCCTATGAAAGTAAAACCACACAAAATGATGCAATGATTACCTTACATGCAATGTAATATTACATAGGGAAGCTTAAATGCCAACACATTATCATGCTTCTCCTACGGGGAATATATATGTATATCTATGAATACTTATAATAAATAGTTTTAAAAGTACTAACATTGCTAGCACAATTCCTATATAAATATACTGGAATCCCAAGACTTTAAAATGCTTAAGTGATGTTTCAAAACCATCATATTCCCACTTACCCTTTCTTGAATATGTTTATTTTTAAATAAATAATCAGAAGGGACTGAACTGAATTGGGACTGTGGGGGGTGAGTTCACCAAATCCAATATTTTCTCACATTTTGCCACAATTTGCTATGAGAGGAAAGCAACTTTTGTTTTCATTGCCTTTCCAATCAACGCCTTTCTTCTTATCCATTTGGCATCTTTCTTGCAGTTGTTTATATTGGAACCATGAAAATTGCATGCTCTCTTGAATTTTTAGATGAGCTTTTTGTTGTTTGATTAATACCTTTTATAGATGGGCCATTGATCTCCCCCCCCCCCATCTCTGACCAATGGAAGGCTTCTTTGGTGGATGTCCACAAGATATTTTTAAGTAGAGTCTTGAGTTGTACTTTTTCTGTACTCTGATAGCGTATTTCTTAGCAGGTGGCTCTTAAAATTAGAGTCATTTTTTCATATATTAAGTATTCATACCATCCATATCTTAAACCATGTCCATCTAATGTTAGTAATCATTTATTACCTAGAGTTATCTATTCTTTCATCCAAACTAAAGCTGCAGCTTAGTATTGCTTAATGTTTGGTAGAGCCATACCTCAGCTAGATATTCTTCCCAGCAAAGAAAGGCCTAGAATGATAGAATCATAGAGTTGGAAGACACCTCACGGGACAGCGAGTCCAACCCCCTGCCAAGAAGCAGGAAAATGACATTCAAAGCACCCCCGACAGATGTCCGAACGGCTCTCACAGTTAGGAAGTTCTTCCTAATGTTCAGGTGGAATCTCCTTCCCCTATAGTTTGAAGCTGTTGTTCCACATCCTAGTCTCCAGGGCAGCAGAAAACAAGCTTGCTCCCTCCTCTCCTACAGGAAAGGGGATTCCACCTGAACACGAGGAAGAACTTCCTGACTGTGAGAGAGAGCTGTTCAGCAGTGCCCAGTTCCAGTGGTACACGATATTTCAATTGCTGCTTTATTTATTTATTTATTTATTTATTCCATTCCATTTATTCTTTCTCTTGGAGTAGGATTCAAAGCAGCTCATAAAACAAATAAGTTAAAACCTAACTTCTTTGTGAGAATTTCATTGGGAACCTTCTCAAAGGCTTTGCTGAAATTGAAATATGCTATATCCACAGCATTCCCTTCAGCTACCAATATTATAATTCTATCAAAAAAAAAGAGAGAGAGAGAGAGAGAAAGATAAACCAACATGACTTATTTTCTGAGAGACTTTTAGTGAGCATGGAATTCCTGTCTAAATGCTTACAGACTGTCTGTTTATCTTCTGTAGTATTGATCTCAGGCTGACTAGGCAATAATTGCAAATACAGTAGACTCTCACTTATCCAATTTAAATGGGCCGGCAGAACGTTGGATAAGCGAATATCTTGGATAATAAGGAAGGATTAAGGAAAAGCCTATTAAACATCAAATTAGGTTATGATTTTACAAATTAAGGACCAAAACATCATGTTATAAATCAAATTTGACAGAAAAAGTAGTTCAATATGCAGTAATGCTATGTGGTAATTACTGTATTTTCGAATTTAGCACCAAAATATCACAATGTATTGAAAACATTGACTACAAAAATGCGTTGGATAATCCAGAACGTTGGATAAGTGAGACTCTACTGTATCCTCTTTTCCCTTTTTGAAAGATGGGGACCACCTTTGCCTTCCTCCAGTCTGCTGGAACTTCAGTTCTCCAGGAATTCTCAAATCTGATGGCCTCTGGTTGTGAAATTACTTCTCTCAGTTCTTTTACTACCTTGAATGTGATTCATTTGGCCCTGGGGACTTGAATTCATTTAGATTAGCCTGATATTCCTGTGCTGCTCTTTTACATATTCTGTGCTGCTTTTCCTCTATTGCATCCTCTGCTCCATTATCTCCAAGTGTGTTAACCATTCAGCAGAACAATGAACAAAGGTGTTGAGTAATTATACTTTTTCCTCTGCCACCTATTAGTATTTTATTTGTACATAGTTGTCCAACCATTTCCTTGTTCTTTCTTTGCCACAGACACAACGAAAAATATGTTTTACTGTTTTCAGCCTCTCTAGCAAGCCTTTTATTGTTTTTAACCTTCATGGCATTCTACGCCAGTGATTCCCAACCTCTTGGCCTCCAGGTGTTTTGGACTTCAGCTCCCACAGTTCCCAACAGTTGGTAAGCTGGCTGGGATTTCTGGGAGTTGAAATCCAAAACACCTGGAGGCCCAAAGATTGGGAACAACTTCAACTTTCTGGACCATGAAATTGTCTACAAGGCACATGAAGAGTTTGTTGGATCTGATATTCTTGGCAGAGTTCATCTTCCAAGATTTTAACAAATATTAGGATAATTAAAATATCCCATTACTGCTACATCTCTCCTCTCTGAATGTGTGGTAATTTGTTCTAGGAAGTCAACATCCAAGTCCTCAGTCTGGCTTGGAAGTCTGGACTCCCACAATGACATTCCTGTTGTCCTTCTTCTTTTTGCACCACCAGATAATGAAGAATGGATTAGGCTACTGCATGCTGCTTGCATGACAGAGATTAGAGGGGGGAAACAGGATATTTCCCTCAAAGCATTTATTACCCTAATGAATTAAAGACAGAAAAGTAAGTTTCTAAACTCTGAAACATATTCAGATAACCATGTTTATTTGGAAGTAAAGTTTTAAACTATATTCTATGGAATAGGCTTTTAAATAGGCAGGATTTACCTGGGTGTAAGGTCCACTGGAAGGTAATTCTATTGAAACTATCATGGGTGGTGACAAGTGTTACAGATAGATACATGGACTGATTTTGGGTTGCATCCATACATATTAGTTGAGGAAATAAAGCATGAATGAATACAATGCATTTTAAATGAATGAACCAAAAGATCCCATTCACTTCACAAAGAAAGCTCTCAGGAAAGTACCTTAATGTTATTTTCAGTCTTTTAAGAAACATGTAGTCCCATGAATGCATTAAATATGATCAGATGCACGTGGTGTATGCATAGTAGAGATGCTTTCTCCATCTCTCTTCCTGGAGTGCTTGAACTGCAAAACAGCCGTGTCAGAACTCAGATGGTTAACATTCGTTTCTTGCTGTTTTATTGCATATTACTGTGGGCTCCCGAGCAGCAGGAGCAGATTCAAGCAATTACAATCAAGTCAGGGCACATGCCGTGGCTGAGCGACACGATCATGATGAGGATACTGATGAGGCACTTATCGAAAACCCCACATCATCCACACTCATCAGCCACAACATGTCACCCCAAATGAGGCATCAGCTGCCTTCAGAAGGCTCATTGCAAACTGTTTACAGCTTTCTTTGGGTCCACTTTTGATTTTGCAGTCAGGGCTTAGTTCAAACAGCAGCTGAATGGCAGGGCCAAGTCCCAGGGCTCAGTTAGTGCCGCTTCCTCCTTTGGCTGCTGCCAGGCTCTGGCACAACCACACAATGAGCTGCGGAAAAAGGTGCTTTCTCTTTCCACAGATAATGCAATAATTATGGGTCTTCTACTAAACATAGCCTAACATTGGAGGAGGGGGAAGGAGAAATAATAAGTAAGGTGTGCGGAGAGGAGGGGGAGAAGAAAAGAAAAGAAAGAAGAATTGAAGGAGGAAGGAGGGAAACCTATACACTACAGCCGCTTTATTCATTGGGAATACTCTGGAAACAAGAAACTGGATAATAGTGAACCTTATTGAAATGAATTACTTCTGCCACATGTTACCATAGATTCATCCTGGGGAACCAAAACATTTCCTAGAGAGTATCCATTTTAGGAATTTGCTAGGTCATTCAACATGACTCTATGGTAACTTCCAGCAGAAGCATACCATAGAACGAGCTGGAGAATCTAAACAATTTCTAGAGAAAAAAATATTTTATCAGATTTTGGTAGATGAAACTATAGGTATTGATCCCACAGGTAGCAGGAATCATACTGTATAGTCAAACCATAAGAATGAAAGATGATTAATTAGTGTACTGAATGCAACTGGCATATTTGACACTAATCCTATACCCAGTTACATAAGAATAAAGTCAACTGCCTGCGGCCAAAGTACCCAAAAGGCGCCAGATCTCATTTGATATTGGGAACTTGTCAGAGTCAGCCTTGATTAGCACTTTGATGGGGGGGGGGGGGTGCCAAGGAACACGAGCTGCTGCAGGCTATGTTTCAGAGGAATCAACAGGCAAAACCACTTCTCAGTATTCCTTGCCTAGGAAAATGTTATGTAATTCTTGGGGTTACCTTGGTGACCTAAAGAAACATATGCACACACAAAGTCTACTGACTTTCTTGGGATTTACATCTGAGTGGACTTAGGGAGATAAATCTCAAATTGAAATAGTGTTCAATAGTACAGATCATATAAGGGCAGGCTAGACTGCCTATTTGTGATCTCTGATGCGTTTACATTTTAAACTTATTGTTCAATTCTGTTCCATTATATGCATGAAAAAAATATATGTGTTTAAACATACAATTTAATTTTTTGAAATATATTATCTCAAAATGACATTTAAATGCATATTTCAAGATGTTTAAAACTGCTTGCTGAGAGCTTTGTCACAATATTTCGAGAAACAAAATCTCTAAATTCAGATTAGGTGAAGAGACAAAGATTAGGGCTGGATCTACCCTGCCATATAATACAGTTTCAGAATGTGGATTAACTGTACTGAACTGGATTGTATGGCAATGTAGACTCATATAATCCAATTCAATATAGGTAATCCACATTCTGAAATTGCATTATATGGCAATGTAGAACCACCCTAAGTCACTTTCTACAGAAAATTTGCAAGGATCAAATTGCTGAAGTTCCTCAACATTTTTAACTGCATGTAGGACTGCAGTTGTTGCTGTTGTTGTTCTTGCTGTTGTTGTTATTATTATTGACACAACAACATTGTATGACACAGCAAACAAGATAGATATGCTGTATTTCATATCACAAAATCACAAGTCGAACACTTCCCAAGCGTCTAGGACTGTGTCATGTATTTTCAGATGATGCACACAGATCCAAGTAGGGTGGCCTTTTGCAGTTGGCAGATCTTAATTTTGTCATTATTATTATTATTATCATTATTATTATTATTATTATTATTATTATTATTATTATTATTATTATTGTATGACACAGCAAACAAGATAGATATGCTGGATTTCGTATCACTAAATCACAAGTCGAACACTTCCCAAGTGTCTAGGACTGTGTGATGTATTTTCGGATGATGCATGCAGATCCCAGTAGGGTGGCCTTCTTTTTCTTTCCCAAAGGACTCAAAAACTCAAAGCTGCAGTTATCTTGGAAGTTCCACTTACGTCAATCAAACAGATCTGAAAATATATAGTAATGGAATGATGAACAATAGTCTTTTTTGAAGACACAAATCCAGATTTATAAAGTCCACCATAGCAATGTGTAGAAATCTATATTGCTGTTATCAAGGAAAACAATTGCACAGATCAGATCATTAGTAGATACGGGGCAATGACAAACAATGGATCTTTCAAAGTGATGTGAAGATCAAGGCCTTAACTTTGCATAAGGAAGATTGTAAACAGAATTGCTGGCAATTGTGTGTGTATCTTCAAGTCACCAGCTGACTTACTGAGGTGCAACTCCATGAATCTCATAAGATTTTCTTGGGCAAGGAATACTCAGGGGTGGCTGGTCAGTTTCTTCATTTGAAATACAGCCTACAGCACCAGATATCCTTGGCAGTCTCTCAACCAAGTACTAACAAGGCCCAATCCTACTTAGTTTCTAAGATCAGATGGGATCTGGTGTCCTACAGAGGACAAGAAAAAGTTTCCTGTGACCTGGAACATTTTTTGTTTGGCCTACATGCTTCTTCGGTTATTTCCTCTGATCAGTGGTGCTTCCCCTTGAACTGAGCTGTGCTTTCAAAGTAGGAAAGCTGTAGTGCGGGATTCATTTGTGATCTACAGACAGGAGAAATCCTGCATGCAATCAAATTATACTGGTTAATACAAAATGGTATAGTGCATAAGTCTGAGCTGTGCTTTCTATGCTTTGTGTGAAAATGTCCAAATCTAAGCTGCCCCCCCCCCCCGACGTGGGGCCTTATCATACACTGACTTTCCACAGTTTCTAAACACTTAAAAGACATTTTAAAGACAGAGTCCCACAAAACCCATCAAATGGAGTAAGAATGCTTCCATTGGGTGCCCGTGATACTCTGTTTCTAAAATGTGTAGAAATTGAGATTTTTGGAGTCAGGGAGCAATTGACTCCAGAAATCCCCATTTACATAGAAACAGCTAAAGGCTCTTATTTTAAGGTGGAATGGAAACTTTTAGATTTTTCTGTTTTACATCATTTTGGTGACATAAAAGTGTGGGCATTCCTGTGGGTGGTCTTTAAATGTGCCTCGATGCTCATTTTGTCACCATAAATAATTTTGCATTCAACTTTAACTGTAAATTTAAAATAAAATCTTCAGAAAATATGCAATTTCAATATATCTCTAATTTTCTGTAGTTATATTTTCCCATTTTGTAGACCTGGGATTCGCAATAGCAAAGTTTCCCTTTTTTATAAAAAGAAAGAAAATGATATGGGCGGAGACTACACTTCCCCGTGTGATTGTTCACCAAGCGGAGGGTTTGTCTAGAAATGGACAAAGTCCATCACGTGTGATGGAGGTGAATAAATTATCATTTTTTCTTAAAAACAAAGAGGCACAAAATGCTACAGTAAGAAGACAATTCCCCCACTTTCTGTTCCAAATGGTATGAGATCCCTGATCTGTTCTTGTCATTGAACCTGTACCAAAGCTGTATTGGTGGAAATCATTTCCAAGCTGGAATTCAGTCCTGTTTAGAAGATACCAATATATTGACCAATGAGATAGATAGATATAAAGCAACTTTCCTTTTTCCCCAAGGAAAGGCAATATTTCCTCTCTCTGACTTAGCACATGTATAGACAAACAGCCCAAACATTTGCTGGAAGTCCATGATTACTTCTTGACACCAAGCCTTACATTATGCAATATGGGGATATCACTGTGAGAGCTGTTCGACAGTGGAACTCTCTCCCCGGGGCCGTGGTGGAGGCTCCTTCTTTGGAGGCTTTTAAGCAGAGGCTGGATGGCCATCTGTCGGGGGTGCTTTGAATGCGATTTCCTGCTTCTTAGCAGGGGGTTGGACTGGATGGCCCATGTGGTCTCTTCCAACTCTACTATTCTATGATTCTATGATTCTATGATTCTATTTCAGTTGCAGCACTACAAAGCAAGATGATAAACTGATTTTGCCCAATGTTTATGTGAAATATCAGCATAACAGAATATGTTTCCAAATACACCCACAATATCTGCTTTGAACTGGGTTATCTGAGTCCACACTGCCATATAACCCAGTTTAATGTGGATTTTATATAGCTGTGTGGGAGGGGCCTTAGATGCACCCTGAGAGTATAATTTGTCCAAAGTTACCCAGTAAGTTTACATGGCCAAGTAGGGATTTGAACCCTGATCCCTAAAGCCATAGCCCAACCTTAAAAGCACTACAGTTCTTAAACTATGGGTCCATACTCCAAATGAGGGTATCCATTCTCTTAATGTTAGAGTTCCAAAAACTAGCAACAATAAAAGGTTTCTGAACACCACCTAGTGGCTGTTTTAAACCTTTACATGAATCTGGTATCAATGTGCAGTGTTTACATGGACTCTGCAGAAAATGCTTCAGCTGTACTTCATAAAAAGGAAAATCAGCCTGTTTAGCAAGTGCGTATTTATTTTCAGTAAATGTGTGATTTTACATCTATGTTATATAACTGAGTTATAACCTACAATGCTGCCAAGTTTTGTGTAGCAGCAGTTAAAATCCGTTGATTGATGACTGGATCCAACAGCTAACAATTCAACTATCAGCTAACTGAAATATAAATCAGTTATTGTCCCCCCAGTTCCCCAGACTTGTGCCTGAATGCTCATAACCATCCGTCAATCTCCCTCCCTCTCCATCCCTTTTTTTGGCCAATCCCTTCTCTAAAGAGTTTTGTGTTTTAGCCTTCAACATACCTTTGTTTTTTTTTAGCCTTTTAGATTTTATGTACATGCTTCTATGAGACTGTACCCTAGTTGTGTTGGTCTATGACCATAATAAAGATTTTAATTTGATTTGATTTCATATGTTATATACCTATATACCCAGGATCACATAAACATTTCTCAGGCAGAAAAGGGTTGCGAGTAGAAAAAGTTTAAAAGCCTTACTCTAACCCACCATAAAAAGAGATATGAAACTAAATCCCACCTGGACTCTCACAAGAAGGAAAAAGGACTAAACTGGGGCTATCATATTTTGGTGTATCATGAAATGTCATAGGCCATTAGAACAGACAATAAAAAGTAAAGCTGAGGAGAGTAGGAAAAGAGGAAAAGTGCACTACTAATGGATTAACTCAACCAAGGAAACCATAGCCCTGAGTTTTCAAGACTCATGGAGATCTCTCCTTCATAGGATGGCCCTAAGTTGATTTGACAGCACATGACAACAACAACAACAACAAGAAATATTTAATTAAATAGTAGTTAGGTGGATGTGGGATATAAGGAAAGTTAATTAGTAAAAAAAGGGGCAGAAAATCCATATAAATGGTCACTGCATCCAAGGAGTGCTCTTGCATAACAAAGAAGGCTGATGAGAATTTAGTTACAATATTATCGGTTATTCCCAATAACTGTAAAAAGTGTGAAAATCTGTAAAGCATATTGTACAACAAAGAACAGGAGAAAAAATCCTGGATGAGAACTTAGTTACATGATAATAATTTATTCCCAATTACTCTCTAAAAATGGGTGGAAATCTGCAAAAGCGTATTGCATAGAAATCAGGAAAAGGATGCAATAGAAACTTAAAAGCACGATCAAAACCACTTCCCAGCCTGTATATGGCACACTTCCCCTGATTTTCTATACAATACATTTGTATAATTATCCACTTTTTACAAAGTTGATAGAAATAACAGTTCATTATGTAGCAATGGCACAGTTTCTCTGTCTTTCCAATATGAATCGTTATGAATTATTTGCATGGCCTCTGTGTGTGTGTGTGTGTGTGTGATCTGTGATCTGTTTTGGGGGTCATCATCTAACTCTTTGTGATGCACATTCTAAATTAGGCGAGAGGGATGTGCCTTTCAAATGCAGATCATGTTTGCCTTAGAAGAGCAATGAGAACACTTGCCACTTTCAGAACATTTATGTGCCAGAAGTACTGTTAGCAGAAGAGCAGTTTAGATAAATTCAAGACTTTTTTTTTGCTGATCACAAACATTAAGCTTCACACCTGAAGCCCTCAACCCCCTGCTGCGCTCTAATCCTAGCATCATTCACTGTTAGAGACTCCAAGCGCTGCGCCCCTGCTCTCAAACATTTGATTGCCCTTCGTTTGAATGCCACCACCTGCAAAAATGCGTTTTTTATTCCCTTTGAGCTTCTCAAGGAGGAAGTAAAAAATGATAATTCATGGCAAACATTAATTAATTGTTTACAAGATGATCTTTTCTTTTTCTAACTTATGTTCGGCAGACATATTGAGCTGCGAGATTCCACTCTTCAAGTCAGAGTTTGTCAAGAGGGTTCCGTTGTTATTTATCGCTCAAGCATAGGATAGACTGGAGGTCATTGTTTCTTTAGCTCAAGTAGCCCTGTCTAGCTCTTATTTGAAGAATGGAAGCGACATGCATGAGTTGCTCCTGGTAAAAAGAACTACCGGGCGTAGGAAGAAACAGGGGATTTGACAGTGTAAATAAACATGTTCCTCTACCTTTTTGCTCCATGTGATTCTTTCTGATTTCAAAAGGTCAAGAGGCACCATGGCTGTATTTTAAAAACCTCAAATTATATTTAAGTAATGTATCACTAAACTCACACAAATCTTTCTAGAAATACAGGAACCTACTTACTTGTTTTACAGGGCACTTTTATGTATGGATTTAATGTGGGCTTACTCATAGGTAATTCTGTATAAAATGGTAGGTCTTGTGTTCAACATCCATGCAGGGCATCATTGAAGAATGCAGGTGATTAACATTAGGGTAACAAAACCTGCAATCCTAAATGCACCTATTTGGAAATAGGAACATGATCAGAGCAAGAATACTAAGGGATCAATACAAATACTTTCCTAGCTCCACATTCTGTTCCTATTAGGCTTGTGCAATTCAAGCAAAAGGAATGCCGTTTTGGGGTCCATTTTTGGCTAACCTCTCATTTTGTTTACTTGAAACTTACTCGAATTAAGAGGAGTGTTGCCGTTTTCATTCAGCAAAGATTCAGCCCATTGGCTACAATGGGAAACTTTAAAAACTCAATCCTCAGTCATTTTAAAGCTTATCTGCATGAAGCCTACCTTAGTTTTAGGCCCCATTTACAGATGCAGGCCTGCCAAGTTTCAGAACAATCCACCAATGTACTGATTTTTTAGAATTATTTTAAATTTTTACCATAACATTTTTAAAAATAAGACAAGTGGCAATAGATGATTCTGGGAATTGTAGTTGCTGCTTGTGTCCATTCTCAGCCAATCAGAGCATGGGCACAACTCGGAGCCTAGGCAACTTTTCCAAAAGAAATGGACACTTTGCTGCCAGGGAGGGAGAAAAGGCAATCCCATTTTTTCCAGGAGCCCCACAGCAGACCCCCTCCTCAGCTATATTGCAGACTTAACTCCATCCTCTCCAGTAGCCAATAAATCTGGCTTTCTTTATCTGTTTTGCCCAGCCTTTCAGTTCCCTCTTCCTTATTCTGTTTTCAGGGGATTACACAAAACAGACCACCGAATATTACAAATAACTTTCGGTCAAATTGACCCGAGCCCAAGCCTTGTTCCTATGGTTGCCATGCATTTGGCTAAAAAAACCTACAAGCCAGGCATAAGTGCAACAATTCCTCTTGATTCACATTCCTACGCAATGAATATTAAAAGACATACTGCTCCAGATATTGGAAATAGCATGCAGTATGGCCCCTGTATCTGCAGGACTCATGTCTGACATTTTTTCTTTATCCACATTCTAAAAAATATGTCATATCCAGGTTTTTCTAGGTCCTCCAGTGTAATCCCATGGTATGCTTGGGCCAGAAGTTCTTCATTTCACTAAGGTTTGCTATTATTTGCAGTTTTGCATATCCACACAGTCTGAGATATGGGGGTCTTACTGCATAGCAATCATAGCTAATAGCTATTCGTTCCAGAGGTTTGTCAAAATTCTTTCAAAACAGTCCAGGAAATTCCACGATTATGACTTGTATTTAAAAATATCTCTTTACCCACTAGTCAGCTTCACTGAATGTCCCTACATTTTGGTATTGTGAAATTCCCATTTTTGTTGTCACATGGCTTCAAATCATTTATTATTATATATGCAACCCTAAGACAGACGCAAGTTTCATCCAAGGTGCAACAGGGGGCTTCGATCTCCCCTGCACTTCCCCTGGGGGCAAAGTAAGGGGTTCCAGGCTCGCCCACAGCATGACAGGCGGGAGACTTTTGGGCTTCCCCCAGAACTG
Organism: Anolis carolinensis; assembly: GCF_035594765.1. Classification (NCBI taxonomy): domain Eukaryota; kingdom Metazoa; phylum Chordata; class Lepidosauria; order Squamata; family Anolidae; genus Anolis; species Anolis carolinensis. The sequence goes on along the minus strand of NC_085841.1, from coordinate 326,729,415 downwards.
GGAGATAGTGCAAGGAAACAAGGGGTTCATACAGGTGGGGCGAAAGAGGTCCCTGATACCTTGGGAGTTCATAAGGGGCATAAGGGGACCATTTGGATCATGTTGCCCATACTCATTCATAAAGAGAGATTAATTTATAGAAGGGGAATCAATTCATCTTGAGGGAGGGGAACTGGGGTCTTTGCGGCAAAAAGCGAGATAGCAGTTTGTTTTTAAAAATGTCTAAGAGTGAAATGGCGTTGGTCCGGTACGAATCTTTGAGGCGCGGATACGGGGTTTTTCGTGGTTTCCATATCTGCAGTTTGTGGGATCACATCCCCTCGTTCACGAGGCAGCCCTGGACCTCCTTGGCCAAGCTAGTGGCAATCCGTGGCTCGGAAAGGGTTTTTTTTTTTTTGGCAGTTTCTAAATTGCAAGGGAATGGTGCAGGAGAGAGTTTTTGCAGGCTATGAGAGTGAAAGTGAAAAACCAATGTAATTTATTACTCTGGTTAAAATGTAGCGAAGGCGGCTATTGATACAATGGAGCCTTGTTTGAGAGCAGCTGCCTGTGGTTTTTGAGTTGCTGAGGCTAATCTGAAGTGGAAATACAGTGTCTCTTTGAGCCTGTGGAACTCCTGGCAGTGATCAGCTGGGTGTCAAAGCAATGTGAGTGCGGGGGCTTGCGTGTTCGACATCACCGTCCCCATCCCAAACCCAGCTGGTGGGGACGAGAGAGAGAGGGGGCCTTTTCTGCAGTTGCCCCCTGCCTCTGAAGTTGATTAAAATGGCCCCCACGCTCCCCTCTTTCAGAAAACAATTAAAAACTTACCTATGCTCCCAAGCTTATGAAGAATCAGATGTTTGAATATCTGGCTTCCACACATTGTATAATTTACTGACAGGGCTTTAAAGATGGGTATTGTTTTTATCTATTGATCTGGTCTTTTATCTTGCTTTTAATGTTGCGAATCATGTTTTATTGATTTGTTATTATATTTAGTTATGATAAATTGTTTGTATTAACTATTTTTTATTTTCATTGTGTATTTGTGTGGCATCAAATTGCTGCCATCTATGTTGTAAGCCGCCCCAAGTCCTCAAGGGGAGATGGGACGGGATATTAATGAAGTTGACTTGACTTGAAATAAACTGTTGTGCTCAAAAATACATTGCATTCTGCATCCATGGTATTTGTTATGTGGTTCTCTTAGATGTACAGGATGTTTGAAAAAGAACTTCCTAGTTTTAAGTATAAATACATTGAAATTAGGGAGTTCCTTTTCAAACACCCTGTATTTTTACTTCTATAATGGATAAGACAGGTTTTTCTTCTTTCTCAGGGGCCACCTACACTGCCATATAATCAAGTTTCTGAATCCAGCATTTCTGCTGGATTATGTTAAATTACTTATTTAAAATTTATAAAATGTAATGTATAATCTTTATTAGGTCTTTATTTAATGAGAACTTAATACCATTTGATAAACTTATAAGAGAAACTTATGCATGCTATCAATAAATATTAGCAAGATGGCTGTATAGCCAGTCCTTCATATCCATGTCTTCTCTATCCATGGTTTCAACCATCCAAGTCTTGAAAATATTTTTAAATATTCAAAAAGTAAACCTTTCATCATTTTACATAAGGGACACTATTTTACTACATCTTTTTTTAAAATAATAGGACTTGAGCATCTATAAATTATTGTACCATTGTGGGATCCTTGAACCAAACCTAGCAGATATCAAATAACACCTCCAGTATAAGAGGCAGCATTACTGTCAAATCTAGCTTCTAGAGATTATGACGCTCGTGGCTTTCCTGAGGGCTTCTCATTGGTGTGTGTATGGGGGGTTTTGGGGTTTGTTTTTTTTTTGCTATTGTGAGAAGAAAATTCTGGACCTGATCAGTTTTTTATCTGATCCAATAGACCAGACTGGGGGAGGATGAGGGGCATGCTGTTAGGGATGTTGTTTTAAATGAAAATTTGATTGTATTTTAATGTATTTAAAATGTATTTTAACTCTGTACTCATGACACCAATATTTAATAGTGTTTTAATTTTTGTATTTGCCTTGTTTTTCAATTTTAGTGGGTTGTGTCATGATATTGTTAATCGCCTTGAGTCCCTATGAAGAGAAAGGGAGGATAGGAATAAAGATGATGATGATGATGATGATATCATCATCCATAAGCCTGTGGATTCTGTTTCAGAGACCAAGGGGACATGTTTGTGAACATGCCTAAAGTATATTGCAAACTTTAAAATAGACACATAAATTTTGGTCATTTCCTTCACCTGCAACATCTCAGTACTGGCACATAGGTAGTGGTACTATTTTATGATTTGCTTCTTCTTACAGAAACCCCTACCACCAAGGAGATGTAGATGCAGCTTATTTTCTCATAAAGTAGCTCATAATGGCTTAACTTAGAGTCTGTTTTGAGTATATTGTTTCCATATAACTCAGTAGCAACAGACCTTTACAGTGAACCACAGGTAACAGACTTACCAAGACAGAAATCTCTTTCATAATCTGAGTAGGCATGCACAATAATGCTCTGTAAATTTCTTTTATAGGTTGAGTATTCCTTATCCAAAATGCTTGGGATCCGCATCTTCTTTTTCTTTTTCTTTTTTTCTTTCTTTCTGATTTTTTCCCCTTTTGGCATTTTTTGTGTTTCTACTTCATATTTCTTCTCTTGATTCACTTTTTGACCAAGGCAGTGACATCTCTGGCCCATCCCCTGTTCAGATATCAGCTGGCATGCCAATACCTTGAATCAAGAAACAGTTTTCTAAGATCTAAAGAGATACTTGCAGGAACACCACAGCAAACAAGAGTCCAAAAATGGCAGGTTAGAGACCAGATGAGAAAATCCCCCCTGGGCACACAGAAGACTGGGCGACATGGAAGGCACTGAACAGACTACACTCTAGCACAACGAGATGCAGAGCCAATCTTAAGAAATAGGGCTACAAAGTGGAGTCCACGAAATGCGAGTGTGGTTCTCCAAACCACCTACTGCAATGTAGTCTGAGTCCTGTCACATGCACAACAGAGGACCTTCTTATAGCAACACCAGAGGCACTCTAAGTGGTCAGCTTCTGGTCAAAGCACATTTAGTATAATGCCAAGTTTTTAACTTTGTTTGTGTTTTTAAATACATTACAACTGTACCCCCAGTTTCGTTTCTGATACAATAAATAGATAAATACATTTTTGACTTTTAATGTAACTTTAAAAAAAATTAAAATAAAGGGTTGTTGTATGTCTTTTGGGCTGTGTGGCCATGTTCCAGAAGAATTCTCTGGAACAGGAGAGAATACTTCTGGAACATGTCCACACAGCCCGAAAGACATACAACAACCCTGTGATCCCGGCCATGAAAGCCTTCGACAACACAACTTTTAAAATAAAGTCAATTAAAAAATGGAAAACAATACTTGGGAGCAAAAGTGTTTTGGATCAAGACTTTGGTTTTGATTTTGGAATACTCTGTAACTGCATGTCCAGATATGTACACAACAAGGTTTCTTGGAGTCTAAACATGAAATTCATTTATTTTTCAAAAACCCTTTATACACATAGCCTGAAGGCAATTTTATATACAATAATTATTATGTGTATGAAACACTGAAGCATAACTAAGCAAAGGTGTCACTATCTCAACCACCCATTTGGACAATTGGAGTTTGGAATCCCAGATAAGGAATGTTCAGCCTGTACTTTGTATCCAACAGGATTGTTCAAATGGGCTTACTCCAAAACTGGTTGCCTAGTTATAGCAATATAGTATAGGAGTTTATAGATAATATTCATACTCCCCAGTAGTTGTGTTCTGCTTGTACTTTGTACTGCTTGAAAAACCCAAAGCAAATTGGAAGTTGACAGGATCTTGCCTCTAGGAAGCATGTAGTCCCCTGGCTCCCAGAACAGCTCAAGGTTTTAGATTCCAAATTAGAAACTGTTCGATCAGTGCTGCAAGGCTAAAAATCAATTTCATATTTTCTGAGTTAATACTATGGCTTGTACTTAACAGACATAGAGACTAATAAGGTATGCAGAAGGAGTAAAAAGCAGCACGCACACACAAAAAATCTGAGGCCTTAGCCTTGGCGATGATCCAGCACAATGATGTTTCAACCAGATTTGGAAAAAAAATCAATAACATCTGTGGTATAATGGTTAATTAAAGAAGCTCTTCAGCAGAGCTCAAGATGAGAGGCCTGGCCTGCAATTCAGGCAGCTGAAGCTTGATTATCAGGAAAGAATGCTTTTTAGCTATGAGTGGATAGGCCAAAAGCTGCAATGTGTAAAAATGGAGAGAGAAACCGCTTTTATTTTAACTTTCTTTAAGTAATCAATACGTGTTTTTCACCTGCATTAGGAGACAAACTCTACCCCCAAACTTCATCAACATTTCTAGATTCTGATATTTCAAATCATAGGCTCAAGTCAAACCCCAAAGACCTAGAAAATGTACCAGATGGATACATATTCTTCAGTAGTAATAATAATAATAACAGTAACAACAATAAGAAATTGGGTGCATCTATTTCTGCAGTAGGCTTACAAGACCATGACACTTCAGCATGGAAAGCAAATTTGAAGTGCATCTACACAGTAGAATGAATGCAGTTTGATTCCACTTTAACTGCCATTCCTTAATGCTATGAAATCCTAGTATTTATAGTCTGGTGAGACACCAGCCCTTTGGCAGCGAATGATAAAGACCTTGTAAAACTACAAGTCCAGTCAGCATTAAATACTGAGACCATCTTAGAGACAATTGAACACCATACAAGAAAGAGACAATAAAAAGAAATAAAGATTCAAGAGCCTCCATTTGGCCAGAACTGTGTCTATCTTTCAAAGACCTCTCCTCATAAAGACTTTGTAGTAAGACTCAGGAGGAGGGAAAGTCTAAAATTCTTCTCAGTTAATAAACTCTTGTTTGATTCAATCCTATAGTCTCAGATCTGTTCCCTGCACAGCCAGTTCACCTTCCAAGTAGTTAAGATAGTGTGGGGGCAGAACAGGTGTTGTTGTGAGGATTGCCATTAGGTCCACCTGCATATTAACCAATGTAAACTTTCTAACGAAAACTGTCTCAAGAAATACATATGACCTGCGTATCCACAGAACCAGTATCCAGTATCTACAAGTTCATTTATCCACGGCTGATAAAATATATTCTAAGTCCTCCAGGGTGAATCAAAACAGGTTCTTCACTTTGCTTTACATATTCTGCTAGGGCATGTTCTTCTTCTTTGACTGCTTGTTTTACTTGTAAGAGTCCTCTGCCACCAGATCTTCTAGGCAGATATAGCCGGTCAACATCACTGCGAGGGTGCTGTGAATGATCATGAGTTTTCTTGTTTTTCTGTTGAAATTGTCCAGTTCTGCCTGTGTCCAATGTATAATGCCATCAGTATATCTTATGACAGGTATGGCCCAGGTGTTTATGGCCTTGATAGTGTTGCCTCCATTGAGCTTGCTTTTGAGAATTTTTCTGACCCTTTGTGTGTATTCTTTGCTGACTATGTTCATGCTTGATGTTGTCCAGCTGTAATATGCTCAGATATTTATAGGCCTCTGGCTGGTGACACTTTATTTATGCCCTCACTTTCAGTGATTTTTCCCTTCTTCAATGCCACTGTCGAACATTTGTCCAAACGAAACTCCATGCTGACATCAGTGCTAAAAATTCGGACAGTGTTAGTCAGAGACTGGATTTCAGTTTCCGTTTTCCCATACAGCTTCAGGTCATCCATGTACATCAGATGCGAAATTTTGTGAGAATTCTTAGATGTTTGATAGCCGAGATTTGTTTTTTGTAAGATTTTTGACAGAGGTATCATGGCAATAATAAAAAGCAGAGGGGACAATGAGTCTCCCTGGAAAATTCCTTGTCTGATGTTGACAAGTCCATAGCTTTCATTTCCAACAAACAGTTCAGTTTTTCAGTGTTCCATCATGTTTTCAATAAAGGTGCCAATGTTTTTACTAATCCTGATGGCGTCCAGGCACTTGATGATTCAGCTGTGTGGGAGTGAGTCAAAGGCCTTTTTGTAGTCAATCCACGTCATGTGAAGATTAGCTTTTCGGCTTTTACAGTTCTCCAAAATAATTTTGTCAATTAATAACTGGTCCTTTGTGCCCCTGTTTTTCCATTTGTTGCCTTTCTGTTCATCTGGCAAGATGCTTTTTCTTCAAGATAGTCTTGAATTTTGTCATCTATGATGCTAGTCAGTAGTTTAAACATAGTGGGCAGACATGTTATTGGCCTGTAGTTTCCTAGTGCTGCTCCTTTTGTTGGATCCTTTTGTATCAGGTATGTTCTCCCAGTTGTTAACTATTCACTGATACTTTCTTTTTGCAGCATCTCAATGAATTGTTGGGCCATTTTTCCATATAAACTAATCAAATATTTGAGCCAAAATCCATGAAGTTGATCACTACCGGGCAATGTCCAGTTCTTGACTTTTTGCACTTGTTTGCTGATCATTTCAGTTGTTATTTCCATCTGTTCCATTTTGTTCTGTGAGAATTTTCTTTCACACTCCTTTATCCACCCAGTGTTTTTGTTGTAGTTCTTATTATTTTCCCAAAGCTCTTTCCAGAACTTCGTTGTTGCAGTTTTCTCTGGCTTTATGGTTACTGTGTTTGTTGTTTGGTTCAGACTCTGGTAAAACCGTCTTTGGTCTGATTGAAACAGTTGATTTTGTCTGTACTGGGTGATTCTGGCTTCATAACTTTCAGTTTTTCTGGCTGTTGTTGTAATTTGTTTTTTCACAATTTCCAAAGCTTCTTCAATTTTTCTGGTGTTCAGCCAGTACTTTCCGATCAGGTATTGCTTGATTTTGTCATTGATATTATTATTATTATTATTATTATTATTATTATTATTATTTTAGAGCTTGGAATAATTGCCTAAGATCTTTGCATCAGAGGCTAGCTACAATGCATAATTTTACAATGACAAGACACATTGCGCATTGGTCATGCTGCTGTTTCTACTCATGCAATGGCATAGCTACATCTCCCCTCCTCTCCTTAAAATACAAGCATTGTGTAATTACAAAATTGTACATTGGTTTACAATAATATAAAGTCTTCTGGATTACAGCTCCCAAAATTCCTCAACAAGCACAAACAAGATGTCTTTTGGAAACTGTAGTCCACCCCCCCCCCCTCCCAAGTACTGCTGTAAATTTTGACAAAGCACTAGCTTAATCATTGGAGACTTCAGATGGATCCACACAAGAGCTGATGATTCTATTTAATGAATGTATAGGCTGGTTGTATACATGTAATGTCTGGAAAGTGTATTTAGCAGCTGGTATATGAATATAGCAACAAATATCATTGGGACTGAGTATGGCTGAGAGCAGAGATGTTAACATTATGGGAAAATGTTAATAAATGCACAAACTTAAGATAGGATCATCCAAATTTCTTATGCCTGCTACGTGATAATCTTCTTAATTATCAACATATTTTCTAGTGGCATGCATTGTGACTTAATGGCAAAGAATCAGTCTAATTCAAGTCTCTCTAGTTCATGAACAACATGATTTCAGTATCTGGAAAAGTTTTTATACTATAGCTCCCAGACATTCTGGAAGTTGTAGCCTAAGAAGTACCTTTCTCAAACTATTCACATGTCTGACTCATATTTCCTTAGAAATCCTATTGGGGCAATAAGACTTGTTCCTAGATAAACTTGTATAGCAGGGGTTGGAATAATGTTGTTGTTTTTTATTCATTCAGTCACTCTTTGTGACCTCATGGACCAGCCCACACCAGAGCTCCCTGTTGGCCATGGCCACCCCCAGCTCCTTGAAGGTCAAGACCGGGCAGTGGCGCAGGCTGGAAAGCAAGTCAGCTGCAACAAATCAACAAATCACTCTGACCAAGAGGTCATGAGTTCGAGGCCAGCCCGGTGCCTGCGTCTTGTCTCTGTCTCTGTTCTATGTCATGGCATTGAATGTTTGCCTTTATGTGTGCAATGTGATCCGCCCTGAGTCCCCTTTGGGGTGAGAAGGGCGGAATATAAATGCTGTAAATAAATAAATAAATAAATAAATAAATAAGACAGTCACTTCAAGAATAACATCCATCCATCTTGCCCTTGGTCAGCCCCTCTTCCTTTTTCCTTCCATTTTCCCCAGCATCATTATCTTCTCCAAACTTTTCTGTCTTCTCATTATGTGGCCAAAGTATTTTACCTCTAACATCCTTTCCTCCAGTGAGCAGTCGAGCATTATTTCCTGGAGTATGGACTGGTTTGCTCTTCTTGCAGTCCAAGACACTCTCAGAATTTCCTCCAACACCTTTTCGTTAGATTTGTCTACCTTAATATCTAAGACCCCATTAAAATCCCCCAGCAATATTAGGTCCTCATACTCTTGCTCTAAAATCTTTTGCTATAAAATGGTTGCAAATTTGGGCCATCCAAAAAGGTGGGGAGTGGAAAGTTACCGTTAAGATTTATGCAAATGAAGGAGGAATTAGGACTACAGGACATTTGGAGACACAGAAATGGTAGAGAGAGGGACTATACGTTTCTATCACACAGACATTCGACCTGGTCTCGGATCGATATGATCTGGGGAACAAAATTTATAACATCTCAAGTAACTGCAATAAAAATTCTGCCAAGGCTCCATTCTGATCACGCACCCATGGAAGTCTTAATAGAAGATAAAAGGCGCATAAATAGAGAGTATAAATGGAGGCTTAATGATATGTTGCTAAAGGACCTCTCAGAACAAAAAAGATACAGGGATTTATTGATTGAATATTTTCAATTAAACAGGGAGGAAGATACTGATATAGCTACTATCTGGGACGCTAGTAAAGCATATATTAGAGGACAGTTTATTCAACAAAATATAAGGAAGAATAGAGACAGAAGGAACTAGAGGAAGTAGCAGCCAGCTTAGAAGAAAAACTAAAGAAAAATCATAGAGAAAAAGAAATAAGATTTAAATTGGAGGCACTGAAAAGACAAGTAGAGGAACAACAACTGGAAGAGATCGGAAAGAAAATGACATATGTAAGACAGCAAAACTTTGAAAACGCAAATAAAATAGGAAAGTGGTTGGCGTGGAAGCTGAATAAAAGGAAACAGCTACAATATTTTGACAAAATTCAAGAGAACAACACCATATATTTTGACAGGAAAGAAATAGAAAATCAATTTGTCAAATATTATAGGACTCTATACTCAGAAGATAACATCCCTAAGGAAAAGGTAACACAATATTTAGGGCAACGAGACATAAAAAAATTAACAGAAAGTCAACGAGAGCGACTAAATAAAAAAATAGATGGAGAAGAAATAGAGAGAGCAATAAAAAGACTACCCAGCAATAAAGCTCCAGGCCCGGACGGTTTAACAACTATATATTACAAAACTTTTCAGGATATTTTAGGTATTCCTCTATAAAAGGTAATGAACAGAATTCTAGAGAGCACAAGGGTGCCACAAACATGGGAGAACGCCAATATAGTATTAATACCAAAAAACAAAACAAAACACAGATAACTCCAAAGTTGTAAACTACAGACCAATCTCATTGTTAAATGTAGATTATAAAATATTTACTAGCATTCTTGCAGAAAGATTAAAGAATGTATTGGCCGAAAGAATACATGAGGATCAATGCGGATTCCTGCCTGGAAGACAACAAAAAGAAAACATAAGAATCCTACTGAACGCAATTGAGTACTACGAAAAAAATAGACAAAAGGAAATTGCCTTCTTATTCTTAGATGCTGAGAAGGCATTTGACAGTGTAAACTGGTTTTGCATGTTGGAATACTCTCTGAAATGGACATAGGATACTACTTTAAAAACGCAATAAGAAATATTTACCTACAACAAAGAGGCAGAATAATAATAAATTGTCAATTGTCGGACACAATAGAAATAAAGAAAGGGACAAGGCAGGGGTGCCCCCTATCACCTTTACTGTTTATTCTAACATCAGAAATTTTATTGGATGCAATAAGGAAAAATCAAGAGCTGAAAGGGTTGAGAACCAAAAATAACATCTACAAGACACGCGCATATGCGGAAGATATCGTGTGTATTATAGAAGAGCCAGCAGATCAGATCAAGCTGTGGTTGGAGGTAATCGAGAAGTTCGGGGAAATAGCTGGAATAAAGATAAATAGAGGTAAAACCAAAATTTTGACAAAGAATATCTCACAGCAACAGAAAGAAGAGTTACAATATAAAACAGGGATAGAGATAGTTAAAAAAGTTAAGTACCTAGGAATTGAATTAACAGCAAGTAATGCCCAATTGCAAAAAAAAAAAAACTACGATAAAAAGTGGAGAGAAATAAAAAAGAAAATGAAAAGATGGGAAGTCTTACATCTTTCCCTATTAGGAAAAATCGCAGTCATAAAAATGAAGGTTCTAGTTGAAGTGTTTTTTATTTTTAGAAATTTACCCATTCTGAGTAACAAAAAGATACTGAATAAATGGCAGAGAGAAATCAACAAATTCATTTGGGGCAGAAAACGTGCGAGGATAAAGTTTCAGTACATGAAAGATGACATATGGAGAGGCGGGTTAGGAGTTCCGGACCTTCAGTAATACTATGACGCTGCCGCACTGGAATTGGTAAAGGAGTGGGCTATCCTGCGGAAGACCAAGATATTGGCATTAGAAGGGCAGGATTTGAATAAAGGATGGCATGCATATTTATGGAAAAGAAAAGGGCACAAAGAAAGGAATTTCAATAATCATTATTTGAGAAAAGCATTATTAATAACATGGGAAAAATATAAAATTAGATTTTACAGAAAAGCTCCTTTATGGCTCTCCCCTCTAGAGTCAGTACACATGAGAGAGATCCCTAGGGAAAGATGGCTGACATATAAACAAATGATAAAAATAGACAATCAGGAAATAAGGTTAAAATCATATGAAGAAATAAAACAAATACAACCATCTATAACCTGGCTAAACTATTGGCAGATCAGGGAAGGCTTTAAAACAGACAGCCAAACAGGGTTTGAGAGAAATGACACAGTATGGGAAATAGTGTTAAAGCTAGAAACGAAAGTAATCAAAGTGTTGTACAAACAGTTGCTGTTCTGGGAAACAGAAGAAACTTACATAAAAGAAAACATGACCACATGGGCAAAGGAGGTTGGACATACCATAATGCTGGAGGAATGGGAAAGATGCTGGCTAAAGAAACTAAAATATACATACTCAATAATGTTAAAGGAAAGTTGGTACAAGATCTTTTTCAGGTGGTATATCACACCGGTAAAACTGGCAAAATTTCACAAGAGTAAGAACGGGGAAGAATGTTGGAAATGTAGGAAAGAGAAGGGAGATTTTTTTCATATGTGGTGGGGGTGCAAGAAGGTTAAAAGGTTTTGGAAAACAATACTGAAGGAAATTGAGATCATACTGCAAACAAAACTTGTATTAAAACCAGAATATTTTTTATTAGGGTTAACGGACTTCTTCAAGGACTCAAATGATGAAAAACTGTTCATATACATGATAAGTGCAGCCAGAATAACGATTGCAAAACTTTGGAAAACAGCGGAGATACCGTCACTAGAACAATGGACACTAAAATTGATGGACATACAAAATATGGACACATTAACGCAGATAATCTCAAAAAAACCAGGGACAAAAACGAACTGGAATAAATTAAGCAAATACCTAAAGGAAAAAAGAAATTTGGAAACATAAATGGAATTATTGTCAAAGAATAGACACTCTTGGGTTCCAATAAAATTGTTGCGGGGAAGAACTGGAAAAAACAAGAATTAAACTGCAGAGCAGGGGAACTGGAAGGAATCATAGAGAGAAGGGAGGGTCAGGGAGATTCATGTGGGTTTTTTTTTTGTTTTGTTTTGTTGTTGTCTTTTTTTCTTTTCTTTTTTCTTCACCTACTTTTATGTCATGGGGTTACATATGACCCTCTCCTTTTTATTGTATCACTAAAATTATAAATAAAAAGTTAAAAAAAAGAATTTCCTCCAACACTACAGTTCAAAAGCATCTATCTTCCTTCACTCAGTCTTCCTTAGAGTCCAGCTCTCGCAGCCATAGGTTACTACAGGGAATACCATTACTTTAACTATGTGGACCTTCATTGCCAGTGTGATGTCTCTACTCTTCACTATTTTATCGAGGTTGGTCATTGCTCTCCTCCCAAGAAATAAACATCTGATTTCCTGGCTGCAGTCTGCGTCTGCAGTAGTCTTTGTGCTTAAAAATACAAAGGCTGTCACTGCTTCAATGTTTTCTTCCTCTATTTTCCAGTTATCAATCAGTCTGGCTTCCATAATCTTGGGTTTTTTTTAATGTTTAACTGCAACCCAGCTTTTGCACTTTCTTTCTTTCTCCTTGCTTATGAGGCTCCTCAGCTCCTCCTTGCTTTCAGCCATCAAAGTGGTATCATCTGCATATCTAAGGTTGTTAATGTGGAATAATGTCAATCTCCAGATGTTAGAATAATAGAATCATAGTTGGAAGAAACCACAGGGGGCATCTAGTCTAAGCCCCTGCTATGCAGAAACATAGAATTAAAGCACCCTCAATAGACAGCCATCCAGCCTCTGCTTAAAAACCTCCAGGGGAGGAGACTCCACCACACTCCAAAGTTGTTGAACAGTCCCCATCAGCTATAGTTAGCATAGTTAATGCTAAAAAAATACTGGGAGCACTGTCCACCAACTCAATCTCAGTCCTCCACCAGCACTGACTGAGGAGATAAGCAAAAATGATGTATCTATCAAAATGGATGTCATAACATATTATGGGCATGCTGCAAGAAGTCTCACCTATTTGCTCAAGCATAATTGCCAATTATTAAAGAAACACATGGTTTTGATTGAAGCTGGGATCCATATTTGACTGAAAATGATAACCTCAGCTGTTACTTTCAAACAAGAGTAGGGCTATGCCCACATACGGGATTGGAGTTGAGCATGTGCAATAGTTCGATATTTTTAATACAGTACAACCCCTGTATCCACAGGCAATACATCCCCAGGCTTTGTGTGGATACACCGAACTGCACTTAATAATGAACTCTTTTGAAACAAAGAACTTGGCCTGAAAATACCATAAAGTTATGCTGGAGAACATAAAAAGTGTTTTGAGAAGAATATTTTATCAGATATGGATAAACTAAACTGATACCAGTCACGTGAGTATGGTGGTCGTAGTACACATTTATTAAACAGTATACAGATGTAATTAAGATTACTTCAGTATTTTATATGAATCTTATACAAACTTTGTCACCTTCAGATCTGTTAGGCTATAAATCCCATCATTCTTAAAAAAATGACACTCCTAGCTGAAAATGATGACAGCTGCAGTCCAAGACATGCAAAGAGCACTAGGTAGAAGAAGAAGCCTCCAAATGTTCTTGAAGTGAAGCTTCCAGCATTCCTTACCATTGACTAGGGCATCTGGGCTTTGCAGTTCAACAACACCTGGAGAGCTTCATGATTTCCATTCTTAGTCTACATGTCACTATCAATTTGTGTAGGTCTCATCCCTAAATATTTATCATGGTCCCTTTCATTTTCTCTCTATTTAATATCAGGTGTTTTATAAAATAGTTTTGGCTGTCTTCCTATGACTGAGTCATTTCCTATATTTGAAAGAGATTGTCGGATGTTCAGTGTCAACCCTCCCTTGGAAATTGCTTCGCAATAGGATGCTGACAGATTATTTATGGATCTGTAATACTGCTTGCCAAGGATTTTTTTCAAATGTGTTCTTAAGGCTGAAATCCTGAACATGCTTACTGGGGAATATGCCCAGCTTGAAACTTACTTATGAGGAAACATTCATAGGATTTCATTCTGACTTCCACTTCCATTCAGAAAGCCCACAGGTCACCCTTTCTTGATCCATTATTGGTCACACTGGGCAAAATCATTCACACATCCAAAAGTTATAAGAGCAAGTGATAAGTTCTCCACTTTTCATAGTTGTTGAGTTTGAGCTTTTTTAAAATTTTAGGACTTGTAGTGGTTGTGTGACTTCAAATCATTTCCAACTTACAGTGACCCTAAGGTGAATTCATCTAAGGCTGAGAGTGTATGACGTATCCAGGATCACCAGGTGGGTTATCATGAATGAGCAGGGATTTGAACCCTGATCTCCAGAACTCCAGTCCAACAACTTTGCATTTCAATCATGTTAATTCACAGTATGCTATGGATATCTTCAAGAAAGATATAAGGAATACAACCATCATCGTTTTCTCAGGAACTTTATAAGGGTTTTGAATCACTTCAGACTGATTATGTGAGTCATCCTTACATCTTTATTTATTTAATTTATATCCCAGTATAAGATTCAAGGTGACCTTTTTGTTTGTTTATTTGTTTATTTATTCCACTCTATTTATCTTTAAGAAAGATCTAAAAACATGGCTTTTCTGATGTGCCTTTGGGGAGTAAATGTAATATAGCACTCTGGTTATTCCCCTTGGATTTTATCCTTTAGACTGCTTCACCATTTTATATCCCTGTTCCCTTATCCCTATGTCTCTCTCTCTCGAGTTTTTAATTAAGTGTTCATGTGGCCTGCCCTGGTTTTCATTGTTTTCTCTGATTTGTGTTGTAATATATATGATGATTTTGCATTGTTATATTGTGTTATGATTTGCTGTTTTATTTTGTTATATTGTATGGTGTCTGGGCATGGCCCCATGTAAGCCGCCCTGAGTCCCCATTGGGGAGATGGTGGCGGGGTATAAATAAAGTTTTATTATTATTATTATTATTATTATTATATGCCACTAAAGGTGGGACCCTCGGTGGATCACAAAGCTAAAATATGATCAGCTAAATATATAAACCACAATTACAAATCATCCGTTTAAATACATGAAAAAGTTTATAAAATATAAAAAGACAACAAGATTATACACTCCATAAAATGGATCTCTGCAGGCAGGTACTCATTAAGAACATGTTTGAACAAAAATGTCTTTGCAAAAGGAAGGCAAAGTGAGGGGCAGTTTAGCCTTCCATGGAAGAGAAATCTGCATAAGTGGAGCAGCCCCTGAGGGGACTGTCCCCCATATCTTCACCAGACATAGAGTCATTGAGTTGGAAGGAAGAGACCACAAGGGCCATCCAGTCCAACTCCTTGACACACTCAAAGCACTCTCTGTAGCCATCCAGCCTCTATTTACAAGCCTTCAGAGAAGGAGACTCCACAACCCTCCAAGGCAGCATGTTCTCCTGTCAAACAGCTCTTACCAAAAGGACATTTAGGTGGAATCTCTTTCCTGTAGATTGAATCCATTGTTCCATGTAGTAGTCCCCAGAGCACCAGAAAACAAGAATGCTCCCTCCTCAACATGCCACTCTTTCAAATATTTATGCACCTCTATCATGTCACCTCTTAACAGAGCCATCCTGAGGTAATTTTCAGGAGTAGGTGACCGGAATTTTGGAGTACCCCCCCCCCCGGATTTGGGCCCCCCCCCAAATAAATTGCTGATAAATACTGCGGCCGGCAGTGGAAGATCCAGCCACCTGTCCGCACGGCCGCCCTCCAACTCTCCCTCACTGTCAGAGGACTCCTCGTCCGCCTCGCCGAACAGCAAGGGAGAGCAGGAGGGCACCCGTGCAGATGGGTGGATAGGCCTTCCGCCGCCGCCGCCTTGACAGTGCCCCCACATGGTTGTGCCACAGGCAACCGCCTAATTCGCCTCATTGTTGGACCGCCTCTGCCTCTTAACTTTGTCTTCTACATGCTAAACATACCTGTGTCCTAAGCTTCTTCTCATAGGGCATTGTTTCCAGTATCCCCTGGACCTAAATAATTACAGACCAGGCTCTAACTTTCTTTTTTGGGGCAAGGTGATTGAGAAAGCAATTGCCCACCAATCCCAGGCATCCTTGGATGACACATACTTCCTGATCCCTTTCAAACTGGCTTCAGATCAGGATATAGAGTTGAGACTGCTATGGTCACCTGTTCTAACCTGCCTTGAGCTGTGAGGAGAGGTGGGTAAGAAATAAAAGGAGGAAGAGGAGGACCAGGAGACAGTAGAGCAGAGGACAAAGAGCTGGAAAAGATAACAATATACAAAGACTTACACATTGAAATTGGACAACTATGGCAAAAGAGAACAACAGTGGTCCCAATAATAATTAGTGTGCTTGGAGGCATTCCAAGAAACCTCAAAAAGCACTAGAAAAGCCTTCATTTGGACAGAACATCAATCCACATGCTGCAGAAGGCAGAACTTCTCAGAACTGCGTACATTCTGCAAAAATACCTCTAATATCCTTGGCTCTTGGGAAGAGCCCAATATTCAGAAACATATCCCAGACATTTGGACCTAATATGCATGTGTGCTGTGCTGTTACGTACAAATAAATCTATCATCACCATCATCATCATCTCCATTTTTAACACTGACAGGGGGGATGTGTCTCTTTTAGTGCTTCTAGATCTCTAAGCAGCGTTCAATACCATCAACCATGGTATCCTTCTGGAATGCCTCTGGAGGTTAGGAATAAGAGCCATTACATTGCAGTGATTTTGGTCATACCTCTCAGTGAGGTTCCAGACGGTAGTGCTTGGGGATAGCTGCTCCTCAAAAAAAGAGCTGTTCTATGGCATCCCACAAGATGCCATTCTATCTCCAATACTTTTTAACATTTACATGGAACCGCTGGGAGAGCTCATCTGGAGGCATGGGGCAGGGTGCTATTAGTATCCTGATGACACCCAAATATATTTCTCCATGCCTTCCAAAACAGCCTCAGCTAAACATAGCATGTCTTCTCTGAATGAATGCTTGGAGGAGGTAATGGGCTGGATGGAGATGTGTCAACCAGCTCTAGATGGGGTTACATTCCCCCTGAAAGACTGTGTTCGCAACTTGGAAGTGCTCCTCGATCATTCAGTTGATATATCAGCTGCACCTTTTCATAGAATTGGAGGACCTACAGATGGTAGTACATACACTGATAACCTTAAGGTTGGACTGTTGAAATGTGTTTCACATTGGCTGCCTCTGTACTAAGTTCAGAAACTCCAATTACAGTAGAGTCTCACTTATCCAAGCCTCACTTATCCAAGCTTCTGGATAATCCAAGCCATTTTTGTAGTCAATGTTTTCAATATATCGTGATATTTTGGTGCTAAATTTGTAAATACAGTAATTACAACATAACATTACTACGTATTGAACTACTTTTTCTATCAAATTTGTTGTAAAACATGATGTTTTGGTGCTTAATTTGTAAAATCATAACCTAATTTGATGTTTAATAGGCTTTTCCTTAATCCCTCCTTATTATCCAAGATATTTGCTTATCCAAGCTTCTGCCGGCCCATTTAGCTTGGATAAGTGAGACTCTACTGTAATTCTAAACATGGCAGCCAGATTAGTTATGGGAACCTGAGTGAGCTTATTACACCATACTAAAGTCACTCCACTTTTTTCCAGTTAGTTTCTGCCAGGGCAAAGAACATAGTGTTGGTTTTAATTGTTAAAGCACTAAATGTTTTTGGCCCAGGATACCTACAGGATCGCCTTCTCCCATACGATCAGCCCCTTAGGACACTGAGGTCCTCTAGGGGGTGTTTACTCCAGCCAGCCAGAATCCGACTGGCAAGTGTCACCCTAATGACTTTTTCATCAGCCACCCCAAGACTGTGGAATGACCTGCCAGGAGAGCTTTGATAGCTAAATCAGCTGTCAAAATTTAAGAGACAGCTAAAGACCTCACTCTTTTGGCAGACCACTTAACTATGAATTTTAAAGTCACATCCTGTGTCTACTGTATTTTAATCTTGATTTTGTGGATAACATTTGAATTGGATCACACGTTGGACACTTCCCAAGTGTCTAGGGCTATGTGATGTATCGGCAAATAATGCATATAGATCCGAGTAGGGTGGCCTTTTGCAGCTGACAGATGGTAATTTTGTCAGCACTGATGGTTTTGATGTGCTGGCCAAAGTCTTTAGGTACTGCATCCAGTGTGCTGATCACCACTGGGACCACCTTTACTGGCTTGTGCAGTATATTATTATTATTATTTTAGTTGCCCTTTTCTGAACATGTTACAGTTTAACAATAGCCTTCTTGAATTGGTATTATCCACAACTGGACATAGTATTCTAGGTGATATCAGACCAAAGCAGAATTGAGTGATACTGTTGCATCCCTTAATCTAGACACTCCTATTGATGCAGCCTAGAATTTCATTGGCTTTTTAAGCTGCTACATGACTCATAGGAGTTCTCAGCAGCAGAGCAGGTTAAACCACTGAGCTGCTGAACTTTATGACCAAAAGGTTGGTGGCTCGAATCCAGGGAGAAGAATGAGCTCCCACTGTTACCCCAGCTTCTGCCAACCTAGCAGTTCAAAAACATGCAAATGTGAGTAGATCAATAGATACTGCTTCGGTGAGAAGGTAACAGCGTTCCATGCAGTCATATTGGCCACATGACCTTGGACAACGCCAGCTCTTTGGCTTAGAAATGGAGATGAGCACCAATCCCCAGAGTTGGTCACGACTAGACTTAATGTCAGGGGAAAACCTTTACCTTTACCTTTGCATGACTCATGTTAAGCTTGTGGTCTAACTAAGACGCCTAAATCTATGACTCCTTGATCACTTTCTCATTTAATAGTAAATAATGAAATTTCATTTCTTTCCTGCCCTATCTCCCCGGGGGACTCAGGGCAGTTTACAACATATAGCGGCAAACATTCAATGCTGTAAAGTGCAGGAAAACAATAAACAATCGTAAACAGATGATAACATTTTAAACATCAAATATCAAATAATAATAAAGCAGGACAATAAATTAAACAAACATAACTAAAATACGCAATTAGACAATACGCATTTAAAGCAAGACTCAATAATTAAAACTATTAATAGTTAAAATGTAAGATTCTTAAAATCAGTATAACAAACTATTTCCAGATTCCAATTCCAATTAGCTTTTGCCAGATGTTTTTACAAGTCCTTCTCTCTATATGCTTGGGTGCATAAAAAGGTTTTAATTTTTTTTACAAGAGAGCAAGGAGGGGGCCATTTTGATCTCCTTTAGGAGGGAATTCCAGAGGCGGGAGGTGACCATGGAAATGGCCCTTTCTCTCGTTCCCACCAGCCATGCTTGAGATAGGGTTGGGACTGAAAGCAGGGCCTCACAGTGCCCGGGCAGGCTCATATGATGAGATGCAGTCAGCCAAATAGTCTGGGCCCGAACTGTTTAGCACTTCAAAGGTAATAACCAGCACTTTGAATTTCGTCCGGTAGCAAATGGACTGTTGTCATAGACTGTTGTCAAGCTAGGTGTGCCATCCAATATCTTTGCATTTTATTTTTTTCTGCCAAGGTTTAGCACCTTACATTTCTCCTTGCTGAAATTCTTTTTTTAAAGTTTTGGCCCAGCATGCCAATTTGTTAAGGTCACGTTGAATTCTGATTCTGTTTTCTGGAATATTAAGAGGACAATGACTGTGGCTGTGATGAAACCAAAACAAAAGTCCTCTCATGAAGATCTTAATACCATGGTAGGTTTTTATAAGGAGACGGAATCTTTCAATAAGCTGGACCTAAGCCATAGAGGGCTTTACAGGTCAGGCCCAGCACTTTCAATTGTGCCTGGAGACAGACTAATAGCCGACGAAGCTGTTTTAACAGGGGAGTTATGAGTTCCCTGAATTTGCTCTCAGTCAGTATTGTGGCTGCAGCCTTTTGGGTCTGCTGAAGTTTCAAATTTCCAAAGACAGCATCACAAAGTATATCCGAATGGGATGTAATCAAGGCATGCGTTTCCACAGCCTGATGTGATTTCCCAAGGAATTGCTGCAGCTGGCGCATTAGTCTTAACTAAGTTTCACCCTGTTCCTATATAATCACTGTTATGGAAAAGATTATTACAAAGGGATTTTATTCACCATTTATAACAATGTCACCTTATCTATAACAATTTACTTGGTACATTTCTCCCCAGTGCAGGACTCAAGGCAGCTTACTAAAATTACAATAGATACACCTAAATGCCCACATCATAGAAAAAAAATGAAAATGTCATTAAACAAGAAAAAGGAAAAGAATAAGGAGAGTTCATGTTTTTTTTTATTTCTGTTATATATATACACAACCTTTCTTGCAACAATCTCAAAGCAGAATACATATTTACTAGGATTTGCTTCCAGGATCCCAAACAGATACCAAAAGGTGTGGATGCTGAAGTCCCATTATATACAATGATGTAGTAAATGATCTCTCTTTTATAAAATGATAAAATCAAGGTTCGCTTTCTAAAAAAAACATTTTCAAGTCATAGACCATGGAATCAATGGATATGGAATCTATGGATAAGTAGGGCCAAGTACACATGGTTTGTTATACCAGGAGGAGGCATGCTCCAGTCCCCCACCCATCCATTTCAGCTGCTTCTGGAGTTCCTGGGGGTTGCTCCATATATGCCATCTGGGGTAACAGGAGGATATTGCCTCACTCTTACTAACCTTTTGGTGTGAGTATATGTTCTGGGCATTTTGAAATGCTTAAAGTCTTGTAAAGTAGGTTAGCTTGCTTGGTATTCATGAGTCCAAGAACATTCATTATAGTTTTATGGCCAAGTGGTGACCCATATCTGCACTTGGCTTTTTAGCCATGGCACCACACTGCTCGTGTGTATGTGTATAACAGTCAAAGAGTAAAACACAAAGAAAAAATAGTAGATTTTTAAAGATATGGGGTATCAGTTTTAATTATTAAGAAAGTAAAAGATAAAAAGAAAGTCCCACCAAGTGACACATGGTAGTCCACATATCTATGGAATACTGAATAGTCCAGGCTTTAAAGATGTTACCCACGATGTTTAATTCCTCCTCCCAAAAGCTACAGCAATTTAAATGGTGCCTTTAATTTTTTTGGCTAAAACTTGAAGGGGATTCATTGCTCTGGGAGCCACCCATGGCTACTTCATGTCCTAGTTTATACATTTAGTCAAGGTAGCATTATGGTAGTGTAGCCACATAGTTGCCCCATAGCTTCCTAGAATATGTCTATGCTATAGAATTAAAGTAGTCTGACACCATTTAACTGTCATGACTCAATGCTATAGAATCATGGAAGTCGTCATTAGGTGAGGCACCAGCATTCCTTGAGAAAGAAGGCTGAAGACCTAGTAAAATTACAACTCTCATGATTCCATAGCATTGAGCCATAGCAGTTAAAGTGGTGTCAAACTGCATTGATCCTACAGTGCAGATGCATCTTTGGATGCAGTTGGAGTTCTTGAGTCTTCATCACTTCTATGGTGCAGGCAATGTCCTGTGTGAAACAGGGGTCTCCAAATGAATATACAATGATGTGGAGAGCAGCTCTGTTTCCCTGACACTCCTCAGGACTAGCTCCACCTTCAAACAGTAGATGATGGGAGGTGGAAACAAGACTCTAAAAAGAGCTGTGTAACTTGTAGCTGACCCTGCTACCTTCAGGTGCATTTGCATCAAAATACATAGCATTTGCAGTGAAGAAAGATCCATCTACCAGTCCAGTTCAATTTTATGACTGGAATGGGGAGACAGACACCATATTGGTTTTTTGCTTCACATATCAAAATGTCTTGAGATGCATCTGAATAGGGAAGAGTGGAAAAGAACCATGTGAACACCTGCATTCATACCATCAGCTGCTTGCGTGGAGGTTGTGGTAGACATGATAAGCTATCAACATGGTGGAGCGGAAATCAATTGCACTATTTCTCCCTCCAAGCTATTTTTATAGCACCTGATAAAAATAAAAACTCTGGTTTAGCTTTCTCATTGTCAAACTGCACTGGTTGTAAAGAAATAGACCATTTTAGCTGATTACTCAGAGTCTTTGTTTATTTTTCTTTGCTGCGTCAAGAGCCATACAAGAAGTTGGGTATCACATCTCTGCTTTAAAAGAGCAGCGCACTTGTTCGCTGCACTGACAAGTCTCCTGCTGAGCTCTCATCTCTGGCAAAGTGCAACGATGTTGTACAAATGAACTACTTGTACAGTAGAGCCTGGGAATCTTTGACAGCGGCGGGGTTCTCTGAGTGTCTCTGCTGAAAGGGAAAACATTCCTAAAATTCACTTCCTGAAAAGTGAGGCTTTTAGGTTAAAAAGCTTCAGTGTCCCCCCCCCACCCCCACCCCAAAGAAAATGTAAGTGAGTCACATGTATAAATTATACATTTCATAACAAGGAAAAAGAGAAAGGTCAAATGCTTAGCTTAGACGGTACTGAAGAACATAAAGAGCTGTACATAATTTGTTTCAATCCATCTATAAAAGTCATGGTACACAGTCTCCAAACAAAGAAAGCCAAGTTGGGTGTGTGAAAATCTTAGCCCAGGTTTTCTGTGACCTGGTGCATTATCTATATGCAACCATATATATTCTTTTCCTAAGCATCCAATGTATTTAGTTATTCCGTGAACCCGTGCAGTATCCATTCAATATAATTGTTCTGAACAAGAAATCACTTCACACACAGATATTTATACAGCGCATAGCATCTTTCAGAAATGTTTACAGTAGAACCTTTGGCTTTCCAGATGTTTCAGAATAGATGGGAAATGTGATATTCTATTCCATTTAAAAATGATGGGAAAATGTGCTTCCTGAATATTAGTAAACTGCAACATGTAGAATCATAATTTTGGCTATTTCAGACATTCCATGAAAAGAACATGTTCATTTTGTTTGTTTGCTTTTTAGCAGCAAACAGCATTTTTTGTGCAGAAGATATTTTAATAATAATAATAAACTTTATCTACCGCTCTGTCTCCTTGAGAGGACTCAGGGCAGTTTCCAACATGTATGCAAAAACAGTCAATTGTCAAAACAACATACAACAACTTGAAACACAGCAAACATAATAAACACATCATAACAAGGCAAAACAATTCAGTTAAAATAGACATAATTACAGTCAGAACATTTAATCGAGGCATCGGGAACCAGTAGTCAGGGCGAGTTGTAGATAAAACTTATGCAACATATCGTAGGGCCAAGAAGTAAATAGTGTACAGAGCAGGGTCTGTTTTGTTGCACACTAAAACTGATCTTGTTCAAAGACTTGCCAGAACCACCAGGTTTTTAGTTCCTTGCGGAAAATGGGCAAAGTAGGGTCCTGTCTAATCTCTCTAGGGAGGGCGTTCCAGAGCCGGGGGGGCACCATTGAGAAGGCCCGCTTCCTCGTCTCCACCCACTCCCCACTCTTGGGACAGCAGTGGGAACGAGAGTAGGGTCTCCCCGGCAGATTTTAAGGCAGTTCATAGGAGGAGATGAACAAAACAAGTTTCTGTGCAGGAAACCTGTTTTGTGAGCAGCCAATGATGTTTTGTGCATCACAAAGACTATGTAGCATTTTTTTAAAACACAGAATAAGTGATGATGTATAAATAGTCTTCAAAAGCCATCTATTCCAAGATTATGCAGCCCCTGCTTAAGGACACCCAGCAAGGGAAGAACTACCAGCCCACAGTCTAGAACAGTGGTTCTCAACCTGTGGGTCCCCAGATGTTTTGACCTTCAATCCCATAAGTCTTAACAGCTGGTAAATTGGCTGGAATTTCTGGGAATTGTAGGCCAAAACTCCTGGGGACCCACAGGTAGAGAACCACCGGTCTAGAACTTGGTGGGAACCTCAGGCCTTCGGCTAAATTCAGTACTCTGGAGTTTCCCAGTTGGCACTGCCACTTTCCCGATGAGATATTACTGTGTGGATATTATTGTGTTCCCAGCCTTTGCATTTTTATCCTTTCTGAAATGTAGAAATGCATCTAAGGTACTCCATCTATTAGGTTTAGCTGTTGTTTGTTGCTGTGTGCCTTGAAGTCATGTATGATTTATGATAACTCTTATCATAAAGTTTTCCTGGCAAGAGTTGTTCAGAGCAGGTTTGCCTTTGCCTTCCTCTGAGGGTAAGGAAGTGTGACTTGCCCAAGGTCACCCAGTGGATTTCCATGGCTGATGACAGATTCAAACTCCAGTCTCCAGAGTCCTAGTCAAGACACAAAGCATCTCACCATGCTGGCTCTAAGTTAAGTTGCTGATATTAAAGCCTTTAAATTAAATTGTGCTGGCCATTGTGTCATCAACGTCACTCCTGTTAGGAAATGCCCCCTGACTTTGAAATTGAATCTGACCCTCAAACTATTGATGGTTCCATTGTTGAATTAATCTTATTGCCAATATATGCCTTTTTCCATTTAGTTAAAATCCGTTCAATTAAAATCCATTAGAGCTACTCATGACCTTAGTGAGATCAAGAAACAAATATTTCCCTTTTTCTGCATTCTGTCATTTGAGGATTCTTAAATATGCTGTGATCTAGTACTGAACTCTTTATGTAACTAAAATGGTACCATCAACAAGCAACTGGTGGTTTCAAGAAGGTTGATGGAATTCCAAAATCTGAAAAAATCCAAAAATGTTTGGAACAGAGAACCTTAAAGAAAAGAAAGAAGCCCAAAACAGTCCAATGAAGATTGGCCACAGAACAATTGCAGACTGTTAGAGAAGGAATGGAGTAGGGTAAGTAACATAGAAATAGAGTATAGTTGGCTGCAATGAGTAAGGGAAATGCACCGCATTGCAACCTTTTGTTACAGATCAACCCACACTCTCCATTTATTTATAAATAAAGTCTAATATGTTTCTTGTTGAGCAAAGGAAAATCAGTTTCTGATTTTAACATTATTATGATTAATCCTATAATTAACCCTAGTTTTATAATGGATTGCAAAACCTATAACAGATTTGTTCAGGCATACACACAAATCACTGTTGATGCAAAGGCAGGTTACTTTGTAAAAGAAACACCTATTGTGTGGGGAGGAATTAACACATAACTCAAGGATGTTCTAGGGTCTCTCATTTGGTGCCAAACGATCTTTGTATAGGGGTTTTAAAAAGGTTTTTGCTCTTTGCATTATTCATTAGCATGTCTGTATTTTATTGAAACTAGCTTAATTTAACTGATGTATTTTCATCTGTCATGTACAGATATTCGATTATGTTATTTTTCATCTGTGTTTGCATACATGGAATTTGAAAAGAAAACAATGGCATGTTTTCAGTTTTAATTAGCAGTCCACTGGAGGTTTAGGGTATAAGTAGCCATTTGGAAATAGGGAAATGTAATTGCTCCACCATCTGGTCAGCTGTAATATTTTATTACAATCATTTGATATTGGATTTATGTTGAAGACTTTCTCCAGAAACCCATTTCTGTTGTTCAAAGAAGAAAGGTCATCTTTATTTAATCCTTCTTTCAAATTTTCAATTTCATTTGTTGTACTGTATATGGTTATTATTAACAGTATATTTCCACACCAACCATCTTGAGTAATCAAGGGACTTATGACAATAGCAAACACATATAGAACAAGAAACAAAATACTTAAAAACAATAATTAAAACACATTAAAACTTCAGTTTAAAAAAGCACACCTTGGGCATTTGGGCATTGAAAAAACATCTAATACTCAAGATTCAGAGTTACTTTCAGCCATTGTCTTCAAAAAGGGTAGGACTCTTTTGGGTCAAGTCTAGTCTCTGTTGGGGGCTTAGTTTCTTTTTCAAAAACCAACTAAAAACCAGCTATATAGGGCTCATCTACAGGGGCAGATCTGGAGCACTTCTGCTTCAGATCATCTCTGGGTTCTATGGAGTTGTTCACATGTTCTGCCCCTGAACTGCAAGTATGGAATCCAGACCGTTCAGTTGGGCCAAACTTGGTCTAGCCTCAATAGATGGTTAACCATACCTGGACTATGTGTTGTTGAAGGCTTTCATGGCCGGAATCACAGCGTTGTTGTGTGTTTTCTGGGCTGTAAAGCCATGTTTCAGAAGAATACTTCTGGAACATAGCCTTGCAGCCCAGAAAACACACAACAACCCCATACCTGGACTATTACTCTCATCACTATGGGAGCCAGCAGAGAGCACCAGAAAGCCACAAGCAAAGATGCCTGTGCAACAAGGAAGAAACATCATCACTTCCTTCTCCATGGTTGTGAGGGTGCCTCTGTTGACATCAGCAAATATATCAGTGCAACCAAGAAGAAAGGGGTCACCCCTTTTCCTGGTTGAGCAGGCATCTTTGTTGATATCAGCAAAGAGACCTGATGACAGCCAAAAGCTATTTGAATAATGTGGCTCTAATCCACCTGCTTTTCACACTCTCTGGACATGGCCCTGATCTATCTACTATTTCATGTGCTGGAGAGTCCAGGAAACAGGGAAACAGCACCTGGCCATGTAGACAATGTACCAGTTCAAATTAGAGCTGATCCTGCTGTGCACATTAACCCTGGAATGTATTACCACTCTGGAGTTTTCTCCAAACTCCAGAGCATTCCCTGACTTCTCCTAACACATGGTAAACTGGATTAATTGATTTCACCTAATGTTACTGATTAAAAATCCCTGGTAGTATCTGGACATCCAGGAGTAACTTTCAATTAAAAAAAAAGGGGGGGGGGGTATAAGCAAGGCAAAATCCAGGGGGAAAAATGGGGGGGGGGGTTAAAACTTTTTTTAGCAAATCATGAAGAGTAGTTCCATAACTCAAAATAATTTAGAAATCAGGCACCTGTCAATAAACTTCAGAGGACACTCAAGACAGATAAACTTCAGGTCAGGATAGATAAAGTGATAGTGAAAGAAGAAGTATTTTTAAGTCAGAGAGCAGCAGGTGACTAAACTCCAAATCTTAGTCTCTGAAGCAGCAGAAAACAAGCCAGCTCCATCTTCAATATGACATCTTATCAAATATTTAAACATGGTGATCATCCCACCTCTTAACATTCTCTTCTCCAACATATTTAGTTCAACAGGAAACTATTGATGCTTAGGGTTGATGCCCCAAATTGTGAAGCAACACCACTACATGCTGTCAGATTGCAACTCACAGCATTTCTCACCATTGGCTATTCTGACGGATGGGAGCTGGAATCCAGCCACCTCTAAAGGGACACACTATTCCCACCCTGTCTTAAGAACTAGCTTTGTTTCTTAAGTAGACAATTCAGCACCTGTGGGCTGCAGCAGAAATTGAGCAGACAGTGTGTGAAACAGTGTTAAGTTTCAAGTGCCTCTTTGCCTACACTTGTAGCTTGTGTATATGTCTGTAATGAAATAAATATATAGATACTCCAAATTTCAAGTGCTATGAATCTCCGAGGACAGGTGCATCGGTCATTTTCTGGTCCATGTACATTTTGCATCTTTTGGTCACGACTCTGCTGTACCCTATCTCATTTTTTAAAAGTCTGAAGCACAATTATTTGGCATCCTTGGTTTCCAATCTCTGTGAAGCAGTAGAGGTAATTTCTCCCTTTCTTAGCATTTTTCATAGCATTTTTAACTCAATTGGATTGGAAATGTATCTAAACTACTCAGGTTTAGAAATATGACTTCAATAAACTTCCTACTGACTGCACTCTCAGTGTTCCTGGTAGCTAAGAAAGCATGTAAGGGGATGCATGGGAGTGGGCAAGGGAGAGAATGAGGAAACTATGTGGAGCAGATGAGTCTCCAATGTCTCCAGGTTTCTGCAGTGGCCAGTAGAGTGCCTTTGCATATTTAAAACTTGTGCGCCAACTGGGCCTGTTCCTTGATATGCCAAATTGGGCCATGGTAGTACATGCCTTAGGACCTTATCCCGTGTGTGAGGAGGGGGAATAGCATCATGTAATTGTGGCATTTAGTCCTGTAGTGTTGCAAATCACTATGTTCCATTATTCATTACTTATTACATGTTGTCTGAATTTGCTGCTTTCTCCATTACTAATCATTTTCATCCTTATCCCACGAGTGAGTGTATTCTCCACCCTCTCCCATTTTTTAAGAAAATATCGGGAGAGATCAAATCCTCACGGCATGAAGATTTGTGTTTTAAAGGTCTAGAAAAATGTCACTATTAAAGACAAAGAAAAATAGTAATTTACTAAAGTAGCAATTTTTTTTTAGTTTTAAAATTTAAGAAAAAAAATACCAAAAAGGATTGAATGGCTGCATTATGGCAGAGTACTGGGGACTCACTGCTGGTTAGGAGGCTGCCCATAGGACAGCCCAGTTGCCCATGTCATCGATTTAATTCAATACAGGCAATTCTGACAGCTCTTATTCCATGTGTTTTTGTCCTTTTGAAATGGAATATCCTGGTTCCTGAGTTCAGAAGACAATCTCAGACAGTCCACTAACCCCTTCCTCTCTCTCTCTCTCTCTCTCTCTCTCTCTCTCTCCCTCTCTCTCTCTCTCTCTCTCTCTCTCTCTCTCTCTCTCTCTCTCTCTTGACTGTTTCTAATGTTTCATTAACGATGCATGGCAGAGCTGAGAAGGAAGTTCCCCTGCATCATGGGAAAAGCTCTGTCATAAATCATACCCTCAATGGATTATGGATTAGAACTGTTTTAAAATGGGTGTGGGGGATAAGGTCCTTAGTTACATCCCATTTGGATTGCCCGTAATGCAGTCTACGTGGGGCTGCTTTTGAAGAATGTTGGAAAACTTTAGCTGGTCCAAAAAACTGCAGTCAGGTTGCTCCACTGGCTTCCAGTTTGTTTCTGGGCACAATTCAAAGTGATGGTTCTGATCTTTAAAGCCCAAGACAGCTTAGATCTAGGCTATTTGGCTGATTGCATCTCCCTGTGTGAACCTGCCCAGGCCCTGAGGTCTCCAGGAGATGCCTTTCTCTCGATCCCACCTCTATCTCAAACTCGGTTGGTGGGAACAAGAGAGCGGGCCTTCTCTCTTAGTGGCTGCCTGTTGACTCTGGAACTCCCTGCTCAGGGAAGCCAGAATGGCCCCCACCCTGCTGTCCCCACCCTGCTGTGACATGATAAAACCTTTTTATTTAGGCAGGCTTTAAAAGAGGATCTAACTCCATTTTAATGTTTATATATTTTAAGTTTTAATTGTATTGTCCTGGTTTTATTATTAGCTGCCTTGAAAGAAAAGCGGGATATAAATTTAAAAATGTGGCCAACTTCTTCTAATCAAACTGGAATATCCAGTCCTCTGGTGTAATTCTGTTTTCAGCTTCCAGTAGAAGTTTACTACAAAGTCATGCTAGAAGACCTTTCTAGAGAAATGTTCTCGAGGTGTTCTCACAGGTTTAAAAAAGACCAATTTCTTTATACACAACTTTTCACTATCATGGGGATCCCGTGCCCCTAACCCCAGTGAATGTGGAGGGCTGGCTGTAGTTACATTATTATAAAGTTGTTGGTTGGGCACTTTTCATCCAATGGCTTTGGCAAATCATTTCATCTAACCCAATAGTCTCTTGGGATCAAGATAGACACTCTAGTAGATTCTGGCAACACGGGTGCCATGGCAGAAATCTATCTTGCAGATTGGTCCAGTAGAGGGCAAACTCCCTCCCTCTTTTCCTCCTCTCCTGCCTCCCCTTTTTCTCTTCTCACACGAGCTCATTATAAGAAGGTTCTTGCAGTTTTGCAGAGCAGTCTCATGCAGATTTCCACAATTACCTGCAGGATTTTGATGACTGTAAATCACTCACCACAGGCTACCAAATGTTTTTTTAAAAAAGCTGAACTCATTGTATGAAATAGCATTGCATTTGGAAAATTACTTGAACATTCCATTTTTATTCCTCATATGAAACCCAAGTCACCTTAAATAATCCTATTTTTCACCCATTGGTCTCCATTTGGAGATTATTTCTTTGCCCATCTTATTTAAAGCTCTATTTCGTACAAAGTAAGAATGCATCATAGCTGATTATATGTTTCAGCTATTGGGAAACGATTCAGAATTCCAAATTGCTATTTCATTGTATCAAACTTTACTTACGATTTCTGTGTATATTCTGAAAGAAATATCCATATTTTTAACACCATGCTAGCAGTAAAACGGTGTTCTTTTAATGGCTTAAATCTAGGCCATCATTCTCACTGGGGATCCCTGGCTTTGATAAAAATGGATGTGGCGTACATCCTTAAAACTCTTATACAGTACTTTCTTTGAAGAATGCTCACTAATTGTTACAATTCATATAAAGGAATGAAATAGCAATTCCTTTGCAGCCGAAGCTACACCGTTGCTTAGCATGGTTTAAGCACAGCAGTGTCTACCACTATCAGTTCTTAAGACGGATTTCGGAGGAGTTTTTTTTAATGTCCTTACCCCAACAGGTGGGGTAATTCAAGACAGCTACTCACTGCCTGTCAATACAAGTGTATTTCTATTAATACCAAGAGGGCTAATCTTTGAATATTTCTGGGCATGCCTGCTACTGTCATCTTAGACATAGACACTATATATACATTCGCTTTTCTGCATGTGTGCTGAGCATAAAACTGCTTTGCTTACTTTAGCAAAATGGTTTCCTTAAAAAAAATTCTTGAAATATATTGGAAATAAAAGATATTCCTGCATGGCAGGAGTTGGACTAGATGGCCCTTATCGTCTCTGCCAATTCTGTGATTCTATATACTTGTCTGGGTTTTGAGACCCTACAAATGCCCCTGAGGACCTCTTCTAGGAAGTTGGAAGGCCTTTCAAAACATTGTTGGAGGTAGCATGGGAAACTATGGGAAGCCAGAATATAAATTTGTCTTTTCACCTTATACCACCAAGAAACAAATGCCATTGGCAAAGAAAAAGAATCCTCTTGCTCAGGACCCAGGCATACATACATATAAACACACACACACAACTAGTGTTTTTCAGGAAATATAGTGGGACCTCTGGAGGGAAGATATAACAATGTACCATGCTGTGAACGCCTATTTCCTTGGGAGGTAGAGAAGGTAAAAACTGTGGGGTATGTTTTATTGTACTGCTCTTTCTATGGTGACTTTTGCCACCATTTTATTAATCCTTTTATACTGAGTTTGACAAGGAGATCTGAAATGTTTTACATTAACTACATCTTGGTTGACCAGTCTTTTGAAATGACAGCCAAGGTAGCTAGTTTTTGTGCAGCAGCAATCACGTATCAGTGCAGGAGGCAGACAGGAGGGAAGCTGGGGAAAGCATTGGGATGAGTGGAAAAACAAACATGCCCCATTCACTCCTGGCAAGGTCTGTCTTCGGGGATGGCCAGCCATCCCACCACCTTGCTCCATCTTCTTCCCACTTTCCCTCACTTCCCCCCGCTTTCTGTCATAAGGAGTCAGGGAACTTCTGAGAACAGAGTCTTCTCTCTGTTGTAGCACTCTGGCAAGACGGATTCCCATGGGTGGCTACCGGAAGTGGCCATGCTCATGGGATGGCCTTTGTGGGACTCTTGTTTCTCCAGCATGCACAAATGGAGAGAAAATGGGGGGGGGGGGGGGAATCCATGTGATGGGATCCTAGGTCTTAAAGGTATTATCATTTTATGCTAGTTTTTTTTATCATGGAATGGCAGTGAAGACAGTTCCCAGTTCTGCTAAGGAGCCAGTCCAATTGTCTTCATAACTCCTAGATCAGTGAACAGCCTCAATTCTGGGCCAGGATTTGGGTTTTCGCTAGCATAGTTTAGCCAGATCAGCCTCATGCAGTGTTTAACCATTACATGGCAGATCCACTTACACACTGAGCTAAGTGGTCAGTGTAGGTGAGGCCTAAAGTAAACAAAAATAAACTTCCCCTCTAGCGGGAAATGAAATTTCACTAGCCATTAAGTAACCAGTCTTCTGTATCACTGACCACTGATATTATGGCTTTCTGCTAACATTAGATATGAGTCGGCTATCGGATCATTGCATCAGCTTGCTTAATACTGATTGTATCAATGCAGTATGCCTTTCACTGCTCACTTGATTATTATTTTCCCCTTATCCCCTTTGTTTTGAATTAGATTGCTGCATGCCTTGAACTAAGTGGTAAGCTTTTTCCCCCATGCCCACATTTGGCTTTGTATTCCCTATAAACACACTTATTTCCATAGCATCCAGATGTCTGGGGCTATTGAAAAACATATAGTAAAATAGTGCTCAGCAGGGACTCAATCTCTGGCTTTTTCCAAGTTAAAGAAAAGGAAGCCTTTCCATTATATCAAAATACTGTATCACAACAACACTTTTCTAAGGAAGCCTTTAGTTCTTCTCTCTTCGTTGGATGCAGGCGCATTCTGGAATTCTGTTATTTCTGAGGCAGTTTCTGCTGCTTGTGGCTATTTTCAGGTTTCTTAGCTCAGCTTTTCAGGTGAAGGTTCTTTTTCTTCTTTTTGTGATCACCACCTGAAATGGGACCATGGAACAATGAATCAGATGAATTCCATTCTTACTGCTACATTGATATTTGTAATTAAAATGTATAGGCCAGATTTGCATAACTGCGCATGTTACATAATAAAGTAAATTATCTCATACCTTTGTTAATAGCGAGGTGTCAAATTCAAGAAGCTATACATGTGTAAGATAAAAAATAATCATAGGTAATCTGTTGAAAATGCTACATTATGATGCTTTGTCATGGCATGTATTTCTTTCTATTGCTTGGGACTATGGATTCAGTAACCATTTTTTCAATCTTCTTTCTGTGATTCTACACATGGCATTGCTTCTGCTTGCTGTGTGTTATAGTTTTATTGTTATTTAGCCTTAAGTTGACTCTGACATGCATAAACTTGTTGAAGGGTTTATAGAGAAGCCAGAATGGTGTGCTGGTTTGAGCATGGACTATGGACCTCATCACATTAAGGGTGAGATTCACCACACCTCATGGCAAATCCAGCAGGACTCAGAGGGGAAAACCCGACATCTCACATCACCAGTCTTCTCCCTCACCCCACCCCACAGCGGGAAGCGTCCACTGTCCGACTTCCCCCCATTCTTGCAAATGCAACACAGGGCGCCTCCTGTGCTGCCACTGGGGTGGCTTACCCACTTCACTCATGGCATGGAGCCCCGCCAGAAGTAGATCAACATGTCACAAATGAAGTGGGAGTGTAATACGACAGGCAATTTTGCCCATCTGATGAGGCCATAGGATTGTGAACACCAGGTTTCAATTTCCCACTTGGCTATGGAAACACATTAGGTGACCTTGGAAAAATAACTCACTTTCAGCCCTAGAAAACACCTTGAAAGGATGGATCTCCATAGGTCAGAAACAACTTGAAGGTACACAACACAACAAAATTTAATTCAAAGGAGATTTGCCATTACCTCCATTCAGCATAACTTCCTGCTATGCAACAATCCACAGTCAAGGTGCTTTCAACAGTTGCCATCCAACCTCAGATTAAAAACCTCCCAAAAAGGAGACTCCAGTACACTTCAAGTTCGTGTATTCCACTGTTCAACATCTCTTAGCATCAGGAAGCTCTTCCTAATGCTTAGGTAGTATTGGTTTTCCTGTTGTTTGAATCTGTTGCTCCATGTCCTATTCCCCACCTACATTTAATGCATTTAATGCAGATTCAAACTAACTTCAAATTGCATTTAAAGAACACACACTTTGAAAGCATGCTGCAATGCACTCGAAGGACTTTAAACAGGCATAAGCAAAGTTGGGGGAAGTTGAAAGGAAGTCGTTGATGAGCATCAGTGCCACATCACAGGGCGAAATTGACTCTGCAGAATATGAATCACTGTGTGGACATCCAAAACACTCTACTGATGCACATATGTGCATTCTAGACAGTCAAATAAAAAAAAAGAATGTATATGCCATGGCTGTCAAACTATGGATAATTTGGATCCTGGAACCAGTTTGAGGCCAGCCTCTGTGATTTCTGTAATCACCATCTGGGCCTCAAAATAGTTCCAGGATTTTTTATGTAATCATCCGCACAGCAAAACCAGTTCCAGAATTTCTTCAATACCAGTTTGAAACTGACCTTGGTGGTTGATGTAGGTGTACCACTAGTCCCTGGAGCAGTAGAAAACAAGCTGGGCCCACCTTCTACATGGCATCCATCATCATCATCATCATCATCATCATCATCATGTTTACATGACTATAATGTCTCTTCTCTTCTTTATTCCAAACATACCCAGCCCCCCAAGCTGTTCCTCACAGGGCATGCTTCCCATACCTTTCGCCATTTCATTTGCCTTCCTTTCAACACTGTCCAGCATGTCAATATCCTTGTTGAATTGTAGTGCCCAGAACTGGACACAGTATTCCATTGATCTAGACATTATTGATTGAGCTTAGAAGCACGTTGGCTTTTAAAACTTTATACTTTTATTAATTGATTTTGTATTGTTTTTCATGTGCATTGACTTGTAAATATCTCATTAGCTGTCTTAAGTCTCATTATCAGGAGAAATTGAAAACATCAACAATAATATCATCATCATCATCATCAACAACAACAACAACAACGACAACGTCATCTCAAGAATGACTCCTCCAATATTAACCTGTGAAAAACCTAATGGTCAGTATCCTACCATCCCTTGAGGTTAGACAGGTGAGTGAGCATGACATGAGCAGTCCAACCATGGAGCTTCCTCCCAAGGGTAAGCAGGCAGGCTCCATCCCTTTTGAGGTTTATGATGGGCAATGAAGGCTGTAGTGTTTTGTGTGACTTGTGCCTCTTAAAATTAGAGGTGTATGCTCTGGTTGTTTAAAAAACAGTTTATCTCATTTTAGAAGTATTGCTGAAGAGGAATGTGAACGTTTTTAAGTGGTTGTTATTTATTTAATGTACTAAAGTGTTGAAGTATTTTTCTCAATTATACATTGTCTTGGGGTCCTTGGTGGGTCAAGAAGCAATAAATAAATGCCTTGAATGAATAAATGACTTAATGTATGGGGTTATTTTTTTTTTGCACTACAATGGTCAAAATTCCCCAGCCATTATGAACAATAGGAAGATTCTTATAATTGTACTCTCCAAATCACTTTTCCAGCGTGTTCTCAAAAGCACTTGTTCATTATTACATTAAAATCTAAAATATGATATTTTGTTTATTTTGAATAACAACTTTTCACTTCCATGAAAATGTTTCAAAGCATGAATTAATGGGTGGATGAATGAATAGGAGTGTGGTGAGAAGGAATTCTTTACAGCAAAGTTAGAATGGAAAAAAAATGATAATAACTATGATGTAAGTACTGTTGCCTTTGTGCTCAGGAATGGTTCCTTATAGACGTTTCCCCGGCTTTGGCTGAATACAGATCACATACTCCTTAGGAATATAATTCCACCAAATGTAAAAAGCACACAGCAGCATCCCCTTTCAAAATTGCCTTTGGTCAACTCCAGGTCTCAGAACAAGGTTATTTACTCTTGTGATCATCTGCCCACATTAGATGCCACATTTGCATATTTAGCTTATTATGAGCCTAAATAAAGTTGCCTTGTGACAGTCATATTGTATCCATTACATATTTCATTTCAAAATCTCATCTCTCCGAAACCCTCTTCAGCATGCTTGAGGCAGAAAAGCAAAAATGAAAGGAATTTTCTATTTAAGTCGAGCACTGACATTCTGTTACACAATTCGATCTTGTCGATATACCTGCTCTCAAAAACACAAGACACTAAACAACAACAACAAAAAATAGTGAACGCATTGAGTCAGCAGTGGCATAGGTGTCTTGAATGCACCCGCCGCTTCTCCCCTCATTCATCAGTGTAATTGTTGTCATGTTATTCCATTTTTTTGATTAGTCTGGTCCTCCAATCTCCGAGCTTTTTTCTGGCCAAACGTTCTTCTGCCAGTTGTCATGGTGACTGAATTGTTAGAGAGGAGAAAAGCTCTGTTGTCTCTCATTGTTCTGTTGTGGTTTAGGTAATGCAGGAGGCATCACAAGTAAAGTGGATGGACCTTTTTTGCTCGACATCATTTCGGAGCATTGAAAACCGCACATGAAAAAGGAGCAAGTAGGCCCCAACCAAAGAAATAACTAAGTTCCTTTTAAAGAAAGAAAGAAAATGCATGTTCTTGTAAAAAAAAAGAGTAAAAACATCAGTAAGGAAATAGCCACAGAGTTAGCATGAGAGCAATTGCTACAGCTTGTGCGTTCAAACGCCAGCAATTTAGCAATTGTATTTAATCAATGCTGTTTCACTTTTTTTCAGTTGCTCCATTCTCTTTACTATTTGATTATTTGAAATGGAAACTCTTGGATTAAAAGCAAGAGAGCATAACTGTTGGAAATATCACATGCTTAATAATTTGTGTTAATGTTTAGCAGTAATTGCAAGACAGTTACTTTTGTTATGCTACTTGAAGAATGAAGGAAATCTCCTTTTTTATTACAGAGGATTTATCTTCCATTTTTTAAAAATCCTAGTGGTAGAAACTTATGTATCTCACGCCTTTCTTTGAAAGTTTATTTCTTTCTCACATTAGTTGAAAGCCAAGGGAAAAGAGATAGAAGCCTTGGGAAGGAAATGAAGATTTCCATCCTCTGTTTAGTGGAATAACAAACGGAAATTTTGCTGTAAGTTTTCAAAATGATTCAATCGTTAGTTAAAAGAGAAATATCACACAAGTTGTGTATAAAATACTTTTCATGAGAAAAGATTGAAAAACTGATCATTCATGAGTGTGGGAAAGGGAGAGATTGAGAAAAACACATTAATACATTTATTTCCAGCCCTTAGATTTTCTTCATTGATAAAGGACATTGTTGCTATCACAATGTCTGCTGTTCTCTGTAGTAGAGAGCTAGAACTTTGACGGGGGTAAAATTGGATTGCTGCTTGCAGTTGAAATGAACACAATGGGATATACTGGTAAGCAAACAAGCATACAGGCAAACCATTGTGTTGTCAGCAGCCATTCTAAATAGTTATCTTGTTTTTTCTTTGCCATGGTAGAATATGTAGCATGACAATATTCCTTTCCTGTTGTCCTACTAGGTACAATGAAACTTAATGGATAGATAGATAGATAGATAGATAGACAGACAGATAGATGGAGATAGATATATTGGTATCAGCTTATCTACAGAAACTTAGTAGCTAGCTACAATTCCAATTTAGGTTTGTACAAACCATAGAAAGACATTAAAGAATCCCACCATATGTGTAACTTTTTAATGTTACTCTAGTAGCGCAGAAGCAAAGGCTATCCTGAGCCAGTACTAATTAGTTCATTTCTGTTCTCACACATGCTCTGTTTTCAAAGCCAATTAGTCCATTTTCCCCCTTGCTTCCTCTCTAAAAGCACTGAATTCTGGGAAGCTATCCCATGCAACAGGGGGGAAGCAAAAGGCCACGAGAGACAAAGGAAAAAAGACACAAAAGGGATGTTCTGGCCATACATTTCTGTTCTGCCTGGTTGAAGTAATTTGTTCCTATGGAGAAAATGTTTGAACTGGCTTCCTAAAACTGGAGCACACTTGAAGGAGTTCTCTAGTTAGAAGGAGTTCAGCTCTACCCATTTTGAACTGGACAGTTGCAAACTCTGTAGAATCAATTAAGTATGATTTAAGATGTAGGTGACTATCCAAAACAAAGGTGCAAGACTCAGGCCCCTTTTACACTGCCATATAATCCAGATGATCAAAGCAGATAATCCACATTATCTGCTTTGAACTGGATTATGAGTCTACACAGAGCCCCGGTGGTGCAGCAGATTAATAATAATAATAATAATAATAATAATAATAATAATAATAATAATAATAATAAAAACTTTATTTATACCCCGCCACCATCTCCCAAGTGGGGACTCGGGGCGGCTAACATGGGGCCATGCCCAAAACAATACAATATAATAAAATATAAAACAGCATATCAAAACATAATTAAAAATAATACAATACATAATAATAAACATCACATCAAGAAATCAAGAAACAGTCAAACAAGAGCAGGCCGCATGAACACAAAGATAAAACCCGGAGTGTGAGGGACAGAGGGGTACTCCAATGTGTACAGGGACATATGAGAGTGGGGCAGTTTAGAGGATAGATGTTTGGGGGGAGTAACACAGAAATATATAACAGAAGTTACTCACCAAAAGCACAGCGGAAGAGCCATGTTTTCAGGTCTTTCCTAAAAGCTAACAAAGTGGGAGCTTGCCTGATTTCAGTAGGCAGTGAGTTCCATAGTCGGGGGGCCACAGCAGAAAAGGCCCTTTCCCTTGTACTCACAAGGCGGGCCTGGGATAACGACAGTGGTGATAAAAGGGCCTCCTTTAAATCACTGAGCTGCTGAACTTGCCAACAGGAAGGTCGGCTGTTTGAATACAGGGAGTAGGGTGAGCTCCCGCTGTAAGGCCCAGCTTCTGCCAACCTAGCAGTTTGAAAACATGCAAATGTGAGTAGATCAATAGGTACCACTCCGGTGGGAAGGAAATGGCACTCCATACAGTCATGCCGGCCACATAACCTTGGAGGTATCTACATACAACGCTGGCTCTTCAGCTTAGAAATGGAGATGAGCACAAACTCCCAGAGTCAGATGCAACTAGATTTAATGTCAGGGAAAACCTTACCCTTTACCTACACTGCCATATAATCCCATTCAAGGCAGATAGAAAGATCTGTTTGGAAGAAATGGAGAAAAACCCAGTTAAATTCTAAACTTCCATCTGTTCCTTCAAGTAATTGTTTGTTAGCCAGGCCCTGGGAGGAGTTTTAGAATAGTGACCTTCAATACAATTAAATTCTTTTGTTTACTGTTACACCTTTTTTGTTGTGAGTTTCCAACTCTGTTCTTGCCAAGAGTAGGGCACCTGAAAGAGTTAGTTCAAGAAACGGAACAGGCTAATTCTTGTTGATCTGTTTATAAGAACTGTCTGTGTTACATTATCTCAGAGGCTGTGTAAGTGGTTCAGTTGTTTGGGATCATAGGCCACCCGTAACATGTTTTACACAATTTTAACTGAAATGAACAGGGCAGTCTTTTGTTGCTATTCTGTGTCTAAGCTTCTGATCATGGCACAAGAAAGATGATGTTTCCTCCACCACCCTCTCCCACCAATAAGTGAATTTTCAACAAGACAATTGCAACAGGTTGTTGCTTCTAATCGTTACAACCTGCTGAAGCTGAACATTTATTTATTTACTTACTTTATTTATATCCCACCTTTCTCCCTGTGGGGACTCAAGGCAACTAATCACACACTTTGGTCACAATTTAAAACAAAATGAATACAAAAATTTTAAAAGCAATTAAATAGCACTATATGGATTTAGGGTAAAATACAGGTATTTTACACCCCCCCCCCCCCAACCGCAATCCCACCCACATGCTTTTCCCATTCCCCCTGCTGGCTCTTAAGGTGAATTGCAGTAAAACTCCATAGTTTCACTGAATACAGAGCAGTTACAGATCCAAAACTCTAAATTATAGACCTGTAACTGCAATACTGAATGCCAGCCATAATCTGTATTCTTTGAATTTCATGTTTGATTAAGCAGGCGCTTAATCAAACATGATTTTGCCCCTCTGAGATTTGAAAAAATATTGTAGTATATGGTGATTTAAAATGTTTTTTTTTAACAATAAATTCCACTAATCCCCAGCTGGCATCACTTGGGAATTCTATACGCAGCCATATAGTCACGAACTGCACATTTTGCCACATCATCATGTGAATATGCACTATAGCCAACCTGAATCTGCAGAATTGCACTGTTCATTTAGTTTGCATTAGATTTGATGACTTGAATTTAGCACTGACCCCAATGAGATTTAAGTAAGCATTACTGTGCACTGGAATGTGGTCTGCATCTATAAAACATTTCATGATGTACGGGCTCATGTGATTCTTGTGCATTTTGTACATCTAGATAGGAATTATTTCTGAATAATGTTGCATAGTGTTGTGATGAGTAAAAATGTTGCTTAGAACATATGGAACAGGTTGAAAGTAAATCTGTAAAAGTCAAATCAAAGTTGCACCTTGTTTGCCATTTTATAAAGAATGCAGTATAATAAACAAATAAATGGGAATAAAACCAGACTTTCCTAAAGTATTAAAATAATTTTTGTAGCATTTTGATATAATAAGTGTATATGTGGCCTTCATAGGTCTCTACTAGTTCTTCATTGTATCAGACAGACACAACAGACTCATTTCTGTGAAAAGAGCTATGAAAAGAAAACTGGGACCAGGACTTATAATGATTTAATCCTTTATATAACCTTCCATAGCTGTAATTTTCTACATTAACATTTAGAAAGGACTGTTGCGCAATAAATAGG
Source organism: Anolis carolinensis (assembly GCF_035594765.1). NCBI lineage: Eukaryota > Metazoa > Chordata > Lepidosauria > Squamata > Anolidae > Anolis > Anolis carolinensis. Next base: position 326,689,301 of record NC_085841.1, on the reverse strand, counting down.
TGGGCATCTTGTCTTAAATATTTATATTCCATAATCAATTTTCCCTCAATTATTCTAGGTGCGGGGGAAGCTTTTTTTTAAAAAAGGAAGAAATTGTTTTCCAATCCCCCACCCACATCCCAGACTTTCATATTTCTAGTTTTGCTCTCCACACCATTGTTTGTCAATTTCCACCAGGTACATTATAGGGGCTTGCTAATCTACTGTTTGTCTTATATGTCTTCGTTGGTACTGCTTAAGAGACAAAGAGATCAAGAGCAAACGAGCCAGAATTAAGGTCATCCTTTAAACCCTTCAGAAAGGAAGACAAGGACTAAATTATTGTTGAAAATTACATAGAGGAAAACCCCAGGATAAGATAATACATTGTGCTTTATTTGCTAAAGCTCGCAGCTGCACTGCATTTACATATTTGTGAAAGGATTACATGAGATCTTCAAGATACAGATTGAAAAGTACTGCTGGGACGCACACGTTCACGTCCCAGTCTACTTTCATGTAACATTAGTCTTTAACCCCGTGCTCACCCCAGACAACCCTATCCTGATTAGTTTGCATCATCTCAATGCTGCCATGTATTTCAGCTGGGTCTTCTAATTTTCTGTATGAGCATTATCTCCCCTTCTCGCCCCTACATTATTTTTCATTTTCCACCTCCTTTAACATAAAACCTGAGGAACAAATCTGTAAAGCTCAATAGCTGGTCCAATGCTTTTAAATTGGCAATTTAAAAGATATCATGAATTATACTCTTCCACTCCATCCTAAGAGATTATGTTGGTGGATACATGTTGTTGTTTTGTGTCTTCACACAGACAAATTGCATTCCTAGTATATGGTTTTCTTGCCAAGGGATGCATTTACACTGTAGAATTAATGCAGTTTGATACCACTTTAACTACCACTGCTCAATGCCATGGAATAATGGGAGTTGCAGTTTTGCAAGATCCTCAGCCTTCTCCAACAAAGAGTGCTGGTCCCTCACCAAACGACAAGTAGTCCTATAGTAAGATACTGTGGCCTTTTATATACACTGGGGCTTGTTTCCAGGGCCCACCTTGGATACCAAAATCCATAGATGTTCAAGTTCCATTATACAGTGTTCCCTCACTTATTGTGTGGGTTACGTTCCAGGACCACCCGCGATAAGTTAAAATCCGCAAAGGCTTCTCCTTAGGAAGGAAGTAGGAGGGAGGGAGGAAGGGAAGAAAGAGGCAGGGGAACATGGTGCCACCTCCTTCTCCTCCTGCTGCCGTTTGGGCTCCTTCTCCGCCCCACCACCCGCACCCAACTGAGACCACCTCCACTGTAAATCGTAAGTTTTTATCTATATATATAAAAGGGTAATGAAATTTCGGCCTAGGACAAAACAACAAAACTACACATCCCAGAAACACTAAACTTGGCAGCACAACCCCTCATCCATGCCTCTACGTTCATACAACAAAAGGAAAAGAAAAATAAAGTCCTAATTAGAGGGAGAGGAATAATTGTTTTTAGCCAATTGCTGCCAGTTAGAAGGCTAAGCTCCGCCCACTTGGTCTCCTACCAACCCACTCAGCCCCGGGGACAGGCAGAGTTAGGTCTCACTTAGGCCTCTTCCCCATTGCCTATAAAATACAGATTATCTGATTTTAACTGGATTATATGACAGTGCAGACTCAAGGCCCTTCCACAGAGCTATATAACCCATTTATAGTCTTATATTATCTGCTTTGCACTGGATTATCTTGACTCCACACTGCCATATAAGCCACTTCAGTGTGCATTTTATACAGCTGTTTAGAAGGGGCCTCATATAATCCAGTTCTAAGCAGATAATATAAGATACTTTATTTCCCATACCACCATACTTCGCCACAGCAACGCGTGGCCGGGCACAGCTAGTGATTTATAAAATTATTTTAGTGTTTATTTTAAAAACACGAAACAACGAGGGCACGAAAAGCTAACCACGAAGTAGCAAGGGAACACTGTATATAATGGCATAGTAAAATAGTGACCATTATATAAAATGGCAAAATTGAGGTTTGCTTTCTGGAATTTTTTTTGCATTTTTTCAAACTGGGATGGTTGAATTTGTGGATACAGACTCTGTAGCTTTGGTGTGCGAAGTGTAATGTGATGTGGCCCAAAGAGAACTAATGTTCATTTGTATCATGCAATCTTGAGCATGAGTTTCAAGAACTCTAAATAGTAGTGTAAGTTACAAAGTTAAAACAACAGTCATGTCGTCTGATGTGTTTCAGAATAGACCTGATAAAGGGGTACATTGGATACTACTATCACTATCTCCTTGCTGTAAAGGAAAAGGGGAAATGGAAAGCTCAAAGATTTCCTTCTTCAGACTGGGAAATCTTCACTGGGAGCTCTTCTATAAATAAAACATAGTAGCTTTTAGCGTAATTCTCAGTGTAAGAACATGCTCCTTTTAGAGCCAACAGTAATGCCACTTCACAAAGGGGATGCTGTCTGAAGAGAGGATCTTGCCGCTCCTTTCCACTTTAAAATCAAGTGCATTGGCTCCACAGTCTCCTCAGCCCCCAGGAGCCTGATGAGTCACGGGTGTGAGTGACTCAGCTTCAGAGATCGGCTAAACCAGAGCTCCATCGGCCACTGTTTGTAGCAAAGGGTCTGATCATCTCTCAGCCTTCATTTCGCCAGACTACCCAACTCTCTAAGCTCATAGGGATGCATGGTTTCTAGATCTTTACCATTTTGGTCTCCCTTCTCTGGACATGTTCCAGCTTAAATTGGTCTCCTCATTGTGATGTCTCTGTGTGTTTCCTGTATACATAAAATGTCACACGAGATGTCCTCAGACATTTTGGCTAATAGCTCTTCCTTAGCAAGTGACAAACCTTCTATATTAATAGACATAATTGTCAGCAATGGTCTTGATAAAGACCTTTGGTGTTCATCCATTTGTGGAGAGATAAAACACATTTAAAATGTTAAATAAATGTTTAAAAACAATGCAATGCTTTTGGGTTTGGAAAGATCAGCCGTTTACAAGAAACGTTGCCCAGGGGACGCCCGACTGGATTTACTCAGTCTTCGAGGAGGCTCTTAAAGCTATGGACAATGCGATTGCTGTTGCCCGCTTTTGGTCCAAAACTATTTAGCTGTTTGTGATTCCTTTATTTTATCACTTTTAAATTTATTTATTATGCAATGGTTTTGACACGAAATAAATAAATAAATAAATAAATAAGCTTAAATTCATAGAACTACAGAGTTGGAAGAGAGCACGTGGGCCATCCAGTCCAACCCTTTGCCATGCAGGAAAAATACAATCCAAGCAACCCTGACAGATGGCCATCCAGCCTCTGTTTAAAAGCCTCCAAAGAAAGAACTTCCACCACACTCCGGTACAATGAGTTCTACTGTGGGAAAGCTCTTACAGTAAGGAAGTTCTTCCGAAAGTTCAGTTGGAATCTCCTTTCTTGTAATTTGAACCCATTGTTCCAAATCCTAGTCTCCAGGGCCGCAAAAAACAAGTCTGCTCTCTCTTCCTTATAACATCCTTTCAAATATTTAAACATGGCTATCATGTCTCCTCTCAATTTTTTTGTTTCTTGCTAAACATATCCAGCTCTTTCAGCTGCTTCTCATAAGAGCCTCCAGTGGCCTAGGGGATAAAAGCCTTGTGACTTGAAGGTTGGGTTGCTGTCCTGAAGGCTGCCAGGTTCGAATCCCACCCGGGGAGAGCACGGATGAGCTTCCTCTATCAGCTCCAGCTCCATGCGGGGACATGAGAGAAGCCTCCCACAAGGATGGTAAAACATCAAAACATCCGGGCGTCCCCTGGGCAACATCCTTGCAGACAGCCAATTCTCTCACTCCAGAAACAACTCCGGTTGCTCCTGACACGAAAAAAAAGCTGCTTCTCATAGGGCATGGTTTTCAGACCTTTGATCATTTTAATCGCCCTCCTCTGGACACCTTCCAACTTGTCAATATCCCTCTTGAACTATGGTGCTCAGAACTGGACACAGTATTCCAGGTGAAGTCTGACTGAAGCAGAATAGCAGGGCACCTTTACTTCCCTTGATCTAAACACTGTATCCCTTTTGATGCAGACCAAAATCTCTTTGGCTCTTTTAGCTGCTGCATCACATTATTGGCTTATGTTCAACCTGTTGTTTACTAAGACTCCAAGATCTTTTTCCCATGGACTGTTGTCAATATTCTTCTTGAACTGTCGTGTCCAGAACTAGATACAGTATTCCTGGTAAGGTTTGATCAAAGCAGAATAGAATGGTACCACAAAATAAAACAAACCCAGTATCTCCCACAAAGACTTGGACTTTTTCAGGTTGCGCTTCTGCAATGCACTTAGGTATAAGTAAATTAAAATAAAGTATCAGGTCATATGTTATCCCAGCAATTGTTTTTCTACCTTTGTGAGCACTGCACAAGGTTTTGTTGAATACAGCTGTGAAGTGAAAAAATAAACAGATTTCAGGGGGACTAAAATACTTTTTGGATTTCAGCTCCCAGACAGAGATCTTATTCCCTTGTTACTTAAATAGATACCATCCTACTTTCACATGACTCCACAGTTGCGCAATGGATATCTAAGCTCACCAGTAATGAGTGCCAGTTGGTTCTCATTCAGGTCAGTCCCAGGTTGTCCTTTCAGTTTGTCTCAATTTTGGGATTACCAGTTGGCACGAGTCCTGGATCTGAGAATGAGAGTTCCTACCCTATATACTCATGTATAAATCTAGAATTTTTTGTCAAAAAATCAATCCAAAAAACCTGTCTGAACTTATCTGCAAGTCAATGTGAGTACTGTTCCTTAACTTTAATTTTTTTAAAAAAACCCAACCACCCCCTTCTCTGAGTAGAGTGATGAAAGGGAAGACCTTAGTCTATTCTGAGAGAACTAAAAGAAGCTCCAATCCCTTCTACTCTCTTTGCTTAAGGTCTTTTTGAGTGCCAGCGTGAAGAAATGGCAGTGGCAGCCATTTTTCAGGCTGTTTCCCTGAAATGGCGTTGGTGCTTTCCCCTCTCCATGGAGTGACACTCGACTTATTCAGGGATCATATCAAAATCCATAATTTTGATCCCAAAACCTACCCTTGCCTATATGGTTTGGTACCCATGTGGTCAGTTCCCGTATCATCCCATAGGATCCCAGAGGTAGGCGGAACCATGTTCTCATCAATCAACAGTTGGGTTGGTTGCTACCTTGATTTGGGACTTCCATTTTCAGTTGTAACCAATAACATTGCAGCTTTTGTTGTTCCAATTATACGTTGCATTGTGTTTTTTCAGAATCGGAGCAGCCCTGCCCTGTAGACACAATGAAGGCATTGCTAGCTAGCTGCTCCAAATAAAAGTTCTCTCTCCCTCGACTCCCAGATGAATTTATCCATCATTTCCCAAAATTCTAACATTACAGTGTGTGTGGCACTGAAATTCATCCATACCTAGAACTCATACATATGCTGAGTTTGCATTCTCTGGGTAACTTTCTTCATTTCTTTGGATTCCTTTATTTCTGAATCAATGGAGGTACAATGTAGAAATTTGGGGCTGAAGGAGAATATAAATTGGGGAAGGATTTTTTTAATAGGGAGCAATGCCCACATTTTGCCCCCCTCTATTGCTAGCTACATACCTACTACTACTTGCTCTGCAAGTGTAATTAATCTAGCAGAAATAGTAACATAGCTGCATACTACTCAGTTAAGCATAATGTGTGGTTATCTTAGTTCTTATGCAATTGAGGAAATGAACAAGAGATTTTTAGAGGGCAGGGAACTATTAGTTTATTGAAAGGGATGTTTCTTATTGGCTGCATTCAACAATGACTTTAACATAAAGAAGGCTTTATCCCCACATCATGTCAATATTGACTGACTCAGCTAACAAGTGGCTTTATACAGCCTTCCTTTTTCCAGTAGAGTCTGCAGCCAATTGCTTTGTGTACCTTCCCGTCTCTTGTACTGAGCCAGTCACTGATAAGGCAGCAGATCAAAGCTCTGATAGAGAAATGCTGGGTAATTTGTGCACAAAAATTGTGTTTAAAAAGTGATAAGAAAACAAAAAGAGGCTTAACATACTTTCACCGCAGTTTGATGAGCAAACAGCTAATTACTTTGACAACAGATATCAAAGTAGCTCCTGATGCCTCCAGTCTGTGATGATGTATAAAATGGAGCAAAATCCAGACCAATGGAGTAAATGATAACATGGTGCCTTTAACCAGAACATATACCAATTTGCCCTTTTCTTCGTGGATCATTTGTTTCATGAACATGAATCAACTAATTTTGGTAGGCATATATATATGGCTTTGGGTAACATAGGGAAGAGTTAACACCCCTGTGATGTTTGTTTTGCTGTCCGTGCCCCTGTTCAGAAGATTTCACCTCACTTTCTGTCCCTGTGATAATTGGAGTTTTAAAAAGTTGGCTTGTTGTGGAAACAAGGATTGGGGATAAAGCTTTAGTGCAGACACCTTTTCACCATGATAACTCTATCAGTATTATCTTCTTCCCATATTTTACTGAATACTCTTCATTGCTGAGAGTCATGAATTTGTTTTATATTTATGCTCTAAAACTCAGATGAATTAATGCAAAAACGTATATACAAACTTATATAAAAGACTAGGGGTTTCCATTTTAATATATTTTATTTGACATGGGTCAAAAACTAATCCGTGTCAACATAATCTGGCTCCTTACATTGAAATTGCTAATCACAGGATGGGGGAGCGTTTGATCTTCCAGATGTTGTTAGACTCCCAAACATTATCAACTCCAGTCAATACTGCCAGTTTTCAGCGACAAGAGGACATATAATCCAAAATATCTGCAGAAACCCAGACCCCATATATACTGCCATTTAACCCAGTACAATGGAGTTAATCTGTATTCAGAACTGGATTATATGGTAGCATAGATGGGGTCCCAGATTGAAGAGGATAAAAAAACAAGAGGTCACATGTTTTAAAATATCATTGATATTACTCATTCATTACTCATAATTAGGGACAAAAGCATTATTTTTAAAAGTAACATAATGACAACAAATATTCACTGTAATCCTTTTTAATACAATGAGCAACATGTAATCTATATTACTCATTTCTGTTGATGCAAAAAATGAATAAGAGACTTTTGGAAAATGAAGTCATGACAACGGATGCTAGAGAACTTTGAAGGGAAGGGGGAAATTATTGTTATTAATTATAGGCTATACCTTAAAGGCATTGCTGTGTTCCTACATGGCAAGAGGTTGGACTGGATGATCCTTGTGACTCTTCCTTGTAGTGGAGGCTCCTTCTTTGGAGGCTTTTAAGCAGAGGTTGGATGGGCATCTATTGGGGGTGCTTTGAATGCAGTTTTCCTGCTTCTTGGCAGGGCGTTGGACTGAATGGCCCACGAGGTCTCTTCCAATTCTATGATTCTGTAATTCCAACTCTATGATTCTATGATCACCTGATCTTGGAATCCAAGCATAGTAAACCCTAGTTAATTCTTGGATGGGAGACTACCAATGAATACGAAATTCTATAGGTCAATGGTTGTCAACCTGTGTGTCCCAGATGTTTTGGCCTTCTACTCCCAGAAATTCTAACAACTGGTAAACTCACTGGGATTTCTGGGAGTGGTAGGCCAAAACACCTGGGGACCCACAGGTTGACAACCACTGCTATAGGTTATATTTCAGAGTAGGTTATACTTCTGAGTATTCCTTGCCTAAGAAAATCCCATGAAATTCATGAGGTTGCCGTAAGTCAATTGGCGATCTGAAGTTGCACAAGCACATATTGTTACAACAACCACATTGTTGTTGGCAGATTGGGGGTAGGGTTTGTTGTTATTGTTCTTTTTTTTTGGTGATTTTATGGTCCTAGTGAAAACTCCTGTACTCAGAAAAAATACATGAAACTGGTAGATCACAATTATAGCAGGATGTTTTTAGATGTTTTTAAAGATGTTTTAAGATGTTTTTAAATTGTTAGATTTTAGCCTGTTCTTGTAAGCCGCCCCGAGCCCTAGGGGAGTGGCGGCATATAAGTTTGAATAATAAATAAATAAATAATAGCAACTCTAGGCAGCATTTATCACACAACTTTATGACTTTCCTGTTGCTGCTTTGCATCAAAATTGTTGGTGGACCACACCTTTTCATTGATTAAAAAATGTGAAAGTGTGAACGTGATTATTTGAAAACTGTCTCAAAAAGAGATTTCTGCAAGATAACAGCAGGGTGGGTGAAGACTCTTCCACACAGCTGAATAAAATCCCACATTTTTCACTTTGAATTGGATTATATGGCAGTGTGGACTCAGATAACCCAGTTCAAAGCAGATATTGTGGGATTTTCCTCCTTGAAATTCTGGGTTATATGGCTGTGTGGAAGGGCCCTGAGACAGCTTGTGGAAAGTTGCTTTTTTGAGTACAGTTTACAGGTTCCACTCTCAGGGAGATTCGGAAAGTTATACCCCAAAAAAGTATATTACTCAAGCCTTGTGTCCAATTTTCCTATAGCTAATAAGTACAGGTCGCTACATCATTTCATTCCCTTGGATTAAATCCTTTCAGAAAAAAAGAAGAAAAAGAATGTAAGTTGAGACAAGATCAATTTAATCAAGATCATTAGGAAATAAAAACAATAGCTTCAGTTTTCTAATCACTGGATCAAAGCATAAGAAATCTGCAAATGCATTTAAGAGGCATGTGCATTTGGTACACATAGTTGATTTTAAAATTATTCTCTCCCCCCCCCCCCTTTCCCAAACCATATTTACACAGTCATTCCAATTCTAGGTAACCAGTGAAACACAAATTCAGATTGCAATCCAGCCACAATGCATGCCAAGCACAAAAGCTTTCTAATGATCTTTGATTAGTTCTTTATTAAATTCATCAACGGAGCAAAGAAAATTTAATAATCTTCACCATTTGTCATCTTTCTGATTAGAGTTTTGATTAGAACTTTAGGCTTTTATTTTCCTCCATTCTATCCATTTGCTATTATAATGCTACTTCCTTCCTTCTGTGTGAGAGGTATGATGGTAGTACAGAGCACATTTCTGATTGGTATTCATCTAGGGATGCACAAGTTAAGAATATAGCTAATGACACTTTTTCAACTTACAAATAGAAGTTTATTTTGGGATATCACTTTATTTAGCATATTTGGAATATTATTTCATGAGAATCCAAATAACCTTTGCAGGTTGTTTCCTGCTCTCAGAAAAAAAAGTCAAATGTATCAAATTTTTAAAAATGAGATTTTATTTCATGCACAGATTCCTTTACACAGGCTGGATCCAAAACTCCAACCCCCTAAGAATCCTGTTACTCACCCTGTGCCTTTTCTGCAATTATTCTTAGGTGGATTGCGCCTAGACAGACAGCCACGAACAAGTTTAAAACAGCAAGAAGAATATGTTTATTGAACACAAAAAAGTATATTGAACTCTAATACCCTGTTCTTTAAGCTTCGCCTTCCCAACCATTGGTAGTTCTCTGTAGCTTCTCAATTTCACAACACTCTATCAAATGAAACTTCTTGATTCCAATTGCAAATGATATCTGTATTAAATGTCTGTGTGGTTGCTTAACTGACAAACTCAGTACAATGTTTTCTATGTATGGCACTAATTGGGCCAAATGTGGGTTCTATGCAGATCTGGAAAATACAATACATTAAGGCTATTTTCTTCAGGTCTAGACACTGAGGCCTTTGGACACTGAACAAAATGTGTTAAGTGAGTTGAAAAGGGTTTTTTGAAAAACCTAATATTACCAGGCAGATGAACGTACCTTGATCAAAGGAGAATTGATCAGGAATGTTCCATTAAAATGCTGAGAACTAGAAAACACAAAACAAAATAAAGGTAATATACAATCAGATTGAGCCCCGGATGGCACAGCGGGTTAAACTGCTGAGCTGCTGAACTTGCCGACCAAAGGTCGGTGGCTTGAATCTGGGGAACAAGGTGAGCGCCTACTGTTAGCCACAGCTTCTGCAAATCTAGCAGTTTGAAAACATGCAAATGTGAGTAGATCAATAGGTACCGCTCTGGTGGGAAGGTAATGGTGCTCCATGCAGTCATGCTGGCCACATGATCCTGGAGGCGTCTACGAACAATGCTGGCTCTTCGGCTTAGAAAGGGAGATGAGCACCAACACCCAGTGTTGGACCCAACTAGATTTAATGTCAAGGGGAAACCTTTACCTTTACTTTTACAATCAGATAAAACAAAATGCATTGGGAAACATCACTTCTGGAGTATGCCCTACTTCAGTCCCAGGTGACAACTTACTGACAACCAGAATACATCCCTTCTGCCTCACTGCATCATAGCTCAATGAAATATAGACACGAGACACTTCTTGTTCCATTAGAATAGCTGGCGTCCAGTTAGTAATGTTAATCTCCTCCTCCCCCCCATTGAAATCCACTACATCCTCAAGCAATCAAACTCAGTCCCCTTAAAACTCCACTCAAAACCTGAGCACAATTGTACTACATGTCCCCACCAAGGATCTTGACGATTGCATTATGTTTGGGGGGGGGGGGGGGGATGTTGCAAAAATCAATACCTGTATAGAATTCCCTTCCTATGGAAACCCAGAGCCTGTTTTTCACAAATGTTGTTATCCATTTTTGGTTGTACTGGTGTAGGTCAAGGTTAGACTTTCAGCATGGGATTTGTCAGTGCTGGCATCATTGGATCACTCTTGAGCTCCTTGTTCTCTGTCAAAACTATTGAGGCCTCTAACTGCTAACAGGAGCCCCCGGTGGTGCAGTGGGTTAAGCCCTCATGCCGGTAGGACTGATGACTTAATGGTTGGGTTGCTGACCTGAAGGTTGCTGGTTCGAATTCAACTCTGGAGAACGCGGATAAGCTCCCTCTATCAACTTCAACTCCATGCGGGGATATGAGAGAAGCCTCCCACAAGGATGGTTAAAAACATCAAAACATCCCGGCTTCCCCTAGGCAACATCCTTGCAGACGGCCAATTCTCTCTCACCAGAAGCGATTTGCAGTTTCTCAAGTCGCTCCTGACATGGAAAAAAAAAGCTGAGTCTGAGAACCACTCGCCATTTTAGCTAGACAGGAAACTACAGGAAAGGAGATTCAACCTGAACAACAGGAAGAATTTCCTCACTGTGAGGGCTGTTCGACAGTGGAACTCTCTCCCCGGGGCTGTGGTGGAGGCTCCTTCCTTGGAGGCTTTTAAGCAGAGGCTGGATGGCCATCTGTCGGGGGTGCTTTGAATGCGATTTCCTGCTTCTTGGCAGGGGGTTGGACTGGATGGCCCATGAGGTCTCTTCCAACTCTACTATTCTATGATTCTATGATTCTATGATCTATCATTTATCTGAGGGATTTAAATAGTGACCTATATTGGAGTCCCTGAGGGCAACCATTTTAATTTTCTTTAATATCCTGGAGCTACACTGTGCTTATGCACATTGTGGATACATGGAAGAAGAATATACTACATTCTGCTCTTTCTGTTGCCTGCTTCTGCTCAGCAATTGCCACCAGCAGATAATCATCTAGAGAACAGGCACTGTTTTAGCAATGGCAATGGACCACCTAACAGCCACTTTGTTGGGTAGTTCCTCAGACCTAAAGCTAGTCCTGGATATTTCAGCAGTATTTAATTGTCTGCAAGGTGTTAACTGGATGTTTTATATGCACTTTTTCTTAGTGGTTTCAAAGCTGAAAGAAGTTGGCTTGAAATACATCAAAGAGTTAAATAAACAGACCCAGTCATTGGAAGGAAACCGGGTTGCAAAATGACTGATAGGATCCACTCTAAGAAGTCAAAGTTTTGCCCCTGCAAGCTGTGTGGTATTGATAAGTGCTTAATTCAGTGTGAAATCAGCTTGTGAGAGGGTAATGGGATTAATCATCTTGTTAAGAAGGAAAAAGTATTGAAATAACTTCATGGTTGACATGGTCAGTTTTCAGATCAGTTCTCCTTTTCACAGATACTTGTTGTAACAGGCAGGGGGTTGACCCCCTAGACATGGAGCTAATTGGTCTTCAAATGTCATTTCATCTAGCAAAGTGGGATAATATACATTTTGTCCTCAATTGCCCAGCCCTAGCATAGAGATGGCATTTCAACTGGCCACTTGTATAAAATCATTTTTGCCATTTTAAAGCATTGTTGGGGAGTATCTTGGTTTCCTCTCAGTAATTCAGATTTAATTCTTACTACCTCTCATTAAACGACTCTGTCTTCTGAATGCAGTCCGAGGCTAGTCTTAACACAACTGGATCTTCCTCTACACATTTAATAAATCAAATTATCATAGGCAAGCCCCCACCCCGGCAGTATTTAGGAAGAGCCTAAAAACTTGGCTCTTCCAACAGGCTTTTGGAGAGTGAATTCCCCATCCCAATGATATACCTTGTATCTACGACCATTTCCTCATCTGTTGCACTTTATCTTGCCCTATCTGTTTATTATAGTCACACAGTCCACCCCACCCCAAGTTGCTCTCCTATTGATGGTAGCACTTGATCAACTACCTTGTTTACAATATTCACTCATTGCACTTTACCCAGTTCGTTTTATCCCCTCTACTTGGGTGCCAAATTCATGTTTTTACTATGATTATCATTTTATATTTTATCATGTTTAGAATGTTAATTTAATTTTTGTGTCTGTATTTTCTGATGTCATTTTGTTTTGGTTTGCTGTTTTACCCAGGCTTGGCCCCATGGAAGCCGTCCCGAGTCCCTTTGGGGAGATGGAGGCGGGGTATAAAAATTATTATTATTATTATTATTATTATTATTATTATTATTATTTCATATGTCATGGACAAAAGCTAAGTAAGTACTTCATTAATGACAGGCAGCATTCTATCTTGGGAGCAAATATGTTAGAATTATATTTATTTGCATACTGTATAAATTACTGTTACTTCACCACCTTGCAATTCAGGGGAAAATCACACCGTAAATTACAAAGTTTAATGTGGTTGCTTTTTTCTGAACTGTGTTTGTGGGTAAAGCTGTACTTTTCACATACAGTTCTCCACTGCACTGTATCGGCATTTCTCATGCATAATAGGGTCACAGCATGCTGACATTGAACAAATAGCTTTCCCAAATTAATCAGTACAGTTGAGTGAAATTTTTGCTTGATTCATCTTTAAACACAAAAATTTGAAAAATTCTTCATATAAGTTTTAAATTCAAAAAACAAATTGAGAATAACACAAAGGTGTATTTTCAATTGGGGAATGTGGCAAAATTTCTCTCACACCTCTTAGATGACACCGGTGGTGGTGATGGGGTGTGTGTGTGGGGGGGGGGGGGGTTGTATTAAAAATGTGACAGGTGCTCTGAGGACCACAAGATGCCTATGAGGCACATTTTCTTTACAATTATTTTAGGATTGAAAGTCATTACCATTTTAAACATTTACTGAATGCTATTTAGATCCGACCAGAAGACACAGCAGCACTAACTCTCACTGTCTTATGGAGCAAGAAACACTAGGACTTGCCATGCTTGTTATGATAGATCATTAAAGGAAAATTAATCTATTTGCTTGCATCTCACTGTTTTGGCTTGGGACTATTGCTTGAAATTGCTTTAACACAGCTTGCCAGATCAGGATAATACATACTGTAAATAAAATAAATACATGATTATAAGTAATAATAATAATTATTATTATTATTATTATTATTATTATTATTTATTTATTTATATTCTGCCCTATCTCCCCGGAGGGACTCAGGGCGGATCCCAAACATAAAAGGCAAATATTCAATGCCTGAACACAACAACAATACCCAAAATAATGAAAATTGACAACCTAACATATAAAAACAAATTATGACTTAAAAACTTGCTTTGAATACGATTTCCTGCTTCTTGGCAGGGGGTTGGACTGGATGACCCATGAGATCTCTTCCAACTCTACTAGTCTATGATTCTATGATTCTATGATTCTATGAATTAAAATAAAAATTTAAAATGCAACCTGTTATATCAGATATAAAAACAAAACATCAAACATCAAACAGAAGCCTTCCCAATTCCTTGGGGGCAAATAGATTGTTCATTGCTCAAGGTGTCTATTGATCTTGTGGGGCAAACAGGGTGTGGATACGGATGGTGGCTATTAATCCAAAGTATTAATCCAGGATGGCAGAATGTTGGATAAGCAAAAATGTTAGATAATAAGGAGGGATTAAGGAAAAGCCTATTAAATGTCAAATTACATTATGTTTTACAACAAATCCACAGAAAAAGTAGTTCAATACATGGTAACATTATGTAGTAATTACTGTATTTATTAATTTAGCACCAAAACATCACAATGTATTGAAAACATTGGCTATAAAAACATTGACTACTAAAAGGCAGACTGCGTTGGATAATCCAGAACATTGGATAAGCGAATGTTGGATAAGCGAGACTCTACTGCATTACCATCTATTCCTCCATGTCAGTATTGCCTGACAGGTATGCCCCATTCCCTCAATTTCTACCAACCCCTTTAATGGCATAGTCCGTGACTGGTTTGTAAGTTACAGGAATATAATTTTTGAACGAACATTAGAAAGAATGTCTTGACATTAATTGCCGTTTAACAATGGAACTATTTGCCTAGAGAGGTAGTATGGTCTCTTTCTCTGGACATCTTCAAAAAAGGGGCAAGAGAGCTGAGGATTCCCTAGCTAGATTCCCAGCACAGAGCTCTATGGTTCTATGATTCTTCTAAGAAAAGGGTAGTTGCTCGATTAGTCTTGTCTTCAATTAATCAGTACATTTAAGAATGAACAGTTGCAGGACTAAGACTGAACATTTAATTGTGTTATACTGCACATGGAAATGCTGCTGTTCGGTGAAACCTTCCAATTCTGCTAAGCTCGCTCTCCTGATTACAATTACTTCAGAGCTGAGGTAAATGTGTCCTAATGTGCTTCTGATACTGTTATTGTGCATTAATTTGTGTCCTATATGTCCTTAAAGAAATATGCATTAACAGCAATCTGTCTTTGCAAAAGGAGAATGATGAGATGCAAAACCTTACAATAACAACTCTGTTTAAATGCATTTGCTTATTTAAAATATTTCCATACAGTCTTCATAAAACTATACCACAGAATGGCTGCATTCACACAATGGTTAAAGTAACCTTTAAAAAACCATTAATTCAACAAAAATTATACATACAACCCTCAGTCTAAAACAATACCCTACAGCAGTGTTTCTCAACCTGTAGGTCAGGACCCCTGGGGGGTAACAAGGGGGGGGGGTTCAGGGGGGTCACCAAAGACCATCGAAAACACATATTTCTGATGGTCTTAAGAACCCAAATACCTCCAGTATTTTCTTTTGCTCATGGGAGTTCTGTGTGGGAAATTTGGCCAAATTCTATCATTGGTGGGATTCAAGGGGATCTTTGATTTTAGGTGAACTATAAATCTCAGCAACTACAACTCCCAAATGTCAAGGTCTATTTTCCCCGAACTCCACCAGTGTTCAAATTTGGGCATATTGAGTATGCGGGCCAAGTCTGGTCCAGATCCATCATTGTTTGGAGTCCACAGTGCTTTCTGGATGTAGGTGAACTGCAACTCCAAAACTCAAGGTCAATGCCCAGCAAACCCTTCCAGCATTTTCTGTTGATCATGGTTCAATCAAGATTGGTTCAATTCCATCATTGGTGGAGTTCAGAATGCTCTTTGATTGTAGGCTAACTATAAATCCTCGCAACTACAACTCCCAAATGACAAAATCAACCCCCCCCCCCCCCACAACCCCACCAGTACTCCAATGTGGCCGTATCAAGTATTTGTGCCAAACTTGGTCCAGTGAATAAAAATATATCCTGCATGTCAGCTCACCACAGCCGCTCCTGAATGAACACACGAGACTCTCTGTGTTATCACCAGAAACTTTTACTGTAGGAAACATGAACATCAAAAAAGCCAAGAATGGGAGGCTCCGGCCAACCATCCTTTATATACCCTCCCCCTCATTTGAAAAGTCTCTTCCCGCTCAGCAAAACCCCGCGCAAATTCCCCGCCAAGTCCAGCAGCCATTTCTTCTCCGAGTCCTGAGCCGCAGGTGTCTTATCAATGTCAGTGACCCTGAAACTCAGAGCCACATCCAGGCTCTAGTAGCAGGGTTCTGACATGGCGTCCTCCTCCCCTTCGTCCTGGAAGGAAAAGATTAAACACAACTATTGTTCTCCGCTGTCCAGAGTTCCTTTATACTTTTTTAACAGGCTGCAATGGAATACCGGGTGTACCTTTCCTAGGTCCTTGGGTAGCCTCAGCTCATAGGTCACTTCGTTTATTCTTTTTGCTACCCTGAACGGCCCTATATAGCGTGGAGCCAATTTTTTAGATGGGAACCCCAATTTCAGGTTTTTTGTGCTCAGCCAAACCAGATCCCCTTCGCCCAATTTGTCCCCCTCTCGGCGCCTACGATCGGCAAAGAGCTTGTACTTCTTTTGTGTTTCCCGCAATGCCTCCACCACGGTCTGCCACCCTTGCTTAATTTTGGCCGGCCATTCCTTGTCGGTCTGGCCCTCTCCTTCCTTCCACTCGGGTAGCCTGGGGAAAGGTGCCACCTCCTGTCCGTATACTATTTCGAATGGGGCATGACCTGTGGCCGAATGTACGGCCCCGTTAAAAGCCATCTCAGCAAACGGTAGAAGGTCCGCCCAATCATCCTGTCTATAATTGGTGTACATCCTCAAGAATTGGCACAGTGTTTGTTGGGTGCGTTCGACTCCCCCGTTGGTTGCGGGATGAAAAGCCGAGCTCAGGTTCCTTTCTGCTCCTAACAGCTGTAAGAATTTTCCCCAAAATTTTGCAGTAAATTGGACTCCCCGGTCGCTAATTATTTTGTCGGGACACCCATGTAGGCGATATACATGCTTCACATACAAATCAGCAAGTTTTTCAGCTGAGGGGAGTTTCGGCAGGGCCACAAAGTGTGCCTGTTTTGAGAATAGGTCCAATATTGTCCAAATGTATCTGTGGCCTCTGCTGGGGGGTAGTTCGCCTACAAAATCCATGGCCACGCATTCCCATGGCCTCATGGGCTCCACCACCTTCTGCAATAGCCCCTGGGGCTTCCCCGGTGGTGTTTTTCCCTCTGCACATAATTCACACTGCGTGACGTACCCCCTGGCGTCTTTCCTCATTCCGGGCCACCAGCATTGTTTGGCCAACAGTTTAATAGTCCTGGTGGGGCCTAGATGACCCGCACCCTTGTTATCGTGGCACTTCCTTAACATTTCTCGTCTTAAACATTCAGGAATATACAATTTCTTATTTACAAACACCAAATCCCCACACAATTCTCCCTTTTCCTTGTTAGTTTGTAACCATTTGTCCATTCCATACGCTCGCTTCAACTCTTCCTCCCATATTTCTCCTCCCCCCGTGGAAATGGCAGTACGTTTGTTTTCTTTGGCCGCTTGTGCTCGAGTTAGTACTGCCAGGCCCCACTGCTTATCTAGGAACAGGCTCCCTTCAGATTCCTGAATTCCTCCCCCGTGCTGAGGCATCCGAGAGAGAGCGTCAGCGAGTATGTTATGTTTCCCCTGGAAGAATCTGAGTCTGAAATCAAAACGGCTGAAATATTGGGCCCATCTAATTTGCTTCGCTGATAGTTTACGAGGGGATCTTAGATACTGTAAATTTCTATGATCAGTCCACACCTCAAACGGTGTTCCACTTCCTTCCAGAAAGTGTCTCCAGCACTCTAGTGCTTTTAGAATCGCTAAGGCTTCTCTCTCCCAAATCGGCCAGTTTTTTTCTGTATCGCTAAACTTTTTTGACAGATAGCCACATGGCTTCAGGTTCCCCCCCTCGTCTTTCTGCAGCAGAACTGCCCCATATGCCCGGTCTGACGCATCGCAATGTAGTACAAAGGCCTTAGACATATCAGGGTGCTGTAGGACAGGTTCCTCAGTAAAACGCTTTTTAAGGGCTTCGAAAGCTTCCTGGCATTCTATTGTCCATGTCAGTTTGGCCCCTGGGGCCTTCACTTTGGCTGTTTCTCCCCTGCCTTTAGTTTTTAACAAATCCGTTAATGGCAAAGTGAGGCGCGCAAAGTCCTTGATAAATGTTCTATAGAAGTTTGCGAACCCTAGGAAGGATTGCAGCTGCTTCCGTGTTTTGGGGGCTTCCCACCCCCTCACGTCTTCCACCTTCGCAGGGTCCATCGCCACTCCCTGGGAGGAAATCCTATACCCCAGAAAGTCTATCTGGTCTTTATTGAACTCGCACTTGGCAAGCTTCGCATACAGTTTCGCTTCCCTCAACTTTTGTAGGACTTCCCTAACTAGTTCTACGTGTTGTTCCTTAGTTCGAGACATTATCAATATGTCATCTAAAAAAATAAAGACTCCCTTGTACAACAATGGATGCAATACTTCGTTGATTAATTGCATGAACGCGGCCCCTCCCCCGCACAAACCGAAGGGGAGCACACGATAATTGAATAATCCGAATGCGCAGGAGAAGGCCGTCTTCCACCTGTCCTCTGGTTTGATCTGCAATTTATGGTAGGCCTCAATTAAGTCCAATTTAGTGAATATCTGTCCTTCCGATAACTGGGCGATCAAGTCCTTCACTAAGGGTAGGGGGTATTTATTTACAGTACTGATTGCATTTAGGCCCCTGTAGTCAATGCAGAGCCTCAGCGTTTGGTCCTTTCTCCGCCTGAACAACACAGGCGCCCCTAGAGGGGAATTTGAAGGCTCTATGAAACCCCTCGCTAGGTTTTTATCAATGTATTTTCTCAGTTCCTCCTTTTCCCTAGCTGACATCGGGTATATTTTTGCCTTGGGAAGCTCTGCTCCTGGGACTAGCTCTATTTTCACTTCAACTCTCCGCTTCGGTGGGAAATTGTCTGCTTCCTTCTCATCAAACACGTCCACAAAATCCCGATACTCTGGGGGTAATTTATCTGCCAGTTCTGCTATTCTGATAGAGTCTTCCTCCCCCCTTTTCCCTGGCTCCCTCTCAACTTCCTGGCTCCCTTCTTCCAAATTCATCCTGAAGATCATGCTCTTATCCTCCCAGTTGATTTGCGGGTTGGCCTGCCCCAGCCACGGCATGCCTAGTATAACATTATAGCTGGCTATTTGTGATATCACAAATGACACCTTTCCTTCCCAACTCCCTATCTTACACTTTACATCTTCGGCACTGTACTTAGCTAACGATCCCGATGCTGTGGATCCGTCCAACTGCGAAAAAGCTATTGGGGATTCTAGGTTCGTTCTTTCGCATCCCAATCCCTCGGCTAATTCAGGGGAGATGATGTTCCTGGAACATCCACAATCCACAAATGCTTTGCAGGTTGCTTGTTTGCTGCCATTTTCAAGCTGAATGGGGACCACTATCATAGCTTTGTCCTGACTTACCAACCCCCCCGAGTGGTGCCTCATCGGTGGTTCTTCCTCGGCGCGTTTTCCTGCCACGGCTCTGGGTTTGGGCTGGCCTCCGCCTTCCCCTTTTCTCTGCCAGCACTCGGCAGCCCTGTGGCCCAACCGGCCGCACACGAAGCAGCCACTCCTGCTGGCGCTCACGTTCCCTGTCGGCTCCGTTCTCCTCCCGGCTGGGGTTGATCCCTCCTTCCGGCTCCCCTCTTTCATCTGCGGCCGCTGCTGTAGCCCTCCTCGGTGCCTCCTCGCCTGGGCCAGCGATGTCTCGACGCGCCCCGCCAGCTGAATCCATCCGCGCAGTGTGTCAGGCTCATCACGATGCACCGCCCAGGAGAGGATCTCCCGCCTGAGACCCTCTTTGAAGAGTTCTATCTTTGTTACTGCAGACCATTCCGGCACCTTTTCCGCGAGGCATTGGAACTCCTCCGCATACTCAGATACCGACCTCTGCCCCTGGGAGACGGTCTTCAACTTCTCCCTCGCCCGGATCTGCTCCAGTGGATCTCGGAAACGGGTCTCCAGGGCCCCCATAAAGCGTCGGAGTGACCCCAGACATGGGTCGCGCCGCGCGTGCAGCTGAACGTACCAGCTGGCCGCTCCCCTCTTCAACACTGCACCAATGGCCCGTATCCGGCTGGATTCCGTTCTAAAAGTGTGAGCATTGTCCTCCATATAGCCCCTCACCGTGGTCAGGAAAAAATCCAGTTCAGAGGACTCTCCCCCAAACTCGATCCTTAGTTCCTCTCGTCTCGGTAGGGGTCCCTGTGGTGGCAATCCCCAATTCTCCGCCCGTCGCAAGCCCCCTTGCGGACCAGTGGGCCCCGCTGCTGCTTCTCTTGGCCCTGTGCCACGCCCGGCATTCGCCAGGGGCACCAGGGTCTCAGCTGGGAGCGTAGCTGGGATTCTCGGAGGTTTTTCCCCTTCGTCGTCACTCTCCTCCACCCGCGTCAGGCTTGTTTGGGTCTTGGGCCGGGCGCCGGGCTCCTTTCGCATTTCCCTTCCCTTCGGTGCTGGGAGGTCTGCAAAGCCCTGGCTGCTTCCCACGCTCACGTCCCACATTGAGCCAGCCCGAAGTTCCCTTCCTCTCTCTGGCTCCGCCAAAAACGCCAGGCGCTCCATCGCCCTCGACATCACTGCCAGGGTGGTCTCCATCGCCGACATCCTCTCCTCCAGAAACACCATCCTTTGTGGGCCTGGGGAAGGTGAACCTTCCTCTCCTCCGGTGCTGTCTCCCCGCACCACTCCACGCCTCTGGGTTACCCCATTTGGCTGGGCATAAGCGGTGGATGACGCCAGGGCCGCCAGCTGGTGGAACTCAGCGTCCGGCTCGGGAGTGGCCCTTTCCGACCTTCCTCCTCCTGCGCCCAAGAGCTCTTCATCCTCCACTTGCATGTTACACCTCACCGCTACAGCGGGATGGTGTCCGTTTTCTTGGCTTAGTGTCAGCTCACCACAGCCGCTCCTGAATGAACACATGAGACTCTCTGTGTTATCACCAGAAACTTTTACTGTAGGAAACATGAACATCAAAAAAGCCAAGAATGGGAGGCTCCGGCCAACCATCCTTTATATACCCTCCCCCTCATTTGAAAAGTCTCTTCCCGCTCAGCAAAACCCCGCGCAAATTCCCCGCCAAGTCCAGCAGCCGTTTCTTCTCCGAGTCCTGAGCCGCAGGTGTCTTATCAATGTCAGTGACCCTGAAACTCAGAGCCACATCCAGGCTCTAGTAGCAGGGTTCTGACACTGCACATCAATTATTTACATTACGATTTATAGCAGTAGCAAAATTACCGTTACGAAGTAGCAACAAAAATAATTTTATGGTTGAGGGTCACCACAACATGAGGAATTGTATTAAAGGGCTGCGGCATTGGGAAGATTGAGAACCATTGCTCTACAGCTACAAAATATGTCAGAGTAAAAGTATGTGTCTCTGTGTTATGCATGCATTAGACAACTTTTGCATGCGTGAATGTGTAGCGTTCCCTAGACCTGGGGTTTCCTTTTCAGAATTTCCTGTCCACGATACAGAGGGACTTTGCCATGGAAACAGGTGGAGATGGGTGGCTCCCATTACAGTAAAGGTGGTCAGTCCACCTACGCTGATATATTATAGTCCTCAAGTGCTTTTGGATTTACTGCATACCTGAAAACACAGATTCAAAGTGCTTTCAGCTGCCTTTTGACAGGAGTTGCAAACTAGTTTGAATTGGGTGTAGGACAATCATCATCATCATCATCATCATCATCATTTAATTACTTATTAATCGCCCTCCATCCATGATGCTCTAGGCGATTTACAAGATGTGGTTCAATGGTGAGCAATTTCAGTTGTGGCTGGGGAGCATCAAGCCTGTACTACAAATCACATTTGATAAAGTGTTATGATGGGAAATCAGGAGTGGTTATTGTTTCTGCTTGTTTCAGCTTGTTTCTGCTACTTAATCCAAATTCCTGGTCTCTGAGACAGCCTGTTCCTCCATTCTTCATGTATGCCCACCTACCTGTTTTGCACCTGGGCTTTGGATGGTAAACCTCAAGGTGCTAGTAAACACAGGAACCAAATATTCTTCCTGAACTTTGACCAGAACTCAGAAAATTTCCTTTTGAGTTAAACTACCCACCCACACCCCTAAGCTGGAGAAAATCCTTAAACTGTAGTCTCCCAAAGTAATTTTTTCTAATTCTCTGCCAATTTGAGTAATCCACAGCCTTCTGTGCTGAGCTTCTACTTTACACTTCCTAAGTAGCAGTGTGGAAACAAATCTGGTTCACAACCGCAAGCCACTTCAAATTTTCTTTCTTCTTCCTCTTCCTCCTTTCCTCTTCCCACCCCATCTCTTTTTTTAAAAAATAAAATGAACTAATAACAGTTTTACCTGAGGTGGTAGTTCATCTATTTGATATTGATTGATTGAATGCATTTTAATCCTGGTCTTTGTTCCTTCCCACCCATCGCAACAAACTATGAGGTGGGTTAGATCAGGGCTTCTTAAACTTTTTCTACTCATGATCCATTTCTGCCCAAGACATTTTTACATGACCCCAGATATACAGGTATATAAAATAGGTATAAAAACTAAACTTTTACTGATAATTAATCGGCCTTTGCAAAACTTGATAAACAGTCTAATATTCCTTTTTATGAAGTACAGCTGAAGAAATTTAGCAACACTGCACATTGTTGTTAAACAGATCGATGTAAATGTCTTAAACAGCCACTAGGTGGCATTCAGAAACATTTTATTGTTGACAAATTTTTTGCAACCCCAACATTGAGCTGGGAAGATCCCATTTGGTGTTCGGAGCCACAATTCAAGAAGCAGTGAGTTAGATTGAGGAAAGATAATTGGCCCAATATTATCCAGTTATCCAGGGATTTGTTTCCAACTGATGTCACTTAATGTATTGTCGAAGGCTTTCTTGGCCAGAATCACAGGGTTGTTGTGTGTTTTCCGGCTGTAAGGCCATGTTCCAGAAGCATTCTCTCCTGATGTTTCGCCCACATCTATGGTAAGCCTCCTCAGAGGTTCAAATCCTGGGAGCGGAATGAGCGCCTGCTGTTAGCCCCAGCTCCTGCCAACCTAGCAGTTCAAAAACATGCAAATGTGAGTAGATCAATAGGTCCGCCGGGAAGGTAACGGCGCTCCATGCAGTCATGCCAGCCACATGACCTTGGAGGTGTCTACGGACAACGTCGGCTCTTTGGCTTAGAAATGGAGATGAGCACCAACCCCCAGAGTCGGTCACAACTGGACTTAATGTCAGGGGAAAACCTTTACCTATATATACGTGTGTGTGTGTGTGCGTGTGTGTGTGTGCGTCACTTAATTTTTGGTGTGGATTCTGTGTTTAATTTTCCAGAAGTAGCATTGGATATACATCTTCTCATGGCCTTCTTATAAAACCAAAATGCTTTTCTGGCC
Source organism: Anolis carolinensis (assembly GCF_035594765.1). Taxonomy (NCBI): domain Eukaryota; kingdom Metazoa; phylum Chordata; class Lepidosauria; order Squamata; family Anolidae; genus Anolis; species Anolis carolinensis. The sequence continues at coordinate 326,665,945 of NC_085841.1, read as the reverse complement.
ATACATTAATGGAAAATCTGCATGCCAAACAACAGAAAAATGATAGAAATATACAAGAGGGTGGAAAACATAATAAAGAAACCTATAATAGTTGTACAAAGATTTTGCATACATTCACTTCTTCCTTCAAAGTTAAAGCCTTTTCCATTACAAATTGTCATTTTGCATGTTTGATCCTTTCCTTTAAATAACATTTTAAAACTGCATTTCGTTATTCTTCATGTCTCAGATTGATGCGACCATTAACTTCAGCAGTCATATTATTAGAGAAATGGATTGTATTTCTTTGTAATCTTCTACATGCATCTACAAATTGTGTTACTTTAAAGGTCAAGATAAGTCTTTTGTACCATAATGAGAGTAATGACGAATAATGGTACTTGTGTTCAGAAATTAGGCCTTGTCCATAAATATCCTTTTACACAGATGCTCAGTGGAAATCTATTAAATATTAGCAGTCATCTGGGAAACTGGGCACAAAACAACCTTAAGGAGGTAGATTAATTGTAGGACTGTTTGGGTATCACAGTGAGGTTAATGCATCATGCTTTGCTGAAGCTGAATTGGGGGAAATTTATTAACTCACAATGTTACATGAGAAAAGGTAAGTGAAGTTGTTGAGATTAGATGTGAAGCCTGATCACCTAACAGTAAACATGAATTCATTAGATCTGATAAAACTTTATTTGGAAAGAATGTGGCCAAGATTCCAATTAACTTTTAGTGCTTTAGCTTTTACCTGCATAGGTTAAAAAAGAAATAAAGAAATGTTGCAAGAAAATGGTAAATTGATTTCCTGGTGTGTGTGTTTTTAGTGATTTATTTTTGAAACTCTTTAATAAATGTGCTAAAGCTGCTTAAATCTGAGGAGTTTCACTGAGAAAGCTTTCCCCCTCAGAGCCATTTTCTCAATTTAAATTGCCCGTCTCAATACAGTACGACCCCATTTTCTATGGGTTCAGTATCCACATTTTCAGTTATCTACAAATTGAGCCGCAATGGGTTAAACCCTTGTACTGGCTGGACTGCTGACCTGAAGGTCGGGCTGCTGACCTGAAGGTTGCCCGTTCAAATCCGCGAGATGGGGTGAGCTTCCCTCTTCAGCTCTAGCTTGCGGGGACATGAGAGAAGCCTCTCAGCAGTATGGTAACACATCCGGGCATCCCCTGAACAACGTCTCTGTAGATGGCCAATTCTCTCACAGCAGAAGCAACTTGCAGTATGTTTTCAAGTCGCTTCTGACACTATAAAAAAGTTATCTGCAAGATTTTCCTCCTGGAAGATTTTCTTCCTGGAACTGTTGTGGGCATCTTCCAGTGCTATTGTGGGCTAAGCATACCATAGAATAGCACTGGAGGACTTAGAGAAATCTATAAATGCAAGCATCTGTGGGTCTCTCTGAATTCTCCAATGCTATTCTATGGAATGCTTTTGGCCACAGTATAGTCAAAATAAGGTTTGCTATTATCTGTGATTTCAGGTATCTGCAGGGAGTCTTGAAATGTATCCCCAGTGGATACAGGAGTTGTACCATGTGTGTGTCCCGTCCCGTCCCCCCTCCCCAATAAGCCAGATAACTGTGTAAAACAGTGAAAATGCAAAGATTACTAACACCAGTGATCATTTTAAGTGTGGTCATTGAACAAAGTATGTAGGAGGTGACACAAACATCCTAGTGCAAATAAACAGATGTATAGTATGTGCAGACAAAACCCATTTTCTTAATCCCATGCCCCATCTACACTGTCATATAAAATCCAGATTATCTGCTTTAAGATGAATTATATGAGTCTATACTGCCATATAATCCAGTTCAAAGCAGATAATCCAGATTTTATAAGGCAGTGTAGATGTGAGCCCCGGTTACAAAAGAGAGAGTTTAAGCTCTTCGTGTTGTCGAAGGTTTTCATAGAATCATAGAATTATAGAATAGTAGAGTTGGAAGAGACCTCATGGGCCATCTAGTCCAACCCCCCGCTAAGAAGCAGGAAATCGCATTCAAAGCATCCCTGACAGATGGCCATCCAGCCTCTGCTTAAAAGCCTCCAAAGAAGGAGATTCCACCACAGTCCGGGGCAGAGAGTTCCACTGCTGAACAGCTCTCACAGTGAGGAAGTTCTTCCTGATGTTCAGGTGGAATCTCCTTTCCTGTAGTTTGAAGCCATTGTTCCTGTCCTAGTTCATGGCCGGAATCACAGGGTTGTTGTGTGTTTTCCCGGCTGTATAGCCATGTTCCAGAAGCATTCCATCCTGATGATTCGCCCACATCTATGGCAGGCATCCTCAGAGGTTGTGAGGTATATTGGAAAAAACTAAGCAAGGAATGTTTATATATGTGTGGAAGGTCCAGGGTGGGAGAAGGAACTCTTGTCTGTTGGAGGCCAATGTGAATGTTGTCATTAATCACCTTGATTAGCATTAATGGCCTTGCCAGATTTATGTCTTGGTTTCTTCCTGTCTGGGAGAATCTTTGGTTCAGAGGTGTTAGCTGCCCCTGATTGATTCATGTCTGGAATTCCTCTATTTTCAGTGTTGTTCCTTATTTACTGTTCTGATTTTAGAGGGTTTTTTTTAATACTGGTTTAATCTTTTCTGTTGTGGATCCATGCTTGTGGATTTCAATAGCTTCTCTGTGTAGTCTAACATGATAGTTGTTAGAGTAGTCCAGAATTTCTGTGTTCTCAAATAATATACTGTGTCCAGGTTGGATCATCAAGTGCTCTGCTATGGCTGACTTCTCTGGTTGAGTTAGTCTGCAGTGCCTTTCATGTTCCTTGATTCATGTTTGGGCACTGCGTTTGGTGGTCCAAACCACGGAGAAGAAGAACTCAACAAGTTCCTGGACCACCTCAACAGCATCCACCCAAACATTCAATTCACCATGGGGGGAAAAACAAACAAAAAGTGCCATTTCTAGATGTTCTAGTCATCTGCAAACCCAATCAACAATTGGGCCACACAGTTTACAGAAAACCTACACACATGGATAGATAATAAATACTCTAACCATCACCCAAGTAAAAAAAAAGAAAGAAAAGAAACACAATCAAAGCCCTGACAGGCCATGGGCAAAGAATCTGCAAACTTCACCTCCTCCAAAGTGAACTAGACCACCTAAACTGGGCTCTACAGGCCAATGGATATTCCACCACAGTTATCAGAAGAGCTGTAAGCCATGAGAGTAAAGACAAAGATCCACCCAAAGGAAAAGTGTTCTTGCCCTACATCAAGGGAACCACTGACCGCGTAAGGAAGCTGATGAAGAAGCACAACCTATAAACTATCTACAGACCCACTAAGAAAATCCAACAAATGCTACATTCAGCGAAGGACAAGAGGGATCCTCTCACCTCTGCAGGAGTCTACTGTATAGCATGCAGCTGTGGACAAGTCTATGTAGGGTCCACCAAACACAGCATGAAACATTAGGAGAGAATGCTTCTGGAACATGGCCATACAGCCCGGAAAACACACAAAAACCCTTTAAGCTCTTTATTAGTTCTTGTTGGGGAAATCGTAATCAGAAGGAAAGGAGAGGAAAGAAATGTGAAAATTTGGTGAAATAGATTGCAGAGTTATTTATTTATTTATTTTGTGTCAAAAGCATTGCATAATAAATAAGTTTAAAAAGTGATAAAATAAAGGAAACACAAACAGCTAAACAGTTTTGGACCAAAAGCGGGCAACAGCAATCGCATTGTCCGTAGCTTTAAACAACTCCTCCTTCGTGCATGAGCCAGGGCATTGTGGGCAAGCATACATATGAGGAGTTGTTTTTTCAGCTCCACAGTCACACAAGGTGGAGGATTCCTCCAGGTAGAGTACACCTTTGTTGATGTCTCTAAACTTCTTGTTATTTTGCTGTGAGAGACTAACATAGACAACTTCCAGCAGTGTAGTTTGAGAGGGGGCATGCCCAGGCCCGGCCCAACACGGGACGCTAGCCACGCCCCCGCGTTGGGCGCCATGTTCCCAGGGGCGCTATCGAGCCCCTGGGAGGCGTGGCCACACTTGGCCCCGCCTCCGGCGCCCTGGCCCTGCCTCCCGTGCTGTGGGAGGCGTGGCCGCGCAACGCGGGAGGCATGGTCAAGTCTGGCCCCGCCTCCTGCGGCGCCTGCCATAGGGACAGGGTGGCTGCCGTGGGAGGCGGGGCCGGCCACGCCTCCCGCAGCGCACGCCCGCTGCAGCTTGGCTGGGACAGGGTGACCGCCACGGGAGGCGTGGCCAGCCCCGCTTCCCGCGGCGGGTACCCTGTCCCAACTAGACTGTGGCGGGAGTCCAGTCCTTCCAGGCCACGGCTGGACCTTCACCGTGGCCTGGAAGGACCGGATTCCCGCTGCAGCCTGCCTGGGCCAGGGTGTGCGGGGTGGGAGGCGTGGCTAGCTCTGGCCTTGCCTCCTGCCGCGCGCACCTAGGCCAAGCCGCCCACACCATGGGGGGCGGGGTCAGGGTGCCCCAGACCTGGCCCCGCCTCCCGCGCTGCCCCACGCTGTGGGGGCGGGGTCAGGGCGCCCGCGCGTGGTGTGGGAGGCGGGGCCAGATCTGACCACGCCTCCCGCGGCGCGGTGGGGTGCGCAAAAATTTTTTTGCATACCCCTGAAGATTCCCTTGGGCCGGTCCTGGGCATGCCACTAAATAAGAATACTCTATCCTCTGCACATGCACTTTTTACTTCATGACCCAAATTTCTAGCATTGCAGTAACTTAAGACTTCAGTTGAGCATTTAAAAATAAAAGTTAGACATCCAAAAAAGGGGCTGGAAAAGTAACCAAGAGTGTAAAAGCAGCAAATATAAAAGTTCAAAGTGTGAACCATTTTCAGTGCTTCACATTTTACAATGCCAGGAATTTGGGACCTAAAGGAAAATTTCATTAAGGAAAGCAGACTCTCTATATGAGGGACACACACACACACAGCAATATCTCTCCATTCTCACCTGGGAGAAAAGAGACATGGGGGAAGTTATTACTTCTGGGTCTAAAAAGTAAATGCACTTGCTTGCAAGAGGGACCAGCTACTAAACCTGTCTGCTTTCTAGAATGAAGCTGTTCTATTACTCTCCATCAGGAGAGTCAACATGGTTTATATAATAATGTCACCTTGGCATGAGCTTGTTCCAAATCAAAAAGTAATTTCCTCCAATTTTAGTGGCACATAAAAGCCCTTTGTTGTAGCATTTATGCAGAAGCTACTGAAATTAGCCTTTAGCATTTATGCTTACTCTAAATGTAGCTCCTTTGGAGTTAGTGAATGGCTCATTTAATACCCCTATTTTTCTCTAATAACTCTGCCATTCAGAAGATCACAGTTCCCATAAGTAATACTCAGTTCTATGGGTCACCTACATTGAATACTTGAGCTCTATATGTCACATGGGACTGCTAGGTTCACTGAAGACTGCAATACTACTCAAGACTTGTTTTCTGCTTTTTTCCAGCCTTGTCACTCTACTCAACTACCATGCAGTGACTGAGTGACCAAGATAAACAGGGGTCAAGGTTCATGTGTCTTAGATCTAGGCATGTCCCATCCAGATAAAATAACAGTTAAAAGAAATGTAAAATCTCAGGTGAAATTTCTAGGGCAACACTTCCCAACTTTTCTGTAATAATGGACATCAACTTTCAATGTTACACTGGTTTCCAAGCTCAAAGCTCCAATGAGTGAAATAATACTTTAAACATTACCATCTTTAAAAAGTAGCCAGCCTCGGTCATTCATTATGAAGATGGAAATGGGTAGTTCCTTATCCATGGATTCGCTAGCCATGGTTTCATTTACCCAAAATCTAAAAAAAAAATCCCCTCTTTGAATGTTTGTGCGTCTAGTTCCTTGACTATGATACTATGGTATTCTTCAGTCTAAATATAACCACAATTTATGTTCTAGAGGTCATTTTGTAAATCACTTATTTTTTCCATCATTTTTATTACTTTTTAGATTAGAATGCAAAATCTTCAGGATTGATAGAAGAATGCCATAATTCCTTTTTAAAAAGAAATCTTGTCAAACACCTCTAATTAGAAGGCTTGCCAATCATACATTGCCCACAATTTATCTTTGAGAGATCCACAGTAGGTGCCCAGATTGTGGAGCTGTGGACTCTGGGAAGCCAAACGTTTTGCTTTTTCTGATGAGCGAACACTGCAGCAGAGAAGCAGTAGTAGGCAGATCTCTGGAGCCTGCCAAATACATTGCTTTGAGGTGTGGCTTCCATGTCCGCTTCATTCACAATGGTTGGCCCAGAGCAGGGCACATGGTGTGAAGCAATGGAAGAATGAGGCTGGTGGTAGAACAGCAGGAAGATCAAAGTAGTAGGGACAGGTGGGCAATACGCATCCTCCTGCCCTCAGGTAGTCAGGTGTCTCACTGTTTCGCATTCCATTGTAGCAAAGTTAGATGGGATTTATGCTGCAGCTTCCTTACGCTGGTCCTCCTTGTGCCTGCAAATCACCCCTTAGAAACCGGGGGGATGCTGACATGGGGGGAAACGATAATGCGGCATTTTCCTATGGAGTTTCTCACATTACCCTACAATATTGGAAAGATTCAAGCTACATTGGCTTCAACATTTCTAGTGTAACACAAGAAGGAGTCCACAGCAAAGATATACGCTGGCTCAGTAGCCACAGTTTTTACATTTCAGATCTTTAGTGTATGGCCATATGTTTTACCAGCAGTAGTCAATCAACTAATAAATCCATATTTATGTATGTAAAACATTTACAGGTTAAAAACCAAGCAGATTTCAAGAAGAAAAGCACTAATATTCAGGAAAGGCCCCAAACCATAAGCACTTCACCCATGTCAGAAAATTATACCGTAGTTGTAATAAGCTTAAAAACTAATAACTTGCTATCCTTTCCTGACAACCAAAAATCTGCTAGGGCGGTTCTGGTTACCTGTGAAGACTGAAGACAAGCATGGTAGATACAAAGTGTTACTTTTTAAAAGGAACTACAGTAGTTTATTTAGTCATTATTCTGATCACTCATCAGTGCATTACTTGCTACTGTAGTCCAGTAGCAAGTAAAAAATTGGCCAGGTAGGCCTATCGAAATAGATGGGTCTTCAATTGTGTCTTCAATTCCAACAATTGATCTAGTTGTTGGAGCTTTTCTGGCAGATCATTTCACAGTCTTGGGGCAGATGATCAAAAGGTCCTCTGGGTAATGGTTGCCAGTTGGTTCTGGCAGGCTGTAGTAGATGCCCCCAGAGGACCAAAGTATGTGGGGTAGACTGAACAAGAGAAGGTGGTGCTATAGGGAACCTGGACTCAAACCATTTAGGGCAGTTAGATAACCTGTTCTTGAGCTATTGAAAGGTAGTGAATTAAAGCCATGGCATTAAAGACAAATGTTGCTCTAATCAGATTTGTTGCTGTAGAAAGCAACTTGTTGTCAGAGTAATTCATTAAACTAAACTGTACCTCAGCTCAAAATGGGTCAAAGTGTCAAAGACTTCAAAAACTTTCAAGAAGCCTGATCCTTCCAAGGACACTCACCCATTGACATTTAAGAACTGGGCTCGATGGCGTTTGCAATGCTTAGCAACAGAGCTTGGAACATTTTTGGGTTCTAGCTCCCACAGTCCCCCAGATGGAAAAGCCACTGGTTGGGGGATTGTAACATTTTCAGCCTTTGGTCAACAGTGGTGCACTTTCAATATTGCTTAATGCCAGCTCTCATGTGGTCTTCCTTGGCAATTTTATTTCTCTTGTCGAGAGTGAGCTGGACAGATAATGTAAAGTCAAAATCAAGATGCTAATACAAATGTAAAGACTCTCAAAAGCCTAAAGAGAAGGAGGCCCAAACCTCTAGAACTACACTGCAATAGTAATCTGTAAGGGTTTGTTTTAGTAGTATAAAAATAATTATGGGATCAGATAGAATACAATTCCCAAGTGCAGGGCAAGATAGCACCTCACAAATCACTGTCATGAAGCAAAGGCTAGTAAATTTGCATGTGAAAAGACTGGGGAACAGCATTTATGAAGAACTGTGAAATTACGCCTGTATTTATTATTATAATTTTGTGTCATCCCCATCTCATTTCAGCATGACCTGTAAGAATAGATTAAATTAGTGTCATTTTCTTCTCTTGTTAACATCTTTATCACAAGAGCAAGCTGTCAGGATTTTAGTGTCAAAAAATAGTCTGGGAATTACTGAAGGCAATCGTTAGACTATTTCCATATGGCTCACATTGATTGGCTACGACAATCTCGTTTCCGCTTCCTTACAGATGTGCAGGTGCTATATAGGGTAACAATCAATGTTTTAAAAAAAACCTTCAAATGTATAGGAAATGTGAAAAATGTTACTGTTTTAATCTGTAAGGGAGGGATGAGAAGGTGGAAGTATAAAAAGAAAATAGCTTAAGGAAGAAATGGTAGAGTTAGAGCAGATATGCATGTCTGTCATATTTATTATTATTATTATTATTATTATTATTATTATTATTATTATTATTATTATTATCAACACAATGACGTTGTATGGCACAGCAAACAAGATAGACATGCTGGATTTCGTTTCGCAAAACCACAAGTCGAACACTTCCCAAGTGTCTAGGACTGTGTGATGTATTTTCTGATGATGTGTGCAGATCCCAGTAGGGTGGCCTTTTGCAGTTGGCAGATGGTGATTTTGTCAATGTCTATTGTTTCCAAATGCCGGGTGAGATCTTTTGGCACAGCACCCAGTGTGCCCATCACCACCGGGACCACCTGTACTGGTTTCTGCCAGAGTCTTTGAAGTTCAATCTTGAGGTCCTGATAGCGGCTGAGTTTTTCCTGTTGTTTTTCATCTATGCGACTGTCACCTGGGATGGCAACATCAATGATCCAAACCTTGTTCTTTTCCACAACTGTGATGTCTGGTGTGTTGTGTTCCAGAACTTTGTCAGTCTGGATTCGGAAGTCCCACAGTATCTTTGCATGTTCATTTTCCAATACTTTTGCAGGTTTGTGATCCCACCAGTTCTTTGCTGCTGGGAGGTGGTACTTGAGGCATAAGTTCCAATGAATCATTTGGGCCACATAGTTGTGCCTCTGTTTGTAGTCTGTCTGTGCGATTTTCTTACAGCAGCTGAGGATATGATCAATGGTTTCGTCGGTTTCCTTGCACAGTCTGCATTTTGGGTCATCAGCTGATTTTTCAATCTTGGCCTTAATTGCATTTGTTCTGATGGCTTGCTCCTGGGCTGCAAGGATCAGGCCTTCTGTCTCCTTCTTCAGGGTCCCATTCGTGAGCCAGAGCCAGGTCTTCTCCTTATCAGCTTTTCCTTCAATTTTGTCAAGGAACTTTCCATGCAGTGTTTTGTTGTGCCAGCTGTCAGCTCTAGTTTGTAGTGCGGTTTTCTTGTACTGGTTTTTTGTCTGCTGTGTTTTGAGGAGTTTCTGATTTTTGACTTCAATCAAAGCAGGTTCTTCACTTTGCTTGACATATTCTGCCAGGGCATGTTCTTCTTCTTTGACTGCTTGCTTTACTTGTAAGAGTCCTCTGCCCCCTGATCTTCGAGGCAGATACAGCCGGTCAACATCACTGCGGGGGTGCAGTGAATGATGAATGGTCATGAGTTTTCTTGTTTTTCTGTCCAAATTGTCCAGTTCCACCTGTGTCCAATTTATAATGCCAGCAGTATATCTTATGACAGGTATGGCCCAGGTGTTTATGGCCTTGATGGTGTTGCCTCCATTGAGCTTGCTTTTGAGAATTTTTCTGACCCTTTGTGTGTATTCTTTGCTGACCACAGTTTTCACATGTTCATGCTTGATGTTGTCCAGCTGTAGTATGCCCAGATATTTATAGGCCTCTGGCTGGTGACACTTTATTGTTTGGCCATTGGGCATATTTATGCCCTCACTTTCAATGATTTTTCCCTTCTTCAATGCCACTGTCGAACATTTGTCCAAACCAAACTCCATGTTGATATCAGTGCTAAAAATTCGGACAGTGTTGGTCAGAGACTGGATTTCAGTTTCCGTTTTCCCATATAGCTTCAGGTCATCCATGTACATCAAATGTGAAATTTTGTGAGATTATTATTATTATTATTATTATTATTATTATTATTATTATTATTATTATTATTATCTGGATTTCTATACCGCTTTTCTCACCCCTGGGGGGATTCAAAGCGGTTTACACATAATAAATGGCAAAATTCAATGCCTTACATATATATAAAAATATATCACATATCTAAATAAAACTATCTAAATATTTACCAGTGTAAGATACCAGACTTGCAAAGTCTGGCATCATAAAACTTTTTAAAATGTATGCTGATTTTATAGGAATATGGTGTTCCAAATCCAAAAGTTTCCTCAGATGTGCTCCAATCCTGTTGTTTTTTCCACAACTTGTTTTGATGTTTCTATGTTTTTTTTATTTTTTTTTATTTTAGGACATACACAACATTTACAGTTCCCACCACCACCACGAGGATTATTTTGTTTTACATATTAATCCTGTTTGAGACAATCCTTCTAGATTTACATACTGTATAACATTTGTATCCTATTTCTTATTGCCTGATTTCTAGACTTATTCATAATATAATTCTTGACCCGGTTCCATTTTTCTTCAACTTCTTGCATTCTGTTTTCATTACCTTTTGAATTATTTAACTTTACATCCACAATTTTGAAATCCATTTGGTCCACCATATACTGATACCATTTATTTACTGTCCACTTTGATTTATCTTTCCATCCCAATACTATCACCGCTTCCTTTATTTCCCTGTAATTTCCCATTCTCTCTCTTTGTACCTACAGTTTCATCTACTGACATCCAACGAAATATGCTCTCTCTAGAAATGTTTAGATCCTCCAGGGAATCATGGGATTTGTAATTTAGTGAGGCACCAGCACTCATTGGCAGAGAAGTCCAAAGATCTTGTGAAACAACAACTCTATGATTCCATAGCTTGTATATCCACCCACAGCAGTTAAAGTTTGTCAAAGGGCATTAATTGTACAGTGTATACACACCCCAGGTGATTCTATGGTATGCTTCTGCTGGATGTTGCCACTCTGGAGGAGTGATTTGGATTACACACTACACAAACTCTTTCTGTTTTGTGGTCACTACCAGGAAAAAGCAAACCAGGACTGAGCTGTCTGTGTATGGGCACCCTGTTTATATACATTCAGCTAAGAATATCTGGTGGAGTCCCCAGTGGCGCAGCGGATTAAACCGCTGAGCTGCTGAACTTGTTGACTGAAAGGTTAATGGTTCAAATCCAGGGAGCAGGGGTGAGCTCCTGCTGTTAGCCCTAGCTTCTGCCTACCTAGCAATTCGATAACATGCAAATGTGAGTAGATCAATAGGTACTGGGTCAGCGAGAAGGTAACGGTGCTCCATGCAATCATGCTGGCCACATGACCTTGGAGGTGTTTACAAACAATTTTGGCTCTTTGGCTTAGAAATGGAGATGAGCACCACCTCCCAGAGTCAGACACGACTAGACTTAATGTCAAGGAGAAACCTTTACCTTTACCTAAGATTAACTGGCATCCTGCTTTATCATTCCAATTGAATATGGACATTATCTGAGATCTTATATTGTTACATAGCTCTTTTCATGGACTTCCATGTCTTTCCATCACTGCACATTTGTCAGGTCCTAGAAGTTGTACTGCTGTTATTTACCAAGGGAGGAAGGGATAAATAACCCAGACCATGAAGAAATAGTTGTTTCCATCTTGGGACAATTTTACACTGACAAGAAAACCGGGGCAATCTAGTGTCCCAAACACCGGATAACAAAATTGAGCACTTATTTCATTAGATTCCATGCAGTTCCATGCAGTACTAAATATAGTACTTTAGAGGAAACCAATGTTTATGGCAAAGCATTACTTTAGATGATAAAGTAATTTGCTATCAGATATGCATTTACTTGGGAACTATCCCCCTTAAATCTAGTGACACATACATCAGAGTTGAAATTTACAACATTACAATATTAGAATATACTGTAGTTTAAAACAATCTCCCAAAACCTTCCATTTCTTTTTTTTAGTGAAAGAGAAAGGTTTATTTTTATTTTTCAGAAAAGTGTCCTCCTTACCCTCCTTCCATACTGCCAACATGTTTTTCTTCATAATTAAGAAGAGTTAAGAATAAAGGAAAATTGGGGAAATAAAAAGAGGAAAAAGAGGAAAATGAAGAAAATTGTAAATATGCATTCTTGATAATGTAAATTCGGGATTATTTTCGCTGAAAGGTGGGGGGAGGCAGGATTAATTATTACTCTTGAGAAACCTAGTAATATATTTTCTATTTTAGTCAAGACTGGATCAACTATTGCTGAATATGTTTATTCATCAGAGATTTCTTGGTAAGATGGTAGTCAGGCTCACTATTATAGAGGCTTCTTAGGAAGTCTTTTTGATGTGCAAAACCAGGCTTCTATAGTAGACTTCCAAGGATTTCCTGTACATTGTTCTTCCCACAAAGCCTTCCTCATGCTGTTTTGACCTCTCTCTTCCAATTCAGGGCAGAAAAGGTATGAGGAGAATGGGGAGTAGAAAAGATAAAAGGAGGTGTAAGTTGCTTTGAGTCCTAAATTGGGTGGAAGTTAGAATGAAGGCTTAAGGGATTGATCCCATTGATTTCATTTACGATATTTGCAGCTAAATTGTATGCATGTCTACTCTAAAGTAAGACCCATTTAATTCAATAACCCTTACTCCTAGATTAATGTGTATATCACAGGACTACACCCTTAGTTCTAGTAGGAGAAAATAGGCCTTTACTCCTGTGTCATTGAACTGACTAGGGGATTCTGGGAATTATATAGGGTCTATTTTTCAGTTTAGGTCTCCAAATAGACTTTTGAGCAGGGGAGGATAAACAATTACACTTGGGAAACCTGTAAAATAAATATTTTAGTCAAGGCAAAAATTAAATGCAGACATATGAAATATATTATGTATGATAATTCAAAGATTGTTTCAGTGGAGGTGGACAAATTAGTGTATTATGTGCTTGCTTCTAAGTAGATAATATTAGAATTGCATTTATTTGTTTAATAATAATAATAATAATAATAATAATAATAATAATAATAATCTATTTATATCCCGCCCCATTTCCCAGTACAGGACTCGGAGTGGCTAACCACATAAAAGGCAAATATTCAATGCCAGCAAGTACATAATACACAGATAACTTAATAAAAAGCATTTAAAACCCAACCACATGCTGTTCAACATATACATGAAATCACTGGGAAAGGTCATCCAGAGTTTTGGAGTGCGGTGCCATCCATATGCAGATGACACCCAACTCTATCACTCCTTTCCACCTAATTCCAAGAAAGCGGTTCCTGTGCTAAACCGGTGCCTGGTAGTTATAATGGACTGGATGAGGGCAAACAAATTGAAGCTTAATCCAGACAAGACAGAGGTGCTCCTGGTCAGTTGTAAAACAGATCTGGGAATAGGGATTCAGCTGGTGTTAGATGGGGTCACACTCCCCCCCCCCCAAAAAAAATGCAGGTTCACAGTTTGGGGAAGTATAAGGGGCAGGCTTTTTGGAGGTTGTTGATGGGATTGATGGTGCTGTGAGTTTTAAAAACTATTTTATGTGTATTTATTATATTTTAATCTGTTTTTACCACACTGTACTGTTTAATTGTTTCTAACTTTTGTGTTGTGCTTTTAAAACTTGACAAAAGTGTGGAATTGTTAGCTGCCTTGAGTCCCCACGGGGAGAAAGGCGAGGCATAAATAAAGTTAAGAAAAATAAAATAATAATAATTTCAGTACAACTAATATTAAAGACACAAATAGTGTAACTTTAGGTGTGCCTATTCTGACACAAGACTGAGTTCACCACGTCTTATACTCAAGTATGTATATAGGATCGCAGCCTTAATTCATCTAAGCAGAAAAGGAACTAGAAGCCTTCTGGCAACCAAATCAGCAACATGGGATTTCATCAGATTACACTGGGAAGTGTTCAGAAGTGTTCAGAAGGAGAGAGTTCAGTCTAATTCCATTCCATAATAAAAAGGAGTTTTTCCCTACCTTGGTATCACACTGTTTAGTGCACTCAGTTGTCTTGCATATTTTTCAATGAAGAGGTTTCCACACTGCAGACATTTGGCCGCACCCACCATCCTTCTCAGTGCTTTTTGGTACTTCAACTTGGAACACAAAAGCAGAGTCTCAGCTGGTGTTTTGAACTACAACTCCCACAATTCCCAACAGCAGAGAGCGAGAGGGAGAGAAAAGGGGTGGGAGGGAATCCCATTTGGAAAGGCAACAGCTCTGGCCCTCCCAACAGAAGACACAGAACTCAATGGAATTTAAGTTATATGATGAAGTGGCTAATGTGATGAACACAGTGGGTTACCAGATTTTAAGTGTAGGACTCGGTGGAAATTAGTAAATGTGATGAAGTGTATGGATGGGGCAATCTCCCTTTGCCTCTTCACCCCCAGCCCAACCCCCTGCCCCAAAAAACTCATCTTTGCTTGAAAGAAAAAGAATGATAATAAATCTCATGATGATGAGTCTTACGGATTCCAACATCTCAGACCAAAACTTTGAACCTACCCTGGTGTCACACTGAAAGGCATCAATTCAAGTTGTAGGTGCAGTTCCTGAGGCTCAATTCCAATGTATGATCTCCCCCCCCCCCCCACACACACACACACATACACAAAGAGGGGGGAAGAGAGACGCTGTATATTTGTGCTAACAATATAAAGTAAGTGCCTGTTGACTTGTGGCAACCCCATGGATTTCATGGAGTTTTTTCTTAAGGGAAAGAGTATTCATAGGTGACTTGCCATGACATCCTCTGAATGTAAGTTACAGCACCTCATATTCCCTGGCAGTCTCCCATCTAAAGACTAGCCAGGTCTGACCTTACTTTGCTCCTGAGATCTGACATGTTCTTGTGCCTTCAGGGTGTTTAGACTGCATTTATAGAATACTCTTTTCAACTAAATGTTTCTTGATTGATGAAATGTGTAATGTCACCTTGATAGATTCTTCTTGCATTACACAAAGCAAGACAATTTATGACACAGAAGAAGGAATGGGGTTGAGTGCATCACCTGCTGTGCTCCACTCCCCATTTCATATTCAGTCACAGAGAGATCCTTATTTTCTAGGATCAGTTTTTTCCATAAGGCAAGGTAAATTTCTTGTCCCTGCAGCAGGCAGGAAAACATTTTTTTCTTCCCAAAGTAGCTAGAAGGCCAACCTCAGAGCAGTGATGTTTTTACCTGCTGCTACTGACTGCTGCCACTGATCACGGCATCGAGGCAGGGAGGATCATTCAGTGCATGGTTTTAGATCATCATGGTTTGTGGGGGATTCTGGGAGTTGCAGTCTAAAAAGCAACTTTTCTCAATTTGAGAATAAGATAGGTACCAGGGTTTGCTGAGGGATGCAGTATTAGTATGAATATACTCTTCTATGTGGCTTATAATCACCCTTTTTTCTTTAATTTTTCATTGTATGTGTTAAATTATCTGGGGCTAGTAATCATTCTGGGAGCCCCCAGCAGCACAATGGGTTAAACCACTGAGCTACAGAACTTGCTGAATGAAAGGTTGGTGGTTCAAATCCAGAGAGCGGGTTAGCTCCCGCTGTTAGCCCCAGCTTCCGCCAACCTAGCAGTTTGAAAACATGCAAATGTGAGTAGATCAATAGGTACCACTCCAGTGGGAAGGTAACAGAGCTCCATGCAGTCATGCCAGAAACATGACTTTAGAAGTGTCTACGGACAATGCCGGCTCTTCAGTTTAGAAATGGATATGAGCATCAACCCCCAGAGTCAGACACGACTAGACTTAACGTCAGGGAAAAACGTTTATTTTTACCTTTACCTATTAATCATTCTACGTTGAGGAGCCCTATTACAATATATGAAATAATGATTCATAGTAGAACTGCTGTCCAAAGCTGCCTAATACTGTTTTTTTTTCTTAGAATATATTTAGAATATACATAGGTTGGAGTGCTATTAGGAACAAGGATCAGATGATATACAAATTATATTTTGAAGAGCTTTGATATTTAGGGATGATTGAATGATAAATGATGGGAGAATTTGCACTTTCCGGGACAATGACAGCTGTTGTGACGACATGACTGGAGAATCCAGTTCACAGCAGGAGGTAGAATGTCTTGCTGGCAGTAGCCCTTGGAAATATCTGTTCAATTTTTTTAAAAAATGAACTAAAGAGGACCTTATTTCTTGGAGCAGGAAAACAATGCCAGGCAGCTTGCAGCAGCTGTTTTTAACCTTGTGTACTAAAGAAGCACCAATGTACTATCTTTACAGTTAGTCTCTATCAATATTTTATGGCTGGGGATGCTGATGGTTCTGATTTGGGACTTCATAATCATAAATCTAGAAGAGGTCCCATAGATTATCTAGTCCAACCTCTGCCAGGTCAAGAATGCACAGTATGCCATTCCTGAGAAGTGACCCATCCAACCCCTGCATTTTTCAGTAGATGAGTGTTTGTCAATCCCCAAGGAAGCCCTCCAAGTGACCTATTTGTGCATAATATAAGCAGGGGAAGACTGTATTGTAAATTAATATGTTATCACAAGCATTTAGTTTCTGGAAAAATTGTTATGTGGTCATAGTGGCAGCCTGATGATTTACAACAGAAGCAACCTTTAGTTAGGGCAAATGTCTATGACAAAATCAGTGAGGTTGTGGGGAAAGTGTAAAGGTTTTAGATTATGAAGGGCCTCAAATGGAATGTGTGTGTGTGTGTGTGTGTAATGTTTATTTATTTATTTGCTGTATTTGTACCCAGCTTTATCTCAACCTCAGAGTGGCTTCCAAAGTGGCAGTAATTCAAGGCCACGATAAACACAAAAACATACAAAATAAAATATGCATTCTACATTAAAATCAATAAAAACAAAAAACAATACCATATAAATACATTAAATAAATTGTTAAAATCATTGCACAGAGACCCGAAATTATAATCCAGAAGCTGTTTCAAACATAATTAGTTTTACTCCCCTTATGGATTTTCTACTGCTCTTTCAAACATGATAGTGCAGCCCTTGATGAAAACAATTTTTTTTCTTCTCTCCTCCCACCCCACCCTAACCTCTCCTCTTATACCTTTAGCATTTAGGACACGTCTGGGAAAGGATGTGAAACTTCATTCTTTGTGATTGTTCATACACAATCCACCCAAATCTCTAGTTTCCTCTTTAAACACACTCAGATTATGAGGATGTCAGTTATTGCAGACTATCCAATATTGGTTGTCTTTGTTCTTTTGCAAGGAACCAAAGGTATTTCCCACTGCTGTGCAAAATCCATAGTGTAACAAGGTCATTTTACATATGTACTGATCACATGGGATGAATTTATTGCTAAAAGTATCATGTATTCCTGGGTCCCATTGGTGTGAATAATAACATCTGGGCTGACTAGGCCAAGCCTTTTGTTGATATGTGTGAAGGAGGGTATATCAACTCCCCAATACAAAATTCTACAAGAGATTAGAGATGTAGTTGAATCTTGCTACAATATTGATGATGGTATGCTGTCATCTACTGAACTTAAGGGTAGCATATTAACTTGGGGCGGAGGGGAGGAAGGGGGTTAACGGTAGGCTGAGACATATTCTCAATTGCTTTTCTGCAATCTGCTTTTCTGTAGCACAGATATACTTAATTTGAACTAAATAGTCCTTCTCAATTCCAGCTGTAAGAATAGCACCCTTTGTGGTGATATTTTTAACTTTGTAAGTAAATTATCAGTGGTGTGAAATAATTTGTTTATTGCAGCTTCCTAATATTGCAAGATGCAGTGTGAACTGAGAAAGCTATAAACCTAGAGGCAAAATATTCCATGAGGGAACAATTGATATAATCAAGTACATTAACATAATTCATGTAAACTGTATTGTTTAATTTAAATGGTGAATAGGGAGTTCTTTTTCAAACACCCTGTATATAGAGACATGTATGCATTAAGGAGTCCCCAATGGTGCAGTGGGTTACATTGCTGAGCTGCTGAACTTGCTGACCAAAAGGTTGGTGGTTCGAATCCAGGGGGCGGGGTGAGCTCCCGGTGTTAGCCCCAGCTTTTGCCAACCTAGTAGTTTGAAAACATGCAAATGTGAGTAGATCAATAGGTACTGCTTCAGTGGGAAAGTAACGGCGCTCCATGCAATCATGCTGGCCACATGACCTTGGAGGTGTCTATGGACAATGCCAGCTCTTTGTTTACAAACGGAAATAAGTACTACCTCCCAGACTCGGACACAACTAGACTTAATGTCAAGGGGAAGCTTTTACATTTACCTATGCATTAAACACACACATGTGCATTTAGGGAATAGTAGACAGTACGTCTGAAAGGTAGATCTGTAATACTGCTTTCCAAAAGATTAGATTAGGGATGAAAAATCTTTTCCCAGCAAAATCAGAAGCCAGATAAGTCCTTTCTTGAATATCAGCGGAAAATCTGCACAGTGACCCCACACAAAGAAGTTGCTCGTTGATACTAAAAATGTACTTTCTGTTCTTGGAGCTGTCCAAAATCTCTTCCTTTATCTACTTCCCCACCCCCAAGCCCGCTTTCTCTGTAGAGTCCCCTTAGGTTTTTTGTCTTGTCAATGACCTTCCTTCCGTCCAACTCAACATCTAATGGCCTGAAGAGGGCTTCTTCACATAACAGAAAGCTTTAGATTTAAGATTTCCCCCCTCCTTCATTAGAGGGGAAAGTGAACAGCCTCTATGCACCGGGTGTTAATGAATGTGAAGAAAGCGAGATAGATAGATATATATTTTTTGTATGTGTTTTACACATTATGTTCTTGACTCCTCGAGGTGCTACAATAAATTGCTGCGCTTCATTTACAAGGAGTGATAACAGCAGCAAAATGAGGATCTAGCGGCAAATTACTTTTCAGTTCACCCTGGGTCAGACTGCTGGGGCTAATGAGAAGAGGTGCTCTAATTTTAAATTCCTCCTCGACCAAGCTATTCTCGCATTAATGTTCACTGCTGTAAATTGTAAAGTCAAATGAAGGAGCACTGTTGAAAATTAACCAGTATTTTTGTCCTTTAAGTACCCAATAGAACATATTTTGGCTCCTGAGACTGGTAGTTATCAAAGGCAACTCTGAGGGCTGCATTGCAGGGTGCCAAGCAAAAAGCTACCTTCACTCAGACCTGGAAAGTCCGACCCACTCGTCCATCCCCCTTAAAAAAAATCAGCAAACAAAAGTGGTGTAGGTTTTCAACAAGATTGCAATTTAGCATAGAAGAGGAGGGCGTTAAAAAAAAAAACCCGGCCAGCCAGCCAGCCCTATTATGTATCCATTTAACAAGACACTGTACACAGGCATTAAAAGTCATGTGGAATTATAGTCTCCATTTACAGCTCGTGCATGTTTAATGAACTACAATTGTGTCTCTGGAAGGAGCCCCTCTGCCCATTTAGGTTTCGAAGGACTTTGTCAATCTCAGCCAAAAGCAGGATTTGAGTAACTAATGAGAAACTAATGCAGCACCTGCTTCTCCAATAAAATATCATGCTAATCCTACATTTGCCATTTAGCCAGACCATATTCGCTATAAATTTGGGAGGCAGCGGGGGAAAGAGTGGATGGCATATGCGTGGTAACATCAGCTTCCCTGAGCCGCTAGGATTTCGACGTTGAGATCTGGACAATGCACGAAATTGTAGTCTTTTGTATAAAAGCCTGTGTCAATAGCGTGGAAATCTCTTGGCAAAGGAAAAGATGTACATGTCCCTCGCTGGTACAATCTCCCATGTACTGCAATGTAAAATACAAATTAGCGACCCTATCCTAGTCTAGTCATTGTAATCAGTTATGTTTTCATGTGTACATTGCTGATATATAAGGTTGTTGTAGTTCTTGTGTGTGGCTTAATTGCTTGTTTTTGCATATCTTGTGTGATTGATGATGTTCTAGAAAGTCTTTTCCCCTAAAGGAGACTTTCTAAATTACTTTGTTTAGATGCTAATGATTGTATTTCATTAGTGGCCCTCTCATCCAGAATCATCTTTAAATGAATGAATATGCCATAATTAAAAATCTGAATTATGAATTACTTTGAATGGAGACAACATTGTCCCGATTTCCCACTGCGACTCAGTGTTATTTCAATTATGTAAATCTGTTTAATCATTCCCCTTTTGTTTTTCTAATTATTTAATATTAATGTTGCTTTACCCCTTTATTGCTACCAGAAGAGATATGGCATCTTAAATGAGAGTACTTAGACAAGTGATGCACAGATGACAAGATTAAAGCAGACATTTATCAGAATGCATAACCCATTTCAAAAACAAACATGCTATTAACATTCATACTAATATGGCAACACTAGCGGTAATTGCACTTCACGCACATTTTGTCTGTGTAAACCTAATATATTCGCAATGAACAATTGCAAATCATTATCCTTTTTCTTAGCAACACTAAAATCTATTTGAGAAAGTTAACAATTGGTAAAGATACCAATCCTCCACAAAACGGAAGATTTCCCCCCTCTCCCTCCACCCAATACTAGCAATCAGCATCCAGCTTATTCCTAAAGAAAAGTAACAACTGGACAGAAATTAGCTCGTTCTTTATTCCAAATGTCAATCCCCCCCCCCCCAACACACACACACACACACACAAGAGAGATTTACAGATCTGCTTTTTTCTACCTGAGAAATGATGTATGCACCACTTTCCAAACAGAATATTCTTGAATGGACAAGTTAAGAAATAACAGAAACTTTTTTTTTGCTGGACACACTTGATAAAATGCCTCTGCCAAAAAAAGAAAACCTTTTTGAAAATGGAATCTAAAGTAAACTTCAACATGACACACATGGAGGGGCATGTCACATTAAGGACATTTGAAGATGACCAGTAAGTTATTATGCTAATGACAGAAAAGTTTCATTTTTTTGTGTCAGGAGTGACTTGAGAAACTACAAGTCACTTCTGGTGTGAGAGAATTGGCCATCTGCAAGGACGCTGCCCAGGGGACACCCGGTCCCCACATGGGAAGCTAGAGCTGACAGGGGGAGCTCACCCACTCTCCTCAGATTCGAACTGCCCACCTGTCAGTCAGTACACCTGCCAGGAAAAGGGTTTAACTCATTGCACTACCGGGGGGCTTGATTGAAATTAAAAGATATAATTTTGAACTTTAAAAAAAAAATCAATCATTTTCAGCAGTAATGTATGTAGTTTTTATTGTGAAATGCAATAGTTAGCAAGTTTACTCTAAAATGAATTACACTTTATTGAGTGGGATTTATGCTGAAGAAAGAGTGCTCAGAATTAAAGAAAAATACGCTCATGTAGTTAAACTTTTTGCCTTAATTGAACAGCTTGGACTGGGATAGATGTCACTTTAATAACTTGAATTTTGGTGTCAATCTAAAAATGTTACATAACATAATACATAAAACATAGTATTATTACTATTTTTTTAAAAGTCATCTTTTAAAAGCAAAACACTTTTTATTGAGCTACAATCCAACTAAGGAGTGGCAATTGAATAAGCAAGCCATAACTACTTTGAGTCCTGGGAGAAAGGCAGGGTTTTAAAAATTTAAAATCAATAAAGTCAATCAATCCGTGTATAAGATTATTTCAAAAATAATATTTTTCCAGTCAATGGAAGATTTTATATTTTCATTGACCTTGGCAGGTCAGCCTGGCGCTGTCACATATTATAGCAATAGCCAACCTTGAATTTTTCAATATTTTAAAAAAAATTTAGTGAACCTTCAGGAGCTTGTTAAACTGAGGTTCATGTTTTTATGGTTGAAATAATTTTTGTTTGTATGGTTAGATATAACTTCATTATGCAACTGTTCATGCAATTTTAGGTTTTATTTATAATTGGTTGTTTGATGTCTATTGGTGTTGAGATTGGGTAGGTTGTTAATTGTATCCTTGTCTGTTTTTGTGGTGAGGCATTGAATATTTGCCTCTGAGTGTTTTTAGTGTGTTTTAATCCTTCCTGAGTCTCCTTGGGGAGATGGGGCGGAAAATAAATAAATCATCAATATCTAAACAAATCAAAATCAAAATAATAAATTTACAAATTCTGTACCTACCTATGTGAAAGTAAAGTGCATTAAACTCAATGGAATTTACTTCAGACTAGGTAAAATATACATATCTTACCAGACTTTTACAAAAGTACAATTTGTAGGGTCCCATCTGAATATGACATTTTGATTCAATATATGATATTTGAGTTACAATCCATGTGAATCAAAGCACTTCTCCTGTAGCATGACAGGAGGAAGGACAAAGTTGCTGGAAGAAATGTTTTGCTATAGTTTGACTGGTATTTGTGGTTTTCCACACTAGCTGGCATAACTAGCTGGTGGATTCTGGAAGCTACAGTCCAATAATGTAACTTTTTTGAGTTCTGCCCCAAGGCACTATTCATATACCTGTTGCTACAGAATACCATCCAAATAATATTTTCCTCTATGCATTGCTTGTAGGACAACCAGTGCTTTTTATCTGGCTACTTCAGGATAGGGTTTGCCAGATGTGCCTTATTAGAAGATTTGAAAGCTTGTCCTGAACAGCACATATTTTGGGTCGTGGGCACTTTTAAGAAAAGATTGTGGAAGCAACAAGTGTGCCGGAAATTCTCTGCCAATACAGATCATTAGACATCCCAACCACATTTTATGTGGCTTAAAACTAGTGAATATTTCCTCCTGTGTATTCTAAGGATTGATCACAACAGATGCAGGTAAATTAGAGCTGAGTGTCTCTTCAGCATTCAAACAGAGACTGCCTGGCTACGTCTGTCGCTCTCAACATGCAGCATATTCCTGGCAAAACTTGACTGAGGAGCTGAGATGGATGAAACAGTTGCGGATGAAGCAACATAGAGGTCAGGGCTTCAGTCTGTAACTGGGCAACTAAACAAGATAAGGGGAGTTTGAGGGGATGTGTGTGATTGTGTACCCATGTGTGAGATAGAATATGCCATTTCAGAGCAGTATTCTATTTAAATTAACAACACAATTATACAGTGATCTATTGCCAGGTAAATTCCAATAAATTCAATGAGATTTATTCCCAGGCAAATGCAAACCAAATTGTTGCTTAAGTAACACATCTTAAAGGCTGTTTGAAATTCCACCAGTTTGTTTGTAACAGTCATATCTTCCCACAAATTATATACATTTCAGCTGATTTCAGCTCTGCAGCTATGTCTCCCAATGTTAGTCCCCAAAACCTACATTTTCATCAGCATAGCTGATAAAAATTGAATTGTTCATTATTTCAGGCAAACTTTAAAAGTTAAAAGAGGGGGAGAGAGAGAGAATGAGCACAGAAGTAGAAAGTAAGAAAATGTGGAATGAAGAAAGTCACATTATCTTCTAGCAAAAGTAACACTGGCTATTATTTCTAGAAATGAAGAACAGAGACAACACATAAAATGCATTACGCTGTCAAGTTCTGATGCCCCTTTCAAATAAACACAGCTCACAATGTTCAGGAACACTGGATACACTTTTTTCTTGACCATCAGAAAATAAGCAAGAAGTTCTAACCCACAATGGCAGCTTTTATACCCTCCTTCACACACACACACACACACCCTTCTCCAAACTCTACTTTTGATTCTCCCAGCCTGGCTCTCAAAGCATCAGGCCAGATGGCCTTATCGACTCTCCCCTTCTTCTCCCCACATTCCAACATGTCAGAATGACTCAAACGGCCTATTCCTCAAGGCTGGTTTGTGGCATCCTGACATATATATATATATATACTGAAAGCAAAGACACCATGTACACTGTATCTAATTATTAAGATATCAGTTAGGCTAATTGGTCCATAACTTCAAAATACAGTAGAGTCTCACTTATCCAACGTTCTGGATTATCCAACACATTTTTTATAGTCAATGTTTTCAATATATCGTGATATTTTGGTGCTAAATTCGTAAATACAGTAATTACTGTTTATTGAACTACTTTTTCTGTCAAATTTGTTATATAACATGATGTTTTGGTCCTTAATTTGTAAAATCATAACCTATTATCCAACATATTTGCTTATCCAACGTTCTGCCGGCCCGTTTATGTTGGATAAGTGAGACTCTACTGTAGTGATATTCTTCTTCAGTAATTTCATTCTCAAGTGAAACAATGGGTTTTTTTAGCATTGTTAGCTGCAAAATTGGAAACCTCAGTTTTCAACTACTGTTTGCTGCTCAAGCAGGACAAATTACTGCCAAGTTTGTACGTCTGCCCAAGAAACAACATTTTTTGTGTGTACAGAAAACAGCACTTTCTGCATAATGAGATCATTTCTATATAGAAAAAAACCCTGTAATTGTAGGGTCTACAAAAAAATTATATTTTTTTGCACACCAAAGCAGCACTTTTTAGCACAGAAAACTTCATTTTATGTGCAGAAAAAATACTACTTCCTGCACACATGCATAAACAAGTGTGAAATCTGTACATTATAAAGCATGACTGCAAAGATTCTGGTAACTCTGGGATTCTCTTTTTCAAAGTTTACTGACACTCAAAGGACACTTTTAAAAAACTTTTCTGAATATTTTTTTCCACTCTTATTTGAAAGTGAGTTTCTGTTTCCCCCTTTTTTTTCTGGCATGTGAAGAACTATTCAGATTTCGGCCACATGGTATATTCCCCAAAGAGTTTGTTCAGGCCACCAAATCTGCTGTTACAAGCTAACTTATTTTAAACACATCATTGAGGATCCTGTCTTTCTCAGCTGCCTTTATATGTTGAGGAATTAGGTTTTTCACTTCTCCAAAGGTAATCTTAGGAGGAAACAAGCGGGATCACTGACCATACTGAGGTTTATTCCTATGGCCTAATAATAACTTACATGGGTATAAATGCTGTTTCCATTCAGATTCGGACAAATTGCTGCAATTCCTTTAGCAATATTAATTACCTTCTAAAAACATGTACATCATTTTCATTACAGGACATGTTCCAAAGGATCCCTCTGATATGAAGGTCTTTTTACTCACAGTTTTTCTGTCTCTCTATCTTCCCTGGTTTCCTAAACTTTGTTATAGTTTATCGTGTGCTTTGAGGAAGTACATGCTATGTGAAGTAAGTGACTTGCTTTTCAATTAAGGCTGTCTTTTTTAAACCAGATAAAAGGGGAGAAAGTACTCCTGCATCACATTCTTTCATTGAGGGGGGATGATTTGGGGGGAAATTGTAAGAGTTGCAAACTCCTTGGAATCTTTATCCTAATCAAAACACATCATTTGTTCCTTCTGGCAAAGGATAAAGGTAGTAACTCGCTACTCTTTGGATTCTAAGATATGCAAATGGTTTTCCCACTTAAGATCTCTTTATGGACTTGGTCACCACAAATTACTAAAGCATTTGGTGTGCCTCAGAGGCAGACAATGGGACAGCTTTAACAGAAGAGCATTTTCAGCACTACTATAAAGGTATGTACTGGCATTTTTGTTTTATTTAAAAAATATATAGTGTTTTCTCCTAATGAATGGTAAAATGTTTATTAAGTAGAACATTTATTGGGATTTTCAAAACAAAACTTAACATTAACCTTCAAGATATTTTACTTTGTTGCTGCCATCAATATATAAAGATTTGCCATTTTTCATGAACAATGTGCTTTGAGAAAATATATACCTTTTTGCATTTAAAATGTGTATTAAGCCTCAAAGTAATATAGATACTCTCTCCTTTTCAAAATTATAATAATTGTTATAAAGATGAATAAAGTTTTCAACCTTAAGTGATCCAAGCAGGGTTTTTTGGTGCAATTTCTATTAGAAAAACAACAAAGGAATTAAGCTTTTACGTCAGCAAGGATAAAAATCCAAGTAAATTAAAACATGTATTTTAATATATCTTTATACTCACAACTACTTTTCATTGACTTACCAAATGTCAACTTCAACTACAAGGGCTTAAGTAAAGATGTCCTATGTCTGCCAATTCATATTCAACTCATAACCATGTTTGTCCAATTTTAATTTAGTTTGTCCAGTTGTGGAAATCATTTCTGTCAGTATACTCCTTTCAGCCTTGTCATTAAAGTCTGCTATACATCTATCACTACAAATATCTAAGAACCTTCCTTAAACGATTGTATGATTCATTCCTGTTAAAGGTCTTTAAGTAAGTGAGTAAGGTGTAATCTTACTTTGTGTCAGTTTATATCAATACCATGGAAGTAGCCGTCTTACTTTAAGTTTCTTGTCCACCAACTGCTCTGGTTCCATGCAACGTTTCTATTTTTGTGCCTTACAAAGCAGAATAACAGTAGCAGCAACAATTTAAAGTTACATCCTACCCATTTTACATTCCTACTATTCTATACAAATGGCAAATTATTATTATTTGATACACAAAAAAATTAATACACAAAAATATTATTTTATTGTATGACACAGCAAACAAGATAGACATGCTGAAAGATTATTATTATTATTATTATTATTATTATTATTATTATTATTATTATTATTATTACCTTGACTTTCTCCCCGAGGGGACTCATAAATACATGTCACTTTTTGAAAAAACACAAAAGTTATCACATGGGCATATCAGTGCTGAAAAAACAACCATTTTGTCTCAAGGACAGAGTGATAGCTCAATTTCTGTCTCAAGGGACAGAGTGATAGCTCAATACTTAACAACAAGGGACACTCACAATACAGCAATGCAGTGAGGCTTACATACATTCTGTTGAAAAGATAATCCCAAGGAGTGGGTATCCTTCAGCCCATATCCCACACACAGCCCCACGAGGCATTTTTTGTAGCCTCCCCACCTGCTAAAAATGTGAAAGCACCTAATTTTTGCTCCTAGAAACATCTGGGAGTTGTGATTTTGCCTTAAAACAAAGTGTAGTCCCACCATGTGTTTTAGTTTGCTCTTACGCACATCCCAAAAAGACCCAAACTGGAAATGGACTTCCAGCCACCTACAGGCTTAAGATTTTTAATGCTGATTTTATGAAGTTGGTGGCAATTTAAATAAATTTAAATAAATATATATGCAATTGTCCCTGGAACCAGTAGGTTAGATGAGACAGAAAACTGATGCAACAGACTAAAGGCGCCACAGTATAGTGAGAGATGTTGCGCAAATTCTTTCTAAACTATCACTGACCAATATAAATTACCCTGTGTCATTTTTATGCAGATTTTTGTCTTCTATGTCCTTGTTTTGATGATGCCGTTATTCCCCTTTCTTAGAGTGGTCATCTTCTGTACCTAAGAATTAGATTAATTTAACTCAATGACACTTATTTCTGAACAGGTATCCATAGGACCGCACTGTAAACATGGCATCTGTGAGCAAAGGAAACTCAGTTTTATTCTCACATGCATCATGAACTCACCTAGTGGCCTTGTTTATACATTATAAAATGTATATGTCACTATTTAATGCAAAATGTTAGACTAGCCACTGTCTCTCCTTTTCAGGCCTCCATCTCCAACGTGGTAGAAACAGGAGCAGGGAGGAATACAGACCTAGTTTACAGGGCTGCTATAAGGATTGTTGAGATAAAGTATGCAAAGCACTATATCAATGTGAATTATTGCTTTTAGTGCTTGCTATTCCAGTCTTAAGGGCCACTTACTCTAGTGCAGATGGTGTATTTATTTATTACAAATATTAATATCCCACTCCATTAGTCTGAAGACTTTCAGAGATGCTCACAACAAAAACAATCTTGCGTTTAACAAGGCTTGTGTTAAAAAAACCCCAAAAAAAGCCAAACACACACAAACTCAAATCAAGAATAGAGGCAGCTCCAGTTTAAAATTATGATAACAAATATCTCTGGGAAAAGATCTAAATGAATAAATTTCTATCTGGCACTGAAATGTCAGTCAGAGACAGTGTGGCCTCTCCAAGTCATTATGCACGTAAGGCTGAGGAGCACATGGTTTCTTTACTATTATTACACACACTAAGACACACATATAGAAGTCATGTTGATCTAGTGAATTGTTTTCCTACCTAAGGAAAAAAATCTCAAAAGATCCTCACCATATAATTTTAACAAAAAATTTGTCCTCAATAGCTAAGATCCTGTATTGCTTCAGTATGGTGTAAAATATTTACTGCTGAAATAATATTATGTAATTCCTATACTGATTATGAACATGGCACTATGTATGTGGGTCAATGGGCATGGCTGACAACTGATTGCACAGTTGCAATGCTCAGTGCAGAAAGGCAGTGCACAGAGGCAATTCGTGTTCACCACTATTGCAGATGCAATGGTTCCATGAAACAACTCTGTTTATACTGCCAGCATGTGTAATGCAATTAAGTCATTAACAAGATACTAGGTAAAACCAGCTGCCTCAGACACTTTCTTCACCCTGGCTTTTCAATACTAGCTTTTATATTGGCTCTTTTAAATACTAGTATTTATGTCGGTTCTTTTGAGTACTAAGATTTATATTGGTTTTGATAGGTGCTAGGAAAAGCTCATGATTCAATTTGATTAAATAAAATGCATTTACTTTCATTTACAATTTCACATCTGCACTTAGAAGTATCTGTAGACATCTCTGTAGGGACAGAAAAGGGAGGTCCAATATTGGATCTCTTCTATGTCTCCATGTCCTTCTGCTCAGTCACCAGCTTCAGAGAGGGAAATCTGATGTGTCCTTGTGACTCCTGGTGTACTTTCCTAGAAATCAAAGGATAGCACTGTGAATTGTATTCTTTACTTTTACAAACTGCCTTGGGAAGAGGACTGAATGGCAGTATAAAAATACTGAAAATAAATTAATAAGTAAACAAAAAACATATGGGGGAGGAATACACGCACACACATACATATATACACACAGTATATTCATTTCTTCATCGCAACACATATTCATCCACAGAAGGAGAAAACCCATGGTGCTGGAGAACAGCTTTGAAGCCCTGAAGAGGGCTTTGCTTGATCTCCAAGAGAGCATTTGTCTCCATTTGTCTCTCAAGGTATCTAGCCACTTAACTGGTTTTGTAAAGCTGGCTCCAATCTTTACAAAGACAGCTGGAGTTGATGTATCTGTACAACATTTTTCCTGAAGTATTGCAGAAGTACATCTAGCTATAAAAAGCTAGTAACCATGTTTCAGTACATACACTGGATGTTGATAATGAAAATAAGATTCATCAGTCTGGTACACAATTCTGTTGTCCCTGTTTACTATCTCCAAATTACATTTTAATCACGACTCACATTAGACTGCACTTTTTCTGCACCAGAATACAAATGACTGTCATTTTGGGCTATTTTTTCTCACCTGTTAATTCCAGAACCTTCCCTGTTTCTGCAAAGGCAAGAGAAAACACCAACAAAGCAAACCAGTTCCTATTGTAGAATACAACTTTTGTTTACAACATTGTTTGATTTCATCTATCTTAGATATGAGTTAGCATAACAGCTTTCTCTGCTGAATTTAACTAGAATTTTGTCATAATGTATTTCCCACATTCCAAAATTAAATTAAATATGCATACACACACATACACACAAGCTGCATTATGCCAGAAACAAATAAATCCATTCATTGGAGTGCCTGTGCAACCTCATCTTTGGGAGCCAATCATTTTGAGATGTATGAAGAGCTTTTATAATGATGGTGATTATGATGAGGGGCAAAGTAGGTAAGGACCAATCCACAATGGCCTTCAAGCAAAGAAAGAGTGTCATAGCAGAGAGCCTTTTAATGTAGGTGGGAAGTATGATGGGGTGTGTATTAACTGTAAGTGATAGCATTACATCCCTGCTTTAGACAGAGGCAGACTTTTATTAGAATCCAAACAAACAGATTGTTCCAGCACTACACTGCTTTATGAAAGAACTGGGCAAATGGAGACGTTCTACTGGGGATGACAAAACATTGCCCAGATGAACTAGGCAAGGAAAATGTGATTCTCATTATATGTCAGCCCCCTTGGAAACTAAGGTTTTATAACCTGATTCCACACACCCTAGGCTGTTTAATTATTAATTGATTGCCTGATTACATTTGATAAAATTTCCATATAGGCATACAACTCATAGTTGCAGAGAAACAGAATATGGCATGTTGCATCAGTCTATTTAGACGTAAACACTTCCAACCTTGGACTATCCTTCCCAGAATCCACTAAGCAAAATAACAATGGCCATACTAACTGGTGAGGATTTTAGAAATTGTAGCCGCCCAAAGTGACTTTTCTATTCTCCAAGTGCCATTGATTTCAAGGAAAAATTGCATCTAAGATGCTGCTTTGAAGTGAAGCTTTGATACGATTGAAAATGATGAGCAACCATTTGGAAGGGCACTAAGAAATAATGTGTATACTTCTTCTGAAGTAGTGCTTGATTAATTCGGAGCGCTTTTTAAATAGTTTGGAATATCTTTCATCAATGGATCTGAATAACACTACAATTCCAGGGCAGCAAACTCATGGTACCTTCAATTTGCATGATATAAACATTTGTAGGGCATAAATGTTACATCAGCATTCATGGACTGTCATCCATAAAAACAAGATTTTCTTATTTCTGTTAAAGACTGCAATCTAGTATTACGATCAGTGCCAAAATTAAATTCTTAAATAGAGCTTCATATTCACAAGGGTATATTTTCTATTGAAAACACTCCAGGGAACAGTAGTCAAGTTCCCACCAAGATGGCCAATTTACTTTGTGTGTTATATCACCTCAAGGGCTTACAAGATATGAGGCAATATTCGCCCATGTAAAAGCAATCCCTGAACATGAAAAAGTTGCATGGAAAGTAGCCTGAAATGTAGTTCTACAACTAGTTTCTTGACTTTTTGATGATCCCATTTGTCTGCCCTAGTGCAGAGCCATTGACTCAGTCATGATATGGGGAGGCAAATCCCCTTTATTCAATGAATCTACATTAGTAGAAACTCGACAACATGATATATTATTACTTTCTGGTGCTTGGATAAGAAACTCTTGAAAATCTTTGGATTAATGTTGTTTGGATTTGTGATGA
The DNA here is from genome assembly GCF_035594765.1 of Anolis carolinensis. Lineage (NCBI taxonomy): Eukaryota > Metazoa > Chordata > Lepidosauria > Squamata > Anolidae > Anolis > Anolis carolinensis. Next base: position 326,634,917 of record NC_085841.1, on the reverse strand, counting down.
CTCATGGGCCTTGTAGTCCTGTTCCTAGTACTATTGTGGCAGACGAAGAGGAAAACATGGGATTTCCGCCGTTTCAGCCAGAACCGGAGCCTCTCCACCTGGAGGATGTCTGCCCTCAAGAATGTAGCCAAACAAGCCTTGGGCAGAATTCCCCCCCCCCCCCCCGTTTTCCCAGAGGGACAATTATAATAGAGATAGAGGAGCCAGAGAGGCTAATCGCCGGAGCCTGAGAATCGCTGCCAAACAACTAGCTGATTAGGTCTGCTTCCCTTGGGAAATTCTAAGGAGTCATGCATCTGGACAGAGTTGGGTTTCGCTTCTTGTTCTCTAGGGAAAGTGTTCTGTTGGCGGGAAAACGAGACCCAATATAGGTGCTGGTCGCAAGGGGAACTTTGCGGAGTCAATTGATCAGCTTGAGGAGAGAGATCGTGTGTGGACTTCGTAACCCCAGTTCCTTGCTTCCCGGATCAAGTTTCAAGCCTGCCTTGTTTCACGTTTTGCCACGGACCTTGTTTTATGCTTCATGTTGCCTCGTTTCAAGTCTTTGATCTAGCCAAGAATCAAGTTTATTTTCCAGCCTTGTTGTCAAGCTACATTGGACTTTAAAGACTCTGTCATTTCCCCACACTATTGCTTGGCAAGGTGTGTGTTTCGGTCAAGTGGATTAAAACTTTGAACTCTAATATCTTATATTGGACAATACATTTCTGGACTATATTTGACCTCATCTGAAAGGTCTGCTTCTGAACTATATTCTTCACTTGTTTTTATTGACTTTATATATTTCTATAATAAAGATATTAGATAGATTCTAGCCTCTGTGTAAGTTTATTGGTGCTCTGCAGCCTGGGTCCTGACAGTTTGACTCCGCCAATTTAAGCACCAAACAACCTAAGGCCAGAATGTCTACAGGAACCGGAGTGGAGGCTCAACCGCCCAGTTACACCATTTCCCAAGAAGAATTCAATAGAATCCGTGATACTCTCCGAACGCAGGAGGGTGAAATACTGGGCTTGAAGGAACGCGGAGTGCGTCTTCCTGCCCTAGCGCTACCAACCAAGTTTTCTGGAGAAGCCTCCAAGGTTCATGTTTTCCGTCGCCAGTGTCAGGCGTACTTAGAAGCCCGCCAAGCCGAATTTCCCTAAGAAGATGTCAAAGTGGCGTGGATCTACAGTCTCCTAGATGGGCCTGCGGCCAATTGGGCGACGGCGCTGTTTGATGCGGGTTCCACGCACCTAAGCTCTGCGCAAAGTTTCTTGAACCACCTTAGAAAGACCTGGGGGATCGAAGACGACGAGGAGGCGGCCGGCCATAAACTCCGGCGTCTCTTCCAAGGGGACAGGCAGTTGTCCCAGTACATAGCCGAGTTCCGGGTGCTGGCTCAGAGCACCGGCTGGAACGATATAGCCCTTAGAGGACAGTTTCGCGAGGGCCTCAACTTCGAGATGCAGGAAGAGATCTCTAAGGTGGATCCTCCAGGGACTCTTGAGAGACTCATCAGCCAGTGTTTACGAGCCGAAGCCCTGATAGCCAACAAAAAACAGTGGCTCTGAGGCCAGAGTGGAAGAGCCGGAGTGAAACCCCCCGCTTCTGCCAGTGTTCAGCCACGTCCAGCATGGAGATCCCCACCGCCAGCCCCAAACCCCATGGGTAGCGAGGAGGAGCCGATGCAGTTGGGCAATGTGCGCCCCAGACTGGATGTTGCCGAAAAGGCCTGCCGCCAACGTTTGAATTTGTGTTGGTACTGCGGGAATGGGGGCCACTTTGCCAGAGAATGTCCAGCCAAAAGGAAGCCCGCCGCCCGCCTGGCGGCGGCGTCCTCCGTGGAGCCGGAGGAGGTCGAGGCTGCTGGGGCAAAGCCGGCGGGGGAAGCCAGCGATCGGGCGTAGAGAGGCTCGCCAACCCGGTCAAAAACCCCACTCAAGAGCCGCAAACTGGGGTCCTATTTCTCCTGGTGGTCACGCTGTGGTCAGTGAAAAAAGGACCCGTCATGATCCATGCCATGATAGACTCAGGGGCAACAAACAACTTCATCGATAGAGAGTATGCCGACTCTCTGGGATTACAATATCATGATTTCAAGAATGCCCGGGTGGTGCAGGCCATAGATGGCCGTCCCCTAAAGACAGGTCCAGTAAGCCAATGGACTGAACCCACCAGGATGTGGATAAGGGAACACATGGAAGAAATTTCCTTCTTCGTTACCGAGGTTCCCCACTTCCCTGTGATTTTGGGGATTCCATGGCTGACACTCCACGACCCAAACATCTCCTGGTCCAACAGAGAACTACAGTTTGCCTCAAGATATTGCCAAAACCATTGTCTAGTAGCCAAGGTCTGTCATGCCATGGACGCTGAGCCCATCATCACCTTGCCCAAGAAATATTCAGACTTTGGGATGTTTTCAATGAAAAGGAAGCCGAGAAACTACCCCCACATAGACCCTACGACTGTGCCATTGACTTGGTGGAGGGGGCCCCGATTCCGCGAGGACACCTCTACTCCCTGACTGAACCAGAGCAAGAAGCTCTCAGGGAGTTTATAGAGTCAAACCTTCGCAAGGGGTTCATCAGACCCTCTCAATCCTCAGCTGCTTCCCCAGTGATGTTTGTGAAAAAGAAGTCAGGGGACCTACGCTTGGTTGTGGACTATAGAGCATTGAACAATATCACGAAGCGGAATCGCTACCCCCTGCCTTTGATCTCAGACCTATTAGACCGGCTTCGAGGGGCCAAGGTTTACACCAAGCTGGATCTCCGGGGGGCTTACAATCTAGTTCGCATCAGAGAAGGGGACGAATGGAAAACCGCCTTCCAGACCAAATTCGGATTATTTGAGTCCCTAGTCATGAATTACGGTTTATCCGGAGCTCCCGCAACATTCCAGCATTTTGTCAACGATATCTTCCAGGATTATCTAGACCGGTTCTTGATCATATATTTGGACGATTTTTTGGTGTTTTCTAGATCACAATCGGAACACGAGCAACACGTCAGAATGGTGCTACAACGATTGCGGGATCATGGACCATATGCCAAGTTATAAAAATGCGCCTTTGATCTGCAAGAGGTAGACTTCCTGGGATACCGCGTCTCACCACTAGGGCTCTCCATGGACCCGGCAAAGGTTTCAGCAGTATTGGAATGGCGGGTGCCAACCAACAAGAAGGAAGTGCAACGCTTCTTGGGGTTTGCAAACTACTACCGCAAATTCATCCCAGACTTCGCTCGCTGGTCTGACCCAATCACCAGCTGCATCCGTGGGAAACAGCCTTTCCGCTGGACGGAGCAAGCAGAGAAAGGGTTCCACCAGCTAAAGCAGTTATTCACGACCCAGCCAATTCTACAGCACCCTGACCCTAAAACCCCTTTTGTTGTGCAGGCTGACGCCTCTGATGTGGCAATTGGGGCTGTACTCATGCAGCCAGTGGGAGAACATCTTCATCCTTGTGCCTATTACTCCCGTCAACTAACAGCTCCAGAGAGAAATTACACTATTTGGGAGAAAGAACTTTTGGCCATAAAGGCAGCTTTTGAAAATTGGAGACATTGGTTAGAAGGGGCCAAATTTCCCATTGAAGTTCATACTGATCATCGAAATTTAGAGCACCTAAGGACCGCACGAAAGTTAAATCAAAGGCAGCAGCGCTGGGCTTTATTCTTTGAACGTTTTGACTTCCAGATCCATTATGTAACCCCGGCTCAGACCAAGCAGGCAGATGCTCTATCACAGAAACCTGAGTATGCTGCAGGACGCAGAGAGACCTCAGAATCTCGATTGCTGCAACCCGAAAACTTTGCCACGCTCACAGTGGGAAACACCAAATCCACTTCAATTGAACCAACTCCCCCTAACCCAGAATCCCTTTGCACTCAAGAAATTAGAGCCAGTCAACAGGCAGATGCCTGGGCTCAAGAACAGATTCGCCAAGGACTACGTTTCCCTTTCTCACTTAAGGATGGGCTACTATGCTACAGGAATCATGTTTACATCCCTCCAGGCCCAGGCAGAGAAAAGGCACTTCATCTGTGTCATGACAGCAAGCCAGCAGGGCATTTTGGACTTTTTAAAACCATGCACTTGATCCTGCGAGATTTCTGGTGGCCCAAGATTCGCAAGGATGTGGAGAAATATGTCAATACCTGTCCTATATGTCAGCGTTCCAAGACACGAAGGGAGAAGCCGTCAGGGCTACTGCATCCCCTTCCCACTCCTTCTCGCCCATGGGAGATAATTTCCGCGGATTTTATCACTGACCTACCACCCTCCCTTGGGTTCACCACGATCCTAGTGGTGGTGGACCTTTTTACCAAGTTGGCCCATTTCATTCCCTGCGATGGTCTCCCCACGGCCAAAGAGACTGCAGATTTATTCCTTCTACATGTTTTCCGACTACATGGATTGCCCAAGAGTTTAGTCACTGACCGTGGATCTCAATTCACCTCTCGTTTCTGGAAAGCACTACAGAAACTATTGGGCATAGACTCTCGTTTATCTTCAGCTCACCATCCCCAAACAGATGGGCAAACTGAGCGCACCAATGCCACTTTGGAACAATACCTTCGCTGTTATGTAAACAACCAACAAGACAATTGGGCTTCCCTATTACCGCTATCGGAATTTGCTTACAACAATGGTATCCAGGCTTCAACTAAAGAAACCCCGTTCTTTGCAAACTACGGCTTCCATCCACGTTTCTTTCCTTCTGTCATTGAAACTTCAGAAGTCCCTGCAGCGGAGGACTGGCTGCAAGAACTCACAGCGGTGCAACAACTATTGCTCCAGCAACTGGACCAAGCCAAGGAGGACTATAAACGCCACGCTGACAGCCATCGCCAGCCGGGCCCCGAGATCAAGGTAGGAGATCGGGTTCTGTTGTCCACTCGCTTTTTGCCCTCCCACCGTCCCTGCCGGAAGTTAGATGCCCGTTTCATTGGTCCCTACCCAGTGGTGGCGCAACTTAACCCCGTGACTTTCAAACTCCAACTTCCGCGCTCCATGCGCATTCATCCAGTGTTTCATCGTTCCCTGCTCCTTCCGGCAGATGGTGTACGCCCTTATGCGAGCCGGCCGGCCCCCGCCCCTGTTTTGATGGACGGGGAGGAGGAATTCGAGGTTCAGGACATTTTGGATTCTCGCTTTCATCGCCGCCGCCTCCAGTATCTCATTGACTGGGTGGGTTTTGGCCCCGAAGAACGCTCTTGGGAAGACGCTTCCACAGTCCATGCCCCCGACTTAGTCCGCCGCTTCCATCAGGCCTACCCTGCCGAGCCGCGGCCCCGCGACTCGAGGAGAGGGGCCATGTTTGAGGGGGGCCTTGAGGGCGGGGATAGTGTGATGACTCATGGGCCTTGTAGTCCTGTTCCTAGTACTATTGTGGCAGACGAAGAGGAAAACATGGGATTTCCGCCGTTTCAGCCAGAACCGGAGCCTCTCCACCTGGAGGATGTTTGCCCTCAAGAATGTAGCCAAACAGGCCTTGGGCAGAATTCCCCCCCCCCCCCCCCCGTTTTCCCAGAGGGACAATTATAATAGAGATAGAGGAGCCAGAGAGGCTAATCGCCGGAGCCTGAGAATCGCTGCCAAACAACTAGCTGATTAGGTCTGCTTCCCTTGGGAAATTCTAAGGAGTCATGCATCTGGACAGAGTTGGGTTTCGCTTCTCGTTCTCTAGGGAAAGTGTTCTGTTGGCGGGAAAATGAGACCCAATATAGGTGCTGGTCGCAAGGGGAACTTTGCGGAGTCAATTGATCAGCTTGAGGAGAGAGATCGTGTGTGGACTTCGTAACCCCAGTTCCTTGCTTCCCGGATCAAGTTTCAAGCCTGCCTTGTTTCACGTTTTGCCACGGACCTTGTTTTATGCTTCATGTTGCCTCGTTTCAAGTCTTTGATCTAGCCAAGAATCAAGTTTATTTTCCAGCCTTGTTGTCAAGCTACATTGGACTTTAAAGACTCTGTCATTTCCCCACACTATTGCTTGGCAAGGTGTGTGTTTCGGTCAAGTGGATTAAAACTTTGAACTCTAATATCTTATATTGGACAATACATTTCTGGACTATATTTGACCTCATCTGAAAGGTCTGCTTCTGAACTATATTCTTCACTTGTTTTTATTGACTTTATATATTTCTATAATAAAGATATTAGATAGATTCTGGCCTCTGTGTAAGTTTATTGGTGCTCTGCAGCCTGGGTCCTGACAGGATTCGTCTTTTAGGAACTCCATTGCTTCTTTTACTCTATTCTCCCTGCCCTGTCACGGTTTTTCAGCGACAACTATCCCCCTCTCAGAAACAATCAACATCTTGTGCCAATTAAGAATGACCAGCCCTCATTGAATCGGTCAGGGACGATTGGTGGGGAGATCTCTTTGTCCAAATTTTCTTTGTTTGCTTGTTTTCGTTATGTGCATCTACACAGCTTGGGATATACATGCTGCCATTTTGGCTACATGCTTTTCACATTACACATGATGCCATGGCTTCATCAGGTAAAAGGCCCAAAGAAACACATTGCAAATTAATAATCACAAACGCTGTGTGTCAGGACCAGTGTGCACATGAAGCAAGTATGGGTTGTTGTTTTTTTGTGTTTTTTTTTTTGTTCATGTAGCCCACAGAAAACTTCACATTCAACAAGCTCACATATTTTTATTGAAATGCTTTCTCAGATTTAATTTTATATGGGCAGGTCAACCCTACCAACTTAGCGACCAACTCATGGGAGAACAGTGAAACATTTCCTCTTACTGCCATATCCTAGGAAACAAAACATATAGCCACAGAAGTGGAATGTACAAAGGCTGTCAGAAACTCAAACTGGAAGTGTTTCTATTTGCTTCTCCCTAAAAGTCATTCCTAGCTATAGTGATTATCAAAGACTGACATCAGTAAATACACAAAACTCATGGAGAAGTGGGAATGATATCAGCACAAAAGAATGTAAAACCTTTAAAAAGATATGAATTAAAAATAACTGGCTTGACGGTTTTAACTGTTTCATTGTATTAAACTCAACACAAATTTGGTCCAATTTTATGAATCAAGTCCTTTTTTGTTCTGCCTTGGACTTAGAAGTCCCATCATTAAAGTTCTGTGTTAATAGAAATCTGGGTCTGCAGAAATTACATTTACAAATCAGCAGCGGTGTTATTATTTTTCCTTGTACTTCCTAAGTTTCTACTAAAATTGCTTTCATTTTTTTTTCTATGAACACCACTGAAAGCATCTGTTCTTTTTGGATTCCATTCTTAAGTTCAGCAAACTGATAATCTACATTTCAAACATGGAAGAAATGTGAAGATTTGTACATGGATTTGCATGTGTGCACGTGTGTGCATGGCATGATTACATTAATTTCCAGATCAACTGCAATCCCTCAAAGCAGAACATCAGTACAGCAACCACAAACACATATAACAAGCAAATTCTATTTATCCTAATTTTAAAGCAAATTAGAGGCATATAATATTCAATTAATGTTCTTTTCTTGATTCCCACCTCCCTCAGATCTTACTTTGACCTCCAGGCTGCTTTAAGAAGTGATATTCCTTTATCCTCATGGAGTGAATCTCCTCACTTAACATTTTCCAAGGACTTCATCACAAGACACTGATAAAGCACAAAATGAAAACACCTTTGGATGGAGCTTACCTCACAACATTGTATCTGTCCCATAATCACATTATGTTTTTGAATTGGATTAGCTTTTCATTGACAAGGGAAATACTTTAATGAATCCAATATCACTGTTATTCTAGCACATTTCATTGTGCGATAATGTTATTCCATTGCAGTACCAATGTTGAGAAGTGGACAAGTATCTCAGAAGAATACTGAAACAGCATGACAAAACAAAAAAGAAAGTTAGATAAAAAGCACAAGGTAGTATGATTCCAGTTTTTCTTGTCTATGGTGTTATAACATGTGGATATGTGATATTGTGCTTGGAACATTACTGACTAAGTGTTGGCTTTTGTAGTTAAAACATGTAAGTATTTTGCAGTGCTTGAAAGAAATGCACTGGAAATAATTCAAACTGGCTGGAACACATTATATTTCACTATTGAGCAATGTCTCAAATTCTTTTTCATATTAAAAGTAATGTTTTGTTCTTGTTATTTGCCATCAATTCAGCTTTGACTTGTGGTGAACTATAAATGACAGATAACAACAATAACAACAACAACAACAACAACAACAACAACAGTTTTATTTCTTGCCCACCTCTCCTCATGACTTGAGGTGGGTTACAGCATTACTAAAACATAAACATATAATCATTTTAAAACACTCTGTAAAATACATATATTAAACACACTTCCATAAATTACATATTACAATACACAAAACCAGAAATTAGGCATACAGTGGAGTTTAAAATACATCATTAAAAATGGCTGTGTCCAAAGCCCGTTATCAACAGTCCTCCTCCGTTCCTGCCACCTCAAGGTCAGGATTTTCTCTGTTATATCAATCTGCAATGTGCAATGCCTTCCACTTTATTAAGCATTACTATCCAATGAATCACATTACTTCATGATGTGTCCAACGTATGATAGTCTCCATTAATTATTCATTATTACTATTTCCACAACTAAAAATACAAAAGCACTGAACAGAATTCTGTTATGGACTTTGACGTATTAAATTTGAGTTCTATAATGTTCTATTAAACATTTAATCGTGTTTAATTGTCATGTGGTATCTAATCATGTAGGGGGGAGGTCACCTGAACTGGAGAAAGAATTAATAATTTCAGACAGGTTATCCTAATTGAGAAAGAATTTCCAGCTAAGATGGTAAGCAGGTTCTCTGGTGGGATATTTTTTTTCTTTCATGTCCATTTAAAACCAAAAATAAGACGGAGATATCACTTTAATTTCTTTATGTCCTTAATTTGAGTCTGTTTTAGGTGTAAATGTTAGGAACCTTGGTTTTTCCCAGGTTCTATTGACAGAATAGTTTCAAAACGGAGGGTGTGATGACTCATGGGCCATGTAGTCCCGTTCCTAGCGCTGTTGAGACAGATGAAGAGGAAAACTTGGTTTTTCCACCGTTTCAGCCAGAATTGGAACTTTCCCAGCCAGAATTGGAGCCCTTGCACCTGCAGGAGGTTTGCCTTCCAGAAATCTGCCAAACAAGCCCTGAGTCAGAATCTCCCCCATTTTCTCGCCGTAGTTATTATCAACAACAAAAAGGAGTTCAACAGGCTAATCGCAGAAGCCTGAGAATCGCAGCCAGGCATTCAGCTGATTAAGACTGCTTTCATGAGAACCTTTAGGGAGTCATGCATCTGGACACAGAGATTGACTTTCGGTTCTGGTTCCCCAGAGAAGTGTTCTTTGGTGGGAAAACGAGACCCTATTTAGGTTCCTTGCCCCGTAGGAATATTGCGGAGTCAATTCGTCAGCTACCGGAGTAGGTTGTGTGTGGACAGCGCTACTCCCGTTTCCAAGCCTTCGTTCCTGTTTCCAGCCTTGTTTTGCTTCGCGGACCTTGCCTTGCTACCTAGGACTCAGCCTTGCTTTCCAGGACCTTGCCTTGCTTCCCGGACCTTGCCAAGTGTTTACCACGGATCTTGTCCCTGTTCCTCGTTCCTTGTTGCCTTGAATCAAGTTTTGTGTACCAAGAATCAAGCTATTTCCTTGCCTTGCCTAAGTTTCATGGACTAAAGGACCTTGTCATCTCCCCTCACCTTGCTTGGCAAGTGAGTGTTTCGGTTACTGGATTACAACTTTGGACCTTACTATTTCATATTGGACATTGTTTTCCTGGACTATATTTGACCTTTCCTGAAAGGTCATCTTCTGAACTATATTCTACACTTATTTTTATTGCCTTTACTTATTTCCTTAATAAAGATATTAGATAGATTCTGGCCTCTGTGTATGGTTATTGGTGCTCTGCAGCCTGGGTCGTGACAGAGGGCTTCATCCCTGGTCCAATTGCATGTCAATGGTGGGGAGCATGTGGTACTTCTGATACTGCTGGACTTCAACTCATCCCTGACCACTGACCTTGTAGGATGAGGCTAGTGGAAGGCACAGAACATCAGAATGTCCCAGAATGTCAGAATATGAACTACCAGCTCTCCATTCTGTACACTAAACAATGTCCTTTCACTTGACTCCAAAAAATGCTCTGAGCTTCCAGCCCTGCTCATGTATGAGGACTTTTAAGATTTAACTTTTAAGTCAACAGTCCCAAACAGACAACATAATTTTCCTTGCATGTGTAAAGAGTTCAGTCTCTTCTATTGTACAAGAATTCACCATCCGAGATCATGGGCAGATTGAAAAGTTGAGGAATCTACTTATTTTTAATTACAATTCCAAAGGGTAATCAGAAGCTACTGTAAGACCTGTTCAGCAGTGAAACTCACTGCCTCAGAGTGTAATGAAAGCTTCTTCCTTTGAAGCTTTTAAACAGAAGCTGGATCGTCATCTGTCAGGGATACTTTGTGCTTTTCCTTTATGGCAGGGAGTTGGACTAGATGGCCCATGTGGCTCTATGATTCTATGATTCGATGTCCCTCAGGAACCACTGGAACTGAGACTTAACCACTGCACCATTATCTTGCAAAACACCTAGTGGCTAGATCAGACAATCCTAGAGACTTTGAAAATAGCTGTAAAATATCCTAAATATTTGCAGACTGCCTGTTTTACTAAATGTGAAAAAGAAACGGTCCACAATAATTTGATCCCCCACACCGGGAGCTTCTACCATTTCAGGGAGCTTAGCATGCTTTCAAATACAAATTTTCACCTGCCTCTCATCCTCATTCTGATTCCACCATGTTAGTTATCTGATCTTTTTTATTCTTCGAAGCAAACCTTGAACTCTGGTTTTATTCAGATTGGAATCCACTGTCAAGAGGTAGTGTTTTTATTCCCTGGTTATTTTTCATTCATTAGCATATTTGAGATTTCTGTTTTCTCTTCTGAATTTTTGTAGCATTGTTTATATTTATAGTAGGTTTTAGCCACTCTTTAATACAAAAGCAATCCAACCAGGTGTGGACATGTGTAGAAAATCTAGAAGCACTAAAATGGCATTTAACTTTGTGTTTCTTTCAAATAAGAGCGGGTGAAAGGAGAGACAGAAAGTGATGCTCAAATGGCAAGGTAGCATTTAGAGTTCACGCTGGAGATCACAGACAGGACCTATATCAGATCGAACCATATATAATAGTCTGCAAAAAGATGTCGACATCAATATAATATAAATTGATTTTTGTAAGTTCCTAATACAGGTTGAACATTATTCACATAGATTTTTAAAATACTCAGAAAATCAAAATTGTTCATGTGAGTGGTTGAGATACCAACACCTTTCTTTCTGATGTTTCAATGTACACAAACTTATTTCATGCACAAAAATATTAAAAGTGGTTTTATATTCCATTGTTTTATACAAAGGAGCATTCAACCATGTGAACTATTGCCATCTTTTTGTATTTCTCTCTCCCTTTCGGGGAGAGAGGTGTAGTTTAGAAAATAATAATAATAATAATTATTATTATTATTATTATTATTATTATTATTATTATTTCATCCTGAAAATTAAAGTGTTGCAATCCATAAACAGACTTCATACTTCAGAGAAGCAGGCCTAAATCTTTTAAATCAGAAAAGGTTTCTTGCAAGTATACCCTACACACAGGTGTGTGTGTGTGTATCTTTCTGCGTGATAAGTTAGAGCCTTATTTAGGCTCTCTGGTATGTGAGGTTGATTTTCCAGTGTATTAAAGATCAGAACCATATTTGGGTCAACCAGATCATTATTTTTTATTTTATTTTTTGCTTTTACTAGAAACTTGCCAGGGACTGCTAGTAAATGGCCCAGGAACCATTTCTGCATGTAGGCGGGATGACCTTTTTGCATGTTCTCCAAAACAAGTTGTTAGGCATCTGCAGTTATGCTCAGTGAATAAGGAAGGGCTAAAAGGGAAGCAGACCTCAGAGGAGTTTCAAACTTGGTAGGTGCAATAAAACGATATGTCTAATTAATTTCAGCAAGTCACCAGAGACCTGGGAAGGGGTTGGTAATTACACTATTCTCAGCTTTAAAAGCTAATATGTTAAGATTACTGAAATGTAACAAGGGTTTTATTTTTGTTTTGCTGAAGGCCTGAAATTTTTCCTTCTGTATGAAATTGATAGTCAACTATGTTCATAGCAGTATTACATTGGGGGGAAATATGAGGTTTGTTTTCAGAAGCAAGTAGAAAATTGTTGTGAGAAAGAAAAGAACACAAAAGAAAGACAAGTTTAAATGGGCAATATTTAGAATGTGAACCAGTGGTTCTCAACCTGTAGGCCGCCAGGTGTTTTGGCCAGCAACTTCCAGAAATCCCAGCCAGTTTACCAGCTGTAAGGATTTCTGGGAGTTGAAGGCCAAAACATCTGGGGACCCACAGGTTGAGAACCACTGAGTTAGATCCATTTGGAATTGAGGCACACAGTTTGTGACAATATTTGTACAGTATATACTAATAAAATTACAAAATATATATTCTTACATCTGAAACTGTGGATAGGTATCAATGAATAGTAGATAGAATTGGATTCAGAGCCAGTATCCAGTTATGCCACTATTATAACAAATTATCCATCTCAGAGTTAGTGCAAGATCATTATCACTTGGATTTTACATGATTATTATACAGTTACAATGAGTTATGTGAAGTATTTCTACACAGTCACTTGCACAACAAATGTTGCACAAAGATATAATAAAACGCAAGTGCATCTATCAGGGATTTTCACTCTGCTAGAGCTACATTGGATGTAATCGTATTGTATTATGTAGGATAATGGTAGAGGTCATAGGTCCATTTGTTATCACTTGATTTAGAGATTCTGTAGTAAACTGAACACTGAATATAGACTCAAAGTAAAAGTTGTTATGTGTAACATATGCTGCACCAGTCTCTGCCTCTTCCCCTCCTTTTGCTTTTTCTCATTAGTAGCCACTGTGTCTTACCATTCTCATTGTAAATGTAATATGGTGCAAATGCTTATTTCAGATACACTCATAAAACATTTTTAAGTTCAAGGCTGACAGGCATTTTGTTCTGAACTTGGGGTCAGAGGCTGAAGCTCATTGTCAAAAATATGTGGACTATTTAAAGTATATATTCAATTCCCTGTCTCTTAACTCTTGAATTTTATCCTCATATATTAGCAGTGTAGAGGCATTGTTTCTTTTTCAAAGTCATTGCAAATTACAAATAAAATAACTCTTGCTCTAGTCACTGGAGCAACAGCAAACAAGCTTGCTCCATCTTCTACATGGCAAGCCGAAGGACTGGATGTATAGGCTATCATGTCATCTCTCCTCCAGTTGAAGGGCACAGCCCAGGAAGGGAAAGAAAAACAGTTGAGATAAACAACTAGCTCCACAGATGATGCCATGGGGAAATATTTGGCTTCATGAAGATGGTCTACTGGCCAGTGATAGGTTGTATCTCAAATTCATTGGCAGGAATGCTTTTGCTAAGGTGCGCATGAGCTTTTAAACTGAGTTTTGTGCAGAAGATAGAAAAAAAGGCAGATCTGTTCAACTCCTTCTTATTTCCGTCTTCTCCCAAAAGGAAACAATGCCCAACCTTGAAAAATGGAGCAGATAATGCAGTTGGAGAAATGCAGTACAGAATAAGTAGAGATAATGCAGGAATGCCTAGCTAGTTTAAATGAATTCAAGTCTCCAGAACCAGGTGAATAACACATTTGCAGGGTTGGTTGCATCTTCTAAAGCAGCATTTCTCAAACTCTGCTTCTCCAGAAATCCCTGCCAATTCATAAATCCCTGTTATGAATTGTGGGAGGTGAAGTCTAAAACACCCAGAGGAGCAGAGTTTGAGAAACACTGTGAATCGAAAGCATTACACCCATAGACATTCAGCAGTTGTTTCAGTGAGTCTACTGGCAATTGAATTTAGTCCTGAATAGGTTGAGATCTTTTATTCTCTTGTTATCTTTCATGTATCCCAGTATCTATTTGTCTGCAGTTTGGTTAAAATATGTCATTTCTACAAAACAACTACACTTGCACATTTATTCATTCATTTCACCTGTCATATGGACAGAGAGACAGTAGAAATGAATTATCTTAGCAGGACATTTGGAGCCATCAGGGGCTACTGACAGCCAATGCCCAACAATAGCCCCTGTTCATACTAGGGTCCTGGGACTCATCGTGAGTGGTGAGCCTGGGTGCTTCTGTGGTGGCAGCTGCCAGACTCCCCTCAGTCTTTTTTAATTGCAAAGTTTCTGTATTTTAAAAAAAGAAAAAAAAACAAGAAAAAGATTGCTGCACAGAGAGAAAGTGGAGTTACACTGCTCATCTTAGCAGGGGGTTGGCCTGGATGGCCCATGAGGTCTCTTCCAACTCTACTATTCTATGATTCTATGATTCTATGATCTGGAAGTGTGGCTTCACACAACCACAGCATTGCAAGTGTGCAATGTTAGCAGCTGTGCAAAGCCATCCATCACCCTGACAGTAAGTTGCCACTAACCTGGGATAGTGGCAAGCATACCATAATCTCTATAAAATCAAAGAGTTGGAAAAGACCACAAGGGCCATGCAGTCCAACCCCTACCGTGCATGAACACATAATCAAAACACTCCTGACAGATGTCCATTTAGGATTTGCTTCAGAAGGATACCTCATTACATTCTGAGGCAGCACATTCCACTCTTGAATGGTGGAGCAACCTTTCTTTGTTTACTATATAGTTCTGTAAGAGACCAGATTCACCATGTTACTATGTGTTACTATGTAGTATTATTCAAAGAACAGCAACGGCTGAGGCATTATTGTTATGAATTTTTATCATTTAAGAGCTGGAGAATGGCTTCAGCTTCTTATACGAGGCCCTTAGCAAGGAGTCTGTAATAAGAGCCTGTAAACAAGAAAATAATAACTTAGTTGACATTTCTGCATCAAAAAGCCCACTTCATCAAACTCACATACAAACAGCTTAATCCAGTAATGAATGTGCAAAAAACAGACATCTTCACATTCCCCTGGTGTTAAGGATACTCCAGTATACATCTTCGGCCAGACACTGTGTGCATAAAATAGCCTTGCTCTCTGATACACGTTAGACATTTGCTTTACAAAAGTGATATAAAAATGACTCATCTATACTTTACAAAGCCAGAAGGACCTCTCTCCTATTAATATTGTACCTATAAAAATGAGCACACTACACACAGAACTAGAAACCTTGAGAAGCCTATCAAGTTGGTGGGTTAATTTAAGATGTGCTTCTGACCTCAGCAAGAGAAACACAGTTGAAAGACTTTCATAGAACAGGAGAGAGTGTTAGGGATGTAATCAAAATGGGTTTGGATCATTCTGTGGCCATGCTAGCAGAGGAACCCCAGGAGTGCCAATCCAAACAAGAAATCCAAACAGATTCTGCATCTGGCACAACCTTTTCTTTGGCATTAGAACATTCCCATTTCAAAGCTGTCCAGTCTCTGGCTGAAAACATACTAGGATTGATGAAACTCATGAGCAAATACATTTGGAGAGCCACATTTGTTCTACATGATTGATTCCATTGCTGAAGCTTTCCTACAGTCAAGGTGCTTGTATTATATGAAACCTATTAGAATTAATATAATCTAATTTGGTAGTACTTTTAAGCAACTCCACAATGTCTAGGGTCTTCTTATTCCATACACTTGTTACATAGGCACTTTAACATGGTCACTACCTGAGGCATAGGTGCAATCTTCAGATATAATGCCAGAGATATGATGCTACCAGGACTCAGAGGCCTTTTTGGGGAGCGTTCCCCATCCACATTTCCATATCAGAACAGATGCAGATGGGTGCTAATTTGGAATATAGTTTGAAAATGTAAGGCCCAGAAGTTTAATTAGTGTGTTTCCAAAGCAAAATATTCAAAGCAAAAATCCTTTGTGTATTACACCATGTAACAAAATTTGGAAAAAAAAATCTGTTCCTGATTGAAAGTGTTATTTCCTGTTTAATTGCGTGGCACTTACTTTGAAAGTAGTTGTTATACTCCAGAAACTTCATTTTTGTGGCTGCCATAAACTATGTTGAATTGGTTAGGACTCTATGAGATATTCATTGAAAAACTATTGCAAAATGTGCTACTACAGGATGTCCTGCAAAAACAAAATTTTTGCAGTTTAATAAACTTTTTCAGTGTTTTTATGCTAGAACCAATTAGAAAATGACATTTATAATGAAGAAACAAAAATCATGTTACATCTAGTTGTGGATTGTGTTTGTGAGCTGCTGAAAGTATAGCTACTGGCTTATTCTAGTCATAAAGCCCAACTAACTATATACAATGATAAGCTAGTCTAAACAGCAAATTACCTTTGATGAACCCAAAACAGGTACCATATGAAATAGTATTCGTTAATGCAATCAAGTGGCTTGTGTAATCTGAAGGCAGTGAAGAGGTCCCTGGTGTACTGCATCACCTCTAAGTGTCTGACTGGAGGAGAATATATATTTTTATATAAATGAGAATCTGTGAACAGATTTCTATTCTGTTCGGATAGCATGTCAGCTGATTGAACAGGGAAAGATATAAAACAAGCCAAGAAGACAACAAAGCAATGCAACTAAGCATCTACCACCTCACAGATGTGGCTGTTGTGCAACCCACACCAAAAGTGTTCTTCCTGACTGATAAAGATAGACCATGCTGGGAAAAAAAGAAATTTTGCTCTAAACTAGACTATGTTAGATCCAGGCAATAACTATAATGTAACACTGATACTGTATGAATAATACAATCCCACTATTTGTGGGGGAAATACATTCTCAGATTTACCACAGTTATGAAAATTGCTGTTAAGAGCAAACCTTATTGAACAAAGGTTTAGTCCTTATGAAAGTCTATAATTTAATACAGTAGAGTCTCACTTATCCAACATAAATGGGCTGGCAGAACATTGGATAAGCGAATATGTTGGATAATAAGGAGAGATTAAGAAAAAGCCTATTAAACATCAAAATAGGTTATGATTTTATAAATTAAGCACCAAAACATCATGTTATACAACACATTTGACAGAAAAAGTAGTTCATTACACATTAATGCTATGTAGTAATTACTGTATTTACGAATTTAGCACCAAAATATCGCGATATATTGAAAACATTGACTACAAAAATGCGTTGGATAATCCAGAACGTTGGATAAGTGAGACTCTACTGTATTAGGAAATTTAATATTAGGAAGGTGTGATACTTTACATGCAATGTAATGTAATTTTTAAAAATGCCTTAACATTGAAATGTCTATGTTTCTCCTTAAGGCTACATATTACAATAACCTAAAAGACTAACAGAGAATGTGTTCATTTTCTCATAGAAATATCATAGATTCCAATACTGTTGCTAACTTGTCCTGTTTGGATTTTACCATTGGTCACAAAATGAGACCCAGCATGGTGCAGTCATTTGAGTGTTGGACAATGTGACTCTGGAGACCAGGTTTCAAATCCCCATTGGACCATGGAAACCCACTGGGTGAGGTTGTGCAAGCCACACTCCCTCAGCTTCAGAGGAAGGAAAAAACAAATCTCCTGTGAACAAATCCTACAAAGAAAACCCTGTGATAAGTTCCCTTAAGGTCACCATAAATTAGAAATGAAGGTGTACAACAAGAAGACAAGCTCGAAGCAAAGATGACCAAAAGGTGAAAAAAAGGTACCTCCAAGTTGATGGTACCTCAATTCCTCAATCTAAAGATATGGAGCAAGGAACCACAAGTGTTTTATCACACTCAACAAAGAACATCTAGATGATTATATTAATAAGATGTTCATTCTATGAAGAGGTATTGGTGCAGTGAAAAAAAATATTTTTTTGGGGGGGGGGGCAATGTTGGATTTAAAAATCTTTATATACAGCATGGTGTTATTTTTAAAAAAATACTGGTGCTTTTCAAAGCCATGTTAAAAAAATGCAATACAGTATACCAAATAACATTTTAAATTATACTGGTAGTAAAACACAGGATATGTTCAGTGATATACCCAACAGTCAAAGAATGTTTGTGTCAACAAGTATGTGTCTCATAATTGTCAAAAGTATGTTCATGCTGATGCCACTTCAATAACAGGGAATTAATATCACCACAGAGAGAACCTGTTTCTATCTTGTTCCCATATGACACTGTGTAGGTGTTGACACCATCAGCAATGCCTCTTCTAAAACAATTAATGATTTCATAAATCATTAATATTACCTTGTATCCTTGTTGCTTTATCCTACGGCTTCAAGTATCGTGGGGCCAAATTGTTCAGATTCTACACAATGGGTGGTATTCTGCTAGTGAGTTGCTATTGTGTAAGTTGGACATATGCTATTGCAAATCACTGTTTTGTTCATAGCATTGTTGAAATTCTTTTCCAACCATGCAGGAAGGAACCATAAGTTCCTTCCAAAACCCACCTTTTAAGAATGTAGTCCCACTCAACATGGCCATTTCCAGATTTTTTGAAAGTGTGGCCATCAATAGCAATGAATCCAGCTATTTTTCCTTTATCTGGATGTCTTGCAAGGAGATTCCCTTTAGGGGCATTTTAATAACTCCCCTAGATTCTAGCAGGTGCTTGTCACAGCACACACAGCTTAAGGAAAATAGCAGACATGGCACCACCACCCTCCAACACAAATCGCCATGTCAGCCATGCATAGCTTGCAAGATTGCGGAATTGACATAGTTACAGAGATGTAGTTACCGTGTTTCCCCAAAAATAAGACAGTGTCTTATATTAATTTTTGCTCCCAAAGATACACTAGGTCTTATTTTCAGGGGATGTCTTATTTTTCCATGAAGAAGAATTCACATTTATTGCTGAACAAAAAATGAACATTTATTATATACTGTACAGTAGCTATCATCACAAACCAGCATAACCAGACAAACTGTGAATCCTATCAAGACTTTCTTTTTACTGCCATTATTTCCATGTAAAACCATCTATGGTACATGCATTTACCGATCCTTCATGCTCTGATGTTCTGTTGAGCGGGCATGCTCCCAAACAAAAACTTTGCTAGGTCTTACTGTCGGGGAGGCCTTATATTTAGCAATTCAGCAAAACCTCTACTAGGTCTTATTTTCAGGGGATGTCTTATTTTTGGGGAAACAGGGTTTGTGAGATATGTGTCCAGCTATAAGACTTCCAGTATAGGATTTTGGCTGATAATTGCAAAATCTTGAACATGGCTCAATAGTTAATTGGTACCCAGTGGTATTCTTTTATCAGATGCATGATGTATGCAACTGCACACTCTACTGAGTTGCTTCTCAGTTAGTTTTAAGGGCAGCCCATGAGCATCATTTTATATTACTCCAACCATGAGGCTACCAGTACATGAGCCATTGTGTGCAGCTTATCCCTATCTAGAAATGGATATTGCTGTTGTACCGGCCAACATTGTTAATAGGTACTCTTCACTGCCGAGGTTACCTGAGCCTCTAGTGATGTAAATTGTCTTATAATTTCTTTTAAATAAATGAATATCCCAAGTTGTGTTATCTGGCAAAGCTTAATCGCAGTCTCCATCTGCAGCCATTAACACAGTTCTGTTCGATTTCCTGGGGGAATCCCGGAGCTATAGTCTAACAAGTAACTTTTGAAAGACCTGATAACATCATTAAATTCCAAATTATCTGTTAGTTCTTCAGATGCATCAAATTCCCACACTCAAAGTGGGAATTACTCTTCTAAGATTTACTCGTAAATATTGCACTGTTTCAGTTATTTGAATTAAAAATGAAGGCAAAGAATATTTTGGATTAATTAATTCAGCTGAAGTGGTCTTGAGAAGATGTCTGTAATGTGAAATTCATTATTCTGATCATACAGCAGTAGAGGGAGCTTGCATTAGATTGATGTGATATAAAGGTTTGTGTAGCAGCCAATAATCCATATCACAGAAAAGATAACAGGACACTACTTTCTTTAAGAAATTAAAAAATTATACATATTCATTATGTGGAGATTTAAAGGTGTATACTCTACACCATAAATCAACAGACAATGTGAAGACACATACAGGTAATGATGCATGAATCTTTCACTTTGCATTTCACCCACTATTTTAAAAAAATCTAAGCTTTTTCTTTTTTCTTAAGAAGACAGCTGTGAATAAATTCTTATAAAATGTATAAAACAAAATATTCACCAAATTCAGTTGGTAAAAATACTCCCATCATTGTGAGAACCATGTTATGCCTGCCATCCATGTAGCTGTTAAAGATGATAACTGGCTTGTGAAAACTGCCCCAAAATAAAACTTGAAGCAGCCTCATTTCCATTTGGATTCTTCTATACTGTCTGTCTGAGAAGGGAAACAAAACTGGAGGAAAGTTGTTTCGGAGTTGGAAGTCATTCTTGGAAATATTCAGGAACCATAATTAATTTCCACCCAGATTTGGGGGTATGGTATTCAGGGATCTAAAAAAAACCTCACCTTGATATATCTTCTTATTTTGCTCATGTACGCAGATGCTACATTGTCACCTACCAAGAAGTAAGTACCAACACAGCTTGAACAGGCAGGAAAATGTTGAGCCGTGTTATTTCTCAACTTCTTTTCAATTCTACAATCTTTTAATTCAAAGATTGGCTGGTCAAAATAGAATTACACCTTCCACCTACTCTGTTGTATATGATATGTGTGCAACTGAATGCACTACTCAACACACTCTTAGCCAGTCTCAAGGGCACCCCATAGACAGCATTACAGTACTCCAATTCTGAGCCTACCAGTGCATGAACCACTGAGCCAAGCTTATCCCTATCTAGAAATGGATGTTGGAAGTTGTCAACTACCATCCAATGAAATCTTTTCAATTATCCTACAAAATACATCTCGGCAGATAACACTCTGAAAAACAAAATACCAAGATAAAACCAAGAATCAAACCAGTTAAGTTAAAAATAACATTTCATACAAAGGAATAGTTCTGTGGAGATGTTCAGCCAAAAGAGAAAAACATGACAAAAGCATAAAAGTATACATAAAAACGAACGCATAAAGTGGCAATGTTGAGACTAATTGGTTTATTCTGGCATAAATTTCATTCTGGCATACATTTTCTTCCGTCTTCATGAGCTGCAACTAAATACCGTTGTGTTTCCAGGTGCTGCTAGCAATGCTAGGCTAAATGCAGAACAATAAGTCCTAGGAAAAGAAGATATTAGGGCTGTGCAAAAAATCATTTCTGCCTTGTATGTTGGATCTATTCTGTAAGATTCTTACATACAATGTTCCCAATGTCAGTTTCATTTTCAGCACAAGCAGCAAACTATACCAGTGATGTAAAGCCAAAGAGGCCATTCCTCTTTAAATTAAGAACCTTTTCATATTAGGAAATACTCCATTTCTGAGACTGTTTGAGAATGATTTCAAACAGGTCCCATCACATGATGTTTGCCCCATTCCCTCAGTATTCCGTCGGAATCTGTCTGCAAAGCGTTGTAGAAACAGATTATTTGCAGAGAGAATTCTAATTGTGTTTTTTGAAGTACTACGGATTCTTCCATTGCTGAAGCACTGTTTTTGTGTGTGTATGCATCCCATCAGCAACTATACTTTTTAAAGGTGATAGAGTGATGTTGGGAGTGTTTTGAATGAACTGGGAGGAGCCAGCTTTCCATGGTGTGATGAGTCAAAGCACAGTATTTTCAAATTGTAATAATCAGGTGTGATTAGGAGAGTATGCATCTAGTCCTAAAAATATATGAGATGCATACTGATATAAATGGATTATATCCCGATGTGATAAAGTCCTAAGGAGAGCCAGGTTGCCTGTCGCCATTGTGGTAGGGCAAGCAAGCTTGGGGGGGGGGGGGGGGGTGGCTGAGAACTCTGGGAAATATTGTTTGGGAAGGCAAGCACCCCTGTAGCAGAGAATTCAAAAGGTCCTGCCCTAAACTACATTTCCAAGAATTCTGCTCACATCAGAAAGCCCCAATGAGGTAGGGGAGAGCTATTGTCCATCCGTAGCAGCAGCTAGCCATGCAGTTTAGAGTTCCAATACATTATTGAATCTTCAAAGAAGACTCATAGTAAATCTGTGCTGGACAAGGAGGAAAATCCCTAAGTTTAAGTTGTATAGTATGTGTTGTGTCTCATATAGCGAAATTCAAGGGGGTGGCTGTTGTGGCTTTTTAAAAAAAGGTTTTATCAAATCTTTAAAAATTTCCCAAAAATCAGTATATGTGTGAATCTTTCTGAAACTTGGGGGAAATTATGCCCTGTTAATTTTGTGTCACTGTAGATAAAATTACGAAGATAAGCTCTTGTAGTTTCTTTTAAAAAATGTTGTTTGTAAAAACTTTACAATTTCCCAAAAATCAATGGATGAGTGAAATGTTCTGAAACTTGGAGGGGGGGGTAACAATGGTAAGTGTATTCTACAATTGTAGCAAGTTTAATCCTAATAGCTCTAACGATGAGCTAGAAAGGAGCCCCTGAACTTTCCCCATCAGCACAATTACTTAGTGAAAAGTAACGAAAATTAGTTATATCGTTATAGTTATGGTACTAACCCCTTACAATATTTTAGAAACACTTTAGAAATGATTTGCCCCTCCCTCATGTAACAATTAGTGTTGAAACATTTTGCATTGATCACACAGGCCTAGAAGATAAAGTTCTGCCAGGTGAGACTATGTAAATCTTCTCTTTCATGCATACACCCATCCATACTTTTCAGTGGCTACATCCCTCCTAACACCAAAATTCCTTGACTAGAACAGAGAGAGCCAGCATGGGATGGCTGTTTAGTGCCGGTCTACAACTCAGGAGGCCAGGGTTCAATTCCCCTCTTGACCATGGAAAACCAATGGGTTTTTTTTCATGTCAAGAGTGCCTTGAAAACTGCAAGCTGCTTCTGGTGTGAGAGAATTGGCCGTCTGGAAGGATGTTGCCCAGGGGACGCCTAGATGTTTTGATGTTTTTACCATCCTTGTGGGAGGCTTCTCTCGTGTCCCTGGATAGAGATGGAGCTGATAGAGGGAGCTCATCCACACTCTCTCCAGTTTGGATTCAAACTGGCAACCTTCAGGTGAGCAACCCAACCTTCAAGTCAGCAGTCCTGCCGGTACAAGGGCTTAACCCACTGTGCCCCTGGGGGACTCCTGACCCAATGGGTAACTTTTGGCCAGCCACATACTGTACTCCTAAGAAAATCCTGAGATGTGTTTTAGGGTTGCCATAGGACAGAAATGAAAGCACACAACAACAGCAGCAGCAATAATGAGAACAAGGGGAGGTGATGAAGAAGCATATAGCCTTTAGTTGGACGCACAGTGCCAAAGATGAGTTGGTGGGTAATTTGGTCACTGACTTGTTGGAATAGCATTCCAACTTCCACAACAACGAAAAAGATGAGTTGTAATATTATGAGTCTACCTTATCCCAGGGTAATATACCAAGAGGATGACAGCCATAATTACTGAAAGTGCAAAAGGGTTTTAGACTGAAATAACCAAACAATTAATAGTTCTTTACAAACAATACCAATGAAATAATTACGTTAAATTAAATTTCAGCAAAAGCCATTTTGGAACTGTTTTATAATCACGACAGATTTTTCTGTTCAAGTAAAAGAAAAATAGGTCAGTGAATTTCCCCTGATGATCAGTTACTAGACTGAGTGTAATACTGCAACTAAATCCAGTAGCATGGGAGTAAATATCATCAGGGGAACATCCAAATGGACTGTAACCATGTCTAATCCGAATCTTGAAATGCCCAGTCCTAAGTTCCTTATAGCAGTGAGCTTACTGTCCTTTCTGCCAGATGGATGGTCAGTATTCACATTTCTGACAACGCTCTGAACATCAGCCTTCGGTCGCACAGACACCCTCTCTCTCTCTTCCTCTAAAGCCTTGCACACTCACACACCCAAGCCATGAGACCAGGCCTCGTTAAGTCATCCTGTCAATTGGTTAACAAGAGTGTATGTCCCTGCTCAGAGTCCTCTAGTTTTATTGGTAAGAGCTTGGAAACACTGCAGTTTGTTCTCCTAAGTACTTGTTCTTCTGTAGGTTCAGAAGCTTTTTCGGCCAGGCTTTGGGAACAAGACAATTATGCAAGTCTGCCATCTTCTGGTCCAGCGCATATATAGCATCAAAAGAAATCTAAAACTATGAGTCCCCCATTGGGGAAATAGGGCGGGATACAAATAAAGATTATTATTATTACTACTACTACTTTTACTATTATTCTGCATAGATCTGTGCTAGCTTTTTAATATGGTGTTTATTTAATAAGTATTTTATAGAAATACAGTTTTAATATGGATCTTTTATAGAAATACGTATATTTGTTGAATTTTTGCTATGTTTGTATTCTTTAATTGTGCTGTAACCTGCCTTGAACTGCAGGGAGAGGCAAGTAAGAAATATAATAATAGTAATAACAACAACAACAACAACAACAACAACAACAACAACAACAATTTTATTTATTTATTGAAAAGGTGGATTGCCATATTTGGGGCATGTAGAAATATTTTCTGAAACCAATCTGAAATCAATCTTTTCCATTCCCACATGTAAACTTTTGCTTCAGTCAGCTCCAGTGACCTTATTTGCACTTAAGTAGCTGCTAGGTCTATGAAAAATATTCATATTTTTTCATAAACTAAAAAAAAAACACAGTCATTTCTCTTTCCTCTGTGCTCTATGACAGCTTTTGTTGTTGTGTCAACCGGACCTCAGAGACATTGTACACCCGTTATGTTTGTTTCTGTAAAATCTTTAAACTGCTAACTTTTTTTTAAAAAATGCCCATTTTTCCATCTCGCATACTTAGAAATGTTTAGTGGTATACCATTTTCTTTCTGAGTACAATTCAAAGTTCTGGTACTCCTTTTAAAGCTCTATATGTCATTCACACTCAAGCACACCGCACTAAAATACTCAAAGCCATTTTGTTTCTTCTCTTCTCGCTCACCTTTCTCTCCCCCTTCTTTTGGCAGCAAAGATGAAAGATGTTGTAAAATCACTTCCATGATGCCATAGCAATGAGCCATGGTAGTTAAAGTGGTTTCAAACTGCTTTAATTCTACAGTGTAGATGCACCCTAAGTTTACTTCCTTGGATTCGAAAGCTTAAACTTTTACTGTCTTCGTCTCGAAAGTCCAGATGATACCTTTGCATACTGACAGTCCAGACTAACATGAGCCATCAGTATGCAAAGGGCTCTTATAGCACTTTCAAGACTAATTGATTTGAAATCATAGCCATTCAATGAAATACCTTAACCATTTGTCATTCCTTCTAAAAACATTCAGGTTTCCTGCTTAAGGACACTTATACAGGATATGCCATTTTCATATAAATTGCCAATAAATCAAATCCAAGGATGTAATAAGGAAATCAAAATATAATTTTTAGGTACATTTGTTATCCTTGGCCTGTTCAAATGTAGTTCACCCCAAATTGCAGGACTGCTTTGGCATTTCACCCAACTCCAGAGCATTCAGTGACTTTGCTTAATACAGAATTAAACCAAATCAGCCCAGATTACTCCACATTAAGAACTGGAAGTCATTGGGTGTCATCTGAGCATCCAGGTTCATCTTCTCATCCACTTTGACCTAAAGGTTTAGACAAGCCATAGGACTGCAGAAGATCAGGGTTAAAATAACTCAGCTATAGAAACCTACTGGGTAACCTTGGGCAAGTCACACTCTCTCTGCCTAAAATAGAGTCAACTTGAAGGTATATTTTAACAACAGGAGACAGATGCTGCATTTGTACCTTTTCCAGGGTCATCAAGTTTGCAGATGAAACCAAACTGGGAGGGATAGCTAATACTTCAGAAGGCAGGAGCATAATTCAAAACAATTTGACAGATTAGAGAGAAGGGCCGAAACTAACAAAATGAAGTTCAATAGGGACAAATGCAAGATACTTCACTTAGGCAGAAAAAATGAAATACAAAGATACAGAATGGGGGATGATGCCTGGCTCGACAGCAGTATGTGTGAAAAAGACCTTGGAGTCCTTGTGGATAACAAGTTAAACATGAGCCTACAATGTGATGCGGCAGCGAAAAAAAAACCAATGGGATTTTGGCTTGCATAAATAGGGGTATAGCGTCTAGATCCAGGGAAGTCATGCTACCCCTCTATTCTGCCTTGGTCAGACTACACCTGGAATACTGTGTCCAGTTCTGGGCACTGCAGTTGAAGGAAGATGTTGACAAGCTGAAAAGCATACAGAGGAGGGCGACTAAAATGATCAAGGGTCTGGAGAACAAGCCCTATGAGGAGTGGCTTAAAGAACTGGGTATGTTTAGCCTGCAGAAGGAAAGGCTGAGAGGAGACATGGATAGCCATGTACAAATATGTGAGGGGAAGTCATAGGGAGGAGGGAGCAAGCTTGTTTTCTGCTGCCCTGCAGACTAGGACGCGGAGCAATGGCTTCAAACTACAGGAAAGAAGATTCCACCTGAACATCAGGAAGAACTTCCTCACTGTGAGAGCTGTTCAGCAGTGGAACTCTCTGCCCCGGACTGTGGTGGAGGCTCCTTCTTTGGAGGCTTTTAAGCAGAGGCTGGATAGCTACCTATCGGGGATGCTTTGAATGAGATTTTCCTGTTTCTTGCAGGGGGTTGGACTGGATGGCCCATGAGGTCTCTTCCAACTCTACTATTCTATGATTTTATGATTCTATACAGCAGAGGTGGGGGAAGACAGACAAAATCTGCTTGCTTTAAGCAATGTATTTTCTACTGAAGCTACTATGAGCTGGCAAGCTTTTCAGTCTGGTGGTTGCTGCACCACAAAATCAATCAGCACACAAACAGGCTTGCTTACGCATGTGTGCAAATGCACGCACACACCCTCATGTTGCTTTATGTTGAATATTAATTGACTGTTCTCTCTATTGTTCTCCAACTGCTACTATAATATTTGATTTTGCTATTTGCCCTCCTGTGACAGTTGACTTAAATATTTTATATGCAAAACTTTTTGTTTAACAGCTAACCAGAAATAGTGTTTAACAGCACAGAACATTTTAATCCTACAGTTTCATATTTTATTGCAGATTGCATAAAGAGTTCAACCTGCAATGTAGGCATTCTGTGGTATTTTCACTTGGACAAATGTAAGCAATTACACCAAATGTCAGGCACTTTTAACATACTAACAAAAAGTAAGACCAATGAGATTTTTCAGCAAACTGTGAGTCCACAAAGCAACAATGGCATGGCATGAAGTTAGCCCTATTCAGGTGAAACTTACATTTCTTACACTGGGAAGACAATGGAATTCTATTAGAAACATTGTTTCCAAAGCTTCTTCATGATATTAACCCTAACTCTAATTTCAATGCTTTGGAATTTTCATTGGGTCAGAAAATATTCCAAACTCACTCAGTACTAAATGTTTTTTTTAATCTTAATACAGTATATGAGGGTTAGTGGTTAGCATTTGAAATGCAGTAGTGTTTTTGTCTAAATGTTTTTGTCTAATTACTGTAATAGAAGATAAACAAGCATTTGACACTCTAGAATGTATTGCGTAAATATGGCAAAATGAGAGCTATCCCACGATTGGTACCTATCGCATGACATTAATCCTGTTACTGTTCTGCCACCTTTCTGCTATGAAGACATCAGGAGCCAATGATGGGCAAAGCCACAATCTCAGGAATTACCTTGTATTGTGAGTCCATATGCTTCTGCAAGAGCATCTGCCGCAGACATCCTGCTCTATTTTTTTTTTTTAATTAACAAGGCAATTTGTAAAATTGTAAAAGTTTCATTGTGATTTTAAAAACAAGGGAAGGGAAGCAATACACCAGGAGGGCAGAATTAGGCTGGACACTCAGAGGAGTGCTTTTGTACCACACTTGCATGAAAACAGTGGCTGTGCAAAGCCTCCCATCACCATGACAGTAAGTTGCTGCTATCCTGCATTGCTGGAACAATGTGGTATAGCAACAAAAATGCAGTTATCCTCTATTTAATAGGTAAGATGTAATTCCCATAAAAGGGAATATTCCTTTGATACGTTGTTTAGCATGCCAGTTAAAAACAACAAATGCCACCTCTGAAGAACTTTAACACTGGGGTAATTTGTTATTCTGAATCCGAGGATTCAAATTCTAAGGGTAGCATCAAAGTCTCAGAACCTGGTAGTTTATTGACTTATTTATGGTGGCCAGATAATATTTATCCCACAGCAGTTTATCATTGGTGATGAGTTTCAGTTTCTTGCCCTTCATTCAGTTTCAGGGCATCTTACACTGACACTTTGGACCTCATTAGATGCTCTTTGTAAAGCAGGGGACAGCAGAGGAAATGGTGGGGCAATGTAGGGAACCTGTCAGCCTGTGTTTCCTCCCATCGAGGTCTATCCTCGGCCTTCCCACGATGTTTCCCCGCTGTCTCCTGCTTTCTCTTCGACTCCTATGACTTTTTGGAATGAGGAGTCAGATGTACACCCAACTCCTCTGAGCTCTACTGCACAACGCTGCCAGCACAGACCCCATGGAGCCCGGCAGGAAGTAGCCCTGCGTCATGTGATGGGCTTCGGGGGACCCCATGCCAGCAGCACAGAGAAGTAGGGAAAATACACTTCTCTGTCTCCATCTGATAAAATTGTACAATGCAGCTTGGAGCCAGTTTGAGCGGAACTGTTTTGGCTGGGTGTGTGATTGGCCTGACAGAGGCCAGGGAAATGATCACATTAAACACAGAAACTGACCTCAAACCACTTGGCAGATCCCCCCCCCCCCCCACTTGCTACAGAGATGTACATCAGTGCACCCAAGGCCCACAGGTGAGGAGGGGAGTGACAACAATTTTGAATGACCCCTCTCGTGTGGGTCAATTAGTCCCTTCCTGCTGTGCCCTTGGACATTTTTCTGCTACCCCCTTCCGGATTCTTTACTGTGCTTCAGCAGGCGCAGATGCTTACAATGACCTCTGGATTTTGTGACTTTTAAAAATGAGCTTCTTTCTGTTTAATCCATACTGCAACATGCATTGGCAGTGTGTGTTTTCTGGCCATCATGGTTTCAAGTCAGCTTGAAAGGTCAATGTGGCAGATCCTGTGCCTCAAAATTACACAACTTGAGATATACTCATAGGTGCAATGGGCCCTTGAGATATGATGCAGTTTGATTCCAGGACACACAAACACCCATACAAATCATGGATATCAATATCCATAGATGCTGAAGTCCCATTCTATGGAATGCTGTAGTGAAATGATGCTCCTTATACAAAATGGAAAAATCAAAGTTTGCTTTGGGGAATTTAAAAAAATATTTTCAAGCATTGGATGGTTGAATCTGTGTATCCAAATTCTATTTTTATTCTACCTTCTCCCTCATTTTTATGAGTTTCTCAGACCTTCTCCTTGTGGCAGAATGAACATTTCCAGAAGGGGTAACATGCTTGTTGCTTTCCTCACCGTTTCCATGTGGTAAGTGCATCATGAATAGCACACTCCCTGAGATGGACATGTTTTAATTGTTTTTGTAAGCCACCAGAAACAACAAATGAAAACACACAATATTAAGTATGCTTGTTCAGAACTAAGCCCCGCTTACTTTAACAAGACATCCTCCCTTGTAATGTATTTGAGATTGCAGGTTAACCAACTAAAGGCGAATGTGCAATTATTTTCCAGCACAAGTGATGGCCCAAACATTGCAATGCAAGCAAATGCACAGTCTACCATGTGCTCTAAAATGACCAGTAATCATTGTCTTCCCTTGTAACATCTCATTCTGGCTCCCAGGCTGATAGATTCCTTCAGAAGCAAATCAAGCATAATAATAATAAAAAATGAATAAAATCCCCAAGGGTGAAAATGCTTCAAAAATCTTGAAAAATCATACCTACTTTTGTTTGTAATGTGTGAAATTATTACAAGTATGTTCACTAGGAAGACTATTGATGGATGACTCACAATTTAGCTAAATTCAATAAGCTACACACTGTGCGTATCCCAGTGGGTGAGCCAGGCATTTTGTATTTCAAGTATTAAATGTTTGCCAAAAACAGTATTTTAAAAAGTAGGAAAGGAGCTCATGAATAGGGTAAGACTACCCACAGGCAGCTCCTACTTGTCCTCTGACCACTTACATGGGATTTCATGAGCCTGCTGGAGCATTTAAGGAGAAAAGAGTGCTTACCACAGCAACCCTGCCTCACAAAGTACACAAGCACTTTCCTGGAGGCATTGTGCTGCCTTTAAATATATACATCCCAGTACTTAATGGGAACCTTTAAAAGACTTGCGCTTTAAGACCAAAATGCACAACAAACATTTCCTCCCAACAGGGTCACTCTTTAATCGTTCTTAAAGGTAGTCTCCATGCCATTGCCAAGTAGTAACAGTACTTTTCTCAAATGAAATGTGAAGGATGTTCAAGGGCTACAAACCAAGGGGAGCACAAGAGTGGCAGAACATCCTTTAAAATAAAATTCAAAATGGCAGAGGCTTTTCCATGATGCTTCAGAGGTTAGAGTCAATGGTGCCCCAAATTTAGGATGTGCCTATAGAGGCAGAATTATGGGGGTGCGTTCAGCAAGTGGTTATCCTTTTCTCCAGGATTGTGTGGAGGTTTGTGGAGGAAAGCAGACAAAATCTGCAAGCTCCAAGCAGCCTATGTGTTCCTCCAAGATGGGGCAAATATGCTGGGACATCGCAGCATTTGTTGCTATAGTCCTCATTTTAAAAACAGCAGCAGCATTTTTTTTTATTTGGGGCTGCTTTCTGACAATTCCCAGCAGCAATGGCAATATTTTCCCACCCTCCAGTTGATTTGTTTTTTTATTCTGAAACACATTGGTTCAAAATTCTTTTTCCTCAATATCTCTCTCTCCCTTTATTTTCCTTTTTCTATAGTGCGTCCCCTACACACACACACAAAATCAGATGCCTCCCACAAGACAGGAGGATCACTTAATAAACCACATCTGTTTTTTTAAAAAGCCTTTTGACAGGCCCAAGAAATTTCTACAAACGCCACCCACCTCAAAGAAGGGAACAAGAGAATATGGAGGCATCAACAGCCAGCATAACCTAAGAAGCTGTACTGTGAGCACTTGCACTTCTTTAGACTGGTTTATTTATCCAGTCCTTGACTTCCTTCAGAATGGCCTCCTGCTGCCACGCCTATATTGGTATAGTTACTAGAGGTGTCCATTTTTTTTATTAGTCCTCATAAGTCGTATCATACTTACGAATCAATATCTGACATGCAGGCATGGCCCACGCCAAAACTTTAAGAATTGAAACTTACCCAATAGGGTTGTTGTATGTTTTCCGGGCTGTATGGCCATGTTCTAGAAGTATTGTCTCCTGACGTCAGGAGAAAATACTTCTAGAACATGGCCATATAGCCCAAAAAACATACAACAACCCTGTGATCCCGGCCATGAAAGTCTTTGACAATACAACTTACCCAATACTTTTTCGTTTGATTTTTGTAAATCTTGGCAGACTTGTTTCCTCTTTAAATTAATGGCCTCTCCCCATGAGGAGCAGGAAAGCAGGGGAAAAGCAGAGTTTTCTGGAAAGAAAGCACAGAACTCTGGGAAATGTAGTTTGGGAAGACAAGGAGCCCTATGGCAAATGATGCAAAATAACTTACCATAAACCAGATTTCCTAGAATTCTGCACTCATCAGAAAGCCCCAACCAGGAGAGGGGAGAGATTTGTCCCTCGTAGGAGCAACCAGCCAGAGTTCCAATAAACTGTTGAATCTATGAAGAGAAGGACTGACTGATACTTCTAGTAAGTAAATCAGTGCTGGGCTGGGAAAAAAATCCCCAAATCAGTCGTTCTCAATCTGTGGGCCCCCAGTGTTTTAGGATTTGTAGGAGTTGAAGACCAAAACATCTGGGGACCCACAGGTTGCGAACCATTGCCCTAAATGGATGACCCTTGGGAGGCCCTTCCAACTCAATAGGGGAAGCATATTAATTAATTTAAAGGCTGGGTGGCCATCTTTCAGGAGAGTTTTGATGTGCCCTTCTGCCTGGAAGAATGGAGTTGGACTAGATAGTCCTTGGGAGTCCCCTCCAACTCTAGGATTCTATGAAATGGTAGAATTGGTTAATATTGGTTAATATATGAGAGACATTCAATGAGATGGCTTTTAAAAATGTTTTTGTCAAAACCTTTTAAACATTCCCTAAAATCAGTAGATGTATGAATATTTCTGAAAGTTGGGGGAATGATCCCCTGTTATCTTGTGTCATTGTATAGAAAATTCAAAAAGATAGTTCTTGTCGTTTTTTTAAAAAAAAATATTGTTTATAAAAATTTTGAAACTTCCCCAAAAATCTGTGGATAAGTTTTGAAACTTGATGGGCTAACAGTGGTAAATGTGTTCTACAATTGTAGACAGTTTCACCCCAATAGTTGTAAAAATGAGGGAGAAAGGAGTACCAGAAGTTTCCCCAATTATAGTAATTATGCTCAATTATTATAACGAAAAACTAACAAAATTTTGTTACTCTCATTATAGTAACTATACTTTAGAAACACTTTAGAAATGAAATGCCAGCACTCCCTAATTTTGTAGTGACTTTTGAAACTTTTTTTATCCATCGCACATGCCTAAGTAGTTACTCCACCTTAGTACACAAATGAGTTTCCAGCCATAATATAATGCAACATTTGTTTGAAATTGCCCCATTTTAACTGTTTAAAATGGTATTTTAACAATGTTTTCAGATGGGTTTTTTTAAAATCTAGAGTTATATTGGAGAGTGGTGACAATTTTGTACTTTACTGTACTTTGTGCTTCTGCCTTCATCCCACTAATATCCCTCTTTCCTAACCTTTCCAAATCAAGATTCACTTTCCCTTATCCTTTATATTTGTAATTACTTTCAATGTATATAGTCATTTCCAACTTATAGTGACCCTAAGGTGAATGTATCACAGGGTTTTCTGGGGCTGAGAGTGTGTAAAGTTGGAAACAACTTGAATGCACACAAAAACAAAGTGGTCTCAGTGGCACTTCCTCCATTTTGGTTCTATTTTTAGATTTGGGTTTTTGTTTCAATCTGCTGAAAAGACTCAATATTTAGTAAAGAGAGGGACGATTGAGGAGATAAGATGAAACTGATAGTAGAGGCAGCAAACAGGCTCTGTCCCCTACATAGCCTCACCACAAATAGCAGGAGCTCTCCTATTCAGAATGCTGTAATGATGGATGGGGACAGGTTGGCTTGCTCCACTCACTCATGCATTTCTTTTAACCTATCATTATAGTTGACTGACTTTAATATAATTTAAACCTGCTTTAAATTAATGTGATTATTTATTTAGCACTAGCTTGTGTGCCCGGCCTTGTACTCATTGCTAGCAGTATGATTTTATGAATGGTTCCATTAGAAAATGAATACCCAGGTAACACTAGGTACACAAGTTAATGTTTTATGAAACTTTCATCACTCAGTTTATCAGCACAGATTAACTCGGGTTAATTATTTTCTTCATGCATAAAAAAACAACACACTGCTCTGAATATAAAATTTTGCAAGAACTGAATTATAACTTGTTTTGTCATCTTAAGGACTTATTTCGCTTGTCTCCAGCTCGTTTCCATCTTTGCCTGGCCCTCTGAGAAGCCCTCCTTTAGAACATCTTCATGGTAATTCTCTGTCCCTCTGAGTGAGATTCTTAGGGCCCATTTAGACAGGCCCATATCCCAGGACTGTTTGGGTTTTTACCAAACGACACCCCAGGTAAAAACGAATTAATTTGGAATAACCTCTGTTATTACTAAATAAATACCCCATTAGATCCAAGCCTTTTTGAAAGGCCCAGGTCTAATGGGATATTGGGCCTCTGGGGGACTCACCCCCGGGAATACCTGGCAGTGAGTCCCCATTTGCCATCCAGAACCTTTTGGGCTCCTGGAGCCCAAAGGTCCGGGAAGGCACCCAACCCCCACTCCTCAGCCCCCAAAACAACCCTTAAAAGTAAAGCAAAC